>NC_053046.1:2510000-3760000 GCF_003473485.1 Medicago truncatula
CACAAAATTAATTTGAAAAAAGATAAAATTAAAGGCTCGTGGAGAGATAAGCATCATCGTCAGGTCCAACACTGGAACCAACGTCATCAATTTGCATTTCACTGCGTTCGGTATAACCATGAGGTTTATCCCAATCGTCAATATTTTGCATGGTATTGGGAATTTTTCGGAGATCATCTATGGCTTTCTAGAGAAGTATTATTGACAAACCCAAGGCAAGCATGTGCAAGAATTTTACCAGGATTGTCGCGTGACTATCCTACAGCGCCCGAAACCTATACGGTGCCAGATGAAAATATATGGTCAAATACACCTCCACCCTACAACCAATTGATGACACCTCCACCCACTAACTTTGACCAAAGCTTTAACCTATCCACCAATTACAACTACAACCAAACTTACCAATCACCGCCACAACCCACAAACCAAATATACATAACACCCCAATCTCATATCCAAGCTATTCTCAACAAAGTCATCATGGAGAAAGCTCTTGAACATCAAACTATTCATTTGATGACTTCAATCCAACTCAGTACACCACACAAACCAGTTACCCAGATCAATCACAATACTCCTCATTCAACCTACCAACCCCTCCACACATTGTAAACTATCCCCAAACAAACTATGCACCTCAATGGCCAAATTCACAAACTAATACCATAGAAAGTCTGGCAGCAGGGTTTAATGACGATGACTTCGTTAATGAAATCTGGACCAACTTAGCTTCACAAGTGCAAAATGAAGTCACTATCGAAACTAATGATGATGCTGAAATTCCTAACGAGGATGTGGAATAGGAAGAGCACGAGGAAGAGGAAGAGCACGAGGAAGAGCAAGACCAACGACTCGTACGAAATAAAAAAGATAAAATATGTGCTACAGGAGGTCATAGTTTACATTGGCGTAAATGGTTGCCGCGGAGAAAGTAGTTTTTGTTTTTATTTCTTATGAATAAAATAATTAGTGTTTTTAAATTAAATATATCATCATTATCATTAATATGTTTTTATTTATTATTATTTGTGTTTTTAACGTACATATGTTGCCCAAAAAAACAAAAAACAAAAAAAAAAAATCAAAATGCAATCCCGCCATTTCAAATGTCGGTAATGGAAAAAAAATTAAAAAAAAAAATAGTCAAACATGTCACGCCTGTGCGCATACAAGTGTCAGGGAAGAGGGCTCATTCCCGCCTTTTCAAAAGGCGGGAATGAGGAAAACGACAAAAAAAAAACCAACAAAAATAAAAAGTGGGTCATTTTGGTGAATAAATGTGACAGGGGTCAGATTTAGAATTTTTTTTGGGAACTGAGTCAAAATAAAAAATCCCAAAACTCAACAAAACTACTCATTCTCCATAAGGACGAACTTAACTAAATAAAATAAAGAGAATGCAAAAAGTAAAAACAAGAAAACTACACTGAAATGATAATGGAAGTACAAGGTGTATTTGATGCTAAATGGTACCAAACCAAAGAGAACACCAGCCTATTTATTGGGGAGAAATGAGACAATAATTGATTACATGGGTCTATTTGGTAAGACACCTCAACGAGCTTATAGCTTATAAGCTCGTCTAACAAAAAATGCTCTATTTGGTAATGCTTTTTCACCATGAGATTATAACTTATTTCACGAGCTTATAAGTTATTTTTCAAAAGCTATTCTAAATAGCGTTTGAGCTTATAACTTATCATCTTTTATTAAATTTTTACCGTTATTATTTTAATTAAATTCCACTTTTACCCTTAATATTCATTTATTACGTATATGATATATAAAATAAAACGAGGCTAGCTATTAAATTAACGTGTACATTTTAGTTTTGAGTCTATACGAACAACATCTCAAGTACGGTACAGGCACTTCAAAATTAATAATATACGATCTTTTTATCGCAATTTCTTTTTCTAAAAAAAAATTGTTCTCAGTGTGTATATATACAAACTTGTCTGTTCAATATTCATAGAACTTCTCTTTGTTTTTGTTCATTTAGCACTTTTGTTTTTTTATCTTATGGGTGGATTATGTTGTATTTTGTTTTAAAATAAAATTGTATACTTTTTTTTTTTGAAGGATGTATACTTTTCTTTTTTATAAAGTATAAAAACTAAATAAAAATAAATTCAAAATAAAATTTTAGCCAAGAAAACTAATTTAAAAGTCTTCAAAAAAAAATGTATATAAATACTTAAATTATCGAATAATTTTTTTTTGAACAAGAAATTACCAAGAAACAAGAAATTTTTTTTCTGAATATTTATAACTTTTATTAAGAATCAAGAATGTTCTTTTATGTCATTTTACGTTTATCAGTCAGTTGAACAGCTGATTTTACCAAACACTTTAATTAGCTTATCAGCTATTAATCATTAGTCATAAGCTATCAACTATAAGCTACCAGTCATCAATCATCAGCTATAAACTATCAGCTAACTTATCAGCTATACGTTATTTTTATCAAACAGAGCTCGAGTACTATACACTAAGGCTTATGTAATCAATGATAAGAACCAACTTGTCTAACTAACTAGCTAGCTAATGCGTAACTAACCTTTACGTATCATTATTTTTGGTGGTGATACGTATCTTTATACATATACATATAACATATTTAACACTATTCATATTTTGTTTTAAAAATATCAATTGTAATTTTTAATAAAATAATAATTCGCAAGTCTTTTTTTTTATAATACTTTATTGTTTCTCTTGACACTAATATTGATTTATTTGGTTAAAAAATTCAACCAACTACGTCTATTTTGTTTAACTTTTTTTTGTTATATACAAGATCGAAGTATATAACACCATTGAAGTAAGTTAACATTGAAACCCTAGCTCGATGCACCAAATCAAGACGATGCACTCGTAGTTTTTATGGTCCATTTAATGGTAAGGATAGAGAGACGTGATATGATATATTAATCATATTCTACTTAAATATCATGTTTGATGCACCCAAGAGATATGGTAAAATAAATCATTTTTCTATCTTATCTTGACTATTCTTTGTAATTTTTATCCTGAATATAGACTGAATTAGAACTTATATTATAAGATCATTCTTGATTTATTATCATTATATTTTGTCATTTTTAAAATAATGATATCATGTATTTGTTATTTAATTAATTACATGCCATTTTTCAATATTTAATTAATTATGAGAGTAATATCCAATAGTCGACTATTCCGAGGGGACCAATCTCACCGTCCACTTTCAAGGGTCCCATTTAAAGCCAGAGTAAGGCTCTATATGGACTTGCCCATCGAAATTGACAACAGGGAGAATCGAACCTGAGACTTTGAAAGGAGCAAATTCCAAGATCCCAAGTCAGCCACTAAGCCAACCCCAAATAGGTGGTAACACATGATAGGATTGATACTTAACATGTTTATATCATATCATGTCTCTGTCCAACTTCATTTCATATCTCTGTTTTATCATTATCATCAAACAAACCTTAAAGTTTTGTTGAATACGAATACATGGATGATAGTATAGGAGGGAAATTCTTTCGTGGTTACAACCCTAAATGAAAAATATTTGAGCACATTCACATCAAATAAAAAAAATAGAAGTGTGCCCATAGAAGAGTTTCAAAGTATATGAATCAGTGTTTTAAATCCCAGACCCAACTGATCAGTCATGTCAGTCCGACCAAGAATCGGAGGGGTGGCCGGTTCAGTCTGCATATTTGACTGGGTTTGCAGACAGTCCGATGAAACCCGGTGTGACCCGGTGATAGATATTTGGCAAGTGTACCAAAAGATATCGAAGTAGTAATAAAGTTCGTATCCACGAGGACCGTTGTTAATTTCTACTTAGCAAGTTCGTTAAAATAAAGGATGTAGTAAATTTATGGGTTGCCCTAAGCAGTTGGATTTGGTTGCATAAAACTTAATACAAAGTAAATAAAATGGTTTGATAATTGGATTAAAATAGATGATCAAGCCTTTCAAATCCTCTATTGCTCACAGTGAGTAATTTGCCTCTCTTCTCTCTCAAAGAAATTAACCTAGGTCTACGACAAATTAACTAAGTGGTTTTGATCAATCTCTTGACTCAAAACCCTTTCATAAGTTATAACCTTTTAATTTCTTAAACTGATTGAATAACCGCGGAAGCATGGTGAGAACGTTAATTCATAAGTCATAATCCTCAATTTCCTATCACTAGGTTCCTATGTTGAATTAAACAGAATTACTATTTCAGGATTAAAAGCTAGGGTTAATAGTCATTCAATTCCTAAGATCAATTTATGTGATTGAAAGAAGTTAGGGTTAGTAGTCATACAAACAATCATAAGAAAAGCATTAAGCACAAATATTTCTGAATAAAGATTAGGTTTTCATTGATGTCAAAGAGAGTTCTTAACAAACTACATGCTCACAGATCACAAAAATTCATCTCATGGCTTAATCAATCTAAGAGTTTAGCTACTCATAACTAAACAATCAAATACATAGAAATAATAGAACATACATAAATCACAACCAACTATGAGTTGGGTGAGATCCACTGCGTGTTCTTCAGCTTCCTGGTGTCGTCTATGCTCTGTTTAGGTCTCCAAAATCGCACCCCAAGCTTCTGGTCGCTTCTCGCTTTTATAGACACAAAATTAGGGTTTCAGAAAGCCCACCATCGTGCCACGTTTCGAGACCATCGTGGCATGATTTGCTCATCAATCCTACGTGGCAGCAAATTTACTCAACCATCGTGGCACGTTACACATCCATCGTGCCACGATTTTTCCGGCATCTTCATGTAAATTTCACGCTTCAAACGCGCCACGATTCAAGTCCATCGTGACACGATTTTTCCAGCATCATGTAGCTAAATTCTTGCATCATTCTCCAATTTGTGAAAACTTCTCTTTTATGGATCTGAGCTGATTTATCCATGTATACAAGCATTTGACTCTCAAAACATTACAAAAACGACGCAAATATGACTAAAAATTAGTGTTAACGTACTGTCATCACCCGGCCGAATCGATGGTCTAACCGGTGAACCGGTATAGCCCGGACCGACTGGCTGGTTCGGTCTGGGTTTTAAAACACGGATATGAATGTATTTTAGACTGGAGTAGAAGTAACATGTCACCCATTAAAAGAGTACATTATTTTTGGGGACTCAATTGAATGTCAGGATTCTTTGTCACGGAAAAAATTGGTGTTTTGAGTCATTGAATTCAATAATGAAAGCTACTCTACTCTACTGTCCTCCAATATTTACTCTCTCCGTATTTATCTGACCGCTTTCACATGACTACCCTGCAACCAAGCATACTGACAAACACACTGTACTACTCTGAATTTTCATTTCATTATTCAAATTTCAATAAATTTTCTTCTGTCACACCCTTCACTATTGCATTCCCCATCCAAAATAATATTCACACTTTTCTCTTTCTTTCTCCTTTTTCTTCTCACATTTCACTGTATTTTCTTCTCTTTACTATACTATACTGGCTCTCCCAACGATGGAAGCTTTTAGCTTGCTCAAATACTGGCGAGGTGGTGGTGCTGTTGTTGGTCTCTCTCCTTCTTCTGACTCCACAACCACCACCAACGTTAACACCACTACTATCCTCACCACCGCTGAAAGCAGCGACGACAATGATGATGAAGGTCCTTTCTTTGACTTGGAGTTTACTGCACCTGAAGAAGAAGAAGATGGTTTTGAAGAAACCAACCATAAAAACCAACAACAAGAAGAAGAAAAAGATGAAGATGATGATGAAGATTCTGATGATGATGATGATGATGATAGTGGTGAGACTGAGAGTGAGTTTAAGATAACACTTTCTCCTTCAAACAATGAAAGAAGTGATGCAAATCTTTCACTGTCACCTTCAGAGGATTTATTCTTTAAAGGAAAGCTTGTTCAGCTGAAATCTTCTTCCTTCATTCTCAACAACAACAACAACAACAGCAGCAGTTCAGAACCAAACAACAAACCACAATTTACTGCTTCATTGTTAAAATCAGCAACCAAGTTTCGTGTCTTCATGTCTGGTCTCAAGAAACCAAAAACCGATTCTGTTCTTGAAAAGAAGCAACACAAACCAGAGAGAATAAAATTCAAAGTTGAAGAAGTTCCTATTGTTTCACTTTTCACCAGAGACAACAGTTCCAAAAACAGCAACAAATCTCAAACAAACCAGAACCAGAAAGTTGAACATGAATCATCATTATCACCTTTGGAAGAGAAACGTTTCTCAAAGGAAATAGTTATGCACAAGTATTTGAAAATGGTGAAACCTCTTTACATAAGGGTTTCTCGTAGGTACAGCCATGGTGATAAATCAAGCCCTAGTGAAAAGGTTGAAGCAGAAACAGCGACGGAAGGTGAAACCGTAGCTGAAAATGAAGAAAACAATGCTAAGACTCAGAGTCAGAAACAGGGGAATAATATTCCGGCAGGGCTTAGAGTTGTTTACAAACATTTAGGGAAGAGCCGTTCTGCGTCGTCGGCAGTGGCGGCTTCTCCGCCGGTGTTAGTGTCGTCGAAACGCCGTGATGATTCGCTTTTGCAGCAGCAAGATGGAATTCAAGGAGCCATTTTACACTGCAAGAGATCCTTCAATGCCTCTAGAGGTGAATAAAACGAATTTACCATCAATTTAAGTCCTGTTTAGATTGAGCTTATTTTCAGCTTATGCTTATATTAAGTCATAAGTACTTACTTTCAAAACATTTATTTGGATAAATTGATTATTCATAAACTACTTTAACAAGCTCATGAATAATAAATTAAAACTTGTTTATTTGTATAAGCTCTTTTGCATAAGTTCAATTCAAACAGACCTAAATTATTATGTTTTTTTTATTTTATTTTTATGTAGAAATGGTCGTTAAAGGATATAAAATCCATCGATTTAAATTGACGGACTTTCATATACTTTAAATATTAATTGATGATATTATATAGTTTAGGAATTCAATTGATTATTATTATTTTTAAAAAAAAATGTTATGCTTGTAAATATCATTTTTAATTAATTTTGGTAGAAATGGTTTTAAAAAGAGTTTTGACTTTTTGTTTTGTTGAAATAGAGTGTGAAACTTCTTCTCAACTACCACGTTCTGTGAGTGATCCATTGCGGGAAATTTCACCAGAATTGTCAAGGAAATCTAGTGACAAGAGACTTTCAGGTTGAAGAATGAAGAGAATTGAAAAATGATTTTATTTTAGATTTAGATTTTGCACTTTGCAAAGTGGAGAGAAATAGTCAAAGTAGACAGTAATGGATGGGGGCATGTATGTAGCATGAGTAGAACTGTTAAGATGAAGGAAAAGCTCTTTCTTTTGTTGAATGCCTCTTTTCTTTGTTTACCTTGGTAGTGTAAAACTGTAAAGCTCTTCTTTCCAATAAAGTGAAGGAAGAATCAGATCTTTTTCTGTGTATGTAAAATGTATTGTACTAATTTAATTTAATTTAATTTAATTCAATGTAATGTAACACTTATTATCTATGTGTAGCCAAGATGCAATAGTACATAACCAACCACATGAGGAAATAGCTTTGGTTGCGGCCTTCAATTTCATTCATTAATTTCATAATTTGGACTAAATAGTTGGTTGGTGTTTTAATTTAATGATATTATCTGTTGGTCAAGGTGTTGGTAGAAAAAATGGTTCAAGTAATAATAATATGGAGTATCATAGTTGTTATACCCCGTTTTTGGACCTAAAAATACCAGGGCCCAATTTCATTTCAAACTTTGTCAATTATCAAATTTCAACTGCACGGTTCAATTTGTCTCTGCCTCGCAGTATTTTCAATCACAATTTTACCTATGTTTTTCTTGCATAAAACCTTTTAAAATGTCTTTACTTGTCTTGTAAGTCATTTAAAAGTGTCTCTGAATCATTACATTGCTTTTTTTCTACAGTTTATTTCAAAATTTGCAAAAGGTCATACAGAAGGGTATTTTGGTCATTTCCTGCAGTGGGACCCATTTTCATCCTTGTGACTGTCTCTGAGTCTTTTCAAATTCATTTTTAACTTTTCATCAGTAAACCTTGCTAATTTCATTTCAAACTTGCATCTGAGTCAGTGTCGAGTCAATTTGGCTCTGTTTAGGTCATTTTTAGCCCTAGGGGCATTTTGGTCATTTCACATAAAATTTTGGCATGGGGAGGTTACTTTGAAGTACCTCATTTAGGCCATTGGTTCGTTTTAGTCCGTTTTGTCAGTTTTATTTGTTGTTTCACTTTACGTTTGGTCAAATTACGTTTTTTTTTCAAATTTTATTTTATTGCATTTTGGTCCCTCAATTGAGGTCCCAAAATTGCATTTTGGTCCAAACTTTTTTTATTTCATTTCAAGTTTTTTTAATTTTGCAGTTTAGTCCTCAATTTCTCTGTTTTTGCAGAAAGGTCCAGAATCCATTTTAAGTCCAAGCTGCGCCATTTTCATACAAATCCAGGTGTCACTATCCTATTGGTTCCAATGCACACATGTCAAGCTATAAAAGGTGTACAGTGCCACACGTTTTTCCATTCATCACACGCCAACTCATAAACACAAAACAAATTTTCTCTTTCTCAGCAATTAGATCAAAAACAGAAAATCCTCAGAATTTCTCAAGAACACCAAGAACACAAAACCCTAACCGTTTTCCAGAAAGCAAGAATCATCAAAATTCGTTGGATTTTCCATTGATTCTCAGAGATTCCTTAGGAATCATCATCATTGAATCATCTCCTTCGCAATTCAAGGCACGGATTCACTGCAGAAGCAGCAAATTCCAGTACCGATCACGAAGAAGGTTCAGCGAGAAGAAGAGGGAAAGAAACAAGGTTCTAAACCGGCGAAGAAGATGAAGAAACAGAACCGGTGAATCACCGATTTATTTTCGGTCCAAAGAACAAGCAGAAGCATCAAAAATCAGCAAGAACAGAATCAAGTTTTCTGAAGAATCTCACAAAATCTCCAATCAAAAATTTCAGGTAAAACTCAGAATCTTTTTAAAAAAATATAATATCACAGTTGAACCTGTAAAAACATGCAAGCAACACAGATCTAAGATTTCCAGAATTCAAAAGCGAAGCCGTAACCGTAAACACAAAACCTAGATCCATAAGGATCTAAATTTTGAAAGCAAGGACGAATACCAGAAAAGTAATCAAGCGACGAAACGATGTAGATCTTTAAAGATCTAAATGCTTTTGTCCAAAAATCAAAGAAAACATTTCAAGACCGTATGAAATTTTCTAGATCTGCGTCGTTTCGAGCTGCTTTTGAAAAGATAATTGCCAGATTCTTGATTAGGGTTTAAAAACGAATGGATTGGTGAAGAAATTTTGGCATTCTGGAAATTTTAGGTCACCGGAACTCATGAACTCGCCGGAGAAGATGAAGCTTCCGGCGGACCTTCAAGGTCTCCGCCGTGGCTTCATCCTCACCGGCGGTGAGGGTTAGAGAGAGGCGAGAGAAGAGGGAAGCTTAGAGAGAGAAAGAGATGGAAGAAATGGACTGGACCGGCGTCTACGTCCTTATATAGACGTTTGAACCGGTCTGGTTTATTTTGCTTCCATTTTGAACCGTAGGATCTAGGGTTTCTTTTGTTGAATGGCTGTGATGCGTTGTTACTGTATGCTTGATTTATGTTACCATGCGCTGCGTGTTTTGAACCGTTAGATCTGGATCCGGATCAATCCAACGCCTCTGAGGCCTTTGGATGATCCAGGTCCAGTCTGTTTTGGGTTTTGGTTTGGGCCTCAGTTTTCTTTCACGTTTTTTTGCTTTTTTTACTATTTGCACCGTTTTTCTTTGCTATTTGAACCAATGTCTTGATTAAAATTGTGATAAAATTCCTAGAAAAATTCATACATGTTTCTTGATATTTTCTTAGTGTTTTTATGACATTTTTGCACATTAAGGATCTATGAAATTTTGGTATAATTAATTCATAGCATTTTAATTCTCTTTGGATTATTTGTTATGGATTCTTCTTCACACATTTGTCCTTGATGTGAGAATATGTGATAAAAGCTACTTGATGTGTTAATATGAGAGATTTGTGCCTATAATTTCATGTTGATTTGCTGTTTTGATTTGGTTCATAAGTTCTTGATTTTATGAACAACATATGCATATTTTGAAAGATATAAAATGCCAAGTTTATTCTAGAAAATATGGCATGAAACCATGCTTGCATGTTTCCAATAATTCCATGCTATAACTTGAGATAAAGAAAACACTTTCAAAATTTGTTAAAGCATGAGAATTAGAGGCCAAGAATGCTTTAGGTTTCATACCTAAGTTTTTAGGGTTTAATGTCATTTTGTTAACTTTTTGTGCCATCTTGCATGCTTTTATTTCTTAGTACTTGTTATGTTTTTTTCTTTTCACTAACAAGTTTATTTCCATGTTTCATGCATCTCATTTAGCATTCCCTCCACCTTCTTTAGCCTAGCATTTATTTTTGCAAGTTTTAATTCGTTTTAGAGATGTAATTTGTCACCATTATTTTGTAGCTTGGCAAAGGGGCCATAGAATGTATTTAGGCAATTTTTGTAATATGGACTATGGACACTATGACGCACCGACACGCACACACTCACCTTAGATGTATGCATAGGATTGTATGGTTAGATAAGCGTTTAGGTTTAAACACTTAGAGAAAATCCATCTTTTTTTAAGAAAAAACAATTGAACTTCACTTCAAAAAATTTCATAATAAATATGAAGTCAACACTTCATTTTTTTTTCCTTTCTTTTTTCTTAAGAAAAATTCAATTCATCTTAATCATTTAGACTTTCTTTTTAATCACTAATCAAACCTCACTTTTTTTGCTAAATCTAATGCTCATGAAGCCTCCCAATCTCCTTCTTCAAAACCTTTTTTTTTTTCAAAACTTAAAACCAAACAATTAAAACAAAAAACAAGTCTTTTTAGCAAGAACTACGCCGGTTTTGATCCCGTAAGACGGTACGTAGGCAATGAGTCAAAACTCATCCAAGCCGAAATAAAAATCGAATTCTACTTCTTCTCACCCCCATTCTTAACTAATCACACTTTCTTTTTTGCAAATAATCAATAAAATTAAAGCGTAGAAATAAACTTAGGAAAGCGGTTCTTATGGAATACCATAATCGCTCCGGGTGCCTAACACCTTCCCGTAGCGAAAACGACCCCCGAATCCGGAAACTCAAGGGTTTTTCTCCTTTTACCCTTCCCAAGAAAAAAGAGAGATATCAACGGTCAAAAGGTTCAAGTCCAATTAATGGCTTGGCACCCAAAAACCATGATAACAGAAATGGCGACTTCATTGGGGACGTTTTTTAGCGGGCACGCCTAGTTTTCCTTAGTTTATACTTACGCTTTGTTTTATTACTTGCATATGAATACTTGTTTATTTTCATTTGACGTGTGGGGTGAGAATATCAAAAGTCCTATACCCGGGCTGAGTGAACTTATGTTTAGGTAGAGATATAATCGACAATTCGATCCGGGGGTTGCCTCGTGTATTGGATTATGCGATCAATCTCACATAGCTGAGGCATTTTGAAGGTGATATTGTCGGCGTGTGTTGTCATGCTTAGGCACTTCACTTTCAATTGTTCGACGAAGCTATGAACCGTAGTTACCAAACCCATCCTAGCCTTTTTAGGACGTAGTGCGGTGGCTAAATTGAGTGTTGTCTCAAACTTTAGTCGTCACGCGATACTACACTCAAACTAGACCTTCTCACAAATAATCATGGAACGGGTGTCGTCCTGTACTACCATGATATATGTGAGAGAGGTTGCAGTTTGGGAACTGTGTTAGAACCTTGGTTACTACTATCCAAAGCCTTAGTTCACCGGACGCCGTGTCCATCCGTGGCCCCGTTACCTTGAAACTCAATCCACTTTTAACAACACAATCATGCATACATGCATTCATGCATAAACATTTTTCATGCATTCATCGAAGGGTTTAAACAAATGAGAATTTTTTGTAAATAATCACAGGTATGAAGAAGACTAAGTGCTACAAGTTCAAGGAGGTGGATTTGGTTAGTTTGAGAGAGTTGGCACTCAAGGTCAAGAGTCAAACAGGGTTCCGACTCCGATATGGGGGATTGCTTACTTTGCTCCGAACCGATGTGGAAGAGAAGCTAGTGCACACTCTAGTGCAGTTTTATGATCCGAGCTTCCGTTGCTTCACTTTCCCGGACTTCCAGTTGGTTCCTACTCTCGAGGCTTACTCCAATCTAGTGGGTTTACCTATAGCCGAGAAAGCACCTTTCACCGGTCCCGGGACTTCTCTTACTCCTCTGGTTATTGCTAAGGATCTCTACCTCAAGACTTCCGACGTCTCCAACCATCTTATTACCAAGTCTCACATCCGGGGGTTCACTTCGAAGTATCTTCTTGATCAGGCTAATCTCAGTACTACTCGTCAGGATACACTCGAGGCTATTCTCGCTTTGCTTATCTACGGGCTCCTTCTCTTTCCGAACCTCGACAACTTCGTGGACATGAATGCTATCGAGATCTTTCATTCCAAGAACCCGGTTCCTACTTTGCTAGCGGATACTTACCACGCCATTCATGACAGGACTCTCAAGGGCCGTGGGTATATTCTTTGCTGCATATCTCTTTTGTATAGGTGGTTTATTTCGCACCTTCCGAGTTCCTTCCATGATAACTCGGAGAACTGGTCCTACTCGCAGCGGATTATGGCCCTCACTCCTAATGAGGTCGTCTGGCTCACTCCTGCCGCTCAAGTGAAGGAAATCATTATGGGTTGTGGAGACTTTCTCAATGTACCTCTTCTTGGTATCCGTGGAGGAATCAACTACAATCCCGAGCTTGCTATGAGACAGTTTGGTTTCCCTATGAAGTCGAAGCCCATTAATCTTGCTACGTCTCCAGAGTTCTTCTTCTACACGAATGCTCCTACCGGACAAAGGAAAGCTTTCATGGATGCTTGGTCCAAGGTTCGAAGGAAGAGCGTGAGGCATCTAGGTGTGAGATCCGGTGTTGCTCATGAGGCTTATACTCAGTGGGTGATAGATCGAGCTGAGGAGATTGGCATGCCTTATCCAGCTATGAGATACGTGTCTTCATCTACTCCATCTATGCCTCTACCTCTACTCCCCGCGACTCAGGATATGTATCAGGAACATCTAGCTATGGAGAGTCGTGAGAAGCAAGTGTGGAAAGCTCGGTACAATCAAGCCGAGAATCTAATCATGACTTTGGATGGTAGAGATGAGCAGAAGACTCATGAGAATCTGATGTTGAAGAAAGAGCTAGCTAAGGCCCGGAGGGAACTAGAAGAGAAAGACGAGCTGCTTATGAGGGATTCCAAGAGAGCCAGAGGACGACGAGACTTCTTTGCCAGATACTGTGATTCAGATTCCGAGTCCGATGATCCTCCGACTACTTCCTATGCTTGAGGGCTTCATTTGTTTATCTTGTTGAAATTTCAAAGTCTTCCTTTTGAAAATACTATGTAGTTTTGATTATTTGCAAAGATTTCTAATTTGTTTAAAATTCCTTCGATGAAAAAATAAGTCTTTTGCATTTGCATTTGCATATCATGCATCATATGCATCATGCATTGGTCACAAAGGCTTCCAAGCGCTCACTATCTCCTGGTTTCTCTGCCTCAGTGTGAAAAGTGGCTCGTGCTCAGAGGATTTACGAACCTGATAGAACCGATCGAACCAGAGAATACAGAAGAAAGAAAAGGGCTATGGAAGAAGAGAACGCTCAGCTTCGCACCGAGTTAGCCTCTCTAAAGGAGGAATTGGCTAAAGCTAATGACGTCATG
The DNA here is from genome assembly GCF_003473485.1 of Medicago truncatula. Classification (NCBI taxonomy): domain Eukaryota; kingdom Viridiplantae; phylum Streptophyta; class Magnoliopsida; order Fabales; family Fabaceae; genus Medicago; species Medicago truncatula. The sequence continues at coordinate 2,523,795 of NC_053046.1, forward strand.
ACTGCTCTACTAGCTGCTCAAGAGCAATCAGCTACAGCTATCCCTACAACCACAGCTGCACCAGTAACTACAAGCGTGCTCCCTACCACTTCTGCAGACAATCGCTTTACTATGCCAGTGGGGTTTCCGTATGGGCTTCCACCGTTCTTCACTCCCGTTGCTACAGCAAGCACCTCGGGCACTGCTAACAATGTTCTGATCCCTGCAACAAATGCCGCCTCCATCATTGCTACTTTGCCACAAACAACAGCAGCTGTCACTGAGCCTCTGGTACACACTCTGCCTCAAGGTATTAACATCAACACACAGCACAGAAGCATCCCCGTAACCAAGACTATGGAAGAGATGATGGAGGAACTTGCTAAAGAACTCCGTCACGAAATCCAGGCCAACCGAGGGAATGCAGACTCTGTCAAAACTCAAGACCTTTGCTTAGTGTCAAAAGTGGATGTTCCTAAAAAGTTCAAGATTCCGGACTTCGACCGGTACAACGGGCTAACTTGTCCTCAAAATCACATCATCAAATACGTCCGGAAGATGGGTAATTACAAAGACAATGATTCCCTTATGATCCACTGTTTTCAGGATAGTCTGATGGAAGATGCCGCAGAGTGGTATACTAGTTTGAGTAAGAATGACATCCATACCTTTGATGAGTTAGCCACCGCTTTCAAGAGCCATTATGGGTTTAACACTCGACTGAGGCCAAATAGGGAGTTTCTCAGGTCCCTATCTCAGAAGAAGGAGGAAAGTTTCCGTGAATATGCGCAAAGGTGGAGAGGGGCGGCTGCCCGTATCACTCCTGCTTTAGATGAAGAAGAAATGACCCAGACATTCTTAAAGACCTTGAAGAAAGATTATGTTGAGAGGATGATCATCGCTGCCCCGAACAACTTTTCAGAGATGGTCACTATGGGAACCCGTCTTGAGGAAGCCGTCAGGGATGGAATCATTGTGTTTGAGAAAGCTGAATCCTCTGTGAGTGCATCAAAGAGGTATGGTAATGGACACCACAAGAAGAAAGAAACGGAAGTGGGAATGGTATCAGCTGGAGCCGGTCAATCCATGGCTACCGTTGCTCCTATCAATGCAGCCCAAATGCCTCCGTCATACCCATATATGCCGTATTCTCAGCATCCGTTCTTCCCACCGTTTTATCATCAGTACCCTTTGCCGCCGGGCCAGCCTCAAGTGTCCGTCAATGCAATTGCCCAACAGATGAAACAACAGATGCCGGTTCAACAACAACAACAAAATCAGCAAGCTAGGCCTACTTTCCCTCCGATACCGATGTTATATGCTGAGTTGCTTCCAACTTTACTCCAGAGAGGGCATTGTACAACTAGACAGGGCAAGCCTCCACCTGATCCGTTGCCTCCAAGGTTCAGGTCTGATCTCAAATGTGACTTTCATCAAGGTGCCCTAGGTCATGATGTCGAGGGGTGTTATGCTTTGAAGTATATCGTGAAGAAGCTCATCGATCAAGGGAAGCTGACTTTTGAGAATAATGTTCCACATGTCCTTGACAATCCGCTACCAAATCATGCCGCTGTGAATATGATCGAAGTGTGTGAGGAAGCTCCTAGGCTTGATGTCCGCAATGTCGCAACTCCTCTGGTGCCTCTGCACATCAAGCTGTGCAAAGCTTCTCTGTTCAGCCATGATCATGCCAAGTGTCTAGGATGCCTCCGTGATCCTTTGGGTTGCCATGCTGTTCAAGACGACATCCAAAGCTTGATGGATGATAATCTTCTGACTGTCAGTGATGTTTGCGTGGTCGTGCCAGTTTTTCACGATCCGCCTGTCAAGAGTGTACCTTTGAAGAAGTGTGCTGAGCCTTTGGTGATAAGGTTGCCAGGACCAATTCCTTATGTTTCGGACAAGGCAGTGCCATACAAATACAATGCTACTATGATAGAAAATGGAGTAGAGGTGCCTCTAGCCTCCTTTGCCACAGTAAGCAATATTGCCGAAGGGACTTCTGCAGCACTAAGAAGCGGGAAGGTCCGTCCGCCGTTATTTCAGAAGAAAGTAGCTACACCGACCATTCCGCCAGTTGAAGAAGTAACTCCAACCGTTGTTTCACCCATTGCTACAGATGTGAACCAGTCAGGCAAATCTATAGAGGATTCAAATTTAGATGAGATTCTGAGGATAATAAAGAGGAGCGACTACAAGATCGTTGATCAGTTGCTGCAGACTCCTTCGAAGATATCTGTCTTGTCATTACTCTTGAGCTCTGAGGCTCACAGGAATACCTTGTTGAAAGTGCTGGAGCAGGCATATGTTGACCACGAAGTTACGGTAGATCGGTTTGGTGGCATAGTGGGAAATATTACTGCTTGTAACAACCTCTGGTTCAGTGAAGAAGAGTTGCCGGAAGCGGGAAAGAGTCACAATCTGGCTTTGCACATCTCGGTAAATTGTAAATCAGACATGATATCAAATGTGTTGGTGGATACCGGTTCCTCCCTCAATGTAATGCCCAAGACAACTCTAGATCAGTTGAGCTACCGTGGGACCCCGTTGAGGAGAAGTACTTTCTTGGTCAAAGCTTTTGATGGATCTCGAAAGAATGTGCTGGGAGAGATAGACTTGCCGATAACCATTGGCCCTGAGAATTTCTTGGTTACTTTCCAAGTGATGGACATTAATGCATCCTACAGTTGCCTGCTGGGAAGACCGTGGATACACGATGCAGGTGCGGTTACTTCCACCTTACATCAGAAGTTGAAATTTGTGAAGAATGGAAAACTCGTTACAATCCATGGTGAAGAAGCACACTTAGTCAGCCAATTGTCTTCTTTTTCTTGTATTGAAGCAGGGTCTACTGAAGGGACTGCTTTCCAAGGTTTAACCATTGAAGGTGCAGAGTCTAAGGAAGCTGGGGCTGCTATGGCTTCATTGAAGGATGCTCAGAGAGCCATTCAAGAAGGTCAGACTGCCGGCTGGGGCAAGGTGATACAGCTCTGTGAGAACAAGCGTAAAGAAGGTCTCGGGTTCTCCCCGTCATCAAGGGTTTCCTCGGGAGTCTTCCACAGTGCAGGGTTTGTTAATGCTATCTCTAAAGAAGCCACTGGATCTGGTCTCAGGCCTGTATTTGTTACGCCAGGAAGCATTGCGAGAAATTGGGATGCCATTGACATTCCTTCAATCATGCATGTTTCCGAGTAATGCGTCTTGTTGCTTTAGCGCTTTGTTTTCAAAAATAACAATCCTCTCGCTCTGCCCGAAGCGACAATGATATTTTCTGTAAGGGCGTGTTTGTTTCGGCATTGCCGTTGATTAATAAAAATTGTCGTTTCTTTCACGACTGTTTTTTTAGTGCCTTTTTCTTGGAAAAAATGGTAATGCCAGAAAAAACCAAAACGTTTGTATTTTCTTATTAATTTCAAAAATCTGCATAAAAAAAAAAAAAAAAAAAAAAACTCTTTCTAAAATCATCCAATCATTATATGCAGGTTGAACCATAATAAACCCGTTGAACACAGTAATCCTGCGGTTCCTCCGAATTTTGAATTCCCTGTGTATGAAGCCGAAGATGAGGAAGGTGATGACATACCATATGAGATTACTCGGTTACTTGAGCAAGAAAAGAAAGCCATTCAGCCTCACCAAGAAGAGATTGAGCTTGTCAACATAGGTACCGAGGAGAATAAGCAAGAAATCAAGATTGGTGCTACTCTAGAGGAAGGGGTTAAGCAGAAGATTATCCAACTCCTCCGGGAATATCCGGATATTTTTGCATGGTCCTATGAAGATATGCCAGGTCTAGACCCTATGATCGTGGAGCATCGGATCCCTACCAAGCCTGAATGCCCTCCCGTCAGGCAGAAATTGAGAAGGACTCACCCTGATATGGCTCTCAAGATTAAGAGCGAGGTTCAAAAACAGATTGATGCGGGTTTCCTAATGACAGTTGAGTATCCTGAATGGGTTGCCAATATTGTGCCTGTGCCAAAGAAGGATGGTAAAGTCCGGATGTGTGTTGACTTCAGAGACCTGAATAAAGCCAGTCCAAAAGACAATTTTCCATTACCTCATATTGATGTGCTTGTTGATAATACTGCTCAATCTAAGGTGTTCTCCTTCATGGACGGTTTTTCCGGTTATAATCAGATCAAAATGTCTCCTGAAGATAGAGAAAAGACATCTTTTATCACTCCATGGGGTACTTTCTGCTACAAAGTGATGCCATTCGGTCTAATTAATGCTGGTGCTACCTACCAAAGGGGAATGACCACTCTGTTTCATGACATGATTCACAAAGAAGTTGAGGTATATGTGGATGACATGATTGTGAAGTCAGCAGATGAGGAGCAGCATGTTGAATATTTAACAAAGATGTTTGAAAGGTTAAGAAAATACAAGCTGCGATTGAATCCCAACAAATGTACATTTGGTGTCAGGTCCGGAAAGTTATTAGGCTTCATTGTCAGCCAAAAGGGCATTGAAGTCGATCCTGATAAAGTCCGGGCCATCCGAGAAATGCCAGCTCCACAGACAGAGAAGCAAGTCAGAGGTTTCTTGGGACGTTTGAATTACATCTCCCGATTCATATCTCACATGACCGCAACCTGCGGGCCGATCTTCAAGCTACTCAGAAAGAACCAGCCTGTTGTATGGAATGATGAATGCCAAGAGGCTTTTGATAGCATCAAGAGTTACTTGTTGGAACCACCTATCCTTGTCCCACCCGTGGAAGGAAGGCCTTTGATTATGTATTTGGCAGTATTTGATGAATCCATGGGATGTGTACTTGGTCAACAAGATGAAACTGGAAAGAAAGAGCATGCTATCTACTATCTAAGCAAGAAGTTCACCGACTGCGAAACTCGGTATACAATGCTTGAGAAGACTTGTTGTGCTTTGGCCTGGGCCGCTAAACGCCTGCGTCATTATTTGGTGAATCACACAACTTGGTTGATATCCAGAATGGATCCGATAAAGTATATCTTCGAGAAAGCTGCCGTCACTGGAAAGATTGCACGCTGGCAGATGCTTTTGTCTGAATACGATATTGTGTTCAAAACTCAAAAGGCAATCAAAGGTAGCATTCTTGCCGATCATCTTGCCTACCAACCTCTTGATGATTACCAACCAATTGAGTTTGATTTCCCCGATGAAGAGATCATGTATTTGAAATCCAAAGACTGCGAAGAACCGTTGATTGACGAAGGTCCAGATCCCAATAGCAAGTGGGGTTTAGTCTTTGATGGTGCTGTCAATGCTTATGGCAAAGGAATCGGGGCAGTCATTGTATCCCCGCAGGGGCATCACATTCCTTTTACCGCCAGAATCCTGTTCGAATGTACCAACAATATGGCTGAGTATGAAGCATGTATCTTTGGGATCGAGGAAGCAATTGACATGAGAATCAAACACCTCGACATCTATGGAGATTCCGCGCTCGTCATCAATCAGATAAAGGGTGAATGGGAGACCCACCATGCTAAGTTGATTCCTTATCGTGATTATGCGAGACGTTTGCTGACATATTTTACAAAGGTTGAGCTGCACCATATTCCTCGTGATGAGAACCAAATGGCTGATGCTCTTGCTACTCTATCCTCCATGTTTCGAGTAAACCATTGGAGTGATGTGCCAATAATCAAAATGCAACGCCTTGAAAGACCTTCACATGTGTTTGCTATTGGGGATGTGATCGATCAGGCTGGTGAAAATGTGGTTAACTATAGACCCTGGTATTATGACATCAAACAGTTCTTGCTAAGCCGTGAGTATCCGCCGGGTGCTTCCAAACAAGACAAGAAGACCCTGAGAAGATTGGCCAGTAGATTTCTGTTAGATGGAGATATTCTGTACAAGAGAAACTATGACATGGTGTTGTTAAGATGTGTTGATGAACATGAAGCAGAGCAGTTAATGCATGATGTACATGACGGTACCTTTGGGACCCATGCTACAGGGCACACTATGTCAAGAAAGTTGCTACGGGCAGGTTACTACTGGATGACTATGGAGCATGATTGCTACCAGTACGCCAGAAAATGTCACAAATGTCAAATCTATGCTGATAAGATCCATGTGCCTCCGCATGCTCTCAATGTTATGTCATCCCCATGGCCGTTCTCAATGTGGGGCATTGACATGATTGGAAGAATTGAACCGAAGGCTTCAAATGGTCATCGTTTCATCTTAGTGGCAATTGACTACTTTACCAAATGGGTTGAAGCAGCATCTTATACCAATGTGACCAAGCAAGTGGTAGCTAAGTTCATCAAAAACAACATCATCTGTCGATATGGTGTTCCCAGCAAGATTATTACTGACAATGGTACCAACCTGAACAACAATGTGGTGCAAGCTCTTTGTGAAGAATTCAAAATTGAGCATCATAACTCTTCTCCCTATAGACCTCAGATGAATGGTGCAGTTGAGGCCGCCAACAAGAATATCAAGAGAATTGTCCAAAAGATGGTAACCACTTACAAGGACTGGCATGAGATGTTACCCTATGCTCTGCATGGCTACCGTACTACTGTGCGCAGTTCAACCGGGGCAACCCCTTTCTCTCTTGTATATGGTATGGAAGCAGTTCTTCCTTTGGAAGTGGAGATCCCATCCCTCCGTGTGATCATGGAAGCAAAGTTATCCGAGGCTGAATGGTGCCAAAGCCGGTATGACCAGTTGAATTTGATTGAGGAAAAACGTATGGATGCCATGGCTCGTGGACATTCATATCAAGCCAGAATGAAGACTGCTTTTGACAAGAAAGTCCATCCTCGAGAATTCAAGGTAGGGGAACTTGTATTGAAAAGGAGGATAAGCCAGCAACCCGACCCAAGGGGCAAGTGGACGCCTAACTATGAAGGTCCTTATGTTGTCAAGAAGGCCTTCTCCGGTGGTGCTTTAATCCTTACACACATGGATGGTGTAGAACTTCCAAATCCAGTGAATGCCGATATAGTCAAGAAATACTTTGCCTAGAAATGTGAAAAGAACAGCGTGGTAGGTCGAAAACCCGAAAGGGCGGCCTAGGCAAAAATGCGCTTCCCGGTGGATCGAAAACCCGAAAGGGCGGTCCAGGCAAAAATAAGGGACAAAAAAAAAAACAAATATGAAAAGCTCGCTGAGATTATACACAACTCAGGCAAGAATGAGCGTCTCGATGAGCCGAAAACCCGAAAGGGCGGTTCATGCAAAAATGAGATTGAAACCAAAGGCAAGTAACTATATCTGGCCAACCACCGTCCCCCTTGGGGCATCTGCAGCTGTCAATGCCTATCTTCATCAAAAGCTTCTGTACTTGTGAATTCAAAGTTTCTAAGAACTGTCATGATTACTGTGTTCAATGTACCACCAACCAATAAAATTACCATTTTCCAAGCTTTGTGAATCCGTGGAGTCATGCCCTCGGCTGACCACCACTCTTATACATCAATTTGAGCTTGTGCTTTTGTTTGAGATTCTATTTTCTTCTACTTTCAAAGCTATATACAAAACATTTTCTTTCTATTTTGATAATGATAATGCTTGAAACAAACATTTTTTTGAAAATTGAAAACTTTTTGTCTATTTTGAAAAGCAAACCTGAGCAACAGGGTACATTCAAACGAAACATGCATGAATGAGAGTATGTTGATGTCTATTTCAACGTGTGTTACAAGCAGGTTCTCCTCCAGGATAGTCTGTGGTCAATGGCAAGAATGAAAAAACAGAATGAAAATGCATGAAAATGAATAGGCTCGCTAAGTTGAAAACCCGAAAGGGTGGCTTAGGCAAAAATGAGCACCCCGCTGAATTGACAACCCGAAAGGGCAGTTCAGGCAAAAATGGGGCATTGAAAAGAATTTATTTCCCCGGTGGATCGAAAACCCGAAAGGGCGATCCAGGCAAAAATGGGATGCAAAAAAATGAATGATGAAATTGAGAATATAACATGCAAAAAGCATTGACCACAAATGCGACGTCCACGATACATCCGGCATTATCCCCAGTAAAGTCTTTCAAGATTCTATCTCCAGCAAGTTGCATACCTGCCTGCCCTCAGCCGTGGCTCCGGTACGTCTCCCAACGACGTCATCTCCAAAGAGGATTTCCAAGAATGTGTAATATAGCACGAGCCACTACGTGCCCAATACTCTAATGTCTTGTCTTCCCCGTGAAGTCGTGCCTACAAACTGCCAACAGTCATGCATTACAAGCATTCATACATGCATAATCATGCATATTACGTGCCCATGCATTTAATGAAACTGTTATATCATCCGTGCATATTGCATTTCCAATGTCAACATCAGTCTCAATTCAATACTCATGTCAGGTTCTCTGTCAAAACCTTGTGAGCCAATAATATCGGTCAATTTCTACCTTTCAATCAAATCGACGTCAAGTCAATCTCAATCTATATTTTGTCAAGCAAACTAATCCCCAGTGAATATGTTTCTGTTTGGTCAAGTGGCTAGTTCAAGTCCAAGAACAGCTTGTACCTATCAATTTGCTTATGTTATCGGTCGAGTGCCCAGCTCAATCCAAGAGCAGCTTGTACCTGTCAATATGTTTCCGTTTGGTCAAGTGGCTAGCTCAATCCAAGAGCAGCTTGCGCCTGTCTATTTTGTATTTGTCTCCGGTGGAGTAACCAGTTCGCATCCGAGAACAAGCTCGCACCTGTCTATTTGCCTTGCTTTCAGTCGAGTAACCGATTCGAATCCGTAAGAACAACTCGTACTTGCCAATTTTCTCTTTTTCCCAGTCGGGTCACCAGTTCGAATCCATAAGAACAACTCGCACTTTCCAATATCCCCAAGTGAGTTACCAGTTCGAATCCATAAGAACAACTCATGTTTGTCCAGTAACCTCTATCCCCTGTGAAGTGACCAGTTCGAATCCATAAGAACAACTCGCAGTTGTCTGTTTGTTTCATCCCCGGTCAAGTGGCTAGTTTGAATCCAAGAACAGCTTGTACCTGTCCAACTTATTTCTAGTTTCCCGTTACTCTGATATTCACTACCTTTGTCAATGTCTACCAATCCCGCAATGGATACGACATATTTTGTTAATTCCAATCCCCATGAGGTCTTGCATTCATAATCCAAATGATGCATGGCATGCATATTATTTGAAAATGGGTAGGCGTATTTTTTACGTCCAAACACAGTGCAAATGCTAATATTTAAGTATCTTCGTCCTGTCAAGCCAAAGACTCCGTCTCTTGACTCTCCAGACAAAGAAACTTAAATAGGGGCAGCTGTTATACCCCGTTTTTGGACCTAAAAATACCAGGGCCCAATTTCATTTCAAACTTTGTCAATTATCAAATTTCAACTGCACGGTTCAATTTGTCTCTGCCTCGCAGTATTTTCAATCACAATTTTACCTATGTTTTTCTTGCATAAAACCTTTTAAAATGTCTTTACTTGTCTTGTAAGTCATTTAAAAGTGTCTCTGAATCATTACATTGCTTTTTTTCTACAGTTTATTTCAAAATTTGCAAAAGGTCATACAGAAGGGTATTTTGGTCATTTCCTGCAGTGGGACCCATTTTCATCCTTGTGACTGTCTCTGAGTCTTTTCAAATTCATTTTTAACTTTTCATCAGTAAACCTTGCTAATTTCATTTCAAACTTGCATCTGAGTCAGTGTCGAGTCAATTTGGCTCTGTTTAGGTCATTTTTAGCCCTAGGGGCATTTTGGTCATTTCACATAAAATTTTGGCATGGGGAGGTTACTTTGAAGTACCTCATTTAGGCCATTGGTTCGTTTTAGTCCGTTTTGTCAGTTTTATTTGTTGTTTCACTTTACGTTTGGTCAAATTACGTTTTTTTTTCAAATTTTATTTTATTGCATTTTGGTCCCTCAATTGAGGTCCCAAAATTGCATTTTGGTCCAAACTTTTTTTATTTCATTTCAAGTTTTTTTAATTTTGCAGTTTAGTCCTCAATTTCTCTGTTTTTGCAGAAAGGTCCAGAATCCATTTTAAGTCCAAGCTGCGCCATTTTCATACAAATCCAGGTGTCACTATCCTATTGGTTCCAATGCACACATGTCAAGCTATAAAAGGTGTACAGTGCCACACGTTTTTCCATTCATCACACGCCAACTCATAAACACAAAACAAATTTTCTCTTTCTCAGCAATTAGATCAAAAACAGAAAATCCTCAGAATTTCTCAAGAACACCAAGAACACAAAACCCTAACCGTTTTCCAGAAAGCAAGAATCATCAAAATTCGTTGGATTTTCCATTGATTCTCAGAGATTCCTTAGGAATCATCATCATTGAATCATCTCCTTCGCAATTCAAGGCACGGATTCACTGCAGAAGCAGCAAATTCCAGTACCGATCACGAAGAAGGTTCAGCGAGAAGAAGAGGGAAAGAAACAAGGTTCTAAACCGGCGAAGAAGATGAAGAAACAGAACCGGTGAATCACCGATTTATTTTCGGTCCAAAGAACAAGCAGAAGCATCAAAAATCAGCAAGAACAGAATCAAGTTTTCTGAAGAATCTCACAAAATCTCCAATCAAAAATTTCAGGTAAAACTCAGAATCTTTTTAAAAAAATATAATATCACAGTTGAACCTGTAAAAACATGCAAGCAACACAGATCTAAGATTTCCAGAATTCAAAAGCGAAGCCGTAACCGTAAACACAAAACCTAGATCCATAAGGATCTAAATTTTGAAAGCAAGGACGAATACCAGAAAAGTAATCAAGCGACGAAACGATGTAGATCTTTAAAGATCTAAATGCTTTTGTCCAAAAATCAAAGAAAACATTTCAAGACCGTATGAAATTTTCTAGATCTGCGTCGTTTCGAGCTGCTTTTGAAAAGATAATTGCCAGATTCTTGATTAGGGTTTAAAAACGAATGGATTGGTGAAGAAATTTTGGCATTCTGGAAATTTTAGGTCACCGGAACTCATGAACTCGCCGGAGAAGATGAAGCTTCCGGCGGACCTTCAAGGTCTCCGCCGTGGCTTCATCCTCACCGGCGGTGAGGGTTAGAGAGAGGCGAGAGAAGAGGGAAGCTTAGAGAGAGAAAGAGATGGAAGAAATGGACTGGACCGGCGTCTACGTCCTTATATAGACGTTTGAACCGGTCTGGTTTATTTTGCTTCCATTTTGAACCGTAGGATCTAGGGTTTCTTTTGTTGAATGGCTGTGATGCGTTGTTACTGTATGCTTGATTTATGTTACCATGCGCTGCGTGTTTTGAACCGTTAGATCTGGATCCGGATCAATCCAACGCCTCTGAGGCCTTTGGATGATCCAGGTCCAGTCTGTTTTGGGTTTTGGTTTGGGCCTCAGTTTTCTTTCACGTTTTTTTGCTTTTTTTACTATTTGCACCGTTTTTCTTTGCTATTTGAACCAATGTCTTGATTAAAATTGTGATAAAATTCCTAGAAAAATTCATACATGTTTCTTGATATTTTCTTAGTGTTTTTATGACATTTTTGCACATTAAGGATCTATGAAATTTTGGTAGAATTAATTCATAGCATTTTAATTCTCTTTGGATTATTTGTTATGGATTCTTCTTCACACATTTGTCCTTGATGTGAGAATATGTGATAAAAGCTACTTGATGTGTTAATATGAGAGATTTGTGCCTATAATTTCATGTTGATTTGCTGTTTTGATTTGGTTCATAAGTTCTTGATTTTATGAACAACATATGCATATTTTGAAAGATATAAAATGCCAAGTTTATTCTAGAAAATATGGCATGAAACCATGCTTGCATGTTTCCAATAATTCCATGCTATAACTTGAGATAAAGAAAACACTTTCAAAATTTGTTAAAGCATGAGAATTAGAGGCCAAGAATGCTTTAGGTTTCATACCTAAGTTTTTAGGGTTTAATGTCATTTTGTTAACTTTTTGTGCCATCTTGCATGCTTTTATTTCTTAGTACTTGTTATGTTTTTTTCTTTTCACTAACAAGTTTATTTCCATGTTTCATGCATCTCATTTAGCATTCCCTCCACCTTCTTTAGCCTAGCATTTATTTTTGCAAGTTTTAATTCGTTTTAGAGATGTAATTTGTCACCATTATTTTGTAGCTTGGCAAAGGGGCCATAGAATGTATTTAGGCAATTTTTGTAATATGGACTATGGACACTATGACGCACCGACACGCACACACTCACCTTAGATGTATGCATAGGATTGTATGGTTAGATAAGCGTTTAGGTTTAAACACTTAGAGAAAATCCATCTTTTTTTAAGAAAAAACAATTGAACTTCACTTCAAAAATTTTCATAATAAATATGAAGTCAACACTTCATTTTTTTTTCCTTTCTTTTTTTCTTAAGAAAAATTCAATTCATCTTAATCATTTAGACTTTCTTTTTAATCACTAATCAAACCTCACTTTTTTTGCTAAATCTAATGCTCATGAAGCCTCCCAATCTCCTTCTTCAAAACCTTTTTTTTTTTCAAAACTTAAAACCAAACAATTAAAACAAAAAACAAGTCTTTTTAGCAAGAACTACGCCGGTTTTGATCCCGTAAAACGGTACGTAGGCAATGAGTCAAAACTCATCCAAGCCGAAATAAAAATCGAATTCTACTTCTTCTCACCCCCATTCTTAACTAATCACACTTTCTTTTTTGCAAATAATCAATAAAATTAAAGCGTAGAAATAAACTTAGGAAAGCGGTTCTTATGGAATACCATAATCGCTCCGGGTGCCTAACACCTTCCCGTAGCGAAAACGACCCCCGAATCCGGAAACTCAAGGGTTTTTCTCCTTTTACCCTTCCCAAGAAAAAAGAGAGATATCAACGGTCAAAAGGTTCAAGTCCAATTAATGGCTTGGCACCCAAAAACCATGATAACAATAGTTAATCGAGAGAAAGGAGAAAACGTGGTCGGAGAAGTGGGAAAGAAAGATAAGAACATGATGTGATTTTCAGGTTTAGCATGGGAAAGGGTAATTGTTTTCCATCATAGGAAAGTTGATTTCGATCATTGGATTAAATCTGATACACACTATTATCATACATTCTCATCACTATATTTTTTCTTTCCATACAGTTTTTCTTCACAATCATTCTTCTCTCGATCCCCACTAGCTGTCACTCTCGTTTCTTAAGGAATTCTACGATTCTTGTAGTGAACCACATGGATATGTGATGCCTTTAATATGGAACAAGTTACTGTTTTTGCAAACAATGAAGTATGAACTGAGGGGAAATACTTAGGAGCTTAGCAGACTTAATATTTGGAAGAAAATCAACGTTTTTTCTCTTAAAATTAAAAAAACTACCACATTCATCATCAATGCATTTTATTTTATTTTATTCTAAAAAAAAGACCAACAAATTTGTCCTTTCATGAATTCCAGATCTGAGTTTGTTATGTTCTTGGTGTGGTTGAGCTTGATGCGTTGATTATAATGTCTCTATGTATTTAGTATGTTTGAAGATTAGATCTGAACAAGTGATTAGGATTTATGGTAGCTGAAGCTCCTAAGCAATGGGTGCCTATTAAAGTTTTTTTTGGAGTAAAATGAGCCTTGGCTTGAGTTTGGTGGTGGTGGTGAAAAGGAGGGTAGGATGGTGGTGGTGAGGTTGAAGACAAAGTGAAAAAATATATAGTATAGACAACCTATAGTATGATCAATGTACCTGCTTAATCTAGTGGTAATAAATCAACTTTCTTATGTTGGGAAACAATTACCATTTCCATACTAAATGTCACCTTTCTTTCTGGATGGATGAAAAAGAGAAAGAAAAAAAAGTGTATTTGACTGAGGAGAGTTGAAATGGAGTTTCACACTGTAGAGTAGAGTGGAAAAATGCCAACAGCTTTCCTTTCCCATCCTTGCATGCTGATTTGGGTCTTATTCTGTGTCATGACATGTGTGACAAACATATTGTGTTTTTATTTTCTTTTTTTTATCTTATTTCTAGCTTTTGTTTTTATCCAAAAAATAAAATAAAAAAGAAAATAAAAAGTTGTCCAAAAAATAGTTTATAAATAGGAAAATGCTAACAAGTGCCTCAAGGGCGCTTGATAAGAAACTTAAAGCAGTAACTTTATCTTAGAAATTATGCATTCAACTTATTGAATTAGTAAAAAGCAACTTTTTATACATGAAATTTCACAATTATTTCCTTTTTTGATTCTTTAACCACTGTCTTAAGAGCATTGGTTAGAAAAATCCTTATAAATATATCTCTTTATGCAGATGTTGGAATCGGTGAAGTTGTGTTGTTTATTTTTTAATAATTAATTTGAGTGCACTGATACCTTTGTGCCGGAGACAACTTAGGATATTAAATTTGTCTCTTTGTGTCACATTTGGACTTGAACCCCAAGATACCTCTTCTAAGGGAAGTTGACCCTACAAATTTACATGAGATGATTGATAATCATGTTGGTTTTTTGGGCATTATTTAGAGTTTGGACCCAGTTGAAAACTCATTCATCATCTCTTGAGTCCTGTGGACATTCAATTAATTATCTTTGTCTCATATTCGTTTGTTTTAGAAGGGGACAACTTATATTAGTGTAATGATATGATGGAAACAAGATTAATTGTAATAAATCCAGAACATGTTACTTCTTCATAGAGAATTCAAATTGAAGGACGTTTGAAGATAAGTGATGGGGAGGGAGAAGATGAGGACAAATTTGACCTTTGATAGTTGAATTGCTTATGTTTCTCTTTCTAAGATGGATAACTTGGTGGTTAAACACATCTTGACACTGATGATTGATGTAAGATATCTCCAATATTAAGCTAGAACATTTTCAACATGGACATTGTACTCAGGATACGGTTGGTCATATTCGTATAATAAGTAATGGTGCATGGTGAAATTCTGTGGCAGCTAAAAATGCATACATGTTGAAATTTGAAAGTGAGGATAAGCAAATAATTAAATATCGAAACTATCACATAAAAAATAAAAATAAAAAACGAAATTATGTATATCAATCAATATGATCTTTATGTATAATACTAGCACATACTAGTGCTTCACTATTCATTGTAAAATACAATTTATTTGGTTAGTATTTTCTCCCTTTTTTAAACAATCATTAGATATGTCATCGTGAGCATAACTCAATTGTCAAGGACAATGCATTAATATATACAAGGTATGGGATTCAAATCCCAACCACCACAAAAAAAAAAAATCATTAGATATGATTTGAAAATGTGTATATAAATGGTGAAAAGTATTCGTCTTATAAATCAATTTTGTATGATTGGGTTCGAATCAAAATTCTAATATGATGATACATCTACTATTCATTGGATCACCTATTATTAAGTCGCCCCTATCGACTGTGTTCTAAATGTCCGGTCCTAAGCATGCATTAGTATGTTAAGAGTGGTACATTTATAAAAAATAAAAATAAAAAAAATCGGTATTCGATCTAAGGACCGTCTAATTTAAGAGGTCTAATTCCACCATCCACTTGTGGAGCCTGTTTAAAGTCAAAACAAAGTTATATATGAACTAGTCCATCAAAATTAACACCGAAGAAAATCGAACATGATTTTTTAAGAGTTTATCGTGGTGGTTCCATTTTCAAGAGCTATTAGTTTCAACAACATTTTAGAACCACAAATTCCCAACTTGAACCTAATTTATACTTTTTGCTTGTTTATTTATCAAATTTGAATATTAAGTTGTTATAATTAATTATTGATTGAATCGTTCTGGTTTTGTTTCATTTTCTTGGGCGAAGGTTTTCCTCAAGGTTTTGACATTAATGAAGATAATGACCCTAATGAAGAGGAAAAGAAAAGGGAATTAGAATTTTGTATTTAAAGAATAGAAGAGTGTTAGCAACAACACTCATTTTTTAACACTCTCTTTAACACTCGTTTTTTTATTGGATGAAATCAATGTATCTATCACCACTTTGTGTGATTTCTGTTTTCAAAGTGTAAATACATAATGATTTAAATTAATAAGAGAGTGAATATTATATAGAATGTTTAATAAATAGTGGTGCTAGCACTACTCTCGCGGGGTATACTTAAAGTTAAGAGGACGAGGTATGACTTCTTTATAACTTTTGAGATTGTTTTAAGGCTTTATATATGCTTTTTAATGCTACCATGGTACATTTTTTGAAGGAATCTTGCTATACTATGGTACATATGGATTTATTTTGAGGTGTTTTTTCTTGGTTTATATTTGAGCGAAAAAAATTATACGAGTTTTGTTTTTTTTAGGAAGTTTTGCAATAGTGGATTTCATTGGACCTATTGCCAAATTTTGTTAATTTTTGGATTTTATTCTCACTTGACATCTTTGCCTTGTGCTGTGCTTGCTATATTGTGGTACAAATATTCAAGTTGCTGATTTCAGTTTCCACAGAAAGCTAAGAAACAGAGCTGTAGTTATTGTTCAGACAAGAATCGTCAAATTTGTTAGCCTTCAATGTTGAAAGAATCCTTTAAGTTTTAGTGTTTGTTTGGTTTGGCTTTTTTCTTGCAAAAAGCACTTCTACAACACCTCAAAAGTGAAAATTGAGTTTTCTATCATGTTTGGTTTGGCTTTTCAGAATTGCTTCTACCCCCCAAAAGCAATTCTGGATGAAGCTACAATTCCTAGCTTTTGAGTTAACTAGAATCAATTCTCCATTAATTTTATATTTTGATTATTACAACCCATTATTTTCCTTTATTGTCCTTTATCAAAAAAAAAAAATTATTTAAATTGAGGACCAAATTTAATCAAAAAATTTAACGAACCAAATTAGCCCCATAAAATATTTACGGACATGAGTTACCAAGTTGTGTTTTTTTTTTTTTATGTTATTTCCATTCAGATTTTCTGTATTTTTTTTCTTTTACGCTACATTTTATCATTTGTGCCAAACATCTCTATTATTATTTTCTTTAAAAAAAACTCTATTATTATTTAACTTAAATATATTTTATCAAAAAATATAAAATACATAGAACAAATATTTTGTCAAAAAAATTTGGTTTAATGATCGTATTTATTATTTTTTAAATTAATATATAGGAAAAATTATTTATTTACATTAAATAATATATCTACCTTTAGTATTGAGCTGCACATACATTCAACTATTATGTTCATTTATTTTTATTTAGTTATGTCTATTTTAGTAATTATACATTCAAGAGCAATTTTGATCAAAACTATCCAAACAACATTCATTCTGTTTAATCAATTCTCTCAAAATCAATTATGATGGAATCAATTCTATCAGAATCAATTCTGTCAGAATCAATTCTATCCAAAGCTGAACCAAACACACCCTTAGTAAAGTTGTTGTTACCAATTCATGACCTTCCTTCACTTAAAAGAGCATAACTCCCTCGTTTCAAGTCCAATTAAGACTTGTAATACCTCTTTGAAAAACTTATTCAGTGACCTTTAATTTGGATCAAGGGAAACATGAAGAGTTGGGAAAAATTTAGAGACATGATCAATTGTTAAATCAACGCTAAAGAAACCGATTTTTTTTTTCCTTTTGAATGGAAGGACATTGAAATATATAAATATTTCGGGGGTACTATGTGGCAAAAAATAGCAATCTTTTAATACGAAATACATAGAATAAATTTTAGAGAAATATTATCTGAACATCTAAAAACTAGCAACATATTCTTAAAAAAAAAAAAAAAAAAAAAAAAAAAAAAAAAAAAAAAAAACTAGCAATATATATTTGACAAAAAAGAAAAGCAAATCTATCTGCATCGTATATAAAAAAGTATGGTTGGAGAACAAAATTATTGACCAAACAATGTTTCTCTTAAATTTATGCAGGCGTAAGTGATGAAAGTCGAAAACACGGTCGAAGATCAAGCAGCAGAGGATCAGTGTTATTATAAACACAAATTCTTATCAACAATGAATACCCTGAATTGCATGTGATGTAAAGTTGAGATTCATAATGCAAGCCATTTCCAATGTCTTTCTCTTATGAAAAATCTTCATCAATTGGACAATACCACTAAATTTCACATAGCTTGTAAGATTCAACATACCTGAACCAATGTCACTAGAAAATTTTTCATTCCCATTAACTATTAACTTAAGAAAATTCACATCCACTGTAACATTGATATGTTTGGTTTTTCTTTGGCTCACTTTGTCATTAGGAATTTTCGTAACACCCACTTTAACACCAGAATACAACACTTTAATATTGCTATACTCGTAACTGAATATTCCACCGTAATTGGGGTTCCAAATACTGAAATATGTGATGATTGTTGCGTTGAAGAAAGGAGACGGTGAAACATCGTTATAACCAATTCCATTCAATGTAGTTGATGTTAACTTCAACTCTGGTTTCTTGATTCGTAAGATGGATGCAGAAATTAATAAAATTGCACAACAAAAAACAAATGCTGCGAAAACGTACACGAAACATTTGTTGCTACTTGGTTCCTTGCGTACGGGCTGATACATGATGCGGTGATTGTAAAACAAGAAACGACGATGCAGTATTTGAGGGAACTTGGTGTATTTACAATTATGTAAATGGAAGAAGATGAAGACGAAGGATTTGACAAAATTTATTATATGGGAGGTGAAAGAATTACCACCGAACAGCCTCAAACATGAATTACGTAAATCGCAAGCCTTGTTGTTGGGGTAATGAAGTATGCGAGATCTCCTTTTATAAGGAGAATTCACAACTGATTTAGAGAAAAGAACTCAAGTAACAAAACAGATTGGATATGCTTAGAGCTCCTCAGCGGATAAACGCACAACATATTTGTTATATATTTTTTTTTTGGTGGTGAAACTGTTTGTTATGAATGCACTATACTTATTATTATGTATAAGAAAACTACCCTCAATTTATTCCTTTTAAAAAATATCTTCAATTTTCAATACAAATAACACATATAACAAATTGACAATAATAAATTTAAATATTAAAACAAATGTAACAAACACGATATATATATATATATATATATATAGGATTTGCTAGAACACATCCACTAGTTTTTATGTGGGAGTGTTTTAGCAAGGTATACCTTAAGGTGCATTTAACTACTTTTCAGTTATAACTTGCTAAAACACACCTTCTAAAAAAATAAGTGGATGTATTCTAGCAAATGTCTATAGGAGTTGCTAACATACACCCACTTATTTTTTAAGAATGTGTGTTTTAGCAACATTCACCTTAAGGTGTATTTAACAACTTTTTAATTATAACTTCGCTAAAACACACCTTAATAAAAACTAGTGGGTGTATCCTAGCAAACTCATATATATATATACTGTTTTTTTTCTTTTGTCATTTAAAAAGTGTAACAACCTAGATGATTTAAGAAAATTATGGATTTAAGGAAATCACGGTGAATTTAGTTAAGAACCACACGAAAAGCACCTAAGAAATTGTACCGTTTGCCCCGGCTTTTTTTCGGCTTCTCTATACTTTTAAGGAGAAGTTAGGCCAAACACAATATCAATAAAGTACATTCGAAAAAAAGTACTTTTTTTAGAGTGCAAAAAATTGAATGGAATGAGCTTTAACCAAAAGTTGTTGAATGCTACTTAAAAAACTACTTCTCCGTAATTTATTTCACAAGCACCTCTCTTCAACTCACGCATGCAACCTTTTCTTTTATTTTTTAATATTATATTTCAATTTATTTTTTTCTTCCATTTAATTTTTTTTGAACCGATCAATATAATTTTTTTAAAGGAGGATCAATTTAATTTCATTATCTATTTTTGAAGGAATTTTATTATCTTTTTATCATTTATATATTTAATTTTAATATCATTTAATTATCACAACCTCACAAATATATTTATTCATGTTGTCGTTGAATGACACCAAATATTTTTATTCCCTTTCTTCAACCTCACAAATACACACACACATTAGCGTTTAGAGTAATATTTTATGTCTGTTTTTTTTGTAACGCTAATGCGTATAATTTTTTTATTGTTGCGTAATGCGTACAATTATTATTTTTATAAAATTTTGATTTTAATTAAAAGTACAAGTATATATAGATGCCAAAAAAAAATTATACTTATATATATATATATATATATATTACACATTTATATTGTAACAAACTATGCATATCTTTTTTTTATTAAAAAAACTAAATATATCTTTTTCAATGACACCAACAATTTAACAAATATAATATCATATAATATAAATTCTTATATTTTTAAATGACACTAAAAATATGGTATTCTTATAACAAAATTTGTTATACAGTATAATTGAAAAAGAAAGAAAATAAATTATTCTCTAGATTAGCTCAGTTGATATAGACAATGCATAAATATATGCAAGGTCGCAGGTTCGAACCCCGGACACCACCAAAAAAATAATAAATTCAAAGTTTTGTACAATATTTTGCCAAACAACTTTTAACTTAAAAATAACTTTAGAACTGAAAAAAAAATAAAGAAACCAAACAATTTTAACTTTTTCCTTAAAGAGCTTTATTTTAACTTTGTTTTAAAGTAGCTTTTAGACCCAAAAAAAGTCTGGCCAAACCGTAGATTACTGTTGGTGTCATTAAAAAAAAATAAAAATATATTATATTTTTTTTTATTATATTGTAGATGTCATTGAAATAGATAATCACGATTAGTTTGGTTTGTTATAATTTAAAAGCAACAAACATTTATATTTTTAGTTTTAATCAAAATCAAAATTTTATAAAAAATACACCGTTCATAATTCTCAAACATTAACGCAATAAAAAAAAGCGGAAAGACAGGCACATGATTGCTCGTCTTTTCGCTAGTAAAGATAAATTAATTTATCACTTTTTAGTGATAATAAAAAATAAATATCTTGTGGCTCAAGCTCAAACTCAATCCGACCGCACGGCAATGTCTCGTCTGATAATACATTTTTCAGAACCTCTCTCCGCTCATAATAGTGGGTGGCCCATGGGTGTCACCCTGATGTGTTCTATAAACATGATTTTTTTTCCTTCAATTCACACGATACTGGTTCTATCCGACGTGAAGTTTGATATGTATTCTTCTGGTTTCTATTTTTCACTAATGTTGCAACAAGTTTGTCTATGAGTGTTGTTGTAGGGCCGCTCCTACGAATCTGAAGGTTTGGCTCTGTAAGTGAAAAGAGGCCCGTAATAAAATAAAAATGTATTTTTCTTAAAAGAAAATGTTCTATTTAAGTTTTTTAAAAGATAAATACAATGTGTCGTATATATACGGTACATCCAAAGGTGAAAATCACTACTGTATACATGAGGAACCTCAAACCACCCTCTCAAAAGGGATAATACTTAGTAGTACTACTGAACTATAATTTTTTTTAGGCACATACCTTGAGGAGTCCTAGCTCCATTAAGCGGTTTGCACACCCCAAAGTCCGACCTTATATGTTGGATATACCAAATTGATCAATTGAAGAGGGATTAATGGTCATAATTTTATTTGTTGTTGTTAATCCTCTTATTCTCAGAGAACAAAGGTATGATAATTTGGAGTTTGAGCTGAAGTAATGAAGCATGCGAGTTCCCCTTGTTTCATCTAAGTCCTCTCAATAACCCGTTTGGATTAATTTATTTTAGAGTTTATATAAAACAACTTATGCAAATAAATAAGTTGTTATGTATTATTTATAAGTTTTTAAGGTAGTTTATGAAGATACGATTTTCGTTAACGAGAGTTTATAAATAAAAATAAAAAACTTATTTATTTACACAAGCTATTTTACATAAACTCAATAAGTTCAAACTAAACGGGGTCCAACTTATTTAACATTTGATTTTTTTATTTTAAGAATCACTTAAATTCAATTGTTTGGTTGGATGATTGATATTCTTAATTAATTGTAACAAGGTTTATTTATTTTCTTTTAATTAATTTTGATAGGGTGTTGTAATTAAGTTACACATTCTTTTAGTTTGGCGTTTTTCGGTTTCCAAACCTTTACCCATGTATAGGTCTCATTCATTCAATCATCAATCTAGTTTAATTTTATTAAGTCAATCGGTTTGGCGTTTTGCCTCACGTGATCAGAACTTGATGCTTGAAATAATCTTTCTCTTTTTTTCTTTCTTTCTTTGAATGTTATTTTTTCCCAGTCACAGTCAATATGAGCTTTAATTATAAAATGATGTCGACTGTTAATGTGAAATCGAATCATAACCCAGCTTAGTGCAACAGCACCTACTTTGGAGAGCATTCAAGAACGGAAATTCACTATCGATAGTGTTAATTCATAATCTTATTTGAACAAACTTTGTTCATGGCCTCCTCACCTAATATTATCCGGAGAATTGTTGTTCCCACATTACATAAGGCTGTGCCACACAAGTAAATGACGTTTTTGCTCCTGCGGTAGTTAACTATCGAAGTTTGGAACCGGCTGCAATTAACTACCGAAATTCCTTCGGCAGTTAACTGCCGACGAAAAACGAATTTTTTTTTTTTATCAAGGTACATATTACATGAACTCCAGCTTCCTGCATACACCATAATTAATGAAAAAAACTCGTAAACAAATAAAGATAATTTATATCCAAATAAATAGCACGTATATGATGAATGACAAAGAAAGTAGGGTCTATCATCAAAAGCAAGCAAAGAAATTAAAATATCATATATATAAAGATTTGTCTGCATTCAGCAAGCATGGGCCAAATAATAAACTTTTTATCTTTCACTTATGCTAAGAGAATCTTGAAGAAAAAAAAAATATTATGAGTTCTTCGGCACTTAAGTGCCGAGGTTTTTTTTTTTTTTTTTTCGTTTTTTCGTCGGCAGTTAACTGCCGAAGAAACTTCGGGAGTTAACTGCAGCCGGTTCCAAACTTCGGTAGTTAATTACCGCAGGGGTAAAAACGTCATTTACTCGTGTGGCACAGCCTTATGTAATGTGGGAACAGCAATTCTCTATTATCCGTGTATTTTATATTGGACTTCCCCCTAAATATGAGAAACTCCTCTCACTTTTTATATTTTGCTATCCACGAAATATATATTTGACACCAATTTTCTAGAGACACAAGATATATTTGAAACAAATCTTTTATATTTTCGACACCAATCTTCTAGAAACACAATATATTTGCATCATATCTTCATTCTATAAATATATTTGCATCTTTCAAAAAAAAAATTGCATCAAATTCCTTTTAGAAACATATGGTACAAAAAATTGCATCAAATATTCCTTCAAGAAATATGCGATAGATTGAGACGCACAATAAACACCTAAAAACACACGGTATTTTAACCGACGTAAAACGGTCTTCTAGAAACACCAAGTAACTTGGAGCACAAGAGAACATACATCGTATCTAGAAATATGCGATAGATATGATACACAACCTTGATTTATGACGTCGTACTACATGCTAGAACATCTTGTACCACATCTTGCCTGCATGTACTGTTTTAACAAAATGAAGTTAATCAACATTCAAAAACACAACACATCAATTCATTGTCAATGATTAAGGATGTAAATGAGTCCGACCAGTTAACATGAATCTATGTTGAATGATATTTTTATTTTTTTAAGGGTGAATAATAATTCTATGACTATTATTATTATATTAAAATGTATGCTTTAAATAAAATTTGATATTCGTTAACTTTTGATTAATTTAAGTTTTATAGTTTACATTAACTTTCATATATTTAAATGTAGGGAAATGTTAACGAAGGTCTTCAATAGTAACCTAAAAATAAAGGAGAATCATTCCACCGTTGAGATGTAAAGCTAGGTAATCCAAGATCATTCTTCACCAAAGCGTCACCCACTTGATTCCCTTCCCTAAGAATACGAGTACATATAGCGTTTATTTGCTTAGCCAATTTCTTACAATTGTTCCAACGGACGCGGACAATCCACGAAACCTTACCATTTTCGTTGAAGGCCCTAACCAACAACAAGGAATCACTCTCAAATCAGACATTAGTATGTTGTAATAACATCGTTCTTTTAATAACGATCATAACTGCGGAGAGCTCCGTAACAAACACCGACATGACCTAAGTTTTGCGAAAAGCCCCCAAGGAAGGTACCACAATGATCCATAAAAACACTTCTTATCGACCCTACATAGAAGGACCCATAACAAGACCCATCCACATTAATTTTAATCCACCTTCTTATTAGTTGATTAATCTATTTATACATATATCAAATTATTTATTTAAATATGATAATTTAAAATAAGATTTAAAATTGACTAACGTATCGTAT
Organism: Medicago truncatula; assembly: GCF_003473485.1. Taxonomy (NCBI): domain Eukaryota; kingdom Viridiplantae; phylum Streptophyta; class Magnoliopsida; order Fabales; family Fabaceae; genus Medicago; species Medicago truncatula. The sequence goes on from NC_053046.1 coordinate 2,547,948, forward strand.
CAGACATTCCAAAAGTCAAATTCATACTTAGAAAATAATCTAGACCACCTAAAACGCATACCACTGAGTATTCCGGAACAAAATTCGCCACATACATCAAATCTTCCCCATGTGCCATATATTTACATTTGACCATTGACCACCGCAATTACTTGACTAGAATTTCCACACTATCAAATCAGCGGTTTTTCTTTGTTTTTATTGTAAGAACATTCTAGGACCACTATGGAAACGAACACTTCGTCGCCGTTGTCGACGCTACCTGAATCAGGTGCAATGACTGCTACCGCAAACCCAGTATCGCCGTCGCTAGTCAATTTGTACAGAATCACCAAAGTTCTCGAGCGTTTGGCCACACACTTTGTACCTGGCAACCGTAGCGATGCTTTCGAATTTTTTAACTTATGTCTCTCCCTCTCCAGGTATTTTTCACTCTTCACCTTTTTTTTTGTTTAGGTTTTGAATGTGCTTGTGTTTTAGTTTAGGGTTAAACCTAGATTTAACGTAGGTGATGCTGCATTCAAGTTTCTATGGACCGAAAATTTTAACTCACTGTTTTGTCACTACACGATTTAGCATTAAATTTGAATCCCTTTATTGTAATGTGTCGAAATTAACAGAGAGACTAATTTGTCACCGGTATGAAAATAATGTGGGTACCATTTTTAGTTAGAGACCCAGTTGGGCCGTGAAAAAATTAGGAGAGAACAAATTAGGTTTTTGGCCTAACTTTTACCATCAAGGTAACAATGCCAAATTAGGTTTTTTACTATTTAAGTTTGTGTGAAATCACTATGTGTGTATTTTTTCTATTAACTAACTGCTAACATACATGTGCATACGGCGTCAATGTGCATTTGTTGATGCATTTACTTTGATTGATATGCAGAGGGATTGATTATGCACTTGCAAACGGGGAAGTTCCGCTGAAAGCTAATGAATTACCTATTTTGATGAAACAGGTAATTTTCACCTCACAATGTGGATTCCTTTTTATTGCTTTTCCTTTTTTTTAGGGGGCAGGGTGAGGAAGAAGAAGTTTTGTCATATTTATTTTATTACTTTCTATGTTAATAGGTTTATGGCATTTACTTTTCCTTTTCGACACAGATGTATCAAAGAAAGACCGATGATCATTCACAAGCAGCTGTGATGGTTTTGATGATCTCTGTGAAGGTAAGTTTGTTTCTTGGTGTTAATGAATTTCCATTAGCCATGTCTTATGAAACATTGCTATCTTTTTTATTTAAAAAAAATGCCTACTGGCAGTCTGTCACTGTTGACTAAGGATAACTTGGCAATTAATTTTCATAAAACGTAACCCTCCAAGGGAACTCTTGCACTGTGCCAAGAACGATTTTTTAGCATTTGTTTAAGTTATTGATTTCATGAAATTTTTCCGAATATGATTGTTTTTTAATTCTTGAATGAATTTCACTTCATATGTTCATTTGTTATTTTATTGAGTTCATTTTTAAAAGATTGGAGGTCAAGTGTGTTTTACCATGGTTGTCTAAATTTTTTTTTATCTCTAATGGCTATTGTTTGATACAGTTTGCAAGATTAGTTTTTCATGTGTATATTATTTTCATTTTGAACCAATTGTACGAGAAGAAATTTTGAATCAGTTTATGTCTATATTATTTTTTTTTATCTGTATATTATTTTCGTGTTTGAACAATTTATAAGACTTTAAATCTATTGTTCTCTTTCTCAAAAAAAAAAATCTATTGTTCTCTAAAAAAAATGACTTTAAATCTACTGTCTAATTTTGTTCAAGTGAAATATCCTTTGAATCATTTTCCTTTGAAATCCAATATAATATCAAGGAATATTTTATAATTGGCTATAACATAAACATTGTGCACGATGAAAATGCCAGTTGTATTGCAACTGCAGTGCACCTGTTTGAAAAGAATTATAGGTCTTAGTATTTTAAATGCACAAAAAATTTGTTCGCCCATAGTTTATTTAAACTCTGCAAAGCAAGTTATTTTCAAAACAAAAAAAAAAAAATCAATTTTGTGTTATACCGCTATGCCATATGGTGATAGCTTGAGATTTATACGAGATTTGCTTTATATATTTATTATGTATTTGTCTAGAATCTGGAGTTATGTATCATAACATTTCTTAAGACGTGAATTTACTACTGACACTGATTGTTATTATAGAATGCCTGTGAAATTGGATGGTTCCGGGAGAATGATTCCAAAGAACTTTTAAATATTGCTGACAAGGTTTGCTTATATGTTACTTATTATCATTATCATCATTACTATTTTTTCTCTGTGCCATTTTGTCACAATCATCTTTCAAAATGTAGATAGGAAAAACCTACTGCACGCTGGGAAATGCAATTGCCGAACCTAATTCTTGCCATCCTGCAGTGTTAACTATAATGCAAAGGTGGGGATCCTTGAAACTTCCTCTAGATATCTTCTACATCTTTTATCTTATTAGTTATTTTTGAATTGAACAATAATATTTTGCTATGTGTTTTTCTGTAACTTGTAACTATTACTGATGTTAAGTACAAGAAACTAGGATAAACCAAAAGACCTACAAGAAAAAATGTGTTGTTTTTATGTAGCTCGCAACCATTACTGATTGCTTTTATCTCTCACTATTTCTGATATGCAACAGTAATTAGTTGTCTATACGTTGACTGCCTTGCAGGTACTATCCTAATATGGAATTGGGTCCAATAATCGTGTCAATTGAAGCCAAGGTGGTTCTTTTAGATAGTCAAATTGCGATTGTCAAATCTAGTCATATTTCATATCGAGAACATATTTAATATCATTTGACCTGCATTGCAGCCTGGTTATGGAGCTTCTGCTGTTGACTTCCATATCACAAAGAATAATGTTCATTCAGATAAAAAAATTGTAAGAATTCCCTGGATTGATTTGTTTTGTTAAACTTTGTACATGTGACGAACTCCTAACTTAGGGCCCTGTTTGTTATAGTTTTAAAAAAAGTGACTTTTGCTTTATATTTCTAGAAATGATTTTTATGAAAACTTCTTCAAAAATAGTAGAAATCACATAATTTTTCAAAAAAATAGAGATCCCACATCAATCACATAAATGACAAATGTAGTCCTTGTCACCATGAGCTAGCATTTGTGGCTGAGTTTTCCTTATTGCAAATTATAAGAAAAAACGAGAATAAAAGAAAAATATGAATAATATTTGATGATATGAATGTTTCAAACTAATATCATTTTATAGAAATTTTTGGTAACCATGTTATAGGAATGAAGTGCCTATTGATTTGCCAATGATTTATCTTCATCGGAGAACCTGGTTGGCCACCTTTAATGGGGATTCCCCTCTCAACCATAATTTTTCAACCCACAAGGCTTGAACTCGAACCCAAAACTTTGCTTAAAGGATGTTAGTCGAGTTCTACTTGGACCAAACATCATGTTAGTACACCAATATATAGACATACTTGTAGATGGTAACTAACAAAAAAATCTTGTCCTAATTATTACAGGCTATCATGTTGACATTTATAGAAAACATTGTTAAATAGCGACTACAGCGCTATAGCATAGTGGAATATGAACAAATTGCTTGCTATTGTTCTGGAATACATATTTATTTAGTACAAAAGGTTGTCAAATAGCGGCGCTATAGCATTGTTGAGTAGCGAAATTTGAATAAATCGCAATTTTTCGCAATCCGCAATTGACAACGCTGTAAAAAAGAAAAAAAAAGTAAAAACTATGTTCTACCCGAAAATAACTCTTTACATATTTACAGCATTTTTTGTCAATATACATTTAAAATATTTGTTATTTGAACACACCGCATATTTTAACTGCAGTGGTTATTGGTGGCCCAAATTGATAACATTGAGAAGTCTGCATGCCTCATCAGCCCTCAGCAAGTGAAGTATGTTTTCTTTTAACTTTCTTTATTTTAATTGTGTGGAAGGGTTGTACATGGATGCTGACTGTGACTATCTTTGCATCTTTGTAGCATTCTCCTGAATGGAAAAGGAATTCATACAAGGACCAACTTTCGAATGGTCTGTTTCTTTGTTTGAATACACATTACAATTTATTTAGTATACACTGTTTTAAGGGTGTAAGTAACACCAGTTTGCTATATATATGCCATTTTGTTTCTCAGGATCCTGGACCACAGATGCCCACCTGTGTGACTGGTATCCTTAAATTTGGGACAAATCTTCTTCAAGCTGTGGGTCAGTTCGATGGTGAGCATTTAGAATAATGTTTTATTTCCACCCAGTTGTCCTGTTTTCAATGTATGCATCTAACTGTACAGTACCATTATCATTGCGAAGGGCATTATATTATACTTGTTGCCTATATGAGTGTTGGATCCTTGCCTGCGCATCCAGTTCTTCCACCAGATTATGTTCAGCCTGCTGTATCTGTTGATGCAGGTATAATTTGTAAATTTAGGACAACTTAGGTGCATTTCCTTATGTGCTTTTTGTATCGTTCTCAACTTAAAATACACATTTTCTGGTTATAACAAACTCTGAGAAAATTATGGATTTGAAAAAATCATAGGTAGTTAAGTTAAGAATCATAGGTTCACCTAAGGAAATGCACCTAAGTTTTTTCCTGAAATTGTTTTTTACTTTTTCTTATTAGCCAATCTTTTATAATCATTGTTGTATTTTGTTTAATATATCGCTCATTTTTATCATTTTCCATCTTTATGCATATAGATTCAGATATTATCGAGGGAGAATCAAAAATCTCTCTTAATTGTCCAATAAGGTATGCTTTAACCTTCTCTGTTCACAATATTGATCACTTTTTTCTTCCTTGCTTTATCTGTTGCTAGTTTTCTCATCTTTAGACTTCAGATTGAGCATGGTAGTATCATAGGTGTGGTTCTCATTTGAGTTCCATTTCAGTCTTATTCTTTCTGGGTATGGTCTATCAGAAAATATGCCCCTGACTGACTTGGAACTTGAACAATGAGGGAGGTAGTTATTCACGGTCTTATCCTTTTGTCGATGTTGAAAATTCTCTTGTCAATTGTCTAATAACGCTTTGTTATAAATGCAGTTTAATTTTTAGAGTCATTTGGCATTGTTTGTGTTGAAATTTTCTCTAGAACCACTTTAATTTTGTTTGTTCATTGTAGAAAGTCAGAAGTCAAAATCCTTTTTCAGCTGATTTCTAGTTTGAATTATAACAGTTTATTCAGTTACTGATATTTTTGTAATTTTAAACTAGTGGAGTTCATGTCTTAGATATTCTCCTTTCTTAAGGCCTTTCTGTGCTGGAATAGGGTTAGATGCTGATGAACAATGACCATGTGGTATCTAGTTATAATTACTTACTTGACTGCCAGTTTATTAATAAGTCTAAATTATTAAATATTTTTTAATTATAATATAGACTTATAATTTCTTAATGTGGTATCCTCTTTCAGCTGATTTCTAGTTTTTATTATAATAGTTTATTCGGTCAGTGTTATTTTTGTTATTTCGATTAGTGCAGCTCATGGTAGTCAAATCGGGATACGTACCGTGTATCGTAAGATACATTAACAAAAAATATGACTTACAATATCATATATAAACTCCAAAATACTTCAAATATCATATATAAACTTTAAGATACTTCAAAACTCAAGTCATAAACAAAAAGAAATAATATAAAGCATCCTTAAACATCTCTTTAACTTCATCCGGAACAGAAGCACAATGAATAACATTCTTGTTTGTCCCAGCAGGATGACATTTCATCCTTAAAGTACCACCCCAACAAGGATATTGCAATATTTGCATTTGACATAGAGCCTATTATTAGGTTCAACAGCACAACAATGATCCCATGTGATACCACGGTATCTCTTTTTTTTTTTTTTTTTTTCTGCCACAGAGCAGAGGAACAAAGAAAGATAGCAGAGAGATAGAGAAACCGAGATATATAGAAAGATAGTGGGTACTGGGAAATTGTAAACAGGGAAATAAATCATTGAGTCGTGGCCCGTGGGGTATTGGAAAGGTTACAAGTTACGATATAAGTCTGAAAGGTTATAGGAAAGTATTGAATCGTGGGGTGTTGAACAGTATTGGAAACATTACTAGTTATGGGGAAGGTAACAATTTAATTCCCTTGATAACCAATAATGCTACTTTATTGGAAAAAAGAATAAAAAGTGGTGCTGCTAAACAGAAAAATACAGAGTAAGATTGATTTCGTATGGTATCGCGGTACGTATCGTATGTATCATAGGATGCTTACTACACTAGTGGAGTTCATGCCTTAGATATTCACCTTTCTTAACGCCTTTCTCTGCTGGAATAGGGTTAGATGCTGATGAACAATGACCATGTGGCATCTAGGTCTAATTTCTTAATTGACTGTCCAGTTTATTAATAAATCTAAATTATTAAATATTTTTGAGAACTTTTCTGTTTACTCCCCTTTTCTAATTTCCTAATGAATATTTTGTGTTTAGTCTTCCAAAACCCTCTGGTCAGTTAATCTTTTCTAATCTTATCTTAAAAGCCTAATATTTCTTACCCCGTACTTTATTTTAATGTATTACTATTTGACCCTGCCCTTCTTTTTTGGCACTGCTACCTTTTTGTTAGACGGTGAGCAAAATCTTTTCAAATATAGATTTTTAGAATACTTTTTATCTGTTATGTTTCTCTTATTCTCCTTGCTTGGTAATTGGTATTAGTTCATGAACTCTCTTTGCATGCCGTTTGTGAGCAGCAAGCTTATCCAACTTATGAGTTGGTAATTGCTGTTTATGGCAACCAGCAACTTTTAGTATGGAATTTTTAGCATTAACTATTCACAATAATCTTTTAAAGTTTTTTTTGTCTAGCAAGTATGATTTTTCTGCAGGCTTCTTTTATATTTATCTTGTAGCTTGTTGTATTCTTTCACCAGAATGCTTTACTTTACTTTATAATAAGATCATCTGTTCAGTTATCCTTCAAGTTGGAATTTTTACTTTTGATGATAGTTTTTTCAAAAAAAAATTTTTTTTTTAATTAAAAATGATATCCTGTGTTCTCATCTTTACAAAACAGCCGTACGCGTATCAAGACTCCTGTTAAAGGGCATTCATGCAAACATTTTCAGGTGAGTAATTTTTGTATTAGCATCACATAATATGGAGAATGCTGGGGTGGTTGCTGATTAATTATATACTTGTTACTTACCGTTAATGACACATGCTGCTTAGAAGTCTGTTTTTCACCTTATTTAAGTTAAAAAGTAAGTTACCAGTGTTAAGTGTTGTTAAATAGCGGCACTATTGCACAGCCAAATTTTAACAAATCGATATTGTTCCGCGATACGTCTTCAGTACAAAATAGTCTTAATTAGCGTCTATAGAGCCACTATAACACTGTTGTGTAGCGGAATTTCAACAAAGTCCTATTATCCGCGATCAGCAGTTGACTGCACTGTATGTTACTTAAATGTTTGCAGAATAATATTTATGATAAAGTGAAAATCTTATGATGTGGTTCTGTGTATGTGGGTGGCTGGGCTTATGTGTATTAATATATTCCCTGGCTGTTTTCTCCCCTCTACCTTACATTTATGTTCTCTTTTCTGCAGTGCTTTGACTTTGACAACTTCATTAAAATAAATTTTAAGAGGCCATCCTGGCGCTGCCCCCATTGCACTCGGCCTGTCTGCTATACAGATATTCGTCTTGACAGAAACATGATTGAGGCAAGTTGATTTAGTTCTTTAATCTTACAGTGAAATTACCTTTTGTTTATCTTCTCTCTCCTAGAGTCAATTTGCTATCAACTTACAATTGGGAATGTATGGTTTAGTAATTTATTTTTCATGCCAATCTCTTACTCCCTCCGCCCCTATTTTTTGGTCCTTTTAGGTTTGAACATACATATTAAGAAATAATGAAGGTAGATAAGTTTAGACCCTTTTACCCTTGACTCATTTTGTAAAAGTAAAATTCATTTAATGCTTTTTGTGAAGGGTGCAAAAGGAAAAACATCATTAATTGTATCTTGGTTTCGTAAAAAACCCAAAGTTTTGGGACAAAAATAAAAGCTTAAAAGACCAAAGGTTATGGGCGGAGGGAGTACCATAATTCCAACTTCCCCAATTTTTAATAGCAAACGAAGTTGACTGTAGGGATGAAAGAAAGGTTGAAAAGAAAAATTAACCTTTATTTTCCTCTCTAAATAAAGGTCCTGGAAAAAGTTGGTGAGAACATTGTGGAAGTGACTTTTGAAGCTGATGGATCGTGGAAGGTAGGCTCAGAAAATGATCATGACGTGAATAAGATACAGAATAAGGCCTACGATTGTGAAATGGAACAGACTGAACAACAAGAATCTACTTGCCCCCCTGATACTGTTTCCAATATTGTGGACCTCACCAACAATGATAATGATTTGGACATAATGTGCACTTATGAAACTGCAGATAGAAAGCCTTTTCAGGCTTCTGCTCCTACTGGCGTTCAAATAGAGGAGGACTTTTGGGCTGGTCTTTATATTGCCAACGGTGGGTCTGGTACCCCTACAGCTGTTGTTGAGATTCCTGAACTGGCTGATGCTGTTTCTCCTGTATTTAATCAAGAAGCAGAGGGTCATGACAATGTTCCTGCCATGCATAACCAGTTTTTAGGACAGAGTAATTTGACGCTGATGAATTATATGAATTCAAACGAGTATGGGAGGTCATCCTCGGCAGCGAGACTTATTCATAGGACTCCTACAGCTATTCAGGCCCTCCCAGTCCAATCTCAGACATTAGGACCACAGCAAAATCCAGCAACTAATTTGGATTCCTTGATAACCAGCAATCCGTCTGCTGCTCCTCATGTTTCTTTGTCCAACCCTGCCTCTGCAGATCCTTACAATGCCATTCTGAGTGATGCAGAAAGACAGCAACTTTTTTCTCGATCCGCATTGAATGTGCCTCCTGTCTTAGCAGCAACACAGGTTCGTTTTATTAATGCTCTGTTGTCAATCCTTGTATTGGGTGAGAGTATTGGGGATGCACAGTCTGTTCAATTTGCATCTAAAGTGGCAACTTTCTATTTTTTATATCATTTTTCCTTGAAAAGAAAACATCACAACTGCTCATATAATAAGAAAGTGACTGAACTTGAATCCTGTTTGAAATATGGTTTTGGGATTAAAACAGTTTAAATATTCTTTTAACTAAAAGGCAGTGGGAAGACAAATTTTTTGGTTTTGTGAAAGGAGGAAACACCGGCATTAGTCTGTCTAACTTTTCAAAGAAATTATACAAGATCAAGATTTAAAGGGATCCACTAAAGATGAGAATGTGGGAGTCTTATTTTCTTTCCAGTCTTTGTTCTCCTGCTACTTGGTGAACTGGTTGATAATTTTTATGCCTCTAATGTGTTCATTTAATAATCTAGAAATCTTTAGAGCTTTTTTGTGTGTTTCTTGCTGTTTATGACTCTTGTACTTAAGTTTTGCTTTTTATTGAACTCAGAACCGAGTTCCAACAATTAATATTGCAGCCCCAACTCATAACCGAGTACTACCAGTTAATATGTCAGCTGCTACTCATAACCGAGCACCAAGTCAATTGCATAACCCACCATACAGAACAGATATGCTGAATGACTTCAGAAATTCACACCTTCAGCAAACTCTGAATGCCCATGCACACCAACCAATGCAACCATCAAATGCTCAACGATCTCACATCCAACAAGGGGGTTCACAAGCTTATGCAGCTGGAGCTACAGCAAGTAGCCAACAGGCCCGGGTTATGGCTTCATCACATGTTGCCAGACAAGGTAATTCTCAAGATGGGATTGTTTGGACAGCTGGAGCTAATGTATATAGCCAACAAGCTAGGGCTATTGCTACTGCCCTGGCTGCCAGACAGTCCCAATCCATTTCATCTCAAAATCAAACTTGTGTAGCAGCCACATATTTTACAGCTGACAGTTTCTGGGGGTTGACAGGAGAGCAAAGAGGACCACCAGTACAGGCAGTTTCTAGTACTGATGAATTGTTCAATTCACAACCAGATCAGAATTGGCGTCCTACGCGAATGCGTGGAAGTCTTTCAGGTCAGCAACTTACTGAAGATGTTAGGCAGCGATTGATTATGCCATCATCACATCAAGTTCAAAGTTCAAGACCACAAGGTCCACAACCAGGCCGACCACTGGATGCGCTCATTGCTAACAATCGAAATGCTCAGAATCCTTCGAGACCGTGATATATTTGGAAGCTTTTACTTGCACATGCTTGGAAGATAGATATTAAATATTAGAGAGCTCAACATCATTGTCTTATATGCACTGGCTGTAAATATAATCGGCAGTAGATGGGGAAAACATAAGGACATGTTACATTCAGGTATTTTGATATAACTTGACATTAACGTTTGTTAACCACGGAATTGAAAGGGAAAGGAAATCTTATTTACACCTCAATATGGGGGAATTGATTTATCAAGGTGAAGACATAGCAAGTGAAAGCAGTTTAGGGGAAAAACGACAATTACAGAGTCATTGTGTGCCTATATATGGCATTGTATATTCAATTAGAAAATGGTTTATTTGAACAAATACGAACTGTAATTTCAGCTTGTTTTCACCTATTACCTAATTTATTATAATTTTAACGGTTATTCTTTTTTCTTGGTGTTTGTTTATACGCTGCATGTTTCGTTCTTTTGTATGCTTCTTTTCAAGTGTTTGTTCGGCCGTAAGCAGGGAATGCATAATACAGAAAATCACGAGAATAATACTCAAATATTTTTTTTTTGGTTACAATAATACTCAAATTTAAGAATGATTGTTTTGATGTTAAATTATTGAAAATTGATATTGTTTTTACAATTTTATCTTTCAAGAAAGAGAATCAAAGCAAATATTTTCTGACTATTGAGGTGAAGATATTTACTCGAATAAAATCTTTGATGTAAATATTTATATATTTATTTACAGGCAAAATCCGTGTAGTCAAAAATAGTTACTTTTGAATAAGTAAAAAAATAGTTTCTTGAACATGTAAGTATGTTCGGTGACATATGTCAAAAAAAAAAGTTTAATGGTGTTTTACCCTTTGTAATATAGGTCATTTTTTATTTTCCCCCCTGTAAAATATTTTTTTTGATTTACCCCCTGTAAAATATTTTTTTTTGGAATACCCCCCTAATAGGTCATAAAAAAACGACTTTATTTTTTGTTTTGCAGATTTTTTTCGTTTTTTTATGACCTATTAGGGGGTATTTCAAAAAAAAAAATTTTACAGGGGGTAAATCAAAAAAAATATTTTTTACAGGGGAAAACAAAAAATGACCAAAATTACAGGGGGTAAAACACCATTAATCCAAAAAAAAAGTATGTTCAGTGGCTTTTAAATTGGAAAAATATCTAACGAGATGATTGAACTTGAATACTTAACAAGCTTTCGTTTAAGAGGAACTGTTTTAAGGTCTCATGTTTAAATCCCAATTGAAATAAACTCCAGATTAATAACAAAAAAAACGGAAATATGATCTATATAGATTAATGTTTGAAGATTTGTGTTGCATAAAGAAACAGATATCAATGCACAACATTTAACTTTATACGTTCTCTTAATAGTCAGAAAATGAAAACACCTTACCCTTTATCATTATATCATTGTGGGGAAATGTAATGTAATGTAACGAGAATCCTTCACGACTCAAGGCTTAACCGTCAGCAAGCAATGCCTATTCTTTTCTTGAGGAGTGATTAATATAGCTGACCTTATGGGAATATACACGTGTAATGGACACTCCATCTCAAGCCTTGGCTCCACTTTCTAACCAATTTTTTCATGCAATACTAACATTCTAAAATGCCTCTTATTATAATTAATATATCAAAAAAATTAATTATAATTAATATATATTTACCTTTTTTTGTTAAAATATTTTACTTTTTTTTTTTGCTTATACATGTTATGCAAGGAGTAGTATTATATGCATAATACATCTAAAATAGCTCCGATATGTAACAATCTCCTCAAAACTACTCGTTTCCACAAACAATCCTCAATCCCTCTGATCTAAATCACACAAAAACTACAAGGTATTTCTATCTAAATATAGGCAAGTACCCAAACGAAATTGCAAACAAAATTTGGGGAAAACTGTATGATTCAACTAATTCTTGCTCGCTCAAACGGCATGGACTTCCTCTCAATTGATTGTTCTTGAAGGAGAAGGATGGACGCGTGTGATTTTTGAAACAAATTCGCTTACTTTGACAAATCATATTTCATCCCGCCGACAAGGAGCTTAATGTGATTTATATATTTACATTCCAACATTTTAAGGGAGTTTATTAGACACAAACATGGTTACTCATACTATTGCTAAGATTTGTTGTATTGAACTTGTTTTCATTAATGATATCAGTTAAGTTGTTTTTGGTATAAAAAAAAAAGCTTAATTGCACTTTTGGACCCCTATCTTTCCAAAAGTTACGGTTATGAACCCCTAACTAATTTAAATACAAAACAGCCCCCTATGTTTTGATTTTTTGACAGTTTTGGACCCCTAAGGCAAAAAAAAAAAAAAAAATTGACACGTGACACCTCACTTGAGATGCCACGTCAGCGTTGACCAAGTCAACAATGGGCTAGGGGTCCAAAACTGCCAAAGAATCAAAACATAAGGGGCTGTTTTGTATTTAAATTAGTTAGGGATCCATAACTGCAACTTTTGAAAAGATAGGGGTTCAAAAGTGCAATTAAGCCTTAAAAAAAACAGCAAAAACAGAAATGTAGACGGCTTATACTTCAAATATAACTTTCATTTCTATTTTATCTCACTTTTCTTTCATCTTCTAATCATATTCATTTTAGAATACTCCATTCCTTAAATAATAAAATATACCTACTAATACTATCGTACCCTAACATGTGTAAATATGGCGCCATGAATTAGTTGTTACCAACATGTTGATCACCATACTTAGTATTTCCAAAGTGTTTCGCAACCAAAAAATAAAAACTAAAATTCTGGGTATCACCAGAAGTTAACCGGTAACTAAAATCAATACACTAAGAAAATAAAATCCACTTCCTCAGCAAATGCAAATTAGTCAATTCTCCCAGAAAAGTAACATATCATACAATTGATCACCATACTTGATATTTCCAAAGTGTTTCACAAATAACACTCCAAAAAATAAAAACTAAAATTCTGGGTATCATCAGAAGTTAACTGATGACTAATATCAACATACACCAAGAAAATAAAATCCACTTCCCCAGTATACAAAAAAACAAATAGAACCTAATAACAAGAGTCAGATGGCTATGCAAAAAACAAAAGCAAAATGAATCTCAACTCTCAAAAGCATAAGCAGTAATTGAGTGGTGAATCAATACTCCCATTTCTTCACCTCCATGCCTTCCGGAGGACTTCCTTCCACCTTCTTTGATCCCACTTCTTTCCAATCAGTTGAAAGCACTGTTCCATTTGACTCCAGCTGCGATGTCGCACAATTCAAGGCAAGATATAAAATGTTAGTGCTCACAAAGAAAACTATCTATGCACAAGTATAGGAACCATATAATTTAAAACAAGCATCGAGTGAATATCTTACAAAAGACTTGCTCATCGCTCTCCTCATGTCCTCGTCTGCATTTTGGTAAATATCACGGAACAATTTATTCAAAGCAGCATCACCATCAAGCTTTTCTTCTTTCTCCTGAAAGGCAGAGCACCACAATGTCAAATTATTTAAACAAGGATTATGCTCATTGTTTCACGAGATGAAACTAACATACAATTGGTTCTCCATGTATACAAAATTTTGGTTAAAACAGTACTAAATAGGTTACCATTTAAGATTGTCTAGTTTAACCTAAAATCGTCTCTCTTGAGTTCCACATTTAACAAAGTCCTACAGTTTTCAAATTAATCCACTTGTTGCTGGCAAGGAATCTTACCAAACCATCTAAACGTAAAAAAGTGAAGTAACCCATAATCATAAAATGACAATAACATCAACCAAGACATTGCAACACCTAACCAATTTGCATACATAATTGTTTTTTGAAAACAAGAACATAAAATAAATTAATTGCCTTATTCAGAACTACAATAATCTAATGGAGTTTTTATGAAATCAGATGGACCAAAATCATAACTAAACCTAAATCATCCCCTCCAAAACCCCTAAATAACAGGGCATAGATGCAAAACCTCTTTTTTCACTTCAGCTTCCAACTTATCCCAATCCTTAGTCCTTGACTTTGATGACGGATATGCAGGCCTTTCAGATTGAACTGCAGAAATACATATTGCAATGAAGAACATTAATAGGAAATATGATGAAATGCTATGCTATATCATATTTATTCATTTAACAATTACAAAAACCATGGCAAAAGGACCATTCTGTAATTGATACCTATGAAGCACTAACACAGACACGGACATAACACATCAAAACCGATAATAATTAGAGAAAATTACATAATTCAGTGTAATCATAAGTGTCGGTGTCGGACACCAACATTGATCCGACACACCTAATCCGAGGAGTGTCTGTGCTTCATAGATTGATACCGCAAACTAAAAACTACCCAAGTAATGAACTCACCTGAGGGCACGATTATCTTTTGGGGAAGCACATCCTTGCTATATTCCAGAGATGTCCAATTAACTGCTTCAGCTTTTGCCAGACGAATCTCAATTTTGGTTGACAAAACCACAACTTTGCACTTATCAGGTATTATCTGTTTTGTTCATAAGAAAAAAGGTTAAGTAACTTGGAATTCTACCGTCAAAATAGTCAATTCAAGTGTTACTGTTTGTGTTTCCAAAGCACACAGTAATATTAATCAGGTGAGCTCTTGATTCAAGTGTTGCTGTTTGCAAACACAGTAGCTAACTTTTGATATAAAATCAGTTACCTTTCCAAACAATCTAGGTTGGTAATGGTAGGCATCTTGGCCAGGAACATCAATGGTAACACTCAGCTGCAATGTTAATGTACTTAAGAGTTAGCAAATTTTCAATATCCAGGTATATTTAGTGTTATACATATAAAATGAGGAGAACAATGGAGAGCAGGTAAAGGGGAAAAATCAAATAGCATCGGTTAAAAAACATACAATCTGTTCGCCGAAGTCCACAACAACATTTTCTGCTGGTATCCCTTTTGCAAATATTGTCACAACCACTTCTTCTGGCTTCTGGTAATATTCATGCCTGCTCAAACATCATCAATTAATAAATAACCAGATCACTGAGCCAGGAATTTCAGTCTATATTCAAAGATAAATACATAAATTCAAAAGACATGGACAAACTGGAAAGATCACAAATCAATGGAATTGACATTGTTGTCAGCCACACCAACAAATTGTAGCCCATGTTTGTTGAATGCATTCTTTAAGGAAATAGTAACTGATTAACTACTCCCTTTTTTTTCCTTCAGTCTCCCTAAAAAACTTCTAATTAAAAGGTTTTTGGCCCCAAAATAAGCTTACTCAAAACATGCCGTATTATAGTCATCCAATAATAAGGTATCATGAAAGAAAATACATTTTCAATAAAAAACATGCGAGCGGAAAAGCCCGAAACATGTCATCTCACAGAACTTATGATAGACTACGGCAGTCATGATACAAGTTAAATTAAACTTATCTTTTCCAACAAAATTTAATGAATTAAGAAATAGCAGCATGAACAAAAGAAATAAAATTCAGACAACCTGTATTTTGGTCTGACTGGTGCAACTGCATTTGTTTGGGATGCAGGACTGTCTCTTTGAGGTTCTTTGGATGTTTCATCACTCTTATCACACATATGGGTATCATCAACAGACGCAACAGATGATTTGGGTCCATTTGGTGGTAGGGTGCTCGTAAGACTTTCAGATTCCTCTGAAAAAAATAAGAAACATCAGACTCACATATCATGCAGGCGTCAAACAAAAATGTGGAAAGAAATCAGTCCGAAAATCTAAAACACAATATTTGCAAAAGAAAAATTGACAAGAAAGCATAAGCAGAAGAACTTAGCCTTCACAAAAATTATCTAGTCATCAAAGGCGATGAAAAAACCTTTTCACAAATTAAACACAGTTCTCTAATATCAGATCATATAAACAAGTTGGCATTTTAGCATTCTCATTCATTAAGCAACACACAGCGTAATGAGCGAATTTTGAGGCGTTGTGATTATTTCACAACTATCTAATAACTAACTAAAAAGCACAATTTAGCAATTGCAAAAATTTGCTAGTCATCGAAGGCTATCAAAAAACCTTTTCATTAATTAATCAACACACAGTCTAACGAGTAAATTTCAAGGTGCCATGATCACTTCCTAAAAAGATTGCAGGAGTAAATATGGCAGCAATTGCAGTCAATGAAACCCTAAGAGTGTGTTTGGATGGGGGAATGTTTTGAGGGAATTCAACTACTTTGAGGTGAATTTAGGAGGGGAGGGTTTACTTTTCATTTTTAAATTACAGACACTATGATATGTTTTTTTAAACAATTAAAATAATACATGATAAACAATCATATAATACTTCAATCACACGTAATTTATTATAGAAAAACATGTTATATAGTCCGAATCTTAAAAAAGAAAAGTAAACCCTCCCCTCCCTTCCCCTCCTAAACCCTCAATCCAAACACATCTAAAAACCTCGAAACTGTGACTACAACTGCAATTGCAGGCTGCAATTTAAATAAAACAAAAAACAAGTTTCTTAATTGTTTTTTCCTTCAGCAACTAAACAAATTCAACCAATTTCACTAATCAGTCACAACAAATTAACACACAATTCCAAATAAAATTTACAAAAATCAATAATCAAATTTCACATAAAAAAGGTTGTATTCATACCAGCAGCAATGAAGCGTTGACATTGTTGAATCAAATTAGTGAATCTGGAATCATCAGGTGCAAAAGAAGCCCCCTTTTCAAGTGCAACCTTAGCAGTATGATATTCTTCAAGATTAATACAAGCAGTCCTACAAATACAACACAATTCATAAACCAATTCAATCCCAAAAACAACCCTAAAAATATAAATATTTAAAAAATAAAAAAAATTTACGCATACCCTTTGCGAAGATAAGCTTTAGACAAATTAGGGTTCAATTGAATAGCCTTATTAGCATCAGAAACAGCTTCAGTGAAAGCGTTGAGTTTGATATGCGATTGTGCTCGATCGGCAAAGAGATTAGCGTTGGTGGGATCGATTTCGATGGCTTGAGAATAGAAATCAACGGCGAGTGTAAAATCGTCGTCGAAAAAAGCTTCTTTGGCTTTGTTTTCGAGTTCTTGCGCCATTCTTCTTCTTCTTCTTCTTCAAAACCCTTTCTTCGTGAGTTGAAAATTTTGAAGTATAGTATTGGTTCTTTCACTGCTCTGAACTTTGTTTTTGTATTTATATATTCTCCAAAATAAAAATAAATCAAATCTCCACGCTTTCTAGATCCTTCTATGCTCTTTACTTTTAAAGTTACTCCCTCCCTCACACAATACCATAATAACATGACCCAATTGACCATATATATCAATGCATAATTTTGAGTTTAAATATCTTGAATAATATATTAAAAAAAATTATGAATATTTGATATTTTGAAAATTTTCATCGAGGCGAATCTAACAACATCTTATATAATATTATTTATCTTTATATATTAGTAGAAAAATATGGTTAAAATAAGTTAGGTCAAAATTGCACATTTTTAAATGGGTCATCTATTTCAGGACTGAGGAAGTAATTTTTATCCCTTTTTTTGGGGGTAGATTTTGCTTTTTATACCTGTCATTACTATATTTTTTCGTATGTTATATTTCTTTTATTTCACTTTATAATATCTTTTCTTCCTAACACTTTATTATTAGCATAATCTTTTATCTTTTCTCCATAACATTCTACTATTAGCATGATTAAAATCATTAAAAAAAAAACATAGTCATTGTATGTACTACCGAAAAGACGGGTACTCACGTGTCCGTCTTTCTACTCTTTTTACCGCGTTATCATTTGAAAATTATTAACGGTGTTTTTCTATGAAATTTTTATTGTAATTAAAACTGAAAATATAAATTTTCAAGTTATAACAAATCAAACTAATGATGATTATTTATTCAATAAGATCAACAATATAACGGAAAAAAATATAATCTAAATTCTTGTTTTTATGATCCAAAAGTCTTACACACATCCCTTAAAAAAAGAAGTCTTATACAAATGTTCTAAAAACAAAATTTACACATGCGTTCAATTATCTATTGTCACGTTAAATACTAAGAGCATCTCCAATGGGAGGTCCTTACTTAACAAGGGCCACTCTCTGTTAAGAGCATCCACATTGGTGAGGTCTTCACCATTTAAGACTTGATACCTAATATGTACCCCAATGTGAAACTTTTTTTTAGCGTCTTCTAGGACACCGGGTCTCATTTAAGATCTCAATGTTAAAGTGAACCCCAAATTACTTTTGTTTAAAATAATCATTGTGATTGTACTATTGTTTATCAATGACAATTTACCTTGATTTTTTAATGTTATTGGTGGAACCCATATAGACATTTTGTTAGAGGGTATCCATTGTAGTGGTTGAGTATCTATTAGGTGCTATTATTAAAAAATTATAAAGAATGATGTGTCTATGTGAGACCTGTTTAAGACCTCCAAATTGAGGATATCATTGTGGATGCTTTAAGGACCCCCCATCGGAGGAAGAAAAAATGAGTCCCCGTTAAGGAACGGGTAACTATATAAGGATTCTCTCTCCTAGGCAACTAACGAGTCCCACGTTTAGAAGAAGTAGTAAAATATGTATTATGTGGTCCCGCTTATAAAAGAAGTAATATTTTAATAATTAGTAGTTGTTTTGATTTCAAAAAATAAAATAAAATAAATAGTTGTTTTAAATATTATTTTATCTATTTGTCATCATTTTAAATAAAATGTAATTCATATAAATTTTATTATTATTTTTTAACGAAAAATAATTAGAGAAAGCATTAAAAAGGATTTAGATGTCAATGAGTTGGATCCAAATTTGGTGTATGATAGAACACTTAGTGGGATAAGACTTGGTTGTTGTTATTTTTAACGAAGGAATGTAAAATTTGTAATGTTAATTTTTCCATTTTCAAATTATTAGCAAATGTGGCAGAACTTTAAGTTCATGCGAATAAATAAATATTTTATAATTTAATTTTTTTTAAGGATTATAATTAAATATTACGAGGTAATTTATAATTTAATAACCAAATTATTTTTGGTTAATGATGTAAAGTTAGTGAAATATATTTAAGTACTTTTCACTGAAATCCTTATTAGTGTACTCCTATTGAAATCATTGAATCCTTAATAAGTATTTTTATTAAAATATTAGAAATAAGTGATGTGTAACGTAAAGTCCATTTAAAAAATCCTTATTAAAGAACTATCATCGTAGATATACAAGACACCATTCAATGATGTAACAAAAGTACAAAACGTTATTAAATACGTGCGAAAAAAATTGTACACAAACGATATACTATAACCTTTCTTTTTGTCAAATATGATATAACCTTCTTTTTGTCTTCTCCTCCATATTTAATTTTTATCAAGCTAGACATATTTTTTATAGTAAATTACACTCCCATCCTCTCTTAT
Organism: Medicago truncatula; assembly: GCF_003473485.1. Lineage (NCBI taxonomy): Eukaryota > Viridiplantae > Streptophyta > Magnoliopsida > Fabales > Fabaceae > Medicago > Medicago truncatula. The sequence goes on from NC_053046.1 coordinate 2,567,576, forward strand.
TTTATGTTAAAATATACATTTACCTTCCTTAAAAAGTAAATCTTATATTCTCCTCTCTTATTAGATGCTTGAATTACAACCTCATCTCTTAATATTTAAATATGCCCTACACTTTAGATCAAAAAAAAAAATGCACTACACTTTAATCTATTTTAACATAATAAATAAATATTTTTATAATATATACTAATTTTGAATCATCATTTAAAATAAATAAATTTGTTTCTTTATGATTTAAACGTCAATGATAATTAAATTTAAGTAGTCTGTTTTTAATTTTATAATTTGAAGTATAAAATTCTCTATTAAATAACCATAATTAATCGACTTTAGTAATTTTTCAATTTTTTTATTTTATTTTGGGTTGTTTAATATTTTATAATAGAGTTTAAAACCACATGTTAATGAAATTGTGAATAAAAAATAGCAAAATATATATATGTATTCAAATTTTGATTATATTAAAATGGACCCGCAATAATATTTTTCTTCGAAGTGTGTTGGCTTTTTTTGTTTGCTAGATTTATTAGAAATAAAAAAAAATTACTGAGGGAGTAAAGCGTAGATTTTAACATAAGTGGGGAGGATAATGTAATTCAAGCTTCTCTCAATGAATGAGAATGAAAATTTTCATATATGTTTTGAATAAGAGGGGAGGAAAGTATATATTACATAAGAGGAGAGAGAATGTAATTCAATAAACTTTAAGGAAAGGGGGTATAATTTACTCTATTTTCTATTAGCTAGATTTGGTATAACTAGATTTTATTATGAATTATTATTAATTTACAAAGTGGTTTTAGACTATATTATTTTAAAAACCAATTCAAATTATTATTTTTAATTGTGTCTCATATCATATGAGTGGAGTCGTATAGACTAATTCTTTGAGTAGACAAGAACGGTAGTTTCAAGTCGGGTAAGATTGTAATGCGTGGCAAAAATATGCTTAAAGAGATATAAGAATGTTGCATTCTTATAGGTGGATTCAACACTTTATGATCTTTGATTAAGATGAAAGAGTTATTTTACTATATCTCATTCAAATGTTTGAGTAATCATTCAAATTAATTTGATATCACCTGTATATTTTACATGGAATCTCAGGTTTAAACTCATATCACTATATTTTATTTTCAGGCGTGTATTTATTTAATTGTCTCTTAACTAGACCTGCAGGATAAAAAATACAAGTCAAATTCCTTTTAGTCTCTAATGAGTTTTTTTTTTTTAGTGTTAGCCCTTTGGTTTATATGGGAGAAAGGGACCTTAAAAATACAAAGTTATTATGAGGCAAGTTTAGTCTCACCAAGAATTATTTTTCACAAAAGTCGAATTTGAATTCTCTTAAATGATTTGTCTTTTGATGAAGTTCATTAACCAAATGAATTGAATTGTTTTTTTTTCTTGACAAAAATAGATGATATTCATTCATTCATTCAAATTGATAGAGTACATCGATACAATACAAATCCAAATTTCTTAAAAACAAAAAGGATGAATATGTGAACAAACTCACAACATCCATGTTAATAGCGTAAAACGGCAAAATACATATGCCTACAAATATGACTAATATGACTATATTCAAGTCTCCGGAATACTCATGTCTCCGGATCTGCAACGTTGATGACGTCAAAGTCATTGTCATTGATCGGATCTGCACTTTCTCAAAGCTAATATTTCAACCTGAATCAAATAAACACCACACTAAGACGGAAAATAAAAAATACACCGCACAAATACTGGAAATCAAAACAAACAGAGTCGTTCAGAGACGACGAAATCATAAAAACAAACGAAAGAAAACAAAAAAAATGTGAAATCACTTACTCTAATAAGAATTGAGAGATTAGTCACTTTAGCCTCTGAGTAGGAAATGAGTCGTAACTTTAGTCCCTGAATACAAATATATTGCAAAATAGTCTCTGAATGTAGACTCTGTTAGTCAATTTAGTCGTTGAATGCAGACTTCGTTAGTCAAATTAGTCCCTGAACGTAGACTTCGTTAGTCACTTTAATCCCTGAAATTGACCAACGCAGTCTACATTCAGGGACTGTTTTGCAATTTTTCTGCATTTAGAGACTAAAGTAACTAATTATTTCCCATTCAGGGACTAACGTGACTAATTCCCCAATAAGAATTTAAAAAATAATTCATTCAGTCCACATTAAAGTTTCTTAAAGACTACTAAATTAAATTTATTTTTTAGGGACTAAGGAATATTTCATACCTCTGTCAAAAGAAAAGAATATTTCATGCTAATAATAGTTGGTCAAGAGAAAAGAATATTTCATACCAAGTTGGTCTAACTGAAAGTCGACACAAATCTCTTGTATAAGGAGTAATGAGTGTCTTTTTGTTTTTGTTTTTCTTTGAGGGGAGGATCTCTTTTATTTGAAAGGGAGAATAGGGAAATAGTGTATGAATTCTTGTTTGGATCGAGGATTTAGGAGGGAAGAGAGATAATGATTTACTTTTTTTTTTTTTGAATAATGGATAATTTAAAATATATATTTTGAAATTGAAATAATAACATGATAAATGATCATATAAAACTCTAGTCACACTCAACTTATTTTAAAAAATATTTTATATCATCCATAATTTAAAAATGAAAAGTAAACTCTCTCTTCTCAAATGCTCAATTTAAACACACCCTAAAGCTTTTATATTGACATAATGAATTTTATTTTTTGTCGACAAAAGACACAGTGAATTCGTTAAAGCAATGCATTATGATACAAATAGAAGAAAGTTCAACTTTAAAAATAGAGTCAGCAAATTCATTAGAGAAAATAGACATTTGTCACAAGATTCCAATAATTTGAAAAATTATTAACATAAAATATTTCAACGACTTCCCGAAAATTTATACTATTGAATATATAAGAAAAACTTGTAGAGAGAAGTGAGAATAAAATTATGTCGACTCTTTTTTTAGAGGAAAAGAGGGCTAAAACACAAAAACTGTGTCAACTTTAATAAAGTTGCATAATATGTCCCTCAAAATGCTCACATGTCTCACTCAAAAAAAGTTTCTCTTGGATTAGGACTCCCAGTCACTCTAGTTCGGAAGTTAAAACCGGGGATTTTCCTCAATTTCATTTAACCTTGGATTGGTAGTAAAGGCTTAAGGTCGAATCCAAAGTACCTCTCTTATAATTCATCAACCACACTGTATTTTTAAAAAACAATTAAAAACACTCATAATTAACAATAATATACAACAATCATAATTCAACAACAATACACCAAAATTCATAGGTAAAAAAATAATTAGAGATAGAACGATAGAACAAATGTCACACAAACAAAATCATGCTTTGGTGGAGGATGAAATCTAAAAAGAAGTTAATGTTATAGGAAATTACACACATAACCTCCTTTGAGGGACTCTTTAAATTAATAACATCAAGACCCTTCTATAATTTTAAAATCAGAAATGTTACTTTTACAACAAGTTTGTTGTTCAACAACGTACACATATACAATATTTAGTCCAAAAACAAAGTACACATATGATATGTATATGCAACGGCAAAGTGGAAAACATGGTAAAATGGAAAACACTATTGAACCTTTTTTTTTTTAAAAAAAAGTTGAACTTGTAAATAAAATGACTGGATTACAATAAAATGATTGTGGACTTTATGCACCACCTATCCATCAAAAAGTTATGTTGGATAATTGAATTGACTATAAAAATCAATTGTCTATGCGCAAGTGTATTTGGAACGGACTTGAATTCATACAATCATGATATTTTATACTGCATCAACCTCGCTTGCTAAAACATTCTTATTAAGTGTAGTTCGTAGGGTAGTTAATTGAATTGAAAGAAATTCAATATGTAATGGTGTATTAATAAAAAAATGTTATATCAATATTTTAAAATGACAATTATTTTAAGATATTGAAAAAATGTTAAAGTAACAGTTAAAATGAGATGGTGGTTTTTAGATTGAAATTTGATGGTCCGGATCTAAAGTTTAATAAATAAATAAATAAAATGTAAACCATTGATTGAAATTGTATTATTGATGTATCTTTCTTTGAGTAAATTACACCCCTCCCCTGAGAGATTATGATATTACACTCCCCTCTCCTTTTAAGATTAAATATACAATTTAGTCCATTTAACTTGACACCGTTAAAGAAGTTTTTTTGTAAATATCATTTAATAAGTTTAAATTACAATAATATCCTTTCTATAAGTCTAATATTTTACGCTTCATTTCATTACCTTTCATTACCTTCTTCTACCTATGGCAAGTCCTAATCCTTATTTTCTTACTCTGTGGCAGCTGGTGCATAAAGGTTGAAACTTCTGCACATGTGTTATTTTTTTTATGCCCATTTTCTTCCTTCTTTGACTTTGTCTTTTCCTCTTTGACTCTGTGGCAGCTACTAATTCTTAAGATCAAATTTTATGAATCTATAAATCTTGTTTTTGGTAGCATGATAAAGATCGATGCATCATGCATTTCATTCATGATATTATATGTCCTTGTATTTACTTACACACATATGTTAAAAAATAGATTAATATTTAAAGCATCAGATTATTAGGTTAAGTAAAATGAATAAAGTTCTAAATAAGTTGTTATAGTCAACTACAAAATAGTGATGAACAAAATAGAAACAGTGATAAATTTCCTCCTTAAGGCTTCTCTCAATTGAATACGAGACTTCCTCCTCCACTTTTATTTCCTGCACAAATGTAAAAGAAATAAATTTAATCAGATTTAATTTTGTTTACATACATTTGAAATTACATAAATGATTTATTTGTACAACGTTTCTTATGTATGATACATAATATGATTTATAGTTGCAGTAAATACATGAAAACATGATTAACAATGTGTTGGAGGGTCCAAACCCAATGCCTACTAGTTTTGATGAAGCAAACCTTGGTCATGACAATGATACAAGTGAACCAAGCATTGAACATTTACATACCGACACAGATGAAGAATACATTGTTCACAGCAATGAAGAAATTGAAGAAAGTGAGGAAATGGATGAGCATAATTACTCTTTTGATGAAGAAAGTGATGCAGAAATTGACATGGATGAGCATAATTACTTGATCATATGTGTGACAATTATAAGGTAGGTGCTACAACTTGTAAGAATTGAAGAAAGTGAGAATACAATAACGGTGAGTAAGACATAAAAATACTATGAATCACCTTAAGCAATATTCACTCCTTAAAATGCATCAATTTGAATCACTATTTTTTTTCTTAGTGTGAAAAGCATATAAAATTGTAAGCAAAACAATCAATCTAGTAATTCAACAATTAGAAATTCAGAATACAAGCCACCAAAAGCAATTATAACAAGCAAATAAGAAAAAGATACTGACATATCAATCAGAACCATGGTGAAACGAAAACGCAGAGAAAGACGGTAGATTGGAATTGTCTTCAACTTTACGAGGAGGAAAATCATGGTGACGAAGAAAGCGAGGAAGAATGAGCTTGGTAGTATTGGGGACGATGAGCAACATAGCGAAATGCAAATGCTGGTTGGGAAAGGAGGAGGAGGAATATAGAAAGGGAAAGGAAGAAAATCAGGGACATAAGAAGTCTTGTAATAATGAAGGAAAGAGAAAAAGAGATGACCGAAAGTTATAGATAAAGGTTATTTTAGTAATACTAAAATTATTTAACAGTGCTTAACGGCTGTTTAACGAAAATATAAAAAAATGTATCAAAAATCATCTGTTGAGAGAGGATAATGTGTGTTTTAAAATAGGAGGGGAGGGGAGTGTAAAAGTAGCATCTCTGAGGGGAGGGGGATGAATTTACTTTTTTTTTGGTGAATTTATTGAGGTATTTTTGAGATAACAATTTAATTGCATGAATCCATTTTTTTTTTTTTATAAATAGATTAAAAGACAATAACTATTAAAATTCTCACACGAGTGTTTTGTCTTTTTTAACTTGAGTAAGACAGACAAATCTATCCATATTTATCGCCGAAAAACGTGGTGTTTAAAACAAGTTCAATTCATTTGTAAAAAACAAAAAACCACGTACGAGTATTTATATGATCCATGCATGTGATTTTATGGTGGATTGGAATAGTAATCACCAAACAAGTTCATTTCATTTGTAAAAAAAACGAACAAGTTCAATTCAATTTAATTAAGGTCCGAGGTTTGTCTCAACAATGATTTACGGTGCTTGCTGCAGGTATTTTCATATGGTACGTAGACACAAATACCCTGAATTTTTTTAGGACAAATACCCTGATCTCGATGTACATATTTTTAATACACTTAAGTCAAAATCATATTAAAAAACATGGAAATATGAATATATTTAATAACAATGGGGATATTTCACATTTCTAATTGTTTTCTTATTTGCACATTAATTTTATCATACTATTTAGAGACTTTATATCTTTTTGAAGAGGCCAAATTTTAGAGACTTTATATCTATCAGATTGCATATGATGATGCCCTGATATATCGAAGTTAGAGATTTGATAGTTCAACTACTTTGAATTAATGGATAAAGAGTTGAAAATATTAGATTGAATCCAGCCAAAGAAGAAGAAAATAATCTAACTAATAACTAATAACATTTGTTATAATGTCTTAAAAAAAATAACATTTGTTATAAAAAAAAAAAAGGAGAGAGAGAATGAGAGGGAGAGGGAGAGGGAGCAGTTATGAAATGTTATATAAGAACACTATAAACTGTACATTCATCCAATGCAGCAATTGAAACATTTTTTAGAAACTAATTTTGAATCTATGTAGATAAAGTCTCAAAATTACACAATCAATCAATCCCAGATTAATATTTAATGAAGCTTAAGATGGTAATTTAGTAATATAATGATAATGGTGAATTGAAAGTGTAAAACAATGCATATGAATTATATATGCATGTTTGACTTACTACAATTCTCTCCTCTCAGTCTTACAATGGAAGATGTTCGATGTAAATTTTGACGGTTCAATTGGTTTTTATAATTTTATGGAATCTAGGTAAGACAAACTAATGGCTGAGATCTCACTAGACCCTTCAATTACTAGAGAGGATTTATGTTAGTGTTTTGCGCATATACAATGAATAATTTTGATTAACTTACCCAACACTCAATGAAAAATTAATCACATACATAAATTTATGTGATATCCACAAACTAAATTTTACACCAGTTACAAATTAACTTACGTGGTTAATTTTTGTGTTTGATAACCAATAATTCTTCGCAAGTAACAAAAAAAAAGGTGGCTAATTTCTCTAGTGTGGAGATGTGCCATGGATGGTACCCTCCAAAATTCATTCTTTTTAGGAGATATATATGATATCAAGAGTGTTTTATCTTTATATATTACAATTTTCTCCAAATGTTATCAATTGTATATACCATTTAGGTTTTGTTTACAAGTTTAAAAAAAAGTTAAAAAAAAGAATGAGTAAATGAAGAAATAGATGACATTGAGAAGGGAAAGCTTTGGAGGTTCACTTTTCTTCGTAATACAAAATCATTCTCATTTGGAGGAACTAGAAAATAGTATTGAATGAAGATTTTTGGGGTTCACATGAATTCTTCAAATTTAATCTATGTAGTTATACTATTATTAAAATTTAAAATATATTAAAGAATAATAAATTAATACTTTTTTTTTTCTTTCTAAAAAATCACTCTTTCAAAAAATGTGAAAGAATTTACCATTTTTCTCTATATTTCGAATCCTCCAAAATCTCTCATTTCATTCCCCTCCAAACTCCCAAACAAAATCTTAATAACACAATGGTTGCGAGTATATGGTCAATCTCCATAGCTGTCATTTTTTTTTTCTTCCAATTAATATTATAGTTTATTATTAAAATGCGATAAGAAGATGACGTATGGGGCAAAAGGAAGCGATATTACCACTACAAATTTGTTCTTTCAATTAAATATTAACACTTATTATTAATATGGCATCAGCTAACATATTATAGTAGTCGGCAAGCATCTCTAACACGTAAACTATATGAAGTTAAAGGGAGTATTAATAATGTTAAAATAATAGAATTAAAATATAATAAAAAATATAAAAATTTAAAATATTCTTCATGATTAATGGATATGTCATCTTCATGACTCGTTTATTCTGACTTTAATTGTTATATATGCATATAGTGCCATAATGACTGGTACACGTAAACTACTCTCCCATTCCACACACTTCATAGATCTTTCTTATACACATCTACTTTTGTAAATTCCTATCATATTGGAATTGATTATAAATACAAGCATGTTTAGCTAATATATATCAAGTAGAGTACTTAATTAGGACTTAAGAGGGCCATCATGGGGTGCAGTTTGTTGATAAGTGGTTTAATCTTGTGGTTTGCCATGAGTAGTAAGAATAATGGTATATTAGCAATAATGGATGAGGAATTAATTAGTAAAAGTTCCTCATCAAGTTACAACTATGCAGATGCTCTTGGCAAAGCAATCTTGTTTTTTGAAGGACAACGCTCAGGGAAATTGCCTAAAGACCAAAGAGTGAAGTGGAGGGGAGATTCAGCACTCTCTGATGGCAAAACTCAAAATGTACATATATAAGTGACGTACGTAGCATTATTTTATAAAGAAGTGACGTAACATAAATTTACAATTTTTTATCTATCTATTATTATAGTTAGATTAGAATACGGGATTCATTGAGTTATATTTTTAATGCATGACGCTCAATATGACTATATACAAAGCAATATATACGTATTAATCATTCAGTTTATTCATGCGTGACTTTAAAAGTAATGATAACACAATCTATGGGGGCTGATATTTATTTTTTTACAAGAATAAAACTACAACTTTTTTTTTTAGGAGAATAAAACTACAACTATTATTTTTTACAAAAAAAAAAATTATGTAATATATGACTGAGATTAATTATCATACACTATCAACAAACCAAAACCACGCATTTTTTAATAATTTGATGGTTTATGATTGATTTGCAGTCTAAAAAATATTTACTCTAACATTGTATATAGTACTATTTTTTTGACCAAACATTGTATATAAATTAAACCTCATAATTGTATATAATATATAATAGTCTTCAACCATATATGTGCTTGAATGTTATTGCATGAGAGGGAGGTGTCCAACCCCTCAGCGCCCCTCTCTCAATTGTCCATGACTATGACTAATTAAAGTAAAAAAAAAAATTATGATCGGAAAATTAAATCCTTAATTACTTTACTTATGACTGATTATGTGTATTATATATCTTTGGCAGGTGAATTTGGTTGGAGGATACTATGATGCTGGTGATAATGTAAAGTTTGGATGGCCAATGTCATTTACAGTCAGCTTATTGAGTTGGGCTGCTGTTGAATATGAAAGTGAGATTTCTTCAGTTAACCAGATTGGTTATCTCCGCCGTGCTATTCGTTGGGGTACAAATTTCATACTTCAATCTCACACTTCTCCAATCACGCTCTTCACACAGGTATGTTTCTATGACCCTGTATGGATAAACAACTTAATTCGCAGCTTATGCATCAACGTTTATCATGATAAGCATATTAGCGTATTCTATAACAAAAGGTAAAACGAAGTTCAATTGTTTTTGTATAAGCTATAAACTATTTTCACAAGCTATCTTGGAGAGTCTATGAAAATAACTTATGAACATGTCATAATTTTTTTTCGAAATTATTGTAAAGCTAATATTAGTAGATAAATTCAAAAAAGTCGGTCTAAACATACTGTATCATATGATAAAGTACTTATTATTAGTGCATGATTACATGTGTATGGTACATATGCCTTGTGTTGCAGGTTAAATATTAGCTTTATAATTAGCAAGAATTGTTGTGATTGCTAGGTTGGAGAAGGAAACGCTGATCATAATTGTTGGGAGCGTCCAGAAGACATGGATACTCCAAGAACACTTTACAAGATTGATGCTAATTCCCCTGGAACTGAGGCTGCAGCTGAGGCTGCTGCTGCACTTTCAGCTGCTTCAATTGTCTTTAAGAAAAAAGATACCAAATATTCGTCGAAGCTATTAAGACATTCAAAATCTGTGAGCAATTCAAGTATTATATAGTTTATTAATTGATCAATTAGTTAAACAAACATCTAATAACAGTCAGTAATAACATATGTTTTGTAGTTGTTTGATTTTGCTGACAAGTATAGAGGCACCTACACAGGTTCTTGTCCATTCTACTGCTCGTACTCTGGTTACCAAGTAAGAAATTACAGCTTGTGGAAAAGAGAATATTTACAAACTAGTTATAACTTCTTAGTATCATTCATTTATGGTTGTGATTTTTGAATTGTGTATGAAAAGGATGAACTATTATGGGCTGCTGCTTGGTTATACAAGGCCAGTGGAGAAAGCAAGTACTTGAAGTACATCACAGATAACCAAGGTTGGAATCAGGCAGCGTCTGAGTTCAGCTGGGATAACAAATTTGTTGGAGTTCAAACATTACTAACACAGGTCTTTATATTTACACATACATATAACAAACTAATGATCTTTTACTAAACATTAGTAGTTCCAAAGAAAGAATTAACTCAATAATTTTACTAGGAATTCTATGGTGGGAAGAAGGACTTAGCAAAGATTCATAGTGATGGTGAATCATTTATATGTGCTTTGATGCAAGGAAGTTACTCTCTACAGATTAAAAAAACACCTGGTATATATTTACTTATAGGTCAATCTTATTTCAATCAACATTAATTCATTATTGATGGAATGAGCTGAATTATTATTAACTCAGGTGGACTTTTGTATACTAGAGATAGTAATAATTTGCAATACACCACGACCTCAACCATGGTACTATTCATTTTCTCCAAAATCCTAAACAAAAATAATATTGATGGAATTCATTGTGGCTCTACCAATTTCACCTCCTCTGAAATTAAAGCCTTTGCAAAATCACAGGTATTTTGTACACTAATTTATGACTCTTAAGACATTTAGCCCATTTCTTTATTATTTTGGTTCATAATTATTATAACTAAAAATTGAATGTGTACATAACATAGGTGGACTACATACTAGGTAACAATCCCATGAAGATGTCATACATGGTGGGATATGGAAGTAAATATCCAAAGCAATTACATCACAGAGGTTCTTCCATCCCTTCAATCAAAGTTCACCAGACCAAAGTGGGTTGCAATGATGGTTACACAGATTATTTCTATTCCTCTAATCCAAATCCTAATATTCATGTGGGTGCTATAGTTGGAGGCCCTGATTTTAATGACCAATTTAATGATGCAAGATCTGATTACTCTCATTCTGAACCTACTACTTATATGAATGCTGCTTTCATAGGTTCTGTCGCAGCTTTGATTGGCGAAATTAAAACCGGGACTATGTAGTTTTTCGAAGTTGATTATGTGAAGCCTAAGGAAATTGATTAGTACTGCATAATTGATGCTAATTATCCATGTTAAGAAAATCTCATGTGTAAAATTATTACAAGTGAACTAGTTAAATAATTTGTTAGGAACATTAGGTTCATACTTCAAAAGACTGTAATCTTGTCTTATTATAGATTAAAGGAAAATGCTAAAAAGTGGGCTTAGAACATTTTTAATGTTATTACAAAAAACATTTGTTAATGTAAAAAGAGTATAAACTTTGTATTTGAAATTGTATACATTATAGTTTTAAAATGTTTTTTTTTTCTTCAAGACATAATTAGTATTTATGAATTCGTTAACATATTTCTTAGGAAACAAGTTAGCTTGATCTAAAATTAAAATCTATATATAATCAAATCATACCGGCTCTAATTAAGGAGTATAGTCTATTCTAAAACACAGGTCTATCTGGTTGGACTAAAATTAAAAACTCTTAACACAGACTTGATAAATTGAATATAATAAAACTGAAAAATGAGTACAAGGGAAGGGATACTCAACCCCGCTATAACATAACAATAAAAAGAAACAAAAAAGACAAGTAAAGACAAAGAAAGGATCACAACAAAAGTCCAACAACCCATAATAGAGGGTTAACATAAGTCATAAACTAATTAGGCAAGAAAAAGATAAAGAACCACAATCATACCAACATGATACTCCACAACCAAAAAGAAAAAGGAAATAAGGATCTTTCTGGCAATGTAAAGGGAGAGTTCAATTATTCACTCGTAAAAGCTACAAAGAGACTCTAATGACTTACCTAAAAATCACTTTTAAGATGACTGATATTTTTCAATAAACTCTTTTAATGCGCTATCCTTTTCAAGGTGATATTTAAGTTTTTTCTAATACACTTCTCGTACCCAACACTATTAGGTTTTGTGGTGGATGCATTATATGTTAGATGACCTCATGGACACCGTGGTGTATGAATTATATGATAGATAACTTGATGGGTACGGTTTGATAGAGCACCCAACACTATCGTTTTAAGTTTGTTTACACACACAAATGAAACCGTTAATTTTTGCTACTTTTCGCAAACAATTTCATAGCTTTTCTATATTATCTTTAACTATTTATCTTCTTAACTTGCTTATTTGTCTCTCTCCAATAAATAAGTAGGGGCAATTTTGGCAAAACAAAATTTAATACTACCTATAGTTTCTACATAGAGTTCAAAAGGTCATGCATAGCAATGTCATGTCTCCTAGATCCATCAATGTTGTGTTTACGAGGATTGATTTTGCCATCCAAAAAGGTCTAGCGGCGCAACTTGTTGCCCACTTGCCTTATTTTCAATTGTAAATAATGATTTATATATTAAGTGATTGTTTTGAATACTACTTAACGTCTGAAAAATGACAAATAAAAATGAATAAAAAATTTATGATAAAACGACATTTAAAAAGTAACCAAGGAATAGGTGGTAAATTGAGCTTAAATCATCCCATTGCGCACAAGAGTTGATTTGTGTAGTGTGACCTAGTTACCTGAATTGACATGTGAAACGCCGCCTTATCTTAAACAAGTAAATGTGATGTTGTTTTGAATAGAATACGATTATATAAATATTTCTCAGATCTTATTTATTTTCAATGTGAGACTTTAGTTTTCAATATAATGTGATGTTGTTTGTATTGTTTGATAAATCAATAAATGTTCATGTATGATATCTAAAAAAAAGGAAAATGCTTTGTAGTATGACTACACGATCGTAAACAAATGCATCACATTTGATGTTTTTTCCATTCTCTGTTTTTCTCGTCAAACTCTTGACATTTTAAGACCAAGATTGCTGCGGTCAATGACCACGTGCATTCACGCAATCAATGATTAAGTGACCGTCCAATTGTGATTGGATGGTTCATATTTCAAACTCGATAATTTAAATTTTAAAGAAAATAAAAATCTTTTTGAGATCTTTATTAAACAAAAATTCTTCTTGAGATCTAAATCATATGATCATGATCGGACAATTATATAGTGCGTGAAGTCACTTGGTGCACCAAATTCTATTCTGATTTCTTTAAATAGATAAATGAATATATTTGAGGATAAAATAAATAATTTGAGGATAAAAGTTTAAACTCGGAAGAAAATAAAATATGGGGATGAAAGTGAGATAGTTGTGTGAATATCTCAAATGCACCTTGAAAAAAAAAGGGTTATTTAAGTTTTTGGTCCCTATAAAAATAAATCACATTTTTTAGTCCTATAAAATTTTCCGTTAGTGTTTTTAGTTCCTGTTAAATTAAAATTTGTTTAAGTATGAATTTTTCTAAAAGCCAAATTTTCAATATTATATTAATGAAAATTTGGACCTAATAATAAAATTTTAAGTTACTTTTTTGCGGAGGAACTTTGTATAATAATCTCTTTTATAAAAAATTAGAATTTTTTAACATGTAATGAATTAAATATAATTTTTTTAAAACACCAAAAATTTAAGATAAAACTAACGAAATTTAAACTTAAAAATAAAATTTTGAGCTAATTTATTGTGGCGGAACCTTTTATAATGTTTTAAACAAGTATGTAAAAAATCATTAAAAATTTTAAAATTTTAAGCATAATTAAACAAATTTTAATTTAAAAGGGACTAAAAACACAAACAAAAAATTTTGTAAGGACTAAAAACAAAACTGTAGATATTTACAGGGATCAAAAACTTAATTAACTCAAATAAAAAATCATCAATAAAACGACCGCATTTATTAATTTTTTTTAAAGAAACAAAACGACAGTCGTTTATGTATACCGCTAAACGACATGCAGTTATATTTCACCAGAAAACGATCACATTCTTCAGATTTGCGCGCCAAATCACACTGCAATCAAAATTTCGAAAAACCATTTTATTTCACTCTCTCCAATGGAAGATCTTCGAAATTCGTCGCTAAAGTTTTTCACCGATCAAGAGCTCTGTTACGCCGATATCGTTCCTCCTTCTCAGGTAATAACAAACACTCTTTCACACTTTCATCATCAATTCAGTCCTCTTTCTAAATTCTCTTCAATAAGCTTCAATTTCATTTCGATTCATGCAGGTTCGAGCGAGAATTGAAGTTTCAGTTCTCAGTTTCCTCAAAATATTGAATGCGTCAAACCCTGCTATCTCTGATTTGCCTCTGGTATTCTCATTATTTCCTTTTTCATAGATTCGATTGTAATAATTTGCTGATTTTACAGTTTTAAGTTAATTAGTTCTAATTAACGGTTTTGATTTATGAATTTGCATCTAGCGTTTTCTTTTTGATTTTCGAATTTATTGTTCTAGGTTAATAAGTTTTAATCGGTTTGGATTTTTTGAATTTGAAAGTAGCGTTTTCTTTTTTAATTATTTTACTTTAGTTTTCACATCAACACACTCGCTCGAGTTCCTGATTGTGGCTTATTACTCTTGAAAAACTGAACAGATTCATGGAAAATTGAGCAGCAGTCGAGTGAACCATGGCTTGTTGACCAGATTATCATATGTTTTTCTCTCCATTGAAACAAAAAATTGGATAAACAACTTAGTTAGCAGCTTATAGCTTAAGTACTTATCATGATAAGTGCTTATGTATAGCTATAAACTATTTCTATAACAAGATATAAAACAAAGTTAAATTGTTTTTCGTATAAGCTATAAGTTGTTTTCATAAGCTATCATGGAGAGCTAATGAAAATAAGCTAAAAATAACTTATGAATATGTCATAAGCTGTTTTCATAAGTTCTTCTAAACAGTCTCTCAAGTGCTTACACCAGTAGATAAGCTCAAATAAGACAATCCGAACACACTGGTCTCTTATGAGACCTAAGGCAGCAAAAGCCAATTGTAATGATTTGCTAATTCACCATTTTAGACTGAGGTTTATAAGTTCTAATCAAGAGTTTGAAATTTGCAAGTAGCATTTTGATTTTGATTTATTTCACCTTAATTTTTATTGGCTTGTTTTTCTATTCACATACGCACATTCCTGATTGTAGCTTATTACTCCTAAAAAATTGAACAGATTCAAAGAAAATCGAGCAACAGTCGAGTGAATCACGGCCTGTTGACCGAATTATCATATGTTTTTCTCTCCAATTCTGTATCTACAAGGTCTCTTATGAGACCTAATGCAGCAAAAGCCTTTGTTAGGGGTAATAAAAACTATAAACATTGTTTTTTTTCTTATTTATTCTACCAATAATTTTTGTTTCTGAGTTGGAAATTTCTCACATGTAGTGTGGAAGGTGATGGAAATGTGCTATCAGATATTGCTTCAGGAAAAGCGTGTCACACAGAGGGAACTCTTCTACAAGCTGCTGTGTCATTCACAACATCTGTTTCCTTCTCAAAAGGATGTCAATAGGACAATCCAAGGTTATCTCTAATCAGTTAATCACTGTCTTTCTTGTTTTTAAGCATGATTTTATGTCTTGGTGTTCTTGAAAAACTGAATTTTAATATGTGCCTAGCAGATCTTGTAGCGTTGCTTCGGTGCAGCAGATACAGTCTTGGAATCATGGCATCTAGTCGAGGAATCATTGCTGGGCGTCTGATTTTGCAGGTAATTTGTGAAGCCTTCATTCTAGGATATTGAAATCTCTTGGGACATGTTTGGATCAGCTTATTAGAGTTAATCTACAGCATAAACACTTGTAACATTTTTTGAGATTGCTTATGGAAATAGCTTATGACATGTCCATAAGCTGTTTTAAGTTTATATTCATAAGCTTTTTATGATAGTTTATGAAAACAGCTTATAGATTATATGAAAACAGAATAAATTTATTTTATCTTTTGACTTTTGTTCGAGAAATAGCTTATACATAAGCACTTATATGATAAATGTTTACGGTATAAGCGCTTAATTAAATTGTTTACCTAAACAAGTCTGTTTTATATGGAATAGAGACGTGTTCTGTATCACTGCTTGATGCAATTCTGCTAACATAAACTTTTAGTCACGTTGAGCTTCCAATTTTTCAAGTGTAGGAACCGGGCAAAGAGGCTGTTGATTGCTCTGTCTGTGGATCATCTGGACACGCAATTTCTGGTGACTTGAATTTGTTAGATAAATTGATTCTAAATGCAGATGCACGTTACATTATAATTGTGGAAAAGGTGAGTTTGTTTGAAGTGATATTTCAGTGGCCAATTACATCATGCTAATTTGAAATGTTCCACATTTTGCCTAACAAAGAAAGATATGTTTTGATACAATAACCCTTGCTTATGTTTAGCATGCAATATTTCAACGGCTTGCTGAAGATAGGTTTTTTAATCAAATTCCAAGCATTCTTATCACAGCTAAAGGTTACCCAGATATTGCCACAAGGTACTCTGCACACTACTAGTCTGCAGTATACAGAATTAAATAACATAAAAGTTCTGATGTGAAGCTTTTAGAAGTTCTGCTCTCATCACATTTGATGATATACCATATCATATATCGTAGTATTACCCTTCTGATGGGTGCTTTAATGTCTAAAACTGAAATCTAAATGCAGATTTCTTCTTCATCGAATCAGTCGAGCATTTCCAGACTTGCCAATTTTAGCTTTGGTGGATTGGTACGGTAGCTTGCCTTTGTTATGAATTACAACTTTATGAATTACTTTTTCCAATCTTGTTAAAAATGTTAATCATAATTTGGATCTTAACTTCTTTCTCACATTTAAACTTCATCATATAAAGGAATCCAGCTGGATTAGCTATACTATGCACCTTCAAATTTGGAAGTGTAGGAATGGGCCTAGAGTCATATAGATACGGTAATCTTATAAGATCATTATATCACAAAGCACTCACACAAGCTCTAATATGTTGGAATAAAGCACCGAATTAATATGCTTGAATGAAACTTAACCTTGAGGAATTTTTTATTTGCATTATCTAGCTTGCAATGTCAAGTGGTTAGGACTACGGGGGCATGATCTACCCATGCTGCCTGATCAATCTTTCGTTCCATTGAAGACAAAGGACCTACAAATTGCTCAAAGCTTGATGTCCTCGAGAATTTTACCAGTAAGCCATTCAGAACCTCTGAACGCAGCCCTTACTATCCTCATTCTTCAGGCCTGATTAGTTATTTTCACCTATCACTTTCAGTCACATATGCTGCTTCAATTCTTGTATGAACCATTTAGGCTTAATAGCTGTTAGTTATGATTTTATACGTTAAGCTAGATTCTACATAAGTTGTGCATTCTTAAATTAGATGCTTAGGAAAGAAACAAGTTTGCCCAAGAATTGTGTATCTATAATATTGGTCCTGCACAAGAACCAATCTATATAAGAGTCTTATGTAAAAAGTAATGTGCATCCCTTATACTTTCTGAATATTTTCTTCAACTGAAGAGTGTTTTTCCATAAATTAACTAAATGGTGCTTAACAGGAGAATTACAAGGAAGAGGTCACTTTGATGGTTGAGAGCGGCAGGAGAGCTGAAATTGAAGCCCTGTACTTTCATGGATATGATTATTTGGGGAAGTACATAGCTAAGAAAATTGTACAGTCCGATTATATATAATTTGTATTCAATAAACAATAGTATAGTTACAAAATAAAAAAGCCAGTGTTGTATTAAAAAAACGGTCTTGCTAACACGTTTCAAACACATATTCGGGAATGCAAAACTCAAAATTTTGCACAACCTTTTAACTGTCATTTTTATTGAAGAATTTTGTTTATATTATATATATTTATCATTTTCAAAGTTCAATATAAAATTAACTATTACTTTGTAAGTAATACAATTAACTATTTAGGATTTAATTCATATACATTGACATTGTAAATATTTTTCAAACTGCTGGTTGATCAAAACTATTGGATCGCAATAGAAATTTGGCTTTGGCTGGCTTTAGCTATGTATTGTTTACGTAAAAGGTCATACAAGTGTGAATTGTGATTTATTGAAAGTATCAAAATTAATCTCAACTACTTATTGCACTCAGGAAAATATGAAGGAATTATGGAGAAAACGACAAATACTTGTATAAAAAATATAAATTTGTTAGTTTTGAATTCCTTAAAAGTTAAAACAACAACTACAGGATCCATCAACACTTTTCTGAATAAAAAGTTGATATTCATAGAAAAAGGAAGTAAATCATTGTAGTCACAAAGCATAACTAGCACGTAAAACAATATACACACATGTGACGTTCAAGGGGAATGGCTATTGTTCATTTCTTCGTGATTAATATATAAGTATACCATCTCCATGACTCATTTACTATGACTTTAATTGTTATATGTACACGTCAAGTTACCCCCCATTCCATATTTTATAATCTTTCTCATACACATGCACTACTTTGTACATTCCTATCCTATTTGAGGTAATGGTAGTTAGGCATAGTTAGGCAACTGCCATATTTTTTCCTACTATAAATACCAGAAAGTTTAGTTGAATATCATGCAGACTTAGAAACTTAATAGAACCATCATGAGGTGCAGTTTGTTGATCAATAGTTTGATCTTGTTATTTGTCATGGGTAGTTGGAATGGATTATTAGCCATAACGGATGATGAATTCATTAGTACAAATTCCTCGGCTAATTACGACTATGCAGATGCTCTTGGCAAAGCCATCTTGTTTTTTGAAGGACAACGCTCAGGAAAGTTGCCTAAGGACCAAAGAGTGAAGTGGAGGGGAGACTCGGCTCTCTCTGATGGCAAGACTCAAAATGTATATAAATATATATATATATGACATGGCATAAACTTTAACTACAATTTTGCACTAGGCCCAATATAACTTTATACACTGCTCTATATATGTGAGTGTTTTTTGATATAAATTCTTTACAAACAATCATGTGTATTATATATTTTTGGCAGGTAGATTTGGTTGGAGGATACTACGACGCAGGTGATAATGTGAAGTTTGGATGGCCGATGTCATTTACAGTGAGCTTGTTGAGTTGGGCTGCTGTTGAATATGAAAGTGAGATTTCTTCTGCGAACCAGCTTGATTATCTCCGCAGTGCTATTCGTTGGGGTGCAGATTTCATACTTAAAGCTCACACTTCCCCAACCACGCTCTTTACACAGGTCTGATATAATTCTATATATCATACGACAATTAAGTACTGATACTTAAGTACTTAAATTATTACTTATTAGAGCATGTCACATTTAGATATGTATACATATATGTGTGCGTGTGTGTTGTGCTGCATGTTGATTAGTTTTATAATCAAGTATTGTTATGATTGCTAGGTGGGAGATGGAAACGCGGATCATAATTGTTGGGAGCGTCCAGAAGACATGGATACACCAAGAACAACTTACAAGATTGATTCAAATTCCCCTGGAACTGAGGCTGCAGCTGAGGCTGCTGCCGCTCTTTCTGCTGCTTCAATTGTCTTTAAGAAAACAGATATCAATTATTCATCCAAGCTATTAAGCCAGTCAAAATCTGTAAGCAATTCAAGGAACATATGTTTTATTCTCATTCATGAATCATGACGATCAATTGGCTCTATAATCCGTTGATCAAGAGTTAATATTTTCATTTCGATTTTATTAAAAGATATTTAAATATTGAATTAAAACAAAATTACTAATTAGTATCTATGTTTCGCAGTTGTTTGATTTTGCTGATAAGTATAGAGGCAGTTACTCGGGTTCTTGCCCATTCTACTGCTCATACTCTGGTTACCAAGTAAGAAATTACCACTTGTAAAAAAGAAAACATTTGAAGACTAATAATTAATGTTTCATAGATCATTCACTTATGGCTGTGATTTTGAATTGTGTATGAAAAGGATGAATTATTATGGGCTGCTACTTGGCTATACAAGGCTAGTGGGGAAAGCAAATACTTGACGTACATCACAAGTAACCAAGGTTGGAGTCAAGCAGTGTCTGAATTTAGCTGGGATAACAAATTTGTTGGAGCTCAAACATTACTAACACAGGTATTCATATTTATAGTTAAACCATTGACTACCATATAGCAAAACTGTATTCTTTAGTAAACATTAGTTCAAAGGAAAAAATTAACTAATTAATTCTAATTGTTTTCCTTTCATCTTTTGTCAAGGAATTTTATGGCGGGAGGGAAGAGTTAGCCAAGTTTCAGACTGATGCTGAATCATTTATATGTGCATTGATGCCAGGAAGTAGCTCTCTACAAATTAAAACAACTCCAGGTATACATATAGACTATATTTAATGATTGCAAAGTAATAGTACATTTAACATATGATTGAATGAGCTCATTTAGTTTATTATTTATTGTTAACTCAGGTGGGCTTCTGTATATTAGAGATAGCAGTAATTTGCAATATACCACAACCTCAACCATGGTACTATTCATTTTCTCCAAAATCTTAAACAAAAACCATATTGATGGAATACACTGTGGCTCTGCCCATTTTTCACCCTCTGAGATTAGAGCCTTTGCAAAATTACAGGTATATATACTTATCTAATTTTACTTCACAAATATTAAGCTCATTTATTAATTTTCTTAATTTTGGTTCATGACTAAAAGTTGAATGTGTACATATTACATAGGTGGACTACATACTAGGAAACAATCCCATGAAGATGTCATATATGGTGGGATATGGGAGTAAATATCCAAAACAATTACATCACAGAGGTTCTTCCATCCCTTCAATCAAAGTTCACCAGACCAAAGTGGGTTGCAATGATGGCCAATCGAACTATTTCTCATCATCTAATCCAAATCCTAATATTCATGTGGGTGCTATTGTTGGAGGACCAAATTCTAATGACCAATACAATGATGCAAGATCTGATTACTCTCATGCAGAACCTACCACCTATATGAATGCTGCTTTTGTGGGTTCTGTTGCAGCTTTGCTTGGTGAAAGTAACACCGAGACTTTTCAATTTTCTTGAATTGGTCATGCCAAGGCTAAGGAAACTGATTAGTTCTGCATAGCTGATGCTAATAATTAACCACTCCATATCCATGTGCATGTCAAGAAAATATCACGTCTAAAGTTATGACAAGTGAACTAGTTAAATAATTTGTATGGAACATTAAGTTCATACTTCAAAGGACTTTACTATTGTCGTTATTAAAAGTTATAATCTCACTTCTATGACTTGTTATTACATTTTGTTATAAAAGGAAATTACATGAGTCGTGTTCTTTATCAATGAGCTCATATGTTTACTTGTGGAAAAAGGAATGTGGATACTGATTTTTGCAAAGATTAATTAATTTTGAAATTTATAAACTTTAATAAAATAAGTCTTTAATGAGACTTTTGAAAAGAAAAATAATATATTTAAGCCACTAGAATTGTTAGAGTGATGCGAGATTTGCGTTGCATGTATGAGATCTTAGGTTAAAATCCCATTGCCTACATACATAGTACATAAAAATTCAAAAATTTTAAAGACCTGAAGTTGAACTTTTGACAATGTCGTTCATTAATCATTTCTAATCACGCGGGCTATGTATGATGAAGTTTGCTATAATCCATTTGAAAAGTATTTGATTTGATGAAGACCCAACAACACAATGAGAGAGAATCTTTAAAAAAAAAAACATAATGAGAGAGAAAGATAAATAGAAAGTGATGTGATAGATGTGATATGTTAGCGATGAAATAAATAAATAAGTAAATAAGACGTTAAAATATTTGTCAAATTACTTATTGAAACATGTTCTTAAAAAAAAAATTAAGTCATACTACTAGACTTTCAAAAAAAGTTAGACTCAAATCTAAACTTTTTGGGACTAGGCCAAACTTAAATCTTACAAAACCTAACTCAACCTATCATATTTTCTCCCCTTATTGTGAGTTTGGTCTTAGATGGATGTAGGGCTCGGCCCCATGTTTTATATCGGATTAGAGAATCTATGGATCATTGAAGCTACACCTGCAATGTTTAATTTTGTTTTAAAAAATGTAATTAATTCAACTGAGTAAATGATTACTAATAATCGTTTCATCGACAAAAATGTCAAAACTACTAAGTCATACTTACAATTGAAGTTTGAATCTGCATCCTCCACTTATGTATGAGTTTCAAATGACTCTTAAAATTTTATGTATAAAAAAAAAAAGATTAATTCAATTATTGTTAATTCAACTTCGTAATTATTTTCATCGTGTTCTAAATTAATCATATATTCAACTGAATTAAACATAATTTTGGATTCAATTAACCACAAGTTAAATGTATAAAGAAAATTGGGTATCCATTAAACATTTTTTGTGGATGATTTAAATTTTTAACCTTTAACTAAAAAACAAATTCAGTGTACACAAAAAATTAACAGAATATACCAATTCTGTGCCGCTCAAATAAAAACATATGATAGTGTCTGAAAACTGAAATTCACCATCTCCTTAACTTCAACAACCAAACATGTCTTCATCTTCTCTAACAGCATCTTCTTACTCCTTCCCATTCACTACATCCCTTAAATCATCCCACCCAATTCCCTTATCTTGTTCTTTTCCTCTCAAACACCATACCCTCCATCTCAAATCATCGCCATCACTTTTTGTCTCACCTTCAGGAGCTGCAACACCCACTACCTCAATTGAAATCGATAAATCTCCAATCTCCGCTACTCCTTCAAGGGTTCTTCCTTTTCGGGTTGGTCATGGTTTTGACCTTCATCGATTGGAACCTGGTTATCCTTTAATTATTGGTGGAATTAATATACCTCATGATAGAGGTTGTGAGGCTCATTCTGATGGTATTAATTCTATCTAACCACCCCCTTTTCATTTTTATAATCTTTAAGTAAATAGTCATTTTGATTCTTAAATTCGTGTGACACTGTCAGAATTCTTCTTCAATGTATAAATAATACAACAACGTACATAAATTAGTCTTTTTTGTTATTTAATATTTTATGTCCGTCAATTTAGTCCATAAAATTATTAACGAAAGATACACTCTATGCTCTTTTTCTAATTTCGAAATATTTAGGGACTATGACTCTGTTTGGTAGAAAGTAGTTGATAGTGGATTGACTTATAGCAAATAAGCTAGCTGATAGTGGATAAGTTGGTGAATTAAATTTGTAGTGTTTTGAAAATTATACGGTATAAGCTATCCATTATAAGTTTGTGATTAGGGGCCGTTTATTTGGATTGGCTTATTTACTATGAAACACAGACACTCCACAAATTAGGTGAGTCTTGGTGTCGGACACACATCGGTATCCGACACCGGAACATATGATTACACTAAATTATGTCATTTTCTCAAATTATTATCGGTGTCGGTTTCTTGTCCTGTGTTCGTGTCTATGTCCGTGCTTCATAGCTTATTTTTGAGCTTATGAAAAGTAGTTTATGTGTCCCATGTCCGGGTCTATGTCCGTGCTTCATAGCTTATTTTTGAGCTTATGAAAAATAGCTTATGCAAATAAATAAATTGTTATGTTAATTCATAAGTTCTCACTAACGAAAAATTGTATTTTTACAAGTTGTTTTTTCATAAATTACCTTGACAAGCTTATGAATTATTTATTTGCATAAGCTGTTTTGGATAAGCTAAAAAATAAGCCAATCCAAACGGGCCCAAGGTCTTGCCAAAGACTCTATATACCAAATTGGGTATTTACTCAATTTTTTCATTTTTTTTCTGAGTTTAAACATGATGATGAAATATGAACAGGGGATGTTCTGCTTCACTGCGTGGTTGATGCAATTTTAGGGGCTTTAGGTCTCCCTGATATAGGACAGATTTTTCCTGATTCTGATCCTAAGTGGAAGGGTTGCGATTCTTCGGTGTTTGTCCATGAATCTGTGAGTAATATCTACATGCATATCTTCCTTCTGCTTTATTTTCTCAATTGAAAGACAGTATGATTTGGGCCTTAAGTGTAATTGTGTTTTCATTTTTTCTTATGTTGTTTGAATTTAGTTTTTATCCTGGGAATATATTAATAGGTTACCAAATGTTCCCCATAATGATTTTTTTGTTCTGTTACAATGAATAATTCATGGACATATTGCATATTGCTTTCAAGTTATTATTATGCAGTGTTAGAACTTAAATGGTTGCTAAATTATAAGCATGATAGGAACTAGGAAGGTATGACTTGCAATCAGGGACAGTGGAGTGGAAAGACATTGTCATTGTTCGGATTGTTAGAATAAGATGGAATGAAATGTGATATCAAATACATTCCATCTGCTACTTCTATTTGTCATTTCTTCCAATTTATGGTGCATGGATGAAATGACATGACTTTATTATTGAACAAGTTTGGTACTTGCAAGTTTAAGAACTCATGAATTTAATTATTACTGAGTTAACAGGGTAAGGGCTTAGAAGAGATTAGCGCTTTGGTTAACAGTGGAAATAATGACATGAGTTAACAGGCTACTGATTAGCTTGATGAGCAGAAAAGCACACTGTTCATGTACCAATCAATATACCTTGTATGTATATAAATGAATCAGCTGTGTTCAATTTTTTTAAAGGGGATGGGAGAAGAGAGGAAGGAGAGCAAAATCTCTCATAATACTATAACATTTTAAATAGACTAAATTAACTTTATATTAAATACCACACGGAATGTTAAAATGGTGTAAAATCTAAATTTGCATTTTCTTTTCGTTAAAATTCCTCATCTCTCCTTATTGTACCAAACAATAAAGAGTGATGTTTTTATTCCCCTCGGTTAGAACCAAATAGACCCGTAGAGGCGGGTATGCATACCAGCTCGCACCAGTCAGCATAGGCCCATATTTAAACTGATTGGTTTGCTTAATCCCTTATTTGAACAGGCATATATTTAAGAAGTTTGCATACATATGTGAATTCAAAAGGCCGGTCTGCCCACTAATGTGCATGTTTTACCTTTCCTTGTAAAAACATTTTCGGGCTAGTTTTCACTTGAAAAGTAACTTGAACATTTTGTTTTACTTTATTATGTAGATATATGGGTTGATTTGAAAAGTTGTTTATCAAACCCATTTAATTTGGTGTCACAAACTAACATACATAGGTTCACAAGGTCAGCTATTTAACTGAGCACATATTTACTTCTCCCAAACAACCGTCAGCCTTGTACTCACCTCAACATACACACATGACACACCTCACATATGTTATTTCCGAAGAAAAAGCTTTTATTCACTCCACAGACAGTTAGCATGTGAAGTGTGACTTCCTATTTTAAACAATTCAGATGCAATTGACATCTGAAAAATGAGTTATTATTCTAACAAGTTCTATGAATTTAAGCTGATACAGACCAAAAAGTAGAGAATAAGATCAAGGATATTACTCTAATAAAAAATTACATAACAGTATTCAGAAGTGAGATTGTGCTTTATCAGGCAAGTGTGCAACAGGGTAATTGATAATGTCTCTCAAGCAAACAAAACATTGCTGTTTTTTTTTAAGTTAAACTTTTTGCTAGTTATTGAATAAGTAAACTGTGGCCTAACAGTAGCTCCTCTTTTATTGTATTAATTTTGGACCCTGTATTTAGCCGTTATTAAACAACATTTTCTGTGCTTTTCTTTTGACGTATGATGGCTGTACAAATTATATTTGGTTACTGAAAGTGTTTTCCTAGGATTATGATTAAAGACAACGTTGTGCCTATACTTGATATTTTATAGGGTATTTTCTAATATGTTATGATTTTATTACAGGTCAGACTTATGCATGAGGCAGGTTATGATATTGGAAATTTAGATGCAACGTTGATACTTCAGAGGCCGAAACTAAGCCCGCACAAGGATGCTATCAAGGCCAACTTATCTGCACTGCTTGGAGTTGACGCTTCTGTGGTAAATATAAAGGCAAAAACTCATGAAAAGGTTGACAGCCTTGGAGAAAATAGAAGTATAGCGGCTCACACAGTTGTTCTTCTAATGAAGAAATGACAGTGGAATCTGGAAATATTATGAGGTACTTGAAAGAATAATAATAATTCATGAAATTACTGTAAATTTTAGTAGATCATGCTTTATTGGCTACTAGTATACTGCATTGTGTCTATACAAAATCTTATAGATTGCCCGGGCTGCTAATCATTGTTTTAATGCTTATGTCAAATTTTGTAACCATTTTGGTTGTTGTGTATCATTGCTTTAATGCTTATGTCAGAATTTGCTACCATTCTAGTTGCAGTATATTTTGTTGTTAAAAGGGATCACTGTGTTGGTTTAAACGGTGGGTAAAGTGTTCATGATAGTGTACCAAAGAAGACTAGTGGTCTTTTTCTTGCATTTTGCCTAGGGAGATGAGTGGATCATACATGTGACCCAATCCTAAACAGAGCATGGAAGATCATGTAGTGAAGACAGAGCATCAATATAGAGGAAAAACACAAGCATGGAAGAGAAATCATAGAAGAATATAGAAAGTGGAGAAACCAGGAAACATGACCCGAAGAATAGCACCTCTCCGTTTCTTGCTTCGCAAAAATCATAATTGTGCCTAGGAACAAGAATGATTAGTATTCCGTGTTACCAAACATGTGCAGAATGCTCCATAGGCATATGGTTCAATGAACTAAGTAGCGGCCTAGAGCTTGCGAAGTCTAAGTAGCCTAACTCGAGGGCATGTGAAAGCACATATACATGACTTAGATATAAGATCTACTGGAATAACATCTAGAAGTCAGTTATGATTGTAAGTCAGCTCCATATGTCCGAATGAGCAGCTGGCTTAGTGGAAACTGTTTCGAAACAATATCAAGCATGTCCCGACACATTACCAAACATGAATTGGTCAATCCAATCGCAGTCTCAAACTGGACTATTCCAATTCATCATATTGTGAAGAGTATATATGCTAAGTCGATGCCTTCAAATTTTCAACTAAAAGATGGTTAGGTCGTTAACTCATTGTACGCTGTTATGGGGACTCATTATGTAAGTTATGTTTGCCACTTGTAAGGTACCCAGTTACTCTATAATATATACTTTACCCATTTATCCAACGTTGCTGATATGAGCTTTAAAGTGTTTTCAGATATACCATTACCACTCTGTCATTGACGCCATTAATTTCGATCATCCACCATCTTATTTACCTTTTCAACTAGAAGCTTCTCCTTTTTGTAGAGTTCCTATACATGTGCAAAGGTTTGTGGCCAACAATATTTCATGTCAACTTACATTTTGAAGGAATACTTTCAATATTGAAAGTTTTCTTTCAAACTTTAAATTTGAGTAAATGATCAATCACCTCCGAAATTGTAACTTCATACAATTACCCCTTATAATTTGCGAAACCTTAAAACCCACTTGATTTTGTTAAACATCTGTCAAAATTGGCCCCTCCGTCCATTTCCGCCGTTTGACCTTGTGATGTGGCCGTTAAATGCACACATGGAGGAAATGACTAATATTTTTTTTAAAATAAAATGTTTTTTTTTGTTCTTCCTAAAATCTGTGTGATATTGAAATTGGCAAATACCCCCTCAAATTTAACACTTATATTCAAATACTCCCCCGAAGTTTACAAGAAAAAGACAAACGGGTCCCTACGTGAAGGACACTTAAATGTGTTAATGCAACTTCAGTTCAACAATAAAATAAGTCTGAAACATTATCATCCAATTTAGCAAAATATACATCCAGTACTTATTTTATTTTGCTTGTATATATCCTTCACCCTTTCATTCAAGAGAGCAGGTTCAAGAACTAGTTGATCATATGAAGTGAATACTTGTGTGATGGTTGTGACAGTGAAAATCAATAAGCAGATCAATAATTTAATTACGAGCATATGGTGAAAATTTCATTGACCAATTCACAAGCTTTGTTGCTTCTTCATTTTCAGTTTGTGCCTTTGTGGTAATAAATTATCCAGAAATGCAGAGTATTTCTCTCCTCTGAGATGGTCTCAACAAGTGAAAGGTTTATTGATTATTTTAGTCAGAAAACTTCGACAATTATGACTGAATCAAGTTACTAAATGCTCTCACTCACACTTGCGACATAATCGTTTAACATTTTTATAACGTCGTCATTTTTGTTACAACTTCCATTTTTTTTTCATGAACTATACTTTGAATTTGTCACATTACACAAATGTGAGATGATGTGCTTTGTGTTAATATGCACGTAAACATCTTAGAACCAGACCTGTTCATTATTAGGGATCCATTTTTGTTACAACTTCCACTTTTTTATGAACACCTAAGGATCCATTTACACTGTTGTAAACCACCAGATTTGAGAGGGCGTTTGCCGAATTCAATAATCACACAAATTTTAGGAAAAATAAAAGAAAACAGTTTTCTATTGAAAATATTAGTCAAACACTCCGTGTGACGAGGTAAAACATTTTGATCGTCGTGTGGGGTTGTCATGTGTGGGTTGAGATCCTCTCCATTTATTAAAATAAATGGATTAAAATAAATGGAGATTGTGAAAAGAGATAGACACAAAAATAGGTGGTGGGTCCTATCATTAAATAAATCTCATCATCATTAATTATTTTTAAGATTTTTTGTGTCTATATCTCCCCAAATGAAAGAAATGGAGAATAGAGATCTTAACTCGTCATGTGTGTAGTTAATGACCACGTCATAAGATCAAACGACGAAAATAGACGGAGGACAACTTTGACAAATGTTTAACAAAATTAAGAGTTTTTGAGGTTTCACAAATTTTAGAGGAATAATTGAACGAAGTTATAATTTCATGGGGTGATCGGTCATTTGCTCCCTTAAATTTTGTTATTAAGGACAACAAAAATCACTGGGCAAGGAAAAAGGGGGGTAAGATATAGATCATTCGGTCACTATTATATGCAAATATCAAAATTTTATATTAATTCATTAAATGGTCTATGTGTTAAATTAGAACTTTTTTTTTTACTAAACTGAATTTAACTTAATTTAAGGGTTATTACCTCAAATTGACCTCTGTAATTTGGATGAGGTCTAAAATAGCTCATGTAAAAAATATATATACACCTCTGTCATTTTGAATCATTCATATTTTACCCTTATCTCGTTGTAAAAGATTAAAAAGGCTTAAAATAGCCCCATGTAAAGGGTGTAAATACAAAGAATTCAAAATTACAAGTGTGAAATTTGTACATTTTTTTACAAAGACTATTTTCACATCTCACCCAAATTACAAGGATTATTTGAGGTATTAACCCTTGATTTAATATTCTAATTAGAATTTTTCTCATAAAAATTAAATTAGAACATTTTTAGTTGAACAACAACCATATACTCTCTCATCCCTTTTTATAAGAATATGAACAAAATTCTCAATATTAAGCAAAAAGTTTAATTGATTTTGGACCCCCACAACTTTATCCATAATGATAAAAGATCACAACATTGACATAAATATGAACAAAACCTTGTCATTATGGACCAAAAGTTAAAACAAAAAAATTGGAAGGAAGCAACACAAGAAACACATGCCATTTTTATTTTTAGAGACTAAAATAAAAATTAACTAATATTTTTTTTTAGAGGAAAAAATTATTTAACCCTTAAAAGCACACACTCAATACTAGTACTAGAGCAAAAAGCAAATACTTATCGACAAAAAAAAGAGGCAAAGTATTCTCAAATAGAAGAAGAGTACACAATGATAGAGGCAAAACCAAAACATCTTCGTGCAGCTTTCACACCATTTCTATCATATGATGATTACATGATGATCCAATTTCTCCTCATTTTCCTAGAGGACCACTTAACCTTCACTTAATTTCATCTCACACGCTAGCACATTTTTCATGTATCATTAAAATATACTTTTGTTTTTGACTTTTTCGACCTTATGTTGCTTCCAGTAAACAAACATGGAATAGAGGGCTTTCCTTTGAAGGAAAGAGGGCTCTGTTAATTAGTCCTAAAATGAAATGCTTACCACTAGGAGAAAAAAATGTCAATAAAATATTTGGCTAATAAAAATGCATTAAACATTCATCAATATGTATCTAGCTAGATACATTGGAGGTAGACATTATATATTGATTGATATTGTATAGACTTTGGAAATTTTTGACAAAATATTATATTGTATAGATGAATATAATATGTATATGATTTAAAAAGAATTGGGGGAGGAACATGCGGATCACACTGTATTGAAAGAACTAATGGTGGAGACATTTCATCCATGACTTAATAACTTAACCAACCATGCTTATAATAGCAATGTCCTTAGGAAATTGATTTTTCCCTTTTGTTTCTCATTCATCGATCTTAAAAGTGCATGCGTGAGTTAACTTACGTTGAAAAATGTCCAATGTAAATTATCTCATGTTAAAAAAAGTCAAACGTGAGATAATTCACACGAGATAATTTTCAGTAAATGAACAATTTTGAAAGAAAGAATATCAATTTTTATGTCCTCATAGAGTTATAGTTTTTTTTTTCTCCTCACTGATCAATGAAACTAGAAGGCCCACATATCTCTTCCTTGCTCCTCCTTAAAGCTAAGTACAATCATTTTCTCTTTTCACAATTCCTTATAAAATGTCTTTTTTAAATATCAATTTGTATATATTACTTTCAAAGTTTTAGCTTGCGATTCATACAAGCAAATGTCCATTTTTTTCTTTCTTGCACATCAACTTGGTGGTTCACTAGCATCAATCAACTTTCTCTTTCAGTATCTCATAACTATATATTGCATATACGTATTAATACAAACGTTTGAAATCATGAAATGTCATATTAAACAAATACTTTACTAGTTATGTGATTTAACTAATCAAAACAACTGGACCCAGTTACCCAAATCAAGGCATCTTTCTTCAACAAGCAATCAAGCACGCTATTTCTTCAAACGATATGATTTCTTCAAGCATGATATTTATGTGTTTTAACTGAATAGTAAATGAAACTAATACACATTTGGATTATAAGATGAAATATATTAGTATCTATTCATTATGAGACTCGGTAGTTTGAAACCTAATACGCATCTTCACATCCAACACTATATATGTTGGGTTCAAGTTTAAGTAATTAGTCTCACATCGATTATGAATGAGTTAGATATTTGATATATAAGATAGATGACTAAATATACGATGCTTAATATTTTGGATGTAGATATATGGTACCAAAGTCTCTAGTTGGTTCTAGATCTTGGGTTGTTTGTTGCTCTCGTCACTCCTTCAGATTTTCCAACAAGTGGTATTAGAGTCGTGTTTCGGCTTAGTGGGAGAGTGAGAGTGAACCATGGTGAATTGGTTCCTTATATCGAAAACCCTAATTTTGCTAGTCTTCATAGCAGTGTTTTCAGAATGTGTGTTCCATCCCGTTGAGGGGAAGGTTGTTAGGATTAAATATTAGTGGTTATTCTCACATTGATCATTGACCCGTTCTTGCTCTTGGTGCTCCCATGGACTCCTCAATACACTATTGAACTTGGTGCGTGAATATAAATGATGGAGAACTCGATCGATAGGCTTTGATTTATATTATGTTTATATTGAGGCTAACATGTCCTTATAAATCTTACTTGTGAAGTAGGAGGTGTCACTTAATTTTGGTTTTTTCTAGATTACCTTTGAAAAATGGTGGGTAATTTACCCACCAACCAATCATAATGAGCAATTTATTGGTGGGGTCAAGATAGTTTATGGATACCATCTAAAAAGTTGAATGTTTATTGGTTGGGGTAAATTACCCACCATTTTTCCATGGATACCCTAATTGTCACCCTTAATTTTTATACATATTTAAGACTTTATCTCTCTTCAATGAAACTTGCGTTTTCTCAATATTAAATTTATGAATAATTATATGATACACAAGTAAGATAGTGTTGTATCATGTACAAATTACTTAAAAAAATGTACAAATATTTTACCATTAGATTATATTAATATATAATTGATCTTATTTGATCAATTGGTAGGATTTAATCTTATTAATCCAATTGTATTAACAAACTTGTGCATAATACAATACTGACCTCACTTGTGCACACCATAGAATCAACTTAATTATTTGTATCAAAATATTAAAGTTTTATGTAAATCAAAATAAAAAATTTAATCACGTCTTAAGGAATAAAAGCTGCTGATATTTCAAATAAAATAACTGATGCTGGAAATAAAAATACAATAAAGTAAACAACTTCATGTACACACTTGTGACATGTCGTCTTTATCAAATGATTATCTAGAAAAAGAAATGATCTTCAAGTTCACTAATGAATATTTAGAAAATCTTGATGACGATACTAAGATTCAGGAGATTAGTGAAGTTCATGCATGGTTACTTTAAGAGGCAATGTCATTGTGTAAAAGCAACATGATCTCACCTCCATAACTAATGGGGCTTTTCGATGGATGTATCATTGAAACACACACGATAATATGACACTTTAGGTTAAGTCGACAGTACATCTTTCCTGAATGTACTGCTTATGTGACCCCATCACCTGCGGGAGATTATCAACTGACATGCCCTTACCATTACCACATAATCCTACTTAATTATAATCAAGGTCGGACCAATAATCTTTAAAAGTAAGTGAGGTTTAAAGCAAATTTTAATAAATGAAGTCTTTTTTGTTTGCATATGAGGCCTTTTTGCTTATAAAATTTGATGACAATTTTTTTTTTTTTTGTTGGTAGGCCTAAAGTGAGGGTTTTAATGGTCTTGCCCTTGGACGACCCCGCTTATAACCATCAATAAAACATTAAACTTGTTTATGTTGTATTTTGAGCGATATTTCGAAAGCCCCAAATCCCATATTGGAGGGGAAGAATTTGAAGAGTTAAATTTATATTTTGGTGTACATTTGAAGTTTTTGAAAAATATAAAGAATATCTTAAGAAATGATCATGTAAAACTTCAATCGCATTTAATTCATTTTTAAAAATATTTTAAATTTTTTAATCTAGAAAAGAAAAATCAATTTTTCATTATCTTTCCCTCAAAAATCTTATACCAAAACATATCATTAGAGATCATATTGAAGTTTTAGCTTGATTAAGTTGTAGTCTTAGAGCCTCTATTTGTAAATAAAATAATAAAAATTCTTTTGTATAATAAGATAGGATATGATATGGGTCGATACACAAGCTAGTGAGAGAAAATCTCTTGTGCATACAAGAATGAGCCAAAAAGTGTAGTTTTAGTGTAAAAATATCTTATTAGCACCAATGTGTAAAAACCTCTTATTTTCAAGATATTACATGTTTCACTTCATGGTGAAAATCTCTTATTTTCAAGATATTACATATGTGTTTCACCTCATGGTTTTCTATTATGTAGGTTCACTCTCGTTTGTTAAATATATTTACTAATAATTAATCAAAAAAATAAGCAAGAGGAAACGAAAATCACTTATCACCTTAGAGTTAGACATATATCTTATTGGAGTTCTCCATATGATCAATAATCATATGTAGACATTGATATAGATTGCACTTCAGTGACATAATATTATACATGATATTGGTTAATTCAACTGTGATACGTGACAATTAACATTCCCGCCTTAATGTCAATAAGTGCTACCACATTGATATATCTAAGCATCATACATGCCCATTTCCTCTCTATGTCACCACTCACTCGTCGATCTTCTGTGTTAGTGGTCCACACGGGTCCGGAAAAATAAGTGCAGGTCTTATTTGTGTTGAAATTATGGAAAAGTGATAAGATCAAGCTCAACAATGATTATAAGTTATAATAACTTTTATTATTATTCAAAAGAGAAAATAAAATGATTATAACATTTATTGGGTATATAATAATTAATTTGAGCTCATAACCTGTGTAATCAACCAATTAAATTAAATTTACAGGTCATATATAAGGCATTAACTATAATACACGTTATGACAACAACATTAATGAAATTATTCCTTCTTAATTAAATGAAGACAACAATCAAGTCAAAATAATTAGTAGTTTGAGCTTGCTTAAATCATAATACAACGAACTGATTTTTCCGTCCTTCTCACACTGTCACTCATATTATGTTTTAGAGGATTCTACTCGAAGTTATTATAAAATAAAAATTTAATTAAAATGTTATATCCATTTTTTTAGACCACACTATCAATGTTAAATTAAAAGTTCTTATTTAGTACTCCCTCCGTCTCTAAATAATAGTCGTTTAAGGTTGATGCACAGTTATTAAGGAAATGATTAATTGTGTTGATTTTGATGGTAAAATTAGTACTAAAACACCCTTATTAATTGTAGTTAGTGTGCAGTAGTTAAATTGGATAAAGTTCAATAAATAAGGGTATTATAATGAAAAAATAAAATAAATGCTGCATTGATATTCTAAAGTGACAATTATTTTGAGAAAAAGAAAAATAGGTAAAGAGACAATTATTGTGAGACGGAGGGAGTAGATCGACGTTTTTTCTAAATATTTTAGTTCTTTTTTGGAAAAACTAAAAGAATAATATTAAGTTATGGATCATGCTAACTTATGTTCTTAGGACACATGTTAAGAATTTCATTAGTGGTAAATATTTACTATGAAAAATTAATTCTTAACTTCTTGAAAAATACAAGAGTTTCTTAACATGTGTCTATTTTAGATATCTTAACATGTGTTTTAAAAGGACAAGTTTGTATAAGTTATTAACAAAAGCTTGCACAAAAAGTGGCTAGGGGAGAAATACAAGAGTTTCCACAATCCATGACAAATGAGTGAACACATGAAAAACAAATTACACAAATGAGCCACAAACAAAAACCCAACTCTTAATGAGTGTCATGTCGGTTCCTTATTAATAAATAAAAAATAGAATATTTGTGTGTCATGTATGAAGATGGTTTCCAGGGTGGATTTGGACTTAAAATATTAGTGAGGCACAATTTTTTTTGTTGAATAATTAAATAAAACTAAATTTAATAAGAATAAAAAGTGTTTGTTTATGTTTGTGTTGTGCGTTTGGTGAGAGAAAGAACAATGAAAAAGGCTTACTGAAGTGAGAAGTGAGGGGAAAGGTTTTACTGTGTACTTGTGTTTTGGAGTGTTCGTGGCGCAGTTTGGTTCGATTTTGAGACTAAAAGTCATTTGAACCGTAAGATAAAAAAACATGCGGTTTGGTTTGGTTTGGTTGACTTTTAAAATAAATTCAGAACCAAATCGATGCGGTTTGGGTTGGATCGGTTGGTGCGGTTTTTTTTACTAGACAATACAATTTTTTGTTTCCAATTTTAAAATCAAGTTAAAAAGTTAAAACACAACATACTTCTGGCAATGTTTCCGACAATGGTTTTTAATTTCATACAACATTAAAATTTCATTTTCACTAAACAACATATACCAAATTAAAAATGTGGACAAAAAAGTAATTCTATTATGTAAGAAATGTAAAAGATTAAGATTTTATCATTTTTTTTTAAGGAAGATTTTATCATTCTTTAAAAGTTCAAATTGCACATAAATACATTTTTGAAATAAAAAGCAACTTAACAAAAGAAAATATATGTCATTTATAAAAGTTTCCATTTAGTTTCTATGAGTATTGGCGTAGATGACATATATTTAATTAGTGTTTTTCTTATGTTGCGGTTTGATTCGGTTCAGTTGGTAAAATAAAAACTGGAAACCGAACCAAACCATGCGGTAGAGTAAAAAAGTGATTTGAAATTCAAACCAAATGCAGTTTTTTGCAGTTTCGGTTGATTCAGTTTGCGGTTTTTCTATAGAATTAGTTTGGCTTTGATCACCCTATTGTTTTGGACTGGGCTGAGCTTGTGGAAAGAAATAAAAAATCAGCTTGGGGGTGGTGTGGCGCTTGCCACACCAGGACCTGTTCAGGTCCGCCCCTGAGGGTTCCATAAGATTTGACAAGAGTATCATATTTGAGAGTGTCATATGTGCTTGTCACATGATTCTTTATTAATTATCCATGATTTCCTTAAATCCATAGTCTTCCGAAAGTTTGTTATAAATAAATGTATTTTTAGTTAAGAAGCAAACGAAAAACAAATAAAATGCATATAAATTTTGACCTTTTAAAAATACACACAAAAACTAAATGATATCATATTGGACATGTCAAGGTATAGTTACTTCTCTGTTAGAAGCACCATGAAGATAAATACACACAAGAAAACTAAATGATATCATTTTGATGGATTATTTCACGAAAAGTAGATGAAAGTGTAGTAATAATCTACTTTTTGCATAAATTCAAAATTAATACTTGCTTCCTAATTCCTATCTCTTTCACGTAGCTATAGTAAATAAATATTATCCACTTATTAATAAGTACTGATGATGTATAATGACGTTGTTGAATATATAGTTGGCAGACAGGAAACAACCAGCAACAATACTCCTTCTTTCTTTTTTCAGCTTCCTCTCGTTATGTATATATTTTGGAGAGACTTGTTATATATGGTAAAATGTGAAGAATTTTGTTATGTAATACTACACATGTACGTAGAAAATTGCTAGAATAAAGTTGATGGAACGTCACTTTAGGGTTAGATGGAGATATGGGTCCTACATGCAGGTTGTAAATGTCGACTTCAGTTCCCTCAGTTTTAAAAGAAGGAAAGATAGAAAGAGAAAGAGATAACTATTGCATTGCACTTGCACTTGCACTTGCACACATACACTGATATATGAATGAAGGTACAATTTACTAAACAAAAAGAGACAGGCATAGAACAAGAGAAAGATGGGTCACCATTCATGCTGTAATCAACAGAAGGTTAAGAGAGGCCTTTGGTCACCTGAAGAAGATGAGAAACTCATTAGATACATTACTACTCATGGTTATGGTTGCTGGAGTGAAGTTCCTGAGAAAGCTGGTCTGCCCTTTTTTTTTTTTTTCTTTCTATTTTTAGAATGAAAAAACAAATTTATTCATCTTCATCTTTTCTAATTATGATGAAAAAACAAATTAATTATTCTATATATTTTGTTTTTCAGGGCTTCAAAGGTGTGGTAAGAGTTGTAGGTTGAGATGGATAAATTATTTAAGGCCTGATATTAGAAGAGGAAGGTTTACACCTGAGGAGGAGAAGTTAATTATAAGCCTTCATGGGGTTGTTGGTAACAGGTTAGTTAATTTGTACTATTTTGAATCACACTACCTAGCTAGCTTTTTTTGGTGGTGTTCAGGGTCGAACCCCGGATCTTGCATATATTATGCACTGTTCTTGCCAACTGAGCTAAGCTCACATGACACTACCTATCTTCCTCCACCAATCAAGCATTTTGATTTATTCCCTTGTTGTGTAATATGAATTTTTGGAAAGTATGAAACCCTTTGAAATCTGGAATAAATTAAAAAGCATGATATCAATATTAGGTAAAGAAATGGACTAGAAATATATTTGTGAATACTAGCTAGGCCTAGCTACATGATATTATTAGCTCAATATTGTAAAATTAAACATAAGAACAGATATTATTTATTAATGAAGCAATCTATAGTTTTAGGGAAGTTAAGATGGCAATTCTGTCGGTTCAAATTTATTCTCGTCCGTTTTCAGTGTTTGTTTAGCATACATCCTTTTTCACAACCAACAAAATTCTAGTCAAGTTTTTCTCTAAATGTATGCTTATAAATCACGGTTTTATTTTTATTTAAGAATCTTAATTACAAAGATATATATGATATATGCATATTAATTACTTTCATATATATACAATGCAGATGGGCTCACATTGCAAGTCACTTGCCTGGTAGAACAGACAATGAAATAAAAAACTATTGGAATTCATGGATCAAAAAGAAAATTAGAAAGTCATCTTCTTCTGCTCCTAATTTATCAACACCAACTATTGATCATCATCATCCTCAGTTGATCAATTATAGTTCCATTAATCAACTAGATAATTACTTTACCAACCAAGAAAATGTAACAACAAAAGAAACCTTATTTTCATCAACATGTCCTTTATTTATGTTTGACACAAGTTCACTGCATGAAACAACAGCAACAGACACCAATGTAATAAGACCAGAAGTACTATTCCATCATGATTCTGTGAGTTTGAGTTCTGACACATGGAACTTGAATCACCATGATCATCATCAACATCATCAAGTTCAGACACTTCCTCCTCATCCAGCTGCAATAGCTTTTACAACAATTCATGATACTAGTAATTATAATCTTCCACCATTGATAGAGAATAATGTGGAAAACAGCATGGTGCCAATTGATCAAGTGCAATCTTGTAATATGGATGAGGAAGGAGGAGAGTTATTAACATTGGAGTCATTGCAATTGCAAAGACAAGAAGAGTTGAATGAATGGGTGGAAACTCAACAACAATGTCCTAGCTTTATTTTCAGCTGGGAGAGTGTTGAAGGACAAATTGGAGGTGAAGAACAAGTACTAGTACCAAACTCATCACATATGGGAACACCTAATTCACTTTCTCCTTTTCCTTCTTCACTATTATGAGATAAGTTATTAATTAATTAAGAAGATTTTCTTCTGATTAATTATATATATCTACCTAACTAGGAAGAGCTTGTTCCTTCTCATTTTGATTTTCCACACTTTTTTTGATTGCTGATTGGAAAGATTTGAGTGAAAATATAATGTATATGTATATGTATAACGAGGCTTGAAGTGTTTTGTTGAGTGTTTTGACATGGAAGAGGAAAAAAGAAAGAGAAAAATAAATAAAGGCGATTGAAACCTGTAGAAGGAAAGGTTATTTGATTTTGAAGATACTTGCATACAAAAGATGTATTGGATCATTTGGTATTTGACTGTACAAAGTGCTGGTTTTTTCTTGAATGATAAATAATGGGTTTGCCTTTTCAACATTTGTGTCTCTTTTATACAACAACCACAGGTCTGTCGTACACAAAAAGCATTTTGACTCACCAGTCAACACATGCAAGTCTAAAACAAATGTACAACCTCCTAGAAATTATGCTTTGCATTAATGTTTAGTGGCAAAACCTAAACGGCGAGAAGAGAAGAATTGTAGGTTCGAACTTACATCACAATGTATCAAATAATCTAGCAACCTTATAAAATCTAAGCCGCACTTAAATGTACTTTAAATTTATCAAAGTTCAAGAGTAGTTGTTGATGTTTTGACTTCGAACTCAAATATCACACGAATAAATTTAGATGTGTGAAATAAATATCAAAGGCAACCAATAACAGAACGATCTCAAGGAGCAGCAAAACAATAGATCTAGTAACCAAGTGTAAAATAAATCCATAAACATAATCAAAGACTTAAAAGGTAAGAGAGCAGAGAAAATGAGTGATACAAATATATTACAAGAAATTATATCCAAAAGCTCTCAAAGAACATTCTCTCATTTCTACTCATTTATCATCCCTGGTTTGTTGTTTTCTCCATCCACGAGTTACTCTCTAACAAAATTGATCAATTCAAATCAATGCTTGAACCTTGATCTAAGAAATGATTTAGTGAACACATTTGTTGGATTGTCTTTCGAAACATGTTTTTCAACAACAATTTCCTTGGATTCAATCAAGTCTCAGACAAAATGAAAACGAATATCAATGTGTTTGGTCCTCTCATGGTACACTTGTTGATTTGTCAAGTGGACGGTACTTTGGCTAGTACAATGCGTCTTCAGTATCTTTGAATGTGATTCCTAACTCACCAATTCTATGTTCTAACCATATGACTTCCTTGAACCCTTTCAACAAGGGAAATGTCCAGCACTTAAGTTATAGATATAGCCACCATGAATTGTTGTTTTGCCTTTCAACTAATATAGTCGTGTCAAATACAAAAAACACAAAATCCGATAAGGATTTTTTATCGTCCAAATTGCCTGAATAGTTCGCATCCACATACCCCTCCAAGGCGTCTTCCTCTTGAGTTGTCCTTGTGTAATTCAAATCGTCATTCAATGACTTGTTCAAGTATATCAACACCCACCTTAATGCTCACATGACCTGGATTTTCCATAGAGTGATTCCTTGTGATGACAAAAGTTTGAGATTCAAAGAGAAGTGAGAAGTGGTGAGAGAGATAGAAGGATTTGGGATTCAAAGAGTGAGAGTGAAGGATTTTGGAGTTTTCTGTGGAATGTGGAGGATTTGGGATTCAAAGAGAAGTGAAAATCGATGAGTGAGAGTGAATGTGAAGATTTATGTTTTTTTAATAATAAAGAGTGAGAGGAAGCTAAATTCTTTGGAAGAAGTGCCCTCTAATTTCAACTTGCACTATAACATAAAGTCATTTTCGATTTTAGAATCAAAATATTGTGAGGGTTGACTGAACTGTCGTAAAAACCGTCACAAAAATCAATAAAAAAAAAAAGCAACATTGCTATAGTTGTGCCAATATGTTGCAATATGAGTGTTCGTGAAATGATAATTTTCTATGTTTTTTTTATTGTTTTCTATGTAAACAAAAGTTTTTTTGTTGATGAAAAAATGGGGAGTAATTAAATTATTTATGTGGTCAACTATGATATATGTGTTTCTTTTTTGTCTTATTATTTACCTGGCTTACACTTAGAGGAGGAGCTTACAAACTTCACCCTATAAGTTTCTTATTCACAAAATTGTTCAACAATATATATATATATATATATATATATATATATATATATATATATATATAATTTCATATATCAACTCATATATTTCATGTGTAAATGAACATTATGTTTAAACTATGTTATTTTTTAGTAGTGTAAAACCATGTCCATTTAAAAAGCTTTAAGAGAGACGATATATATAATGTTTTATATACAATCTTAAAATACATAAACCTACTAAAAAGCTTCTCAACCATATTATTCATTTAAACTATGTTCGTTAACATTTTAAACTCATAGTTTAGCCATTATTCGTTTAAGAGGAGTAACTTTTTAAATTATAACTATATATATATAGACACACATATAATGATTTTTTATATATATAAAGTTATACTAACATGTTTTCTAACACAATTATTCTAATTGATTAACATTCAAATTATTTGAGTAAATTATATACATCTCACATGAATTTATATTGTGCAAAACAATTTTAAGGTTTTCTAACATTGCAACATTACATTATATTAAAGAAAACTTGCTAATGCAATGCTTTAATTCTTTTTAATTTCATACTCTAATTTTCTACTCTTCATTATAGTCTAAATCATAGTTACAAAATTTGTTGTGGACTTCAGCGAATCAAGAACCGGTTCACCCAGAATTCGTATGTAATTCGAAAACAGAAAGTACCAGACGTACCATCACACAAAAACTGATTTAACTAAAAAAATTTGAACTAATTAATTAATTGAACTCAGAAAACGGAACATCACTTTAATAAAAGTAATTAGCCATTGTCCCCACTGTAGCATTGACCCCCACCATCACAACATGTATGGTGACGTGACCACTGGTATTACTACTATTTCGTGAATAAAAGTAAAGTAGTTGTGGGCTTTGGTATTTATAAGCTATGCTTCCTTTCGTTATGTGATAACTGCCCGATGTGGGACATTTCTTTATACAGTATTTTTCTTCTTCTTTGTAAATTACATATCATAACACCATTGTCGCTTCAGCTGGCCTTATTCACTCAAAGCACCATCGTTCCCCTTAAAGCTTCAAGTTTCGGTGATGGCTCCAAAAAGAGGTTCGGTGAGGGGTCCAAAAAATTTTGATTTAAGGGACTCGGGTTTCTCACTGAGATAAGGGATCAAATGCAAGCCCCTTGTTGTTATTCATTTTCAGAATGTGGTGTTGAGGAGTACTATTACAACAAAAAAACAAACAAGAAGGTAGGGGGAGAGAATAACACTCTTTCCTCAGGACATTAACGACAACATTGTAAAAACTGAGGAGGAAGACGAGGTAGGGAAGAGCATTGAAGATGTTTTTGAATGTATGAAGTAGCACGGTTGCATTCTCGAAGAATCTTGCATCTTCAGAGGCTCCTTTGGTCCCCAAAATCCACAATGAGAAATCATTTTTCGAATAAAAGTTTTTTTTATATTTTTTTATAATTAAAATAGAATAAGTACAATGAATAAAATTAACTATTTTAATTACAACTCAAATGATTAATTCACAAAAGGGATAACATACAAGACTCCAACACATAAAAAGTTACAAAAATAACCGATTTATATATAGTTCAAAGGGGTAACCCACCAAGTTACAAACACATAACAAGAGGTATTTATCACCTTTAATGTGAACAAAGATTAAGATAACAAGAGTCAAACACCAATAATAGTTATATATATATATATATATATATATATATATATGTGTGTGTGTGTGTGTGTGTGTGTGTGTGTGTGTGTGTGTGTGTCTGTGTGTTTAATAATGATTCATACTCACAATGTGAATGACGTCTGAAGCATTCAAATGTTTACATTACATGAGGCGTCAACTATGACACCGATTGAAATTTTCCAACCAACTACACTAGTTGATATTTCCAACTCAATTGTGCCACTTAAAGTATAGACATTCTCTCTATTAGCAATTATGATAACTGACAAGTTTTATTTAGGCTAAATTACCTTTTTGGTCCCTTAACTATTTAATTGGTTTCGGTTTGGTCCCTTAATTAAATTTTGATCCCTTAACTTTCTCTTTTGAATTATTTTGGTCCCTTAACTTTCTC
This sequence comes from Medicago truncatula, assembly GCF_003473485.1. NCBI lineage: Eukaryota > Viridiplantae > Streptophyta > Magnoliopsida > Fabales > Fabaceae > Medicago > Medicago truncatula. The sequence goes on from NC_053046.1 coordinate 2,610,487, forward strand.
TTCGTTATACATTTTGGTCCTTCCCGTTAAATTTAATTAAAAAACGTTAGGGTTTAGAAACTCAGCAACAACACCGTCAACAGCAACAAGAAAAAAATCCAAAAACTCATAAAATTCATACACAAACCCAGAACTTCATAAACAAAAAGAAATCCAAATTTTATAACAAAAACCATAAACAAGAAAAATCATTTCTAACTCATCTTCCAATTATCTTTTCCATACAAATTCCAAAAGCATAAACAAAAATCATAATCATCATCATTTTTTCAACTCTCAATAATCATAACCCAAAACCATAAGTCCAAAGACCAAATAGAAAAATAACAAATGAGGCACACAAATTGCACCACATTCATGCCAGCAAACACAAGAAAACAACAAACACAGCAAACCGCACACAAATCACACTCTCAATAATCATAACACAGAAAACATATCAATTGGGGAAAACGAAATTGATTATTGTTCTTAAATTGGGGAAAATGGAAAAACGATTAGGGTTTCAGAATTGGGGAAAACGGATTCAACAATTTACGATTTGAGAAAGAAATTGTTGGAATTGTTGTTGCTTAAATGATTTGTTGAAATGATTTGATGGAATTGTTGTTGTTGACATTGAGATTGAGTATATGTGGTTGTTGAAAAGAGAAGAGAAGAAAATAGATTTTTTTTTGCTGTGAGAAGATGAAGATCTGGAAAACGTGAAACTGATCTGAAAATTTTAATGAAGAAGTTGAAGATAAGGAAAAAATATAATAAAAATTTTCAGAGCCAATGTTATAATGACATGTGTACAACAGTTAATATTTTTTTTATTAAACCCTAACGTTTTTAATTAAATTTAACGGAAATGACCAAAACGTGTAACAAAGAGAAAGTTAAAGGACCAAAATAAATCAAAATTTAGTTAAGAGACCAAACCAAAACCAATTAAATAGTTAAGGGACCAAAAAGATAATTTAACCTTTTATTTAATATATTCTACCGTAGCTTCCATTTTATATTCACGTAAATTTTAATGTTATTGCTTTTAACAACTAAAACGTGGACAATTACTACCATCCAAGGAATCACACAGTCTCCAATCAACTGTTTATATATATATATATATATATATATATATATATATATATATATATATATAATTCAAGAAATTTCACAACACGCAACAAGTTGTTTGCAAGAGAAATAGTTGCAACATCACGAAACAAAAATTTAAATCTCACATCTGATAGATGTGATATGGTTATTAGTGTCACTTTTATTAATAAAAATTATCCTTCCCTAAGTTTTTATAATTTTTTAAATATAAAATCCATGAGTAGAAGTAAGAAAATAAGAATAAATTCGAATCTTATAGCTTAGCCATTATTCGTTTAAGAGGAATATATATATATATATATATATATATATATATATATATATATATATATTTTCCTTCAAATTATACCAACATATTTCCTTACACGTTAGTGCTTTTAAACACACTTCTAATCTATTAACATTCAAATGATTTGACTAAACTATGCACAAAAGATGAAAATGAAAGAAAAAAAATTTAAAAGATTAAAATGAAAGAAAAAAAGCTTAAAAATTAAGTGTCTAATGTTGACAAAATAAGGAACCAAAAAAATGTGTAAGCTAAACAACACATAATCTACTTCCTTGTTAACACAATTCAGATTTTATAATCCAAACTATTTATTAAAGGTTTAGTTTATACACTATAAAATTTGAACTCTTTATTAAAGATTCACTATATACATTATAATCTATCTCTAAAATAATCTTTTAGGATGTTTGAAACATTTCAGATTATATCTTTTGAACTATTTTGAAATGTTTCAGTTTTTATATTTCAAACTATATATCTACAAGTTTTGGATAGATGCGAGCAAAACTCTATTACTGCCTTAAATTTTAGAACAACAAACATAGTTTAGAGTATATATTCTAAATAAAAAGTATTTTTGGAAGAAAAAAAACAAAATGCGTGAGAAACAAATAAAGTGAAAAAAGTAATAATCAAAAGAATTCTGCTCTTTACCCAACACATTTTGCGCGCGTTCAACTGAAATACTGAAAATACACTTGCGTGAGTTAACTCACGTAGGTGTTAAATATGTGCAGCTTAACTCACGATGCGTGCTGTTTTAAACACAGACAAAATCTCATTTCCTCATTTTTCATCTAAAATCTCCAAAATCTCTTTCAAATCACCCAAATCCAAAATTCCTTAAAGTTCAAATCAAACAACACTCCATTAACAAGTAAGTTTTCATAATCAAACACCATTAAACTTTTATGTTTATATGTTAGATTTTTTCTCTTAAATTAGAATTTTTTTAGATTTAGGGTTTGTTTAAATTTTGTTTTTTTTCTTCAAGAAATCATACAATGTTTACATGAAAATGACCTGTGTTGCTTAAATGTTTAGATGTTTGCATGTTTATGTTGTAGTTATGAGTTTTAGGATTTATGTATAATTTACACTCCAAATGTTTGATGAAATGTTTGAATGAGTTTTTCATTGATTGTTTTTAATTTCTTATTGTGTAGATTTGAAGCAATGGCTGATATGTTCGACGTTCAAGCACAGTTCAACGGTGGAGAACCTCAGAGGTTAAAGGTTTGGTACCTTGGTGTCACCTTAAGAGATCTCAAGGATCAACTGAATGAATTCAACCAAGGAGTCAACCCCGGAGACACAAGGAGGGTGGAATACGTTCGGTATAAACGTCCAACATTCGACGATGAGAGAATATCATTCAGTTGGGTGGAATTAGCGAACAACGGCGACATGAAGAGCATGTTTTGGGAGCACAACATGTTACCGTGGATCGATATGTGTGTAACGTTGCTGAGATTAACTGATGATATTCTCAACAGCTCTGAAATTAAGTTTTATTGTCAACAGCTCAACAGTTTGATTCCGTCAGAAGATCGTGATTAGGTAGAGAATGCACCTTTCAACTACAATTGTCTTACCTCTGAAATTGGATAAATTCAAACTTGCTAAACAACAGCTCTCAAGCGTTCACCCAAAAGTTTTATTGTTCCTTTCAAAACAACATTTATTATGCATAATCAGCTATACAAGTTTAAAAAACGTGTAGAATTAAGTTTTTTACAAGTTAAAAAACGTGTAAAAAACATAGGTTAGAATTATGCTATTCTCCCAACACATTTTGCTTGCTCCCAAGTGAAATATCGAAAATACCCCGCGTTAGTTAAGTAACACAGGTGTTAAAATATGTGCAACTTAAGTCACGCACGCACGCCTAATACCACAACGTGACTTAAGTCACGCACCACTAACCGGTGCGCGTGTTAACTCACGCAGGTTTGTCGGTGGTCTGAACTCAAGAACACACGTTTTTTGGATTGTGTTCAAGTAATTTTAATTGGTTTTGCACATTTTTTTACTATGTTTTACACGTTTTTTGACTATATTTGTGGTAGATATTACATATGTTACAATCCCCCCTATAAATACACCTCCAAACTTCAACATTTCCTCAGACCTCCTCACTCTCCCCTTATAAATCTCCTTCTTTTCCTTTTTTTTTAGTCTTTATATATTTTGGTGTAAAAAAAAGGCCAATCAAGGGGTAAAAATAAGTCAATCGAGGGGTAAGAATAGGCCTATCGACTTGGGATAAAAAGTGGTCAACCATTGGGGTAAAACTAAATCTGCTTCTTTTTACCCCTAAAACTTTTTACCGTGCGTAAAAAGAATCTTCTTGGGGTATAATAAGAACCTGATTTAGACTTACCCCAAGGGGTGATGTCTTTTACCCCAAAAAGATTGGGCTCTTAGCTCAAAGTTGGTCTCTTTTTGCCCATGATTGGTCTCTTTTTACCCCAAAGAACTAGATTTTGTAAATTCGAATAAAATGTATCAATTATTGTAATTGTATCAATGATATTAATAAAATGAGATGTTTTATGTATTATTTTATGATTATTTTTGTTCAATTTTTATTCTTTTATGATTATTGTAATTGTAATTTATGTATTATTTTATGATTATTTTTATTCAATTTTTATCAATTAGTAATTGCATTTATTTTAATTATCTTTGTTCCATTCTTTTTATTTATATAGAATAAAAAATTGAGACCAACCTTGGGTAAAAAGAAAATTTATAAGAATAAAATGTATCAATTAATTTTATATAGAATATAAAATTTCTTGGGGTGACATAGCGTGACTTAAGCCACGCTATGCAATTAGGTGTGCGTGAGTTAACTCAAGCAAGGGTGCGCGAGTGATTTTTGCTGGAAGAAGAGCAGAATTCGAAAAATTATGATCAAGATCTAAGAAGATTGCTTTTTAGGCCCCCCAATATCTCTTTAGGCCCCCTAAAAATACAAAAATAACCTTTATAATACATCCGGTAGTTACATACCGGTAGTGCATTTTAAATTTTCACATTTTACACCTTCGGTATGTACATACCAGAGGCACATTTACAAATTTTCGCGTTTATCGCATTATGTTATTTAAATGTACATGTTCTGCTATGTTGGAAAATTCACAAACTTTTGGTAGGGTGCATAAAATTTACAGAAATAAAAGGATCAAACTTTTCATTGAATATGACAGAACTCTAAAAAAATTATGCAGAAACAATACGAGAGAGGAAGAAGCAAGGTTTACCTTCTAAATGATTGCAATTAAGTAAAGATTGACGCCATTTGTTCTATTAATTGTGATGAAAACACAACAAAAATTGGCCAACAAACGCAAGGTATGGAACAATATTGAAGCTTAGAAAATAACTCTTAAAAAACTACACCATTTTATACAGATAACAACGTGGGTGGAGTACGGTATATATATACCGGAGGTGTAATTGAGAAATCGCAAAATGAATGTTCCTCCAGAACATAACTACCGAATGCGATAAGCGTGAAAATTTGTAAATGTGCCTCCGGTATGTACATACCGAAGGTGTAAAATGTGAAAATTTAAAATGCACTACCGGTATGTAACTACCAGATGTATTATAAAGGTTATTTTTGTATTTTTAGGAGGCCTAAAGAGATATTGGGGGGCCTAAAAAGCAATCTTCAAGATCTAACAGAAAATTGGGCCATGGGTAAGCCCAAATAGAAAGGCCCGGCTCGCATAACTATTGGCAAGTCCATCGTATATAACAAAGAGAAAGTAAATTAGGGTTTAGAAGATTGCAGCGCGAAGGGATTAGAAAGGAGTGTTCGTTCGCCGCTGAAGTTTCTGTTGTGCTGCTTCTACATTGCAATCATGGTATATCATTTTCTCGACAAATCGAAACTTCATTTTAGCTATTCCAATTTTATTCATTTTTTTTGTTTAATTTTATCAGATCATTACTGAGAAAAATCGTAGAGAGATCTGCAAATACCTCTTTCAAGGTATGTTAATCTTGTGAAATAATCTAGGGTTTCACTTTGTTGTGATTTTATCGTGTTTGAATTGGGTAAGTTGTTGTTGTTGTTCAGAGGGAGTTTGCTATGCAAAGAAGGATTTCAATTTGGCTAAGCACCCAGAAATTGATGTGCCAAATCTGCAAGTGATTAAGCTGATGCAGAGCTTCAAATCTAGGGAATATGTGAGGGAAACTTTTGCTTGGATGAACTATTACTGGTTCCTTACCAATGATGGAATTGAGTTTCTCAGGACTTATTTGAATCTTCCATCTGAGATTGTTCCTGCTACTTTGAAGAAGCAGGCTAAGCCAGCTGGAAGGCCCTTTGGTGGTCCTCCTGGTGATCGCCCTAGGTAATTAATTCGACGTTGTTGCTTTGAGTTTTTTTTTTTTTTTTTTTTAATGTTTTGTTTTTTTAGTTGTTTGATTGAATGGACTGTGTTTGGACAGGGGCCCACCAAGATTTGATGGAGAAAGGAGATTTGGTGGTGACCGTGATGGATACCGTGGAGGCCCTAGAGGACCTGCTGGTGAATTTGGAGGAGACAAAGGTGGAGCTCCAGCTGACTACAGGCCTTCTTTTGGGGTAATAATCTTATTAGATTATTGTTTCATTTCAATGAAGTTTGAATGTTGTGTTTGTTATGATTTAGTCTATTCATTTAGATACAATGATGATTCTATTTATCACGATTTCGTCTATTCATTTAGATACAATGATGATTCTGTTCTGTTCATTTTGTAATGGGGTTTTATGCGTGTTAATTTTGGTAGCTTAATTTTTACCTCAATATTATCTTTGATTTGATCTCCACAGTGTGGTTCCCTTGTGTCTTGTGTATATTGCTCTGTCTAATTTTCATTGACAAGTAGACTTGGATTCAATTTAGATTAATTTCTCAATCTTAAAAATTAAAAATTTAGTTAATTTGTCATATAAAAGTTTGCAATTGGTTGAGAGTACATCTCAAACTTTTTAAGAACTATGGTCATTTCATAACTTCTAAAATCTTGGGTCTGAGTTATGTTCCCTGTGTTCATTATAAGTTATAATTTGAACATACAAGTTTTCTTGTGTTGTACAAACTGATTTGTCATGTTTGTTCAACTATTAGATGATGATGAACATTTATGTGCAAAACAAGTGTAGTGGTACACTAGTGTAAGATCTTTAATTGTTTTCTAGTTTAATAGAGTTGGTTCCAATGGTTCATTGTTCTATACAAGTTGAGTTGATAGGGTTGAGCGTCGGAGGGTTCGGACATGAACTTGTCATGATGGATGAAACCGATCACCGCTCAATTCTGCCCATAAAAACATTTGGTTTTGGATGGTCTCGGCTAGGGCGGGTCACGGTTTGGGGGGGGGGGGGTTGGGTTGATTATGAGCCACATAAAATGAGTAGGTTTGGATTTGTACAGAAAGAGAAATATGAAAAAGAAAGTGATAGCTTTTAACACCTAGATTTTTACTTTATAGAAAGAAAGAATGGAGATAAGAGAGTAATGTGACTAAATTTAGTAGTTCTTACAAGAAGAGTAGTCATAGTGCTACCTGGTTTTGAGAGAAGAAAAAAAATGGAGATTATGTCTTGCTGTCTGTTGCTAAAACTTTTTTCTCTCAGAAAATATAAATACCCAGATTGAGAGAGGAGGCGTCAAAAAATTGGAATGATTGTCAGATGCTTCTTTTATCTCGGATAAGTAGCAAAGGTTTCGTTCCATTTTAATATTATTGAAGTAAATGAAAGTAATATTAGTATAAATAAATATAAAAATTGAGTGGGACAGTGCTTGGATAGACATATGAGAATAGACTAGTACTATTATCAGTATGTCACAGGTAGGTGTGGCCACCGCTGGATTTAGCTTTTGAAATCCAAGGCCCCCCGAATCGCCTCATATTGACTCGATTTCCTTTGTTTTTCACCCGTTACCCGTCTAAATCCGACCTGATCACCTGAACAGCAACCGGTTTGGACAGGTTTCTGTCGGGTCACGGGTTGTTGCTTGGCCCTTCAATTTGGTATACACTATGCTGTCTCTACCTTCTTACTTTGAATTATGGTGCATTGTTTCAAGTTTTAGTATTATTTGGATTTCAAGTGTTAGATATATCAGTAATTCACATTCTGTTCCTGCTTTCCTCATGTATATACTTCTATTGGTATACACTATGCTGTCTCTACCTTCTTACTTTGAATTATGGTGCATTGTTTCAAGTTTTAGTATTATTTGGATTTCAAGTGTTAGATATATCAGTAATTCACATTCTGTTCCTGCTTTCCTCATGTATATACTTCTATTGGCATATGATTCTGATCAAGTTTTATTCTCCTGACTTTATTGCAGGGCCCTGGTGGTAGACCTGGCTTCGGTCGTGGTTCTGGTGGCTTTGGAGCACCAACTAGTTCAAACGATGCTTAAATGTAACGATTTCCGCTTCAGCTCATGCAGTTTTGGCTGTCATTAGATTCTATAGTATTTCCCCCTCCACTACAAGTTGTTTGAGACATTTTATTTTATTATTGTTATTCATGCAATGAGAATTTTGAATCTAGTGTTTTTGCTTTAGTAGAATGATGATTTTGTTAATGTTTGGATGATAGATCACTGTTGGTAAAAATGCATGTTCTATTGATGGTTCCTGATTTTGGATTAAAAATGACTTGTACTTTGAAGATACTTAAGAGTGTTTTACAAAGCTAACAACTCCCAAAACTTTCTAAAATCATTTCTGAATTGGAGATTAGTCATGTTAAACACATTTTTTTTTAATTTAATGTTATTTTGTTCCTTTTCGATAACTTCAAAAATAATTTCTCTGTAGTATGTACGTGTTTGTGTAATTTATTGGCTACAGATATCATGGATTATGTTTTTTATGTGGAAATTCATTTTTACTTGGTTCCTACAAGAATAAAGGATTATTGATTTTTTTTTCCTCTCGTAAAAGCTCCAAATTTTGTTGACACCACCATAAAAATGTTTATTTTTTGGCTGCTATTGAAATTTATAAAATTTAATTGTCAAGAAACTATCGTTTAATCTTTCTTTCTTTCCAAAAAAAAAAAATAACAATCGTTTAAAACAACAAGTTTAAGTTGAAAGATTAAGTTAACGAAAAAATTTAGCGACTAAAACTTTAACTAATAGATATTTAAGTTCAATCATATTTAAGTTCTATAATACACTTATTAGAAGCAAGATATTTTTAACAACTAATAATTTCTGTTTTTGATTGACAATATATTTAACTTCATCAACTATTAATGTCTGTTTTTGATTGATTTATTATTTGGAAAATTAACTAAATAATGAGTATAACTCCCTCCATAATGTAGGAAACATTGCTTCTATTATTGTACAGGAGAACCCTCCATAATGTCTTAAGATGATAATAGTCTCAAGAAGAGGTTGTTGTACTTGTAGGGATAAATATTGTGAAAAGGTCTCATGTGATGATGTGAACATGATTTACAAAACCACTAGCAAGTTGTATGCTCAAGCCATCGCCAGCTTCTATAATCCTACAACTATTTTTTCGGTCAAAATTAATTGCTTCGTATTTTAAACTAATCGTATTAAAGTGGTGGTTTTCAATATAGTTATGACTTAGTTGCCACTTGCCAAGGAATATACCTACCGAGCCTAAAATAGAAACGCATTAAAACATATTTGAATGTTACTTTTTCCACCCTGCGTCTTTCCTTGCGCGTCCTATTTTTTTTTTTTTCAATTTTACTCCTGGTCCGTTTTTTTGGATTGTTTTGTTAGAATTTTGCGGATGTTTCCGGATTTGAAAATCCGGAATAATGTTTTACCAGAACTTTTGCAATTTTAAGCTTTACCATTCGTAAAATAAAATGCAAATAAAATAAAAAACAGAAATAAAAAGACACAAACATAAAATTAACTCATTTTATTAATATATGAACATTGACCCATATGACCCTCAGATGAACCGCACTTCGTTGCAGCGCGGTTCCATCCTCATTGACCGTTCATACAAACCCTGAAAGTTTTCAACAAGACCTTTATCTATGAAAGGACAACGATGGAAAACCATGGTTGTAGAAGGAAGAAGAGGAGGAGAGAATGAGAGAGGATGGTGTGAGAAATGGTGAGGTTTGAAAGGCTATTTATAAGTTATCAATAGGCTTCCATCTTCAACAAATACCTTCATTCTTCACTTCACATCTTTTCTTCCATTTTCTTCAAATGTTTTTAGTTTTTTAGAGGTGTCGGTGGTGTCATGGTCATTGTTGATCATTCATATGAACCCTGCAATAGCATTGCAGCTTGTGTGGGGTTCATATAACATTAACAGAGACCATTGACATCAAAGAAAGACACAAAAAAGCACATAACATCTTGTCCAGATTTAATGTTCCGGAAAATCACTAACAATCCGGACCAGATTATATAATTCGGACCAGGGGTATTTTTGGAAATTTTGGAAGGCGCGCGAGAAGGCATTAAGGTGGGAAAAGTAATACTCCCTCCGTCCCAAATTGTATGACGTTTTGGGCATTTCACACATATTAATAAATGTAATTAATATTGTGTGGGAAAGAGATATTATGAGTTGTTTTACAAAATTGTCCTCAATAAATGATACGGGAAAGATAAACGAAAGAATTGAAAGAAGAGAGAGTAATAAATAGTTAAGGATATAATAGGAAAAATAACATTAATTTTTCATTTGTATTGTAAAGCGAGATATAATTTGAAACAAAATAATTTGGGACGGAGGGAGTAGTGAACATATTTTGTCAAATGCATAATACGTTTAGGACTCCTTAGAGGAGCCGGTCTTACAAAATCCGTTGAAAATCACATTGAACAACTTGCTCAATAATATATTTTTTCCGTGCTGAACTTGATCCTTTTACGTCAATATACATCATCATAAGCAGAAAGTTGTTTAATTAGAATATAAAAAAAAGTCTTATAGATAAGAGGGCGATACAAACAATACTAGAGAATTGAAGTGAAGGAAATTTGGCATCACAAGAGTTAAGAGAATCGAAAGATGGGTAGCAAAAGCCAAGATAATAATGATAGAGATTTAGTAAAGAAGGTTTTCACTCACAAAGGTCGATACGTGCAATACAGTTTGTATGGAAACTTGTTTGAAGTGTCCTCCAAATATGTTCCTCCTCTTCGCCCTATCGGTAGAGGTGCTTATGGAATCGTCTGGTTAGTTTCACTTTCGCAACTTCCCTTCCTTTTCTTTCTCATGTTATGGATTAAATTGACTTATTTGTGCTTATATATCGACATACATATAAGACTGTTTGAGAAAACTCATATCAACAGCTTCTAACATGTCCGTAAACTATTTTTTGCTTATCTACATAGTTTATGTATAAACACTTATATATGCATAAATATTACTGTAAAAAAAATTCATAAATATCAATATCACACACTTTTTTACAATATTTTCAGTGCTGCTGTTAATTCTGATACACATGAGGAAGTTGCCATCAAGAAGATTGCCAATACATTTGACAACATTATTGATGCTAAAAGGACTTTGAGGGAAATTAAGCTTCTTCGTCACATGGACCATGAAAATGTACTATTCTAACTTCCAAGGTTTTTTTATTTTTTATTATTATGCTATAATAAGGTCCTGATGATGAAAATTATTCACAGATTATTGCTATTAAGGATATTATACGACCTCCACAAAAGGATAATTTTAATGATGTTTACATTGTTTATGAATTGATGGACACTGATCTTCATCAGATTATTCGTTCTAATCAACCTCTCAACCCAGACCATTGTCAGGTACGCTTTTCTGTGATCATCTTATTGCTAATTTGCTAAGATATTATAAGCTGACGACCATTTTGAGTGCGATGGAGATTTGCGGAAGTGGATTGTCCTCAGTTACTCAATCATGGTGTTGTACATCTAGATTTTCCAATCTTTATCAAATAATCCACATTTTGTCTTTGATCGGCATTGCAAAATTGAAATTAACCAGACGGTTGAGATCGTACGACTGTCATAACATATCAAAAAAGTGTTATTGAATTTTAAGGACATAGTCTCATTCTCGCAACAAGATGTTTTGACTTGTGTTTTTCCTTTTAAAATGAGCTTGCAAATTGATATTTCATGAATTCTGCAGTACTTTCTATATCAGCTGTTAAGGGGACTGAAATATGTGCATTCGGCAAATGTCTTGCACCGTGACCTTAAACCAAGTAATTTACTTTTGAATGGAAACTGTGACCTTAAAATTGGGGACTTTGGTTTGGCAAGGACAACATCCGAAACAGATTTTATGACGGAGTATGTCGTTACTAGATGGTACAGAGCCCCAGAATTGCTCCTTAATTGTTCAGAGTACACATCTGCAATTGATGTCTGGTCTGTTGGTTGCATATTTGCTGAAATTATGACCAGAGAACCCTTGTTTCCTGGGAAGGATTATGTTCATCAACTAAGGCTTATAACCGAGGTATGAGCTTGGTGCTTCTATTTTAACTATTATACTTAATGTATTACATTGCCTATCTCTTGCGTAGTTTTTTCATTTGCTTTTGTTCTGTAAAATTAACTAATACATGTTGTAAAAGGAACTCATGCATTTTGTTTTCCTTTCGCGCAAAAGTTGATAGGTTCACCTGACGATTCGAGCCTCAGATTTCTACGAAGTGAAAATGCCAGAAAGTATCTTAGACAGCTTCCACAGTTTGGGAAGCAAAACCTTTCGGTGAAATTTCCTAGTATGTCGGCTGAGCCTCTGAACTTGCTAGAAAAAATGCTTGTATTTGATCCTGTTAAACGAATTACAGGTATAACTTGCTCTCATTGAATCATGTAGTTTCTCTTGTCTTTTCACATTTATGAAGTATTTTTACTGAATTGCAGTGGATGAGGCACTATGTCACCCATATCTTTCATCACTTCATGACATCAATGATGAACCAGTTCCTCCTACGCCATTCAGTTTTGATTTTGAGCAGCCAGGATGTACTCAAGAGCACATTAAGGAGCTCATCTGGAGGGAATCAGTGAATTTCAATCCCGATCCACCGTCTCAGTAATTCTTACTTCTTTGTGTAAATGGAACAATATGTAGTACTTCATTCCCATCATATGCAATGTATGGTCATCATTATCATGACACATTGCTAAGTGCAGAAAGTTCCTTTCCTTGTAGTCTAGTCCTAAACAGTCTAGGTTGCCATGTAAAATGAGTAATTATTCAAAATCCAGTTAAATATTGCAAGTTACAAAAGCTTTGTGTTATGTTGAAGTTTGTTAGGAGGAAGAGTCTATATATAAACTTAAAAGGTTTGTAAAGTAAGGGGTGTTTCACTTTGTAAACACCAGTGAGGCTTATGGTGACAAAAATCGATAGACTCTGATCCTATATATAAACTAAAGTCAGACTATATTGGTTTTTCCAATTAAAATTTCTTTTCCCATGCACCATACTTCACGCACGCCCTCCACATTTCCAATTTTACCTTATTTTGATTATATAATCCGAACCAATTCTAGAACATTTCGGGATTATATAATTTGAATCTTCTAAAAACTCAGAAAACACCTACAAATTTCCCTAGTTCATGAAATTCTTTTTTGTTATGTTTTCGTCTTTTTCTTCGTTTTTTCAAGTGTTTTCCTTCTTCGCTTTAGTCTTAGGACTTGGGACAGAATTTCCACAACTTGTAACGTCTTCATAGGCTTCTTGAATTTCATTCCATGTCTTCCAAAACTTCCATGAGGTTTCTTGCTTTGCGGAATTACATGACTTTTCACTAAAAGACTTTATTTAAAAACATTACAAAATTTCCCTTAAATTACGAGCAACTTCTCTAAAACTCATCTTTATTGACTCAATTAACTACCAAAATGATTGAAACTCATCAAGTAACAAAATAGCTCAAATCTTAATTTTTTGCACAAATTTTTAGAGAACATATCTTTTCAAAGAAGTTTCTAAGATCAAATTTCATTTCATCTTGAGGCTTGACTAACTTACCATTTTCATGCAAGCAGGACAAGCTTATAGTATAGATTATACTCTCAACCACACTCTTTTCAAAGATACATATGTGTATCTTCTAAAGCAAGTGGAGCTAGTCACATATGCCCACTTCAATCGTCACATGAATGTAGTTCTTGTTCTTGACATAGTCTAAAAAAACATTCAAGATCAATATTATATACACTTTAGAGGTCGTTTTAAAGTTATAACGCGATTTATTTTAATATGGGATATATTTAGGAAAATATGATGACAAATCAACTTGAAGTTAGACTATACCCTACGGATCCTTAAACTCTAAAGTATTACCAACCTTTCATTTTTTAGGCCAAAACAAAATTGGATTCTAGCAGAACTGTTTTTTTTTTACCAATTTTTTACTCCTGATTTTCTATATATATATTTTTTTGTGCAGACCCACTTTTTTTGGTTTTATCTACATTTTTTTTGTTATAATAGAAAAATTGAAAGATATTTGGCTAGATTACGCCATCTGTTGTACACGTGGCGGATATATTTTGAGTTGAGAAAGTTCGGGAATTTTGTAATTTCCATTTCCGCTTCTTCTTCGGACTTTGTTTTCATTGATTCTTCTGAGTTCTGACTCTGCTTCTGTTTCGTGGTTCACCTTTTTGTAAGTTTTCATATTTTACTCGCATTCCTATACGATCTTGAAATTCATCAAATTAGGTATAACTTATTCAAATTCATCCATTATTTTCAGTTTCTCTTATCTTCAGAATTAATCAGTACTCTTATTTGTGCTTATTTTGCTCTTTCAAAATTAAACCTTAGATGCTTTTTTCAAAAACTTCACTATTGTTGTGATATGCTAGCTTTATAGTAGATTATTAGGTTAGCATGTCCTTTTTAAAAGAAAAATTTAATTAAAATATTCTCAAATTCGTTTGAGTGTTTCACTTCAAACACTTGATGTTAGAATTAATTTGTTAGCTGTTTTTTACAAGAAATTATTTTGTTAATTTAATTGATCATAGTTGTTTACAAAAAATACAATTCAATAATATTATACAAGTATAATTCTATTTTATTAACAACCTCTTGCTGGCGTTTTAACTGTTTCAAACTCAGTAGCACAGACACTTTTATACCAAAGGCGTGTCTGATGTCCGACATGACACACTAGGACATGTGGTTACATTCAATAATTTTATTTTCTCAAATTATTATGGGTCAAGGGCACTGGTTAAGGAATCTATAAATAGAAATTTATGTCTTGGAAATATAAGCTGTCACTTTTTATTAAGTAATAATTACATTACTTTTTAATAAAAACTTACTTCATTTGGTGCTTAACCAATGCCCCAGGGGCCCTGGTTAACATTCTCCTTATTGACGTGTCAGTATCGTGTCCTGGTTTGTGTCGCTGCTTCAGTTGCATCGAGTTTTTCATGCTTGTACTTCAGAAATCTATGGCTTGCTTTCTTCCAATTGCAGGTGAGTAACTATATAGCTATAGATAAAGTTCATGCGTGGACTTGTTGCATTTCTACTGCTGCGTGCGAAAAACAGATTTAAGCCGGTGTACCAAGTGAATGGATCACAGGGTATGTGCAATCGCTTTGATTTCTATATAAATTGCAATGATCATATTGATTCTGAGTTTGTTAGATAATATAGTTTTTACTGTTAGATACTAGTTGGAGTGTTGAACAATGGGAACTTTTAAATATAAGAAAAATATTAAAATTTTGTACTTGAAACAACATTTTGTTTTGAAATGATATTTTGCATTAATATAGGTATATTGGCACCTAAGAAACAAGAAAAAGATGAATCTGGCGAGATGGGGCTAGCTACTAAAGAGATGAATGACCCAATAGTCGCCCATAGCCGGCCTCCACCACTTCCTCCTGTTATAGGATCGTTGGTTGCACTCTCGTTGTTGGATACATGGTGGAACCGCAGCACCGATGAGGACAGCAAGTGATGTGAGATATCATAGCCTCTACTTAAATATAGTCTTAGAAATAAACATCGCAGCACTGAATGCGTAGCTTAGCAATCGTATCATGAAGCTCCATAGCTTTATGTAGCTATCTAGTAGTGGATTAAGGAAAGGTGCTACAAGTATATTGTAAATTTTCATTATCCATATTAGTATTGCATGAGGTCTTCGTAAGAACCCTGCAGGAACATGCATGTATGTTAATGGATATTTTTGGGTTGATTTAGAGTCAATGAAAAACCTATAAACCATGTTTAACTCACATTCAGCTGCATTTGGAAAGTCATCAAACAATGAAGTCATGGTCTTCAACACAGTCTGAATTTCTCAAGAGGAAACAAACACCAATTGAATCAATCCAAAAGAAAAGAAAAGTACAAAATTGGATATTATGTATAAGAATTACAACACTTGAAAGAGTTAGGTTCTGTTTTTGGAGTTACCAAAACTATGCTTCCAGGTTTGACTAGTGATTCAATAAATATCTCAGCTCTCCTGAATTCAATTATATAGTGAGTATATGTTTTACAAAATAGAAACTGCTGATTAAAGAATTTGTTTTGCTACGTACCTAATTGTCATGTTTTCTTCTACTTTTTCTAATTGGAAGAAGCTGCAGCCTGTTGTGAATGGGATTTGTTCCTTTTTCCATTCTACCATGCCAAAAAGATATTCGTCAGGCTTGTACCATTTATACTTAGGAAACAATACTTAAATAGCAGAAAAGCAATAAATCTTGGAAAGGAATATGACCTAAGTGCCATTTTGCCGCCACAGTTAAATCATCTCCCTCACATATATTTTTGACTATGAATTTCACATTCTGGCCCATGCCAGCAGTAAGCTGCTGTAAGAAATGCATCACTTCCTGCAATGTTATGTCTAGATTATCTGGTGTAGCTATTTACTCGATGCAATCGGGGTTACTTCTAGGTTATTACAACTTAGAAGGATGGTTGAGATACAAACCTTCTTTCCTTGAAATGGATTGATGAAGGTATAGTCATAAAAGCAAGCATCTTGTGATATGTATTCATCCAATTGTTTTAGCTCTTTCTCATTGATACATGTGTAGAAGTGATCTACTATCTCTGCTGGAGACATTGAATTTTTCCCGGATTTGGGGCCTCTTTTTGATAATATGGCTGAAATTCTATTGCTATCCCAAGTTCCGTTTTTGACATTCTTGACACAAATGCTTCTTTGTTGTATCTCTATCTTTTTGTGCAAATTGCATGTTGTTTTGCGAGGCGAGAAACTGAGGGTGAGTCTCTTTTTAATGTCTAAGTATATTCCCGGATAATGGCATGAAACTCTGGTTGGGAATTTGGCTACAACATCCATTTGTAATCTTTCTTGAGAAATATTTCTATGAACGTTTGCAACTAATATATTGCTGCCTATTTGATTTACTGGAGGAAATGAATAAAGACCTTTCTCTAGCTTTGGTCCAAGGAATCAAATTCCTAGATTGTTTAGTTTCTTCGTTTCCTTTACTTCCTCTTCCTTGACATGAAATCCAAGAATATTACCTCATTGCCTCATTCCATGGTCCTGTATAGATTTATTACAAATACTACTGCCAACATCTTGTTGCATGAATCTCATCCTCTTATGTCATGACACACTGCTATTTACCTTAGCCTCAACCATTGTTGTCAAAATTTAGTACATAATTATTAGAATATTAACCAATTTAACAAAATACATAGTAGCAGCATTGAATGTAAATTAAAATTTAGTCAAGATAAATTGTTATTGATTGATAGAATATTTTAGTTCCGTCTAAGTATTTAGCAGATATGACTTATTTTTGACACCCTTGGTTTTAATTAGGATAATGGAATTTGATTGATGTATCATTGGCCTTGCATACACTTTATTTTAAGCAGCAATGCCCCATATACCAAACCATAGTTATTAATTATTCTTCTATATTAAACACGGCTACACAATACTATGCCGTTGTGTAAGGAGGGTTAATTACATGCGGAAACACCGGTGAGATGTTATGATACAGCTTAAGAGACAACACACGTCCATGCCTTGCCAAACAGGAGGCAGTACTGAATCTTTCTCTCAATATATATATAATTGAGTCAAGAAATCACAACCTAGACAAACATTCATCAGAAACAATGAGGAAGCAAGTAAAATTGGAGAGACATTTTTTTACAATTTAAAATTGTATATAATGTGATAGAAGTGGTAGGTAGATACTTGGGGTCCTTTGATCATTTGATTTTGAATTCAACCCTTGGACGGTGTGTATGAAAAACATTTGATGAGAGAGGTCAACCTCTTAAATGAATCTCATTATCACGAGAGAATTAATCTTAAAATTATGCATTGAGGATGCATTTGGCTTGCTAACACAAAATTGGTATATGTAAAACAAGTTTCATGACATGTGACGCCGCATCATCATCATCATCATCTGTACATAAACAATAAACTTTTGCTTCCTGAATCCCACCTAATTAGCATGCCAAACATTAACAAAATAAATCTCCTTTTATGACTAAACCCCGTTACCAGATACAAGACAGGACAGCTTTTAGATACCACATTGACCCGCACGTGTTCATCATTAACACTAGTAAAGGCTGAAAGCAACACTATTGTATCTTTGAAGCTATATAAATAGAGTAATGATACATGTACCACCTCATGTGGCAATACACCCTTTACACCCATACAAAATTCTGACACGTGGCAATCTGGACCCCACACAAATAGAAGATAAAGTGTGGTTGTGAGATGAACTTACCAAAATATCCCTAATACATAGGGTGTACAATGGGATGTAGGAATAAAGGGTGTTCATGTAACATTTTCCATATAAATAACCCTATGACTTGTTCTGCGTTGAGCTGAAAGGAATCTTGTAAATTATTCAAAATTAGCTGTCATGCTCCCTAACCTCCACCACTGAGACAGAATTGTCACACCTTCTTTCTAATATCAATTTCTAATAATTTCATTCAGGGTTCTATATAAACTCTTTGTCCTTCACCATTTTCATAACAACACACACTACCTTACCTACATTCAACATATATCAGTTTATTTCTGTTGTTAAAAGATAATAATGAACACTAGAATGGGTCGTGTTGCATCTGCTGAAGTTGTCAACAACAGGAACAGGTTTAGAGGCAAAAAGTCTCTTCCAAAAAGAGGACAAATAAAATCAAAGATAGCAGCAAGTGCTTTTCATTCCATTGTCTCAGTAATTTCAAGGGCTTCAACTTCATCTGGTTTGCTTTCTCCAAGAAAAAACTAGTCTCAGTTGATATGTATTATTATAGTATAAGGACATTTTTGTTTGTATATTGTATCTAGTTTTCATGTTTTCCTCTATAATAATAATAATAATATGTCTTTGGTTTACTAAGCGTTTGATCCATGCCACCTCCCTTCTTATCTTCCTTATTTTTAGTTTTTGATAACAATCATTTGACTGATTGTAAGAAAATGTTAAATGAACTATTAATTAATTAACTAATTGTTTGGATTGAAACTAATAAGTTGTTAAAAAATTATACTTAGTCACTTATTTTATCTTTATATTCAGTAAACATGTAATTAAGTAAATATGTTCTAATATCTTTCGATTTCTTTTACCTAATGACTTAATAATATGATGTTAGAAGAGTTGGTAATGTGGCTCTCGTGGAGAAAGAATTCATGTTTGATTCCAAGAGCTGGTCATTTGAGGAACAATCCAATTTCATGTGTAAAAAATTGTATGTGTAAACTCATATATTTTTTTAAACAGTGAAAATTCTATTGTTAAAGGAGAAAATTATAGAGCACTTAATCCACAAGCTGAAAAAAAGTATAAAGGATACTCGACCACCAAAAATACCCCCAACTAAATCATGACAAATACAAATCAAAGGATTTAAAAATCATTCATAGTACATATAAGACTCCATTGTTCCTAGCTAGCTAGAAACCATCTTCATGAAATCACTTTAATTGCTTCGATAATCTCATCTGCCTCTAATTAAAAATTGAATACCGAACCTTACCAACAAAACAAAACGACATCTACAAAAAAGGTGACCCTCCTCCTCGGTGGCAGAGCCATTCGTGGTCGACCCAGAAAAATTAAAAAATTAACAACTATAGCTCTATGATGCGAGAGTTTAAATTTTTTTTTGTCGGTTTTAGTTTTCGACAAATCCAAATTTCTACAAAGTGCTGTAGTGATCCGTCGAAATTTTATTAAAATATAAGTCTATTTTGCTTGATTTTAAACAACTTTTCAATGGTTTTAGTTATTGCAGATTCGAAAAATGACATACATGATTTTTGTTATGGTTAGCGATGGTTTATAGAACTTCTAATTTACGGGGGTTTCAATCCTCCCTTATATTGTCCTCAATTGATAATTTTCTAGTTAACAGGTGTACTATAAAAAAGCAGTTCCAGAATTTATAGCAACAGTAAGCAAATTTCACCATTTCAACTTCGTGCTTAATTCTGATTACAAATTTAATTTTTTGTTTATATATTATAATTTATTTTAATGGTCTATCCGAACTTTTTTTTCCTACCTCCATCACCTCCCTTCCTCCACTATTCTCAGACACCACACACAATAAGACCATCCCCATCCAACGACACTCATCTTCTAGACAAGTTTCTTAAGTAGGAAGCCTTCCAAAAATTAATTGTCAACTCATAAATTCCTAGTTTCATAGTGGTCCAAAGTTCTAAACTTGTAGGAATAAGAGATAAAAGATGCCTCGGTCCCTAAAAAAAGTTGCCAAGAAATTTAATTAAAGTGGATGTCAAATGCTCTAGTCGCAGTGAATTAGAAGAAAAATACGACTTACTAATTTTTTGTTTGAAACAACAAATTATTAGGTAGAGTTGTCGCAAGATGCAAACAGAACTCGCAAATGAAGGAGCTACAATAGACATCAAATATAAACGGAGACCCAAAAGAAAAGACCACCAAATATATAACTTTACTATTTGATTAAAAAGAATCGATCAAAATCACATATAATTCAAACTAAAGAAACCACAAGTGTAATTAGGTCTAAAACTTATGGCAAATGCCTATTGAAAAACAACCTACAAGTTTTAACTTAAATGCATTTTTATCCCTCTTTTTTCACTAATTTATGATTTTAGTTTCTCAACCTTTAAATATGAAAATATGGTCCCTAGTTTTTAAAGTTTTGGAAATTATCTCCAC
This sequence comes from Medicago truncatula, assembly GCF_003473485.1. Taxonomy (NCBI): domain Eukaryota; kingdom Viridiplantae; phylum Streptophyta; class Magnoliopsida; order Fabales; family Fabaceae; genus Medicago; species Medicago truncatula. Next base: position 2,631,103 of record NC_053046.1, read on the forward strand.
CACGAGATTTGAGGTTTGTTTTTATGATGTGTAAAGTTGAACAAATAAGTTGACAATTTATTGGGTGATGTGGCATCTGAGAAGAGAATTGTCACCATAAGCCACTCAAAGATGAACAGAAACTTTTGGACGTATTATAGACCCAAATTAATGTGATTTCTTACAAAATAAGATTCAAATATAAGCAAAGTGTAAAAATATGTGAAAACATTGTTACAACATACGTACAAAAAATATTCATTGACAGCAACAGTCGTTGACTAAAGTAAAATTATGTTGTTTAGCATTGACATCATGGTTACCATTTTAATTTGTTGATTGAAAACTCCAAACAATAATAACTTACATCATGGTAGTACGGAATAGAAATGAGTAATTTTTTTCTTCTTTTTTCCTCAAGCAAAAGTTACTTACTTTTATTAAGAAAAAGTAACATTGCCAAAGTAAAATAAGTGTTTTCGTCTGAAATTAGAGTTTTAAGAGGAAAACTGCTAAGTATAATTTGTTCTTTATACATTTATATAAAAGTTACCGAGTATTTCTAGTTACATATTACCAAAACTTAAAATGGGAATTTGTATGGTAATCTAATTTTGTATTGTATTTGCATTTAGTCATTAACGACAAGATAAGTAAAAAAAAAAAAGCCAAATTGAAGACTAACTTATTTGTAGATGATGATGAGTTGTTTAGTCATTGGGATCAATAGAAAACACAAGTTAACCTACTCAAAATGTAGAAATAGATACCCAATGGTTTATTCATTTGCTATTTATGGTTTTAATGTAGCCCCACGAAAGCCCGACATTAAAATATTAGAAATTTAGACTTTTTCATAGATTGGAAATTTAGACGTTTCTTTAACAAATTGTGTTGTACAAGTACTAGTAGATTATCTATCAAATTCATTCATTAATTTCATTCAACCATTGATACTCCAATTATATATAGAATAATATATTTATACACTAAGTTGACAACAAGTCACACTCAAAATCAAAAGCTTAGTTTAAAGCCTCTCTCATTTAAGTTTGAGTCCCCCCACAAAATAATTATCATAAAAATATTGGTATTGAGACACTTTCAGTACATGAGTGGGTGCAAGTGCAACCTGTCACCTCTGCATGCTCTTGACTTTACCCTCTCTTCTCTGGTGTTTTCCTTTGCAGCTCCATTCTCTTCCTCCTCGTTCACATCGATTCTTTTCTTAAATCTTTGATTTCACAACTATATATTTACCTTTATAATAATATTTCCTTTGTTTTTTCTGAGTTATCTTCAAATTGAATGACCTCGTACATTGTGTGTTGTCATGTACCTCAACAATTCTACAAGATCTGATTTAATCTAATTCATAACAAAAAACAAAATATAACATTACAAAAGGTTTTTTTGTTGTTAGCTTTGTTTTTAGCTGTAAATTGCATTAGGCTAGTTTTTTCTATTTATCATTATAGAAAACAGAAACTAACATTATTAGAAAAACAAAAATATGAAAGATTCAGAAAAACTAAACCCAACCTTAGTGAATCCTACAACACAACAACGACCTTCACATTCACACTCAGCAAAGATTATGCTATGGCTAATCCTAGCTGTTTCTCTAACCTACTTCATTTACACTCTCAAACTCGTTTCCACTTCAAGCAATTGCAACCATGGTCCATTTTCCATCAATCACCACTCTTCCAGCATCAATGCAGCAAACAGCACTACCATTTCTTCTTCTAAAAGAACCGAGCTCCGGCATGTAGTGTTTGGAATTGCAGCCTCATCAAAACTTTGGGAACAAAGAAAGAACTACATAAAACTATGGTACTGATTTTGCATCAGTTGATTCCACTTTAGTCAATTGGTCAATACATGATTCGACTAATTATATATTTTTTTGGTGTAAACAGGTACAATGAGAAGAAAATGAGAGGAATAGTGTGGATGGACGACAACGTGAAAACAAATCCAAACGAAGGTCTACCACCGGTGAAAATCTCAACCGACACATCAAATTTTCCATACACAAACAAACAAGGCCACCGTTCCGCTATTAGAATCTCACGCATTGTTTCTGAAACGTTGAGATTAGGCCTTAAAGATGTGAGGTGGTTTGTAATGGGAGATGACGACACGGTGTTTGTGACGAATAATTTGATTAGGGTTTTGAATAAGTATGATCATAAGCAGTTTTACTATATTGGGAGTTTATCAGAGAGTCATTTGCAGAATATATATTTTTCTTATGGTATGGCTTATGGTGGTGGTGGATTTGCTATTAGTTATGGTTTGGCAAAAGCTCTAGTGAAAATGCAGGATCGTTGTATTCATAGATATCCAGGACTTTATGGTTCTGATGATCGAATGCAAGCTTGTATGGCTGAACTTGGTGTTCCACTTACAAAGGAAATCGGTTTTCACCAGGTACGGTACCCTATTGTTAATTATTTATTTATTGAGTCCTCTAACCGGTGCCCCTGTACTGATTAAGCATATCATAAAAGGGAATTATTACCGTACTTTTAACTTTATTATAAATTAATTACACAATTTCAATACATTAACTACTAAATAATTTTCTTTTTCATATCCTTAACAAGTGTCCCGGAGACACCAGTTAGCATTTCCATTATTTATTTATGTAGGATTAGAAGACATGACTGCGGTTTTTTTGCATTGTTTAACGTAATTATTTTTTCTGTTATGAGTGGGTAACTGCTAGCTTTTACAGTAGTTTGTCCCATGGAAAATGAATGATGTAGTGTCGGTGTCTTCACCAGTAAGACTCTCTCTCTATTTTTTTTTTTAATGAGAAAATAAATAACTTAATTAGACTTTCTTACTTGAAGATGTTACAATATAGTGGTTTGGCTCTTGATAGATTACTATGTGTGATATGACAACATAGGAATAATGAAGGGAGTACTCCCTCCGTCCCAAATTGTATGACGTTTTGGCCATTACACACGTATTAAGAAATGTAATTAATATTGTGTGGGGTAGAGAAATTATGAGTTGTTTTACAAAATTATCCTTTAATAAATGGTATGGAAAAGATAAATGAAATAATTGAAAGAAGAGGAAGTAATTAATAGTTAAGCATATAATAGGAAAAGTAACGTTAATATTTCATTGGTTTTGTAAAGCGACATATAATTTGTGACAATTTTTTTTCCAAAGCGACATACAATTTAGGACGGAAGGAGTATTAAATATGTATGCCCCTAGAATTCAAGGTAGGTCCCGCGTTGTACCAAGCTTTGGCTACAAGCACAAGCATGAAACAACTTTACACTAAGGAATGGGCTCTGTCTTGTGTGTGCCCTCTGCAGTTATAACTCAGATCATCCCTTCCCTGCCCTTGGTCAAAATATAAAATATAAGAAGAAAATCCATAGAAAATATATATTAAAATCATAAAGATCATGAAAGCATCTTTAGATTGTCACGTATGCATGCATGGTATTATGATTTAATTAGATTTGTTCAGCCGTTAAGTTGATCGGTTGTTGCTGAAATTGATTGGTTTGATAATGATATTTTTGTTTCATATAGGATGGATGGTGGATAACTTATTTGTGCCTCTTCTAGTCTTCTATTCACATAGGTTTCTAAAATTTGACTTATTTTACCATTTCTACTTAAATTCATGGAAAGTGGAGCTTTAGCTATTTTAGTGTATATTCACCTTTGAACAATTTAGTTTTTCAGTAGTTGAACTATAAAAGATAAGCACTTTTAATGTTTTTCGACCAAACTAGGCCTTTTATTTAGCCTTTCTTTATTAATTAAGTGGGGGAAAAAAAGGGATTTTAATTTCTTAGTTCTTTTTGGTTTAATCAAAGTGATCTTGGTCTTTTATGTTAGCAAATTTTGGAGAGCCATATATATCTTCAGTTTTTATTGAAAATAGAAGTCTCACATAGGATAAAACAGCGAGGCCACAATAGTTTATAATCATGGTGAAGTAAAAGTCCAAAGACCACTCTCGACACAAAAAATCGATACATGGTCATCATCAATTTAGAAATGGACCGCTGAAGAGACTAACCCAGTTGGACTTAGGGAGAATGTTGAAAATAGAAGTTTCACATCGGATAAAATAGTGAGACTAAAAGAGTTTATAAGGAACATGAGGTGAACGACCAATATGTTTAGACTTTTTGATCCTAAACCTCCAAGGTTACTCGGCATGATTTATAGGAGTTGTGTATCTTGATGTAGTTTGAATATCCCTTGTAATCTGTTTAATTAATCAAACTTTGATTATAAAAAATGATTCAACGAATTAATGATTGCTATTGTGCTAGTTTTGACACTGATATAGTCCATGTGTTTATATGAACAGTATGATGTGTATGGGAACCTCTTTGGGCTTCTTGCAGCTCATCCAGTAACTCCATTGGTATCACTGCACCATCTTGATGTGGTTGAGCCAATCTTCCCTAATGCCACAAGAGTAGAAGCACTTCAACGCCTTACAATACCAATGAAGCTCGACTCAGCAGGACTCATTCAACAATCCATCTGCTACGACAAAGAAAAGAGATGGACTATTTCAGTTTCATGGGGTTTTGCTGTTCAAATATTCCGCGGGATATTTTCTCCCCGCGAAATTGAAATGCCTTCAAGGACATTCCTTAATTGGTATAGAAGAGCTGATTACACTGCTTATGCTTTCAACACACGTCCTGTTACTCGACACCCTTGTCAGAAGCCTTTTGTGTTTTACCTTTCAAAAGCAAAATTCAATTCTACAATACAACAGACAGTGAGTGAATATGAAAAACATCGTGTTCCTCATCCGGAATGCCGATGGAAAATGGCTAATCCTTCTGCTCTTGACAAAGTTGTCGTATATAAGAAGCCAGACCCGCATCTATGGGATAGAGTACGTTCTTCTTCTCTGATATTGTTAGAATTAGTTGAATATTGTTTAAGGTAGTTACGAGTTAGTTATTACCAGTTCGAATTAGTGTAGGATAGTAAATTCAACTAATTCTAACTAATCTTAGCTAACTTGTAACTACGTTAAACAATATTCAACTAAATATACGAGCATGTTATTAGTAATGTTTAGCTTCTATAAGTTCCAACTTGTTTTGAGTGTGTTTTGGAAATTAATATGTTACCTAATTGTGGCTTTATATATTAAATATATTTGGCAGGCTCCAAGGAGAAACTGCTGCAGAGTGATGAAGTCAAATAAGAAAGGAAGAATGGTGATTAATGTGGGTATATGTAAAGATGGTGAGGTCAGTGAACCTTGATTGTAAATTGTGATTGATTAATGTTAGGTTCATGTCTATATTAATTCTTTGTTTTTATTTCTTCATTTATTGAGTCTAAATGTGAAATTTTGTCATTTTCCCTAAAATGGGATGGGGTGTGGAAACAAGTGTGGGCACAAAATTTGTAGTTTATAGTCAATATTTGATACAGATTGTAATTTAATTTACTGAAATAAAGGAGAAGTTCAATTTGTAATTTACTACTCCTTGGAGATCATTATTTGCTTCTTCATATTTCAGATACCATGCTTGTACAAAAATAAATTAGATGGGAGAATAAATAACTTGGATTTAGTCGCACATAGGTAATTCAGTTGATGAGTTTAGGGACACAAAATTGGAGTGATCGAGGAAATCGGGCTTCAGACCACCTAAAAAACCCGGCCATAAGCAAGACGCATCGCAGGCAGAGGTCACAAAAGTTCTATCTCTGAATTGCTATTACAAACAAGAAAACATAAAACAGATACTGAGACATTGAAAACAAAAACGAGTTTGGCAGAAATGTCTGCCATGCAAATCATCAAAATCTGTACCCATACAGCCAAAACAAGTTTTTTGGGGCCATCCTTAGAATGCAACTTCCAAATTCAATCTTCTCATGATCACACCACACGTGATAGATATTCAGAGAGTCAGAGGGGAATCTGGAGACAATGAAAAGCCAAATTCCAGTGTCCAACCTATAATAGGGGACCAACAACATGCTACCTCATGTGAAATTTTACCGTGTCTAATTTTTGCGCACTTCATTATATACTTAGATTCCTCTATAAATTCTGATGTTAAGAACACAGTCGCTGAAGTAGTCCTTGTGCTTGGCATTTCTAGAAGAACCTTAACCCTTGTCCTTGTGCTTGGCTTGAAGCTCAATAAAAGTTTTTCTATTTATTCTCTTCTCGTTGAAGTTGACTCCTCCGCCGTTGTTAGTCTAGTAAAAAAGGTACCTGATTATTGCTCTCCAACCTATCTTGGATGATATTCTTCATTCTCTCAATCTCAAAAATCGGAATGTACGTACAAGTATCTCATATTTATAGAGAAGCCAACACTTTGTGCGGATCTTTTAGCAAATTTGGGTCACGGTAGATCTTTTTATTGATGGATTTTTCTCTATCATTTAAAAAGTAACAAATAAAAACAAAAAACAACATGTTTTTCAGGCTCCAAATGTACAAAACATGGCAACTAGGACCCACACGTACGCCGCCACTTGTCATTGCATAAATACTACTTGGCCTATCATTCATGATAACTAAGATTTTGGATTCATGTCAACCACAAATACACACTCCCCACATGACTAGATGAACCATGAATTCTGACTTATGTATGGGTAAGAAATAAATATGTGACTGAGTAGAATTTCATTCAAAAATATCATGGGCATTGCCATAACATCACTACCACTCTCAGTATCTCAACAAAAACATCTTAAAATCAAACCAAACACTAATTCCAATTATTCTAAGACTAACAACACATACTTACTAATCCAATGTTGTCACAGCCAAACAGACCCTATAGATTCACTAACCAACAACAATGGACATACCAGGTTTCCAGAGAAAAATCCTCTGATAAACCCTTTACTAGCCTCCAAAGTTGGTGCAGTGCCTCCAAGGCCTAGAAGAATAATTCTTGTTAGACATGGAGAGAGTGAAGGGAACGTGGATGAGAGTGTTTACACAAGGGTACCTGATCCCAAAATAGGCCTCACAAATAGGGGTAGGGTTCAAGCAGAGGAATGTGGACAAAGAATCAAGAACATGATTGAAAAAGATAGTGATGAAAATTGGCAACTCTACTTTTATGTGTCTCCATATAGAAGGACTCTCGAAACTTTGCAAAGCTTAGCTCGTCCTTTTGAACGTTCGAGAATTGCTGGATTCAGAGAAGAGCCTCGGATTAGAGAACAAGATTTCGGTATTGAATAATTAATTAACTAATTCAAAAGTTTTTCTACCTAATTTAGTTTTCTGTCTTGTATATTGATATGTTCTCAAATTTATTTATTGTTTCTTTGTGATTTATGTTATGTAAGGGAATTTTCAAAATAGAGAGTTGATGAAAGTTGAAAAAGCGCAACGCCATCTTTATGGTCGTTTCTTTTACCGATTTCCAAATGGTGAATCTGCGGCTGATGTATACGATAGAATCACAGGTAGCAATTTTTTCTATATAGATATTTGTCGCAATTGAATTGTGATCTTTTATATTGTTGAGAGTTACCGTTAAATAAAAAGAGTATGTAAAGTTAATCAACTGATTAGGTTTGTTAGAGGTAGTTAGGCTAAATCACAACTGAACTTGGCATTTTCAACAAGCTTCATATATATACTCACTTGCAGAAGATGCCATGCTTTGTTGCCATTGAGCCGAACCAACAATAATAACCGACTTTATAAACTCTAATAATAAATATGACCGATGAACCTGAATTATAGTCACGCAGGGGGTTGCTGCAGTCTTGTAGAAAAGTAAAAAATCTTGATGTCACGCCTTGATCGCAGACTTTTATTTAAAACATTATCCATACAAAATTCAAGTATGATTAACAATCTAATGTTGGATTTGATATTGATACATAGGATTTAGAGAAACACTAAGAGCAGATATTAATATTGGACGGTATCAACCACCTGGGGAGAAGAATTTTGACGTGAACTTGGTCATCGTGTCGCATGGTTTAACACTTAGAGTTTTTCTTATGAGATGGTATAAATGGACGGTTGAACAATTCGAGGGTCTCAACAACTTTGGCAATGGAGGCGAGCTTGTCATGGAAAAGGGTTATGGTGGAAGGTAACTGATCGATATACTCCTCTCTATAGCAACGGATGTTTGGTATCTGGCACATATCATATATGTCATTACATTCAATTAATTTGTTTTCTCATATTAGTAAGGGTGTCACGTATCAATGTCGTGTACATGTTCGTGTCAGCAGTAATCCTTTATGCTTTTTCATCATTTGTAAACTAAGGTTAACTAGTTAGTTTCCGTATTTATATTAATATTAATAGATTATTAAAAACTAAATGTTGTAACTTGTAAGCACAAATTTAACAGGTATAGCTTATCAATGCATCATGATGAACAAGAGTTAAGACAGTTTGGATTGACTGATGAAATGCTGATTGATCAAGAATGGTAAGAAAGTATAGAATTATGATCCTAATTACTCATAGTTTCTCATTGCTATATATTTGATGAGTTATATGCTGACTTATATGATGGTTTAATTTGTGAAGGCATAAATTTGCAAAGCCTGCTGATCTGAATTATGATTGTCCAATGGTGAATTCCTTCTTTCCTCATCTTCATGAAGAAGCAAACAGAAGCCAACAAAAAGGGTAGTAATCCGCCATAAATTTGTAGCAATATAATGCTCGATGCATTGGCTATCGAATGGTACATATTTTGTAACATAAACAGAAAAAAGGTGTACAAATTTTGCAGTAATTGAAGAAGTAGATGAATGTGGCTATTTAATTCTTACTAATACGATCATTGTTGTGTAGGATTAGTTAATCAATTTGGAAAACACTGTTATATTTATCACTATGTTAAGCTTTTTAATAGTTTTACCATGCGTCGTGTTGATGTTGAAGAAAAATAGCAAAAGATGGGAATTATTGAAAAATGCAAAAAAAAATCGCAACATGGAGATGCGGGGTATCGATCCCCGTACCTCTCGCATGCTAAGCGAGCGCTCTACCATCTGAGCTACATCCCCATTTAATGTATAAAGTCTGCGCTAAACATTGTTATAGTCTTGAATTCAACTCTCTCTCACTTATGCAAAAGTTTCTATTCATTCCTTGGTAGATCTTCACCGTTGAACTTGAACCATCAATGGACAATCTTAATAAAATTAAAAGAATCTGCCAGAAAATCACACACTTCTGATAATGTTTTTGAAAGGAACAAAAGTTATAGCACAACCTTTCTATACAATACCACCCTTCATGGAGGTGAGAAAAGAACTTTTCAAATGATTGTTATGTTTTCAAAGGCTATGAAGCCCAAATATGAATGAATATAATAGTGATTTGGGCGTAAGTTAATAATATAAACAATTTTTTTTTTTAAACATGACGTTGATCCGTAGTTTCTATGACCGCTTAACAATAATTAATCTCCATCAAAGAACATGTAGGACACAAGATGAGTTTTCTTCTTGAATGTGATTTTTTTCACACGCATGAGCTAGATATCGAACCTCTGATCACATGTTTAAGAGGCCCAAATCTCTTACCACTTGACCAATCCATTATATGTATATAAATAATACTATTTAATCCCCTAAAAAAATATATTTAATTAATTTTATTAAGTATTCTCAATCTAAAAAAATATTTTATGATTCGTTTTATGTTTTTTATTTAATTTCACAATTAACATTCTAATTAAAAACTAGGGAGGACAATTATCAATGCAACGAGAGACATAGAGATTGAGTGATAAAAATATCATAAATTAAACTTGTGTCACTGATTAGTTTCAGAAATATATTGACTGGTATAGATAGGTTAGTATTTACAAATTTAGTGTCTCAATGTATCATAAAATGAAAGAAAATATGGAGAAGAGAGCTAGCATATATCAGTGGTTATCTTTTTCATTTTTTCATCCAAATTTAGACATTATCAGTAATATAGTATCCAACCATAAAACGTGCTTTCACATGCCAATTTAACGAGAAATGAGAACAAAACCAATTAGCATAAGCAGTACAAAATATGTGCAAGTTGCTTCCAATTGTCTCCTAAGCCATTTTTTTTTGCCATCATTGATTGTCATGAGGCACAGAAAGATCTGACAAAGTTGGTTCTATGCAATTTTATTTCCAACTTCTCATGGCTTGTGAACTTTGTGATGCCTAATTCATAACTTCAATCAACCTAATGGCAGACAGTTTCTGATACGTAGCTTAATATAAATAACTAAGTCTAAACTGACTAACTAGGCATTACTACTAGAATCAAATTAAGAAATTCTAAGGCAGGACCTAGTTGGCCTGTTACTGCCTGCCACTCCACTTTAGTATTTTGGGTTACAATAAGAATTTAAAAGACTTTACAATCAAAAGACTTTGACAAAATTTTATTTTGGCCGGTTTCCTATACTTAATAATGCTACTACATTTTTTGCAAGTAAAAAAACAAGACAACAATTTAGGCTCATAAGAAGTTTTGACACAAAAAGTTTGGGATTAATACTTGCTTTTCTCCACAAATAACAAGGTTTAATAATGTGCACCATATAGGTTTCCTAGATTATCGGTGTCTTAACTCTCTAATGTCATCCTAACAAATATGTATGCAGACCTACGAAACCCGCATACGGATACGGGTACGTGGATACACAAATTTTTTAAAATTTAGGATACGATACGGTTAAGATACGTTAACAAAAATTTTATACTAAAACTTATATGTATGTAAAATACTTCAAGAAAATAAACATTAATTAAAATAACTCAACACAAATTTTATTTAATGTTGATTAATTGAATCACCTCTCTATCTCTCTTTACCTTCATCCACAGAAAGTATAATTTTAAGTGGTTCATCGATAAACAATTCTAATTATGCATATCTAAAATTGAATCATATACATCTCTACTGAATGTTTACAACACTGTCTCACTTTTTTACTCTTCATCTTTTTTCTAGGATACATATATGTGAAGTATCTTATAAGTAACCTTGTGTATCTGCCGCAAAGTATCATACAAGTATCCGTTAAAATATATTTTAAAAAATTAAATACTTATTTCTGATACACCATAGGTGCGTATCCGCGAATATCCGTAGAGTATCGGTATCCAATATATATCCAATACGAATATATATCCGTTTTGGAGTATCCGGACTTCATAGATGCGGACATAGACACGACAATGATACATAGATATCTCCAATTTAAGAAAAATGCTATTATATCATCGATGAGGATAGGGAAACAATTATAGAAGCAAAAGCAAAGAAAAGAGGAAAGTGTAAGTGTAACATGATATTGTGATTCGGATAGGGATTGAAGTCATTGAGGTTAGACAACGAATGAGACAAAAGCAAAGATAAGAGTTGATGAGTGGGGACTAAATGAGTTTGGAGTTATATAGGTAATGGTGAAAGGAAGGGTACATGAATATATTAGAAATTATGTTTATTTTATTTTAGTGATCGGAGAGAAACAATGGATGTGGACCAATATGGTGTCTTGGCCTCATCAGACACTAATGTCAGAGAAGATTGGCAATAAGGTTATTGCCATTTTTGATGCCTGGTTGGTGGTGGCCAAACCAAACACAGTACATAGCTTCTTACATTTGTGCCTCGTGTCCTGTATGGCCTTATATTGTTGCCACGCCTTCTCTTATTGTCCTGCTTTCCAACATTTCCAACTCATTCTCAATCCTATCATCAAACCCTTTATTCTTACTCTTTCTCACTTGCATTATGTGAGGAATCAACTTGAGAAGATTAAGAAGGATAGTTTATGTTTATGGTATATGTAATAGGAAAATATTTGATGTTTAATGCACCATTAGTCCAGGGAAATAATCTCATTGGCCACAAACCTGTGATTTCCGCCAAAATCAACTGAAAATTTTCTCAATTTGGTCATATAAGATGGTTGGATTAGTATTTGTCATCAATAATTAACTACAATGAACAGAATGCGGGCGGACATCAAACTACGTTGTTAGGTCTTTTTGAATAACAAGTGAGACATGTGATTTTCGCAAATCATTTTCCTCACAACGTATATCAATATATATGGTCTATTGGTTATAGTATTTTCTTTTCCATGTAATTCAAAATTATCATTGTTTTAGACGTTTATGTAGATAATGTGACATATGACATTGCATATATGTTAGGTCAAGACCGATCCAATAATCTTTAAAAATAAGTAAATTTTAAAACATATTCGGATGTATGAAACTTTTTTTTGAATATGAGGCATTTTTACTTATAACATTTAATGAAAATAAACTTATTGTTGGTACTCGGTAGCCGTAAAGCAAGGTCTTTAGTGACCTTACCTTTTGACCGCACTACATTCGACTTTGGTATCAAGTGACATTGGATTGTCACGTTATCGGTGTAAGTTAGAGGAATTTAATATTTCATCTGATATTTTTTATAAGAAACATTTGAGTCAATAAAATTTGATGTATATAGTTAAAAAATTAGATCAGATACATTAACTTTTGTTGACCTAAATATTTCTTATAAACAAGACCGGAGGAAGTATGTTAAAATGCATGCATTCAAGTTAGCACAACCCATGTCATTATACTCATTTATTTTATTTTATTTTATCCAAGTATGTTAATTGTTATGTTAGTTTTTCTCTTCACCATAATTTAAATCTGAATCTCCAACACATTAACTCGGAGAAATGATATTTGTACAACCATTTTTTGACAACTTTTGAAACAACCTTCTCTCTCTCATATTCACATGTTTTTTTATTCTCTCTCTTTTTCTTTCTCTCTCTATTGTTTTTGTCCAATAAAAATAGAGAAAAAGTGATTGTCACAAAGGTTGTACAAATATCACTCTTCTTAACTCTTATACCAAACTAGTTAAGCGATTCAACCCAATATATTCATGTTGGGAATTCTAACAAAAATCACAACAATAAAACTATGATGTATGAAGCAAAGGAAGTAGTAAGCAATGAATAAAGTAGCCTCAAGCAACAACAACAACAAAAACAAATAGGCCTAAATCTAAGTGCAGAGCAACACCACAAGCATATTTAAAGCAATAGAGATAAGAAGGAAGAGAATAAAACAAACGCATCAATATTGTTAACCTAGTTCGGTCCAATATGACCTGCTTTGAGGGAGATAGCAGCTCTTCAATCCACTATGATGAAAGTGATACAAAAGGGTTACAATAAATTAGCTTAAAAACACACAAAGAACAAAACCTAATTTTTATACATTTTTCAAGTCACCCTCACTCACAATGAATCCTAAGAGAAAACACTAAAGGAAGCTTTTTGATCCTTTCAATGGTGAAATTTCACTATCAAAGATGTTTGCAAATGTTTCTTAACCAAATAAATAAACTCTCACCAAAACTCTCAACCATAAAGTTCCTTCATTTGGTTTTTTCAATTTTCTCTCTCTAAGTCACACAAAAAGCGTGAAGAATGAAGTCTTATATGGAGTCTAGATCCCTGGAAAATTGTGCCCCGATTTTCCATTCGTACACATTATAATCCGAACATTACCTCTTAAATTGTGCCACAATTTTACCAAATCGAATCACGATTTTTGTCGAAGCAATAATGTTAAAACTGATCCAAAATCATGCCACAATTTTGGGATGACGCTTCAATGCCTTTGCCTTTGGTGCCTTTAGTTCATCTTTTATGAGAGAGAATGTTGGATGAATGATAAACATAAATTATTTAGATGTGAGAGAATGAATGGTTAAGAGAGATATATAAACAAGAATTAACAAAGACACTCAAAAGCATCGAAGACAAAGACACCGAAGTGCTAACCACGATTTTGGCAGCACTTCGCCCATCAAATTTGAGTCAATATTCAACCATTCGTTTCTTAAAGATCCTTTCAGAGCCAAATGGATAAAGCTAACATTATAAATATAATGCTGAATTCGATTTGTTGATTGCATATGACATGCATCTAATCGATCAACTCCAAACTCCCGCGAAGTTGTTATCATGAAACTGTTTAAATCAAATTAACTTCCATGGGCCCGTCGACATTAATTTGCCTCCAGATTGTCAAAACGTACTTAATGGCATTGGCATTCAAAATAGAGCTTCATATCTTCTTAAAAAAAAAATAGAGCTGATATCACTCATTTTATAATGTTGATACACTCACCTCTCGAGCTTTTAGCATCTAAAAATAAATAAATCTTACTTAAATTTTACTAATAAATCTATCATTGTAGTTTTTTTTTTTTTGTGTGTTATACTTTTAAATAGCCGGTTTGATCGATTATGTGAATTGATTAAATATGCATTAATCAATTAATAAATTTAATAATTCACACAACCACTTAATCGACTAATCTATCATTGTAATTCAAAATCATTAACTTATTCTGATACAACTAATTAAGTGTGATATATCTTGAACAAAATCGTGAAGTCCAACTCTACAAGTAACAAATATGGCCCCGTTGCATTTAAGATGACATTAAATCAACAAGTGGTCAAATTTCACCATCATGGTGCCAGTGCCATTTTTCCACGGCACTATGGTAGGTAGAACCTTATGGTATGTATGTACCATCATATGCACATGAATGTCAAAAAGAAAAAGAGATAGAGTTGGGACATGATCTTTAATTTAAATCAAGCCAAGCCAGATGTCTATCTTATAAGTTAGAGTTAGCAATGCCCCAACTAGAGATAGGACAACGACTCCATTACCATCGATGGTACGTATACTCAATGTAACATCGATCTATCTATTTTATACGTACAATACAGGTGTAGTGCGATTTGAAAAATTAATATATTTACTACTACTACTATAGATGTATAACCGTATGAATCCAAAATTTTGAAAGAAATTCATCCTTTCATCATGAGCCAGGATAATTTTTAGTATTTCTTGTAGTTATTGAAAGTTTTATTTACCAACCATCACTGCACTTGAAATGGAAAAACTTGTGTATTTTATTTTCAACCAGTCAGCTTTGCTACTTCACAGCTTCAAACCACTTTCAATTTTACCAAATTAGTTCAATTCGACCCAAACTACACAAATATGGAATGAAACACATTATGTTGTGTTGTTGGTATGACCTAATTGGGTGAATTAACACCCCTAATAGCAGTGATTGACGGATTGTATTGATTTTTTTTTAAAAATGTCTAGCATAAACTCACATAAATTAAATATAGAAGAATGAGAAATGTAGATTTAAACCCGCATCTTAATATATCAAATATGCTTGCAGTTTTTTTTTTTTAGATAAACGATATCACAATATATACTAAAAACTCATATGCATAAATGAAAGAGTCGGGAGGTTTAAACTCCGATCACAATGTCTAACCTAACAATTTTGATATTTTTATTTGTTGAGGATTTGAGCTAGAATGCTTGTAGTTTTTTTTTTTTTATCATTTAAACTATATTTATGAGTTTTTTTTAAAAGGGAACTATATATACTTATGAGATTTAATTTAATAATAAAATATTATTTTGGCAGAATGTTGACAAAACATTATGCTTTAATGAATATAGGCGACAAAATGCACAATCAAGACAACAGTTAAAAACAGAGTGCTGAGGTTTTCTCAGTCATTTTTATGAAATCGAACTTGATAAAATAAAAAGAAAGCCCATTATTGGAATTCACACATCAAATTTCGGTCCACAGCTTGCAATCTATTTAATGCAGCTATGTTTGTGCATTGTCTGCCTACTGCTAACATAGTAACACACTCTCTCTGTCTTAAATCTTAATTTCTTTCTATTCATCATTCAATATAATCATCTTCTGCTAGCACTGAATCATACATACATACATACATGTAGCAGAATCTCCTCCTAATTTCAGATTCATAGATAACTAAACTAAGCATTTGTGGGAAAATGGGGTTCCCTACGGATATTGTGTTACCAAAGGTGTTTGTACAGATCCTTTCTATACTATCTTTCATCAAAAAACTCATTACCATCTTCTTCTTTTACATCGGTCTCGATTCCGGCTTCGCCTTTCCGGAGAGTTTGCCTGAATTTCAATCAGTTAATCCCTTGCTGCTCATCAGACAAATCCTACCGGTGGTGAAGTTCTCGGAGCTGGAGCTGGAGCTGGAGCTGGCGGTGGAGAGTTGCGCCGTCTGCCTCTGTGAGTTCAAGGCGGAGGATGAGATCCAACGGCTCACAAACTGCCGTCACATTTTCCATAGAAGCTGCCTGGACCGTTGGATGGGATATGATCACACTACATGTCCTTTGTGTCGCACAACGTTCCTACCACATCACATGCTAGATGCATAGTTTGTAACTACTCAGACTTAAGGATGAGGTGTTTTCTTCTTCTGTGTATATATATATTACATACGAAACAAAGATGTCAAAGATAACTTTGGTTGATGTTATGTATCAATTTTGTTATATGATTGTTGTGAATGTAGCACTAGATGTTAGGCTCCTATAATAATAAAGTGTGCCAATGTTCGAAATTTGAATCCCAACTAAAAGAGGTATTGGAATTTCAAGTTGAAATTCGTAAACCTTTGATGCAAAATCCATTTCTCATCACTTTTACCTGCCATCAAGCATTGATTCCAATTTTGAAAGTTCTTTGTATTGAGAATGGTTCCTTCCTACAAGATTAGTCTTCCTTTTCCATCTTCATAGTGTTAGCCCTTTTTCAACAATTGACCAAGGCTAATGAAGTTACTCTTCATTTTTGGGATATACAACACCTCTGAGATGTAGGATTCTTTGCCCTTCTTTATTTGAATCATCACTTTATTATTACATTTTGCATTTACAACACTATTATATCTCTTGACTATTTGATTAAGATCGATAAACAAGACCTTTTACCACTCATGTGATTTCAGCATTCTATGTCAAGATACCATTGATATATAACTCCATCTGATTGAGAGTTATAAACATCGTCAGAAAATCTCCATCTATTTTATCTCTTGCAAACCTTCTTTGTTCAGCATTTAACTGCAAAATGTCCCCACTTTTGACTATTATAACATTGAATGCCCTTCTTGTTGAATTTCTTTTTCTCCCCTTTGTGATTGTTGAAGCCACTTTTTGCATCTTCATGTGAATTGTGTTCTTGACACCTAACTTCTCAAAATATACTAGTAGCCTAACTAACAAACTAACTTGTTTCTTACCACAGAAGCTACACTACTTATCACAACTAATACAACAAAAACAATCGAGCCTTATCCCAATAAATGGGATCGGCTAACTAATCACAGCTAACAATCAACTAATTTGAAATACAACTACTCATACTAAGTTGATAGATTTTTACATATTTTAGAGACTAAATTGACGTTTTTCGTTTACATTAAAACTATTCATCAAATTTAAACTCGAATACATATCACATAAAGCATCATCCCTAGATTTGAGCACAAGGCTCAAATCACGAAATTAACTAGACGTGGCGCTTGGGCGCTAGATTGGGTGTTGAGACTCTGACTTCAAATTTCTAGGATCTTGCATAAGGATGTAAGTTGTTCGAACAAAACCGATAAAAATGAAAAACCAAACTGAAAAATTACCATATATTTTTTGGCTCGGTTCAAAAACCGAATCGAACCAAAAGAAGCCAAATTGGATTGGTTTGATTCTCGATTTTTAATTTTCAAATCCAACGAACTTAACCAATATGTGTACCAAACTTACCAAGTCCATTTTGACTTAATCTAGGTCCAACATTTTTCTAACATCCTCAAATCAAGACAACAAAAAACACGAGCAAACCTTTCCGAACATAATGAAACTTGAAAACAACAAATAACACGAGAAAACCAAATCAAACCATAATGAAACTTTGACATCAACCCCTTCAAATTCAATGAAAGTTCTTAAGTTGCAAACAACATGATGTAGCCTAATAGGGACTAAAATATTGGTTTTTAACTTTTAAATAAAATTACATTTTTTTAAATTATATTTTCCGATGAATCGAACCAAACTGTATATCATCAATTTAGTTTTGTGTGGTTCCATATTTGAAAAATGCTAAAAATCAAACCAAACCAATTTAGTTTTAATCAATTTGAGCATTTTATTTACTGAAAATCAAACCAAGCCAAACCATTACACCCTAATCTTTCATACTGTGTCTTTTAAATATGGTGTCCTTATATTCCTATCATTTTGGAAATCTCCTGCTATAATAAATTAATAATAGAAATATATCCCATGAGGCAAGAAACAACTTGAGATTTTTAATTAAAAATATAAAGAAGAAAAAAGGCAAATTTTGGAAAATTGACTTCTATATATAGCATAGTATGAAGAATAGAAAAAACACACTCACTCTCTCTTCCTTTGGTGCGCCATTTAAGAGAAAGAGACAAGAAGGAGCTAGTAATTAGTTTGGAATTGGCTTGCTATTCCACCCTTTCCTATATATAAATCACACCTCCCCAACTTCAATTGTAGTGTATCAAGAGGAGTTCAACAAAATTTTGAATTCTGTTTCAATGTCTGCTGATAGTGATATCTATACTATTGATATTTCTTTCCACACACATTCAAGTTCAAACATAGTCTCTTATGATCCTAATTACCCTTTCAATTATATTGAAACAGTTCAAGAGGATTTGAACAATTCTCTTGACTCATTTTCCTCTTCCTTCTTTTCTTTTTCTTCTCCAACCAGTGATCAGCTTGGAAATTTCTCTGCTTTGGATGGGTCTAGTTTGAAAACCAAGGAATGCCAAATGGGTGTAGATTACACCTACTATCAAAAGTTAATGCAGAGGAGCTACAACTGTAACAATTTTCATGAGAAACTTGATTTTCCTTCTGAAGCTTACCATAACACACACATGGATTCCCCAATTTTTCAATGTCATGAATTGAGCTCCCCGGAAAACAGTTTCTTCAATGGACAAATAAGAAGGGCGTGCAGTGCAGGAGATTTGCAGGTTAGAATAACCTAACACCGTGTTTTTTCGAGCATCATCACTTCAGATTAAAAAATGTATATGGTGTCTGATACGTATTAATTTAATCATTTCCATTTTTTAAATGTAGTGTTTGATGTCCGTGTTTATATATGTTATTTAATAGTAGAATATGGTTTATTTATTTATTTAATTTTATCTGTATTAAATGTATGTTGTTTATTGATCAGAACATGGCAACACCTGGGTCTCAAACGGATGAAGTAAATTTCAAAGTAGGGCGTTACAGTTTGGAAGAACGAAAAGAAAAAATCTCTAGATATAGAGCCAAGAGAAGCCGGAGGAAGTTCAACAAGATTATTAAGGTATAACACTAATTAACTACTGCGAGTTCACGTATGCTTCAATATTATTTAAATGGAGCATATCTGAGCTCATTAGCTACTATTATAATCTTATACATAAAAGAAAGTCCTTCCCTCACAAGAAGAAAATAAAAGTCTTGTCAACAAAATATTTATATTTGAACGAAATTTTATCAAATATATCAACTTTACTAGTAATAATAATTGAAGGACCAGAATGACGTATTAGTTTATTAAAGATTCCACATAATTTTTTGTTGGCTAAAATATGGTTTTGGTCCCTGCAAATACGTCTCGTTTTGGTTTTAGTCTCTGCAAAAAAAATTTGTTGTTTTTGGTCCCTGCAAATATGCCTTATTTTGGTTTTGGTCCCTGGCTCCACTTTTGTGATGATTTGCACACGTGGCACATGATGACTAAACCCATTTATTAGAGAAATAGTCCCTGCAAAATCTTTTGATTTTGAAAAAAGGGACTATTTCCAAAAACAAAATATTTTGCAAGGACCAAAAACAACAAATTTTTTTTACAGGACTAAAACCAAAACGAGGCATATTTGCAGGGACCAAAACCATATTTTAGCTTTTTTTTTTTTTTTCTAAATGTGGTTACTTTTGTTGTTTTTAATCGTGGTACCACAACAGTATGCATGCCGAAAGACACTAGCAGACAATCGAACACGCATACGTGGCAGATTCGCACGTAACGACAAAACCAACGAGATTCCAAAACCTGTATGTTCAGAAACAGAACAATATCATGAAGACGTGTTCTGGGTAAGTACCATTTAAACTGTATTGAATCTTAACATTTTACATTATTTATTATTAATATTAACTAAATTAAACTGTTTAATACTTGCATCAATGTGGTGTTAATATTATTGAGGTTTTTATTTAGGTTGATTTCATTGAAGGGTTAAATGACGAGCTCCTCTATTAAGATCACAACAACAATATGAGTAGTTTCATCAAATGAAAAGTGTTATTTGGACATTTATATACATTTTGAAAGAGAAAAAATAAATAGAGAAAATGATGTTCGTGATCAATGAAGATTATGAAATTATAAGTGTAACAATATCATTGTGTTGACTAAGAATTTACTTTTGTGAGCCAAAACAAAAAACAAAAAGGCTTCTCAATTTTAATCTTTTTCAATTCACTGAATAAAGTCATCATGTATTAATTTAGATAGTGAGATGCCACAGAGGTCAAACATAAGTTGGGTGGTTGGAATAATCAACCTTTTGCTTACTTGTATTTGATTTCGATTTCTCTTTTGTATATATCACTAGTTTTGATCTATTCAATGTATATAACCATGTATAATGCTCCAATATCATGTAAACTTTTTCTGCTTAAATAACATTTTACTGCCAGCTAGTGAGCTTTAGAAAAAAATATTGAAGTTTCAATTAAAAAACTAAGTAATTTTTTAAAGTTTCTGGGACCCTTCATTAGAGTGTAACATGTTGTACACGTAAACTTAACTCGGTTGGTAACGATAATGAATAATATATACAAGGTCTCAGGTTTGAACCCCAATCACAAAAATAAAAAAGTGTAACAGATTGGGTTGGGTTGGTTCCCTTTCAAAAAAAAAAAAGTTAGGTTGGTTCGGTTTCATTTCATACGAAATTGATGATTTTGCCTAAAACTAACACAATGAAAAAATAGATTGATTATGGTTTGGTTTGTTCATATTATAAAAAAGTGAGAAATTGCAACAACAAAAAAAAGTTATAAACGTGTGCCTCTGCCCTCTGCTACCTGCTTCAATTTATTTGATAATGAATCAATTAAAACTCAAGGAAAACAAAAAAAATTATTAATGAATTAAGCAAAGGACAGATCGATGAACAAAGAGATTCAAATTAACCAAAACAATGGACGAACTAGCCAAATTAAGTCCACGTTCATTCTTTGAATTGAATGGTATAACTAAAAAAAAACATAGTAACCTAAGTTTAGAGGGCATATATAAAAAGAAAAAGAAGCATCAATTAAAAGTAATAATTCACTTACTACTGAATTGGCAAATATAGTACTATTGTTGCATTAATTAATTCAAAATGACAATTTTGTGGAGTGGAACTTATGTTTTCCAATCAAAGTTGGTCAAATAAATTCCAAGGATAAAGGACGGTTAATCAGTAGTTTGTGGGATGTTTACACTCTTTTTGTTGTCAAACCCTTCATTATTTAGCACACAGGAATGAGCAATCTCAATATTTAAATTCTAGTAGTAGTAAGTAGGCTACCTATAACTTAGCTTCAATTTCAAAATACAATTTTAAATCTTATCGGCTTATAATGCATTTAGTAAAAGCTAAAACTCCCACAACGCGATGAATCATAGTTTAAATTCTATTAAAAAGGGTACTCACGTTGGTGTCTAAAATGCTTAAGAAAAATTACTTCAGGTGGAAGGAATACATGAAGACAAAAACATGAAAAATTGAATAATTTGGCTCGTAACTTTTTAAAGACACTAATCAGCTACTAACAAAAAAATTACTTGTTATTATGCTGCGAGCTTTATCCTATCAAGCTTTGCATCTTTCCTGCACAAAATAATTACTTTAGAGAAAAAGACAGATATTTTCCAATTTACTGATTTTGAACCCGAAAATAATTAAGTAATAACAAAATAATTAGGTTCCTACTGTGATAATTAGCTGATAAGGATAAAAAATTAGGTTCCTAATGTCAACAAAAAAAAACTAATTAAGATTTAAGGAGCAAGTGATTTATTTAATATATTTCAAAGAAAAGTAATTTATTTTAACAAATATAAAAAAGTGATTTTTCGTCTCTCTGGTACTTTCATTGGTATATGGTGCTCATCTATTATAATTAGTAATTAAAACAATAGAATTATTATTAAAATAAATAAATAAAACAATCGAAAAGTATTAAAACATTTACTATAAATAATCTAATTCAACCTTATGAGATTTTATTTTCAAAAATAACTTTGTGAACTTTTTAAGTTTTTTTTATAGAATGAATACATTCTCTTAATAGAAACTGATTCGTCGTCTTTCTTATTTGAATAATAATTTTTAATATGTAAAAAGTAACAAGAAGCCCTTATAGCTCAGTGGTAGAGCGCCAGTCTTGTAAACTGGAGGTCCGTAGTTCGATCCTGCGTGAGGGCATGTTTGCATTTCTTTTTTTTTTTTTTTTTTTTGCTTTAAGTCTTGTAAACTGGAAGTTTGATCCTGCGTGAGGGCATGTTTGCATTTTTTTTTTTTTTTTTTTTTTTTGCTTTAAATGAAATTGTGTCTTTTTAACGATTTCATCTTTGCTCCATTTATTTTTGCTCAATTTACCCCATTTCAAGTTATAGATGTGTAACATGTAGAAAAAGAAAATTTTTAATGAAAAAGAAGCTTACGCGCTTATTCACTCTTCTATATCACGCGACCCTTCTTCTTTCTTTCACCCTCGTCACTGTTTCTCCCTTTCCTTCTCGCCGGCGCCGCCGACACATGTTATCCAAGTGGTGGAATATTAATGCCGACACTTTTAGATTTGATTTGTTGCCATTAATATTCGTTTTAGCACTTTCAATTTAGAAAAGTTTGGGTGAAGAAGTAAACCAAATTTATGAATCCAATTGAAAACAAGACAAAAGCTTCACATGGAGCTGTATCCATTATATAGAGAGTCCTTTGTTGAGAGTTACGTTGCAGAAGACATGAATTATATATGATGATTATGGTTCCATTTAATACGGATAAAATTACCACCATTTGATATCATGAGTCAAGAGGTTTGATGCATTCTATCAATAGTTTCAGCAGCAAGAGGACGACACCGCCGTTGGATGGAGGGAGACGGTGGCATGTGTCGGCGGCGCCTGCGAGAAGGAAAGAGAGAAACGGTGATAAGGGTGAGATAAAGAAGAAGGGTCGTGGTTGAAGTCGAAGTAAAACAAAGTAAACACGCGCGCGTAAGCTTCTTTTTTTCATTAAAGATTTTCTTTTTTCACACCTTTTAATGTATAATAACTTATATTAATACTTTTTCATTAATTATAACACTCATTTATAAACTTTGTAATGTTTGAAAATTGGTCTGCAATGTTTTGTTATAAATAATTTGATGCTCTAAGAAATGCATGATAAAATCAATTCAAAAAATATATGACTTTAAACCTTAGTTGTTTGCATCAATTTTTATGATATTTAATTCTTAGCCTAAAATGTAACTATTCTTTCATTATTGGTTCATGCTCCTTTCATGGAGATATAATATTCTTAAACTATTTTATAAATCAGATTTGATGATTAAAATTGTTGAATTATGCTTTAAGTTTTAAGAAGACATGTTTAAGAATGCATTTAATATGAATTAGTGTGTTCTAAATTCAAAAAGGAGTTAATGGTTGTATAAAGTGAAATTTCTGAATAATATTCCCTAATTTTACATTTATTCCTTCTAAGATATCTTTATGAATGATAAATAATTCAACATCATTTCGACAAAAAGAATGATTAAATGTACCTTCATGATTACATGCATGCCTAAACTAAAACATCTCAAAGATACTCAATGGAAAGAAACATTGTGTGCAATCACCAACATGAACTATGAGATAAATTGCATCATCAACAAAATAATTAAAGGTTAATTTACCGAGAATGTATTGTCATCCCATATAGAAGAGAACATTATTAACTCCGATGAAAGAATGTTCTCATGATGGGGATGCATATTACACCAGAAATTATTCTCATCATTTCATCAAAATGATTAGAATCAGCTTTAAAGAGAAATCAATTCATGAATGAATTATTTATTAAATCATTCATTTATGATATTGATCGGAGAATGATCAAAGAAGAAAATTCACGATCATATGCTTTGAGATTCTATCATAAAATACTTATGATGGTCCAAGAATCCTCTATTACTGTTCAAGATATGATTTGGAGAACAGAAATAAATCAAAGGAATTTTGACTTTGAGAAAAGTTTCTCAAAAAAATATTACAATTATTATTTTGTTATCTACTGAACATTCTAAGATTACAAGTGAAGTTGAAAACGTCATTATCAAAGCAAATAAGCAAAATGACATAAATGAACTTTGTGGTACAAATCCAAGAACAATTATTCCCTATGTCTCACCCAAAGAAGATACTTTGATATATGACATAAATGGAAAGAATATCACATGATTACATAAAGGCTTTGCATTTAAAGAAATATTGAAAAAGCATGTGCCTTAAAGAAAGAAGAAAAATAGTTTTACAAAGAAAGAATGTTCTTGAGAACATTCCGGTAAAACTACAAAGGGATAAAGATGATGTCATTATGTCCCATCCATTTAACAGAAGATCATAGCTGGATTATTACATCATGTGTTCTTAAATAAAGAAGAAAAATTGTTTACAAAGAAATAATGTTCTTGAGAACATTCTGGTGAAACTACAAAGAGATAAGGATGACATTATTATGTTCCATCCATTTACAACTAATCATAGCTGTATTATTACAACCTCACGTGGGTTGTCTCAAAAGGCTTGGAAAGAAGAGAATGTTCTTCAGAACATTTTTCACTTGAAATAACACATTTTTTTGCAACCTTGCGCATCAAGCAACAAATCAAATGCACATGGGTTGTTTTGGAACGTACAAACAACAGTTGTATGTTCATGTATATTTCAAGTGAGCTTCAAAGACTCCAACCATCTATAAATATAGCAACATATCAAGACAATTGGCAAGAGCTTACAATACAAAAGAATTCAATCTCTCTCTCACGTGAATATTTTTCATAATTCATATTCAATGTCTTTCGATATGAATATTTTTTCTGGTCCCTTTATTACTTTATTTATTTCATCATATATTCCAGAATTCTCCAGTCCTTTTATTTACTTTATTTTAAATATACAATCTAGAATTCTCTGTTCCTTTTATTTTTAATTAACAAATATTTTTATTCGTTTAACTCTTACCAAGAACTTTCTTGAGTATATAAACTTACTTAAGTTTGAGGAATAATTTTTAAAAGGGTCACAATTCAAACCCCCCTTTCCACTATCATCTTCATCATTGTTATTTCCAATTCCTCCAAAGACATAATCAAATAATCCAGAACTTCTTGGTGGTTCTATTTTTGGTAGTCATATGAAGAATTTGTTGATGAGTCATGGTGATAATTCGCCAACAAAATCACAATCACGACAACATACACAATCAAAGTTCTAACATCAAAGTCCTAATTTTTTCTCTAAAGTTTCATCTAGTATTTGTTACCTAAATACTCAAATTAAGAGTGTCAATTTAAAATTTCCTTGAACTTAATAAATAAGAGATTTTTTTTGGTGGCGTTCGGGATTTGAACCCCACATTGCATATATTATGCATTATCCCTACCAACTAAGTTAAACTCACGGAGATACTTAATAAATAAGAGTTTAAATATGCAATTTGTCCCTGTAAAAAAAATTTAAAAACATCCCTGCAAAATTTTGCCACGTGGCGGTCCACGTCATTAAAAAATTTTAATTTATGAAAATAATTTTTTAAAATAAAAAAACTGAAAATAAATTAAAAAATTCCATTTTTTTTATATATGAAGAAAAAAATTGGAAATTAGTTTTTTTTTTTAAATCTGGAAATAAATGTTTGAAAAATAAAATTAAAAATTATATAATCTCAAAATTTTTGAAAATATAATTTTCAGATTTTTTTAATTTAAAAAAAGAATTTTCAAGAATTTTGATTTTTTTTTAATTATGTGACATGCCACGTGACAAAAGTTGCACGGTCAGCAACTGTGACGTGATCAAAACTATGCTAAATCATAATTGAAGTGGGGTCAGAGACCTTTTTAAATTTTTTTTTTTTGCAGAGATATTTTTAAATATTTTTTTTTACAAGGACGAAAATCAAAACGCGTCTTAAATTACATGGAGGAATTGCATATAATAAATAAGAGATCAATGCAAGTTTAAAATACGTGTGTTATTCACTAAAAAAAAAAACATAACAAAATCGCAAATCGCAAACGGCAAAGCAGCAGGAACAAACTGAAATCGCAAACCTGAAGAAAGAGAGTGAAGCAAGAAACGGCAACACCAGAATCGCAAATCGCAAGCAGGAAGAGAAGTAAGTAAAAAAGATAAGATTCAGATTCCTTCTCCTCCTGTTCTTGTATTCTTGTGCTTTTTTAATATGAGATTCGATTCGTTTTCTCCTGTGATTTTTGTTCTCGGCGTGAAAAGGTACAAAAACGGTCACGGTGGCTGCTGATACCGTTTTGTAACGGCCGCAATCCCGGTACCGGTCCTTTTTTTGAAACCTTGGATCCAGGTGCTAATAAAAAATTAACAGAGTATTAACTGCTAAAAAATTTAAAATTATAAGGCTTGATCATTTTAAACCAGCGTTGTCAAATGGCAAATATAGTGGCGCTATTGCGGTCAGCTTAGCATAATTTGAACAAATCGTTATTGTTCTGGAATACGCTATTAAGTACGAAGTGTTGTCAAATAATGACTGTAGCAGCCTATAGCTTTGCAGTGTAGCAGAATTTGAACAAACTGCTATTTACTGCAATCCACGATTGACTACACTGTTTTAAACTATATGGACTTACAAACTTTATGAAACTATAGGGATTGCCATATTAATTGCTCCTGGAAAGAAAACCCTTTCAGTTCATTCTGCCCGATCTCCTTCATAGCTTCACTCATGTGAACACTTGTCCCTCCTCCATTCAAGTTCCTCCTTTTTTTTTCTTGAAATTTCATGAAGCTTTATTATGACTGTGTTAAGGTTAAGGGAGCATAAAAGAGATGATCTACACAGCAATTGACACATTTTACCTCACGGATGAGCAGCTAACAAATTCACCCTCCAGAAAAGATGGTATAGATGAAGCCACTGAAACCACCCTTAGAATCTATGGCTGTGATCTCATCCAAGAAAGTGGAATTCTGCTTAGATTGTATCCTTTTTCTTATTAGTATTGTTTTCATTTTCAATTTAATCATCTGCAATTTATTCATTTTTGTTTGTAACCTTAACTGTATGGCAGACCACAAGCGGTCATGGCCACTGGTCAGGTTCTATTTCATCGATTCTATTGCAAGAAGTCATTTGCACGTTTCAATGTCAAGGTCTTGTGATATATTTATTGTTTGCTCCTTTTCCTCTCGTGCATGACAAATCAAAATACTCATTGAATCTCTTTCTGCAGAAAGTTGCTGCAAGCTGTGTGTGGCTGGCTTCAAAACTGGAGGAAAACACAAGAAAAGCCAGACAAGTACTCATTATTTTTCACAGGATGGAATGCAGGAGGGAGAACTTGCCCATCGATCATTTAGACTTGTATTCCAAGGTTTGAAGCTTCTGTTTTGCCCCTTTAATTTTTCTAGCACACATACTGATAGAATCATGGATTTAGGCTCAGTCTATGAGAGTATGAAGCAGATGGCATGCCCATCATATGAAAGGTGTGTATGAACATAAGAAAAAGAAAAAAGCAGAACGGAGAGAATTAGAAATCTGCTGACCCGGCAGTTAGTCTCGATGTTCCAATAAACTAATTAGGGGTAGTGGGATTGGCATTATTCAACCATTTTCTGTTGGGACCCTTGCAATTAGGCAGAGATAGTGTGTTTCCCCTTCTTTGAGGAGCTTTGCTCTGGTTTATCTCGTATGAGAGTTCAGTCTCTTTTGGATAATCAATATTATCGTTTTCTGAATTTTTCCCATTAGTCATTTTTCTGTTCTGTGAGTTGGATAGAAATGTGGTATTTGATAAAACATTATAGCATCGTTTGATCCATGTAGCCGGCCCTACTTAGTGGGATAAGGCTTGGTTGTTGTTGTTATCATTTTGCTGCTCTATCACATACATGCAATGGGTATTATTTCTATAATTTTGTCATTTGTATGATTTTGTTTTCTTTTTTACTGAACAGAAATACGTTGATTTAAAAACGGAGCTGAGTAGAACTGAGAGACATATTTTGAAAGAAATGGGATTCATTTGTCATGTTGAACATCCTCACAAGTTTATTTCGAATTACCTTGCTACCCTTGAAACACCTCCAGAGTTGAGTCAAGAAGCTTGGAATCTGGCTAACGATAGGTACATAATTGTAGATATTATTATTATTATTATTATTATTATTATTATTATTATTATTATTATTATCATTATTGTGTATATTCGTGTGTTCCAGTTGACACTTTACGTACCGAGTCCTAAGAGATCCCTGAATTAGATTGTATCTTTTGTTTTGTTAAATTTTTAAGGTTTGCTTCTATAGAAGTTTTAGTGTCCTGTTTGGATAGTTATCAACTGTTTGGATAGTTATCAAGGTCATTTATACTTGGAATCTGGCTAACGATAGGTACATAATTGTAGATATTATTATTATTATTATTATTATCATTATTGTGTATATTCGTGTGTTCCAGTTGACACTTTACGTACCGAGTCCTAAGAGATCCCTGAATTAGATTGTATCTTTTGTTTTGTTAAATTTTTAAGGTTTGCTTCTATAGAAGTTTTAGTCTCCTGTTTGGATAGTTATCAACTGTTTGGATAGTTATCAAGGTCATTTATACTTGGAAGTTGGATGCAACATACAATGTCAAGTGATGGACTGATCCCCTTGGCACATTTAATGAAGTAAAAAAAATCTTGACAAGTCTTTCCATGACATTTTTGTTCACAACCTGATAATGTAATATCGTCCTTTGTGGGCAGTGTTAAACTTTAAGTGAAAAACCTAAGAATCTTAGGCTACGATACAAAACAAATGAATTGATGTTTTGAAGAATATTGCACAGGCTAGGCAGCAAGTATGATTGTATTATGGTACTAAGCTTTTACATTTTTGTGATATTGTTGATCTTGTGGCTGTTATCAAATGAGTGGATGTTTTGAAGAGTATTTTACCTGCATAACAGTATATTTATGCTGATTTGATATCGTAGTTATTATGTAATTTATGTTGTGATTCTATGTCGATTATTTCAGAGCCTATATAATAGTCTCCGTGTGTTGTGTAAACGCGTGTTTCTCCATCTCATGCCTTTATTTTTCTCTCATTCAACAACTTGTTACGATGTTGGACCCGTTTTACTTGTTGCTATAAGCAAACACTCGATGCTTCCTATAATCTTGTGTGACAAACATCTGATCATATCACAGCGTAGTGGAGTACACAATTTATCTACTCATTTAATTGCCGACCAAAAGTTGTGCTTGTATTTTTTATTACGACTTATATTCAATGTTTTTACTAGAACACCGCGCTTACTGTTTCTTAGTTGTATGCCTACCTAACTATATTCTTTATGCAGTTTGCGCACTACATTGTGTGTAAGATTTAAGAGCGAGGTTGTGGCTTGTGGCGTTGTATATGCTGCAGCCCGTAGATTTGAAGTACCCCTTCCTGAGAACCCACCATGGTGGAAGGCATTTGATGCAGAAAAGTCTGGGATTGATGAAGTCTGCAGGGTTTTGGCTCACCTTTATAGCCTTCCCAAGGCACAATATTTACCAATTTGCAAGGAGTGGGACTCGTTTACATTCTCCAACATATCATTGGAATCAAAGTCTCAGTCAACTGCAAAGGTAATGGTCAATCTTGCTTTTGTAAACCTGTATTATCGACAATTAAGATATGGTTTTGATCAAACATTTGAAATCATTGCCACTCTGTAGGATGCTCCACAAAGTAGCTCCCCGATGAATGCTGAAACGTCAGCGCTAAAGGGAGCTCATGGAGAAGCTAATATTGACTCGACTGGTAGCAAGGGTGCTTTGGTAAAGCAAGCTAGTGATAAGCTGAACGATGCTAGGAAGTCTGATGATGATTCCAAAGGCATGGCTGCTGAGAGAGATGTAAAAGATGAACCCACACTGAAGTCTAAACCAGACCGTAAAATGGATGCCAGTGGGGAGTTACACAGGGACCGGGACAGAGAGAGGGACAGATTAAAATCAAGGGACCGTGATCGGGGAAGGGATTCTGATAAAGAACGTGAGCGCGACGAAGCTGAGAGGGTCAGACTCAAGGATCGTGGTCATCGTTCTAGGGAGAGAGCAAAGGACTCAGGTACTTTTATAGATTTTATTTGTGATTATTGTTTTGTTGTTTGTTATTTAGACTAAGATTTAGTTTTTGTATTGGATGCAGGACATTCAGATAAGTCAAAGCGCCATTCATCACATGGTATGAATCTATTTGTCTTTGTGAGTTTGCAGTTTTTTCCTTTCCCCTTTTACTATGTCTCAACTCTTAACACATTTTCATATTTCAGACCGTGACCGTGATTACTACAGTTCGTCTTACTCGTCAAGAGAGAAAGATCGGCATAGATATCATTGACGTAACTTAGAAGAGCTAAGATATACCCACATCGTTTCCATGATGCTCGTCAGAGTCAGTTATTTATATCTTTTCTGATGTGCCTTAATTGTTACCTCTATAAGTCAATGTATTAACAAGTTTTTATGTATTTTCATATCCCTGTATCCATGATGTGGAATATTTATCCTTTTGTATTAATAGTAGTTTATATATTTTTCCTATTATTTTATGTAGGGTTAATTAAGTTTTCAGTCCCTATAAATATTCACAGTTTTGTTTTTAGTCCCTGTGACATTTTCCTTAAGCATTTTAGGGACCAAAAATGCTGATGGAAAAATTTTATAGGGACTAAAAATGCTGATGGAAAATTTTATAGGGACTAAAACGTGCAATTTTATTTTGTAGGGACTAAAAATAAAACTGTGAATATTTATAGGGACTAAAACTTAATTAACCTTTTATGTAAAATGTTCATTTTTGTGTAGTATGTTTTATATAATCAGTATTAACTAATATGAAGATGTTAAATTATATAAGGAAATTCTTATTTGCTCCTGTAGAAAAATGAATAAGTTATTTAGGTGAGAGGATATAATGTTTAGGACTTTGTTGCACACAAATATATATCATTATAACTAAAATATATAATTTATGAGAATAATGCTTTCTATCACTTAAATTGTTGAATTGAAAACAACAATTGGTCTTTGTTATGACGAGAATGCTTGTGTTTGTTTTTTCGCTTTTTCGAACGATGACAACAATCGGTCTTTTTTATGACCTAGTAACAGAGCTACCCCGAACATTATCTTATGAAAGAGCTTAGTTCCTGGGCAACAGCATATGCAAAATGGAATCCAAGGGCCACCCCGAACAAACCAAGATTAGAAACTGATTTTAAATTTTGATGATGTTTATATCAACTATAAATATTAATAGTAAGATATATTACTTTTTCTTTTTGGTGGTATCAAATCAATATTTCAGTAGTCTGCTTTTGAAGAAATAAAAAAGAAAAACTCATAATAAATAACAACATGAAAGAATCTCCACACTCCACAGACCATTCAATGTGTTCAGTTCACGAACATGAAGCACTAACATACAGTAGTTCATAATAATTTACACATACATATGAATATATGATTTGGTCAAAATAGACACAAAAAAAACAAACACACATGCCGATGATGATGGATTAATTAATCCCTTGCCTTGAAAGGAATTGCTCGGATCACTATCTGGTGATATAAAGCAGCAAGTGCAGCTCCAATGAAAGGTCCAACCCAGAAAATCCACTGTTTAATTTACCACAAAATTCAAACATTAATAAGTCACTTAAGCAGCACAAAAAAGAAATTGAAGGCTACAACATCATATCAAAGTGAAAGGACTGGACATACGTGGTCATTCCAAGCATGGTCTCTGTTGTATATTATGGCAGCACCAAGACTCCTAGCTGGGTTAATGCCAGTTCCAGTAATGGGAATTGTAGCCAAGTGAACCAAAAACACAGCAAACCCAATTGGAAGAGGTGCCAAAATCTACAAATACAAACATCACAATACTCCTTAGTCCACAAAAATGAAGCATATATCATAGAGATGCTAGAAATACAACTCTTCATATATACATACCGGAACGTGAGAGTCTCTTGCATTTCTCTTGGCATCAGTGGCAGAGAAGACAGTGTAGACAAGAACAAAAGTACCAACAATCTCAGCTCCAAGACCATCACCCTTGGTGTAACCAGGATTCACAACATTTGCTCCACCTTTGTACAACTCATAACGAGCATTACCTTCAAAGCCCTTCACTACGCCGGCACCACAGATAGCTCCAAGACACTGCATTATTATGTAGAATACTGCTCTTGTCAAGGACAGCTTCCTAGCCAAAAACAGACCGAATGTCACTGCTGGAT
Organism: Medicago truncatula; assembly: GCF_003473485.1. Lineage (NCBI taxonomy): Eukaryota > Viridiplantae > Streptophyta > Magnoliopsida > Fabales > Fabaceae > Medicago > Medicago truncatula. The sequence goes on from NC_053046.1 coordinate 2,663,667, forward strand.
TTATGTGCCCACCTGTTCCCAACCATCTCGTTAGTTTTGTTCTAAGCAAAATAATTTATAGTGCATCACCATCTTGAAATTGTGGAGTCCCTAATTTAGTAGACCCTCACATCATATTAATCTCTCTCTCTGTTTTTCTTTTTCTTTTGAGAGAATCTCTCTCTTTTTTTAACAAGTCATCATATTAATCTCTTAAATTTACAAAATATCATATAATATTTTATGATGAATCTACATACCGAACCAACATTTCAGATTAAAGACTTGTCCGGTGTTTATGTGACACATTGAAACATGTACTTACATTCAATTACTCATTGGCAAGTATTAGTGTCATATTCGGTGTAAGTATCATGACTCATAAAAAAGTAAAGAAAAGAAAATGAAGTTACCTGAAATTCCAGCAGTGCAATAGACAAGAGCAAAGATCATACCACCAAAAGCCCAAGCAATTCCTTGAATACCAACAGAGGCACATTTAGAGGGTGACCTATTCACACCCATCACAGTCAAGACAGTGATGTAAAGGAACAAGAAAGTTGCAACAAATTCAGCAATCCCAGCTCTATAAAATGACCATGACTTCAACTCTCCTGGCTCAAACAAAGGTGCTGGTGGTGCTTCTTTGTAGTCCTTACTATCACTCTGAGCTCCTGTGCCCAATGCATTCTTTTCTGAGAATTTGTTTGCTCCAACCTTAACATCTTCTTCCCTCTCCATTCTTTTTCCCTCTCTCTCTTTTTTTAGCTAACAAAAACTAATCACTTCTGAGTTCTGTCCTTGGTTGAAGTTTATATTATTAGTGTGTGGGAATTTGAAAAAGTTAAAGTTCATTGTTTATTTGCTTTGCTGGCTAATAATAACGGTAACAACTTTACTTTTTTTAGGGTAGAGTGTGACAATCTTTTGAGTTGTATAGGGACCATTCTAGAATTAAAAACATGTCACCAATTGAAGGTTAAGATATTCAATTAATAAATAATGTTGAGGTGGATGATTCTGGAAACGACTAGTAGATGTTGATGGGTTCTGTTTGTTTGGTATCTTTTATGTTGTTCTTATCTTAACAGAGTGTTCAATGCTTTTTGTTTTGGATTTTAGATGTTCTGTGATTGGTTGTTTAGAGTCATAGGATTCCCTTTGTTTTGTGTAATTAGCTGTTTTGAGTCATGGGATTTCCTTGGTGAAAAAAAAGTTAGTGCCAAGGTTTTAAACTTATAATTAGAATTAGAGATATCTCTGAACTATGGTTCAAGTGTTTTTTTTTTTTTTTTTTTTTTGGAAAGAGTCCAACGACCGTCAATAACTGTTGAGAGGTGAATAATTGTGGTTCAAATCTGTGCTCCAACGTATAAAAGTCTCTTGCAACTACTACATGAATTGTACTTGCAACTACTGCTATAAGAATAAGAAAAACTATGTGATTATATGAGCATTTATTATATTTTTTTGGTAACCTTTCGATTACAAAGGAAATGACCCCTAAAAATATGAAATTTTGGTTAAATTCATTAATCACTTGAGTTTAATTTCTTAAGAAAAAACGAGTAAATTCTTCAAATACCAATAGAGTCCATACTCCTTAAAGTATTATGAGGAAAAGAAAAGTAAAATGGGGAGCTGGCTTCCATTGAGAAGATGAAAAAGGGCAAAGTGATTAACGGTAGGATAGGAAAGTCTGAGGCAGAAGATTGGGTCGTTTGGTGACCGTTGGGAGTGACAGTCCCCAGCAACCATGTGGATAAGGTAAACGGTTCATTTTGTCCGTAAGAATAATTTATTTTGCAACTGCGATGATTAATCTTTCGAGCATTGTATGATCTAATTGGATAGCAAATTCTTTTTAAGAGTTTTAACGCTGCTGCATCTCCAAGATTGAATTCGAACCCAACATCTGAGAAGGGCAAACCTAAACTCTTTTTAATACTTTTGTGTTTATCTCTCTCTTACCAACATATTCTATCTCATCTAAATAATTTATTTTAATCATTCATTCATACATCTAAAATGAACTTATGTCACCAATGGCACCAAAAAACTATGGCACCCAAGTATTTTCCTACGTGATATTTATCTTTTCTCCAAAACTCTTAAATTGATTTAGGGTTCATAATTTTCTGATGAAACTCAGGATTCTCCAAATTCTATCATTATCCACGAGAAAAGTCGTTTGTAACTAATAAAAGCCGTGGGTAGGTAATATTGAATATCATCTTACTACTGCATGACTTCTATAATTAATTTTTTGGAAAAACAAAGGAATGCTTAGCATCTATAATTTTTTAGGAAAACAAAGTGACAAATGTGAAGTTTATAATGGCTCAGCCTTAGATTCAGTTTAACACAGTGCATATTTCAACATAAGTCAAATCGTTATTGTTTTACAAAGCATGTTCATATTTTACAAACCACGGATTCACATTCACATTGATTACACGCAAGTTCACATTTTGCATAACACACAATTATATTTCAAAACTTGTACACATACGACACCTACTTTGTATATATGCAATATAACTAACCTCTTGAGAGTGTATTTCTAGCATTTGTATATGGTTCGGTTATTTGTGTTGACGCTTGATTCTAACTGACGGTTTATTTTTAAGTTGACGATTTTTTCTTTCTTTCTTTAAACCATCCTACTTTAAAAATTTATTCCCCAATTCCCCAAATACTTGATTTTTTGTCCGAATTGGATAGGATACATTCTTGAAGGATCTAAATATTTAATTAGTCTTAATTTTTTTGTCCTAATAGGATACATTCTTTGTTCTTATCTTATCTTTTTTATGTTATTCTATTAAAAAATGTACTCCAAAGAATCAAAATAGAAGACCAATTCATGTAGTCCGTTGAAGAAAACGAGTAACTCAATCATCTTCAACATCAATAAATCCCAAACAACAACCATTCCTGAAAACCCAACACCCCATCATATATTCACCATATATTTACTAGAGAATTGATATTTGTACATTCATTTTATGATAACTTTTGGAACAATTCTCTTTCGATTGTTTGCATACTCTCGTTATGTTCTTAAAAGAAAAGAGAAAACAAAAATTATCCAAAAAATTATCACAAATATATTACTCTATTCACTATCATATAGTTTTGAACTCACAATATTCACCAACAAAGAAACCAAAAACAACATAATCAATATCTCCATTTCAAGCCCCATTCATCATATTTACTAAAATCAAAAGAACAATTAAATATCTCTCTCACGTTTGTTTTTTCATAACCCTGACTTTATTTTTCATTTACGTTTCAGACTTAGAAAGAAGATAACTCAAAAGTCTCATTTTATTCCTTCACAATTGTTTCCTGGCATTTTCTTTTATTTAGTTATCAGTTAATTAACACTTATTTTAATAGTGAAGCACAATCAAGTTGTATTATTTTTATTTTTCACTTTTTACATTATTTTTATTTTCTTATTCTTTGTATTTTTATAGTGAAGCACAATCAATTAAATTCAAAAGGTGAACTCTGATAAAACACACAAAAAATGAAATAAATAATGATTGGAAAATGATTCAAAAGGTGAACTCTTCGCCCTTAGGTAGCAATTTCAATGAGCTAGTTTGGTTTCTTAAAAAAATATTTACCAAATATACACATATGAAATAAATGGTAAATATATCTTTATTTTTTCCCTCTAATTAATGCCATTACAATATAGAAAATATCTGGTGGTCCTGGGTATCACCAGTAGACACTCCACATTTTCTTCATGTGAGCTGAGTATTTACTCTTCTATCTAACAATATATATTCTTATTATATTGACATGATGAGTAATAACCCAGTCTCTGTTCAAATAAGGCAGAACTAGAGCACCTCCTACATATATTGATGTGAATCTCATCCTCACCATGTTCACTTCTTACAAAATTTCAGTTCCTACTAACAATTGCATACAATATGGACTCATAGCTGGCAATAGATATTTTCGCTCGAGTTGTGGTCTTCAATCAGGCTGTGTTGGAATTCAAGTGTGAGAAGACACTTCATACTCGCCCAATAGGCGAAAAAGGCTGGTTCAGCATAGAGGGTCGATGAATTCCCTTGTGAATATTAGACATTTTTCTCTTCTCCTCTGCTATGACTGATTTGATGAATAATTCTACTTCTTCAATAAGTGTATTTAACGAACTGCATTGAGATAACGGTTGATTTTTCGCCTGTTCTGCCTTAGCACTGAAGGTAGATGTGCCATGCAAAATGGCGACGCAAATGGAGAAAGCTTGTAATGAAGATAATTTGGCATGGAAATCAACTGCATATTGCCCCTCTTCAACTAATGTCATGCTAAAGGTAGGATTAATTTCTTTGGTTCCCTGTGCACCAAAAATAGATAAAAAATGTAAGTACTATAGAAAACATCAGAGGCTCATAATTGAAGCATGTTACTGAAAAACTTAATGAAACAGTGAAAGATCCAATCAAAAACTCATTGTTTGTTGTCCAATTAGGCTAATTATCTTTTTTCTTGTTTAACTGATTGTCTATGCATTCTATCTTTAATTCTTTATATCAAATGCCATTGAAAACAAATAACAGGAAATAATTTCCTAGTTAGTTTGAAGAATTTTCTGACTAGCGCGGTTTCATTATTTGGCGCTGACTAGCTTGTGCAATTGTTCTATAAAATTTGCTACCATCATATGAGAAAAGAGAGCACAAAAATTGAATTATGACGATTTAATCGATTGGAACAAAGGTACTTGACCAAACATGATTTTAAATTGCGGAAAAATAAGTACAGGGAAACTAATAGCATGACTGTATTCTTAAATACATGTTCCTGGTATTTGATAGGTGCATATGAATACACACATTCAACCAAATCAATTTTATAAAATCAAAATCACGTCTGTCAAATATTCTTATTTAATTTGAGAACTGGTGTACGAAATTCCATGTATCTAAATTCCTTAAAGAAGGGCTACATGAGATTTAATCTTTACCTGAGGCTGAGAGAAAAGTTCTAGTGGTTGATATTTCTCCACAAGAGGGCGATCTTCATGAAATTGAACACTAGGATTGCCTAAAAGAATAAGAGGGCAGGCCATGTCCCAGCCACCACAGTCGCAACCTCCACCATGTTTCCATCGATCAAGTAACGATGAAGGACCCTCACTTTCAGCACTCGGCAAACCATGGTTTCCAATTGGTAGTACCACCTTCACTTGCTCTACTGGTGAAGAGACATCACTTTGTTTGGAATGTGCTTTAGTTTTCATTCTATCACCTCTTTTGTATTTCAAGCTTTCTCTCTTATGAAAAGGTATTCGCAAAACAATAGCAGCACTTTCAAGGCTAGAAGCATTCAGAGTTTTCGAAGCATCTTGTTTGCTGTAAGACTTTTTCTTTGGTATAACACTTTTTCTTGAATGAGTAAAATCATACAACACAAATTCTGTAACCATATAGTTTCCAATTACTCCATCTTCTAATTCAGAACATAAACTACAAGAAACTAGCATCTGTGCTACCATTGATGATGAATCTTTGTCACAATGTTGAGATCCCAAGCCTGCATTACTCTTCGTTCTAGTATGAAAAGAGTGAAAGGTATATACCCAATTTAAAGCATTACCTACTCTCCATGTCTTTGCAACAAAGACATCTTCAGGGGAATTTACCTTAAACTCAAAATAAGGAAGTCCTTGTTTGTTTTTCATCTTGAGATTGCCATGCAAATGAACATGTGAGCATGCTAGACCAGAATCCTTAATTTCTCTATTGACAAATTCAGAAACAATGTCAGCACCTTTTGTTGTGTTGGAAAAGTCATTCAACAAAGATTTTTGACAAGCCATGTTTCTTGCAACTTTCTTTGACTTTGTGAAAGGATTTAGCCTTTTTCTGATTGGAGTGAATGGGACTTTTGAACTCACTCTTGATGAACAATCACTTTCTGATGGATATGGTTGGTGAGAATGAGTTATTTTCACTTTTTGAAGAGGAGAATTATTACCAATTACAAGAGAATCATTAACCTTATTACTTCTAATCTTTGAATTTACAGAACCTACTACTTCTACTACACTAGATTTTTTATCACAAACACCTGAATTTATGCAAAATTCAATAAAACTACTTGATATGTTGTGATCCATACAAGTACAGGAACAAGAAACCGATGGAGATTGAGAACTCAATTGTGAATCCTGAGATATTACTGAAGAAGGTGTCTCAACCTCAACAGAATCTTCATCATCTGAACCACTACACAATGCATAAAAAATGCTACCCGAATAAGAGTTGTCACTAGTCCTACTTGAAATTTCTATCTTTTTCCTTTCCTGAATTGTGGCCATTTTCTTCTGATTTGGACTCAGATAAATGGAACCTCTTCTAGTTTCTATATTCTCTTCTAGTCTATGAGATCTACATGATTTCTCCTTCTTCACATTCAAACAGTTTTGATGAGATGGAAGAACAGAATTGGGACTGAGAATCACAGTAGACTTGTCATTGAGATCCAACTCTTGTCCCATCAATAATTCCAGAGTCCTATAATTATACTATTAGTTTTTTTTTTGCAAGGGTGAGTAAAATTGAACAGCAACAGTTTATCATTCAGCATAAAGTTTACTACTATTACAAGTAAAATAACGCACATATATTTAGCTCAGCTTCTCATTCAGCATAAACAAAAAAATCACAGAAAAACATGAAAATAACAATTTAAGATGTAGTAAAAAGATATGAGGAAATTGCAAAGAAAACAGAAAGGTAAAAATACTTATGTAACGCAGATATTTTTTTGTAAAGTGATGATAATTGTATTTCAAATGATGAGTATAGTAGTAAGTAACAGTAGTAAAGTTTCTTTGATATCAAATCATAGTAACAGTGAAAAAAGAGGAGAAAGGAAAAGGAAGTGAATGTTGGACAAGAAAAACAATGTGAATACACTACACTAGGCATTCATTGTATGCAAAAGAAGGTAGAGACAAGAGAGAAGGACTGAAAATTCTCTCACACACGAGAAAAACAAAAGACAGCGCAGTGATGGATGATATGATCTTCTGTTAAAAAAACAAAAGCTACATATATATGTCTTTTTTTCATTTCAAGCACTATCATAGTGTTTCTTTTGTCTCTTCTATTATTTTACCTTTATTTTTGTCTACCCTCACCATATGGGTGGGACCACTCATCCATGCCATCCAGTACAGGCTTGTTCACTGTGTTCATGGGGTAAGATAAAGTCAAACATTTTAATTTTTTATGCACAAATTTTCATTAAAAATTTATGATTTAAGATTCTTAAAAAATGTTTTAGAGCCACTCGTTAATATTTCCTTTATTAAAATTGTTAACTATCTACCAAATTATTAAATGTTATTAACCGCATTTTTTCGACAACCCGCTTATTTGTCCACGTGAACTTAACTTAGTTGACAAAGACATTGCATTATATATGTAAGGATTGAGGTTTGAACTCCTGACATCTGAATTATTCATCTTAACAGATCAATTTCTAACCACCAAACTACTTGACAAAAAAACTAATTATGAAGATTAACAGTTTATGTATTTTTATAAAACGTCCTTAACTTGGTAGGTATGTAAACAAGATCATAAAACTATAAAATTTCCATGATATCTGCAAACAAGAGCGTTGATCCTATTGGTTGGAGGATTGAGACGAGAAACAAAGACTTTCAGCACCATCAATTGTTACATCTCAACCACACATTTGATATCATATTTATTCGTAACAAGATTATAATGTTCAACATTCAACTCATCCACTTTTGTGTAATCTTAATCATAACAAACATTTCCTGTTTAATAGAGTGATAACTAGCATCATTAGGTTTGACATTATCTCTTATCATCACAGTTGCTGCTCTTTTAGTAGATTTCACCTCTACAATGCCGGGATATAATTGAGTTATAGCAGCACCCGAGAGTAAAATCGTCATCTTTTGATTCATTGGCAATCTGCAGTGCACGTAATTCATTGATTAGAATAAGATAACTATGATAGTTCAATACAAAATATTTAAGCCGTGAACTTCGTTTTCTATTAACAAAAACGTAAGATGTCATATTTTAAGCCCTTCACCCTGCATTCAACAATTTATCCTTATATGAGAGGGAAATTTTCGCTCCTATTCCTTATCAACTTTAATAAGATGGAGTAATTTACATGTTAATTTGAATGATTATGAATGACAAGTAAGCTTTTTGACGAAATATCTTGTTAATCCAATAAATATATCCCACCATTTCCATTTCTCGCTTCAGAAAACCATTGTCGTTAGGGAAGATGAAATCGTCCCTGCTCCTTCACCTGTTGCGTCAGTTCCAAACAATGTCTCAGATGAGATAGCATATATCAATGCTCAACTTGCCAAACCCGAAGAGGCACCGGCCATAATTCCCGACCTTATGCTTCGAGTTCAGAAGCTGAATGTTCTCTTTGCACAACCTCCACCTTCTGCTGAAGCTACTCCATCCAAGAAGAGGAAGACAACTGAGACCAATGCTGCTGAGAAGGAGAAGAACGACGATCCTGTCGCTTACTATGAAAAGCACCTAAACAAACAGTTCACTGAGTTGGGAAATAAAATCAAAGGTTTGAGACATCTGGTTGAAAATCTGAGTCGCACGGTGAACTTTAACTACTCTAAGATCGATTGTTTGAAGCACCAGATTTCTGAAATGAACAAGGACATTGTTTTTCATGAAGTTCAGATTCATGACCTTGGTTTGAAATTGAGATATGGTACTGGATGTTGATGTTGATAAATTTGTTGATTAAGATTGTAGAGTCAATTATTTTGTAGCTGGTAACTGTCATGACTTAATGGTTTTGCAATATTCTGCTTATCATTGTAATTTCTATTATGAACACATAAAGCATGCACAAGTATTAGTGTTTATGAATTGTTGGTTGTTGGGGGTGAAAATACTCGCAATTATGCATGAATATCGATTTCTAGTTGTAAACAATAGCCCTTATTTGTCATCTTTGGAAAATTGGATCTTCTCGGGATTAGTCTGAAAATCTGTCTAGTATGTACATTTTAATCTCTTAAGTTTGTGTAAGGGGGTCCCTTTTCCTAATCTGCAGTCAGCAGTGGATCTTCTCGGGAGCAGGTAGGTGTCATGGCACCCCTCAATTAAGTTATATATACTATACTAGGCGTGATATAACATGAATGTTGCATCTGTCTGAGTGTCAAGAGTTAATGTCTTTTTTTTTTTTTTTTTATGTAGTATATTTCTTGGTTATTTATAGATTAGCGTTTGATTTATAAAAAGATTGCTCGCATTACTAATTGAGTTTCAATTTTGTATATGTTGTTAGGTGAATAAGAAGATTTAAATGGCGAGAGGAAGTGGATACCACCAACAAGTTGAAGTCGGGCTACTTTCGTATTAGTCGATGTTATTTTGACATACTTGCTTCACTAAACTGAACAAAACTTGTTTACACATTTTGCTGTTACTTTTGGCCACATTTACCTTTGTTGGTACTTATTTTGAAATATTCGAGTTCGTGCTATGCTTGTCTATAATCGATACAAGCCCTCTACTCAACATCTTCCTTTATTACTTACTTATTTTAAATCATAGTTGATATTCAATTACTTTTGGATGCACTAGCAGAAATTTATACCCTTTCTTTATAGAATCCAGCATTCATTATTTGGATGCAGTGGTATAAAATCATACCCTTTCTTTACATGATCCAACATGCATTATTTGCTAGCAATATCTCTGTCTTATGTGTTTCTGGTGTTAAAATGAATGTGGTTGAGTTGAGGTTATTGATATTGTGTTTGATTGCCATGAAGCATTTATCTTGCTTCACTAAATTATATTTGAATTGGCATAGAAAATGTATGTGCATCTCTTCTACTGTTAAGCATTCATATTAGTAGTTTCAACTCGTCATTGGAGGAATGGAGTAGATATTTAAGAACCTTCATGAGGGTATTCAACTGCATTGTTCTGTCTATAGTATTTTGCCTTGTGTGAAGTGTGAACATAGAATTGTTCTGTCTTTAAATTCTGCCTTATAAAGTGTGAAGTGTGGACATATCATGTAAATGAAAATAAGGGTACACGCATTAGCCTTCCACTCAACATCTTCCTTTGTTAGTTACTTATTTTAAATCTTAAATTTGATAAAGACTTGATTCTCTATAGTTCTACTTCAATTACCTTTGGTTGCACTAGCAGAGAATTATACCCTTTATATCTGTCAAGCTGCTTAATCTCTTGGAATTTTCTCTAGAGTTGATCTAATTTTTCCGTTAGACTATGAAATTCGGATACTTCAAAATTGAAGACGGATCTGTTTCAAATAATGATACTCGTGCGTTCCTTAGAAGTATCGTAAGTAACGTAATTATTTATTTTATTTTGTAAAAAATAATTTACTAGATACATATATGATACTTCTAGGTACTCGTGGATACATATATACATATCTATGATGCATGTGAGAAATTAGTGGAGATTATATAAATGATGACAATGAAAGAGAGTATACTTTATTAGTTAGCATTACAAGACTTCTTTTTATATGGAGACAAATTAGTCAACAAAAGTTAATATATTTGATTTATAATGTAGACTAAATACATCAACTTAACTTTTGTTGATCCATTTGTCTCTTATAAAAAATGACATTTTGTCGACATAACATCAATGCTATATGTCTGAGAGGTTTTCATGCAAATTTTCATAAATAATACAGGTTTTCACTCCAATTGCTAACTAGCTAGCATGCGAAGCACCATCACCATTTCAAATCTTGGTACCCAAAAAATACACTTATTGAAATGTTTATGTTATGGTATGCAACTTCATAAGCATTGAAACATTCAATAGATTCAGAGTGTAACCCTACTCATGCAGTACATACTTAACCAATGAAACCAACCAAACACACATAGTACCACCTACTCTGTTTCCAAAAAATAAACATACAACCTACTCCCCCTGCATAAATATTCGGTTTCATTTGTAGATTTGTATCCCACAAGAATTATACCAAAACACCACTCCAATTTCACTTCACTACGGTAGAGTTTCTTATCTTCTTTTTCTCACAAATTCATCTTTTAGATCTAAATTCTTTTTCAAAATTATTTAACCCACCTGGTCGGTCGATGGTGGTGCTGGTTTGAGATGTTGAAGTGTAGACTTAAGAACACAATTTTTTGTAGTTTAGTTTGGTTTCTTAAAAAAATCAATATTAATTTCTATAAAATGTTCCGATTGCTACATCGGATACATACAATTTGTTGTGTTCGTGTATGGCATAAATACGTCTTATCATCAAGACATCATGCGATTATGTAGATAAAGTCTCTAAATATGATAAGTTAAATGTGAAACATTATCATTGTTATTAAATATATTCATATTGTCACGTTTTTAAATATGATTTTGGCATAATTATATTCAAACAATGTACTACATCAGATATTATTGTTATTAAATTTTTACTTTTTATGTAAAAGTACAGATTTTCAAGATGGATGAACAATCAGTGATTCTCTTCAAAATGGAAGCAACGAACAAAGAGATGATAGCACTCTCAAAGAAACTTGTAGAGAGTAAGGAAAATTTGGTTAAGAAGAAAAATGAGAGTGAGGAAACAATAAAAGAGCTCCAGAAAGATCTTGCAAAAGCAACTGCTACGAGGGATGCTCTTACTGAAAAGCTCAATGCTCTTAAAGAAAAAGTCAAGGCTCTTAGAGAAAAAGACAAGTGAATATCTCTTAGGGGTCCGTATAAAATGGACCAATGGATGTTTTGGTACAAGTTAGACCAATAAAAATTAGTAGTGTATCATTTCTTGTACCAAAATATAATTATCTTTTCTTATGTTGTTTTCTCTAATATTTGTTCTCTCTCATGAATGTGTGTTGTGTGTGGCCATGGAAACCCAAACATTACTCAGAACAAGCAGAAAACGAGAGGAAAATTGACTTCCATGGTATAAATTAAATTTATGATCATTCTGTTAGCGTAAAAGCTAAAAATAAGAATATAATTAAAGTAAAATATCTGAATAAAGCACAGAAAATGGATTAATTTTTTTTTGTCTTTCCTACTTTGTGAACCTTGAGAAGGTAGATCAAGAAGAAGAAGAAGAAGAAGGAGAGGCACACGAAGGAATCATTTTTGTCAATAGTGGATCCCACTTAGCTATCACATGTGTCTAACTCTCTTGATTGAGCCACTTCGCCGACCTTCACAGCACTATTACACCTTTAGTGTCTTGGGTCAAGGAGGGTGTGGGTTTAATCCTACAGCATTTAGACATAGGGAGATAGCCCTTACCTTACATCCTGTTTTTGTGGTAATCAACTAGGTCATAAGCCAAAGTCTTAAGACTATCCAAACATAGAGTATGCTCAAGTGTAGGGAACCAAGCTCGCTGGGATATTGTAACACATCTACTTGATAAAGTCAAATAAGAAGAAAAGCATGTTAAAAGAACATGAGTTTTATTTATTGAAATTTTCTGTTGTTTATTAACGATTTCAAAAGGTTTACAACTACTCAAAGTAAACTCAAATAAATATTGCTATGATGCAATTAACACTACCCTTTAGGACCAAAATATCACTGTCTGCAAGTGATGAAACAGCAGAACTCTACATACACAACTTTTGCTGGTTTCAGCCTCAAGCCCTCAACATAAATAAATTGCAACGTCTAAAGAGAACAGCATAAATCATTCCTTATCAGCCTGTCTATTGGCCTCAACATTGTCATCTTTCTTGGGCTTGCCAAATGATTTCTGGGCGGCCAAATCAGGCATAGATGGTTCACCTGTTCTCTTAGAGAGGTCATCAGCTGAGTTTTCAGAGCCACGGGGACTCACCAGCTTCTTCTGAACATCTTCAAATTTTGCGGTGGAAGATGGTGTTGTGCTCATGCTTCTCTTTGAATCCAATGCATCTATGGTCAGTGCAGACACCTCATTCCGGGAGGCATACCAGGAATTACCACAGGCAACACATTCCAGCTGAAGAAAAGGCAGAACAGCAAGCAATCAAACCAAGCTCTAAAGCTACAGGACACATTGGTCTGTTTGGAATTTTGACTCTTAAGTAAAAAATGCAAACCTGATAACGGTCATCATGTCCAGCATGGATAATCTCCCTCAAACCCACCTTAGAATCCGTGCATCTTGAACAGCGGGCATCTGTCATCTGTTTGAGGTAAGGGAAAGCTAAAGTCGGCAGATTTTCACACAACAGAGAAAAAATTGTAGTGGGAGAAAGGAAGGAAAACTTACTTGCATGTGTTGTTTCTCATCAGGCTCCTTCTTGGTTTTTTCCTCAGCAGTCAAACCCTCCTGAAGTTCATATTTAGTAGATGACCATACAAAACCAAACAATCAATATGCAGTTTAACCTTTTCAAAAGCATCTTTTATTGAGGACGGGAAGCACTATTATTTCAATTAATAGTTGCTTTATGAAGTGCATGCATTCCTTGCTGTTTAGATAAAAGAAAACGCGCAGATAGCTTTAAATGAAAGAAAAAATTATTTCTTGCTGTTTAAATGAAAATGATTGCTTGCTGTTTAAATGAAAGGAAAAAATGATTTCAAGCACCGTTGGAAAGCATGAGCCATTTCCAGTATTCTGAGAGTTTATCTATTTTATATTAACTACACCAATGTTTTAAAAAGTAGAATCAACCTACAAAAGCAATTCCAAACAAAACAAGCGTTAAAGAAAACTACAGTTTCTACATGAATGTTATAGTCATTTAACCCGATAAGGACACCTCTACAAAAATGCAACCAAAAGGGGGAGGGTGGTCGACATTTTTCAAGGATATAAGGGAAGAGGTTTGTAATCTTCCACTTCCCCCTAGAAAAAGTTCCAAATGCTCCAACTTAATATTTTCACAAATAAAAGTCTTGAGCAATAAAATTTTCTTGCTTCTTGTATATTCATTTCTTTTATTAGGATAAAGAAATAATCAAAGGAGCAGAACATTTTGGAGACTGTTGTAGAAGGTTGAATTAATAGAAATTCAGTGATATAAACAAAAACTGAATGCTGCTAGCTTAAATTGGAAAATAGTAGTCAAAATTCTACTAAGCAACTTCATTTCATTCAGCAGACAGGTCATAAGTTCCATTGAACATTTTAGAAAATACCACATCTAGACAATCTCGTACCTTTAATTCAATGGGTGTCATATTCAAAATTTTAGAAGGTTTCAACTCTCCATTTAACAGACGGCGTGCTAGCAATGCATTGTTCTGCAAAGAACACAAAAATGGAATAAAATATTCAGTTCATCATTACCACTGCAGAGAAAAATTGACATGTATAAGACAAAAATATTAATTCTCAAGCCAAAAACATCGTCATTATAACCATGGTGCTGCCACATTGATTTCTCAGACCAAAAACACCGCAGGAGGATTGGATGTGACAATGGTAAAGATATAAATAAGAGGGAGGTTGAGAAAATTTACAGCTAGCTTCTTTTTCCCTTTCTTTTCAATGACATTAAGAGATAATGCACATAACATTACTGTGTGCTTTGTAAACATGTAATTACTTAGTATGCAACAGCATGATCATCCAACATTCCAACTCATTGTTTCTGCATTATGTTATGAATGGAAAGACAATACTTTTATTTCGAGCTTTTAACCTCCTAGACATAAATATAAATTTATTAGATAATAATAACAGAAATCAATACATTAAAATTCACACCCTAAAATGTAGCAACAATATGAATTTTTTCAATGACTCAAATATAATAATTATAATTATTTCAAGGGTATCATTTATATATGCAGAATGCCAGCTTCTGACCTTGAGATTAAAATCTAATTGCCGCAGCTTTTGGTTATACTTCTGAAAATCTGTTGAAAAAGCCTCATGGGAAGCTTTTTCAAGAGCAACTATGGCTGAAACAGCAGCATCTGGCCACACAAAAGACTCGGAACTCTGTAAAGAGAAAAAAAGACAGAATTCATATACTCCTTAAGGAAAGGGAAGTAAGAACAGGATGGGAAAATAAATAATTGATAACCCAAATAAAACATAAATTTTATACCTTCTGACCCTTGTTCTGAGAGTCATTTGCTATTTCTGAAGTTCTATCATTGCTTTTATTCTTGATTTCATCAGACTCGGCATTTCCTGATCCTTTTTCCTTTTCTGTACTATCATCACTATTACACATGTACTGAATGTGTTGAAGCAACCTCTCCAACCATTTGTCGCGATGAATGTTTCCAGTTAGTGCATTGAAATTTACTAATATGCGATGATGCTCTGAGTCATTATTAACACAACTCCCAGGTGTTTCAGGCTTGGAATGTTGGTCACTCTTAGAAACTCCTTCCTCCTCCCTTGAAACATCAATGGGAGAAATGCTCTTTCTCCTTAAGCTTCTTTTATTTTTTGTCATGTCCTCCTGAACAGCAGGAGGGGCTTCTTCAGGCTCAATGTCAAGTAGATCACCGATGCGTTTTATAGTTTTCTGAACAAGCTCGTCAATTTCTTGCTGGTTAACATCCTCATAGTCCTTATCAGTCAGCTTCCAGAGTTTCCTTTCCAAAGTGTCATACACCCTTTGTACGATGAAGCCAGGATGTTGCTTACGTTTCGGAAACTGTTTGTTCAAGGGCACAAAATGCACCACGCACTTATGCATAACAGACTCTGCAGGAACCTCATCACGGTGAAAACTATAAAAAAGCTCCCTTGTATCACACGATTTCCAGCTTCCACCGCCTTTTTTTTCAGCTTCTTCAGGACGATAAAACCACTGTCCAGCCACCATTATGCTGCCACTAAAGTACTGTATAATGTCCTGACAGAAAAGCAATATCAAAACACTCAGATTGAAAAGATCTATTAATCCAGAAAATCAAGAAAAGCAGAAAGGAGTAAAAAACGAATATTGATAAGGAAGGAGTTCAGGTATGCTCCATTTAGTCCATTTAGGGTCTTGATGGAAGACATGTGGCAAAAAAAAAACTGAGGGCTGAGATTTTAAGTTAATAAATTAATGTTTGCTTAGTAAAATAATAAAAACAATATCTTCCTCTTCTCTCTTATGATCACTCTTTTTCTTCCACCGTAGCCCACCGCCTTGAACCTCCAACGTGGTGCATCTTTTTTATTCAAATCATTAGCAACGCTTGGAAACAGATAACCTGAGATTTGATATCGAATTCGAAACTGATAACCTGAGATTCCCAATAATACAAATCGGAAATCAAATCACTAATTCCAACTTGACCATACAAATCAGATCTATTTTTGACAGCCCAACATTGTTACTTTCATCGGAGAAAAATCCAAGAGATCCACGATAATTAAAGAGGGGAGAGCGGCGACGGAGCTATGGATTCGTTTGTGATAGCAGCGGCAAGACAAAGATGAGAAGAGGAGATAAAACGCGACACAGTGAGAGGAGGTTGGCGACGATGGGCTGCGACAGGCGGAGTTTTGATTTAATAAAAACAAATGTTAAATTTTTTAACTTAAAATAAATCTCAGCCCTTAAATTATTTTTGCTTTCATCCAAGAACATAAATGGACTAAATGGAGCTGTTTGTTAAATGGAGCATACCTGGACTCGTTGATAAGGGGAGTGAAACCCTTTACAACATCAACATAACACAAACTAAAGTAATTGTAGGACATTATTACATTATGCCTTTCCTAAATTATATCACAGCCCTGCATTATTAATCTTTTCCTATAACAGAGTTACAGATATTGTACTTGACTACTGGCGGTGGTCCTGATGGATCCGATATCAATATCAACACGTAATTAATCAAATAGAATAAAAATTTCCACTTAAAAACCAAATTAGCTTCAATATTCTTATGCTAAATCCAAAGCATGACAACGGAAACGGAAAAACTTAACAACGTAAACAATGTCGCATAACAATAACATGTCAGCTAGAGTTGTGTATCTACTACTAATGCAAATAAAGTTAGCAAACAATTTTTTTTTATAGGGTTTTGATCCTTCCTATAATTTTTCTCTACACCCTCAACAATATTTTAGGGTTTAGCATACATGAAAGGACCCAAATGTTCAATCATTCTATAAAACTGATCAAAATGTTCAAATTTTCAACCCTAATTCTTAATCAAAATTAGGCATATTAATCAAATACCTTGATTATAGCAACATATGGTTTTTGTTCTTTATCCTCAGGCACAAGCATTACAGGATCCTCCTGCAAAAAACAACAATTTGCATTATAACATTTGAATCACGAAATCAAATCACGAAAAAAACGTTACGGAACTTACAAGAGAATATTGATTTCCATCAAACTCAAACGATTCGTAATGTCTCTTCCTCCCTCTTCCTTTCCCCGAAACCCTAAGTGGTTCACCAATCGGCTTTGCATCCTCTGGAGTTTGAGGTGAATCCTTTTTCTCTTCTTCCTTCGCATCGCTATCGTTATTGCTATTGTCGTTGGATTCTTCGTCGTCTTCTTCGTCTATAAGCTTCATCTTCTTTCGTTTTCGAAGCTTTGAATGCTGAGGTGGCGGTGGTGCTTCGTCTTCTTCGTCGTCGCTTGTGGCGACCTGAGTGAAGCGCCGATTCACCATTTCTCACACAACAGCTTTGAATTGTTCACACTGTTACAATGAACGCGACAACAGGTTATGTTGCAAACAACTAACGTGTGTCTCAAAGTTAGATGGAGACCCAAGGGTAAATTAGTAACTCTCATCTACATTAAATGAAGACTATATAAATGCTCAAAATAAATTAAAAGTTACAAAAAAAATAAAACCTAATCTGTCAAAGTGACGGCATGAAAAATTGAATCCAAGACCTTGCGATAAATCTCAAATTTATCGTTATTGTTTAGACATTGACAAGTCGGGCTAATCAATCAAGATTGATACTCTTATGAATGTTATGAAAGTGTGAAGATAATAAAGAATGAAGAATTGTGTTTAAGATGACGTAGGGAATGTTGTCCTAAGTCTTAATGCATTTACAGAGGTTTCATCTTGCATGAAGAAGATTCATGCAAGATTCATTAAAGTGTCTAGACGAAACGATAGTTTTATTTGAAGGTTAATAGTGTTTTTGCCTCCTGTAATATAGTGCACTTTTTGTTTTATTCCCTGTAAAAAAAAATTTTTTAGATTCAACCTTTGAAAAACGAAGATTCTTCAGGATTGACCCCTCACCTCAATGTGTCAGCAGAATCTCCTATGTAACAGTGACGTGTCAATTATTATTTTTTTCATGCCATGCGTGTAAATGAACGTCACGTGACATTTGTGGTTTTTTTTAAAAAAACGAAAAAAAAACTTAAAAAATTTAAAAAAAAATGGAAAAATTAATAATGATTAAAAAAAACTGGTAAAATAAAAAATAATGAAAAAAATCTGGAAAAATTATAAATATAATTTTAAAACGTCACGTCATTTATAATTTTAAAAAACGTGAAATTTAAAAACGAAAAAAAAATCTTAAAAAATTAAAACAAAACCTGGAAATTTTATGAAAAAATTTAAAAAAACTGGAAAAATTAATAATAAAAAAAAATGATTAAACAAATCTGGTAAAAAGAAAATTAATGAAAAAATTCGGGAAAAATTTTAAAAAAAATCTGGAAAAGATTAATATATATCAACATTTTCTAAAAAATTAATATATTTAGAAAAAAAATCAAATTTCAAGATTTTTTTCAATTCCGGTAAAATTAAAAAATCCTAGAAAAAATTCATATTTTTATTTTCAAAAGTAAGAAGTTTTATTTAAATCTTTTCCATAATTTTTTTCGAAAATTTTGTTTTTTCAAATATGATATTCTGGAAAAAAAATTTCAATATATATTAATCTTTTCCATAATTTTTTTAAATATTTCCAGATTTTTTTATAATTTTTCCATATTTATTTCATTATTTTTTATTTTACCAGATTTTTTAATCATTATTAATTTTTCCATTTTTTTAAAATTTTTCAGTATTTTTATTAATTTTTTAAGTTTTTTTTCGTTTTTAATTTTTTTAATTTTTATTTAAAAAAAATCACAAATGCCACGGAACGTTTATTTACACGCGTGGCATGGAAAAAAAAAATTAAAAAAAAAAGGAAGAAATTGACGTCACTGCCACGTAGGAGATTCTGCTGACACATTGGGGAGAGGGGCTAATACTGAAGAATCTTCATTTTTCAAGGGTGGAATCTAAAAAAAAAAAAAATACAGGGGCTAAAACCAAAGTGCACTATATTACAGGGGTCAAAAACACTATTAACCCTTTATTTTATTCATTAAAGTGTGAAATTTTATTTTATTTTGATTGATAGACGAAATGACAAGGGTCATTAAAAAATTACATAAATAAGTTGAGGAATCAGGATTTAAACCTTGGTCATAGAGTTCGATCTGACAATTTCAACATTTTTTATCAGTTGAGCTATAACGTGTGGACTAAGTTATGTAATTTATGAGTTCTAGTTAATATAATTTGAGACCTATGTTTATTCTGTAATTTTCATTAAAAACGAAAAGGAAATTCAAAAAAAAAAAAAAGGAAAATAAAACACTAAAATGGATGTTATGACGAGGGGTTTAAATAAATAAACTATAAGCATTAACAATCTCTTGAGTTTAGTAAAAAGGAAAATCTTGTGTTGAGTATCTTCTTTTGATGACAGTAAAATGTTTTTTTTTTTTTAATCCTTTAATGAAACAATTGTCGCGCCACTAAGCATCTTCTTCTTTTAGATTGGATGTCGAGCATATTATTTGGTTAAAGTTAGGTGCTTCGGCCTATTTGAGACTTCTTGTTTTGCATGACTGCCCTTTTGATCTACACTCCATTCTCCTTACATATGCTTTGGATGTGAAGTTTATACATTGTTAGTTTTTTTTCTTTCTTTTTTTCTCTTCGTAACCCAATTTTTTTTTTTTGTCGAATCGATTGGAAAATTAAAAAACCACAGCTGGATCGTGAATGAATGGTGCCGAATGGAAAAATGACAAACATTTTTATCGTAGCCATATCAATAATCTTTTCTTTCTCATTTCCTCCAAATCATGTAGTTTCTCACTCTTTTAACGTTAGGGTTTGAAACATATATTTTTCTCCTGTCACGTGTCATGAGCAGCCACCGGTTCTGATACCATAACTAAAGATTTGATTCTCCCATAAAGCATATCTGAAGCATACATATTTTTATGGGTCCTTTCGAGTTAGTTCTGAAATATTTGTCATTCTTCAAAACCCTAGCTTAAGAAAGGTAGTTAAGAGTTGATCAAGGAGTTAAAAATTAAAAAACAGGATTTGGGATAATGAGGTTCATTTGAATTCGCTTGTTTTTGAGCTTATGTAAAACAGTTTATGCAAATAAACAATCTTTTATGTACTATTCATAAGTTTGTCAAGGTAGTTTATGAAAATATAATTTTCGTTAGTGAGAATTTATGAATAACATAAAAATTTATTTATTTGCATAAATTACTTTTCATAAGCTTGAAAATAAATCAATCCAAATGGACCCAAGAATTTAAATTTAAAATTAATTAAATTGAAACGAGAATAATTATTAATGAATAATTTTCTTAACAAATAATTATAATTATCAATGAATAACTATGTAGCTAATTTCTTGTAATTTTTTTTATTTTTCTTTGTAAATAATTCATTAATTATAAATCGGAAGGGTCTCTCCTTCAATCATATGTCAATTTTAGCTAAACTAGATGAATAAATATCGTAATATTTTTTTATTCTTCTTTGTCTTGTTTTATTATGTGATTGTTTGATCACCACATATATGAAGAATATTTCTTAAGAATATAAGTCAGTTTTTTTTGTCAAAATAATAAATACAAAACTTTTGTGAACTAAAGTTAGCTTAGTCAAAAAAGAAAATGTACACTAAAGTTTTTTTTACAATAAATTAACTATTTTAATTCCTTAAATAAAAAAAGTATCTTCATCTCTGTTTAAGATACATCGTTGATTACTCTTCCATCATGCACGCAAGTACATCTTTTCTACGATTGCATCTTTAAATCACCGTATTACATTTTATCCAATAATAAAATTTATTAATTTTTTTGTAAAAATAATTGTTTTCATAATAAAAAATTGATCTAATTCATAATAACAAATTTATAAAAAATTTAAAATTATTATATCGGATATCACGTGATCAAAGTTCAAATCTCATGATGTATATAAATTTTCAATAATCATTATTATTTATAGGGTTTATTAAGTTTTTAGTCCCTATAAATATTCATGGTTTTGTTTTTAGTCCCTACAAAATAAAATCACACTTTTTAGTCTCTGTGACATTTTCCTTAAGTATTTTAGGGACCAAAACTCTTGATGGAAATTTTTACAGGGACTAAGAATGCTGATGGAAAAATTTTATAGGGACTAAAAATGTTGATGAAATTTTTTATAGGGACTAAAAAGTATGATTTTATTTTGTAGGGATTAAAAACAAAAATCTGAATATTTATAGGAACTATTTACTTAATTAACCCTTATTTATATATGAAAAAAATTTGATTCACTTTAAAATTGAATAAGCAAATTTGAGTTGGTCTTCGTAAACTTAACTTAATTAATAGAAACAATGCATAATATATTTTTTGAAGTTCAAACACCAGAGGAAAAAAAATTGAGGGTCTGTTTGGGAAACTAAAAAAAAAAACTTTTAGCTTTTAGCTTATAGCTTATAAGCTCGTTTGACAAAAAAAGCTCTGTTTGGTAACACTTTTTCACCATGAGCTTATAGCTTATTTCACAAGCTTATAAGCTATTTTTCAGAAGCTATTCCAAGTAGCGTTTGAGCTTATAGCTTCTCGCTTTTTCTTTCAATTTTACCCTTATTATTTCATTTAAATTGTATTTTTATCCATTATAATTTTTATAATAAACTACGTAATAAAGACTACTATCCCTTTATTCCAATTTTTGTATATATATCAGCTGGCCTTTTTTTTTTTTTTTAAATATATACCTTCGTTTTTTTTTTACGAAACAAAATACTATTATTCTATTAGTGTTACTTTTTATTTTTATTTTTTTGAGGTAAGTGTTATTTTCTTTATTCTCTATTATTAGTATTACTCTATTAGTGCTACCTTTTTTTTTGTTTTTGAGGTAAATGTTATTTTCTTTATAAAGTAGAAACACTTAAATGATAATAAATATAAGATAAAATTTTAGTGAATAAAATTTAATTTAATTTATAATACATAGGATATATTAAATTAATAAATTTAAAGTATTTTTTTAAACAAAAATTAATTTACAAAATTACAAATACTTAAATTAATGATATAATTTTTATTATGAATTAAGAATATCCTTTATGTCATTTTACATTTATCAGCTAGTTAAACCGTTATTTTTACCAAACACTTCAGTTAGCTTATCAGCTAAAAGCTACCAACTAGCTTATAAGCTAAAAGCTATCAGCTAGCTTATCAGCTATCCGCTATTTTTACCAAACAGAGCCTGAGTCTCACCGATAGCCGACCAAAAGGGATTCATTGTATATCCCAAAGTGAGAAGAACATAACACTTGTCAAGCAAAGGTGGGCACTCTATAACATAAGCCAAACAAGATAGCTGACGTGTCACTCAAGTGACACGTGTATCACAACCAAGGCCAAACAATCCTTACTTACTATTTCTATGTATAAATTGTTCAATTTTAATTGATTAGTATTGGCAAACATTTTAGTAACATCTACGATCACTCCTTTCACAATCACATTTGAATAATCCAATCTAATTAACTTTAGCTACCTGGTAACTTACTTAACTTTTCATCAGTCAATTGCAATCTGCTGAAAACGTTTGTGTTGTGTATCCGTTAGACAAAAAAATAATACTACTAATGCATGCATTTAGCTATATATAGTTCATCACGTGTTACTTTGAGGTGTTAATATATGTTGTTAATTTCAATGAGGCAGAATGGAACTCCTTAACTTGAAAGGGACATTAGGATCATCATCCATGGTTTTAAGGAAAGTTGAGTCAAACCGAAGGGAAGGTGCATATTTTAAATTATCTTCTCTATATATATGTAGTGGTTCAGTCCATTATAAATTTTTGTACAGATCTACCAAAAAAAAAAAAAATTTTTGTACAAAGATAGAGAGATAGTAAAATGCAGACAAGGGAGAAGTGTTATTGTTGCCACTGAGCCATTAACAAAAGATGATTTAATTGACTACATGGTACATGGATGCAAACCTAAGGAAAAATGGAGGTGAAAAAAAAAAAACTCAGCATTCACAAATATTTGTCATTTTTTAATCTTGTATATGGAGTAAATAATTATTTAATGTCAAATTTATGTATGTGTGATTGCAGAATAGGCACAGAACATGAGAAGTTTGGTTTTGAGTTTGATACTTTACGTCCAATAAACTACCAACAAATATCAGCTCTACTCAATGGCATTGCTGCGAGGTTTGATTGGGATAAAATTATGGAAGGTGACAATATCATGGGACTCAAAACCGTAAGATTAGGACCAAACTCATGTTTCTGCGATATTGGTTAAGAAATTATAAAATGAAATATTAATTTGAAAATTATATATTTTACTTTTTAAAATAAAAAAGTGTTTCTTTTAATGTTAACTTTGTATTTTTTTTTCTATTTTTAATTGTTTAACTAGTGTCTTGAGACATTGGTTAGCATGACTCGTTATAAATACATTGAAAAATTGTTTTTCAGGGTAATCAAAGCATATCATTGGAATATGGTGGTCAAATTGAACTTAGTGGTGCGCCTTTGAAAACATTGCATCAGACTTATGACGAGATTAATTCACACCTCTATCAGGTCAGTATATGCAACTTGTTTAGATGTTGTTGTTATATAAGGTTTGAAGAAAAATGTTAGAAACAATCTATTTTTAACACTCTCTCTAATATTTACTCTTTTATTAAATACTTTATGTGGAAGTCATTTTCAATGTGTGGTATCCACGTGAATTTCACACAATAAGAGAGTGAAAATTAGAGAGTGTCCATAACACTTCTCAAAGTTGCAAATAACAAAAGATAAAAATAAAACTAAAAAAAAGGATGAAAAAAATTTACGGGCATCAGACTTATAAGATACTTCCTTCGGTCACTATTATAAGCAAATTTTGACTTTTTAGGTACATTCAATAAATGATGTATGTGGTCTATAATATAGACTACATGCATCATTTATTGAATAAATCTAAAAATTACTACCTCCGTTCCTTTTTAATTGTCACATTTTGACATTTTACACAAACCAAGACAATCAACAATTGATATTACTTTTGATGCAATAAGCTATACTTTTACTATAATGATTTTATTCATTTAATATCTAATTTCATATATTTCTCTCTTCGCAGTAAATAACTGAGGATAATATTGGTAAAACAACATTTAATGTTGCATTGAACTTTGAAAGTGGCAGTTATATACAAACAAATTTTTTTTCCAAAAATAATACTTAAAAAGGAACGAAAATAGTAGAAATTTACTTATAATAATGACCAATTGGAGTAAACGACTTCTCAAGAAGTGCCTTCAGTATCACATTGCTCCTAGCCCGACCTCCCAACGTAGCTAAGAAATTATGAGTTTCTTTCATGAACATTCAAATTTCAAGGTACATTGAATTCCCTCAGCAACAATCTCATGATTGCACATATTAAATTCCCATAATGATGATAAACATTCGAGGTACATTGAATCAAAAGAACAACATGAAGAGAGTTATAATGAGAAACAATAATACTTTGAAGCAAGATTTTACAATTCGAGAGTTTACCTCAACTCGTTTTAGCTATATAAATTCGAATCGTAAACTCGTACGAGTTTATCTAAAATTAAAATTATATAAAATTTATTATATATATTTATAGCATATGTAAGCTAATATTTAAACAAAACATAACCAATTAACCACATTTAAATAATAAACTCTAACAATAAAAAATAAAATTTATCAGTACATTTAAACTCTTTTTCATCTTCAGTTGTAACTTTAACTTCAATTGTTCCATTTTCTCATTTAAATACTTGAGCAAATAATATATTTGAATGATTTCAAATCAATCAATAATAACAAGTTTCTGAATGCATTCCCTAAAATTCAATGTATGTCATTGTCACGCATTGGCGTAATTTCTGTACATAACAAGCATGGAAAAACTGAGTTATGCTAACCGTAAAGGTAAAATTTCAGCACCTTAGGATTGAAAAAACAATTGGATTTTGAAAGAAAATGACACAAAAAAAAAACCAAAAATAAAAAATAAAAAAACTCAAAGGTAAACTCGGACGAAACAACCCTACTTACCGATTTTAACACGTGTTAACTCGGTCAAACTCGTCAAACTTTTCGATTTCACCAAAAATCGAGTTTACCTCCGAGTTAACACGTTTTTGCCACCTAAAAACGTAAACTCGGGCGAGTTTACGTATTAACACTCGATTTGTGAAACAGTGCTTTGAACCCCGAAAGCCCACGCACATGAGCAAAATATCATCTGTAGAGAACAAAAGTGTCACTTATACAGAGAAATGAGATGGAAGTATGGCTGGAAATGAGCCGAGTCGAATCGAACTTGTCTAAGTTCGACTCGATTCGTTAAGAATTGGCTCGGTTCGAACTTCGGTTCGAGCTTGATACGAACTTTTTTTCAGCTCGAGTTCGACTCGTTTAAAGTTCACGAACAGTTTGGTCGGCTCATTAGGTTCAATTCGTTTGTTCAAAGCACATAACTTTAGGAATGAAAATAAGTAAATCTACTTGAACCACATAACTTAAAAGTCAAAGAATTTAAATTTTTGACCTATAAAATATATTGGAATTTTAACCAAATTTTAATGGACTGGATGAGGCTGTTATTAC
This sequence comes from Medicago truncatula, assembly GCF_003473485.1. Taxonomy (NCBI): domain Eukaryota; kingdom Viridiplantae; phylum Streptophyta; class Magnoliopsida; order Fabales; family Fabaceae; genus Medicago; species Medicago truncatula. The sequence goes on from NC_053046.1 coordinate 2,689,586, forward strand.
ACATAGTATTTAACACCAGTATGCAACCACCAAATTCAGTTTTGTCTTCTTTTGTCATATGTTTATTTTATTATAGATAATCATATCCTCCATTTTTCATACATGTTCCTATGTAGGACTATTTTAGTTTTGAAATCCTTAAAAACTACAACAACATTGTGCATGACATTGTCTATCAATTTTAATGTAGCTCATTATTATCCTACTATTTTTTTGATTTATAAATATTTAAATTTGATTTATTATTATTATCCTATTATTGCTAAGTGTTTGTCTTAGTTTTTAAAGTATTATATATATGATTAATTATCTATAAATTTTAAAATATTTTTTTAAGTGTTATATATATATAATTTACGCATCTTGTGAACCAAACGAGTCGAATTACATATAGTTCAAGTTCAATTTAATTAGTTGACGAACTTAATTTTCAGCTCAAGTTCGACTCATTTGGTTCATGAACCTAGTTCGACGAATCAATTGTCGGATCGAATTACGAACTTTAATCGAATTGGTTTGGTTCATTACCAACCCTAGATGAAAGAGAAACACTTGTTAGAAGAAGATAATATTAATTTATGGTAACTTCATTTACTATAGCACTTCAGTTTAAAGTGATGAAGTTGGTGTTCAACAGGATTAAAATGGGAATGTATGATGCATTTCTTGTTTGAATTGGTTTTGTTTATCCGAAAAGACCCAAGTGAAAATAAACACCCATAACCCCACCCATAAACAATTCATGTATAGGGTCGTTCCAAACAAGTCTTTGTTCTGCCTTCAATTGAGTTCTACGTTAGTCAATGGTGGGATTGATTCTTTAGATTGATCGGTCCTTAAACAAGATACTACATGTTAGCATGGGCGGTTCTATGGCCTGGCACTCGCCCGGGCTCTGGTCCAATTTTTTTTCAATTTCTTATGTAAACCCCTATAAATGTGTTGCAATTTTTTTTTGCCCGAGCTTTACAATAAATCTGGCTCCGCCAGGGCCGGCCCTAGGGCATAGGCCGCGAGTGCGACGGCCTAGGGCCCATGCCGGTAGGGGGCCCAAAAAATCTTTAAGGTAAGGGGGTGTATATAGAAATATTTGGATTTCGGGGGATATATATAGAAAAATTCTCTATAAAGGCCCAAACTTTGACATGATAAAGGAATGGGCTGACATCTGTTAGTATTTTTGGCCCTTTTAGTGAGATTTTCTATATATATCCCATGTAACACAAATATTTCTATATACACCCTCCTATAAAAAAATTTGGTTGTTCTTGATAATATGCTTAAAAATTTATTATCGAAGAAATTGGTGATATTTTTTTGGGCCCTTTGTTCCTAATAATGTGCTTCATTAATATTAAAAATATCGACGATATTTATTATCCAAGAAATGAGGATAATTTTCATAACAAAGCAAATTCTATTTAGTTGAAAATATGGTGCTAAAATTTCAGTCTACTTCACATGTGCTATTTTTCTCTACTTCTACGGTATTTTTATTTTGGTTTGGTGTGTATAAAATATTTAATTTATTTTCAGATGTTGTCTAAAAAAAAACATTTATTTTGTAGTGAAAAGCGAAATAAAAAAAATAAAATGAAAAGCAAAAAAACACAACAATGAGATAAAAAAATTATGATGCATTATGTAAGGGCCCTTTTTTTATATTATGCCTAAGGCCCGTAAAACTCTAGGAACGGGCCTGAGCTCCGCTAGTGCATGTTAGTATTGACCTCATTCAAAACCATCCCCTCTAGTATCTCCATGCAAATGACAAAAAGTTAAAGGAAAACAAAATCCCTTTGGCGCAAAATTCTTAGGGGAGAGAATGACTCAATTATTCTTCAATTTCGAAACAACCAAATAGTAGAAGACGAGATAACATGCATAATTAGGGATTCTTTAAGGACTCAATCCCTTGTCGTACCTTGATATGATGTGTGTAGAGTTTACCTATTCAATAGAGAAATTTCAAATTATTCAAAAATAAAATAAAAAATAGAGAAGTTTCAAATGTTTCATAATCATTTAGCTGGATGGAAAGCTAGCTATTGAATTTGGCTGAGCATATATTACATTGTTCGAACCAGCTATTTATTGGGAAGCAAATAGATGCGTAAATGTGTTGGCCAAAATGGATTGTATAGTAGATGTGTACTATCAGGATTTATGGTCAGATATAGGCAATCATTTTTCATGTGTCTAGTAACTCTCTAGTTTTTTCTTTTCTTTTGGGCTTTGTCCCCTTTGTGTTAAAATATATCATATATATATACCATAGACAACACGATTATATTTTGAAGGCAACATTGATTATGTGAATGTGAATTGCAACACAACTTATTCTATAAGTTTGTATTATTTAAACAACTATTTATTTATATGACAACTTATGAGACAACGTATATTTACAAAGAAAAATATGTATTGATACGAAAATCAAAATAATAAAGAAAGAAAGTAGAAATATAATATGAGTATGAAAGAGAAAATTATCATAAAAATTATTACAAAATAGTTATATAAATAATATTTCTCTTATTTTATTTCATGTTTGATAGGCCAAAACTGTTGCAGAGGAAATGGGAATTGGATTTTTAGGATTAGGTTTTCTGCCTAAATGGAGACAGGAAGACATACCACTAGTGCCCAAGGTAATGATAATATTTTGTACTTTTTTTGTCGTTATAAAACTTTTGAGTGCGCATTAATCAGGTTACGAGTTTTGTAAATTAAATTATATGTTTGGTAGAGTTAAGATCCTTTACTCATGTTTGGTATTATGTCACTAATATTCGAGTACACTTAAAGTTGATTATTGTTTGATTTCATTTTTCCTTTTTCAACAGTTTTTATTTTAAAGGACAACACTTTACTTTTATGTTGACTTCTTCCAGGTACGTTACGATATTTTGCGAAATTACTTCAATAAATTTGGGTCAAATGGTATCAACACATTATTAATGACATGCTCTATTCAGGTGAGTTAAATTTTTTAGTACTTCAATTACAACGCATAGGCAAGTATTTTTGTGAGTTATTTACAACACATTTATCCCTTTAATTATCTTCAGTTAAATAAAAAGAATGTTATATATTTTTTGGTGCAATATTTAAAAAAAAAAATTACTCCATCTAAATTTAGTACTAATAGTACACATTATGTATGGTTCTAGGTCAACCTTGACTTCAGTTCTGAAGCAGACATGATCAATAAAATGCGAGCCAGTCTTGCTTTACAACCTGTGAGAAATTTAATTTATATTCATTCTAATATTGCTAAAACTTTTCTAATTCTTATTGTATCAAACTAATTTGTACAACAATTTAATAAACCAGTTATCAACTGCATTATTTGCGAATTCACCTTTCAAGCAAGGAGTTCCAAATGGTTATGTCAGCTTAAGAAGGTTAATAGTTCTTTAATTATTTAGTCACCCTTATAAAATTAATAACCTGTGAAATTTACCTTTTTTTTTACTATTATGTATTTTAATTTTTTATTGGTGTTTAAACAGCCATTTGTTGGGTCAAGATGACATATGTCGCAATGGAATGCTCCCATTTGCTTTTCATGATACTTTTGGGTATGTTTACATTTACTTTTCTAATATTATTATCTTTGTTTCGAAACGAGTGTCATTTTAGAAGAAAAAGTTTATTTTAAAACGAATGTCCTTTACACTTTTTAATGTAGGATTACTTTTATTCTTCCAACTATACATTCTAATTGTTAAAGTGTACACTACATCCAAAGTATTATATTTCACATAGTAGAAAATACACCACCAGAAACTTGAAGATGTTAGTTAAACCATGAAATTTCGGAGACAAAATTCATTTTAAGGGTAGTAGAATGTAATATCCCAAAGATTAGTCTACCACTTTGTAACCATTATTTAATAATTCTAATTAGACTAAAGTGATGATTGGTAAAAACTTAAGTATTTAGAATTGAGATATTGGGTAAATTAGATATTGTATTATTAAGTAAGGGTCTTTTGATAACTTGGCCACCCACCTGAATTGTCAAGACCGACATAGTGCAAACACTCTAATATCTTGCAAGCGTTAGACCTCCGTAGGTTTTGTTTGGGGATTTGGAGGAGAGGGGAAGAAAAGATTTTGGGGGTGAAAAAGGGGAAATGAAGAAATCTTTTAATTTTTTTTTTATTTATAAAAAAGTAGGTTTTTAGAAAATGATAAATTAATGCATATGATTACTATATTTTTAATTTTAAAAATATTATAACAACATAGATTAAATTTAAAGAATTCATATAAACCTTTCTTTAATACAATTTTTGAGTCCCTTCAAATGATGAGAGTTTTGTATTATAAAGAAAAGTTAACCCCCCAAAGTCATTCCCTCTTATTTTCTTCTATTTCTTCCACTTGCTTATTCCTTTTTTCTCAAGTCTTCCCCTCCAAACTCGCAAATAAAGCTTTAGGATGAGACCCTAAAATATTTTAAGGACAAAAGCATAGGAAAATTCTAACATGGATCAGTGGGTCATATGGTCCATGATGGACAAGTATTTGTGAACGTTAGATCCTATTGTCATATTATGTACTCTCCAGACATGATTTTTCTTCTAACTCAAATTCTATCTCCGATATGTCACTTGTCCCATCTCTTTTATCGTTGAACCGCCAACTCTTTTTGGGTAACTTAAAAAATATTAATTTGATTTTTATAAATAAAAAATATTTTTAATAATCACCGTTTTCTCCTCCAAACTCGAATTTCCTCAATATTCATCCTCAACCCCAAAAATCATAAATCTTTATCCTCTTCTCCATCTCCAAACTCAAAAAAAAAAAAAAAAAAAAAAAATCATCATAACAACACCATTATCTATCACATGGTATATAGATCCGAAAAAAGGAATTGATTACTAATTTGTTGTTTCTTAGGTTGCATACTCTGCTAAATTAAATAAAAATATTAATTTATAATTATTAGTATTTTTTTTAACAAGCCAAAATGAAATATATTAACACAAAGTTTTGGTCCCTAGCACAAGGAGTGCCAAAGGAAACAAAACAAGATTACAAAAATAGTACCGATCAAAACCAAAAAAGACAGCAAGGAAAAATACATAAGCCAATCCCAAACATGCAAGGGGGCGCTGCCACCACATATGATAACCAAATGGAAAGCATACATTTAATGCTTTCAACCATTTGAGAGATGTAGGTATGGCAATGCGGCGGGGTGGGGACGGGTTTTGCCTTCCCCATCCCCATCTCCTATTCCCATATACCTACCCGTTACCCTACCCATATCCAACGGAGATGAAAATTGAATCACATCCTCATCCCCAATGGGTTCGGGTATTCCCTCCCCATCCCCGTTCCTGTAGTGAATCAATTTTTTTTAGTAAAAAATTAGTTTTTTTAACCTTCAATGGTAATGTTGTAATGCATTATCCAATAATTTGAGCTCATTTTAACATTTCCTTATCGAATAACTTGGTTGATCCTTTAACTATCAATGAAAGTTCTTATTTCATGACAATTATCAAACCAAATAACATGACATATCATTATCAACCCCTCATCAAAAACAAAAATATGACCTTTCTACATTCGGATAGGGTTTGGGTATGGGTTCGGGGTGGATACTCATATCCCCATTACCCATCCCGTACCTGTATTTTGAAATCGGGGAAAACCCAAACTCATGCCCAAACTCAGTCAAATCGGGGAAAACCCGTCAAATTGAGGTTGGTTTGGACGGGTACCCATGGGCACGAGTTTTGTTGCCATGCCTAGAGAGATGTAATCTTAATCTTCTCAAGTAGTTGCTTAGTTGTTCTTGTTGTGTTTGCAAAAAGTCTTTGGTTTCTTTCATTCCAAAGAACCTAAATACCATATAGCCAATTCAAATGAAGAAAGGACCTTCTTGGTGCGTAACCACCAATCCAAGTCTTAATTTGTTGCCATAGGTCACCAAAAATAATGGTCCAAAACCTGTTGAGGGTCCACAGAAAACAAACCAATCCAAATCTTAATTTGTTGCCATAGGTCACCAAAAATAGGACAAGGTATGATTAAGTGATCTACTGTTTCATTTTGTCCACATCCTGTAACGCATAATTATGAATTATTAGAAATAACACCCCGTCGCACCAAGTTATCCTTTGTTGGCCATCTATTACGGAGAAGACGCCACAAACAAATAGAAATCTTCAAATGAGCACTCTTATGCCAAGGAGCATCTGAAACAACGTCATGGTTATGCATCTCCTGCCGCATGAGCATTTGATACACACCACGAACGATGTATCCATCACAAATGTTAGGTTGCCAAAGCCAAACATCTGGTTCAGTACCTGCAAAATAACGTTAGTAAGCATATTCTTAATCTCCACCAGCGACTCCTCCTCCCAAGCTAACAAACGATGCCTCCACCTCCAAGCCTCCCCCATCTTCACCCCAACCTAAAGTGTACATCTCTCCCACCGACAAGTTCTTATGGATCGATAAATCATACAACTTCCTGAATTTCTCCATTAACGACACCGTCCCCACCCAACAATCCGACCAAAAGAAAGTATTTAAACCATTACCTAAATGTTTTAATATACTTCCTTCAAACCAACTACCACTCTCCACACCTATGCCATTTTGAATTCTAACAATCTCCCTCCACCAAGATGAACCTGTCACGCCACCCTCTCGTAGCCTACCTCTCTCCTCCCTATAGCGAGAGGAAAACACCTTAAACCACAGACCCTCCCTGTCCACTAAGCACCTCCAACACCATTTATCGAGAAGAGCAATATTAAACTCATGTAATCTTCTTACCCCCAGACCACCAACCCCCTTACTCATGCAAATAGTATTCCAATCTACCCAAGCAATTTTTCTATGATTCTCACCCCCACCCCAGAAAATTTAATTAAAATAGATTCAATGGAGGAGATTATACCTGCAGGAGCTCTGAAAAAAGAAAGGGAGTAGACATGCAGAGAAGACATGACAGACTTAAGGAGAATCAAGCGACCACCATAAAACAAATTTCTACTTTTCCAATCCGATAGTCTAGAGTTTAGGCGCTCTATAACCGGATCCCAAAAACTCAAGCGCCTAGTATCACCACCAATGGGTAACCCGAGATGCATAAATGGAATTTTACCAATTTTACAAGACAAAATAGAAGCGGCTTCTTGAAGCCAAGATTCAACAATATTAATACCAACCAACATGCTCTTCTGGTAGTTTACCTTCAAGCCAGACATATTCTCAAAGATAATCATAATTGCTCTCAAAGCGTGGACATTCGTCCAACTCTTAACACCTAGCAGAAGCATGTCATCCGCAAATTGCAAGTGGGAAAGGACAATGGGGGTGTGCGTTGCTATGGAGTAACGTACTCATCTTCAACTTATCTTGGATACTCTTCTCAACCCTTTAACTTAGTTCATCTTCCCAAAACCAAACCCAGTCACAAACAAAGAAACTCAAATTTTGTTCATATTACTAACATATCCTGCTAATTATATTGTTCAACTTATCTTGGATATTGTTTAACCCATTTTGAGTTTTTTTATTGTTGTGTTTTTGGGTAGATGAATTTTTTTTTAGATTTCATTTTTTTTTTGTTTAGAGATGGAATTGAGTTTGTACATAAAAAAAGCAAAACAAAAATAAGCTAGAAATGAAATTGAATGTTTTGTATTTTTACAGGAAAAATGAAATTTTGTTTTGTTCAATGTATAAGAATCATCCTTGTTTTTGGTAAAAAAAAAAAAAGAATCATCCTTGTTTATGAGGATGTTTTTTTTTACTGTCTACGTGTGTTCTTCAACAATTGTCTGGGTAATGGATGGTACACTGATGAAATGAGAATCATACGTGAGTTTGATTATATCGTAAGTAACATGTTTAAATAATTTGAGTTTTCCTTTATTATGAAAAATAAAATTGATTGGTGGGATAAGAAATAATTTGATACATAGGGTCTACCATATTACTATATGACATAGATCCATCTTTGTTTAAAATTACTTATCCATCGTGAACCATATATAACACTTGTTCACCGAAGAACTCTTCATATAGGGTGTGTTTGGTTTAGAAGAGAAGTTATGAAGAGATAAATAGGTAAGAGAGAGTCTGGGAAGAAAGAAATGAGAAATAGAGTAGATTTGATAGATTGTTCGGTAGAAGATAAAGAGAAGAGAAATAGAAAAGAGAGAAGTGTTGGCTATGTTTAAAAATACTAAAATGCCCTTATATTAAAAAACCTTCCACAATTAAATTTAATTAATTAAATCATCACACCCCAAACCCCACCACCAAATCAATCCCAAAAACTACTCTATGCAACAAAAAAAAAACGCAGCAAAGTATTCGTTCAGTCGGTGTTGCTGCTGGTGCACTTCTCCACTCTACATTTATCCACAAAAATTAAATGAAAAAAAATCAGGTTTCACCATTGTTGAACGGTTTAGCTTCCTTGTTATTTTTATAAAATGTTGCACCGTATTTTATAAGAATACTTTGCACCTTTGAGATGGCACAAATGAGATTTGAGATGGCATAGAAACAAGGATAATATAGGAATAACATAAAAAAAAAAAAAAAAACTTCTCTTCCGTCTTTCTTTGCATACCAGTGAAGAAGAAAAAACAGGTGGGATCCATCCTTTTTTTATCAATCTCCCCTACTTCTCTTGTGCACCAAACAAGAGAAAGACCACACTTCTTCCCTCTTTCTCTCGTCAGTGTTTCTCTCTCACCTATTTCTTGTGTACCAAACACACTGATCGTGATGTTTCTACTACTAAAGAAGGAAGTGTAACAATTGATAATGATTAATAAATAAATTTTTAATTAAATGATATAACCTTGTGAAAATTTAAATGCAAAAATACGATTTGATTTGTTGTGTGCTTCTCCTACAGGTTTGAGCAATTTATTGACTATGCTCTTGATGTACCGATGGTATTTATTTATCGAAAAAATAGATATATTGCTTGTGGTGGCATGTCATTCCGGGTAATCTTCTATTTCTTAAACTTTTTCTATCAAAATATATTGGAGAATTCTAAAGAGTATCCAAAGGAGATTGATTAAGCAATTAAAACAATTTTGAATTTTGAAACGATGAATTTTTGAGTTTGTTTATTGATGAAGATGTAGTTTATGAAGATACTGATAGAGATGAAGAAGAAGATGAAAAAAAGTAAATTTAATTAGAAGAAATATTTAGTTGGGCACAATCCTAAATCAAAAGTATTTAGATAAACACACATGAATGATAATATTTAAAAGAGAAATAATTAAGTCAAATCACTTGATATCATTTTCCTTTTAAGTTTTATTATCTATGTGTGTGTCTAAATAAATTTTATTAGGTTTGTGCCTATGTAAGAGTTACTCATAAATTAGTTGTTATTGGTTCACGGTTAAATACAATGCAAGATCTTATGATTTCTATTTTGATAAAAAGATCAAAAACTAATATTAAAAAAATTAATAAGATGTTTGGTGGACATTTGAATTAAAAGTTAAGCGAAGAGACAAATTTGACTAACAAAAGAAATATTAAGGGACTAATACGAAATATTAATTAATTAAAGTACCAAAAATGAAAACGTTAAATAAGTTAAGAGACTAATTATCTAATTTAACAAATAAATTTTATAATAAGAAAAAACAAAGACTAGATATATTATAATATTTTATTAAAATTTAGTCCACATTATTAGCGACTGGTTTGTGCAACATGATTAAAAAAGTACTTAATTGAAGTAGATTTTATTTTGGGTGCAGGACTTCATGGCTGGTAAACTCCCTGCTTTTCAGGGTCAATTGCCAACACTCAGAGATTGGGAAAATCATCTCTCAACAATATATCCTGAGGTTATTTAGACATAATGATAAGCAACAACATTAAGGATTCTGATCTATAAATTCAACACACCAAATTAAGTTGAACATGTATTAAATTTGATTTGATTTGATGCAGGTTAGACTAAGGAGATACATGGAAATGAGAGGTGCTGATGTGGTCCCTCAGAGCATGCTATGTGCTCCACCAGCTTTTTGGGTAATTCATCTTTTTTTACATTGCATAATCCAATATGTATCTTCATTTTCCAATTAGTCCTAATTAGGATAAAATGCACTATTCCCCCTAATTTTCAAAAACTTATAATTTTGGTCCCCTAAGTACAAAAACTACAATTTTTTTTTTTTTTTTGGTCAAGTCCTGATCAAAAACTACAGTTTTAACTCTTATGATTTAGCCCATTTGCATCTTTGGTCCTTTTGATCAATTTTATCCTTTTGATCTAATATATACCATGGTTCTTATCTCTTCTCGTTACGTCGTGTAATGTAAATGATCATTTAATTTCCACTTTTGTGATTTTACACATAATAGTTATTATTACAACTCCCAAAAATACCGCAAGCTGCAACCCTTCCGAATTTCTGCAATATCTTTAAGACACCTGTGTTTTATCTGCGGATATCATAACTCATTCGCTCTCCTCTTGCATCTTACACCTGGGTTTTGGTTGAGAAGAAGATGAAGTTGTTGAGAAAATGAATGAGAAGATGAAGATTTAATTTTTTGGAAGATGAAGTTTTTCTAGATTTTCACGTGCCTCTCCTTCTTCTTTTCCTTTCCTTTTTTTCTGATTTTTTAATTTATTTGATTTAAAAATTATTTTTTGGTTTTTAAAATTTTTAAATTAATTAATTACACACATGGCCTGATACGTAGGCGTTGAATAAGTCAAAATTGATCAAAAGGACCAAAGATGCAATGAGGCTAAATCATAGGGGACCAAAATTATAGTTTTTGTACTTAAGAGATCAAAATTGCAAGTTTTTAAAAGTTAGAGGAGGGGGAAAGTGCACTTTAACCTCCTAATTAATGTACACAATAATGTTAATATTGTTGTAATTAATCTAATGTTAGTTTATTGTGGTAATCTTTCCTATATATTCCAGGTAGGTCTACTATATGATGAGGTTTCATTACATAATGTCCTGGATATGATTGCTGATTGGACCACCGAAGACAGACAATATTTAAGAAATCAGGTAATGAAAAACAACAAATTCAAATATATTTGTTGCCTATTATTAAAGTTTCTAGGCCTAAATAATGCTATTTTTTATGTTTAGGTTCCTTTCACCGGTTTAAAGACTCTGTTTCAAGGAAGATTGTTGCAACACGTTGCTGAGGATGTGTTGAAGTGGGCAAAGGTGTATTCTATGTTAATGCTAAATATTTTGCTGATTTTGTTATATAGGCTAGTTTTTCATTTTAAACAAAAACTGAAAATGCAGCGGCATTTTTATGAATTATTGATGTCTCAACTATGTTGGCACCTAACAAACAACGATCATTTGCAACATTCTAATAAATATCGAACATCTATTTTTATTTTGGAGGCTGGCTTGGAAAGAAGATGCTTAAATGAATCCATTTTTTTGGATCCATTGATTGAAGTGGTTGGAACAGGTATCTAAGTTACTTTAATTTAAATTTAAATAGTTAGTTTAAAAAAGGAATTAAGCTTTTGTGACATGAAATGAAACTATATATGGTCATGCAGGTATGACACCAGCTGATAAGCTTTTGGAGATGTACAACAAGAAGTGGGGAAGCAACATTGATCCTGTGTTTAGAGAGTGTTGCTACTGAGCTGAATTCGTTTTAAGATGGAGAATCGGAGATAGCTTTATATGTGTTTGTTTATTAATAATTTTTGGAATCTTTCAACTTTCAAGCCCTATGTGTACCATCGATTATAAAATCTTGATATGTGTATAAGTCCTATCTTAATTGACAAAAATGTTAAATTGATTGAAATTTAAACTACAACTTTTTTATTTGTGTATGTGAATTTTCAATGACTATTATCATTTTGTCTATATAGTAGTTAGTTGTTAGATTAATTTTTCTTTTTTGTTTAAATTTAAATCATGACTTCCAACTCTTTATCTCTTAACTCAAACTAGTTTAATTGTCATCAACTCTCTTCATCTTCTTAATTTTAATCAGTCACTTTTAGTATAACTTGGTCTCCATTTTTTTAACCAACTTAGCCTACCAATTTTCAATTGCAGTGAAAGTAACCCATTAGATTTACAAGAATTTATCTTTTCTTTTGAAACGGCAAAATTTATTAAGACCGAAACTCTTACAAGACGCAAAGAGACGGAAAAAAAAGCAATACAAAGATGCCGTATATAGGCGTAACATCCACCATGCAAACACAAGTTTGCCTCAACCGAAAATGATACAACAAAACAAGCACCAGAATACAAAACCAAACAGCAAGGCAAATGCTATGGGTCTGAAATCTAATAAATCACATCAAAATTCAAGCCCCTAGCGATCCCTAAACCAACCCGAAACAGTCCCAGCACATCTCCCAAAACCAAACAGCAGCTCCAGAAGCCAAAAAACCAACAATCAGCTGCGCAGCAGACAGGCAGCAGCACCTACACCTGCTGTACTGTCATGACAGCAACACTAAACCCAGCAAAAATGCCAGCCCGCAGCCGAAACACAATGAAACCGGAAGATAGCAGCAGCATTACCTCAAGAGACACTCTCGGGGCACCAACTCCACTCATAATACAAACATGCCGGAGTATTCGATCGACTTAACATCCACCTCCACGTCAACACTTTAACCTCCTCCACTACCTCCTCCCACCTAGCATTAACATTATTAAAAATGCAATCATTTCTAGCATTCCAAAAGACCCAAACCACGGCCTCCCAAATCATCCGCAAGCCATTCCGGATTTTCTTATTTAGTGGTCCCCACTCCAACACTCCCAATGGATGAATAAGTTTGGGGGCATTATAAAATGCAAATCCAACCAAGACATCGAAGTCAACCAAACATTCCGAGCCAAATCACAATGGAGAAAAAGATGAGAGGTGGTCTCTGTGAATGCCGAACACCCAACACAATTGCTATCAATACTGGGAGGTAAACAATTCCGAATTTCCAAATTCCTACGAGTTGGAATCCGGTCAAGAAGAGTTTTCCAAACAAAGACCCTCACTTTTGAAGGTGCCTCCCTTCCAAATTTGACGAAACACTCGCCTTTCCCCCTCCGACCACACAACCTCCCCCAACCCTCTCCCCTCCAATTTTGTATACATAGATTTCACCGAGAAGGAATTTATCTATTGACAACCTATAACATTATTATCAAAATAAAGAATAAAACTTTACAAGAATAGAACTTCACTTCCTAAAAAAAAAAGAGGATTGTTATTTGAACAACCAATTTGGTGACAAATTATTTGACAACTATATTTTACAAAGAAAAAAGTTGTATTGGCACGGAAACCATAGCAATAGAGAGATAAAGTAAAAAATAATGTAAATATGAAAGAGAAAGTTGTTGCAAAAGTTGTCATGTTCAAATATCATTTCTAAAAAAAAAAAAACTAGAACTTCATTGAAATGCTAAGGTTTGTATAAGTATGTAAGGATATGTTTACCAGAGTTTTTTTCTTTTCTTTTTAAGAATCATGTTAACTAGCGATACAAATTCAGAAAATTTGATTAGGGAGACACAAATTAGAAAATTTAGATTTTTTTTTTTTTGGAAATGTAAACGAGTGTTTTCGAAGTATTCTTTAAACACTTTTAATATTTTTATAAAAATATGTATAATCAAAACATTTGAATTTATAACATTTGATTTTTTAAAAAATATTTTTTAAATTTAAGATCTTAAGAAGTATTCCAGAAACATTCGTTAACAAAACTTTTTTTAATAATCGTGTTAACTAGAGATACAAATGTCACCTCCATACATATTAAAATTGATTTATTTTTGTCCACGAAATTTATCTCGACGTATAAAAATATCAAAATTGTATCCAATTTATCCACTTCCACTTAAGTATACAAATTTTCAGAGAATATAGTCATTTGTTCTATTAAATATGGGAAATGTTAAACGAGTATTCCCGAATACTCTTTAAGCATTTTAAACAATAAGTTTTTTTATGAAAAATTGTGTATTCATGCATTAGAAATTGTAACAATCGACTTTACTAAATTTAGTATCGTTAAAAAGTGTTTTGAAGACACTCATAAGACCCATTACATAAGTTGAGTTATCTTTATAATTTTTTATCCTTAAAAAATGTCCGAATGCGCTCGTTTTTTTTTTAACAACCGGATGCGCTCGTTAACAAGACCCATTACATAAATTGAGTTATCTTTATAATTATTTTTTATAATGTCTGGGGCTCAAACCTCAGACCTTACATATATTACGCATTATCATTTAACAACTGAGTTAAGTTCACGACATAGTTATCTTTATAATTACTCCCTCCGATCCTATATAAAAAAAGATTATTTTTCTAAGTACATTAAATAATTAATATATCTTATTTATAATGAAGACTAAATACATTAATTATCAAATATATTTAAAAAAAATATTTTCATAAGACCGGATTATAAGTTATAATGGAATAAACTAGTCTGAGCTTCGCCGATAGCCGACCAAAAGGAATTCGCATAACACTTGTCAAGCAAGGGTGTGCACTGTGATAACATAAGCCAAACTAGCATTCTGACGTGTCACTCAAATGACACGTGCTGCACAACCAAGACCAAACAAACCGTACCATTCCTATGTATAAATTGTTCAATTTTGTAATTGATTTGATTAGTACTGTACTGTACTTGGTATAATCAGTTTTAGTAACATCCAATCCATGATCACTCCTTTTCCAATCACATTTGAATAATTCAATCCAATTAATTAACTTTAGGTATCTGGTAACTTAACTTTTCATTAGTCTATTGCAATCTGCTGAAAATAATACTAATGCATGCATTTAGCTAGCTATATATAGTTCATCACGTGTTAGTGATCTCTAAGTCAAAATCTTAGTTACATTCAATTTTAAATTCAAGTGAATATTTAGCCATATATAGTTCATCACATGTTACTAATCATAATCTTAGTTGCATTAAATTTTAAATACACATGTGAAATTGTTTAATAGAACTATTTTTGCGCTTGTTAATAGAATTTAAATTGTGATATGTATATAAACATTTAATTTTAATCTTTTTAGGATAACTTAACAAATAACTTTTAATTTGTATAAAAACAGTTTTAAGTTTTATTTTATTCTTCATAATAATAATTTATATATAAACACTTATATTTAATTAAGTTATTTATCCAAATAATTAAGGTGTTAAATTTAATATATGTTGTTAATTTCAGTGAGGCAGAATGGGACTCCTTAGTATGAAAGGGACATTAGGATCATCATCCATGGTTTTAGGGAAAGTTGAGTCAAACCGAAGGGAAGAAGATGCATATTTTAAATTATCTTCCCTATATAGTGGTTCAGTCCATTATAAGTTTTTGTACAAAGATAGAGAGATATTAAAATGCAAAAAAGAGAGAAATGTTATTGTTGCAACTGGACCAGCCATAGAGGCTCCTGTTATTGCAACTGAGCCATTAACAAAAGATGATTTAATTGACTACATGGTATCTGGTTGCAAGCCTAAGGAAAAATGGAGGTAGGAAACCTCACCAATATTTATCATTTTTTAATCTTGTATATGGAGGGAATAATCTCAGTTATTTTAATATCATGTTTATGTATGTGTGATTGCAGAATAGGCACAGAACATGAGAAGTTTGGTTTTGAGTTTGATACTTTACGTCCAATCAAATACAAACAAATATCACCTTTACTTAATGGCATTGCTGAAAGGTTTCATTGGGATAAAATTATGGAAGGTGACAACGTCATAGGACTCAAAACTGTAAGACCTTGTCTATATTCATTTGATATTAATTAATTTCTTCTTATGAAAATTTATGTCTTAGTTTAATTTCAACAATTATTTGAAATTTGTTTGAGACATATATTTATATGTGAAAAATTGTACCTAGGGGAAGCAAAGCATATCATTGGAGCCTGGTGGACAAATTGAGCTTAGTGGTGCTCCTTTCAAAACATTGCATGAGACTTATGATGAGATTAACTTGCACCTCTATCAGGTTAGTATTTGCATCTTTATGAAAAAAAATTGTCTATAACTTTATTGGATACACTGCAAATATAATATACCTTTAATCTTTTTATAAGATTCGTATCTACGTTACGTGTATCCACAATATATCATGGACTGCAACATCATATTTTGAAGGCAGTGACTATGAGAATGTAAACTGCAACACAATTTGTTTTATCTCATGTTTGATAGGCTAAAACTGTTGCAGAGGAAATGAGAATTGGATTTATGGGATTAGGTTTTCAGCCTAAATGGAGACTAGGAGACATACCTAAAGTACCTAAGGTAATAAATATTTATGTGGTATTTACTTATTCTATCAATATTTGAATGCATATATATATAGTTAGATGGACTCATTGTTTCCTTAAAAGTATACTTGAGTGAATGTTTCTTAAAATTCTTATTACTGGAATGGTTGCTGATATTTGGTTTCACTTGATTAATTTATCCTTTTTCAATACTTCACTTGTACATTGATCTCTTCTAGGTACGTTACAACATTATGCAAAATTACTTCAGTAAATTTGGGTTACTTGCTGTTCAATCATTGTTAATGACATGCTCAGTTCAGGTGAGTTCAATTTTATATTTTAATTACAACATATAGTTTCTGACACATTTATCTCTTTTATTTAAAATTACAGAGACAAAATTTAAATTAATACTAACAGACAAAATTTACCTATGGGTTTAGGTAAATTTGGACTTCAGTTCTGAAGCAGACATGGTCAAGAAAATGCGCGCCGGTCTAGCTTTGCAGCCGGTGAGAAATTTAAATTAATAATGTTCGTTTTATTCTTATGTTACTGAAAATTTTATGATTCTTATTGTATCTAATCTTACTTGTACAACAATTAAATAAACCAGTTAGCAACAGCTTTATTTTCAAATTCACCTTTCAAGCAAGGAGCTCCAAACGGTTATGTCAGCTTTAGAAGGTGTATATCTGTTTTAGTTATTTAGGCATCTTAATCAACTTTTGTTTTCTGTTATGAATTTTAATTTAATTTTTTCTATTGCTTGTTCAAACAGCCATGTGAATGGTCAGGTTGATAAACGCCGTACTGGAATGCTCCCGTTTGTTTTTTATGATACTTTTGGGTATGTTTATCTTTACTTTTCTAAGTTTTAAATAAAATTCAAACACAAAAAGTGTGGTTTGATTTGGTGTGTGATTTTGCAACAGGTTTGAGCAGTTTGTTGATTATGCTCTTGATGTACCAATGATATTTGTGTATCGAAAAAATAAATATATTCCATGTGGTGGCATGTCATTCCGGGTTATTATCTTTTATTTCTTAAACTATCTATCCATCCATTACATGTTGTTTTTTCCTTTAATATTGTTGGTGATTAATTTGTGAAGCATGATTAAATGTACTTAGTTACTGCTGTACTATTGTTTTCTGCAGGACTTCATGGCCGGTAAACTCCCTGCCATTCGAGGTCAAGTGCCAACAATCAGTGATTGGGAGAATCACCTCACAACAATATTTCCTGAGGTATTGAGACATGCATATGGTTTACATATCACTATAAATCTATGAAACATTGGCATAGATATGGACATTGGACAGACACAACATTGTTATTATCAAAAATAGAAGTAACTGAATGTAATCACTTGTGTCAATGTTGAATGTCGATAGTAGTATGTGTCGGTCAATGTTCAATGTCAACACCAATATGTGTCGGACACTTTGCACACATCCAATCTGAAATACCGAAAGTCTCAGTGTTACATTTCTAACCATATAATTTCAGTACACTAAGACTAAGTTAAGTAGGACATGTATTAATTTTTATGCAGGTCAGGCTAAAGAAGTACATGGAAATGAGAGGTGCTGATGGGGGGCCTTTGAATATGTTATGTGCTTTGCCTGCTTTTTGGGTATATATATTGTAAAATTAACTTTAATTTGTCTATAGAATTATAATGCATATAACTGAGATTAAGGATCAAAGGTTGTGAAACTTAATTGCCTTGTTGAACAAGGCATGTTGTGTGAGTTTAACCTTAGTTTATTGTGATAATTTTTCCTATGTCAGGTAGGTCTACTATATGATGAGGTTTCACTACATAATGTTCTAGATATGATTGCGGACTGGACCGATGAAGACAAACAATATTTGAGGAATCAGGTAATGAAAAACAACCAATTCTTGTTTTTTAAAGTTTCTAGGACCTTAAGACCTCAATCATTCTATTTTTATCTTTAGGTTCCTTTTACCGGGTTAAAGACTCCATTTCAAGGTAGATTGTTGCAACATGTTGCTGAAGATGTGTTGAAGTGGGCAAAGGTATCTTAAATGTTAATGCTAATTGTTTGTTATTCTGATTTCATTGATTAGAAGTCTAGTTCAACCAAGTTTTTATTTTTATTTTTGTAGGATGGCTTGGACAGAAGATGCTTAAATGAATCCATTTTCCTGGATCCATTGATTGAAGTGGTTGGAACAGGTATCTAAGTTAGTTTCCTTTTATTTCATTGCTATGTTTTTCAAAGAACCTTTCATCATGAGATGAAACTGTGGCCAGGTATGACACCGGCTGAAAAGCTTTTGGAGATGTACAATAACAAGTGGGGAAGCAACATAGATTCTGTGTTTAGAGAGTGTTGCTACTGATCTTGTCTTCTGGTGAAGGAGAGAAAATGTAGATTGGAAATAACAAAAGTGAGCTAATGTAATTAGCTTATGGTGTTTTAATATGTGCTTTTCTGTTTATAAATAATATCAGGAATCTATGTCCATATGTTTAATTTATCTATGGACTTGTACAAATCCAGTATGTACAATTGTTTCTACTTTTTAATAACAGTTGTACAAAGTGAAATTGATGTCCCTTACAATTGTAGTTCAATCTCACTCACTCTTTTTTAGAATGGAATATATAAAAGAGAGGAGGTTCCATTTATCAAGTTCAAATCAAGTAATAAATGGCCTCTTTTTCTGGTAGCATTTTCATTCATTATGTGATTCAGGTGATGAAAGTTTATCTCAGGATTCGGAATTGAGTTATCACCTTCTATAATCTGTGTTTGGTTATGCGGTGACGAGAATTGATTTTGTCAGAATTGATTTTGATTGAATTGATTTTGGTTAAAAGTGAGTTGATCATAAATTAATTTATTTTTAGATAACTTAACATAAAAGTGATTCTTATCAATTGATGATGTTTGTATAATTTGAATCAAAATTGATTTTGAGTGTGTAATTACCAAAAAGGGTTTCAATACACATATTAAAATTAGAGTTAATTTCTATTTTATATAATTATTTAAATTTATTTTGTATCATTAAATTCAATTATGTATAGAAAGAATTGTTTTGACAATTATTTATAGATTATTATATATATATATAGGGGGTTTGTTAGGATACCACTAGTTTTTATTAAGGTGTGTTTTAGCAAAATATAACTAAAATGTTGTTAAATACATCTTAAGGTGAATGTTGCTAAAACACACCTTCTAAAAAATAAGTGGGTGTATGTTAGCAACTCCTATAGGCATTTGCTAGGATAACCCACTTACATTTTAGAAGGTGTGTTTTAGCAAGTTATAACTAAAAAGTAGTTAAATACACCTTAAGGTGTAGCTTGCTAAAATATTCCCACATAAAAACTAGTTTGTGTGTTACCAAATCTCTATATATATAAAGATGAAAATAATAAGATGAAACTTGGTTTTGAAGCTCTACATTGAAAAAAAAACTGAAACTTACCGTAAAATAAAATTGGTTTAGAAAGTCAAGCAGGTAATTGAAATTCACCGAAAAAATAAATCTGCTAACTCAAAGCCAGGAAAATAATAAAATTGAAGGTTGTTGAATGAAATGGAAATAAGGATAAACATGGAACATTGGGAGCACTAATTATTAAAATAACAAATCAAGTTAAGTGAATTTTTACCGTGATCGTAGAAGCTACAAGTACTAGCTTCCATGTAAAGCGATTTTGAGGGTTAGAATCAATTTAAAAAATGATTACCCAAACACTTTTTTTTTTAACAAACTCGCTTTTATCTTTTCAAATTCACGTTTGAGGTTTGCAAACGCAACAACCAAACGAATGCAATATCAAATGATTTTATTAAATTATATTGAACATAAATTCAAACCTTGTGACAAAACAATCTAGGCTAGTAGAAGGAGTAGGTTGTGTAAATTAAATAAAATATTAGAAGTATTAAGGTTACTAATTCTCCTCTTCAAAAAGACACATTTCAAAGATTGCAAAGATCAATCCCCATTAGGATGAAAATCTCTCTCTCTCCAACCATATTTATTAGAAAAAGGCTAAATTAATTCAAAAAGATAAAATTCTTTGAGCTGTGTAGTAAAAACTATTGATGTCAGATTAGTTGAGTTAAAATACCTTACAAGAAACATGGTTTGTCAAAAACCTTTGTTGAATGATTTTTCCAACACAAAAAAAAAAACACGGTGACATTGTTTATGGTATAGCATGTAACCTGTTCATCTGCATGGTATTCTCAAATAGAAAACAATCAAGATCTTCCTTAATTTGATTTTGAGGTAAAGTTATAAATACTAACATTGTAGATCTCTCCCATTGTGAATGTTCTTTCAAGGTCATTCATTCAAAAGCTTTATCAGTTATGGTCATTCGTTCCGAAATCAAATTGATTGATTATGTCAAAGTGAAGTAGCAACTAGATGTCAAGTATGGGGATTGGATAACTCAATTGCTTTGAATCAAGAGATTATCCTGTGGAATGGGGTCAAGTACAACAGGCTTAAGAGAGAAAAAAAATACTAACATTACAATTAACATGGAAAAAAAATGACTAGTAGAAAATTAATTAAATTGGAAAAAGCAGAACTGACGAATCAATAATCGGATTGAATATTAAATGTTATCTATACCGAGAAAAAGTAATGTTTTAAATCTAACAAAGAATAATATGAGAGCGAAAATAAAAGATGCTTTTAAAAGTCTATAAGTCATAATTTATTTGGTTGGAAATCATTATCGAGGCTCGAGCCTTGTCATCTCTATTTATATGTGGCTTTATAATGTCTTTGTTATTTCACCTATCTAACAAAAAAAAAAAAAGATGATTTTAGAATCAAATCAGAGTAAGAATGAAGCTCGCCATTACCTAATGAAAATTGAGAAGAAACTCTTCTCCTCAATCCAAGTTCAACATTTTTCAATCTCACTTGATAGATTTTGCTTTTTAATTTAGATATTTCATTTCATTCTTAACTATAATGCATTAAAACATTAAAACAACAACATATATAGAATGATGAAATTCTGATGCCATAGGTTAAACAGCAGCAACAACGTGGTAAACAAGTTCGGTAGAATTCTCTCTTGCTAATGCAAAATGAAAATCAAAGAAAATAAATAAACTAAATACACGATCGTGTTCATTCATTTTCTTTTACATCTCTAATGAACTTGCTCAACGCCCGGTGCACAACCTAAAGCTCAGATCTCAAAATTACTACGTATACTTTTGGTTTAATGTATAATTGTGTACGATTAAGTTGCATTGTTTTTTCATTCCTTCATTTTTTTTTTCACTCTCCGCTTATTTTTTTCTTATGGGGAAACACAAGGAACTAAATCAAAAGGTCAGCGTCCTGAAAAGTTCTATGTATTTTTTTCACTCTCCGCAGATTTTTTTCTTATGTATAATTCTATGTATTTTATGAATGACATATAAGAAGGATCTTGGGCTTTTTTTTCATTTGTTTTGATTCATCCATAGAGAATTTTAACAACTACTTAGATCAACTATGAATTGATTAAATCATATATGGCAATTTGATCCCAAAAAAAATTACTTAGTTTATCCACTTTAGTTCATCTCATTAAATATGTTCTTAGTGAGCAATTACCTAGTTTTATTTTTTCTTATAAATAATAAATAATACATACAATGTAAATAAGATCAGATACTCACCGTGTCACAACATAAAATTTGAAAGTTGCTCGAATACAATGAAATCACCATCAAAATTTATTAGAATAGAAAAACATTTGTAAAACCATTTAAAACAAGAAACAGTCATTGAAATCAGATTTTGGATCTAGGGTTCAATTATGTGCAGGGAATGTTTCAGCACTTACAACATTCTTTTGAAAACAGTTAGCTTTAATTAATTGTATAAAATTTAAAAATATTTATTTTTAAATTAAAATATTTGTTTTTTTTTTTTTAATGAAAGCATATGAAAATGTTTTGTTTGTTTATTTTTTTTTTTCGATGAAAGCATATTTAAATGAAGAAGAAAATAAAAAAGTTTTATCATTATTCTTGACAACGATGAACTCTTGCTCTTGTGTATTTTTTGTGCGATGGAGAATTTAAAGTTACGTAAGTATAAAATAATTGTGTGCTGGCCGATTATAAATAAAATATTTGTGTTGCGATTAGTTCGGTAAAAATATTAAGTTCATAAAAAGCAGTATACATTTGTTAAAGATAAATGCTAACAAACACCCTTTGTTTAATTATTGATTTTGAATTTAGTTGAAAGATATTAAGATCACCAAGTTGTCACAAATCAAATGTTTTAAACAAGGATTAACAAGATATCACATCTCAATCAATCCTATGTTCCTTTTAAAAAAAAATATGAAAAAGAAAAAAGGGATGAATAGATTGAAAGAGAGTACAATATGAAAATTGCAGAGCCTCTCCACTTCAATCCACTATATGGAAACACATACCCTTTGCATTTTTTTTGTATATGAATGATGAAGAATGAAGATAGAGGTGGCGATGAATTTGGATCAAGGTTTTTTCGCTCTGATTTTGGCTCATACTTATAATCCAAGTTAGGTTAAACTATGAAGAAGATGACAAATTGTACTCTTTGGTGTATGGTAGTCGGTGTTGAAATTGCAAGATTGTTGACCCAATCATAAATTGTAGTAAGAGCAGACTATACAACGATGTGGTAGTTGAATCAAATATGGAAAATGAAAAAAGTAGATGATAAAGGGAAATTGGAATGACATAGAAAATAGATTAATTTGTTGTACAAGATAGATGATAAAAATGGTAGTAACTGCAGACTAAATTGGTTGAATCCAAAATGGAAAAAGGAAAAAGTAGATGCTAAAGATGAATTGAAATGACACTTAAGATAGAAAAAAATTGTTGTTCAACCTTGATGTCCTCTTTTTTAATTTTTTGTAATTTTTTTTGAACAAACTAAAACTATTTTTTGTAATTGTACTTTATATTATATATTATATTATATATTATATTATATTTTTTTAATCATTTTGGTAAATAGATTTGACCAATGAAATAAAGGTAAATATTTTTAATTTTTTGATTTTATGAAGAAATTAAGAATGACGGAAAACATTTAAAAATGATAGTAGTATTTTTTTTAGGGCATTTAAAAAAGGTATTATCACTTATAGTATTTGGAAACATTTTATTTAACCAGACAAAATAGGGCTACACTTTCGTTCGGATGTCTAAGCTAAGGTAGAGGGGTGATTTTCATTATAGTCGTAAGTTTGAGGTTGTGTAGGAAAAAGGAAACTACCATAATACCTAAAATAGTCATAGTTTTTTATTTTTATTTATTTATATATCTTATTGTGATTGTCGTAATATTATGAAGGATTGAGCAAATTGTGATTTTGATAAATTGGAAGGAATGGTCAAACTCTGTGTGTGACTGTGTCGGTGTGTGTTACATTTTAATTGCGGTTTTCGTGGAATTTGTGTAATAGTTGACTATTAAGTTGTGATTTTTTTATAAATATTAGTAGTGTAAATTGTGATAATGTGTGTCGTTATTTGCTCAATGGTAATACTAATTTTCATGAATGTGTGGTTCTATGTGCATTTTGTGTGACCCAAGACTTGCGTTATCAAGACAGAGATTAGAACAAGACTTGAACAAAGATCACGGTTTTGATGTATTTTGAGAGAAACGTGACTTGAGAGTGTGAGAAAATAATTAATTGAGTGAATCAATCTAATTCCTTGTTAAATGGTGTGTATAAACTTTTAAAATTTATTAGAATAAGGTCCAAGAACTTAGAACAAGTGGTGTAAACCATTATGATATGATGAACTGTGTACTGGCTAATCCTTCCATGAATGTTATGCAATGTGAAATGTTAGTGTCGACCTTGTTATTCCCTAATGAGATGTTCTTGTGATGTGATTTGTGTTGGTGAATCCTTAAGGATTGTTAAATTGTATACACATTTGTTTACATGCTCATGATGGTGTTGTAGTATTTAGTATATTTGATTAATGTAGTCATAAGATGCACATTGTGTTATACTGTGAATATATGGAAACCCCGACTCATGCCCATAAATCATAATGGTGTTTATTATGGAGTAATCTAGTCTAGGATGAAGAGAAGGTGAAGGTATTATGTGATGGACATGTGGATGTATAACTCTTGTAGAAGGATGAAGGTTCCTTGTACCTTGTGACGGTTTTATGACCATGTGAATTTTAGCATTGTGTGTGCAGTGGAAGTGCAATAAATTAGTATCATAGTGACTGTCAATAATAGTCAATACAGCTGAGTCTTCATAGAGTGCTGCTACTGATCCAGTCTTTGGGTTAAGGATAGAAAATTGTACATTTAAAATAAAAGACTCATGTGATGTAAATTTACAAGTGTTGCAAGATGGCGTTTTAATATGTGATTCAGTGACTGTATATAAATAATATTTAGAATCAATATATCCTGATATTTAAATTATCTACAGACTACTTATACAAAGTGGAATCTTGAGGTTTTCATCTTATATTTCGACATGTTTATAAATAATAACATTCCCCTTTAACTTTTTCTAGTTGATCTCAAACATACTCGTGTAATTTTTGTTAACTTCGGATCAGCAAGGTGTAAATAGAACAAAGGGTGGTAAGCATCTACTTCCCTCCAAAACATAATTGCATCAAATTATCCACTGAAGTCCAAAAAGACAAAATTTACCCCAAGATGACTTACCCCGTTAATAAATCATAAGGATGTATAACTGCTACAAATTGCATGAAAATGACAAGTAAACATAATTCTGGAATAACTACTGAGCTAGAGGTATACAAAAATGGCTGCCATTCACCAGATTGATTAGCTGATGCCACTCTAGTCGGCATTTTTCTTCTTCCTTTTTTCTTTCTTTTTGCTTGGCATATCAGCAGCATCTTCAGGCTCTGAGGATTTTTTCCTCTTTTTCTTCTTTTCTCCTCCATTCAAATCTGTGTCTCTATTCTCCACCTCAGTATTCTCAGTAGGTTCCTTCCTTTTCTTCTTTTCTTTTTTCACAACTTCATGTTCTGGCTCCTTGTCGCCATCTACATCAGCTTCTTCTTTTTTCTCCTTTTTCTTCTTTTCTTTCTTTTCCTTCTTTTCTTTCTTTTTATCAGCAGCAGAAGGCTCTTGTGTATCTTCATCCATTGCAGTATTAGATTTTTGTGTATCCTCTTCTTCCTTTTTCTCCTTTTTCTTCTTCTCCTTCTTTTCTTTCTTTTTATCAGCAGCAGAAAGCTCTTCTGTGTCTTCATCCATTGCAGAATCAGATTTCTTATCAATAATTGAATCAGCTGCAGTATTATATGTCTACAAAGAAAAGAAAAATCAGCAGACTGAGTAAACTGAATTGTACCAATAAATACCAAATGAAAAAAAAAAAATATACCTTAGCAGGAGTTATCAGTCCTCCAGCTCCCTTCTTTCTATCCTTATCATATGCCTCTATCTTGGGCTTTCCTTTAGCAGACCCTGCAAATCGACCTAATTCTTTGCCTTCGAGGTTCCTCAACCGCGCTTCAAGCTGCACACAAAAAATGTGTAAGTGAAGTCTGGCATAACAGCCATAGGGACATATAACTAAAAGTATAACAAGTACCTTGGCTCTGTTCTCCAATCCCATGGTGTTGTCTTGACCATCTCCAAGTGCATCACACCTGATAGCCAATGCTGTCTTTGCAGCAAGTGACCGAGAAATTTTGCCCTTGAACTTTGGAGCTGCTTGACCAATCAATGATGCATGATATATAAGACCATATTTGGGAGTAGCATGTTTAGTCTTTAATGCCCTAAAGAGAGCCTTCTCAGCACCAAGAATCTGCACGGTACTACCAGGCTGCTTTGCAAGATTTATTAAGCTACCGCCATGGGCAATGAGGCGAGCACCAACAAGCTCCCCAACCATAGCAGTCAAATTGGGTGCAATGGTATTCATCCTACTCTTTAGATAATCATAGAGCTGAGCTCTGTATTCTGAAAGAGACAGAACCTGGTCACATAGCTCTCTGATATTTGCCAAATCTAGTTCACCAATTTCAGTTCCCATAGATATCACAGCTGCTTCTTTCAACTCTGCTTCAACTTCCTCTGTCAAAATCTGAAATATGTTCCAGGATAAAGAAAAAATATTAAAAAAACTAAAGTATGTGAAATTAAATATTATTTGTTTAAAGAAGCATCACAGGTTCATGAAACCGTACTTTCAATCATGTAAGGTAAAGAAAGAGTACGAGCTTTGCATGGATATAAACAGAGTCTAAATTGCCAAAATTTAAGAGTAAATCAAAATTACATTCATGTGATAATTGCAATGCAAAAGAGTAAAACAAATGGCAGCACGGACTGAAAAATTGTATTTCTACCTCGGAGAAATCAAGCTTTGCAGCATTAATGCGATCACCCATCAACTTGACAGACCTTGCATATTGGATATTATCCTGAATGATTTTAGTAAGTTCTGGAAAATGCCAGCCATACCATTCTCGAACCCTCATGGCATATGTATTCAACTCTTTATCGAGGTCGTCGAGTAAACCAATAGCCTGGACGATCATGGTGTCAACCTAGTAAAAAGCTCTTAAGGTCAGGAAATAGTTACCCAAAGAATCAGAATGTAACAGACAAGAGAGAAAAAATCAATAAACATTTGCTTCGGTGATTAACATAAACAATTGTATATTCACAGTCAACTGACAAACACACCTTGTCTGCACTGAACTTCAACTTGTATCTTGATAGGCTATGAGACAAACCCAAGCTCATCGGAGCCATGTCTTGAACAGCGAGGCCAGTTATGAGTTCCGTCAACTGATATCGAATACCTCGCATTATCTCCATAACAGCATTGCTGTGAACACAGTCGATTTTCTGCAACATTAAAAATATTAAGTTAGCTATTTGATGAAAGATACGTCAAACATCAAAAGTTTCTTAGGGGAACTAAGTAGCACACCAGTTTTTCCTTAATGATAGTCCCCAACTTCGTATCAGCTACAGCTAACGTCTCATTATCACAATGAGCACGCAGGAACTTGCGCAGACCCTTGCTAGCTTTCCCATCAATCAACAAACTAGCTGCCTCTGTAGCTTCTGATATATTCTCAAACTTCTGGAAACCTTTCAATTTGACCACCTAATTATGCGTCACTTAGGGTTAGCTTCATACTCTAAAAGAAACTTGAATAAAAAACAGACACATATAAACAGGTTAACTATAGTTTCCCCATCATCACGTTGCCAACATCAGTAAACACACAACTGAGGGAAGCATGAACGAGAAGAGATTCAGAATATAACCTTTCTTGCAGCATCCGCACTGGAAAACTCCTTCCATAAATCCTGTGTAAAGAAGTTTGCAGATTATAAATATATTAGATCAGATTATTATGAAAGAACGTAGGAACCAGAAACAGAGTACTTTCCATGGTTCGCTTTAACATGAACTTTGAGCACCGACACTTCTGATTGAAGGCGTGTCGAGCGTCGGATAACACCGGATAACACCACACTCACATATATGATTACATTCAATTGTGTCATTTTTTCAAATGCTTATCGGTGTCATGTTCAAAACTAGAAAAGGTACTAAGTGATTAAGGGTAACAAATCATTGTGGCAAATCTGATAAACCCCGTTTATCATAGAAAATCTGATAAACCCCATATATCATAACAAATTCAATAAGAAAAAGATATACTATAACTCATAAATATAAGGATACAACTAAAAAAAGAGGGTGTAATGGTCGAAATATGTGTATCCTTAAAAATAAAAAATAAAAACATTGTTCCTTAAAAACATACAAGACACAAACATTTCAACAAATTACAATTACAAAAAAAAAAAAAAAAAAAACATTTTTCCTTAAATAAACTGAAAATGCAACCAAGTTATGAATCAGACATGATACAATACAAACATTTCGATTACCTGAACTTCAGAAAGCTTTCCTTCGTTGAGCACTTTGAAAAGGGCGAAACCCGCAGGGGTTTCAAACAGTACCAACATTTTATCACTTTTGGAACAACCCTGAAAAACAAAAGCATCAAAATAAAGCACTTTTGGAATAAGCAAAAAGAACAGAGAAGAAATCAAGTTGATAGTTTCATAGAGAGCGAAAAGTATCGACCTTATATGTTGCGGTGTGCAGCAGAGCAGAGAAGATGAAACGAGAGAGACGAACAGCAGCAGAAGTTGAAGCTTTTTTCTTTATAGGGTTTACACTATTTCTCTAGGGTTTCGATTTTATTTTATTTTATTTTTCATTTTTAAAAGTTTTATTTTTTTATTTTGACATACCTATTTCTTTATAAAATTATTTTTTTTGCAATTATACACACATTCATCCTGGAATCAAATTATGTTAAATAGTTATTTGTAAAAGAAATTTAATCGTGATTTGATTCGATGTATGTGTAAAAAAAATTATATCGCCTTTTCAACAATTTTTTATTTTTTTTTTTAACAAGTCAAAAAGGAATATAACATTAACAAATATGTTTCATCTCGAACAAGGCGTGCACAAAGAAACACCTAAAGCAATTTACAAAGTCAAGTCACCGGTGCCGTAAAGAAGGACACCGCAATGAAGAAAACAGAAATAATAATAAAATTACACCATAACACCGATACATGGTAAAGGGTGCCGCCCCCAATCATCAAAGCTAAAGACAAAAGTTTACATATTAAATTTTAGCCAAATGTAAGATTGTCGTTTAACCTTACCTGCAATGCTATGTGAATCCAAAGCTTTGTGATTAAAAACTCGGTTGTTCCACTCCTTCCAAATAACCCAAACACAAGCTAGTTAGATTATCCGAAGGAGTGAGAAGAGTGCGGTAGCCCCACAAGGTGCCCGAACTGAAGAAGATGATCCCGAGCCACATATGGAACGACGCGAGAGAGACCGAGCCACTGGAAAACCAAAAATCACACCCTGCAAAATGTGTCGCAGCCAAAGAACAAGTGATTTACAGTCTCCCGAGACCCGCAACCCCCTACACAAACATTACATTCAAGTTGAAGGACTCGTCGCCGCACCAAAATATATTTTGTCGGAAGTCGATCGCGAAGCAGTTTCCAAACATATGGAGGAACATCTACCATCATGAGAAAATGGTAAGTTCCTTTAACAAAGTAGCCAACAATAGGATCAAGAAGCCACCATCACCTGTCAACAAATTAAATTCTTATTATAAATATTATGAGTATTTGAACTGATTTACTTGAGTTTATCAATTTGCATAAACACATGTGAGATTATTTATTTGTGAAAATAACTTATGGCAAGTTTGCAAACTATTTTCAATTTATTCTTATAAGCTAACTTATAAAAATAAAGCCAACTTATAAAAATAAGAGTAAAATATGTTTTGAGTCCATATATATGTTTCAAATTTTTGTTTTAATCCCTTAAAAATAAATTAAGACTTTTTGTCTCTCAAAGGTTTTTCAACACCATTTTTAGTCTCTTCTTTTAAGTCAACACATGTGTAATTTTTTTTGTTCGCAATCATGTTTAGAATATTTTAACAATTTTTTTTCTGTGGTATCCGAGTTCGAACCTCAGACCTTACATATATTATGTATTGTTCTTATCAACTGAGCTAAATCCACGAGGACAATATTTTAACAATCTATCCTAAAGGTATAATTGTTTAACAAAACAAAAATTAAATATAATTTTTCGATTAAAATTCATATAAATTCATACTGTGTTAATTTTTTCTTCTTCTTTGGAGTTTTTACGGTATTTTAAACATTTCTACAAAAACTCATTCAAAAACAAGAAGGGTGTACATGACTTAATTTAAAAGCAGAGATCGAATGCGTTGACTAAAAATTTTTAGGGGACTAAAATGAAAGGTTTAAATATTTAGAGAGGCCAAAATATATTTAACTCTAAAAATTAATATTTAATAATTTAACTTTAGATTTAATTATGCAAATCGTCCCTGCAAATAAGGTCACTTGAGTTTTGGTCCTTGTGATCGTTAATGTTTTCAAACAAACGCTACAATTACTAATAATTGTTTTCTTGAGCAAAATTACTAATAATATTTTATAAGAGTAACTTGAGTTTTGGTCCATTACACATGCAATACAAGTTGAGAAAATAATATAAGTAATTAAATATTAGGCAATCAACGTGTACGACATTTTTTTTTAGATAGACGACGAAATGACAAAGCCATTATAAATTCACACACACAAGTGAAGGTATCGGAGTTCGAACTCCAATCATAGCATCTGACCTAATAATTTCGGCATTTTACCAGTTAAGCTAGGACTTCTGGATAACATGTACGACATTATTCCTTAAAAAAAAATGTGCACGACATTATCATGATCAAATATTTTTGACAAATAATATCAAAATCAACTCACTTTATAGTTTTAAATATTACTCCTATTGAACTGGGATTGTTCATGTTGCAAAGAGATTTGATTAATATTTTTTTGTATAGTGATTATTATTTATTTATTTTTTGAGAGGAATGATTATTATTTTTAATTAATAACTTAAATAATATTATAAAAAGTATAATGACCTCTCTCTCTCTCTTTAAATTACACATAGACCACTCTAGTTTAAAAATAACATTGAGCTCCCTTGTTAACACACTCTTAAGCTAAGTTAGGTAAGTCTGGATGATTCCTTCTTCTACGGTCCAAGCAAATTCGACTTCATTGAGATTCAAGACAACAATTTTTTTAAAGTTTACTTCCACCATGGTGGATAGTGGTGGACTGGTGGTGACCTATAATGGATTTTGCCGTGATAAGCACTAAGCAGGGTGATCACAACAATATGCTTGGTCGTTCCAAAATTTAAAAAGGGTCAAATCTAAATAAATTTCACCATTTTGCTTCTTTAACTGTGAACTTATGTCGAGTTAGGATCCTCTTCATTTTCTACTTAATTTCGTCTCTCAATTGCTAAAGTTTTTAAATGTTTTGGGGATGTATTCTCAACAAATAGGGGAATAGTCATCTTCGTCGTCTTTGGAATTTGGCATCTGGTTATTGGTGTGCCGAGTTCTTGGACAGGTTAAGGTGCCTGCTCCGGTGGTTCGTGAGTTGAGGGGTGCTTTAATGACTTGTGTCGGGAGTCTAGTGAACCGATCACTTTTGATTCGAGGTCGGGAGCTAGTTTGTGACTCATGTCCTTTTAGGCTTTTGCATTGTCTCCTCCGAAAGATCGTAACTTGAGTGGTGGTCAAAGCTGAACGTTTGAAGCAAAATCATTACTGGGTGCTTAATTGATTACTGTTGGTGGTGTTGGTTATCTGAGGAGCTATTGTTAGGGGTTTCGACATGTTTGAGGGTGCTGGTGGTTTTTCTTTGAGGGTTTTTGGTGTTTTTTTTTTTTTTTTTTTTTATGTAATACTTAGGATCTAATCTCCTTATATATATATATATATATATATATATATATATATATATATATATATGACATATCTAGTGAGAATGGGTTAATTATATGAGAATGGTGAGAACCTTATCAACCTTTAGATAAAAAATAAATGGTCCAGATTAAAAGGCTCACATGTGTCTTAACCTATTCTATCAATTCTCATCAACATATCCATTTGTTCATCTTCCCCAATTTTCTTACGTCCAGCCACCGTCGTTTATGCCATTAAAAAAAAAAATCATTTTAGTTTTTGAATGTGTAATGAGCCGTTACAGTCCTTGATTGTAGATTATATTAGTCAAAATGGTCTCTTACATTAAAATGTCTCGTTAATATTTCATATTAGTCTCTCAATATGAAAAGAGTTTAATGTATGACTATTTCAACATCAGACACTATTTTGACTAACAAAGTGTACAATCAGAGACTATTTTGACATTACTCGTTACACATTCAGGGACCAAAATGACTATTACCCCAACATATATTTAGACTAATTTTGTTGTCACACTTTTGTATATATATTTCTAAAACTATAGTAATTGAGTGGAGCAATGTAGATTTTGTTATTTTCATTCGTATGATTGAATAGCATATATACTTATTAGTGTTGGAGTATCGGCATTGCTCAGAAATTACACAATGATGGAACTCGAATCCATGATGAATTGATGACTAAACAAGGTAATTGGATAACAAGAGAAAAATTCCACACATGGATATTCTTGGTGATTAGACTCTGAGCAAGGTACTCTCAGATTTCATCACTCTAATCAACTATTTATTGTTCATCAATTCATTTTCTCTTTAAAGATTACAAATGAAATTTCAATGGTGTGATTCAACGTGAGTTTTGATCAATTGTTCATAACTAATAGACATAGTAACCAGCTAGCTAACTAACACCCTTTAGAAACAGTTATCTATCCCAACTGACTCAACATGACATAATTCAGTTAAAGTAATCATGTTGACTGAACCATTATAGCACACATCTCCAGCCTTGGTTCAGAAACAAATCCTAGAAATAAATATAAGACCATATTTGAGAGTAGCATATTTAGTCTTCAGCACAAAGAATCTGCACAGTACTGTCAGGCAACTATGTAATATTTAACAAGTCGAGTTCGTGAGCAGTGAGGCGAGCACCAACAATATACAAACATTTGCATTAGTGCTTAACATTAACTATTGTCTGTTCACACAATCAACAGAATATATACCTTGTCTGCACTATGCTTCAACTTGTATATTGATAGGCTACCAGACAAACCCAACCTCATCGGAGGCATATCTTGAACGGCGAGATCAGTTACAAGTTCTGTCAACTGATATCGAATACCTCGCATTAGCTCCATAACAGCGTTGTTGTGAAAACATTTGATTTTCTGCAAAGTAACCAACAAAGTTAGCTATTTGATGAAAGACATGTAAAACGTCGTTACAAGTTACTAGGGGAACTTAAGTAGCACACCGGTCCCAGTTTTTCCTTAATGATACACCCCAGTTTTGCATCAGTTACACATAACGTCTCATTGTCACAATGAGGACGCAGGAATTTGCGCAGACCTTTGCTAGCTTTTCCATCAATCAAGAACCTAGCTTCCTCTGTAGCTTCTGATATAGTCTCAAACTTAGAGAAAGCTATCAATTTGACCACCTAATTATGCATAACTTGTGGTTAGATTCATAAACTACGCGAAATGTGAATAAAAAACAGACACGTATAAACAGACGCGAAATGTATGCAGAATTAATAAAACCTTTCTTGCAGCGTCTGCACTAGAAAACTCCTCCCATAAGTCCTGTATAATGAAGTTTGTATAATTTAAAAATAAATCATATCAAAAGTATGAAAGAAAGTATAAAAACTTTTTATGAGATATTAATGACCTGAAATTGAGAAAGCTTTCCTTCATCCAACAATTTGAAAAGGGCAAAACCTGCTGGAGTTTCAAATAATACAGCATCTTATCACTTTTCCAACAAACCTAAAAAACAAAGCATCAAAGTAAATCCTTTTCAATAAAGTAAAACTATCAGAGAAAAAATCAAGAGTATATCGACCTTATTATATGGTATCAGGTGCTAATAAATCCTTTAGCATGTCAACTCCTAAACCTCCGACTTCTAACAAAAGAGTTTAGAAGTTTGATTGTATTTTCTTTGCCAAACATAAATCCATCTTAGATTCAATTAAAGCAATCACATAAATTTACCTTTTTTTATTTCTCTTAAGATTATTGTCTTGTGATTTTGGGATAAAGTTTTAGAAATCTTAAAAAATGTGAGATTTGGATCCAATTTTTTTTTATCAAGGTCTGCGAATCATTGTGCATGTTCTCAAGGACTTGTGATTATGTTTGCCACTGCCTTTCTTCATGGGTGTTTCTATTGAATCTTTCATAGATTTTGCATTTGGAATAATATGAAAGGTAAAATTCGGATCTAAAGGCAAATAACATGAACATGTGAGGCTTGTCGTGAAAAGAGTGAGATCTTTCATGCGATAGAGTGGAGGTGTGTGTGTGTGTGTGGGGTGGGGGGGAATCCACCTTCATGGTTTAGTAGGTCAAAAAACTCAAAGTAGCCGTGCTTAATATTCTACTTGAGCAATTAAGAAACCTACAATCGAGAGACAAATTTCCTCCCTCAACATTAATCATTTGAAAAAAAAGAATCATTATCGAGGACACCAGCCAAACCTTGCTTAAATTCTTGCGATTGCAGAACTCCAATATTTTTTTTTGGTACAATAGAGGACCAGTGGCCCATAACACCATAATATTTTATATACACATGTGTGTACTTCATTAATATCTTTTTAATTTATTTTTCATTTAACAACCTAGTCAATATGCAAAGAATTTAAGAAAATTAAAACTCAATATTTTTTATTAATTATCTACGACCCTTAGTTTTATTTATTTTAATTATTGATTTAGTTTATTTATTTTAAGGCTTAATTGCACTTTTGGACCCCTATCTTTCCAAAAGTTGCGGTTATGGACCCCTAACTAATTTAAATACAAAGCAGCCCCCTATGTTTTGATTCTTTGGCAGTTTTGGACCCCCAAGGCAAAAAAAAATAAAATTGACACGTGACACCTCACTTAGGGTGCCACGTCAGCGTTGACCAAGTCAACAATGGACTGGGGGTCAAAAACTGCCAAAGAATCAAAACATAGGGAGCTGTTTTGTATTTAAATTAGTTAGGGGTCCATAACCGCAACTTTTGAAAAGATAGGGGTCCAAAAGTGCAATTAAGCCTTATTTTAATTGATTACTTTAGTATAACCTTAATTTTCTACGCGTTCGTCTTTACATCTTTGACTCGATGAATTATTTTAATTTAACTGATTATTTTGGTATAACCTTAATAGGGTAATTTTCTATGCGTTCGACTTTATGTCTTTGACTCGATGAATTATTTTAAAATCATTAATATTGGAATCTTTATTTTTTTTATTTAAATAAAGAGATAGTATATTAGTTTTAGATTTTTACTAAAAATTAATAATAAAATTATTTTAATTATTTTTCTTTTCATGTTGATAAAATTATTAATGTTTTCTTTGCCACAGCTTTTTAGAGAAAGAAGTAAATTTCTTTCCTTTTGGACAAAAAATGGAAAGTGAATCTAGGCATTAGTACTTGGCATTTCCATATTTACTTATATTTTAATTGAATGGATTGAAATAGAAAAGAAAAGTACAGTTGAATTTACTATTACCACATTCAAAGTCTCCAGCTCTACATTTATCCATACACCCCCCCATTTCCACTCTCATTGACTCTCTTCTCCTTCGTACGGAAAAGGTTCTTCAATCTCTCTCTCTCTCTCTCTGCTATTTACTTCATCATTTTCCTCTATAGTTATTATATCTATCTATGAATTCGCATTAGATTATTCATAACAGTAACAACAACAGTGATGGGAAAAGGAAACCCTAGGTCTGTAGAAAAACGTGTATTAGGTCAAAATCTTCCAATTTCATCTCCAACTATACCTTCAGCACCTGTTTATTATCCAACCGAAGATGAATTCAAAGATCCTTTAGAATTTATTCATAAGATTAGACCTGAAGCTGAACCCTATGGTATTTGTAGAATTGTTCCACCGAATAATTGGAAACCTCCTTTTGCATTGGATCTAGATTCTTTTACTTTTCCGACGAAAACACAGGCGATTCATAAGCTTCAGGTTCGTCCTGCTGCGTGTGATTCGAAGACGTTTGAGTTGGAGTATGGTAGGTTTTTGAGGGATTATTGTGGGAAGAAGGTTAAGAAGAGGGTGGTTTTTGAAGGGGAGGATTTGGATTTGTGTAAGGTGTTTAATGGCGTTAAGAGGTTTGGTGGTTATGATAAGGTTGTTGATGGGAAGAAATGGGGGGAGGTTGCAAGGTTTGTGAGGTGTAATGGGAAGATTTCCGATTGTGCTAAGCATGTTTTGTGTCAGTTGTATAGAGAGCATCTTTATGATTATGAGGTTTTTTGTAATAAGGTTAGTAAAGGTACGAGCACGAGTGGGAGTTGTAAGAGTAAGAGTGATCAAGGGGTGGAGAGTTCGGTGTCTAAGAAGCATCACGGGGTTGTTGATGATATGAAAATTAAGGATTTGAAAGTGAAGGATCGGAAAGTGAAAGATGAAAGCCGTGATCAGATTTGCGAGCAATGTAAAAGTGGGTTGCATGGGGAGGTGATGCTTTTGTGTGATAGGTGTGATAAAGGGTGGCATATTTATTGTCTTTCACCGCCGTTGAAGCAAATTCCGTTGGGAAACTGGTATTGTTTCAATTGTCTGAGTTCGGATAGGGAGAGCTTTGGTTTTGTGCCGGGGAAGCAATATTCGCTGGAAACTTTTAGACGCATTGCAGATAGGTCGAGGAGGAGATGGTTTGGACAGGGACCCGTTTCAAGGGTGCAAATAGAGAAGAAATTCTGGGAGATTGTGGAGGGGTCGGTCGGTGAGGTTGAGGTTATGTATGGAAATGATTTGGATACATCTATCTATGGGAGTGGTTTTCCAAATGAAACCAATCAGAAACAGAAACCACAATCTATTGATGATAAGTTATGGCAAGAATACTCAACTAACCCATGGAATCTGAATAACTTGCCCAAGTTAAAAGGCTCAATGCTTCGAGCTGTTCATCACAATATTACTGGTGTTATGGTACCCTGGCTGTATATTGGAATGCTATTCTCATCCTTCTGTTGGCATTTCGAGGATCACTGCTTTTATTCAATGAATTATCTACACTGGTATGTTTTAATTTTATTTTATCCCTGTTTTCAATTTTTAATTGAATTATTTTCTGTAATATATATTAATCACGAACACCATCAATTCATAATTTAGTTTTTGTTTTATTAAAACCTTTTTCGTCTGGAATATTTGCCTGTTTTCATGTATGTAAAATAGGCAAAATCTAAGTGATGTGGCGGAGGAATCACAGCAATTTATGAAGTGGACATGTTAAATTATTATAACATGATCACATGAGTTAGATTTAGGTAAGACTAGACGGGGTAGAATTAGAAATGACAACATCAGAGAGTTGGGGTAGCACCTATAGTCTAAAAGATGGTAGAGACTAGACTTAGGTGGTTTGGGCATGTAGAGAGAAGACCTGTGGATTCTGTATGAAGGAGAGTAGATCAGATGGAGGAGAGTCAAATCACTAGAGTCAGGGGAAGACCTAGAAAAACTATAAGAGAAACTATTAAGAAGGATCTAGAGATGAATGAGTTGGAGAAAGACAGATAGAACACTATGGCATCGTTTGATTCATGTAGCCGAGCCCACTTAGTGGGATAAGGCTTGGTTGTTTGTTGTTGATCACAGGAGTTAGATTTGGTTATATCTGTGAATTTTTTATTGTGTTTAACTTGTTGGTCGTAGTGTACTTCTGAATTCTGATGTACCACTTGGACTTGCTGTTTCGATAGCATAAGTATTAGGTAACCGACTGGTTAATGAACTTCAGCTCAGGTTGAAACAATTCTACTTAAGGCTTTACTTAAATCCTAGACCCCTGTTAAGACTTTACTTACCTTCTGATTGAACCCCTGACTAATCCGGCCCGTTTCCACCGAGAAACTGATGGGCTAATACAAAAAACTAGCATAAATATAGGCAAAGAAGCACGAAGTCTAAAATATCATGAAATACTCTCCATCTACTAAGCCTAAATCTTACCTTGCATAACATGGGAGCCAAGAAGTAATCTGATGTCTTATATGAAATTGAAAAGGTAGTAGCAGTTCTCCAATTTTTTTTATCCGAACCCCTTCCTCTCGTTCTTGGCTTTGCAACAACGTTGTAACAGTTACTCTTTTGAACATGCCTAATTACACATGGAAAATACAATCTTCCAAAGTTATATAGCAACAAGAAGGTGAATCATCTAATCATCAACTGAAACTTTTATTGAAGTTACATTAATGTCTAGTTTCTGAGTAACCAAAATAGAAAGAAAGAAGCAAATGATTTTTTATGACATCCTTATATCCCCTTTAATTTCAAATTTTTTGTTAGAACTTGGGAGGTTTTCTCCTCCCTCAGAAACATACCATTCTGGTTTAGTTTTGTATTGCTTCTACTGTTCTACATTCTGATGGCAAATTCTACTTATTTAATGACCATTTGGTTAAGATTCCGGCCTCCACAAATGAGAAAATTTAGTTTTCCAAAGCACATTTTAAACAAAGAGACTAGTATAGGACTACTGATATTTTTTCCCCATTGGAAAGCTCAATAGTTTCTGGAGACTCGGATTCATTTTACCAAAGGTTTATATGTGGCTCTCAACTTCTTTTTTACTCTGTTTTTCGTTGGATTTGCTTATCCCTGAGCCCATAATATGGAAATTAACTGCTAGTGTTTGCAATCTGTTCTGGTCTTTAGGTTTTTTTCTAAAATATATTTGGATTCTAGTTACTACTGCCACTTCATTGTATCTGTTTTATAATGTTGATTCTAATTTCTTTTGTTCTAGGGGTGAGCCAAAATGCTGGTACAGTGTTCCTGGTAGTCAAGCCAGGGCATTTGAGAAGGTAGGTCTTGGGCTCTTGTTCTATATGTACACCAATACTTCTTCCAGTTTTTTTCCTACCCAAAAACATGTAATTTTCACTTAAATTTTGTCTGTTTCTTTCAACCTCAAACTTGTCGTATTAAAGGTTTATGTAGTAACCATCCAAATTTATTTTATATAGAACCCCGGCTAGTGTCTTTTTGCACAGACATATATATTCACTCGGTAGCCGTGGGTGCACATGATGCATTTGCATGACTAGCCAAGGAAGTGAAGTAATTAAGATAGAAAGGCAATATTATCTGATGGATTCTACTCATCCATTGAAATAATTTTATTTTTTATTTAGAAGAACAAAACAAGAGTTGGAATAACCACGACATGGTTGACCTCCTCGCTATCAATTTTCCTTCATGGCTTGGAAGATTCTGTGCCAACCACCATAGGCTACAACGCCTATTCTATCCGCCATACGTTGCAACACCCTATTTATATGGAGGAGTTTTGGCCGTCTGCCATAATCTTCCATCCCTTGCCGATACATCATTTAAATCTTACATAATTTTACAATGATATTAAAATTACAGCTGTACAATTACAAATAAGCTAATACAGACAATCAAAATTATTTAAACTTGGACAGCTACATTTTGCCAAAAAAGATTTCTATTGAAAATAAGATGCAGTTATGCTAAATGTGATTGTGAAATTATTTTACCTTACATGTATATAGAAAATGAGCTTTTTTTCTTCCTATTCATGAATCTTTTGATTATCACTGTTCAATACTACAAGGACAACCAAATTTTGTTTTGATTTAATTTTTTGGTAGTACTGCCCATATTTCATTCTATGCGAATTCGTTCCTTTATTTCATGTTATATATTATCTGGACAAAATTCTTTGGGACTATATTTGATCGTATAATGCTCATATACTGGTGGGTTTGTGAGTTTGATTTGAGGAAACATTTTCTCTTTCCATTTCCTGTTTGCACTTTTAATTGCAAATCTCTGACTTTGTTTTCATTTTGTTTCGTGTAGTGAAACCATTTTTGTTTTTGTTTTTGCTGTTCCCTGTAAAATTTTAAAACAGAAAACAAAGTGAAAGGTGTCAGTTTTCTAATTAATTAAAAAAGAAAATAAAAGCAGAAAACAATTTTTGAAACCAAACCGGCCCTGAAGAATGTGTTGACAGTTGAAGTTTGTACGTGTTTGACTGGATAAATGTTTGTTGACCAATGTCATAAAATAATTCATTTCCTTGTAGGTGATGAGAAGCAGCCTTCCTGACCTTTTCGATGCACAGCCTGATCTGCTTTTTCAGCTTGTTACTATGTTAAACCCATCTGTCTTGCAAGAAAATGGAGTTCCTGTCTACAGCACACTTCAGGTTTCATATATCTAGCTCATCATTGGTGAATTTGTAGTTTGCAGTTGTAAATACAAGATTACGTTAAAATCATATAATTAGAAGAAAAATTCATTACACCGATGTAAATTGTACCCCATCGGTCCTTTTTATAAGAAGGAATTGAACAATTTACTTGGTCCTAAACCTAATTATAAGAAACACAGGCAAGTTTTCCGGAGTATTAATTGTTGGAAATTTTATGCACTTTGTTATGTTAACTAGAAATCTACTTATTTCTTGTGTAAGTGGATGTATTTGATAAGTACTGTGGGCATTTTTGTAAAAACATTTATTATCAACTCCTTTAAACATTTGATAAGTACTGTGGGTACATTTATGATCATTTGGTCTTTTGTTCCTCATGAAAAAAGACTTGAGGTAGTATTATATCACATGGTATAGAAATAAGCACTCCACATTTAGTGGACATTTATAATTGAACTTGCGGGAGTATTGTGGGCTGCCATTGTAGTTTATTATAAATTCATTTGCGTTCCAAACTCTTGGGAAAAACCAAAGTCCCCCATCGAATAGATATTACTGTTGATAAAAGTTTATAAAGAGGAGACACTCCTCACCTTATAAGCTGGTTTTGTAAGGATGAGTTAGGCCCCAATTTCAACATGGTATCAGAGGCTATCGATCGGGCCACCCACCAGTTATATACATGCACCAAGCCCCATAGTGCTGGGCGTGAGGGGGTGTATTGGGAAATACCCAAGTCCCAGATTGGATAAATATGACTCTTGATAAGAGTTTATAAGGAGGAGGCACTCCTCACCTTATAAGCCGGTTTTGTAAGGATGAGTTAGGCCCCAATTTCAACACAAACTTATGATAGCTCCTTTTCACCGTACTTCGTTGCATGCTTACATACAAATTCATTCACGGTCCAAACTTATGATAGCTCCTTTTCTCTGTACTTCGTTGCATGTTTAATTACAAATTCATTTGCGGTCCAAACTTATGATAGTTCCTTTTCACTGTACTTCGTTGCATGTTCTCCAGGAAATCTATACTGCAGCTCTACTGCTTTTATTTCTCATCATCTCCTCTTTCGATGTATTAAGTCGTTGGCATGTTTCTTTTGATTGTTAATGTTCTCCAGGAGCCTGGAAATTTTGTTATTACTTTCCCCAGAGCTTACCATGGTGGTTTCAATCTTGGTAAGAAGTTACATTCTGTCTCCATCCAAAATTACCAGCTTAAATACAATCTAAGGTATGTCGTTTGTATTCTTTGTTTGTGTTTTTAGGCCTTAATTGTGCAGAGGCAGTCAATTTTGCTCCAGCTGACTGGCTACCACACGGTACATTTGGAGCTGATCTCTATAAGCGGTATCACAAAACAGCTGTATTGTCTCACGAGGAGCTTCTTTGTGCAGTAGCCCAGGTTTGCACTTGTTTTGAGGATATTGCATTTGTTGAAATGATAATATCTTGATGAGATTTAAAAAACCGAGATGGCCTGTATTATTTATTCATCATGATCACTAAAGGCCATCTTGCTATAGTTCTCTTCTTCTGTCCAATATTTTGCGAAGTTTTTGTTTTCACCATTTCCTTCTACAATTCATCAAACATGGTACCATTTTTATAAATTTTTATAATTATAATGAAATCATACTAGCAAACTGAACTACTCCAACATAAGTGTTTTTAATGTCTCTTTTACACATGTAAAAGAGTATCTGACAGATCACTGCAATCAGTGCTGTGCGTGTTTTTGTGCAAATGTTTTTAAAGAGGATTTCTTATCCTACTCATACTTAAAACAGAGTGCACCAATGCTTTTGTATTATTACTATTATTATTATAGTTTACTAGTTTAGTTTTTGATCAATGTTGCAGACTCTCTTACTTCTTGATTTTCAATGTTCAGTATGGTGATGTTGATAGCAGAGGGTCCTCTTATTTGAAAATGGAATTGCTGAAAATATCAGATAGAGAAAAATCTTGGAGGGAGAAACTTTGGAGAAGTGGTATCGTTAAATCTTCTCGTTTAGCTCCTCGGAAATGTCCCCAATATGTAGGAACTGAAGATGTACGGTTTGTTTTGTAACCTATCACGATTCATATCATAGCATGCAATGATAATTCTTTATTTTGATCTTTTTGGTCTTATTCGCTGTTGTCTTTTATAGGATCCAGCATGCATTATTTGCCAGCAATATCTCTATCTCTCTGCAGTTGTATGCAGTTGCAGGCCATCATCTTTTGTGTGTCTGGAGGTAAATGAGTGTGATTGAGGTTATTGAAGTTGTGTTTAATTGCCATGAAGCATTCATCTTTCTCTATTGCCATCAATGTCAGGATTTTGGAAAAAAGTTTTATATACAAATTGGCATAGAAAATGTATGTGTATCCATTTTTGCTGTTAAGGATGCATATTAGTAGTTTCAACTCGTGATTGGAGGAATGACGTAGATATTTAAGCACCTTTATGAGGGTGCTTGACTGCAGTATTCTCCGCCTTCTGAGATTCTGGTTGTGTGCTTACATCTCATGTAAAATGAGATAAGGGGAATGCACTGCTTGTATTTTTACAAATTTGGTACTAGTGCTGATTAGGACTAATACATCATAGCAAATCGTGGAGTCGATTGCTTAATATAACCAACCCATACTTGCACAAAAATGCTTGGTTGGTGCTGTTGAACTGGTGTCAATCAGGGAAAAATTGTTGTATGACAGATACGTGGATCCCTATTATTTTCTGGATTTGCATAATTAGGAACCTTGTGATTGTTAATATAGATTTACAAACACAAGTATGTTTATAATTCCCAATTAATTAATTTTTCAAGTAAGACTATGAATTTAAAGCAGATAGAAAATTGTCGGATAAGTTTTCTCTAATTGTTTCATTAGAAGAGCGTGTGATTTAAAATTATATACAGCATACCCTAGAAAATGAAACTACTGCCCTTTGTCAATTTTTACAATTATGGTCAAGATTTCTAGGATTTGAATAATCGTGGTTTATTCCCTTACCTATGTTTTCCATTTTATAGACTGAATTCAGTTTTCTCTTGTGTAGCACTGGGAACACCTTTGTGAGTGCAAAACTGCTAAACTTCGTCTTCTCTACCGTCATTCTCTTGGTGAATTGTATGACTTGGCATTTTCTATTGACAAATATACTTCTGAAGAAAAAGCTGAGAGTAGAAATGTAAAAAGGCAGTCTTCATGTCTGAGTGCTTTGACAAAAAAGGTCATATATATGCAAATCCCCACACCAAATTACAATAATGTTTACACTTAGATTTATCTTTCTGAAAATCAAAAGATTCAATGTCCTTCTGCTTCTATATCTTTGACCATGCTGCTCTTCTGTTAGTGCTATACGGTGACACTGTTAAATTTTATGGAATAATAATATAATGATGGCATTGTTATGGATATATACATGTATTTATTAAAAAAAGGTACTATAGTCTCTGAGACTCCTAGTTCTGTACAGGTGAATGGTAGCTCCATTACTTTCACCCAACTTGCTACAGAATGGCTTCTGCAATCTAGTACTATTCTTCAGAATGTTTTTGTGACTGATGCATCTATTACCGCACTAAGGAAAGCTGAACAGTTTCTTTGGGCTGGTTCCGAGATGGATTCTGTGAGTTCTAGTTATGTCTTTTGTAGGTGTGTCAATTAAAACATTCTGCACTTCACTACTAAATTCCACTTTGTTTTGGGATGT
Organism: Medicago truncatula; assembly: GCF_003473485.1. Lineage (NCBI taxonomy): Eukaryota > Viridiplantae > Streptophyta > Magnoliopsida > Fabales > Fabaceae > Medicago > Medicago truncatula. Next base: position 2,733,495 of record NC_053046.1, read on the forward strand.
AGGTTCGGGATATGGTAAAGAGTTTGACTGAAGCTCAGAAATGGGCAGAAGGGATAAAAGATTGTGTGACAAAAATTGAGTTGTGGTTGAGTCATCGGGACTCAAGTTTAAAGAAAGTTAATTTAGAATACGTTGAAGAGTTTCTGAGATTTAACCCTGTACCATGCAATGAGCCCCATTATCATAAACTGAAGGTGCTTTGACAATAAAATGTTATGTTGTTTTGATGGTTGCAATTAACTGTCATTTATTTATCGTTTTAACTTGTTCTGCTGCAGGAATATGCTGAAGAAGCAAGATCGTTACTTCAGGAGATTGAGACTGCTTTGTCAATGTGCTCCAACGTACTTTTTCTTTCTTTCTTTTTATTTTATAATATATATAAAAAGTGATTCTGTGATATAATTTTTGTTAAAACTTCTTTGAGAGGTTACTTTTTTTAGGCTATTATAAAAGCATTAAACAAATTTAGTTTATTATTATTACTTTTATTTATTTTCCCCCTTCAATAGTCTTGCATAGTTCTTGCAAATCGTTTTTTAGATGCTATATTAACTATAGGAAATTTGTATTACTATTTTTTTAGTAGAAAGTGACTCTGGTAAAGTTGTTTTTAGAGCTTCTTATAGAGGCTACAATTTTAGCCTATAAGAAAAGCTTTAGAACAGTGTTTCTTTTGTTTGGTTTTTCCCCCACAAAATTCTTATAAATTTTTTAAAAGATTATTTTAACCAAATAGCTATTTTTCTCAAACAAAAAAGCAGAAGAATTTGGTCCTTATATTTTGTGAATATATATTTTTTTGGTAAATATATCGGATAAGCATTTTTTCTTGCTAGCATTATGAAATTTGATGATAATATGATATCTTGATTCTTCTTTCCGGTCCATTCAATTTGATTGATATAATTTGTTTCAGATATCTGAGTTGGAACTTCTATACTCTAGAGCTCGTGGCTTACCCATCTACGTGAAAGAGACTAAAAAATTAAAAGGGAAAATTTCATCAACCAAGGTAGATGTTGCCGGACATATTAGTTTGATGGTTTTTTTGTACCCTTGTAATTCTATGATTAATGTTCAATTTCTTTTGCTGATGTTTGGTAATGGAATCACTTATTTCTCTCAAAATGATTTATTCTTTTTTATTTTATTTTTTATAATAAGAATGCCTTTAAAATCACGACACCAATCCCTTCACCCCATAATGTATAACCTTTCGTAGGTATAGCTTTGAATGAAGCACGCGGTGGCACCGTCACACCATGATATTCTATGTTTCCAAACACACATTTAGAGGTTAGGAAATAGTTGATGCACTTTTTATAGTGTGTGTTAACTTGAAATAGCCAGAAAAAACCATCTTTACCCTCCAATATTTTACACATTCCCTACTCGCCATAAACCCTAAACCCAAAAGGAAGAAAAAGGAATGACCTGCTTTTGGTTTAGAACAGAGATTGCAGCTGACTGTTCATTTTTCTGTTGTATATTTCTGTGATTAAATACAGTGCAGGAATGCATTTGCTTAGAACACTAGGAAAAGGCTTTCTTATGTATGAAATTAAATCCGAGCTGGAAAGTTGCTGCTGCTAGTTTAGATGTTGTTAATAATGAAAACAATCTAGAAGTGTCAATGTGCCATAGCTATTTCTGGTAATAAGCGACACATCTCTGATTGTCATGCCAGGTTAGTTTGTACCCATTGATATTGTTCATCCCTATGATATGAAGATGGTGAGGATGAGTCTCTGAATTCTCCTGTTAACAGAAAATAGCACTTCAAGAAATAAAGACTTGAAATTTCTGTAAATTATGGTGGCCTGAAAGATAAAAGGATTGACTAAATGTGGTGATGAAGCTTTTGCACTAGAAGAGAACTTGTTATTTTTTCAAGACTAGACATATTTTTTGTAACCAAGCACCTGAGGAGATATTTGCGCATCTTCACCTGGATATCTTGCATTGCCTTGATACAGATTATTTACCTTTGAGAAGGTGTGGATCAATATTGAAACCTTTAGATTCACCTCAAAGTAGTTGAATTCCCTCAAAACATTACATTCCCTCAAAACATTCCCCCATCCAAACACACTATTATAGATCTTTAACCAAGGTGTTTGGGAGTAGGGACTAGATTAGACGGTTTTAAAGGCATGAGTTCATATTGAGGAGGCTTTTATGTCATCCTCCTGTTTTAAATAATTATATTGGGAAAAACCCAATTCCTACATAAAAAGGAATATGACTCTTGATAAGAGTTTATAAAGAGTGGCATCGCTCATCTTACAAGCTTGTTTTGTAAGGATGAGTTAGGCCTAATATCAAAACCTAATTGGTATCAGAACCTTTTGATCGGGCCACCCATCATTTATATAAACGCATCAAGCCCAACAGTGCTTGGTGTGAGGGGGTGTATTAGGAAAAAACCAAGTGCACATAGAAAGGATATGGCTCCTGATAAGAATTTATAGAGTGGCACCCCTCACCATACAAGCTGGTTTTGTAAGGATGAGTCAGGCCCATATCAAAACCTAACACACACACACACACACACGTGTGTGTGTGTGTATTTTGTTCTTTATCTTTACAGTTCATTAATAGAATAAAACAATATTGCTTATAAGAGAGCAAGAAATCACCTCCATAAATGTAAGGCAACAATAATATCAGGATTGCTTCCTTTCCCCATAAATGGGCTTAACTATTGAAAAAATACAAAGGTACATTCTATCCCACAAAAGACGAGAGGATCGAACAAGTGACTAAGAAAGAGTTCATCTGATTTGTATATATCTTTGTTTGCATGACTTTACCTCTATTACATAGTACAATCTTAAGGTTTGAATAATGTTCTTAACTGCCTCTCTTTTTGTACTTGGGAAGTTGCTTACTATAGGGTCTAAGCTTGCTGATTAATTCAGTGTATTACTTTTTATATCACTCATGAATTTTTTTTTTTTTTTTTTTATATCAATCAGACATGGATGGATAGTGTCAGAAATTGCATCTCAGCTAGAGATCCTGCTGAATTAGACGTTGATGTTCTCTACAAGTTAAAATCAGAGGTAAGAAAAACACTGAAAATGGGGTACATTTAAGCTGGCCTTTTTAATTTCACAATACTTGTTCCTGTTAATATAAAGTTTGCTGTATGTTTAGTTGTTGGTGCAAATGTCAACAAAAGCTTAAGTTCATGTGTGACAGCTAGCAGTTGCATTTGTGTTTTATATAATAATATAAAATGAAATTGTTGAGAAAGAGATAAATGAAATATGAGGACCAGATATTGTGCACATAATTATATTTATAAGATTACCGTTATCTTATTTATATAAACTATATTAACCAGATATTGTGCAGCCATAGCTATGCTGTTTTGCATTATTTCTAACTTCCCCTCAAGCTGGAGCATTTGATTATATGCACCAAGCTTGTTACATATATAGCTTATATGAGGACCCCTTATATATTTAACAAACACCTGTCAATTAGAGTAAGTTAGGGTAAACTTTTTCGTGAAGCACTTATGAAAAATGAAATATTAAAAGAATCTTACAAGATAGAATGAATGAATGAGTTTCCAAACAATAATTTTTTGTTTAATTCGAAATTATTTTTTGCCTCAGTTCTTTCAGAAACGCTCATTTAATTTCGTTGTTTGGTTTACGGTCGAGCATGTCTTTCTCTTCTTAGATGTCAAGAGCAAATTTCCTTCTCCATAAATGTCTACAAGTACTCTGCTGTTAGTGGAGAGCTATAAATTTATTTTAATTGAGAAGCTTTTATATAAGTTAGAAGTTAATTAAAGCTGGGCCGTAATCTTTTGAACTGATAAAGTCAGTGGTGACATCTCTCTCAAATCTGACACGTCGCGTATTCTATCTGTATGTGCTTATTGTGACTTGATTTGATGTAACATGAAGTGTAGTTTGATTATAAAAAATCAGCGTCTTCTCCCTAACACCATTAAGAAAAAAGTGTCTTCTCCGTAATTGTCCCAAATATAGGCTCCTGAAGTATGTTGAGCCAAGATGAGCACACCAATAGCTGACACCATGGCTTGATATTATGCTTCTGCACTTGATCTTGCAACGACTTTTCTCTCTCTGACTTATCTATGATATAAGGTAGGGTTGCTCCCAATGTCTATATAATCCCAGCTGTGAAAGTGCCTCAAAATTGAAGAAATTGGAATTCTGGAAGCTGAAAATCGGTTTCAGGGCACGGTGGCCGATTTTGACCTGTTTTATTTGAGCTTCAGGTTCGGCAAAAATCGGTGGCCAATTTGGAGCATTTGGTGGCCGATTTTGACAGCAGGAAATAAAACAGAAACGTATTTTCGGGCCTAGATTTGTTCCAAGTTTATTGAGGATTCTTTTACTATAAATATAGACATTGTATCAGTGTAAACCTTGAGATAGAGGGAGCAAACACTAGGGTTTGAGGGATGATTCACCTTGGGAAACACCATTAGGATTGAGTCTCTTGGTTACGGGAAGAGATTGGTAGAATTAGGCGGGTGATTTATTCTTGTAACCCATTGATATCTCTTTTGTAAGATTACTCATCATATAGTGAAACGGAGGGCTGCTCTCTCCCCCAGACTAGGTCAATTTGGACCGAACTGGGTCAACAAATTCTTTTGTGTTCTCTCTTCCTTTTTCTTTCGCTGTTTTCTACTTTTGGCTTGTGTTTATAATTGTTCCATACACTTTGTTTTGGTTGCTTGATTATCCCTTGCTATACACATCAAGTTTGTTATTGGTGTGATTTTTTCATCAAATTCGCAACAATCCCCATAAATTGATCTCATTTCTTATGATATACATGGAAATATGGAAGCCAATATGTACTCCCTAGGGGCAAACTAAATTGCTCTTAGGATACAATTTTAGATATTTTAAGATACTTTTCATATACTCTAACAGTGACATAATATAAATATAAGGGTTAATGGTGCTTTACCCCCTGTAATATAGGTCATATCCGGTTTTCTCCCTGTAAAATATTTTTTTTATTTACCCCCTGTAAAATATCTTTTTTTTTGGAATACCCCCTAATAGGTCATAAAAAAACGAAAAATATCTGCACAAAAAAAAAAATCGTTTTTTCATGACCTATTAGGGGGTATTCTAAAAAAAAAAAAAAAAAAATTTTACAGGGGTGAAAACCGGAAATGACCTATATTACAGGGGGCAAAACACCTTTAGCCCTAAATATAATTATGTGCACAAATCATGTATTATTGAGTCTGTTTGACATTCATTGAATCCTTTTGTCTTTTTATTTCATGGAATAATTAGACTGTGTGCGTAATGTCATGATTCTCAGACATGCTCATGTATCATGCATCAAATGAGTCACTTAAGGATTAAATATGATATTCTTGGGTTCAATAGATTGCAGATCTTCAAGTTCAACTCCCAGAGATAGATGCCCTTCAGAATCTATTAAATCAGGCAGAATCTTGTAGTTCCCAATGTCGTTGCATGTTAGAAGGTCCTATGAATCTCAAGGTTTGCATCTGTATCTTCATCTTGTTTCATTTTCTGCGAGGGTTAAAAAACATAGCTTGATTAACTATGGAAATATGCAGAATGTTGGTTTGCTTCTTAAGGAATGGGACAGTTTTACAGTTGATGTACCACAGTTGAGGCTACTAAGGAATTACCATTCAGATGCTGTGTTATGGGTTTCTCACTTTAATGATGTTTTAGGGAGAGTTCACAGACAGGAAGATCAGCATAATCCAGTTGATGAATTGAAGAGCATTCTTGAAGAAGGTTTATCTTTGAAAATTCAAGGTATTGTGGATCATTTTAGTCTGGATCTTTCGAATGCCCGTGCAATTGTTTATTTTCTTGTCAATTTACAGTTCTTAAGGTTTCACTTATGCTTTACAGTTGACGAGTTGCCTATAGTTAAGATTGAGCTGAAGAAGGCTAGTTGCCGACAGAAAGCTTTGAAGGTAAAATTATTGTTCCTACTGGTGCTTTTCGTTCACATCGCTCTTTATTTCTTTTAAAAAAGCTATTGATAGATAAGGGCTTCCTAGTATACAGAGGCTAGCCTATTTTGTAATATTAAATGCTCAAGCAATTCTTACAACATTGAGAACTGAATGAAACCACGTGAAATTGGTACAGGCACATGATTCTAAGATGCCCCTCGAATCCATTCAGCAACTGCTAAAGGAGGCCGCCATGTAATTTTTGCTTCCTTTTCCTTGTTTTAATTGGCTTATTCTTATATTTATTTTATTCAACTTCTTGCTTTTGTTATTGATTCTTAAGGCTAGAAATTGAGGGAGAGAAACAATTCATCAGTCTGTCTTGTGTGCTTGGTGTCGCCATGCGTTGGGAGGAAAGGGCTGGAGCGATTCTTTCAGCTGAGGCTTCTATTTCTGACTTTGAGGACATGATAAGGTTCAACAGTTTTTGAGATGCGTATTTTATCTTTAGTAACTTTGACAAGCTTATTTTGGCTGATGATATTTTGTGCATATGCTGGTGTTTTGCAGAGCTTCAGAAAATATATTTGTAATTCTTGCTTCACTTGATGATGTTAACAAAGCGTTATTAGAAGCTAATTCCTGGTTAAGGAATTCAAAGCCATATTTAGCCTCTTCTAATTGTGTGTCAAACTCTGTGCGGAAAGTTGAGGACTTGCAGGTTCATGTTTTGTCCTGTTTGTTTTACACTTTTTCCTTTGCTGCAAATATATACAGTAAATATGACAATTTGATTTTCTTCTTTTAGTTGTTGGTTTCTCAATCAAAGCATCTTAAAGTATCTTTGGAAGAAAGAAGGACACTTGAATTAGTTTTGAATGACTGCAAAAAATGGGAGTGTGAAGCACGTTCTTTACTTGATGATGGGCGGTGCTTATTTGAATTGGATACCACTGTTCATGGGATAAGCAGTGGTTTATTGTTTAAAGTGGAAGATTTGATTGCAAGAATCCAGTCCGCCATAACATCTGGTGTATCTCTTGGTTTTGACTTCAATGACATTTCAAAACTTCAAGCATCTTGTTCTACACTGGAGTGGTGCAAAAGAGCCCTATGTTTCTGCAATCATTCTCCTTGTTTAGAGGTTACTGTTTCTCTATACTAAGTCATATTTTATGTTCCCAAATATTGTATTTGCACAGAGCTGCGGCTCTACCCACCCCTCTCTGTTTGACTATGCTGCTTGCACTTTCTTCCAACAATACCTCTCGACACTGGTTATATAGCTTCATTCATTATACCTGGTTTCATGCTCCATATAATGTCAGTTTTACCTTGTTGGGATTCAATGAGAGTGACACCATACTGTGTAGCCATAATCTCTGTTTTTTCTTATGGATCACTGCTTGATGAATTTGTTTTCCTTCTGGAAGTTTTTTTTTTAAAATTTCTTTTTATTTATTTTTTATTTATTTATTTCTCTCTCACTTCTAAAATATACATAGCAAGCAATATATTTTATTGTGATTGGATTAGGTGTCTGGCATCTATTTGGTGTACAACACATGTACTTTTTACTGGACTTGATCTTTGTTTCATTCCATTTAATTTAATGTCTCTGCTTTGTTCTTTATTGAGCGAGATTCCTTATGCTCCTTATCTGTGTAGTTTTTTCTCGTCATCTTACTGAATTTCTTCTTTTTTAAAGAATTGCATATGTTTTTCTTAGTACCTATTATTTATAAGAGGTGGTTGCCAATCCTGCAGGATGTTTTGGAAGTTGTGAAAGGCCTATCTCATTCCTCTGTTTCTGGTGCTCTATTGAAAGTACTGGTTGATGGGGTTGAATGGCTTAGGAGAGCGTTAGAGGGGATTTCTAGACCTTGCAGTTCTAGAAGATTTAAACTGACTGATATTGAAGATATTCTTACTGATTATCAGGCACGCTTTTGTGTAATTTTCTGTTTAATTTTTTATATAGCGCCTTATTATGTTCTATTTATTCATTGGTAGAAGAGGAATAACACTTGCGTAATAATTTTAAGCTTGTAAATATATATCCTTGATAGGTATTTGACCCTTTTTTAGGGGTAAAAAGAAAGGAAGTGTATAATAGTAAATGAAGTTGTGGACAATATTATAAGGAGAAATGTGGTTTTAATTTTTCAGTTGGTTTTGGATAAACATTATGACAAGGCGAGTTGGGGTTTCTTAAATTGAGTTATTGACAGAAAGTATTATAGTGCTAAAGCCTAGATGTAGGTATACTTCATGCTGCATCTCAAACCGACTTTTTACCAGGCTTAGTTTTTTTGGAAAATTTCTAATTTGCAACCATATGTTTGTGCAAAAGTTTCAAAAAGCTTATATCAATGAGCATCATCCTCAATTAAATTTACAAATACTTTTATCGATCCATTACAACTAGGCTGAATAATTGATTCAGAGACTTTTGAGGGGACATAAGGTTCAAGAGAAAACTTCTTAGCAAGTTCTTAATTATAGTACTTGATTAAAACTGTTTTGCTATCAACAGCTTACATCTATAACTTATATCTGCAGGCTACTAAAATGACCTTTACGGAAGTAAATTGTCAACTTGAGGAAGCCATTGGAAAACATAGGTATGTCTTATTTGTTGGTTGTAGAATTAAGATAATATGTGATGTTGGTGTAATTAGTTTCAATCTTCTAAATGGAAATTCATCCTTCTTTTGGTGTTTTTTAGATGTCTCTTCAACTATCATTGCCTTGTAAGGTCTTCTTTCTTCATCATGGGTTTCAATCAAATTCCTGGGTAGTTAGGTTTTACACTTCTATATTTTTTGTAACTTATTATTGAGGCCATGCTCTAAAGATTTTATGCCTTCTAATAGTTCTTTCTGATGTTTGTTTAGTTTTCTGTCTAAGCCATCTTGATCTGGAATATATTGCCTGTGTACATCATTATCAATTAATTCAATGAAGATTTGTGCTTTTCTAATTTTTGTGTTTTAAATATTTGACATACCTATGTAATGTATTTGATTTTAGGTCGTGGCAAGAGCAAGTGCGGCAATTTTTTAACCTAAGTTCTAGGGATCGAACTTGGTCATCATTATTGCAGCTCAAGGTATATTTTCTAAATGTACCAATTGATTGATTTAGGGTGCATTGCATATCTATAACCTATTTTTTGGGTCGTTATGTTGCTATGACATTTCTAAAAAGTGGCAGTCATTGTAAAAAGCTTCCTTCTAATTTCATGTGAATTTTTAGAGTTATAGTTCTCTTTCTTCACTTTATCTCATTCAGGAATTACCTTAAAAGCCTTAAGATTTGTGATATTAACTTCTCTTTCTTCACTTTATATCATGTGTGCGTGAGTTTCATTTTATTCTCCATTCACTATATGTTAACATTGGGATATCAGGCTTATTTGTTTAGTCAGGTATTTGAAATTCAAATATTAGAAGTGAAAGCTTTCATAACTATCATGAAGCCTATTGTAGTTTGTGCTTTATTTAGTAGGACATGACATATCCCTGGCTCACATGCATAGTGCTTACATTTATTTGCTTAAACTCAGGAGCGTGGAGACACCATTGCCTTTAGTTGCTCAGAACTTGAATTAATATTATCTGAAGTTGAAAAGGTGGAAAATTGGATGAAAAAATGCATGGATAATATTGGAGCTTTATTCCAAAAAGAAAATTCGCTGCTTCATGCACTGCAGAAGGTTTTGATTTTGACATTTTTTCCTGTGGTCCATTTGCATATTAAGTACACTTAGGACTTTGCGTGATGATTTTCAGGTAAAACAGAATCTAGATAGATCACTGTACATATACGGAAAGTTGCAAAATCAGAAGGAACCGAACCTATGTAACTGCTGCTTTGTTGACTCTGATGACCAGAAATTTCTTACTTGTTCTACTTGTATGGACTGGTAAAGTACCTATTACCTTGTTTCTAGATAATTTCTATGGTACCTTTCAACTTTTACTAGTTTACGTACCAAAAGTCAGATCACATATCATTTAATAAAGGCATCTAATCTGACTTACTCCATTTAGTACTAAAACTTTTGTAGTTTGGTGTCTAACTACCTTAAAATCTTTTCTTTTAATTTCTTTCCATTTAATTTTTTTTTTCATTTCATAACTGTAAATTATTTAGGTTGTGTTCGTGTGAAAATTCAGCTGCGGTTTATCTAAACAGTTTGTATTCGATACTCCATCCGTTTCAAAATGATTGTCGCTTTAGCCAATTGCATACAGATTAAGGAATGAAATAAAGTAGTCAAACGTCATAGCAATTTTACCAAATTATCCTAATCAACTATTGGTTTGTTTTTCATTAAAGAAAAAATAATACTTTGGAAGTAGTGTAACATAGTTTTAATTGAAGGGTACAATTGAAAAGAAAAAGTTATTATTGCATTGGAAAGTGAAAGTGACATTCATTTTGAAACAAGTTTTTTTGGTTAAAACGACACTCATTTTGAAACGGAGGGAGTATAATTTTAATATAATCACGTTAATTAAACTTAAAAATTTGTAATAATCAATTTCAGATTATTAATAATAATAATAATAATATTACATTAATATGAATTAAAAATATTTTACAGTCGAAGATGAAATTTAATATGTGCAAATTTTAATACTAGTAGAAAGTCAAACAACACGGCTTTCATTAAATGATAACCATTCACCTATTAGTAAAATAAAAATCAACAGTACCAAAATATTTTTAACATTTAAGCTTTACATAGATGGATGGTTTTATTACTTTGGTGTCTTCGCAAAGAACAAAATGAAGATTGGATCCTACTCTTCATTTTTATATAAATTCATTGTTCTTTTGGTTCCTTTATGAATGGTTTACTTTAATTTATGTTTTCCGTGCTTCAATATTTTGCAAATAAACTTTGATTTATCTTTTATATGAACAGCTATCACTTGCGGTGCATTGGACTAACATCAAAAGACGCTGGCCTCAGAAATTATAAGTGCTCTTACTGTGAAATTTTGAAGGCGAAATCTCAATATTCAAATGGAAGTTCCCTCCTGGTAGGATATTATGTCTCATTATTATTGTAGTTCAGTAGTTTCTTTTCTTTTGCGGAAACACATATTGTCTTACTATTTTTTTTGGTTTATGCAGAGGTTTGAGAAGCATATTGAATTGAACATTCTTGTCAAACTTCTTTCTGATGCTGAACATTTCTGTCTGTGGTAATATATGATTCTCATAAAATCTTTATTTGCTTCTTGGATTATTGACTTATTGGCATTAATTTTTTTGATACAATTTATTGTTACTCTGCTGAGGCCAAGGCCAAATTTGGATAAGCTTCTAGCTTACACAAGTTTTTTTTTAATTGCAATTAGTAGTTTCAAACTCAATGAGAAAGCCTTGTAAGTTCTTAGGTGTTTACGGAGAAGTTAAATGATAGAGCTTATGATTCAAATGGGGTTTAGAAGTTGATTTCAACTTATGAGAGAATCTTTTATGTAGAATACTCATGGTTACTGCAAGGTTTTTTCAGCTTTTTATTTTCTAGGGATTTTTTTTTTAATTTTTTTTTAATTTTTTATAAAAAAAGAAGAGGGAAGATGGAATTATTATTAATAGTGGTGGCACTAATGATAATTTTACATCAGTCCTTGATGGGATTTGAACACAGTCCCTTGAAGTTACAATGTCTTGGGTTTTGGTTCTAGTCTGCTCTTATGTTCCAGTTTTTGGTGAATTTTTCATATGAGCGATTAGTTTATTTGTAACATGCTATAACCTGCAATTCATTTATTTGTGTATCTTGTATATCAGGATTGACGAAAAATATCTTCTGAACCAACTTATTGAGAAGGCCTTTGCATGCAAATCTGGATTGAGAGAAATAGTGAACCTTTCTTCAGCTTATGTCAACGAAGATATTACCATCATCTCTGAAAAATTGACCATTGCTATAAAGGCAGGTTATTTATTTTTGACAGTTTATTTTCTTTAACGATTTCAACTATCTATGTAGAAAATGTTGTATGTTGTATTATTCTTGGATATGCTGTCTGAATCCTCTATACCCTGCGATAATGTTGTGTTACTATTGAAAATGATTTTGATCTTATTTTTCTCAACTGGAACACATGGTCGTTAAATTGTGGTGGTTTTGCTTATTGAATATGTTTTATATGTAGGCTAGCAAAGTGGCTGGTGTCTATGATCAAGGTGATAAATGTGACCTTGAGCTGGCATTAGCAAAATACTTGTGGAAAATTCAAGTCAATATATTATTAAGTGGTGTACAAAAGCCCAGTATTGAACAGATTCAGAAACATCTGAAAGAGGTATACCATGTTGTCCAAGTTTTTATGTTTTTTGCTTGGCAAGAACAGGATGTAGCCTGTCCCGTTATTTTATTTCAAGTACTTTATTTCTTTTATAACATTTATTGCCAATAAAACTGAAAGGTCCAAGTACATGGCAGGGTATGTCTATGGAAATATCACCCAAAGATCACTACATGCTGAAACTTACAAATATGAATTGCTTGGTCATGCACTGGGTAGAAATAGCCAAAAAGGTTCGGAGCGTACTATTGTCATAATCCGCATCCTTTCTCTCTCCATTCCAGATTTTAACTATTTATATATCATGGACAGGCATCAAATGATTCAGGAGCACATAGCCTAGATAAAGTATATGAACTTTTAGCGGAAGGTGAAAACTTGCCTGTTGATGTAAATGAGGAACTCAGGGTAAGTGGCTATCATTTCTATCAAGTGTAAGTGGGTTTGAACTGACCACTAAATCTGGTCAACCTTATGATCCGTCGTAAAAAACTAGTTTGGTTTGGGTGGTTGGTTAACTTCAAGTGATACGGGGATGTACGCAATCTAGGTCGAGTCTTGAGTCAATTTAAATCCTCAAACCTGACCCAACTTATAAATTTTAAATTTTTCTCTTGATTTTTTTTTTTATAGCTTTTCAATTTTAATTTTTTAAAAAATTGAAAGATATCTTGAGCTGATAACCCAACCCGAAGCTTTTCTTAATGGATCTCAACCCATTTTCTCCCAAACGGAACCCAACCTGCTTACACCCTGAGTCATTATTGTATGATTGAAATGTCATTTATTTACATGTTTTTGACGTGACGCCCTAATCAAGTATTGTTTTTATTCATAACAGATGTTAAGAGCTCGATGCATGCTTTACTGCATTTGTCGAACGCCCTTTGATCCCGGAAGGATGATTGCGTGTTATCAATGTAGTGAGTGGTATCACTTTGATTGTATGAAATTATCATGCACGCAAGATATGTACATTTGCCCTGCGTGTATCCCGTGTACAACATTGCCTACTAACCATGACAGGTTAGATTATTGCACGCTCCTCTAATTAGTTAAAGAGTTACTATTGTATGTTTTCGTTAGGGCTTTTAATTTTGTTTTGCTCGAGATTTACTTTTTAGCAAGCATGTCCCACGGAATACTAGTTTTCATGTCTGGATTACCAGCAGAAAGACTCGTTCCATTGTAGAAATTGTGAATAAATGTTTAATAAAATTTGTTAGTTAACAGCTGGTGTACCTTCTTATATGCCACTCTGTATGGTGGTGAATGTTATCAGGCATTGATTTACATTTTTATGTATAACCTTCATTCCCTGTTTAAATTTTTCTATGTTGTATTTCAACCATCTACTAGAGCTGTCATTTATTAGCATCAATTTGCTTACTGTTTGGTACTTCTTAATGATTATAGTTTATGTTTTGCAGATTAACTAGTGGGAAACTTGAGGAGCCTAAAACCCCTTCTCCCAGGCATACAAACCCTAGAAAGAAACAGAAGAGGGATGTGCCGAGTCACACTTGCATCATGTTTGCATCTAGGAATGAAGATGGTAGTAATTTTAGGTATCCCAATGGGATAGAATGTCTAAGGTGGAGAAATCGAAAGCCGTTTAGAAGAGCAACTAGGAGACGTGTTGAACTGCAAAGTCTTTCTCCATTTCTATATGCATAAAAAGATAATGCATAGTAGGTAGTCATTGGTCATTACATTGATTCAATTGATTATTATTTTGTTGTCTCGGTCATTCTTAATGGGAAATTTTCATCTTTCATCCTTGTCATTGTAAGCCATCTATTTGCACGTCACACCATCTGAAATAATTAGGATGAAGATGGAGTCAATTTAGGTAGTCAACTCTAACTTTATAAAGGTGACAGAAGTAGGAAGGATTTTGGTATATTTAGTTGGATAAAATAGTGTTAAGAATCATTCATTCAAATTAAGAGTTTTAAGCATGTACAGCCCATTCTGTCAAAACTCCTAACAAAAGACTATTTTGTTTTCTAACTTTAATTATTATTATTTGATATTTGAAATAAAAATATGTACTTTTAATTAACTTTTAAAGTATCTCCTAAAAAAAAATTGTGATGCTAGTATTTTTGTATTTTGAAAAATTACTAGCTTTTGAAGTAAAACTAAACTACTATTTATTCCCCATATTTTGTAAAAGTATTTTTGTTGTACCTAGCATATGTGTTAATTTTAACTTGTTTGTAAGATGATAAACTTTTGAAGTTGGTCAGTGTAAACAAAAATGGGTGCCCCTAATATGGACCTCAATTTAAAAGGACCATTGGTGCACCTCAACAACTTACTTGCTATAGCAGGTTACGATTAGTAGAGCTGCAAACATATGAGACCGATTGCATTTTGTACTGTATCAACAGAAAACGTTGAGTCTTTTTTATAATTCTTCTTACAAGGAAAGACTTATGATTTTTTTTTTTTTTAGGGAAGGAAAGACTTATAAGCTTTTAATAATTATTTAATAGAAAAAATAAAATTAAAATATTGTAAATAATAATACTATAGATGCAAAGAGACCACTAGAGGAAACGGTGGTGATCATGTTTTCACCACTAAACCACCTCGCAAGTAATACGGGGACCGCATAATGGGGGTAGAAGATCAGCATGCGTCCTTTTTTCTTTCTTTTCTTCCTATTATACTAAGTTGTTGTTGCACCTGAGCAACAAGTTTTGGTACATAGAGAGAAGTGGATTGATAATCAACTATGGTCTGCTTCTTTGTTTTCTTGGATTAGTTTTTCTTAAGAAAAGGCAGAAAATAAAAATTGAGAGAATTTGATTGATCTATTGTCTATTAGTTTTGATGGGAATAGATCTTGTGTTTAAAGATGTGACACTGTTGTGGTGGTCAGTGGGTTCAAGCCGAACAGGGGACCATGGGTGAACCTTAAATATTAGGGACCATATTAGAGGCTTCCAACAAAAATATGTTAGTTAGAGATGTTTTCAAAAACAATACAAATATATTTTTTTTGTTATTTTCATTATTTCAAGAAGTGTAAAATAATCATTTATTTCAAAAGTCTATTTCCTTCCTCAAAAAAAAAAAAAAACTATTTAACGTGTATAATTTTTGGACTAATCCAATCAGACAACCCATTAATTAGTCTATAATGGAGGCAAGAGAAACTGAATGTAAGTGTAATAATCGTTGTGATGGCTAGCGATTAGAATTTTACCCTCACAGTGAATAAATAAGAAATATAAATTTGAAATTGAATCCAAACCCATATATATTGCAACGAGTGAATAGGTTTTTTTGTCCTTTAATTTGTACGCACCGGTCAATTTCATTCCTAAATTTTTTGAAATAGTTAAAATGTCTGAATTTTCAAACATAGATCAATTTTGTCCTTCTGTCAAGTCTCACCGTTAACGGTGATGGTGTGATGTATTCAGGAATGAAATTGATCAAAAAGTTCTTTAAAATATTGGATTTTTAAAAAAAATGAAAGTAATTATAAATTTATACATTGTCAAATCGATCCCTCAATTATTTATCTTAACTATCATAATGATCCTTCATATAATTAAATAAATACTAAAAACTAAATTTATCAATAACTGGAAAAACTTGAGACATTTGGATGCATATAGTTAGTAGATATTTATTGGATGTTTCTTTTTTCCTTTTCTTGTTGTTGATGTTATAGCCTTGTTTTTACATGTCTATGATATTAAATACAAGGGCTTCCCATCATTTAACCTGTCTTGCAGTTTGTTACCTTTTGGTTTTGATTGAGTATAATTCTCAGTATAGATTAGGAATTTCATCTCAAATAAGATAGAGAAAAAGCTATATAATTCCATCTAGACTTTCTGAAGTTTAAATTTTGGAAAAATTTACATCATTTGTTCATTCTAACACTTGTTCATATCTATTTTTCTTCTAAGTTTTGTATTTCTTTAACTATAATATTTGTTTTGACATTCTGCAGAATCAAATATCAACACAGATCATCATTAATTGATAATGTTAAATATACATCCAATGAGTCTATCTGACACATTGTGAAAGAGTAAATATACATCCAATAATATTAAAGTTAAAAAGATAAAAATTAAATGAAGCTTTCTTAAAGTAACACGATAAAGAAAAATGATATTTATACGGCTATTTTAGCACAATTTTCTCACAAATATTTACATTATCTTCTTATTCTCTTTCATTATTTTTGTACCAAAATAGTTGTTCAAATATCATTGCTACATGATAAAAACCCCTTCTATTTTCAAAAAAAAAAAAACAAAACACTGATCTCCTATCTGTGCCACCGTCTACCACCATAACAGGTTTGTTTTCTCTCCTCCAATATTTTCCATTTTTAGCTTCAACTTGGAAATTGATGAAAACCCTAACCTTACTCAAATTAATTAGATAGAGGAAATGAGGCAGATGAAGCCGTTGGAGTTGTTTCACGATTTGGTCAAAACAACAAAGAACGAACGTGGAAGGTTGATGGGTTTAGATGTCGGTGATAAATATGTTGGTCTCGCTCTTTCTGATTTTGATAACAAAGTTGCTTCTCCTTTCAGGTATAATAAGTTAATAATCACCTTCAAAATCATAATATGTTAATAATCACCTTCAAAATCAATTTTCATGAAACTTGGTTTTACCTCTCATGCACGCAACCTGTTTGATCAAATGTCTTATAGAGATGTTGTTTCATGGAATCTATTGATTTGTGGTTGGTTATTCACTATCATGCTATTCAACTCTTTGTAGACATGTTTCTCCTTTCATTTCAGTTATTTACTATTATAAAAGATATCATAATTAATTGATTTTATTTTCCCTTCCCTTTGCCTTTAACCAAAATGAATATCTAGAACTTTCCCTCGCTTGCATTACCCTCTTTTGAACCAAACACTTTGTATAAATGACGTGTATGATTGTTTTGTTCAATGCCAGTGTTCTCGTCAGGAAGAAGAGTAACGCTAGTTTAATGGCTGCTGATTTTAAGAGTCTGGTGAGCTTATTATGTCTCTTGCATTCAAATTATACTTTTATTTGCAAAATGTGTTATAGTTGATGTCAGTCTCTGGCTTTCAATGTAACTGCCAGTGTTTTGACCATGTGTTTCGTAATATAAAATCTTAATTTGCTATTATGTTCATTATATACTTTGCACTCGTCAATAGTTAAAGCTAATGTCTCTGTCTCTACATGCATCCAGTTTTATAGTTGCACTCTGTGAATTTATTTCTAGAGTTTCTGGTTTATCTTAGGTGACATGTCTTGGCAGCAGCACACTGTAAAAATGTTGTAGATTCCCAAATTATAAGTGTGGTATCTGAGGAATTGTAGTTTTACACCCTTGAATTGCAATTATTTGTTTTGTTATCTAATATGTATCTTCCTCTTAGATTTTGCTGTAGTGCAAGTTTGCTTCTTTCCATCCATTCTAGTTACACTCAAAAGTATGCTATGAAGTAAAAAATCATTAGTGTAGTCTTGTTTCACTTTTTTGTTTGTTAACCCTTAGCCTTGGTTTAATTTTTTTCACAATTATGATGGTATAAGTTGTGCAGTATGCATAGGTATATTGTGTATCTTTATTTTGATCATTCATTATTGGTACTACTCTTAACTATTTAAGTCATAATAATCCTAAGATGTGCTATGACAATTTCCTCTGTTTTCATGCAGATCTCTAAATATTCCTTGAAGGGTCTTGTTATTGGCGTCCCTTTTGAATATAATCTGGTTTCTCCTGATGTGTGTTTCATTTCTTTGACCATTTGTATACCATTTATTACTGCTTTCCTGCACCAATTCATTTATTCTACATTTTTATCAGGCTGTGCAAGTGAAGGTCCTCATTGATAACCTCCGTAGAACAAACATGCTTGAAGGTCTAAAGTATACATATTGGAATGAGTGCTTCACATCAAAGGTGGATTCACAGAATTGCTATTCCTAAAATTAATGAATTTAAATCTACCTTAAGTCAGAAATTTCCAACACGACTACAACCACTACTTTCTCGGTAACTACTACTAGAAAGAACTAAATATCTAAAAACGTGAAACAACTAACAAGTAGTATACATTTAAAGAGAACCTACTTTATCCTGCTACACATACTCAAATGTATAGTGTGAAAACTGAATATATTTCAAAGTTCTAAATAATTTACAACCACTAATGTGTTTATATAGGCTAATGTAACTTGATGGGCAAGACTACTAAACTAATGGGCCCAATACACATAACCACTAATAATACTTAAAAGAAATTATTTACAACATATAACTTATAATTGTTTCAACAGTTTGATTAGTCATTGCAATAAAAATTAGAAAATCTGAAGTTAAATTTTATGTGCAGAATGTGGAGTTATTCTTAAAGCCTTTGAACTTCAAAAATGCAGTTCAGTCTAAAACTATGCTAGACAAGTTTGCTGCTGTAGGAATACTTCAAGTAAGTTCTTTGATCTGCTTCTTGCATAAATCTACAACTGTTGTGCTTCACTAATTCTCTTCCCATGTTACTTATCATGGAAAAATTATTGTCTTTGCTTTCACAATTCAATTATGCGGAAAGTTTAATAAGAATGTATGTAACATATGAGGTCTTTATTTGGTGTATAAGTTTTGAAGAAATCATTATGAGGAATTTGTATGACAATGAAAGACCTGAAATATAAGTTTTGAAGTTACTCCCATCACTACAATCATTTGGCCACAACCTCAACTAGATGGCAATTCATTCTGTATACAACAACAGTGTTTCTGTCTGTATTTTCATGATTCTGTTTGGAGATAGACTCGATTGAAAGGAAAATTGTTTCTGGGACCACATTAAAAACCAATTTTTCATGAGTGTATTGTGAAGACCCTCCTTTATTTGCAAGGGAATCTGAGATTATACAATTGTTTACGTTCTAGGTTGTGCGTAAGCAGGTTAAAAACATCTACTTATATGTTAGTATTTTCTAGGGGTACATGGACTATGCCAACAGAAAAGCAAAGCAGAGAGCACTGGAGTAAGGCTTCTTAATAGTGTAAGTTCACAGACATGCTAATGTTAGTTTCCAACTTCTTTTTACATGATTTCCATTTCTCTTAATTAATAATTTGCCATGGTGGTTCTTTTTATTTTTATGAAATTTATCTCTTCTGTTGTGTCTCATTAATGCTCTTTCTACAGGTAGAGGCATGCACCAGAAATAACATCTAGAAACATCTTAATTTAAAGGTAGTGTGATGGCATGACATAGGATTTAATCTTTTCCTATATTTGTTTTCTCCATTCAAGACCTGAAATGAAAATGGAAAATACTAGTTATTACGACTAGTTTGCCACAAGAAAGCGAAGAATTGATCTGTGCCCCTCATCTTATTCCCACACCACCTCATATATTGTGCCGCGTATTGCTATTTTGTTTTTTTTCATTAATATAAGTGTAACTCTTCGCTTTCGTGCCACAAATTTTCGTACAGAAGAGCAATGCTCAATGAAAATATAACCTTTCCCTGTTGAGTCTGATTATTGCTGCTTTAGTAGCTTAGAGAAAAAGGTTAAGCGACAACTTGGCTCTTATACCTTCCTTTTCAATTCCAGTAGTAATAGTTATTACTCATTCAAAAAATAATAATAAAGATTGTTTTTTTTTATCCTCTCCCCTCTCCATTGAATAAGTATCATTAAACACAATTTTTGGGTAGAATTTCAAATAAAAAAAAAAAACTAATCATTGAATTTAACTTAAATTTGTGAATAGCGTTAAGTCTTTTTTTTACTGGAAGCTGCAAGTCAACAATTACATGTTTTGTCAAATACTAGCTAAAATTAACATAAAATATATTTTATCAACATTATTTTCGTTTTGGAAGAGCTTAGCGATAAAATTCAAAAACACCAAGTGTAAAGAAGTAAGAAAATTATTAATTCGAACTCCACCGTATAAAATGTTTCTCCAACTATTAATCATCTAAATTATACTAGTTATATCAGCTTCTAAAATTCAATCATTTCCTCAAAGACCAAAAGAAAAACTATAGGTTCAATGATTTTTTTTGAAAGATATAATTTAAATGATTGTAAATAGACATTTTGATAACATTTTAAATTTAAACGCTTTTAGTGTGTGTATATATATTTTTTTATGAAATAACATTTTTTCCCTTGACCGAACTCCGATAACCGTAACACATTCCTCTAAAAATGAGAGGGTTAGCAAGAAAACTTTTAATCTGTAATAAATCCATTGAATGATATGTAACCTTTAATCAAAACTGAGATTTATAGCTTTTCCGGTCAAAATGAAATGAAGATACTATAGCCCCCCCAGAGGGCTAATCCTAACAATTGGCCATTTGGTGGTCTAGATTTGGTACTTTGGTGGGTCCCACAGTACCCCTCTAACTTGCCCGCATAAGTTTTCTTTGATTCTACGTTTATGTTTAGAGTAATGATACATAGACATCCTTAGGTGGCAATACACCCTTTGACACCCACACAAAAATCTGACACGTAGTCACGTGGATCCCGCACAAGCACACTTTCTCTTTTCTCTCCCCTTCTCTCTTCCTAATGCATGGGATGTACAAGGGTGTATGGGAATAAAGGGTGTCTATGTATCATTACTCTTCTGTTTATTCTTCTTTTAGGGCATTTCTAGTCAAATGCTTCTGAATGCTGCTCTTCACCCAACACTTTTCGATCGCGCCCTGCAGCGTTGCCTAAATTACCTCTGCGCAAGTTAAGTCACGCAGTGTGTCTTAACTTGCGCACGTTGTATTTTGTGCGCCACTTAAGTAGCGCAGCGTGAGTTAACTCACGCAGCAGTTACTTAAGTCGTTTATCAGCAAAACAGAGACAAAGTTCCTCATTTTTCCAACTTCTCCAAACACGAAATTTTCCCCTCCAAGTGCGATTTTCACCATTCTTGTACCATTCAAAGCCAATTTCTCCCACAATATCAAGTAAGTGATGATTACCCTACTTCAGTGCATTTAACTTGTAGAAATTTTAGTTTTTTTTTGAAGAAATATAACATTTTTAGGTTTTTAAAATTTTTGCTTGCATGTTAGTTTTGATGATTGTTAGTGATGAATTAACTTAGGAATTGTTGTTTAGAAGTTGTTTAGAGTACAATGTGGTAGTTTAGGGTTTACAAATTGTTAGATTACCTAGTTGTTTGAAAATTGCACACTATGTGTCTGGTAAAATGTCTCTATGGTAATTATTTTGTTTTTTTGGATTGTGAATTATCAAATTAGTTAGCATATGGTTTGTTAATTTTGATTATAATATGTTTGACTCCAATGTGGTAGTTTACGGATTGAAATGACATTGTTGAAATTTTAGTATTGTTGTTGAATTGTTGAAAATGACACAATGTGCGTGTGAAAATGTATCATTAAATTTGTGTTATGTTAAATGTTGTGCAAATATGCCTCAAAGGAATACGTCTCAGAGACCGCCTGAGCCACCTCAGGATAGGAGTGACAGACTTAGGGCAGGGAGGCCTGCCCCTACTGGTAGTGCACGGAGGGAGAAACAAGCATTACGTCCTCCTATGGTTGGTCGAGGGAGAGGTGGGGGGAACGAGACATTCTAGAGTTGATGCTGCAGGGGGGGTCAACGTCACAGACGGGTCCATCCCAGACGGTGAACCCGACACAGTATCAGCAGGATTATCAGGTGTATGAGCAGGCGCAGGATCAAGCCTATCATTTTCAGGAGCCTCAGTCGTATCAATTTGATGTGTATCAGTAGCATCAATATGAGGATCATCATGAGCAGCATGGTATTGAGCAGGAGCAGCCTGATATTGAGGAGCCTCAGCAGCATGACGATATTAAGTAGCCTCAGCAGCATGATGGTGGGGCTCGTTTTTAGGGGGTGTCGAGGGTGGTGTACGAGGCCGGACCGGACAGATATGCAGGGGGGCCTTCTGAGCTGACGCTTTTACCTCACTTTGGTGGACATCCGACATGCAGGGTCTGGGTTGATGCCGATGTAAGTATAATTTAATTATTATTTTACTTATTTAATGTTAGAATTAAAATTTATGTTAACATATATTTAATGTTTGATTTACTTATTATTTATTTAACGATGTTGTTTGTTGTTTTTTGTTTTTGTATTTCAGTTTCGAAGAAAACATAGGGTGAAAGGTATCTCGCACGGGAAAAAGCTGAGCCTTAAAAACTTGACACTGCCTATGTCGGGGGAACACAAAACGAGTGGTTTTGGTCAGAAGTGAATATGTCCGGTCTTACTCTTCTCTTGACTAGTGGGTACGAGAACATCTCTCACGGGTTTGTTTGTGCGATGACAGATAGATGGCATGAGGAGACCAGCAACTTCCATCTACGGGTTGGGGAGATGACCATCATACTAGATGATGTGGCGTGTCTCCTGGGCATCCCCATGACTGGGAGGCTCCTTCCCGATAGAAAGTTAACCCGTGAAGAGGGGTTAGAGATGATGCAGGCAGGCCTACTTTTTACAGAGGAGGCTGCCGCTAAGGAGATGACAAGATAGGGTGCTGCTCACGTCAGTTTTGGTGTACTGAAGAGGCGGTACGAGGAGCTCTTGAATAGGTGTAACCAGCTGCTTGTGACTGACACACATGAGGAGCAAGACGAGCGAGCTGAAGTTAGGTTGGCCTGCATTAAGGCATTTATGTTGCTCTTGCTTGGCTGAATCATTTTTTCCGGGAAGAACAGCAAAAACATTAATCTTCTTTGGCTGCTTGCTCTGCAAGATATGGACGAGTTGGAAAGGTGGTCATGGGGTGGATGGGACTTGCTTTCCTATATGAGCAGCTATCTCTTACCTCCGACTCATCTATGGCCTCATGTGGTGGTTACATGACATTTCTTGTGGTAATATTTGTTTTTCCTTCTTTTTTACTTATTGGATCGTAAATGTTTAATTGTTTGTATAATTCTTGCGGTGATATAAATATTTGTTTCTTTATGTTTGCAGGGATGGACTTTGACGCACTTCTCGAACATCATTCCGAGGATTGATGATGACGCCTACGACCCTGCTGTTTCTCCGCTTGTGATTCAATGGAAACCTCCAAGGGGCTTTTCTAATCCTGGACACTACAGATCTGCCATCGATTCGTTGGACCATTCACATGTCACCTGGAGGCCGTACGAGAGACGACGACACATCACGCCCTTTCAGGACATATGCTGGTACTCCGGATGGATCATGACCGGCAGCGACAGGATGGTCCATCACTTGTCAGAGCGGGTTCTTAGGAAGTACGGGTATGTCCAAACTATTCTCAGGGCTCCTACAGACATTGAACTTATTGCGGCGGATGACGTGGCCCAGGACTTCACGGAGTTTGCTTTACATGTCCTCAGCCATCAGGATAGGGGGTACATGAGATGGTTCATTAGAGTATCACATCCTATTGTGAACCCCCCTACGACCATTCCTGACTATGCAGCTGCTGCCCCTCCTCGTCCTGTCCCTCCTTATGAGGAGGATATTGTTGAGCAGCAGTGGGCCAGACATCCTCTAGACCCATACCAGATCATCAGCAACATCAGAGCAAGAGTGGACGGTGCAATGGGACATCCTGTTGTGTTTCATAATTCAGAGGAGGTTATGCGCTTGATGCAGGGCATACAGTCTGAGTGGAGCATGCTGGAGCAGGTGCCGGCACCGCGGAGGAGGAGTAGGAATCCACGGGATGGACCAGTATGACTTGTGTAGTTTTTTTTGTTTGACATTTTGTTGGATTTGGTTGTAATCCTATAACACTTTCGCTTTTTAGCATTTTTATGACATTATTCGTTATTTTATTCCGTTATTTTTCGTAATGTACTTATGACTTAATGCTTGATTGAATGAATGCTTGAATGAATGATGAAAAATGTTTGCTTGAATGAATGTATGAAAGAAGGATTGCAAAAAATAGGGAAAATAGAGGTTTCTGCCTCTTCTGGTTGTATGCACAGACTGTGCGTGAGTTAACTCACGCAGTGTTTTACACTTGCGCTCTTTAAGTTGCGCAGCGTTAGTTAACTAGCGCATACATTTACACTTACGTGAGTTAACTAGCGCAAGGATAAATTTGGAACGGCTGCAAGGCACGAGCAAAATGTGCTGGGTGAAGAGCAGAATTCAATGCTTCCACCTTACCTGTCTCACTAGTCACTGTTAAGCCCACCACAGTTTTTTAGATACACTTTTTTCATGATTAAAAAAATTTAACCTCAATTCTGGTTGATTTTTTAATTTGGAATTTATAAATTTTAAAACTTATTTGCGCCTTCTAATTTGATTGAATAAGATTAGAAATACTACCACATAATTCAATCAACATTGTTGATATTGTTAATTTGAACACTTTTATTCAAATTCAAACTCAAAATCTAGCAATTGTGTATGTACAAGTGTTAAATTTAATTCCCTCAACAAAAAAATTGTTAAATTTAATATTTTTGGTGGTGTTCGGAATTCGAACCCCAAACTTTACGTATATTACATATATGTTGTTCCTAATAAATGAGCTAAGCTAATAAGGACGTTAAATTCAATATTTAATTCTACATCAATAGCCTTCAAACACATGTTTTTTTTTTTTTTTTTTTTTTTCCGGCTTCAACGTGATTTGACCGTCTTAACAAAGAGTTTGGGTTTTTTTTTTTAAAAAAAAAAAAAAATCAATTCTACAGCACAAAATTGATTCTACATTTATTCAAAAAAATAAAATAAAAATTGATTCTACATGAAATACAAAATTCTAGCTTCCAGACTCGAGAGTATAGCAAAATTCTATTCTACACTTTGGATAAATAAAACTCGATGATTTTACACATTTTCATGTTGCCTTTATTACCCTTTTTCTTGGAGAATTATTATATATATATTTTTTTTTAAATTTCTCTTTATACGTTTTTCTTAACGCCATTTTTTTTTGGAGTAAACAGTCAATTTTTCTCATGAAATTGTAAGTTTCGTCAATTATCTTCCGAAATTAACAAAACTTCAATTACCCCCCTGAAATTGCATAACGTTAATCAATTTGCCCCTCCATCAAATTTTTCTGTTAACTGTTTACGGTTATGATCAAATACCCCCATGAAATTTTGCACTTATGTGCAAAATGCCCTATAAACTTAAAAATTTAGATTTTTTTTCTTACCAAAAATCATACATTTAGTTCTTCAAGTAGTATATTATACCTATTGTCATAAAATTCTATTCACAAGAAAATGAATGAATATATGCCAAAGAAATCATGATTTTGTCATGTGTAGCATTTTCATTCATATTTCATATTTATCAACAAGCCTTGTTTCTTCTTCCTTCTGCAGATATTAACATATCGACACACAATTATCAAAGACTTGTGTACTTTATGACTGAATACTCTAACATAATTATCAACTTGTGTAAAAAAAAGTCTTCTATATATGTATGTATTTAAAACACATGAGAATAACATACCTTTATGACCAATAGCTGCATAAACATACATTCCATACATATTTATATGATCAATAATTGTTAATTTGTTTGCCTTTAATATCTTTTGAGTCAAGGATAAAAAAATATAAATTTTCAAGTTTAAGGGGCGTTTTGCACATAAGTGCAAAATTTCAGGGGGGTATTTGATCATAACCGTAAACAGTTAACAGAAAAATTTGACGGAGGGGGGAAATTGATTAACGTTATGCAATTTCAGGGAGATAATTGAAGTTTTGTTAATTTAAGGGGGGTAATTGACGAAACCTACAATTTTAGAGGAGAAATTGACAATTTACTTTTTTTTTTTGTAGTTGTCAGAATTTGAACCCAAACATTTCATATATTATGTATTGTACTTTAAAAATGATTAAATATCCTTTTAATCTTAGCTCAATTGATAAAAAAAAATATATATACACACACTAAACCTAGCTCCGACAAAAAATATACACATATACACATGTCCCTTTCTTTGAGACAAACTTAGGCCTAACTTCAAAATTGAAAACCTCACTCATTTTTTATTTTCTAAATATAAATATTTCATTTCAATTTTTGTTTCTCTTCTCCACAACCAAACTCTTTTCTTTTCCCATCATTATTACACTCTGCACTCTTCTGTCAAAATCAAAACCCTAGATTTCAAAATCTAGGGTTTTATTTTCCAAATGCGTTCCAGCTATGATTCCTGAACTATCCTTTTATCCCATTTTGAGTTTTCTCTCTTTAATTTAAGCTTCTCATTCTCCTACATTTTGAATTCAATATCTAGAGCTACTAGGGTTTAGATCCCCTTTTCTGTTTTCGCTGCATTTTGGTATAAAAATCTAATCTTTTCATTATTTTCATAGTTTTTTTTCATCTGGGTTAGTTTAAGAAGTTAACTTTAGTAAAAAAAAAGTTGGGTTTTTGAAGTGGAAAAAGATTAGCGTATTAATCACAAATTAAGAATTTTTTAGTGTTAGTTAATGCATGGATGAGAGAGAAGCTATGTCATTTTCTGATGGGTCTGGTTCATATTACATGCATAAAGAAAGAGTGTTTCAACAACCACCTCCTGGGTTTAGAGCTTTGTCTAATCCTCATGGTGGTTCTGATGGTTCTACATTTTCAGTAGAGCATGAGCATGGTAGTTTTAGTCATGGTGCTGTAGTGCCTTATTCAGGGGAGCAGTCTGTGAAAAAGAAAAGAGGGAGGCCTAGGAAGTATGGTCCTGATGTACCTGTTTCTTTGAGACTTTCTCCTATGTCTGCCACTGCTAATTCTACTCCTGATTCGGAGAAACGGCCGAGAGGACGGCCACCGGGAAGTGGAAGGAAGCAACAGCTAGCTGCTCTAGGTATGGTTTCTGTTTTTATATGGATGGATATTATTTGATTGTATGTATTGTTTTAGGATTTGGAATTGGAATTTGCTTTGTTCATTTGGTTTGGTTTGTTTACAACTGTTTGTCAATTAACTAGAAAAAATATACTTTGGACCTCAAGAATTGGTCCTTGATGTTCACTTGCTAACAAGTTTACTCTCTTGAAATTATCAACTTGCTAATAGATTGATCCCTTTAGATAGACGGTGACTTTTAGGGATGAAAGCAGCACACGTAGGATTTTGAAGAAATTAAATTCTATCTTTATTTTTCCATTTCTAGATGCTTTATACTTTAATCTGATGATTTTAATTTCCTTCTTTTCTTTTGCTTTTATCCAGTTGCAACTATTTTTATTCCTTGCCATTGTTGTGTTTTATATTGGTGGTCCAAGTGTTATTATTCAGTAATTTGGTTTCTCTTGACTTGGTTACATGTCGGTCATATTCTTACGTCAGAAATGGCTAAATTGATGGTAATTGGAATTCACAAATCTCCCAGACATGTATAAGACTGGTTTAACCGAGGCAGTTATACATAGATAACTATCTTTCATGGTTTCTGATGTTTATCTTCTGTACAGATTGCAATGTGCAAGTGATACTTAATTTCTAACGTTTTTGTTTATCCCTTCTAAGGTGAATGGATGAACAGCTCCGCTGGACAGGCTTTTTCACCTCATGTTATCACCATTGGACCTCAAGAGGTAATTGTATTCTTCCATTTCGTCATACGTATAGGTTTCAATCCACTTTGTTTATATTTAGTTGTTTTAAAAAAAAAAAAAATCTGAATGCAATGATGTTGAGGCTGCATGTATTGAAACAGAAGATTTTGGTTTGTTTCCAACTTTCTATATCATATTTTTAAATCATAATACCCCATTGGTCTAATGATACCAACATCATTGTTGACATTGACGTAAGGAAACAGCTAAATATTTTCACAACCAAAGTTGCTACATTATGACTTGAAAGAAGTTGAGTACTTCTTATTTAACAAAAAAGCCTAAGAATATTGCAATAGAGAGATTTTTTGGGGGAAAAAAACATGCGCAAGCCTCATGGGTAGTTTGATAAGATGTAATTACGTTCATAATGTTTAATTAGATGATTTTACTTAACCAATAATGACGTGGAGGGGTTATGTAAGTGGAAATTGCGGAAGACACTCATGATTTTTTGGGGGAAAAAAACATGCGCAAGCCTCATGGATAGTTTGATAAGATGTAATTACGTTCAGAACGTTTGATTAGATGATTTTACTTAACCAATAATCATGTGGAGGGGTTATGTAAGTGGAAATTGCTGAAGACACTCATGTATGTATATCACATTGATTGAATTATAAGTTGCATGTAAATTGTGATGATTTTTTTACACATAAACATAATTGTTTTATCTAACTTTTAGTTGTAGTTTTCAAGTAACGAACTTGTTTTTTTGTTTTGTTTGCACAACAACAAACTTAGTAGCCTTATTCATCACTAAACCTTCAAGCTTTTACTCAAAGTTCCTTGACTGGATATTTTCTTTTGTTTCAGGACATTGTAGAAAAGTTATTGTTATTTTCACAACATAGACCACGCGCTTTATGCGTCTTGTCGGGAACTGGGACTGTATCTTCAGTCACTCTGCGCCAGCCTGCTTCTACCAGTGTCAGTGTTACATACGAGGTTAGAGAACTAACAATGGCTACCTCCACTACAAGACATTTTATGTTTACAAATATCATCTGTTCTATCGCTGTTTTACTAAATCCCTTAAATAGTTATAATTTAGTTTTAACTTGCAAGTTAATTGATGTGATTATAGTTATGACTATTAAAGAAAAGGGACGGTTAATGGCTTAATGTCATTCATTTCTGTCATTGCAGTATTGTAGTGTGTATAAATCTGTTTTTTTTTTTTTTTTTTGCAGTGGTTAGTTAGTACCGCTTAGCCTAAGGTTTGTTCATATGAAGCAATAGTCAACATTTTATTTTTCATGTTTGCAGGGTCGATTCCAAATATTATGCTTATCTGGTTCTTACTTGGTTGCTGAAGATGGTGGACCTCACAATAGAACTGGTGGCATTAGTGTTTCCCTTTCTAGCATGGATGGTCATGTTATCGGTGGTGGGGTTGCTAGGCTTATTGCTGCAAGCCCTGTCCAGGTATATTCTTAATTGCAATCTCAATGGTTTTGTAACAATGGCGATTCACTGATTCTCATTGTTCTTGCACGCTCATTTACAATCTTATGCTTGAACATTAAGTCAAAACACTTACAGTGGAGATTGGCATGGACCCTGTTTAGATAAACAACTTAACTAAGCTATTTCTAAATAAGCGCTTATCACATAAGTGTTTAAGTATAAGCTATATTAAAAGATAAAATAAAATAAAACTGTATTTATATAAGCTATAGGTAAACTGTTTCCCTAAGCTATCCTGGAGAGCTTGTGATTGGAAACAGTTTATGACATGTCATAAGTTGTTTCTCAAATGCTCATGCTATTTGATAAATTAAAATAAACCAATCCAAATAGGCCCATGGTCAATAATGATATAGGCAATTGTGCATCTTAGGATGCTTGAGATTGAAACCTTTTCCCCAAAACAAATGAGACTTTGGTTGCTGCAGGTGGTAGTTTGCAGCTTTGTGTACGGTGGTTCTAAGCCAAAGACAACAAAACAAGAAACTGCTGTAAAAGACGATGACGATTCTGAGCCTCAGAGTAGTGACAAATTAGCTTCTCCAGGAAGTGAGCCACCTAATCAAAACTATACAGCTTCTGGAACAGGCACAATGTGGCATGGATCAAGGACAGTAGACGTGAAAAGTACACAACCACACACTGGTATTGATTTGATGAACGGGTGAAAGTTTATTCAGGAGGAAGAAGAATATTGCTGTAATTATATTTATCTGTTGTTGTAGATGAACTGAATTTGTAAGCATTGTGACTCTGCTTGTTATCATCATCGACGAGTCACAAGTTAGCACTAACCTATGCTGTAACAAATGAATCATTTTAGGGTTAAGTAACAGTCTTAACTTGTGCAAAGCAATGAAAGTCTAGGTAAAATAGAGGCCGGTTCTATTTGATTATTAATGGTTAAGGTTATTTTTAGAATAGTTTGTTTGTCAAACTAGTCAGCTTATTAATGGAAGTTGTCATGACTGATCTATTTTTCACCCATAAAAGTCACACTAATCTCTGTAGACTGAATTATTTCACTACTACCCATGTACATTAGGAAGATGATTGATTATCGGTGACTCATTGTTGGATTCATTGGGAACATTTTGGTAGAAGATAGAATTGCTCTTGATGAGGTACATGAAGTAACTTATTTATGTGTTTAATTAAAATTACAGAAGTACTAAACTCTTGTTGGAATAAGAAACACAAATGAAATGAATTGGATGAAATAGTTTAGGCACAAACTGAGACTTAGTCACTAAGAAAACCAGAGATAAACGATGCTTGAAAACAAATCCACTTTGATATCACTGCTACACATTGTTAGGTTTTGGTCTCAACAAAGTGTAAAGACTTGAAACTATGATAGTTTCTCCTATTTCTAACTAACAAGGATTATTAACGTCGGGAATAAAATGAGACCAACGACTAGTCTGGAAAATGGCTACAACATAGACAGTAATAATGGAATTAAAGGAACCGAAATCACATTGCCAACTAAACAAGGCATCAAACATCATGTCCATAATAGTATAAACAGGTCTTGTTTGTTTAAAGCATAAACTGAGCGTTATGCATACACCAATTCATTACCATTACACAAAGGAACATAATAATGAACTCAGGAAGACATGCTTTACATCCACATCCTCATTACCGAGTCGAACCTTTGCCTTTACTCAACACAAAGTAGCTTGCCGTCACAAAGTAGCTGACAAATATCATGCTGCAATACAAAAATGCCAGAAAAATTACAGACAGTGATATCAAAGTGACATTTACTTTACTACAACATAAATTTGGTTCCCGGCGTTCCAAACATTATATCTAGACAGTGACAGAAAAGATGAAAGAGTCCAACACCTGTAACCTAAGAGGGCAAAGTGAAACCTAAAAATAACATTGTGTTTACCTCAAGGCTAAGAGGAGAAGTGGTAGGATAATAGCGAGCGGCAACTTGGCCATCCTTATCAATCAAAAACTTAGCAAAGTTCCACTGAATGTCATCTCCAAAAATTACTCCAAATTTCCCTGACTTCAAGAATTTATACAGAGGAGCAGAATGGAACCCATTCACTTTAATCTAGCATGAGAACATCAGAGAAAGATATATGATACACTAAATGTCTTTATTAATCTTCAAAGCATTTTTAGCACAAGTTAACACATAATAGTACTCATCACATCATACACCTTGTACAATCAACCAGATAACCAGTTATGCAACATTTTAATCTCCTAGACTAGATCCACAACCTCTAGTTTGTAGTAGATTCTTTGCCACTAATTATAGTAGCTTAGGCCCTTTAATCAAATGTCCAGGGTTAAAACCTTGGCAATGAGAACAAAGCTGAATCTGATGGAAGAAGAGTGGTCAATTAACAGGTACTCTACATCTCTGAGGAATTAGGCCTACTGTTCTATTATGTGTGTGTTTGGATCTGTGTTTGCACATAGAATACCACGTCCAAACACACACATATATAGAACAGGGAAATTTTTGTCCAGACGCGATATTCCATCACAATTCCATAAAATTCATCGCAGAACAAAACAAATGCTAATACTAGTTGCGGGATACCCTCCTACTTTTTGGATTATGATTAATGCACTTTCAAAGAAGACTTGTAAGTAGACCTACCTTACCAAAGATGGGAAATTTTGATCCGAAGCGAGTGCAAACATACTCCACAATTTTATCACTAGTTTCGGGCTCTTGGTCGCGAAATTGATTACATGGAAATGCCAAAATCTCGAAGCCTATTCAAAATTTCCAATCCATTCATACGTATCAATGAAACAATTTCGTAAAGGAACAAAAAAAATCTCAGTAATGCATCACAAGATGTCAGTACAAGTTTCCAAGAAATTCCATCCTATTTCTTCATATATCTATGCTTATGCAAAGGTTATGATAGTTACAGTTTGAAATGAGAAAAAATTAACAATATACAAGAGTGTAAATTAATAAATTACAAACCTTGGTCTTTATACTTGTCATATAGTTGATTCAACTCAGCATAGTTGGAGTCGGTTAAGCCGCTGTCTCAAAATCCCAAACAACAAACTAGAATTGTAAATATTTTTTGAACAATTGAAACAATGGTAATGTGATGAACAAAAAGAATTGCACAAAATTAAAGATACCATTGAGAAGCAACATTGACAATCAGCAGAACTTTTCCCTTATAAGTTGCGAGATTAGCAATACCTCCCTTAGCATCCTGCATGTGGATTAGAGATGAGCAAAATTGAAGTTATAAGATGAAGCAAACAACACATGAAATGAAAGAGTAACCAACCTTGACATAAAAATCAAACACAGATTTTTGTTCACCGATTGTTTCAGGGGTCATGCTAAAACCTGAGATGAGAAGAGAATAACTGAAGGGTTATAGTTGAAGTGAAACTTAGCTTACAAGTTACAATAACTGATTCAATTTTAAGAATCCAACACTGAAATCTTTGTCTGATTATGGTTTCACACGTGGTGGGATTTTTGTCGTATCAATTTTAAGAATCCAACGCTGAAATCTTTGTCCAATTATTACTATAGATTACGGGTGTGATGCCTCCAAACCCGTCCAGATTTTTTTCTGCATTTTCATCTATCTTGTTTTACGTCTTTACACCTCAATATTAATTCAAAACCTACAAAATTAGTACTCAAATTGAAGGGAATTGAGTGTAGTTTGCATAAATTCAATCATATAGTTGCTAGGAGGTACACATAAATGGCCGTGATCCAATTAATACAGACATAGCCATAAAACAATCATTTCTTGTGCAACACACTAATAGTTACCCCATTTTCTCTACAAAATTGGCATGACAATCCATATAATGACATCTTTGAATCTAACATTAAACATCTTGCATGCATACGTAAATCATAAAATTACCAAAATTGAATAATCATGAAATCAAATCAAAATGTAAGTGGAGAAATCCTGTTACATTTATTTTTGCCCAAAGTAGAATTGATAGACTTTCCAACACCCATGGTGGCTCTAATCTTTCCAATGGCGATATTTTTCTCTTTCCTTCTTTCATTCCTTCTCCCTCGGATTCTCTTCTCTCTTCTTCTTCCAATTGCATGTCTCACATTTCTCTGCCTCTCTTTCTCTATTTTTCTAATTTTTCTCTCTATTGTCTGGTGGATTTACTAAGGTGTCCTTAGTCTAAAATCACAATTCACTGACCCATAATAATAAAAACATGTATGATTTTGTCAATAATGTGAATAATAAAAAATTAAATATTTGGTCATGAGAATTTGGAATGTTACATTCTCCCAACCTTTTATAAATTTTACCCTCAAATTTTTCCTAAGTAATTAACCTCAAACAAAATTCTAAACAATCACAATGTTTTATGTAAAACGATGGGTAAGAAAAATTATTCTTAGCAAGACATTTCACAATTAAAAAATATTATATGTAAAACTCGTCTCCAACACTCTTTCTCTTTCATAATTTCTTCTTACAAGTGTTTATCAATTCAATTGTATGATTTGTATCCAATCTTATTTTAAATACTTAGTCATACGTAGAGCATTTGTATTATTAATCCGCTTAATGGTTCGTAGTTTAGCTTCAGTTTTTCTATGTTGCAGCAGAAGATCAGTAGCATTTGACCATCATGAGCATTTCTTTCTTTGTAAGGTTGGGATTTCAAATTTTAACACTGAGAATGAGATGAGGACTTACTCATGTATATTGGTTTCTTTCAACTCAAGAAAGCTTTTCACTTATGTCACTTATGTGTATGAGAATGTACAATGTAACTTCACAATTCCAAAAGTACAAACTTTATAATGGATTAAACATAAATGTAGATAGATAAATAACAAAAATGCAATCATTCAATGAGGAAATAAAATAGTTGAATATTAACGCACTTTATCGCTGATCACCGATTACAAAAATTGTTACCGAAAGAACATTACAAGCAATAATATGGTTCCCCTACAAAAAATGAAAACCAAAATACTTTATAATGTCATGAAACCAACAAACTAAAAATCCAGTCAATTTAGTCCTTGAATCTGCTAACCCTCTTAATCAGATTGTTCATAGTAATAGCAAATGCATCCTGAAACTTATCAAACTCAGCATTGTGATCACCATATACTAAACCAGGCAATAATTCATATACAATATATCTCCTCATATTTTCCCTATCTCTCAATGAAATATTCCCAAGCCTCTCCATGACACTCACATTCATTTCCCTTACCTCTTTTTTGTCCAGAAACACAGAATACTTATCAGAATCCTCTGGTAAATGCCAAGCATATTGATAATAAGCCGTGAAAGGATCGAAAAGAACCGGAATACATCCCGATATCAGCGAATCAAAAACCGATTTTCTCGTTGGACTATCTCCCGGTGGCTGTAAACAAAACTCAGACTCCACAAAAAGTTCCATAATTGATTCTGGCTCAGAACATTTAACAGAACTACAATTTAGAAACTTGCATTTACCTTCACTTTTCGAACTGCATTGGTTGATCAATATCGACCTTATATGGTCATCCGCATCATCCCTCGCCGCTCCGGCAAAACTTACAAGGTTCTTCCGATTCGATCTTATGATTTTCAGCTGCCAATCAATTATATCATTGTCCGATTTCGGATGAAAAAAAGTTGGATGAGGAACTCCAATGTCGTTCAAATGCCACGGCTGGCGTTCGATCAATAACTTAATTGGATTTTGAAATTCATCGAGCTTTAACAATCTAGTTCCCCAAGGAGAATCACTAGTCCTTCTAAAATCCCAAGAAATTTTCCCTAAAACAAAAACATGATCCTTACCTAAATTCCTTTTCCATGTAACTTGTTTCTCAAGCCACTTAACTAATTCCAAACCTAAACTATCTTTAACATCATTTGAAACATTTTTGAAATGCCATCTCAACACATCAAGTCCACCATAGAATGGAACATAGAATAGCTTTGCATCATTTTCATTATAAACCCTGCATGGATGTTTCAAAACCCTTGAATGAAAAATTTGTTCAAGTGAGTATTGATGAGTATTATACCAACCTTTACCAAGTTTTGATCTCGGTTCACCAAACCCTTCATTACTCGTATATCTGCAGAAATCTTGCCATGGAAACATCTCATTGCATTGACCAATCAAATCCTTGTTAAATCTGGATGGTAAATCATACACATAAATTCCTTGACCATCATCACAAGTTGCATTGTTTTTATTTTCGGATCTCCACGATCGTTGAACCTTCAATTGTTCCTCGATGATCTTAACAGCATATGCAACCTCTTCATCATATGGTGTAGTAATTGGAAAAGTTCCAAGTTCTTGAGATGCATTATTACCATCATCAATGTTTTCAATTGTAGTAATTATAGAGGTGCTAATAGTATTATTGTTTATGGAATAATTTGAGATTTCAAAGGAAGTATTAGTATGAGTGGGTGAAGAAAGACAATAAAAGCTATTACTGAACTTTCTTGTAGAACAACAAACATGAATGGTGTTGACTGTTATAATAGTGGATAAAGAAGACCACATGTAGATTAGGAATAAAAGAAAGATTAAAGCCGAAATTCTACCTAAAAAGCTCAAAGACATAACCATTTTATTTTTGATGATAGGAGTTTAGTGTGAAGGCTATGAAAGATATGAAATGTACATTTATAAGCATGGATCAAGGCTGTTAAGAATTGATCCGTTTGACTAAAAATATTTCAAGAGAATCAAAACTAATAATTACAATGAATGAGAAAATAAATTCAAATGATGGCTGCAATTACTGTGGAGATATTATTATGGTGATGATTTGTTGCTAATCCATGTATTTTTTTTTTCTTTTCTTCTTCACAAATCCATCTATTAAACTAAGGTCTCTTGACTTGACATCAATTTCAAACGATTCCCTATAAAAAAATAAAATCAAACGAAACACGGTAAATCAAGTTCTAATCAATACAATTATTGCATTAAACAACTAATTTAATACATTGATATTGAGTCGGATACCGAGTTTTTTTTTAAATATTAATAATTTATATTTAAATTATCAAATTTTTATCTAGAAGTTCTAGCTCAACTTGATAAATGCCGAAATTGCAAGGCCGAACGTGGTGATCCAGTTTTGAACTCGAGACCTAGCAGTTGTGTGTGGGTTTATTTTTAGCGGTTTACCCCTTCATCCATCTAAGACAAAATTAAAAACGCCAACTTATACTAGAAGTACAAACAGAAGGCCAAGGGAAAAACGCCAAAAGAAACAATACAGGGCTCCGGCAGTAACAGAACTAAGGCCAACAGCCAACTCCCAATCCACAAAAAAGAGAAAAACCCCAATACACAACAGAAAAACAGCAGGCCAAAAAACGCAGTTCCTGCCTCATGACATGACATTAGCAGAAAAACCTGCTGAAACCAGCAGCCAGCAACTCCAAGTGTCCCGGACGCCTCTAAAACTACCCCAACTATCTCAGTAAACATTTCTTGGGGTTCCAACACCACTCGTAATAAAGGCACGGAGGCCTCTTTAGTCTAGAAACCATCCAATTCCACGAAAGCACCTTAATCTCATCAACAATTTCACCATAATCTTTCACAAGATTATTAAAAATCCTATCATTTCTCGCTTTCCAAATCGTCCATAAGATTGAATGCCAAACCATCCAATTTCCTTTACAAAGTTTTTTCTTCCCAATCTCCCCACTCCAACATTCAAAATGTTGAAACGAGATTGAGGTGTAATAAAATTAATCTCCAACCAACCACACACCATCGCCCACACTTTGAATATCAAATGACAATGTAGGAAAAGATGAGCCGCTGTTTCCCCCACTTCTTCACAAAACACACACCTAACCGAAGACTCTGTAGGTAAAATTCGTTGTCTTAAGAGATTAACTTTGGTAGGGATACGGTTTATGAACGATTGCCAAGAGAAAACCATCACTTTAGAGGGGGCCGGACTTTTCCACACTCACGGAGAAAATTATTATACAAAGAGAGCTAAAGCAAGGGGACCCATTGGCGCCTTTCCTTTTCCACCCTTGCTTTTTATTGATTTCATTTTTTACTAGTTTTATCTTCAATAACGTATGAAAACAAATGAAATAGGTCTTCCAAACTTTGATAATAATCAAATCCTAGTCATATCATATTTACAAAGAATTGGGGGAATTTCACATGATTCATGCAGTTCAAAATCAAATTTAATAACATCAATGAATCAAAGCAGGAAGATGAAATAATTGCTAACTCAAGTCTCAAAGTATGATTTCAAATATTCCAATCAGCAATCAATTAACCATAATCACAGTCCTCATAAACTTTATACACTAAAGCAGGTGGTGTTTCTCTAAATTTTGAAATACATCTAAACAACATTATCAAACATGAAATCAGTCATGAATCACTAAGGTCTTTCTTAAGGTTGTAATGTGGGTTGGACTACAATTATTATTTTTATTCAAAATGCCTTAATAACAAGAGATCATTTATTTTCCATGTACAACCATTTACATCAATTTACTCTCCTTTTCTTTACCATTAACAACTCATTTTTGGTGAATATCTTGTTATGTTATATACTTGACAACTTTTTTCTTTTCCTTTCTATTGAGCAAGTGACTCAAAATTAGTGTGTGTTGGAAGTTTGAAATCGTGGCACGATTTTGAGACAGTATATGGGTGTTTTTCTGGAATACGATTTGGGAAATCACATGACACGATTTTTGGATAAGGGTGTAGCTGTAGCACATACAAACTTTATCGTGGCGCGATTTAGGCAAATTGTGACAAAGAAATAGAATAAAAGTATAGATCAACTTTATCACTTACAGATTACAACTTACAAGTATAGAGTAATCATTCAACAAAGAAATAGAATAATTTAGGATTGATAAACTTTATCACTTACAGATTACAACTTACAAGTATTGTTAGTAAACCACCCCACTCCCCCCAAAAAAGTAAATTTAAACCAAAATACTTTATAATGTTATCAGTCCTTGAATCTATTGACCCTCTCAATCAGATTATTCATAGCAATAGCAAATGCATCCTGAAACTTATCAAACTCAGCATTGTGATCACCATATACTAAACCAGGCAATAATTCATATACAATATATCTCCTCATATTTTCTCTATCTCTCAATGAAATATTCCCAAGCCTCTCCACCACATTCACATTCATTTCCCTCACCTCTTTTTTGTCCATAAACACAGAATACTTATCATAATCCTCCGGTAAATGCCAAGCATATTGATAATAAGCCGTGAAAGGATCGAAAAGAACAGGAATACATCCCGATATTAGTGAATCAAACACCGATTTTCTCGTTGGACTATCTCCCGGTGGCTGCAAGCAAAACTCAGATTCCACAAAAAGTTCTATAATTGATTCTGGCTCATTACATTTAGCAGAACTACAATTCAGAAACTTGCATTTACCGTCACTTTCGGAACTGCATTGGTTGATTAATATCGACCTTATGTGATCATCCGCATGATCCCGCGCTGCGCCTGCAAAACTTACAAGGTTCCTCCGGTTCGACCTTATGATTTTCAGCTGCCAATCGATTATATCGTTGTCTGATTTCGGATGAAAATAAGTTGGATGAGGAATTCCAATGTCGTTCACATGCCACGGTTGGCGTTCGATCAATAGTTTAATCGGATTTTGAAGTTTTTCGAGCTCTAACAATCTAGTTCCCCAAGGAGAATCACTAGTCCTTCTAAAATCCCAAGAAATTTTCCCCAAAACAAAAACATGATCCTTACCTAAATTCCTTTTCCAGTTAACTTGTCTCTCAAGCCACTTAACTAATTCCAAACTTAAACTGTCTTTAACATCATTTGAAACATTCTGGAAATGCCATCTCAGCACATCAAGACCACCATAGAATGGAACATAGAAAAGCTTTGCATCATTTTCATTATAAACCCTGCATGGATGCTTCAAAACCTTTGAATGAAAAATAAGTTCAAGTGAGTATTGATGAGTTTTATACCAACCTTTACCAAGTTTTGATATTGGTTCACCAAACCCTTCATTACTTATATATCTGCAGAAATCTTGCCATGGAAGCATGTCACTACATTGACCAACCAAATCCTTGTTAAACTTGGATGGTAAATCATACACATATATTCCTTTACCATCATCACAAGTTGCATTGTTTTTATTTTCGGACCTCCAAGATCGATGAACCTTCAAGTGTTCCTCAATGATCTTAACAGCATTTGCAACCTCTTCATTATACGGAGTACCAATTGACAAATTTCCAAGTTCCTGTGTTACATTATTACTAACCTCAATTTTTTCAGTAGTAGTAATAATGGAGGTGCTAACAGTATTATTGTTTATGGAATAAGTTGGGATATCAAAGGAAGGATTAGTATGAGTGGCTGCAGAAACACAATAGAAGTTATCATTGAGCTTTCTTGTAGAAAAACAAACATGAATGATGTTTCCTGTTATAATTGTGGAGAAAGAAGACCAAATGTATATAAGGATTAAAAGAAAGATTAAAGCAGAAATTCTACGTATGAAGCTGTATAGAATTGTGAAGGCAAAACAAGATTGTTTGGGTTCTAATTTTCTTGAAAATTTGGACCGTTTTTTGGATAAAGACACTGCCATTATTGTGATGAGAATAATGTTAGGAATTAGGATACCTTGTGGTTTTTCTAGTAGAGAAAAAATTATGCATTATTTTGTCACCAATACTTATCATGCAAGCACGAATTAGATGATTAAATAATAACGTGTGCACGTCGTGGTTTATCGTACGAACGTGCTTACTAATATAGTGGTTGAGGTTCATGATCCAATTAATGTTTATATACTCTCAATGAGGATACATTCAAATGTTTGATTTTTTTTTTTTCTTTTCAAAGGTCAACATTATTTCCATACAAAATGGAGATTATGCTATTCTCAGTTACCACCATGTTTCTATTCAATCTTTAAAATGGAGATTATTATAATTCATACCAAAATCAAATTTTTAAGATAATTGAATAATACATTAATAGATCCTCGATTTGAATTTTCTCAAAACGTACAAGATGAACTACTTAACATAGAAGCTATCTGAATTTCGTTTCACACCAATTGACAAAGAGAATTGAGTGATTAATATAACAATAGACTATATCTCAAGTTCAGGTTTGAAAGCTTAACAAAGGAGATTACCTTATAATTGTAATTTTCCAATTTAATATCAAATATGCAGCTTGGGTGCGCCTGACCTATCCTTTTGTAAATAAAGTCAAATTTATTTGACCATAGTTATTTTCTATACTACATAAATAAATTTAAACATCCAAGAACGCATAGATGAGATGACACTGTCTTTTCTCGTTTAACCAAAGTCTTGGTTCGAATCCAATCTTGGTCATGCAACAACTTTAAAACTCTTGGGAGCGTTTGCTATCTCTTTGCGTCCCACAAGACTCGAGGGATTAGTCTCTGCAGTTGCGCTCGCGGATGATACCAATTTACACACAGAAAAAGTTGTTTGGTGATTATATTTTCTTATATTTACATTTTTCTTTATTTTAAAGAAAAACTAGGAACTACATTTTTGATTAAATAAAAAGGATAAAAGTGTAAATTAAATGATTAAATAAAAGATGGATAAGTTAACGCTCATTTGTCTTGTTCTGGATTTGATCAAGGATATCCAAACTAAGTAAAATTCTTTTCACTCACACATTTTCCGCAACCCTCAATTTTTTGTTGTTGTTGATAAAATTACCCTTTTCGAATTCTATAACCCATATGATTTTTTTTTTCCTTGGAAATCCCAAATCTTCTATAGAGTTTACTCATGAGCTCCCCACTTAGAAATCCAAAATCACTATTGAGAGAAAAACATAAATTCATGTGTTGACTCATGTTCTCTCCAAATACATCTCTTTTCTTAATTCTCTTCCAATTTCAGGTCTAAAATGGTTTAGTTTTCGTCTATAATTTTACATTGAAAAACTAAAAACAATTTTCGTCTAAATGAGTTCAGTTTTTGTCTATAAACTCAAATTACAAAAACTCCAACCCATTTACAAAAACTCAAATTAACATGCATATATAGTATTATAACTATCTTCTTTCACTTATTGGTGAAAAGAATTTGCTTTAACTATAACAAAAAAAAATAAACATGATATATAACATTGTAATGCTAGCCAAAACCATATTTCCATCGATTTGACAAGAAAAACACTAGAAATTTTATTTAAATTCTGGATATATATAAGTACAACCATGATATCATAGCACAATATAATTAAGAGGACTGGCCCATAAAGGTTATTTAAACACTATATAATATTGATAATTTATAATACTCTCACACACACTCACACAACACAACTTATTATTATTTTTAAAAGTACAAACACACACACACATATATTATAATATTATCACACAAACCATTGGTCCATCATGGAAGGTTTTCAGCTTTAGGAGTAGTAGTAGTAGTAGCTGCGGTAGTTTCATGATGAAGACAAAACGTAGAGTACGCAGGACAAAAGATAAGGATACGAAATACCACACATTTCAAATACAAAATGTAACAATCTGTTTCTTGCCCAAACTTTTTAGATATGTCGTCAACACCAACATCTTTCTCTTTTCCTGCACCTTCAACACTATAATCATTCAGAGTTGCAACAATAAGGAGAATCAAAATTAGTGAAGCAGTGATGGTTTTGGCCATTGTGTAAGTAAGAGTATTTGCATGGAATAAATTGGCTACAAATAATTCCAATTTATAGAACTTGTGATTTCCTTGAATGATAAGTGAACGTATTGAATTTGGCTTTGCTTGAGAAAAATAATTTCTACATAATTAAGGTAGCTTTAAACCGTGTTGGGGTCCAGTGTTAAATATTAAGATTAATGAGCGGTTGATTTATAGAAAAGAAAAGGTAAAAATTAATTAAGTCAAATGGTGTAATTAACAAATGGATGACTTTTGACCCAATTAATTTGTCTTCACATATTTATAAGTGTAACATTAATTATATATATATTCTTAATTCTTAATTTGTTATAATTTAATCACTGACTAGTTTTTTTCTATTCAGATGGGAATATTTTATAAATTGAGAATGACGGTGTAGTTGGGAATATTGATGCTCTAATTTTCTGATGAGTAGTATTAACTTTGTTCATAAGAGATGTGCTAGTAATATTATAAGTAAAAAAAAAAGTAATTGTACTCTTACAAAAATGGAACAATGTTCAATTTTTCTAAAAACACCATTATCAATTTTGGGTTTAATTTCGTTTCCTTTTATCCTTCAAAAATAAAAAAAATCGTTTCCTTTTTAAAAAAATAGTTCAAGTTTAGTTTTTAAGATATCTTAGTTCTTAAGTTTTTTCCATTTTTTTTATTACAAACACTTATACTCTAAACACTATGAATTTTTTTTTTTTGTTACAGTTTAATGTTTGTAACTTTTTTTTGGAGAGAAATTTAATGTTTGTAATTTATACGGCCAAAATGTTGAATGTTTGAATTTTAAAAGCTTAAATTGTCTAACATTTATAATTTAAAAGGACTAAAATGAAATGATGAAAATAAAAACCAAAGTGTCTTAACACTTAAAATTTAAATAGCAAAACAAAAAAAATGATAAAAGTGTCTAACATTTATAGCCTAAGGGGCCAAAGTAACTAGTGCTTATAACTTAGAGATCAAAATTAAATGAAAAAGGAAAATTTAAAAACCAAAGTAAAACTTTTTTATTTAGGGGAAAACCAAAGTAAAACTTAAAAATATAAATGTAATTTAACATTTTTATATCTCAGAGGCCAAATATATATGTCTCAGATATTTAACCTTAAAATTTCAAAAAGAAGATCATATATTGTTCTAAGAGTGGTTTCATTTAATTTGTTTGACAAAAAAGCAAGGATTTCATGTTAATGTATCTCTTATTTATCTTTTAGTTTGCTTGGATTTTGGCATGTAATTGTTGATTTTGACAAAATGGAATATATTATTTACGAAAGAAGCATTTTGAAAAGCACTATTAATGTTTTTGTCATAAATAATATATTCTATTTTGGTATCTAAAAAAAGTCATCTGTTATTTATCATCAGATCAAATCAAATTATATTAAAATTATGATAGAAAATATGGACCGGTTCCCTCGAAGACAAAAAAAAAGGACTTACCTCATAAATATTAGTAGTGCTCTTCATTGAAAAATTAAAGATATTTTTGTGTTCAGATTTAAAAATTGCAAATTTTAATAATGGAGTAGTATTTATGCGTTGAGACCAAATTTTAAAAATCTGTTCTAAATTCATTGAAAATTCTTCAAAGAAAAATGTTTCATGGTACGAAAAAAGTCAATCACGGGAATAAACAAAAGACTTTAACTGGCCACTCATTCGTGATTTCTATTCAAAAATTAACTGAATCATTTTTCATTTTTTTTAATAAATTGACAAGTGTGTTTTGTTGCCTTAAGATGTGTTTGTTTTAAGGTATTAAAAAAAGTTCTCAGGAATAAGAATCCTACTTATGTGTTTTGTAAAACATTTGATTTTCTTGTAATGTTTTTAAAAGTTGTTTGATTTAAAAAAAAAAAAGTGAGTAAATTCACATCCTTTAATATGGGAATAAAAAGTTAAAAAATTGTGTAAAATACATTCGTGTGAATAAAAGCTACCAATGAATAGTTTTATAAAATTTGAAACAAACATTGAAATGTTAGATTTCAAATCTCACATTCTCAAAAGTAACATTAAAATCCTTGAAACAAACACCTCTTTAGTGGGCAAAATATTTCAAGCCACATAGTATTACTCACCAAAAGAACAAATGCTACTATTAGCTATATAATTCAAGTTAGTTAGTTTGTTAGTGAAATAACTAGCAAGTAGTTAGGTAACTTGAGCCACAAGTTAGTTTGGGTTTGGTATTGCTTCTCATGTTGTATAATTAGTCTACAAACACATAGTAATCATCATGTGATCATTTCAATAAAATTTGATTGTAATCATCTTCACTCTTCATAAAATTTGTTTTCTAATCTTGTCAATTGTTCTATCAGATACTAGTTTGAGAATTATAATGAGAACTTCATCAATTCTTTAAGTTTCTCTCTCGGTCTGCTCAAGATCAACATCTTGAATAACTTTTACCAAAATTGATTATTATATAATTATATATGCAAA
The DNA here is from genome assembly GCF_003473485.1 of Medicago truncatula. Taxonomy (NCBI): domain Eukaryota; kingdom Viridiplantae; phylum Streptophyta; class Magnoliopsida; order Fabales; family Fabaceae; genus Medicago; species Medicago truncatula. The sequence goes on from NC_053046.1 coordinate 2,778,027, forward strand.
TCTAACTTGAGTTGAACTAGTAAAGAGAATTAGAGTGTACATAATGGATTAGATGCTAAGAAATCCACATACAAATTAGAAGTCCTCCTCTGGTTAAGCTTGCTAGAACATAATACTACAAATCACCATTATTATTTATTTTAGTGTTACATAATGGAAACAAAATAAGGGCCACCAGATACAAAATAATGATAATAGAGAAGGACAAATGAAAAGGTTGTTTGAAACATCACTTACACTACTAGACTATACTATACTGTCAAGCAAAATGGTGAATTGGAACCAAGAAGAAAGAATTCTACAACATACTATCAGTTCTTGCAGGAAGACGACGGAAGAAATTGATCGGTGCAGATGGAAGCCTGTGTCGAAATCTCGGATGCCTCATGAAATAGAAACCTGCTAAACCAGCCACCATTTGAAAAGGAGTAACATATAACACCAAAGCAGCTAACAAACAGAAAGTAATGAATAAAGAAGTAGCACGCGGATCTCTCCAGCTCAACAGTGCATGAATCCTCTCACCCTGGCTAGCCAAATCACCTACAACGGTTTGTATTCTACCAGCCACACTCCTCAAACGATCATACCGCATTCTTACAAGGTCGGGATTTTTGCTTGTTGGAAAAGTATCAAATTCCTCATCCATTTCATCGGGGTGTACTACATCAGCTTGTGAGATTCTTGTGTTCATGTGTGGAGGGTATCTTGGTCGGTACCTGATATTGAAAATAAAGTTGGTTAATAGTTAGTTTAGAGTTAGTTAAGTTGTGTATCTTTATGATCTTTTTCATTTTCATATTCAATCATGTATAAATAGGGTGTCTTTTATTTATTATTATCAATTGATCAAGTTATCAATAAATGAGATAGTTTAGAAATACCTGAAGTTCCATACACCTATCAAGAATAGGTAGAGAAAAAGTGTAGGCAAAATCAACTCTGGGAAGCAAACCAACATGAGAAACAACACATGAACAAGGACTGTTGTGATAGGATTTAACCACATGCAGATATCACCTAACCATTTTCCAACTGCAAACACACCAGAGAAAACTGTCATGAGGCGAAAGAAGTTTGCCTTACTACGGCGCATGCTCCATAAATGTGAATCAACATCTGACATGTATTCAACCACTTCTTTACGAAGTGGTGGCTCTGCTCGACCGAGCCGCGCTGCCACTATGTTTACTGCTTGGTGGCGTAGCATATCGAGTTGCATGACTGCGAATGGCCTAACGTAATGCATTTTCGGGAGAAGTGGTTTTGAGTATAGGTAAAGCATGTTTGCAAAAGAAGTGCATGAGAATCTTATTGCCAAGTGAAGTTCGCCCATTTTCTTAACACCAGTTGGGTGAAGAACAAGCAATGGATACGAGTGTGTGTAAATCCGTCCTGTTTCAAGAGTCGATATGCGAATTCTCACCTTCCCAATTTTCAAGTCTTTGTTGTGACCCTTTTCACCACTGATTTGGGAATTGTCAAAGACACCTACTGTGAGGACTGTGGCAGGATCAAAGACCTCCCAAGTGTATTGCTCGTTGTATTTTGGCGACAAGTTGTCAACAAGTGTCCTTGTTCTGACCCATTTGTGACCATATTTTGCTACACAATATGTATCAGAAGTGCCTCTACCGTCCCTTGTTTTCATTGGGTGGAGTCCTATTGCATTCAGCACTCCGAGTTCTAAAACACCAATTGGAGGCCTCCATAACTGTTTTGCAGTGGGGCGTAGATCGCTGCTGTAATGAGTTGATTCATCAAGAACATGATATCCTCCATCCAGACATAGCCGTAGCTGAATTCTGCTTGCAAACTTTTCTCTCTTCAGCTGATCAACATCCACGGCAACAGGCTTTTCTAAGTTGAACCATCTAGAATGAATGATTCTATCATCCGCGCGCCTCTCCACAGCGTTCAGCGGTATGATAACCCTCCCAATGATCTCATCTTTTCCCGGACCAACTCGATCTTCAACGGAAAGTATTACATGATCTTCAAAAGGCTCGGCAGCAACAAACAAAAGATCTTCATTCCATTGTGGGTTTAGAGTTCTAGCAGGAACTGTCTTTGTTTTCAGCACTTGGTTTCCTATCTGCACCTTGACATATGCATCCGGGAAACGGTTTTTCTCCGTTGGAATCAAGTCTTGTGCTTCTACAACATTGACACGAACGTACCACAACCTCGGAGCATGATAGACCTTTGAACGTATCACTGTCGTAGTAGCAGGCGTGCTGTCCACAGGAGAAGCTGCATCTGAATGCCATGCCTCAGAAAATGCTTCATCTGCTTGAGTACCAATCCAAACAGCTAGCATCAACTCACCTTTAACTTTCTCCCCTTTCTTATCGTCGAGGCGATACCATTCGGGTGCCAAAGGACTATCTGGTGGAACTCTTAAAGGAATCTCATTGATGTCAAACCTCACAATACCTACAAAATCATCTTTGATGAGATCTTTGTCCTTGATCACAACTTCTAGTACAGATGCTTGCATTCTCTCCTTTGAAAATGCAAAAACCTGATGCCACTCCGGATTCTGATTCTTATCATAGTGTTTGGTAATACCTCTGTAATTGCCAATTCTCACCTCAACAAATGGATCAAGACTCCCGGTAAGATCCATAGAAGGAAGCTCACGAGCCTTAACGACCCTGACATACAAAAAATACATCCTTTCAACTAGGTCATAAGTACTTGCGGTCTTGTCTTTATGAACAACGCGACCGCCAACAACCCTTCCCCCACCGAGAAACGGACTTGTTTCTTTAAGTGCAAAATCAACCGGTTGTAGTGATGTAACTGAGTGCATGTGTACTAGCTTCATAGGTTGTGGTTGATCAGCTTTCATTTCATCAGCTTCATACTTCGGTACATAGTGAGTATCTGCATATCCAGTGGAGTGTTGTTGATGCTGATGCCGTTGATGGTTTGTGTTAGGGAGGTGATGAAATGTGTGTCTTGAGGACTCAACCTTGTCACGAGATAAACCATTCCTCATTGAACCCGTAGGTCCGTGGACTTCAGCATGATTATTTGTTGGCATGGACTCAACAGAAGGATTTGGAATTGAGGATTTTATGGTTGGATTATCAGTGATGTAAATTTTAAGGCCAAGCTCACCTCTTACACGAGAGAAAATCCCGCGCTTTTCCAACGGATAGTGCAAGACAACTGCATCAGCTTGAGGGACAAAAGAAGTACCTGTGAGGCTAACTTTACCAAGAAATGAACTTGAGTTAGTAGCTTTGGAATGACAATGGACATAAGCTTCAAGAGTGAGATAGTGAAGATTGGAAGGATCTGATATGTTGAAGTAGAAGCTCTCATTCCAAACAGGATTAAGATCCTTTTCTTTAATGGTTGTTCGGAACTTTTGGCCGTCGAAGTAAAGTTCTACAAAGGCATTAGAAGAACCTTCTCCATCTTTGGGTAGTAGATTGTGAGCACCAACCACATCTACCCCTAACTTTAAGTTGATCATAATTAAATGTGGTTCCTTAACAACTGAAATTTTGAGAATTTAGATACCTACAAAGAGAGGAATTCAAACATATAAGGATGCTTATATTATGATATGCCTATTTTGTATGCATATTCATAATAAAACATCTAAAAATGTGATATTATCAGATAAACTGTGATCATTAGAATAAGATCCAAACATATAAGGAATGCTATTTGTTAATCTACAACAAGCTACAAAAGATGGAACAATCTCATAATCAACATAATAAGATCAAACTATATACACAAATTGGTATTAAAGCTCCGGTTTCTTAGAAAAAATGGGTCTGACTAATAAGAAATTTAACTAGAATGAAAGTAAAGTCTGACTAATGATTATTCTAATAGAAAATTGAACTCGAATAGTACCAAAGCTTAATCAAATTTAACCAAAGTTCATTTTTAACCACATGAGCTCAACGAGTTAGTTATCAAAGTATACAAATTGAATATATCTATCATCACGTACGCAAAAGGATTAGTACAATTGCAAGTATATATGTGTATTATTAATGCATATTTCCAAAACATTTTTGTAATAACAAAACCTTATAATTTAAACCAACTTTGTTTTCTAGAATAACATGTAATATCTGGTTTAATATCTAGCAATAAGGTATTGCATGAAACAAAAAAAGAAAGATAATAAGTAAACTGAAAAATGAATATTCATATCTACACAAACAAAAATAATGCGACACAAAAGAAAAAAATGAAGTAGTAATAGTGATAAACATGAAAGAATTAAACTATCACCTTGAAGAGCTGAGTAACAAGTTTAAGAAGATCTTTGTGTGGTTGTTCTCTTGAAAAGGAGAGAGTTGAAATGAATGGCTTCACTTCAAATGAACACAAAGAGAAAAGAAAAGAAAAGAAAAAGGAGTGAATATTAATTTACCTCTTCAAAAACCGAGCTTTCATGTATAGAAAAATAAATAAGCATGTGACTTGCACTGATACTTTTTCAGCTCTAATTTAGTGATCCATTAAACACGGCTCATACACATGAGCTTTGCACAGTTGAAAAATATATATTTTAGTATAAGATAATAAATTTTTGAAAACTTAAGAGTTTCTAGCTAGAATAATATAAGAAATGATGAAAAAATAAGGAAATAAATAAATAATTTGAAGATATACAGTAGCTACTTACTGATAGTGTAATAGCTTTACACAAGAATGTGGTAGAAAGCTGAAAGAAGAGTGAGAGAAGAAGTGTTAGAAGCTATCTATGTAGTGAATAGCAACAAACAAGAACAGAAACACTGTCTCCAATGCTTCATTATATATATATATATATATATATATATATATAGAGGAAAAGACAAATGACAGTGCTACCGTGCGGGTGACTTCATCATCTTTAATATATGCATGCAACCTGCATCATATATCAATATCATTCATTTCCATCTAACCATACCTTACCCACCCAACACTATTTTTTTTTATTTTTTTATTTTTTTAATTTTTTATTCAATTCATTTCTCATTTTGTTTATCAGCAATGCTGTTGAAACACACAATTTGGACACCAAAATACGACACATGTACTCTATTAATTTTTTTTCGATTTCTTTATTTAAAAAAAACTCTTTTTATAATAGAGAAGGATTTTTTAACATGTGTTTTGTTGTGTCTTTAATCAATTTCACTACTCTATTTATAAAAACAATATGTTGTGAACCACTGTTGGAATCTACATACTTTTGTCAATTTTGAAACTATGTAAAATAATTTGTTAATGCTTTGTATTTTTGTGATTGACGAAATAATCAAAGTAGTTAATGAAATTTATGTTTTAAAAGTGGTTAGCAATGTACATTTTTATGCTTAATTTAATTGTGAAATTAATTAAGTCTGCAAAAAAAATTGTTTAACAAAAATTACCCTCTATAATAAAAAGTATTGTGCATCGTATTTATACTATGAATATGACCCCAAGTGTCATATTTGTGTTCCATTGACATTATTTTGTTTATTTTACATTTTCTTTTTGACACTCATAATTTTTTAACATTTATTTAACACCATATTTTCTCTCGATCTTTCTCTTTCCATCATATCTATCAATCATCCTCTCTATTTTTTTCTCAATGTATTATTTAAGTGTATAAATGTCCATGAAATATTTTCCTTTCCTTATGATATAATCATTTTTACTATTTGTATCATTAGTTCATTTTGAATCGTTTATTTTACCCATACATGAACTATTTGTATCTCCTTCAAAAAAAAAATGAACTATTTGTATCATAAATTCTTTTCGAATCTTTTACCCATACATAAAATAGTGACTGACAAAGTGTCGAAGAAATATTTTAAAAATTTAAATATTTATCTTTTCAATACAAAATTTATACATTTCTCTGCTCTGCGATGATCCTTTCCCCAAAGAATCCACTAAATATATTATATATTAGTATCTACAAATATTATATATATATATTATATTTATTAGAGTTCTAACATAATATGCGTAGATTTTTCTTTTTATATCTAACATTTACAATAGTGTCTTATATTATATTTATTCTATGGTTAAATTAAATATTTTTTCAACTAATCGATCAATAATAATATAAATCACTTATTTATTTTATATTGATGGAGCTCCAAGAGGATCCATGGCAATGGGGATGAGTGGTGGGTGAGAAGTAGGAAGTTCTCCCTCCACCCAACCCCATTGACATCCCCATAAATTTAAGTATAGATGACCTCTGCTGGTAGGTATACAAATAAATGATGTTCCCTTTAATTGCAAGCATGGGGTTGGCATTGTTCAGCAGAAAAAGAGTATGGTATTGTGTTACCAATTTGAGGTCATCATGTAGTAAACATCATGGGTTCCATTGACTTCGTAATTTTTCCCAATAATTTTATTACGTCGGCATATAATGTCTAGAAATAACATGGGAGACCTCTTAAATGTATGAATGGCTCAAATACATATTTTTTTAGACTTGCACAATTAAGGCCTCCTATAAGACCACGTTCGATGACTCTATCTCAATTTTCAGAGATGTTCGTGCTCGATTGGTTAGAGATCACATGAAATATATTTTTTTTGGGCAAAAGGAAAACTAAAATAAATGAAAAGAGAGATATACAAAGACTGGGGACATAAAACTTGACCCAGGTACAACCCAAAAGGGGATACATCGATGAAAACAGACCTAATGGATCCACTCTAATCTATCATAATAAAGTTTAACTAATCACGGACGCAGGCCAGCAAACCCGCGGCGCGAAACCAAGTTACAAAAAATATGAGAAGTTAACATTTGCCAATAACAGTTAGAGTTTAAAAACGACAAATGGATTGACCGCCAACACGGTATCAAAATCCAAGTGTCAACAGCTCCCTGCACAAGTCACATGAAATAATTCACACACCCATGTGATAAATTTTATGCTAAATTAATTTTTATCGAGTTGAACTCAGACAATTTTGACTCGATTCAAGTCAACTACATTCCTATATGTTTCAAAAAAACTAAGGCATGCCATTAAATTAGATATAAAATATCAATAGATTATTTTATTATTTAACTTTATATTTATCATGTATACTTCAACCATCTTTCAACAATTTGAACCATTTAAGTGTCATACTAACCAATGCACCATGAGACACTAGTTAAACTGTTAAAATTAGAAAGAAAAAAAAAGTCTCGTGACTGTTAAAAAGACTTTCATGATCCAATGCTGTTTATATATATATTATATTATAGAAAATAATTGACTCACTTAATAAAAAACTTAACAGTATAAAACAACATATGACAAAACTTTCGATCTTGTTTAATGTTAAAAGACTTTAGATCATTCTCTAGAATAAGAATAGGAAATTGTAAATATCTTGAAACTAATGTTAAATATTGTTTTTCTCCTATTTATTTTGTTGTTTTTGTTTGTGTTATATGTATCGTATTTATTTTGTTGTTTTTGTTATTGTTATATGTACTAGTTTTGGTATCTTTTTTATTTTGGATTGTTTGTATATGCATATTTAAACATATAATATTTTTTGGTAGTGAAAACATATAATATTTGCAATAAATTTTGTTTTAATTTAATATTTGCTATTTAAAAAAAGTTAAAAGGTCAAAAGATCTAAAAAATAAATTACTAATTTTTTTCTCTTGTGAATCATGTGATTCAAGCTAATGAGCCGAATCGAGCTACTCGAAACTTTAAACAAGCCAAACTCAAAAAAAATAAAAAAAAATGATTTGTATCAAATTCGAGATTATTTTTAAGCTAAACTAATTTTTGTCGAAATGAACTCAGACAACTTTGACTCGATTAAAGTCAACTACAATCCTATATATTCCAAAGAAACTAACGCATGATAATCACTTTGTTTCTTTAGAAAATTTGTGTTATTTTATAAATCAACAAAATGTGGGTAGAATTAACTATGCATCAATCAAAATCCTTCATGTGTCATCGTGAGCTTAGCTTAGTTGGTAGGGACGGGACAATGCATAAAATATACAAGGTCCTTCATGTGTCTTGTACTATTTATATATATTTTTTTCTAAATAATATTAAAAAATAAGTGGAAACAGGAGACTCCATAAGTCTAACCTAAAACGTGCTCTCCAAGATTTTTTTCACAGACTGTAAACCCTAATTGCTTGGCGGCAAGAAACCCTACGCCCACAATTTAGCCATTCTCTCTGTGATGTCGAAGAAGAAACAGAGAAATGCCAAGAAAAAAGTGAGAAAGATTAACGTCTTCGGGAAACCAAAGCACTCCCTTGACGTCAACAGGAGCAATGTCGTTAAAAAAGAGTGGCGGTCTGCTGCCACCATTCGCCGTCTTAAAATGTACAGAACCAAACCCGTACGTAACAGAAAGGGAAAAGTCTTACACAACGAGTTTCAGTCCAAGGATCTCCCCAGCACAAGAATTCAATCTGATCCTCGTTGGTTCGGTTAGTCCAATTTGACCTCATAAAAATTCAATGTGTCCAAGTACATCTATATTATTACTATCCTTTTGCTTATATTTCATTTAGGAGGGTGTTATTAATTATGAATCTTCAAATTCAACACGTGAGTTTCATTGTTTCTATTTTGGTTTGGTGATTTGTATATGGAATACTCGTGTTGTGGATCAGGAAAAACTTGAGTTTTTGAGAGAAGAAATGGAGAAACATAGGTCAAATAATTATAATGTTATTATCAAGGGGAAGAATTTGCCGATGTGATTTTTCAAATGATCACCAGAAGGTTTGTTTCTTCGGTTGCTTATTCATTGATTGGATTTTGTATTGTTATATATCATGAATTGCCATTCTTGATTGACTATGTTGTATCTAAAGTGAAGTAACTTCTATGTTATAATGTTTGAATCATTGCTATGTATTATTATATTAATAATTGAAATGTTCAGACATGAGTAATTTGAAATTGTGTTGTGATTATATGAACTGTGTATTTGTGCCGCAATGTGTCAAAATTGCACGTTATGAACATGTCTAACTCATGTCGATGATAGTCCTCAAATAAGAAGCGACTTCATTTGAAATTGTGTTATGATCATGTGAACTATGTATTTGTGTCGCAATGTGTCAATTGCGCATTATGAATATGTCTAACTCATGTTGGCGATTATCCTCAAATAAGAAGCGGCTTAGAATAGAACGACGAGGAGAGAAAGACAAGTGTTATAAATCTATGACTTAGTGTAAACATGCATATCATGTTAGTGAATCTGTGAGTTTATTAACCCCAATGTTGGGGGAATACAACAGCAAAATCAGATGGAGAATACAAATGCGTCTCCTTACCAAGTGTTATGGAGTAGTTCGGTACCACATGTCATACGAAGTATCATTAAGTAAGTGTGCATATCATGAGTCTTGCTTATACATGAAATATGTTTTAATGTGTTGTGAATTATTAATTATGTTGTTGAATGTGAATAGGTGACTACAGACTACTTGTGCATGTTCGCTCTATTGGTTTTTATGTTTTACCTGATTGGATTACTCACGCAGCTTGCAGGTGACACGTAGAGATGGAGCATCATTCTAGTTTTACATTTGCTTGGCGACTTTGCTATTTTTATTATGTTTTATTGACTTGCATGTCAAGTACTTTATATTGAGATTTTACCTCGTTTTGATTGGTGACATCGGGGTTGGTTATTTTATTCAGTATTTTCAAAAACAATGTCTGAATTTCTTGAGAATGATTCCATGTGTTTGATGAAATCTTTTATGTTTTATTTTATTGAGACATTTAAAATATGAATTGGGTTGTGAATTGAGAGATTCTATGAAGTTGAACCTAACAAGACATTCTTAAAAACAACCAATCAAAAAATTAAAAATAATAATTTAGTAGTAAAAAAGAAAACACTGAACAGATAAAAATATGAGAACTGGAAACCAAGTTGTTTTCTGCTTAACGTCCTTCATTAATTTCTTATTGTAAAATGATAATAACACACCTAACTGAAAATAAAATATCACATATGTACAACAATCAACACCTAGCTGCACACAGTAGAAATAGAATAGCTAATTCATACTCTCTTCAATCGTCGTGTATGATCAAAGGATCGCTTGATGTCTCGATCAATATGGCCCCTATGTCAAGGCTGTTTAGCTTCTTGGGTCTCTTGTAATATTTCAACAGCAGAGAACAACAAACTACACTGACAGAAGAGGCAGCCATAGCAGCTCCAGCGATCCAAGGCGGCAACCGAAAGCCTGTAGAAGGGAAAAGAACTCCAGCTGCTATTGGAATGCCAAGCAAATTATAACCCAAAGCCCAAACATAATTGAGGCGTATACGAAATAAAGTTTTTCTTGAAAGATCAATGGCAGTTATGACATCCTCCAAGTTGCTCTTCATTAGTACAATATCAGCTGCCTCAATAGCAATGTCTGTGCCAGCACCTATTGCCATTCCCACGTCTGCTGCTACAAGTGCAGGCGAATCATTGATACCGTCCCCCACCATAGCCACCGTGTATCCAGAAGCCTGAAAAAGAAAGAAAAAGTATGTATGTTAGTGTTACTACAGATAATATACTCATCTGATTCTCTAAAGCAGTGCAGCTACATACAGCTTCTGTGAAAGTGAGCTATGAAGCACAAACACTGGACATGATAGTGGCACCGACACATTAACACAGTAATAATTAGAGAAAATGGTATACATTTTGAACACGCTTTCAATATGAATTGTCGGTGCTACATAGAAAGTGAGACTCAAGCTAATCTATATAACCTGAACTGAATAGAAGTTTATGATATAAACTATAAAGACCAGGAACAGAAGAAATTTATGGATTTCTTGGAGACTTTCTATAAAAGAGAAAGTAACTGCGGTCAGAGCTTAAAAAAACAAGTATTGTTATTATTTTCAATTTCAGGATTCAAATCTATGTCATGGTTCATTGTCATCTCATAAATGCTGTGAATTGCGATCATTAGTACCTATAGAATTATAGATGATTGAATAAATCTTCTAGAATGTAGATTTATTAATTGTATTTGGCTAGGATAGGATCGTTACTGCATAAGATAAAGGAGTCATACTTGATTTTATGAGATGATAGTTGTTAGGCAGAGATAATATTAGAATTTGCTGTCTGACTTGTTTAGAGTCAATATAAGCATGACAATATTTTACAGTACCTGCAAATTTTTTACTTTGTCTGCTTTCTGATCCGGTTTGGCTTCAGCAATAACATCTTCAATTCCAACTTCCCTAGCAATGGAATTAGCAGTTCCCCAGTTGTCTCCAGTCACCATGATGCTCCTAATTTTCATAGACTTGAGAATGGAAATCACTTCTTGAGCACCTGGTTTCAGCGGATCAGATATTGCTAAAACCCCAGCTACTTCCCCATTTATAGATACTAAAATTCCTGTTTGAGCCATGTTTTCGGCTTCAGCAAGTAGATCTTCAGCAATAGCAGGAATTGCAATATTATGGTCAACCATCAAGCCCTTATTACCGACCATTATTTCCTTGTTACGAACGGTGGCCTTTACTCCATGTCCAGTAATGGAAATAAAATCTCGTGCTTCTGGCCAAGAAGGGTTCTCTTCATCTTTAAATTTTTTAGCATACTCAACAACGGCCTTAGCTAGTGGATGTTCGCTGTTCACCTGAGATAGACAAATAACAGTACTAAAGATCAATCGAAATCATCTTATCTTAATCTTAATAATATACAATATACAAAGGAGGAACAATTTTTAGACCTCCAATCCAATGTGTCAAAATTCTAAGCCTCCAATGCCAAATCATCAAATTTTTTAAGTGCATTTTATCATCACATTTAGTAATAGGGACCACAAAACCATTTAAATTTTCACAATTAAAAATGCATCAATATTCACTTTAGAGCATAAACATTTTGAAGTGTTTATTTCCCTCCCAAAAACATCATTTTCCTCAGACATTCATTGCACAACCCTGCTATGACACAAGCTTCACTCAATTCAAATTCAAAATTTGATACGTCCCCTTAAATCTCTCACTCTCTCCTTTTCCTCTTCTCCCCTCTTCTCTTTCATTTTTCGATATATTCAAACGCGATTCTTGTCTGCCAAACTATTGTTCAACAACAATCCTTTCATTTGAAGGTAATCAGTATCCATTGATAGTAGTGTTTATGGTTTTTATTTTCAATTAATGGTATTCTGCAAGTATTGAATTCAATGATAATATGTTGCAAGTGTCATGAAATTAAATTTATTGATGATCATATGAATAAGATTGTTGTTGTGGTTGTGCTATGTTGTTGTTGCATTTTATAAGATGTTTAAATCTAAATAGCTATTTACATGTCATTTACTTTGTGCACTTGATATAGTAGACTAATGATGATATTTGGTATAGTTTTGAATGCATTTGGACCTAAAGTCACTGAATTATGCAATGTACAATCTATAGTTCTGTATCATCAACTACAACTATATTTTTTTTAAACTTTAATTTTTAAATTGAAGTGTTGTAACTGATAATATTTTGAGTATAGAGGTTGTCTATCAATTGTAACAATATATATTTTGGGTTGATTGATTGAACTATTTGTTTTTTTGGTTTCTTAGGAGAGAAAGGATGATGAAGATGGTTCTGACAATAAAGATTTCAAGTCAATGATGAAATGAGGTAGATTGTTCTCTAATCTTTTTTATAGGTTTTATGAAATTAGATATATTGATGATCATATGAATTAGCTTTATTGAAGTGGAAACAATTCTTTGCGACTTTGTCATTATGTCTGTTTGGCAACAAAATTATATTTACCATTAAATCTTACCAAAAAATATAAAGTTTTCTAATAATTTGGACTTTTGATAAAATGTGGAGTTATATTTGCATTAAACATTTTGAAGATTAAATCTCTAGAGTAATGACCATTGATTCATTTTTATTTTTTATTTTTATCAATTGGAATTCTGCAAGTTTTCATTTGTTACATATGGACACGGTTTGGAGAAATTGAGTGATAAGTTCTTTAAAAGCTAAATGAAAAAATGAATACGGGACTTAATCAACTATACAAAATAATTAACTATGTAACTAATCTCTCTTAACTACTAACAACATTTCATTCTCATATTTATATTGTAGTTCATTTCTTATAATGGTCAGTGATTATAAAAAAAGTATAATGCAATAACATAACTTATTCCACCTTAGTATTTGTTTCGCTGCTATTTTTTACCCTCTCTCTACTTTGTTGGTATATCTTATAAAGCATATAGTTGAACTTTGTGTAAACAAAAATGCTATCTAAATTTATGTTGTACATGGAAGTTAATGCATTTCATATTTTGTGTTTGCAGGAAGACCAAAAAGGTGAGCAAGTGATGATGGAAAGGAAAATTCCGTTTCGAAGCTTCGTCTCAACATATTTCGTTTTCATGAATCTTCTAGGTTTGCCTCTTCTATATCATCTATTGCAGAAGATATTTTGTTTAATTGGCTAGATCCATTTTGAATTTCATTATACTTCTTGGAGTTTTGTTTTTAAACGCATATGAGCCCCCTGTTTTCTACAAACTTTATGACAAGAATGGATGATTAAGGTTTTGGTGATAATTGCATTTGATAAACACATGGTTGTAAATTGAAATTGCATGCGTATTTGGGGCTGAATCATTCACTATAGGAGGCTTTTAGCAGAAAAGCAACATAAATTACACAACAGAAATGTTTGAAGCTCTTGATTAGTGACACCTTATGTAATCTACCTAAATAAGCCAGTTGTACATTTGTTCAAGAAGTTGTAATCATGAATTATATATTGGGCTTAAGCAATGATGAGAACAATTGGGCAGGTTTGTGATCGATTTTATTTACTCTACCATGTGGAATTGATAATTATTTATTTTAGGAATCTTATTTTTTTCATTGTCTGTTTTTTAATTAACTTTCTGTATAAATATAGTCATATAATTCTCTAAAAACTTGACTTCATTCAACAGAATTGCAAGGCATGTTTTGTTAATTTCATGACAAGTGATACTTACTTACACAAAGCTATATTTTGCTTTCTTGATAGTTTTGTATCCTCCTGTGAATGATTGTTGGAGCAGTTATTTGCATGGAATCACAAGGTATAATTTACAGTGTTGCGTTTGTGCCTTTTGGTTCTATTTTTATGGCGAGGCTGCTTTTCATGTCCACTTGCCTTTTCTAATTGCTATCAGGTTCTGATCTTAAGTTAGTGGACTAAAGTGCTCAATATAATGGATTAGTATTTCACCTGCCTTTGCTAATAAGGTTTTTTTTTTTTTATCTTTGTAGGATTCATGGTTTATCCGAAATTGGATGATATAAAACTGTAGGTCAGTACCAATGTTTGGTTTTCTCCTGTCTTACTTCAGGTCAGTACCAATGTCTGTGTCTCTTTGAATTTTGTTAAAAAAACTTTGTTGCTAATGACCAATGAAGTTGCGTGGTCGAGTTTTAGTACCCTTGAATGTGGTTTTGTACATTGAGTAATTTCTATTTGCTGAGCTATGCATCCAATGTTTTTATACTATGTTTTGTGAGCTTTTATTCGATCTCGATATCAGCTTTTGGTTTATTTACTTGACAATACTTATGATATACTTGAGTAGAATTAACCAATACGTTGCTTTAATAATTTCCTTGGTTTGCCTATTTTTTTATTCTTTTATATCACAATAGTAACTCAACAATGAAGTCAATTACCTTTGATGTTTAATCCATACAAGGCGTTGAGAAGTGTGCTAATATTTTGTCAATTATGTATTAGATTATTAGACTAGACTTTGTCAATTATCTATTAGACTAGATTTGTCAACTTCTTTTTGGTCAATGAACTTAATTATATTTGAGACTAGATTTTGTCAATTTCTTTTTGGTCCTTATGTTTCTTTCTTTGGCAAAAGGTGAGTTTTCTCGCCTTATTAGCTTCTTTTGTGATGTGTGCTAAGGACAAAATCAGTTTCTTATAAGCACTATGAAGTTTTCTTTAGTGTTCAAGGTTGTTTTATGATAAAACATATCAGATTATTGAAGTACTATTTCTTTGGGATCAATTTCATACGCCGCATATGGCAGAATCGATATTATAACAGATCAAGGCTTGAAAAATTATACATAGCCACATTTGATTGTTATTATTTGTAGCTTCTTTAAATTTGATAATGATACCCAACTTACAAGATTTGAATAGAATAGACTTTTATGCCATATATTTTTGTCAGATGTGTTCTCTCATAGTTTCTTTCTTTACAACTAAGGGTAAATGGAAAGCAAATGTTGGTCAGCTTCAGCAGAAGGGACTGATTGTTGTGTTTCAGCAAGATATGTGTAAGGGATGTTCTGAAGATTACCAGTGCTCAAGGATTCCCCTGTTATTTGCACTGGTTGTGTGGTTGGAAGCTATTCCAAAGATGAGTTCTTGGAGAGTTTCTCAAAGACTTGATCTCTATATCAGCTTTTTGTTTATTTACTTCCTTTATTTTATTTCAATTAATCTTTGACTTAAGACTTTGATAATCTTTGACTTTATTTTATTTACTATTTGACTTTAAGACTCACTTTTTGTTTATACATTCATTGGGATAATTCCAAAAATACAAGAGGCTTTGATAATCTTCCTCCTCATAGTGTAACTTGAATCATTACTAATTATAAAGAGACAACTATTCTTATGGGTAAACAAACAAGGCTGATCTCAATTTGGGTAACCATAATTACTTACTTTTTTTTTTAATTTATCTTTGTAAACATAAACAAAATTATTATTTAACTTAGGACTCACTCTTTGTTTACCCATTAAGAGGGATACTTTCAAACATATGCCCCAAAAAACACAGGAGGCTTATGGAACCTTCTTCCTCATAGTGAATTTTGAATAAAAATTGAATTATCCAAGCTATATTGATAAAATTCAAAAACCTTTGTTTTATTTCGTAAATAACTTTGGAGCTATCAAGTGATGATGCATCTATCTTCAAGAATGATTTTTTTGGGATTAATTGCTCTTCCAAGTGTATACTACTTTTTTGTGTCACTTATAACTTATGTAATCATTTAATTATTATTGACAAATATTGTGTAATCATTTTAAATTAAACCGAACGATACATTGGATGTCATTTTTATTTCCATGAAGACAATAACTTTTGATTTTTCTAAGAATTGCATTATATGTTTTTAATTTTTTTGATATGTTTAGAGTAAACTTTTGTTAACACCACAATAAATCTCTTTTCATGCATATGCGCCTATAGTCCTTGAATTGTAAAATAACTTGGGCAAGTAACACATTAAATTGAAGTTACCATAATAACTATAAGAAAACCTTAAATGGAAAATAACAACTGTTTTCTATAACTATTTGAGGCTAAGCCTTTTAGAAGAAGATGGGGGACAAGTGCTTACCTCAGCTGCAGCAACAATTTCATAGAATTCTCGAAGTACCATTTTTGTCAATAGTTTTGTATTTACTATCACAGGCTTCCCAATAGTGAGAGTACCCGTCTTGTCAAAAACAATGCAGTTTACCTATAACAAGACAGTCATAAACACACTCAAATATAAATCCAAATCCAAAAAAATAAAATAAAACCATGAATGCTTTTATAGATGGTTTTGATATGCTACAACAAGTATCCAAGGAACACTTTCTCCTTTTTAACATTATAGACAGTTGTGAGATAGAACGAACATATTGATATTCAATAACACTATCTCTTTTAATCTAGCATAACAAACACCGGTTCTTTATATGAAATGAACATGGTATAAAATATAAACATGACAACTCTTTTCCTAAACATATTTGACAATTGGACTAATTAGCAGAAATGGCCATCATTGTTCAATTTTTAGCCAACCAACATTCACAGAGAAAATCCATAATTCAAGGAGCTAGCTAATCTAATTCTAAAGACAAATGCTAACCTTATGTGCACTTTCCAAAGCTTGCCCCCCTTTGATCAATACACCCTGAGATGCACCAACTCCAGTTCCAACCATAACAGCGGTAGGTGTGGCTAAACCCAAAGCACAAGGGCAAGCAATAACCATGACAGATATTCCAAACTGCAGAGCAAGCTCAAAGCTGTCCATGGAAGACGGAATCCAAGATTTCGGGTAAGCGTTATATTTTCCAGCTAAGAACCAGGCAAGCCAAGTTGAAAATGAGATCAAGATCACCTACAAAGCAATAGAATCCACATGTCACTTTAAACTTCAACTAGTAAAGATTCCATGCAAGATTACACTGACATGTAAATTCTACAGATTATTCTTCAAAAAATCAAGAAAATTGAATAGAAAAGGTTAATAAACTCATATCATATCATTATAATATGGTATAATATAATTACCAAAGGCACAAAGTATTTGGAAATGCGATCAGCAAACTTCTGGACAGGAGCTTTAGCCATCTGAGCAGACTCAACAAGTCGTACAATCTGTGAAAGAGCACTTTCTGATCCAACCTTTGTTGCCTTTACATGCAAGACACCATTTTCATTCAAAGTTCCACCAATAACAGTATCATCTTTCCTCTTAGACACGGGACGTGCCTCACCTGTTATCATACTCTCATTCACATGACTCTGCCCCCAAACAACGAGCCCATCAGAAGCAACTTTTGCACCCGGAATAATCTTAATCACATCATTCTTCTGAACCAACCTACTATCAATTTCTTCCTCCCCAACAACATTCCCTTCACCATCCAAACTCAACAATATAGCAGTATCAGGTGTCAAATTCATTAACTTTGCAATTGCATTTGATGTTTTCCCCTTAGCTAAAACCTCAAGATACTTTCCTAATAGAATAAACGAAATAAGCATCGCACTAGTCTCAAAGAAATCAGTACCTTCAAAAACCTTAGAAGTAGCAGCTCTCAAAACAGAATAAACAGAATAGAAATAAGCTGCATTTGTTCCCAGTGCTATCAGCACATCCATATTAGCAGAACCACGGCGCAATGATTTATAAGCACCAGTATAAAATCGCCACCCGAAAATGAACTGCACTGGTGTTGCAAGCACCCAACGAATAACCTCTCCAATAGTAAGCATCTTCACGATTTTCGAATCCAATAAATTTTTTATTCCAGGTATATACATAAACACCATGGAAGTTAGAAAAACTGGAACGGTAAACACCAAACTCCATAAAAAAGATTTGTAATAGCTTTTAATTTCCTTTTTTCTATGAGCATCTCTTCTTCCACCTTCACTAGGAAATATTTTCGCCTTCAAATTTCCATTACTAGTTTCTACAATCACATTAATGAAATCCCTTGGCCCTGTTATGTCTGCTTTATAAGAAAGCGAAATTTTGTTGAACTCGAGATTGGTGTGTAATTCTAAAACTCCAGGGAGTGATCGGAGAGAATCTTCGACGAGTTTGATCATGTCATTATTGGTGAGATCACCTTCCACGTGGAGATCGATTTTGCTTAAGTCTTCACTTGAACTAATGAGTGTTGCTTCAAATCCAGCTTCATCTACAGCTTCCAAGATTTGGCTATGAGTAATGATGTTTGGATTGTAATGAACTTGAGCTTCTTCTGTTGCTAAAGCTACTTGGGCTCCAACAACTCCAGAGAGGGCTTTTAGGGCTGATTCAACCGCGGTGGAACACGACGTGCATGTCATTCCTTTTATTTGTATACGGCATACTTGAATAGTGTTCTCATTCGTTACATCTGTTAGTAACGCGGCGTCAAATCCAGCATCCTCAATTGCCTCACAAATAGTGTAACACCCCGTTACCCAAAAGCAATAAAATAGCATATAAACATCAGAGTATTTCACCAAACGGGCATGCTACATTGCAAATTCAAAATTCTTAAATAGAAAATAAAACTATTTAATTCAACATCAGTCATAACTTCAAAATAATGCAGCGGAAAGTTTTGCATTTCAATAACAACCACAACGATGTAAATCTCCAACAATATCCTGGCATTAAGCCTAAACAACAAAAGTCAACCAACAAAGGGCCACATCATCAAGTTCCAAAATTTGATAAATAGGAGGAAAACAACAATAAAATAATATAAATATTCCCATCCCACGTATCAGAGCCCTAGACACGACAATGAGCCACCACCAACTACTCGGGATCACCTGCAAGTTACCCATAGGAAGGGCAACGTTTTCAAGCAGAAGGGGTGAGATTCACAACAATAAATATAGATATTAAAATCATCAAATGAATCTAACACCCTAAAACTTCAAATATAATAATCTTGCAAATATCAATATTTAATTCACAAGTCACAACAACATCACCATAATAATCCATTTAGCAAGTATGTATACAATGTACATATTACCAATAACATCAACAACACATCAAGATCGCAATGAATATATATAAATAAATGTATATTCAACATCAACATCAGATAAACCTGAAACAACAACCAAGACTCATGCAAATGACATGACCACTGCTAAGACACCATCTTAGACTTCTTAATGAAATGCATTATGCATGTGGTACCAATCAGGACCGAAGCCCTCACCGCTTTTGAATGGTTAAAGCATTCATCAGGACCGAAGCCCTCACCGCTGTTGAGCAACTAGTACTCCAGGACCGAAGCCCTCACCGCTGTTTTATGCATATGCAATGGACCTACTTGTGTATATCTACATACAACTGACCATGCAATGCAACTCCATATGACTCCAATTAATACAACATGTATGGTTTAATAAATAATCATACATCGTAGCCATCAGCAATAACAACAACCAGCAATTCATCAATCCATAATAATGCACAATTAAATAAAACTATGCTCAAATCCAACAATCTCAAACCACTACAAATCATACAGGCAAGTTAGCACTCAGGAACTGTGCAACTCGCCTCGCGAGCACATCTGCTCGCCATGGCGAGTTCACAAAAACAGTAGCTCGCCGTGGCGAGTTCAAGGCGAACTCAAGGCGAGTGAAAATCAGGTACTCTCGGGAAAAGTGACATTTCCCCACTCAAACTCCAATTCTAAGCTCCCTATTCATCTTTCTAACCTAAAACTTCCACCATTCATCATTAAAATCATCTAGGTACCTTAAACCATCCCCAAAACATCTTATAACAACTTTTCAAAAATCAAGTTTTAATCTGGGCTACTCGCCATGGCGAGTTGGACTGCTCGCGAGGCGAGCTATGAAGTTGCTCACTCGCCATGGCGAGCACAGCTACTCGCGAGGCGAGCGATGAACTTCTGTACGGGCAGAAAACTGGTTTTACCCAAAAATCCCATTTTTCTTCCAATCACTCCCCAAATCAGTTTACAGATGCAAATTAACTTTCTGTATGCACTTAGAACCTATTTCTAACAACAAATTCATGCTTACAACTTCAAAACTACAATTTCATCAAAAACCCAAAATCCCCAATTTCTACCAAAACCTGTTAAACTCAAAATCAGACTTTAAATTCTACACCATTGAAGTAAACCCCACCCTTACCTTAGTTCAGAATGAAAAATGCACAGCAAAAAGGGTTCCTCTGGTTCTTCTCTCTTGCTCCTGGTTTTCTCTTCCTTGGCTTGGTTTCACGTAAAACTGTTTCTGACTCCCACTTTCTATTTTCTTAACTTCCCACTTAAGAGTAACTCCCTCCTGATTACACTTAACTCCCCCAAATTCCTAATAACTCCAATTAATTCCCCAAACACCAAAATAATTAATATTTCATACTTATTTTAATTATTATTAAATAAACCATATAATAAAATAATATACCATATAAATCACCCAAAATCACACATATAAATATAAGCATATGCATATACTCCACATAAATCACCAAACCATCATATATAAATATATATATACTCCACATAGTTTAAAATTAATTAAATAAATAACTAGGGCGTTACAACTCTCCCCAAATCACAGAATTTCGTCCTCGAAATCTTACCTCAAGCAAACAACTCCGGATACGACTCCCGCATCCTACTCTCCAGCTCCCAAGTCAAACTTTCACCAGTCGCTCCACCCCAAACGACTCTCACAAGAGGTATCTCTTTACCTCTCAAGGACTTCACCTTTCTGTCATCAATCCTCAGCGGCATAGTCTCAACTGTCAGGTTGTCTCTAACCTGTACATCATCCCTTGGAATCACATGAGAAGGATCCGCAACATACTTACGAAGCTGAGAAACATGAAACACATCATGCAAGTTCGAAAGATGTGGTGGCAAACCAACTCTATATGCCACAGTACCAACTCTCTCTGAAATCTGATACGGACCAATAAACTTAGGAGTCAACTTCCTCGACTTCAAAGCCCGACCAACACCCGTCAAAGGAGTGACCCTCAGAAAAACATGATCACCCTCCTGAAACTCAAGATCCTTCCTTCGCTTGTCATGGTAACTCTTCTGTCGACTCTGCGAAGCTTTCATCTTTTCTCTTATCAACCTGACTTTCTCAGTAGTCTCCTGTACCAAATCTGGTCCCAACACAACACTCTCACCCGACTCAAACCAGCATAAAGGAGTCCTACACCTCCGACCATACAAGGCTTCGAACGGTGCCATACCAATACTCGAGTGATAGCTGTTGTTATAAGTAAACTCAATCAAAGGCAAGTGATTGTCCCAAGCTCCACCTTGCTCAAGCACACACACTCTCAACAAATCTTCCAATGATTGAATTGTCCTCTCCGACTGACCATCTGTCTGAGGATGATAAGCCGAACTCAACTTCAATTTCGAACCCAAGGCGTCCTGTAAACTTTTCCAGAACCTAGAAGTGAACCTCGGATCTCTATCTGACACAATGCTAGACGGAACACCATGAAGCTTCACCACACTGTGAATGTAAATCTCTGCTAACTGTGCTACCGGATAACTAATATTAATAGGAATGAAATGTGCCGACTTCGTCAACCGGTCGACAACTACCCAAATAGCGTCATGCCCTCTCGGAGTGTTCGGTAAACTCGTTACAAAATCCATAGAGATACTGTCCCACTTCCACTCCGGTACATCTAACGGTGTCAATAACCCTGCAGGCTTCTGATGCTCAACCTTGGACTTCTGACAAATCAAACAGGCATAAACAAACTGAGCAACATCTCTTTTCAAACCGGACCACCAAAACAATTTCTTCAAATCATGATACATCTTTGTAGCCCCCGGGTGAATACTCAAACTACTCTTGTGACTCTCCTCAAGAATCAACTTCTTCAACTCTTCATTGTCAGGAATACAAACTCTACCTCTGAACCTCAGCACATCCTGATCATCAACTTTGAAATCACTATCCTCAGTGTCATTACCAGAAGTCATCAAATCAACAACCTTCAAATCCTCTTTCTGAGCTTCTCGGATACTGTTCAAGAAGTCACTATCAATTTTCAACATTCCCAACTGTATACTCTGGGGTGACAATTCACAGACAAGACTCATGTCTCTGAACTGTTCTAACAATTCAAACTCCTTCACCATCAAAGCAGACATGTGCAAAGTTTTCCTACTCAAAGCATCAGCAACCACATTGGCCTTACCAGGATGGTAATTCAAGCCAAAATCAAAATCCTTCAGTAACTCTAACCACCTCATCTGCCTCATGTTCAGTTCCTTCTGGTCAAATAAATACTTCAAACTTTTATGATCACTGAACACCTCAAATCTGGAACCGTACAAATAATGCCTCCAAATTTTTAGAACAAAAACCACCGCAGCTAACTCCAGGTCATGTGTAGGATAATTCTTCTCATGAACACGCAATTGCCTAGAAGCATACGCTACCACCTTACCATCTTGCATCAGAACACCACCTAAGCCCAGCTTAGATGCATCACAGTACACAACAAACGGTTCTTCTGGTTTAGGCAAAATCAAAACAGGAGCAGTTGTCAATCTTCGCTTCAATTCATTGAAACTACTCTCACACTGAGCATCCCACACAAAAGACTTACCCTTACAAGTCAACTGTGTCAACGGAAGAGCCAACTTCGAAAACCCTTCTATGAACCTGCGGTAATAACCAGCCAAACCCAGAAAACTTCTGATCTCAGTTACCGACTTCGGAGTCTCCCATTGTGATACCGCATCAACTTTTGAAGGATCCACTGCAATACCACTACCAGAAATAATGTGACCCAGAAAGCTCACTTCACTTAACCAGAACTCACATTTCGACAACTTTGCATACAATCTCTTTTCCTTCAACACTTGCAACACTATTCTCAGATGCTCCGCATGCTCCTCCTCATTCTTGGAATAGATTAAAATATCATCAATAAACACCACAACAAACTTATCCAGAAAAGCATGGAAAATTCGGTTCATGTACTCCATAAAAACACCAGGCGCATTAGTAACACCGAAAGGCATCACTTTGTACTCGTAATGACCATAACGTGTCCTAAAGGCCGTCTTCTGCATATCCTCATCCTTCACCTTTATCTGATGATAACCAGACCTCAAATCAATCTTACTAAATATCTTAGCACCAACCAATTGATCCATCAAGTCGTCAATTCTAGGAAGCGGATACCTGTTCTTGATCGTAACTTTGTTCAACTGACGGTAATCTATACACAATCTCATACTACCATCCTTCTTCTTTACCAACAACACCGGTGCTCCCCAAGGTGAAACACTGGGTCTTACAAACTTCTTATCTAACAGATCCTCCAACTGCTTCTTCAACTCAGCTAACTCAGAAGCTGACATACGGTACGGTGCCATCGACACCGGCTTAGTTCCTGGAACAAGATCAATTGAAAATTCAACCTCCCTTTCTGGTGGCACATCAGGAATCTCATCCGGGAATACTTCTGGAAATTCATTCACTACCGGTAACCCATCAATCACAGCTTGATTTTCTAACGACAATTGTGTCATTAGAGAATACATCAAAATTCCATCACGTTCAAACTGTTTCATCTGTTTTGTAGACAGAAGCTCAACCTCACCTTCTTCTTCAGCAGAAGAGAAATGTACCGTCTTATTATAGCAGTTGATATGAACTCGATTATACTCTAACCAATTCATACCAAAAATCACATCCATACCCGTCAACGGCAGACACACTAAATCAATCACAAAATCTCTACCAAACATAGATATAGGACACCGCAGACAAACAAGAGAAGTGGTTACTGAACCCTTAGCTGGAGTTTCAACAACCATTTCCCCTTTCATATCAGATACATCCAAACCCAACTTATAAGCACATTCAATAGCAATAAAACAATGAGTAGCACCAGTATCAATAATAGCAATTAAAGGAGTACTATTAAAGAAACAAGTACCTCTGATAAGTCGGTCCTCATTAGGAGTCTGCGTACCAGTCAAAGCAAAAACCTTTCCACCAATTCTAGTCTTCTTCGGCTCAGGACACTGTGAACTGATATGACCTTCCCCATTGCAGTTGTAACAGACAATGTCCCCACGCTTGCATTCAGCTAAACTGTGACCCTTCTGACCACACCTGAAGCACTTTCTATCATCTCTACCACAAACATTGCTCTTGTGGCCTTTCTCACCACACTTATAACAAACAATCTCAGAAGGAGCATCTCTCCTCTTGGGTCTCCTATCATCATTCATCCTCTGCTTTCCTTTGTCAGCAGGAGCACTATAAGGCTTAGGACGATTCTGCTGACCCTTACCCCTCCTCTCACTCATTATCTTGTAATGAGCTTTGGTGTCTTCTTCATAAATTCTACATCTGTTTACCAACTCAGAGAAGACTCTGATCTGCTGATACCCAATAGCTCTTTTGATGTCAGCTCTCAACCCATTCTCAAATTTGATACACTTAGAGAACTCAGCTGTCTCCACACTATAGTGAGGGTAGAACTTGGCAAGTTCCACAAACCTAGCAGCATACTCCGTAACGGACATATCACCCTGTTTCAGCTCCAGAAACTCAATTTCTTTCTTACCTCTGACATCCTCCGGAAAGTACCTACTCAGAAACTCTTTCCTGAACATAGCCCAAGTCACCACAGTATCACCCTGTTCCAGCACAGGCAACAAACTCACCCACCAGTCGTCAGCCTCTTCCGCTAACATGTGCGTCCCAAACCGCACCTTCTGTGTCTCAGAACACTGCATGACCCTGAAAATCCTTTCAACTTCCTTCAGCCAGTTCTGAGCACCATCAGGATCATACCTACCCTTGAAAGTTGGTGGATGATTCCTCAGGAAAGTCTCTAGCATCCTGGTTCCATCACCACCAGTCTCAACCTTAGGTTGCTGTTGAACAGCTTGAGCTACAGCCTCAAGCGCAGCAACAAGAGCAGCATCACTACTTCCAGTCATCTCGAGATTCTACACGACAAACAACAACTCAGAACAACAACAAAAAGCAACATTAAAGTTGACACTCTATCCTAGGTGGCTCAACACGACTCTACTACTTGGCCGGATGGACCAACCTGCTCTGATACCAAATTGTAACACCCCGTTACCCAAAAGCAATAAAATAGCATATAAACATCAGAGTATTTCACCAAACGGGCATGCTACATTGCAAATTCAAAATTCTTAAATAGAAAATAAAACTATTTAATTCAACATCAGTCATAACTTCAAAATAATGCAGCGGAAAGTTTTGCATTTCAATAACAACCACAACGATGTAAATCTCCAACAATATCCTGGCATTAAGCCTAAACAACAAAAGTCAACCAACAAAGGGCCACATCATCAAGTTCCAAAATTTGATAAATAGGAGGAAAACAACAATAAAATAATATAAATATTCCCATCCCACGTATCAGAGCCCTAGACACGACAATGAGCCACCACCAACTACTCGGGATCACCTGCAAGTTACCCATAGGAAGGGCAACGTTTTCAAGCAGAAGGGGTGAGATTCACAACAATAAATATAGATATTAAAATCATCAAATGAATCTAACACCCTAAAACTTCAAATATAATAATCTTGCAAATATCAATATTTAATTCACAAGTCACAACAACATCACCATAATAATCCATTTAGCAAGTATGTATACAATGTACATATTACCAATAACATCAACAACACATCAAGATCGCAATGAATATATATAAATAAATGTATATTCAACATCAACATCAGATAAACCTGAAACAACAACCAAGACTCATGCAAATGACATGACCACTGCTAAGACACCATCTTAGACTTCTTAATGAAATGCATTATGCATGTGGTACCAATCAGGACCGAAGCCCTCACCGCTTTTGAATGGTTAAAGCATTCATCAGGACCGAAGCCCTCACCGCTGTTGAGCAACTAGTACTCCAGGACCGAAGCCCTCACCGCTGTTTTATGCATATGCAATGGACCTACTTGTGTATATCTACATACAACTGACCATGCAATGCAACTCCATGTGACTCCAATTAATACAACATGTATGGTTTAATAAATAATCATACATCGTAGCCATCAGCAATAACAACAACCAGCAATTCATCAATCCATAATAATGCACAATTAAATAAAACTATGCTCAAATCCAACAATCTCAAACCACTACAAATCATACAGGCAAGTTAGCACTCAGGAACTGTGCAACTCGCCTCGCGAGCACATCTGCTCGCCATGGCGAGTTCACAAAAACAGTAGCTCGCCGTGGCGAGTTCAAGGCGAACTCAAGGCGAGTGAAAATCAGGTACTCTCGGGAAAAGTGACATTTCCCCACTCAAACTCCAATTCTAAGCTCCCTATTCATCTTTCTAACCTAAAACTTCCACCATTCATCATTAAAATCATCTAGGTACCTTAAACCATCCCCAAAACATCTTATAACAACTTTTCAAAAATCAAGTTTTAATCTGGGCTACTCGCCATGGCGAGTTGGACTGCTCGCGAGGCGAGCTATGAAGTTGCTCACTCGCCATGGCGAGCACAGCTACTCGCGAGGCGAGCGATGAACTTCTGTACGGGCAGAAAACTGGTTTTACCCAAAAATCCCATTTTTCTTCCAATCACTCCCCAAATCAGTTTACAGATGCAAATTAACTTTCTGTATGCACTTAGAACCTATTTCTAACAACAAATTCATGCTTACAACTTCAAAACTACAATTTCATCAAAAACCCAAAATCCCCAATTTCTACCAAAACCTGTTAAACTCAAAATCAGACTTTAAATTCTACACCATTGAAGTAAACCCCACCCTTACCTTAGTTCAGAATGAAAAATGCACAGCAAAAAGGGTTCCTCTGGTTCTTCTCTCTTGCTCCTGGTTTTCTCTTCCTTGGCTTGGTTTCACGTAAAACTGTTTCTGACTCCCACTTTCTATTTTCTTAACTTCCCACTTAAGAGTAACTCCCTCCTAATTACACTTAACTCCCCCAAATTCCTAATAACTCCAATTAATTCCCCAAACACCAAAATAATTAATATTTCATACTTATTTTAATTATTATTAAATAAACCATATAATAAAATAATATACCATATAAATCACCCAAAATCACACATATAAATATAAGCATATGCATATACTCCACATAAATCACCAAACCATCATATATAAATATATATATACTCCACATAGTTTAAAATTAATTAAATAAATAACTAGGGCGTTACAAATAGCCTCCTCCTAAGAAAATAAAATTAAATAAAAAGATTGTTATAACAACAACCCGTAACAAAAGATAAAAGAAACAATTAAAACACAAACAAAACACAACAATGTTTGGTTACGAATTTCAACCAAGTATGCCAACGTCTCCAACTACAGAGCAGTTGTAATTCTGTCTGATAGTGAATGAATTAGAGTTTGCAGTGCTACAACTCATATATAAATACTACGGTCCAAATTACAAGAATCAAGGGTGGAGCTAGGCTTTTGAGCCTAGAAAAAAGAAATGCAAATATACCCTTATATTTTGCATTTTAAACCCCTATTTTTTTTTTTTTCAGCACTAAACAAAAGCTCTAAAACTCAAAAATTTGAACACCTAGGTTAAATTTCTGGCTATGCCACTAACACGGATATTCATATTATCCAACAAAACATCGTGTCACTAAATTGTATAACTAACATTTAAATCTAATAACACACGAGTAAAGATGAAAAACGACAAAGATCTCAGTAAACCACACAAAATGAATAAAAGAGGGGTGAGTTACGTACGTTAACAAAAGAGGGGTGAAAGATGACGCGGGCACGGTTATGAAGTACGTCAACAACAGCTTCATGAATTCCATGTAGCCGTTTGATGGATTTCTCCACAGATCCAGCGCAAGCGGAGCAAGTCATACCATGGACCGAGAAAAGTGCGGTGACTTTGGACGGCTCCTCCACGGTGGAGGTACCTGGCTCGCTTTTGGGAAAAGAAGGCATGGAAGGGTAGTGAGATCTAGCTGAAAGATTGTGCCATCCTTCGTTTCGAAAGCAAGCTAAGGATAATAGCTTCGCCATTGATGTTTATTTTTTTTTTGCCGCCACCAAAAGTATGAAATGAATTAAAGTTGTTGGTATTTGTAATAGGTGGTAGCGTGGCGTAGCGCCAAACATTTAAAAATTGTTACGTCTTTGTCTTGATGAAATCTAACGGTGAGATTCGCTTTTGACTTATGTTTCTTGTGTTGTAAGTAATGTTGTTGGGTGGTGGGTCCT
This sequence comes from Medicago truncatula, assembly GCF_003473485.1. Taxonomy (NCBI): domain Eukaryota; kingdom Viridiplantae; phylum Streptophyta; class Magnoliopsida; order Fabales; family Fabaceae; genus Medicago; species Medicago truncatula. Next base: position 2,806,631 of record NC_053046.1, read on the forward strand.
TCTTTACGTGGGTTTAACGCGACCTTGGGGTTGATTAAATAAAGGGATGCCTTAAATAAAACTATAATAAAGGATTTGACTTAAAATAAAAAATGATTAGGTAACCACTAGGTACTAAACTGGTTTGAGATTTGAGATGCATATCCCCTGAATTCGGGTTTCGTGGAAGAATTGAGTGGGTTAATTACAAGTCCAATTAATAACGACATTATAGTAAAATTTTCATAAAATTATAAACAAATATAACCTGGATTGAATTGTGTTAATATAAACATGGCAAATATTTTATACTTTTAAACTTGTGAATGAGTGCATGCACGCATATCCTCCTTGGGAAATTTCAAATTTATGATTTCCATTTGATTTATTTATGCGTGTTATTATCATTTCCATTTAATTTAGGTAAATTCTTATCTTCTATTGTGTGTGTGTGATCATTGTGATATGCTATGCTATGTTCATTGGTATGGCATCTTCGGTTCCTTACTTTATCGTTGTGGAAACAGAAAATGAGTGATATGATATGATGGATCATGATGAAAGTATAAATAAAACATTAGAAAGCTAGTGGAAACCATGAAATGAAATGGATCATCTAATCTAATGTGTACGTAAACCATGATATGATGCATTCATTTTTTTGAATCAGGTCTACCATTCATTAAAAGAGAAAAACACTTGAGGAATTTATTAAATGTTCATTTTATTCATTCTCTCATGTTTAAATTAAACTTAGAGGACCAATTCTCATGTGAACCAAGACCGTCAAAGTACATGCGATTATAGTGTCATAGATGATACTCATAGGAGAGAAAGAGGGCATAAATGAATACTCATGAGGTATAAAAAATTTGTTAGACTTTTAGTCGTTCAAAAACAATCATCACCTCTTTTAGTCCTTATTTTTTAGTTAACTCATGTCTAATCTTCATATTTTTTAATGAAATTTTTTAGAAATGGGTAGAATATTTTGACAATCTCTTCCAAAAAAATTGGATTTTTTTAACAAAACATTAATTTTTTTTTTTTATGTTTTTGGTGCTTAAAAGTTCATATTTAGTTTATGTTTTGTTAAAAAAATCTAATTCTTCTCAAGAGTGATTATCATAGTATTATACACATTTTTTTAAAAAATTCATTAGAAAATATGAAGGCTAGATATGAGTTGATTAAAAAGTAAGGACAAAAAATAATGATGAAAATTTTTTTAAAAAAATTTAACAAAAAATTTAGAGAAACTAAAACAAAAAATTGATATATTTATAAGGACCTAAAACATATTTAACTCAAATAATTTGGTTGAACAAAGGTATACGAACAAAAAAGTATATTGTTGTTAATTGGAATCATTATTGTTGTTAATTAGTATAATAACAGTAAACCTTATTTTTTGTATTGGGTCGTGATACACGTCATTGATTACATTTAGGTCATTACTTTTTTATTCTGAATTTTTCGCGCGTCTTATTTTAAAATTTGAAATGTTTTAACATGTTTTTTTTTAAGTTTTTATAACGTGTTTATATTTTTGGGTTTTATAATCCGAATTATACAGGACACGCTCATAGAGTGATAAAAGAAACGTCTAGAAGTCCTAATTCAATTGGCAAATGCCAAAATTGCAAGGCCGGACGCCGTGATCCGGATTCAAACCTGAGACGTCACAGTTGTGTATGAGTTTAATTCAGTGGATTACCACTTCATCTAAGACACAAAAAAAAAAAAAAAAAAATAAGGGGTGATAAAAGAAACACCCTTACGTTTAATAACTGGTTTACAAAAGTTGACTTTTAAGCTTAAACAAAGCCCGTTCATTTGTCTGTTACGGCCTACAATCCGAATTATAGTATATGGTCCTAATCATCTTAGCTGAGCATATTTAACAGAGCTACTCATGAAACAAACATATTCACCGACATAAAACAATAAGAATTATACTCTTCATCCTGCACATTTTGCTCGCGCTCTGCACTCTTTCCAAATACAACCCTGCGTGAGTTAAGTCGCGCAACGAGACTTAACTCACGCACCTCACAAGCTCTGCATGACTTAAGTCATGCACCACTGAGCCTATGCGCGAGTTAACTTGCGCAAGTTGGCCGGTGGTAAAAACTGAAGCACAAATATTTTTTGGACGGTAGTCAATGATTTTGATTGAATTTTACACGTTTTTGGACCTCATTAAGTGTCATATACCTTATACCACCTATAAAAACCCTCACATACTTCCTCTTTTCCTCACATTTTCTCCTCCCACTCTCTCCCCCTCTTTCTCTTCTTCTTTACTTCTTTAGTTTCTAGGCTTTTTTATACCCCTTTAGGTAAATACCGGTGGCTTTTGGGGAAATAATGGTATGTTAAGTTGGGGAAAAAGACATCATCCCTTGAGATAAAATTAGGTTTGTTTCCTTTTACTCCTAAAATCTTTTTACCGTGGGTAAAAAGAATCAATATTGGGGTATAAAAGGAACCAAATTTAAATTTAACTCAAGGAGTCTTGATGTCGTTTTCCCCAACAGGACGGATCACTATTTTCCCCAAGAGCTATTGGCATATAGCGAAGAGGGTAAAATATGTATTATATAATGTAATGTTTAAATCATATTAATAAAATGAGAGTTATTTTTATTAATTTTGTTTTTTATTTGTATTTATTTTTCGCATTTATTTTATGTTTATGCTTATGTATTGAATAAATGAATATTGAATAAATAAAATCGATTTTATTTTCTAATTTTGCATTTAATGAATAAATAAATTAGAATAAAAATTGAATTAGTATAAAATCGAATTTATTTTAAGTGCATAAATAATTTAGAATAAAATAAAATAAAATAGAATTTATATTTAGACTTTGCGCCATATTGACTAAATAAAATAAATATTTTCGACTTTGCACCATATTGAATAAATAAATAAAAAGTAGGCACTTTGCACCACTTAATATTCGCACTAGTTTACACTTGCACCACTTAACATGCGCACAAGTTTATACTTACGTTAGTTAACTAGTGCATGGACATTTTGGACATGGTTGCAGGGTGCGAGCGAAATGTGTTGGGTGATGAGCAAAATTCAAACAATAAGAAGAAGCCAAAATCATGTAAGTACATGTTTCACTTGGACGCTTGATCTCATGTATGAGTACCTGGCCCTATTATTCGACCATATACATCTTTCTTGATTCAATATTTTTTTAGAGACCAATCAATCTTCTTTAAAGAAATATAACTTGATCTATCAAGATTATGTTTGAGGGGTCTCCAATAGTGTAACTAGTGTAAGGACGTAGGGTAAGGGTGAGATCAAATTAAAGAAGATTTTCTCGTAACATCATGATTATACAAATGGTCAACTTTAAGATCTTATCTCCTCACATTCTTTTAAATGTACTTGCAAAACACATCGTAGAGTCAACAACAAGATGCATGTTATGTGTATACAATATAGTCCTACTCAGAGAGCCGCAATAATTAAATGCAAGGCTAGAGACGTTGAGACTAACCTTAAAAGTGCGTAGCTTCCATTTGAGCATAAGTAAGACAGTGTATATTGAAATATATGTCTACAAAAGACCAAACATTTTTAAGTTAAAAAGTGAAAGTTTGAGATCATATCACACCACATGTCACATAGTAAAATATCTTCGGTTTATTGCATAAAAGATATGAAGGTAGAAGAAGATATAAATCATTGAATTCAAGTTAGGTGATTATAAAGGAGCAAAGTGTTTTATGTGATATAAAAATACCACCTAAATTGAAGTGAAAATTTGATTTTACATCTGTAAGATTGACAATGTTGTATGCAACATAATATTGACAGTGAAAAATCAACACAAAAATATAGTAAGTGTAAAAGAGATGAAAATATTATGATGAATGTATGATAAAATTAGACATGATAGAATTAGGAATGATAACATTAGAGAGAGTTAGGGTAGTACCTACTATGAAAAGGTGGTGGAAAAAATGCTAAGGTAGTTTGATTTGGTAAAGAGAAGACTTGTAGATTAATAGTAATAATGGTTTAATGATATATTAGATGGAAGGTAGTATAATCGCTACAAGCAAGGGATTATCTAGAAAAATTACATCAAAAATAAATTAAGAAATATTTTAAGATTAAGGAGTTTGATAGAAATATTATATACAACAGAACATTATGTCATCATTTGATTTATAATGTCGCTTTAGTGGATAATGATTAATTAGTTCGATAGAGATATCATATCTTAACAAAGAATTATAGTGTCGTTTGACCCAATAATATTAGACCGTATTTTGTGGGATAAGACTTGATTGTGAAGATATTATGCTCACTCTCATAAAAAAAACACTCTAAGTTCGATACTTAATTGAAATAAATAAGGCCTTCCATTTGATTACAAAAACTCAATTATAGTATTATATGATTGTCACTTACATTTTTTTTTTCACAGTTCATTTTTAGAGATAATGATATTTTAGACATGTCGGACACTAAATGAAGTAGTACTTCAAACACGAAGTGGAACATTTGTTTTCTATGATTATCTCTCATTTTATTATTCTCTAAAATGAAAACAAAATTTTAGTTTGAAATATATAATTCCTCAAATCATATTTAGTGCGGTTTGGATAATAGGCAACTAATTTTTTATCTTTCTTTGTGAACAAGAACAGTAAGGTGATATATATCTAATTAAGGATTCTACTAATTTGGAACATGTCAATAGAAATGAACTTGTGGAAGCAAAATAGATCTCAATCTTAACAGCCACACCCATTAATTTCTCACCCAGTTTCTATTCTTTAACCACTATATTAGTCTCCTCAAAGTTCCACCTCTCGTGGCTCCAAAAAACAAGGATCTTTATTTGTTATTTGTTATTTCTCTTCTTAATTTTCATTGCATTTGTTGCTCCCATTTTTCCATTCTCTCTATTACTCCCCTCCCCTTTCTTTCATTCACATTTCGTAGGGCGCTTCTTCCTCATTGCTGGCAAAATGGTACTTTCTTATGTCTCTATCCCTTCTTTCTCTTTTGACATTAAAAGTTATTAGTAACACAATATAGTTGATTATATTCATGACAAGCATTGTGTTCTTCTTACGTAACTTCTTGAACAATCTAACTTTGAATGCTATTATCATCACCGATTGATATTTATATATTTTTCTTATGATACAATTTTGGATAAATTCACATTTCATGAATTAGGTAGTATAAAGATGAAACATGAGAACTTTATCATATTAGGAGCTGATATAAGTCTTGAAAACCAACAAGTAACAACCATGCCATTACATGCTTCTCCAATAATGAATTAATAATTATCAAAAGATCATCCAAATTACTTTATAAGCCTATCCAGAGAGGATCTATCCATCCATGTAACTTTGGGGCATTTGCCTCCACTTCGATTTAGATAAAATTAATATTATATATTAGGAACGTTTTTCTATAGGTCTCCTTAATATCTTTAAGGTTCGTTAAATACGTTTCTGGTAGTTAACTATCAGATATATGTTTGACAAAAAAATATACTTTCGGTAGATAACTATCGGATATCTATTTAGGAGATCTTAGAGATATTGGGGTCTAAAGAGAAATCTCATATATTAGTTGTATTGTATAGCATATACAATATACAATGTATAGTATATGGATGGTACATCTACAACATTATTTATCATATATTTGAATATTGCCCCCACAATGTTTAGGAATTTGTCACTACATCTATCAATGTTTCTCTACCTTGAAGGGGGAAAGTCACCTACCTTTCTATCTATCTTTCTCATCTTTTCCCTCCATATTTCTCCACATTTTCCTACATCCTCTCTTATTTTTTAGTCTAAAGTCACCAAAAAGTAGAGGCTCCAAAGGTAGAGAATCCAATTCCTTACATTACATGTCCCTTTTAAAAACAGGTATGCAAGTTAGGAATTCAAATTAATAACAATATGAAAGTGAAGAACAATAAATTAAGGATTAAGTCTAGTTAGTGACATTTAATTAGATGAGGAAAAAATATGGTGCAGGCAAATGCAGCGTCCGGAATGGCTGTGGACGATGAATGCAAACTGAAGTTCCAAGAGCTTAAAGCAAAGAGGAGTTATCGATTCATTGTGTTCAAAATTGAGCAACAACAAGTCGTGATTGACAAAATAGGGGGACCAACAGAAACCTATGACGATTTTCAGGCCAGTTTGCCAGCTGATGAGTGTCGTTATGCTGTCTATGATTTTGATTTCACAACGGCAGAGAATTGCCAGAAAAGCAAGATCTACTTCATCGCATGGTATTACTACAAAACTGCACTTATTTAGTTTGTTAGTCACGTAATAGATTTGAACATGCTGTTTAATGATATACATTATGTTTATCGGTTGTGTGTAGGTCACCAGAAGTTTCAAGGGTGAGGATGAAGATGGTGTATGCAAGTTCTAAGGATAGATTCAAGAGGGAGTTGGATGGCATTCAAGTTGAACTCCAAGCAACTGATCCAAGTGAGATGAGCTTGGACATCGTGAAAGGACGAGCCCTCTGAGTGCCCCCTTTCCGACTTCTCACATCTCTCCTTCACAGTTATTAATTCCTAACTGTGTTTCAAGGTTTTGGGGGCCATCCTGTTATTGTTTTTTAGCTTGGATTCAATAGACAACTAATCCAAAAATGTCATGTATTATTACTATAATGCATCGTTACTACTTAAACTCTGTCATTGTTCAGTTTTTCGATTGCTCTTGGTTTAGTTTCCAAATTAAGTAAGCATCTATTATTTGTAGATTGCTACTCTGCCAAGTTGCCAATGAAACCACTTGGATTTTTTTGTTTCACTTGGAAGAGGATTACATGTAAAAGCATTTCTTATATATATTTATATAGTGCATAAAAGAAAAACACTTGTCCAATACAATCTTCTTCTATTTAAAAATTTCTGAAGTTCTACAAGTAGGCTAGAGCTATACAATGAGACCTTGTTGTACTTAAGCCTAACAGATACCCTTTTTGATCAATCATTTACAATAGAAATAAAATTGAAGAGGAAAATTATTATTTGTGTATCTATGCTGTAATGTAGATCTGTTAGTTTTGAGTTTGACTATATCGTTATTATGCTAAAAGAGCAAGTTCAGCCCAGGCCAAAGATGACTTGAGATCCGCGCTTACTGATGTGTCGATTCTGCTCTCCAGCATGCTGCACAATTCTTGCATAGATGGACGCACAGTTGTATCGGGATTGATACAAAGAGTTATCACCTCGCATATCACTTTGAGGTCATCATGTCTATAATTTTTCAATTCTGAATTCACCAAATGCGACATTACTTCTGGCTTTTCAAGATAGTCTTTGGCCTGCAGCACATGTATACATTTAACAAATATGGCACAGTAAAAAGTACTCTTTCAGGGTTTCCTGAAACCATTAAGCGCGTATTCATAAAATTCCACTTTCCTGGTGTGAAATTGCGATAACATAGAAGCCACAATTTATAGCTTCATAAAACCACGGTTAATTCACATCCGGAAGCAAGAATATTGAGTTGAACGTGGACCCAAATTCGAAACATTGACTAAATTATATTTTAAACGTATAAAAACTTGAGAAAGTTTCTTACCCAATCCACCAAGTAACCTTTTTCCTTACAATATGGAGGTCGCCCACTGATTATCTCTAGTAGAAGTACTCCAAAAGCATGTATGTTTCCTTTGGTATCCAGATGGCGTGCCTCAAGGGAGTTCGGAAGAACACAAACAGCACCTTGGCTGCTAATAGAACCAGAATTCTTTTCTGATCTTTCAAGAATTGTCTTCCAGCTTTCAAAATCAACCAACTGCAATTTAGGTTCACGACAATGAGAATCTTAAGAAAACTTTTCAGTTTCCAACAGAACAAACACATAGCATATAAACAGAGGTGTTTGCTTCTCTATTTCTGCTCACTCTTGACTGATATAAGATATCAAGCAAAATTGTAATTGGCGAGTTTTATGATTTGAAGTGAACTAACTAGTGGGCACACCTTAGGGGCAAATTCTTCTGTAAGGTATACAGCACTAGAGTTCAGCTCTGAGATAGTGAATGGAGGTTCAACTTCCGTGTGCAAATACTTGAGTCCACGTGCAATGCCTATGATAATTTTCATACGCCGTGTCCATGAGAATTGGCATCCTTCTTCGTCTGCGCAGTCAAAATTGCACGTTGAAGGAACTGAAACATTTGTTTAAATATACACACACGCACACCTAAGAAACTTGCTTACAACAATGTAGGTGCTCATGAAGTGTCCCATTTGAAGCATAATCAAAAACCAACATCCTTGAAAACGGATTGCTCTCTCTACAATATCCCAGTAGTTTTCCAGTATTCTCATGATTTAACCTTGCTAATTCTGCCACCTGAATGGAAATAATAATGGCTTAATAAATTAATATATAGTAAAAGACTTTGACAACTATTGCACTGTAAGCATTGAAATATTTCCATTTACCTCTCTCTGAAAGTAAAGTTCCAGATATCCTGTCCAGTGCTCCTCCTTGATGCAGAGAGAAATTACAGCAATCTCAGGTCCACCTTTCATGGTTCCCTTGTACACCACACTGTCTGGAGAGGACCCAATTATGTTGCTGAAGTCTTCGCAAGCCTCTTCAAGCTCCTGTCTGCTATACCTTCTCACGTCCTTTAATATCTCCGGGTCTGCAATCCACGTATTCAGTTCAAAACAAATCTCGAACAACTTGACATAAAACGAAAGTAGAAGACAGAGAAACTGAACCTATGTACACAGCAGTGTGATATTTCTGGCTGGCAGACTTTTTCCAAGGAATAATGATAGATGATTTGTTATTGCATCTTTGAAAAGCAGCGAGAATGGCAATCAAACAGACAGAACCGACCATAGTTCCTGCTACTATTTCTAGAGCCAAAAGCCAAGTAGGTTCTGATAATCCGTGATGCTTGCGCACATGATTACCTAGTTGGTGGAATTGGTGGTCCACCACTGGCTGACTCTTGGCAGGTGAGGCACCGCCACATTGTGTGGAAGGCCGCTGCTTTGGATCATTGCTCTGGAGGCAGTTTCCTTGAAAATTTAACCTGTTTGACAGAATATGTAAAGTATGTTTTCTAAGTACGATTGAGGAGAAAAATGCCAACATCAACATGACAATCAGAAAAGGCACCTTGGGAGAAACTCCAAGCATTTAGGTATACTACCAACTAAAAAATTATATGAAAAGTCTGCTACTTCTAACTGAGGAGAACGACAGATGCCAGTTACATTCTCGTTTGATGCATACCTGGAGAAATTATAAAAGTATGAGAGACAGATAAAAAGAAGCCAAACTTTGATTGGAATAGTAGTTTGACATTTCATACTCAATACTGAGCTTGAGTGCATGATTTTTAGCCACAACAGTTCTAAGTCACCAAAATCAAGCTTATCAAACCAGAAAAAGAAGCATGCGATCGATCATATAAGGGAAAATCTAGATGGATGAAATATGAATCCCCTAAACAGACTATAACACAATTTAATCATAAAATTTACACTCACATTCCATGCGTATTTGAAGCAAAATTAGAACTTCCACTAGCAGGAACCGGTCCTTGAAACTTATTCCTATCGAGCCGAAGTTCTTTAAGGTATCTCAAATTTCCAAACTCATGAGGTATCCTACCAGTCAACCCATTGGACTGCAGGTTTCTATTAAAATGCAAATAAAGCCAAATAAGTCAATAATTTTCAATATAGTATTCAGTAACAGCTAGCATATTGAATTTCTTTTACATGTTCACAAGTAGAGCTAAATTTCCAATCTCCGGTGGAATCGGTCCTGTTAACTGATTCATTCCCAAATCCAACACCTCTAGAGATTTCAACACACATAGTTCTTTAGGTATAGTTCCAATTAAATTGTTCCCATGCAAAATTCTACAAACACAAAAACCACAAATTAGCATCAACCGCGATATCTCACAAAGATTAAATCAACAATGATAATAATAATAAAAAAATAAAAATTAACAACATACAATTCTTCCAAATAGGTAATTTGGCCTAATTCCTTTGCAAGAAACCCTTTTAACGATGAACCTGAGATGTTTAACTTGATGACATGATCTCCAGCCAGAGTGCATGATACACCAAACCAGTTACAAAGATCTGATTCAAGCATATTCCAATTTGATAAAACCAAATTTGGGTCTTCATAAATTGCTTCTTTAAAGCTTGTAAGTGCCCAAACTAACATCAACAACAACCAAAAACATTAAAAATCAATGCAGATATATAAAAATAAATGCTTCATTTTTAATGAAATTAATATCATACTCATACTCTATTTGAGTTAAAAATTTCATCTTTTTAACACAGAAAAGGATCATAAGACTAATAATTTCAATAAAAATGCAAACTTAATTCTACATTGTCCAATTTCACACAGAAAATAAAAATTGAGATCTGAAAGAAGAAGAAGATACCTTCATTTGAGGGTAGAGTGTCTGAGTTCACAAGAGAGATTGTTGAAATCAAAGAGAGAACCAAAAAAGAAGCTAAAAATTTCATCTTTTTGATTTCACAGTGTTTTCTTTCTACTGAATTAAGTGAAATTAGTAACCAAGTAACAAAATTGAAACAAAAAATTTCAAGAAACTCATATAAGCTACTAGAAGTAGTTCAAATCAAAGTTTCTTAATTTTGCAGGAAAATTGGAAAAGAAAGAAAGAAAACAAAGAAGAGAGTTAAGAAAAAATTTGAAAACTTGGATTCAAAGAGAGTTAACAAAACAAGTGTCAAAGACTTGATTTTGATTAAGTCATTGGCACATAGAATGTAATATTAAAAAATGGGCCATTTTATTTTTATGATTTATATAAAATAATGAATTAAATTAAATGGTTGTTTCTGATTTAAAATATTAAATTAAAAAGTGACCTTTTTCTTCTTGTTGTCTTTTGCTTTTCTTCTAATATTATTAGATTAAAAATGTTAAATTAATTAGAGTGATTATGAGTGACGGTGGGGTGTTCAAAAAATTTGATCAAATTTGTTATGAATTTGGTGAAAGAAGGAATTGACATCACAACGTTTTTTGACAAAAAATGATTCTAAACATTAGTCAACAAATGTGGGTTCATTGAATAGTGGGTAATCATATTTATGTTCAAAATTCAAGGGATTATTCTTCTACTCATAATAGTGACAAAATTGTTTGTACAAGTACAAACTTCACAAAATTATCATTTTTTTCTATGATAAAAATAATTTTATTAATGAAAGTGTAGTAATAAATCAAAAGTCAACGGTAGAAATAAATGTGGAGTATCTTTAATCTATGTAGAGTCTAGACTATGAAAATAGTATTCACTTAAATATGAATAATATGGACAATTTGGTTGAGATTGTTCAAAACCGAACCAATCCAATAGAAAAAGTGTAAATTGAACCAACCTGAACCGAAATCGTAAAAAACAACATTTTGTTTGAATGTATTCGGATCACTTTTTTACTTAACCGCATGGTTTGTTTCAGTTTGTGGTTTTTATTTTACCAACCAAATCAAACCACAACATAAGAAAAACACTAATTTAACCTATAAGTCATCTAGACCAATACTCATAAAAACTCAACGAAAACTTTGATAAAATGACGTATTTTTTCTCTTGTTAAATTTCTTCTTTACTTTTTATTTCAAAAATGTATTTATGTGCTACTTGAAATTTTATAGAATTATAAAATTTTAGTCTTTTGCATTTTGTTTAGTGAAAATAAAATTGTAATTTTGGTTGAAATGTAAACATTGTTGAAAACATTACTGGAAATATGTTGTGTTATAGCTTTGGTCAAATACTTTTCCGGGTTCTTTAAGTTTCATGTTTGTTTCAGATAGATCTTTTAAGTTTCTAAGGTTTTAGATAGGTCCTTTAAGTTTGGAGTTTGTTTCGGATAGGTCCTTTAAGTTTTTAAGGTTTCAGATAGGTCCTTTAAGTTTCGAGTTTGTTTCAGATAGGTCGTTTGATAGAAATGACCTATCTGAAACAAACTCGAAACTTAAAGGACCTATCTGAAACCTTATAAACTTAAAGGACATATCCGAAACAAACTCGAAACTTAAAGCACTTATATGAAACCTTAGAAACTTAAAGGACATATCTGAAACAAACGTGAAACTTAAAGGATCCAGGAAGGTATTTGGACTATAGCTTTTTAACTCGATTTTATTGTTTGAAACCAAAAAAATTATTGTGTCAAAAAAACGCACCAACCGATCCAATCCAAACCGCGTTGGTTTGATTCATATTTTATTTTCAAAGTCAACCGAACTGAACCAACCACATGTATTTTCATCTTATGGTTCAGATGACTTTTAACCTCAAAACCAAACTGCACCGCAAACACCCCGGTATAATCTTCATGCATGTTAGGCTTAACACTAACCAAACTTTAAAAAATACTTTAAACTATGAAAAAAATACTTTAAAATTAATATAATCTTCAATACTAGTCTGACATAATTGAGATACCGTTGACGAGCGTTGTGCGTCTGAATTATATTAGAAACATCTTATTCGAATTTAATAAAAAGCTTACAACCTAACCAAAAAAAAAAACTTACAATAAAAAGATTATTTACACACACGTAAAATAATTTAATTAATATTAATATTACATTCATCATTTTCAATTTAATATTCTTTTTTGCAGCATCCCAAATCAATTAAACATACATATTCAATAAGTTTCACACTCTTCTTTTAGGTATTCTTTAATTTGATTCATCAAGTTTTTTTATGAACTACTTATGTATAGAATTGTGAAATGCATAAAAACGTGACACCAAAATTAGGTTGTTTAAATCACAGGACCGGTAGTATTACAACGAAATTACATTCTATATTTTCATTGCAATTGATATTTGATATTGATTATTATTGGATTCTTTTTTACAGCTTGATATTTATCGAATTAAAAAATTCCTTATCCAGTGATATGATTGATTATTAAAGGTAATTTATCTTCAGATTATGATGTTCCAAGAAAAGAAATTGGTTACATTGTAATATTCCAAAATTGACAATTTAGCAAACCTTTCTATAGAAGAATTTACGGCTTCTATTGTTAAAAACTGAAAAATCATTATCAAGATGTATAATAACATCACCAGAATAAATGTAATCAATTTTTTTTTTCTTTTTTCTTTTGAGACAGTATATGTTTGGTTTTTTAAGTGCTTTGCTTTCTTTTGCTTGTCTCGTCTTTTTCATTCCCTATTTTTCATGTCATTGGGTTGTTGTCATTGTTTGAAAATAGAATATCCAAATTAATTAATTAATAGCAAAATTTTCAAAATATGACTACCAATCGATTTGAGTATTTTATTTTCATTTCTTTTGTACCGTGATTACTGGTTGATTTTATTTTTTTTAAATCAGGTATCCTCTGCGCGCAACTGTAGAGACTGCAGAGATTAATCTCTAGAGCATTGTAGAAACCAAATGGGCGGTAAGCTCTCCCTAAAAGTTTTAACGCTGCTGCATGCTCAAGGTTGGATTCGAACCCAAAACCTTGGTTAAGCTAGAAGAAACCGTTTCATCTCATCTAACTGCTCTTGGGTTGATTACTGGTTGATTTGATATATATTTTTTTTATTATCATAGAATAAAATAAATCTTTTTCACAACAAAAATAAAAAGGAGAAAAAGTATTCAACATTTTACAGTTGTTTTCCATAACACCAATATTTTAGCATGCATGATGCTCAATCATGTTGAAGTACTAACAAACGAACCCCACTCTACCTTTTCGTTTTCTAGATTGTGCTTTTTCATAATATATATCAAGAGGCCACTAATACCTAATAATGCATCTGTGAGATCATATTAGTTTATTTGATTACTCCTCTGTCTCGGTGTTTATGTCTGCTGCTGTGGGTGTATTTAATAATTAATTTAAGCATTTATTTAATTTGTGTGTTTGGGAGGTCGAGTTGGCTGAGATGTTTTGTTTGTTCCTTAACCAGTGTTTCAGAGGCATTTTATATTTTCTTTATTTTAATTTATTTCCTAACTCTAATTTGATTTATTTAAAATGGTGGGGTGGCAAAATTGGGAAGGGGTAGCAACTAGCAAGGAACAAATGGATATAATACATGATTACATATTGTTTATTAAGCCATGAAAGGCCTCTCTAACTATGCTTCCAAGCAAGACATTCCAAGAGTTGGAGTATGTTCAAAGAAAGCAGAAACTAATGATTTTGACTCAAAGATTGCACGGAAACATCCACCTTCAAATTCAGTTAAGCACAGACAAGTGTAAAAAGAAAACACACTCTATTTGGATAATGATAACAAATGTTCTAAAAACACTAAAAATGAATAGTTTTAAACTTCAACTCAAAATTTCTATTTATTTTTATAATTAGAAATGTATTCAATTAGTTTAACCAAAAGGATAGATGAAAAAAAGTACAAAAGATTACCAAAATAAAATGTCAATCACGCTTGAAGTTAAGATGATAAAAACATGAAAAACCTAAAAAAAAAAAACACCCACGGTCACACCTAAAAAGGGAGAAGCACCTGCTAAGCGCGGAAAAACTGGAATAAAAAAAAAAAATAAAGACAAATCATTTAAATTGCCTTGAAGTAAATCTTTTCCTTGAGCTTTGTCAATGTTTTGTTAGATTATGATTTTGGTCCACAACTTATATTTTTCTGAAAAATGCTAATGTGTGCACTTATGATATTGTTTAAAGAATTAAGAAAAAATACTTCATTCGTTCCGTAATAGATGACCCATTTGAAAATGTGCAATTTTGACCTAATTTACTTTGACTGTATTTTTTTTACTAATATACAAAGATAAATAATATCATATATGATGTCGTTAGATTCGTCTCAATGAGTATTTTCAAAATATAAAATTTTCATAATTTTTTCTAATATTTTATTCAAGATATTTAAACTCAAAGTTATACATTGACATGCGTAATAAAGTCAACTGTGTCAAGTATTATAGGACGGAGGGAGTAACTTTTATATAGAAAATGATGTGTTAGCGTGACTTTATTTTTTAGGCAAAATATATAGACTATTTTCTAGTTTCCATCAAAGAAAGTTTTTAGATCGCCCAATATTCATGTTCTTCTCTTTTATTCACGTGGATTTGCAACGTTATTCGATCAGATAAGGTCCTGTTAGTGTGAGTAGAGCTGTCAAAACGGATGGTCTGACCCGTTTAGGGTTGAGCTTAACGGGCATTGGATTTTAGCGGGTCAGGCCAAAAAGCTCGGTTGAAAAACGGGCTTGAAATATACCACTCGAGCCCGGCCCTAGACGGGCCGCGGGCTAAACGGACCGGCCCGTATTAAAAATTATATATTTTTTATTTTAAAAAAGTACTATAAGACACTGCTATAATTTTTATATAAATAATATTTTTAATATGTTTAAATAATGTCTAGCACAAAAATAAATTGTAAACATTTTCGTACAAAAGTCGTAAACTAAAACGACGAGGAAAATGATTTTAAATAAATTAGATATGTTATGGTTATAGATATTTATATATTCGATCTTTAAAACTATAAATAACGAAACGAATAAATATAATTTTATATTACATTTATATTTGTGTTAATTCATAGAATTTTCACTTTCGTTTTTTACTTTGATAATCAACTAAGTAAAGAATTATTTGAAAAATATATATAATTTATAGGATTTTTTTTTTTTTTTGTATGCAGGCCAACAACCTACCCGCGGCCCGTTCGGGCTAGACCTAACGGGTACCGGGCTTTTAAGGGCCGAGCTAAAAGGCCCTATTAAAATTCGGCTCAATATTTTAGGCCCAAACCCTATATTTATTTGGGCTAAACGGGCCGGCCCATATGATTCGACCAGTTTTGATAGCTTTAAACGTGGAAGTCTTGTTTGGACACATGTCTTTGAGCACACCATTTAGGCACACACATAAAAATGTATTTCATTTTATTTCTTAAAAAATATGTATTATTTAATTATTTTTTCTTTTCGCCTTTTCTCAATATTGTATGAATGCCTAAATTTAGTGTTCAAATACTTCTGCCGAAGCAATTATTTCCCCTACACAAAAGTCTATATCAAAACTTTTTTTTTTTTTAGAAATTGTATGCCAGATCATTTATTGGGCCAACCTCAGCATGAAATATGTGTAAGAAAACAAATTTTTTTTTTTTCAATTTAAATGATAAACATAAAGATAGTACAATATGTGTTGGAACATTTTTTTTTATTCATGCTTTGAGCTCAATACCAGTGACTAAGAAAAAAAAACACTTTAAGGTTACACATGGATCATATTTCAAAACCTCATGAGAAATTAACAAACAAAAACCTTATCCTAAAAACCAAACAAATTTCTTCGAAGTATGACCAATGGTCAAGAATAATGTAAGATCAACCATCTTTTATCTCATTCATCTATGGAAGAAATTTTGTTATTGTTTGCTTGTATTGACTTTAGGTGGTCTTTAGTATTATCAATCCAACCAACCACAAATTCATTTGCGAGGTTGAATGAATGTTTAATTGGTGATAGTCGTCTCAAGCCCCTTACTCAAAATATAGAATGGGAAAAACAAGTTTCTCTTGGACATTTTAACAAACGCATGGAGCACAAACTTAAAACAAACTAAAATTAAAACCAAAAACCAAGCAAAAAAATGTAACCCTAAAATCATAAAATCACCAACAAAGATATTAGATTCCAAACCAAGCAATGAGGGAGTCACCAAAACACAAAGACATCATGGTGGCTATGAAGAGGTCGCTCGAAGGCGAATATATAAGTGAAGACGCAACATTCATAAAATGAAAACAAAACAAAACAATGTTTAGGTAATGAAAGATAAACTCCAACCAAATATATTCGGATGGTTTTCCTTTTTTTCTTTATATATATATATATATATATATGGGGGCAGCTAACTTACTCTCACCTAAAAACACGAAGGAGTAAGTTAGCAAGCCTACTTCCACTTGCATTTTACTAAAAAACCATTCTAACTATTTGAAATCAGTTCTAAGTTGAAGGCAACATTTTTTTTTTTTTGACAAGGTTGAAGGCTACATTTGTAAATTTCAATTTTACAATTTTCAAAACAATATAAAAATACATTATCGTTAGTATTTTTATAATTTGATTGAATGTTCATCTTGTTTATATTAGATGTTTTCTACGAGGATTCGCCGATACAATATTGAAACTGTGTTGACTTTTAACAAAAATTAGGCATATGTTTGGGTGAGCATATCTTTCACCACGACATTATGTTTTCTTACATATTAATCATATGAATTTTAATCAGGGTCGATCCTTTAAATTTGAATGTCTTGGGCGAATCAAGAGAGTGGTGCCCTTATAAAAAAATTCCACAAAAAATGATAAGAGTAAGAGAAATTAACGGAAAAACTATTAAATATTTCATTTGACGTCTCAATTTCAATTTACTCCAATCATCTGGATGTGTTATCATTGAAACATACTCGAAAACTACTGTCAAATGTCTGCAGGGGAAGCTGAATGTAGCAGATTTAGATTTAATTATAGAGGAGAAACATGCTATACTTTGTCGCCGACTATGTAAGCTTTGTTTTATGCTTTGATGAAGAATAAACATTAGTATTCTCTTTTTCTTTTTTATGAGAAGGGTATTCCAATTAATTGGTCTGAATGAGATATTGACATTTAGTGTCTTCTTTCACCGGGGCGGATAGACTAAAGTAAAAAAACTTAAGGACATTGCACTGCACACCGATTATAGTGGCACCTCAACCTCCAAATCTAGCGCAAGAAGACGAATCTTTGCAACCAAAACTCTACCTACCCAAAAAGGAATCCGCATTAACCTCTATTTCTCCAAGTCCCAATTATCTGCTATATTATATACACGCTACACTTTTCAATATTTTTTGCAAAACTACCCATCCATAACCAACTCTTCTTCCATTATCTCTAATAACTTTATCAACAACATTATAATCTCTAATAAGTAATAAGCTTCATCACATGAAGAGCTGAAAACTTTAGCCTCCGAAATGTATTATCATGTACTCCAATACCATAAACATCCCAAATCTCCATTGGTAGTCAATTCCAAGTAGCACTACTATCCATCCTAACTTTACGACATAAGCTTTATTCATCACATTCAAAGTTGTTGATAGTTTACCCATTAAAAGGAGTTTTAAGAGGACATGGTGCAATCAAATCTAATTAAATGAATCCAAAAGAGCTCATCACCAACATCCACTCCGAAAAGTAAAAGGGAAAAACTTGGCAAAATAAAGACCCACTTCCCATGCAATTCATTTGGATATTTGGGTCTGATTATGTTCAATATAACTTTCAACGTTTTTGTCTTCTGCAAATTTGAATGCTCATCCTCTGCAACGTTTTTGTGAAGGTTTTTGTGCTTGTACCTGAAATGCTCCATTACATTTCGTGTCCTTGTAAAGTTTTCTCAAGTTCTTTTTGCTTCTGACTGCTTCTGCATTTTTAAAGCTTGAAAACACTCAAATTCTGTGGTTGAAAGTGGCCTCAATTTGTGGCCAAAGACCTTTTGTTGATCTCATCTGAAAATCCTATAGCCAAAGTTTAATATTCAGTCGCGATTATGGAAAAGCAGTCAAATAATTATAAAAATAAGAAACTATATTCAATTTTTCAATCTGCAAAACCCATTGAAAAGGGTAACATACCCATATAATCAAGAAAGAAAACAAAGATATAAAAGAAATTTGAAGATCAAGCCTCCTTAAAAAAAGTACTACTATTTGATAATACATACATGCACTGTTGCAGATTTTAAGGTGAGAGGGTTTGCTTAAACTTACAAATCTTTCCTTTATCGGTTTTACAAAAAACTAATAAAACCATTTCCTGTGCCCCAACACTTTCATAGTCCATCATCACATTTCACAAAACACACACAACCTTTCTTTGTAGGATCGAATCATGTGAATCTCAGACAACCATGTTATGCTAATTTTTGGGAGAAACAAAAGTTCCAGAGGCCTAATTTTTTTATTTTTTTTGAAGCAGCAGAGGATTTTTATTTATATAAATATAATATGAAGCGTTCAAGGGCTGCCCTAACTCAAATACACACAAAATGCAGAGAGTCAAATCAGAATAGAAGAAACTAGATTACATCCACCAGCTTACACACTATAGAGACTACAACCTTAATAAACAATTGAGAGGATCCACCCACTATTATAAAGACCCCTTCCTCCTCTCACCCTTGGTGGTAACCATTTCCATGAGTCCGCCTTAATATGCTCCACAAAAACTGGAGTCTCGACAACTGAGTTAGAAAAGATACAATCACTCCTTTTCTTAACTTGAGGAGTTAAAGAAACAAACGCTGAGAAGAGCTGAGACAATTCTCCCATGTTTGCAGCCTTAAATAAACCCCATGACCACTACGACCTCAATTAAAAAATCAAGTATGTTTTGTTAGGCAGGACATATTATTGTATAATTTTAACACTAGCTTGTATGTTATACTGTACAAGTACAACAATGGATACATTAAAAATTGTTGTTTTTAACAAAAATAATCTTTTATTAAAGAATATACTATAGCTATATTACCTATCTACAATGTTAAGACTAACTTTTGGAACAACAAAAGTTAAGGCCTTAAATAAAGAAATCCCATGGTCACTACATATAATGCATTGAAAAAACATGTATGTACATACACAAAATTATAAAAATTTATAAGGCTAGAGATCCAATAGCCAATAACAGATTGAGGAGGGGGGAGGCCCTTATATCCTCACATTGGTCCAAACTTCTACTATATATGTGTAATAGCTCTTTTAAAATAGTTGTGCTCCAGTTACGTAATTCCCAGGACTAAATTTATTTGAAATTACTTTTAAGCTTAAATAACTTTTTAGCCCCTGTAATATACACATCTTTGGTTTAGTTCCTACAGAAATTCATGTCAGATTAACCCTGTGCCATAGGAACCATACTGTTTTGGTTTTAGTCCCTGTAATATTTGTCCGCGTCGAAATCGGTCCCTTGGTAGTACATGTTCTAGAGACTAAAAACAATATGTTCCACATACTACATAGATTAATATCAAGACGAACAAATATTACAAGGACTGCAACCCAAAAACAAGGGCCAAAAGCAGCTTCATTTTTATACTCCAGAGGCTCAAACCGGCAAGAATTTTTATAGGGAGTAAAGCCAGAATTTATGTATATCATAGGATTAAAAAGATATCTAAGTCTACAACTGGAAAATAGATGTGTCTAATTCTGTTATGCTACAGTGCCGCTATTTGAAACACATTTTTATATTTAGTATATCACTACAATGCCGCTATTTGACAACACTATTTCATTTGAGACTACACACCAAATTCTATCAAGATGATCCTCCATCCTTAAAACTTAAGCATTGGATCAGATTTACACAAGACCATGCTTGCACCATACATTAGATGAAGTCCTAATATATTATGTTAATTTTTTCTATCATCCATTATATGCCATGGGAATGCCACACAAGGTCGAAAGAAATTACAATGTCAAACATCAATCTCAAAAAACAAAATGAAGTGAAACAATACTTTCTTTACATTTCTAAATTACAGAGAAAATACATGTCACCCACAATAATGAAATGCAATTCCAACAGACCTACATGATCTCCTACCCTACTAATTAGTTGAGATCCATAAATCAACAATTGCAACAGTTTTAAGTTAGGTGAATAGCATTTTATATTACAAAACCAACTTTGAAGGGGATTTAGACAACATTAACACTCTAGAATCTCAGTAGCATCCAAGGAACTAGACAACTACAAAATGTGCCATTAACAATAATTGAAAGAAACACGGCAAGAAACAAAAATGTAGAATTTTGCACACAAGTTAGCAGTAGCATGCCTCGTACCCTTGCGTGAGTAATGTAACCTTCTTCTCAAGTCGAGTCATCTTCTCCTTCCCATCATACAGCTTACTTCTCATATTCTCAAATTCATTCTGCAAAGCTGCTAGCTTCTCCGCGTTTCCAGCAACACTTGATAGATATATGTGTTACGGGTATCAAAGTACATTAAATCATTAATGCATGTTGTATGTGCTTCAACAAAATCCTCGAGGGAATCATTTCCATGCCCCATTGCCTCACAAAGATACTGGGTTTCATCTTTCATCAACTGATCAGCCTATTGAGAACAACAGATAAAAATAAATAACATTCAACACAGATATTATCATTCATCAACGTACAAGCTCATCTCCATAGTCAAATTTAAGGAGTCAAATAATAATTAACAAGCAGTTTGGAAGTTTGTATTACTATCATTCGGCGTATTAACGTAGATAGGGAATAAATGTTGTAAAAGGCAATTGAAGAATCACTTGTTACAAAAACGAAAGAAATAGAGAACAACAATTACGAGAAACTAAAACTAACTTCAACCTAATTAATCAAATGATTATAACTGAAAAAAAAAACCAGGATGATACAACACATATTACATACCACCATAATATGCAACTAGCTCATAAAGGAGATGATACATAAATTAAAAAGATGTCCAAATTTTTTCTATTTAATTTTTACATAAGATTCCAGTGGTTTCAAAGGGGTGAAAAGGGGTTTCAGCATAAAAATGATGATGCCAAGTAATTAATAATCGGACAAAGTACTAATAATTTCAAGGTCAATATCATCAGAAAAAGCATGTGTATCATCTAAATGAAAAATCACGTTGAGTACCCCAAAGGGTGAAAAGGTGAACAAGCTACTTAGTAGAAAATGAAGAAAAGCGAAGTAAAAGGCATAAAAATAAAATTAAAGGTGAACAGATAAATTAGTAAAAACATACAGATTTCATCTCGTCCTCCTGATAATCTTCTATGACAGGGATAGCAGGCCCATTTGCTGCTCATTTGGATCCTTTCTCTCTCTCCTTATTTGCTATCTCCTCAAGCGGATACTTAGCATTGTCATGCTCCAGTAAGGCTTGAAGCTCCTTTCTTATCATCTCGTCGGCTTGCTCAATAGGGGTTGGTGGTACAAATGAACTTTTGTCTCCGTCAGCTCTTATCAAGGAGTTCCTAATAAGCTCCAGAGATGCTGGAGGAGGCGTAGGAAGTTCCCTTTGAAGGACTTTTGATCGTTTTCTAAGTAATGCCTGCTGCCGTGCCTCTTCTTCTGCCTTTTCTCTAGCCATTCTATCAGACATATCCTCTTCAATCTTCTCCTCGGGCTCTTCAGCATCTTCTTGTATTGGTTGCATCACTATCTGGTACTCATTTTTAGGCTGTGGAAGGCTGCTTAAACCAGAGCGCAGACTTTTTTTCATATCAGCTTGTCTCCGTAGCTCGAGTTTAGCACTATCACGCATCTCCATATCTTCATTGATATGTAGCTCATCCCTGAGAGGAGTTCCCTTCGGAGTCATGCCAAAAGAAAAACCATCCCTTGCCGGCGTCATACCACTTCTGGGAGTAAGGCCTGCACTTCCAGGGGTTGCAGAGGGAGTCAGCAGTGGGCTTGGAATGTGAATTTCCTTTTTCTTAGGAGTGACCCCAGAAAAATCTGAAGGATGCAACTCCGGGTTCTCTCCTCCTAACAGTAATGTCTGAGACTCCCTCAGCCTGGCCAAATTTTCAGCTTCCATCATGATAGCATCTCCTTTACCAGCTGGTGTTCTCTGAGGAGTTCTTAAAGGAGTCATGGCTTGGTTGGGTGTCTGTGGATAATTAGGGAGAAGAGCACGAGTAGCACTGCTGCCTTTGGTGAGTTCATCGCTGCCCACAAGGTCACTGGCATAACCAAACTTGGCAATTTCATCCAATTCTTGATCGGAAATCTGAGGTGGTGGAAGCATCAGTTTTGATCTCTTTCTAACCGTTTCTGGGTCATTCAGCTTCCTGGCATGCAGAATAGCCGCCGGGGCATCTTGCCTCTCTGCGATTTTATTCCTTGCAACATCTTGCTTTCTCAACTGAGCCTCAACATCAATCCTTCTTTTCCCCTCAAGTTCTTCTATAGTAGTAGGGAAACGCTGCTCCACCTCCCTATCCTCATCAGCAACATCAAAATAACCCGGAGGAGGCCTCTTCTCAAACGGAATTTCTGCATTATAATCAATCCCTCTCCTTTTCCTCCTCCGCTGCCTTATATCAATCCCAGCAGCCTTCAATTCTCTCTTTTTCTGTAAAGAAGCAAGCCTCCCCGCTTCCTCAAGCTGTTTCTCCCTAGCTTTCCTTTTTGCTTTTTTACCTTTCGTGTTAGCCAACCGAGCACATGCTTCGGAAAGCATCTCCTTCTCATCCTCGTCCATATCAACAGGATCAGGTCGCGGAGGCTTTGATTCAGGATTCGGATCAATCCCCCCTGGACGCAATTTCCTAGGGTCATCACCAGGTTCATAGTTACCGTCCTTAACACAAGCGGCGTCAAGGAGTTTCTCATACCGTTCAAGACACTGCGAAGGAGTACGACCCACACTAATGGTTCTCCGCTGAGTAGGCATAACCTTAGCAAGATGAAGTAGCTTCTCATCCTCTTCTCGAGTCCACTCAGTCTTCTTAATGGAAGGATCTAACCACTCATACCAACGAGCTTTACACTGTTTTGCAGATTTGCAAACGAGTAGGGACGAGATACGAGCCCACTGATTTTTACCATATTTCATAACAGCAGCTTTCAGGATTTCATCCTCGGTGTTTTTCCAAACACCTTTCTTTGTCATAATGCTCATTTTGGCAACACTTTATTTGTATTCCTCTCACGAAACGGGTTGAACCGGAAAAACCACAGTGCAGGAGACTCGTTTACTGCAACAGAAAGAAATATATAAACAGAAATTAATTATAATTGCTGAAAATCACGAAATGCGTAGAAAACACAAATTGAGAGAAGCAAGAGATTGGTACAATGCGGTTTGGAGACGGTGGTGAATGAGAAGGTGAGAGGCAAGGTAGGTAGGGTTCTGATATGGTGGTGAATTGATCTGACAGTAGAAAGGGGAAGTCCCGAAATGCAATTAAGGGTTGGTTTGGAACAAAAGGCCAAAAACAAACAATGACAACCTCAAATTCCAAAAATCAACTTCTGGGTCGGCCAACGAAATCCAATTGTTTTTCAAAATCTGAAATTTAGGGTGAGCGGAAGAGAGTGAATAGGAAACCCTAGAAAATCGATTGTAATGGCTTAAAATTGCGTAATGTGCAGAAACAGCGAAATCAATGAATTGTAAGAGGTTAAAATCGCAGAATACCAAGAAAACACAAATTGAGAGAAGCAAGAGATTAATACCTGCGGTTTGGTGAATGAGAATTCAAGAGCGCGAGATAGATAGCTAGGGTTCTGATAAGAGAGTAAGGCCCTTTTTGGTTTGGTTTCACGGTGGAGAGTCTCTATTTTCATAATCTATACTATATATAGGAGCATAGAAGAACACTATCTTTTAAAAAATACCCTCAATTTTTGATATGAATATATTAAAACAATAACAAACACGATATACATGTATGGTTTTATTCCTTTATCATTTTAAAAAAAGTCAGACTTAGACCTTAAATTTTTTTGACATATCAGACTTAAACCTTACAAAATTCGACTCAGTCTAACCTATTCTCATCCCTACACGCGATCAGTTACGGCAACTTTTAGATAAATTAAAATTAATAAAAAGATACAAAAATATTAGAGGATATAAAATCTGATTCAATGAAAGAAAGGAAAAAAAACGCTCACGTCAAACAAAAACAAACAACACAAAAATATGCTGAAATCAGCCTATAAAGGTTTCACAGATCAACTCAACAAAATTACGTAAGAGCCAACAAGTAAACATACACGCATCACATGAACAATTTAGTAAACTCGTGTACGGCTGCGGAAAAAATTGCAAATAAATCAGAACCGTCAACACTGAAGCAATAAATAACATTGTTTTTAATATAAACAAATTTTCATAACATATTGTTGAATTGTATCTTGATTCTCAAAATCGTAAACAGTATTTTTAATTTTTAGGTGCATAACATAAACAATATTGTTTGTCAACTATGAATCAATAATTCATAAAAAGGTCTTGTTAACGAGTGCTACCGGGGTACTCTTTAAGCATTTCAAAAGAAGCAATTATTCTTTAAAAAAATCAAATATTTCAATTTTCAAGACAATGATTACATGCATTTTTTTGAAATATTTACTATTTATGGGTCTTAACGAGTGCCCCCGGGACACTCATTAACATTTACCTTTATAAAATAATAATATTTAAAGGATGGGAGGATGGTGGGGCGACCTGGCAATGGCGCCGTAGATTATAGGTTTGGGACAAGAATTTGTTTGGAGAGTGTAGGGTTTTACTTCATGATATTTCTTTGCAGTATAATTCTACATATACATGGCTTTGGCGGATCGATCTGATTGATGGTTATTCGGTCAGGGGTGTGTATTAGATGCTTACCAACCAGGAGCATTCAATCTCCGATGCTGCTACAGTCTTCATTTGGCAGGAGCAAGTTCCCTTGAAGGTTTCGATTTTGGTTTGGAGACTCTTTCGAAACAGGTTATCAACAAAGGATAATTTGTTGGTGCGCGGTATTCTTTCTCATGACAACCAGTTATGTGTGACTGGTGTGGTGGTCTGGAGACTGCTCAATATTTATTTTTGTCTTGCCCCTGTTTTTGTTCTCTGCGGGGTCTTGTTAGGTATTGGCTTAGCATTTGTTCCGTTGATCCGTACTATTTACACGAACATGCTATTCAGTTTTCTTATTAATCAGACGGTTTACCATTTTTCTTAAAAATATATTGAAAGAAAGTACTAGTTTATGCGATTTATGAGTTTGTATTTGTTTTATTAATCTACAATCATTTACCGTTCATTTAAGAGAGATCGATACAAATGAAAGTTTAATATTTGTAAAAAAACAAGTGAGAGATTAATATACATCATGCAGTTTATCGGTGTTATGTTTCCTTGTATTTCGCAAAGTTGTCTATTATGCTTATTTAATCATATATCTAATTTCTTTTAATTAATCCTGGGAAGAGTAATTCTAATGCAATCTTTAAAAAAAAGGTTTAATTGCACTTTTCCTCCCTATAGTTTGCCAATTGTGCGATTTTGCATCCCATAATTTTAAACGAGCGATTTTGCCCCCTATATTTTTCCCCTTTCTGATTTTATGGTCCCCATGACATTTAGTGTTGATGTGTCTGTTTTTTTATCAATTAATGTGTGCCACGTGTGTAATTCCATTTTTTAAAAAATAAAAAAATGGTATTTTTCAGATTTTTTTTTGTAGCTTTGAGTTTCGTGTGCCATGTGCCTACTTCTCTCAAAATCTGAAAAAATACCATTTTTTTTATTTTTTAAGAAATGGAATTACACACGTGGCACACATTAATTGATGAAAAACAAACACATCAGTACTAAATGTCATGGGGACCATAAAATTAGAAGGAGGGAAATTATAGGGAGCAAAATCGCTCGTTTAAAACTATTGGATGTAAAATCGCACAATTCGCAAACTATAGGGGGAAAAGTGCAATTAAGTCAAAAAAAGAAAAAAAGTAATTATAATGCTGAATATCATATCATGTGGCTTCACCATACCATGCAGTCCCTCGGTCTACCAATCTATAGGTCCAAATGGTGTGTCCCATTATTGTGCAAAGTTGTTCATTATGCTTTAAAGCCTGTCTGGATAGGCTTATTTAGTTCATATCTATCGTATTTGCGAGGCTTTTTAGGAGAACTTATAAAAACAGTTTATGATATGAACCTAAAATGTTTTCAGCTTATTTCATATGTTCTCCAAAGAGCTTATAAACAATTTTACTTTATTTTATACTTTGTTATAAAAATAGCTTACATAAGCACTTACAAGTATGCTATTAACCGCAAAATAAGTTGTTTATAAAAAATAACTTGAAAGTGTTATCCATATTTCCACAGATTGTAGTTTTCCACTTCAGATTTGGTACCACTTATCCTGTGAAACTTTATATCCTGAATTTTTTCAGCAGCAATTACAATTGGTTGCTCTTAAATCTAAGAGTATACATGAAGTAGATGGGTTGTCAATGTCATAGCCTCTTTTCTTTGTGTTGTGATTCGATGAAAAACACACCAATAACAAACTTGATGTATGGAGCAAGGGATAATCAGGCATCCAAAATCAAAGTGTATGGAACAATTATAAACACAAGCCAAAAGTAGAAAACAACAGCGAGAGAAAAAGAAGAGAGAACACAAAAGAATTTGTTGACCAAGTTCGGTCCAAATTGACCTAGTCTGGGGGAGAGAGCAGTCCTCCGTTTCACTATATGATGAGTAACGTTACAAAAGAGATGTCAATGAGTTACAAGAAAAAGTCTCCCGCCTAATTCTACCCAAAGTCCCAGCCTTTTCCCGTAACCAAGAGACTCAATCGTAATAGTGTTTTCCAAGGTGAATCAAACCCTCAAACCCTAGTGTTTGTTCCAAAGAGACAAACTCTATACAAACCATAGTTTTGTTGTTACCTTTCTAAACCCTTGTTTCAGCCCCCTCTATCTCAAAGTTTACTCTGATACAAGGTCTATATTTATAGTAAAAGTATCGCTTAAAATTTGGAACAAATCTGCACCCGAAAATACGTTTTTGTTATTCGCTGCCATCGTGCCACGAAAAATCCAGTGACTTGCCTCAAAACTGAAACCTCCAATCGTGCCATGTTGCCTAGCCATCGTGCCACGATTTCTGCAGAACCTAATTTTAAGTTTAACTCTCACACTTTGGCTTGGCGCTGGACAAGTTTTGCTTATCTTGAATTTCTCTACAAATAAAGTGCTATGTAATTTTATAAATGAACAATTTTACGGTACACAACAGAGTGTGACAAATCTTATCATCATACACAAGTTAGTTTTCATCATTGGATCAATAAATCTCACCATTAGATTAAATGAAATATGATGCAACTTATTGATCCAATAGTAAAAAAGACGTTTGTGCATGGTGCAAGACCATTTTACATATGCATTTAAGAATCTCGATGAAACATCATGAAATAAAAATTGATAAATGCTATCTAGTCATCTAGATACTCGATCTCTTACAAAGTATGCATCCTAAGTCAGCACTTAAATATTTTTTTTAGATTTTGTATTTCAATCAATAACTCAAAGGATGAGGAACAAGAAGGACAAGTGCACTTTTTGTTACCAGCTTACTATTTATATTGCTAATTGCTAATCAATTCAAATGTGTGTATGTATTTGATCATTGGTAACTTTTCCAATACTCATCTTCCCATCTCTCAACTCGGTTGATTAAATTTTGTTTCGTTGCATAGAAAATCCTAAGTGATGTGGGATCAAATGGAGGAGGCAAGGAGCAAGGATCTTTTGTAGAAGGTTCCCTAACCATTGATTCACCCATAAATTCCTTCTCCATCGAATATGATCTTGTGCAAGCCATAGTCTCCGAGCACAGCTCCACGGCTTCTTCAGGAACTCTTGGCTCAAACTTGAGAAGCTTGGAATATTCATTTAGCAAATGGAACATATAGTCATAAATGTAATTCATGTTGAGCTCTTCTTGAATAAACTTGCTCCCAGCTTTACCAATTTCCTGTGCCTGTCAAGTTAGTAGTGGTACACATTATTATCTGCATTTTAAACAAAGATATGCAACCATGATCAATGACGCGACCAGGACCGATCCAAACCATAGGGTCACTAAATCTTTGGCCTGCCTTGAACTCGACATCAAGTTTTTCGATGTCTTCATGATTGCAATTACAATTGAGGTTGTGTCAAAAACATTTGACTAGATTTTCTGCGATATAATATCATAACCACACGATTTAAACCTTTACTACTGCTAAGAAGCATAGACAGTATATGGACTTTTAAGATATGAATGACAAGGAATTGAAAAAGATGTGCGATGGAGTGAGACTCACTTTTTGCTCATGATTATTTCCCCAATCAACTGCATGTTTGATGGATTTGCATTTGTCAGTGTCCCTTATAGGCCAATAATGTTGCAATGGCTGTAGGCTTCGTGTGAAGAAATCGTAGTAACGAGGCTTCACTAATAGTGCAGGGGAATCACAGGCTAGAATGTATTTCTCACTCACAGACCACGCGTATCCTTCAATATAAACTTTGTATCTGATATCAAGGAAAATCAAATACATACATATACATATTATATTAATTTAAATGTAGATGATGAATTTTGGGATAAAAAATAAAACATATGTGATCTGAGATTAAATGGAACTACCTATATGTACATTGGTCTGCCAAGTTTGAGTGATTGAATCCTTGTTCAGACTCTTTAATCCAATCCTACATATTTGTGACAAAATATCATCATTTTGTATACTGATATGTGTTATAACTTATCAGAAAGCCTTTAGATATGTCTGTACCTGCGTAAATAAACGAAGATTCCAATCCTGTGCGGTTGAAACATTACAATTGAGGAAGTCTAGTCGTGTTGCGGCAGTATACGGATTTCCTTTCCAATAAGCATAAGGTTCTCTGTCTTTCCATTTAACCCTTTTGTTCCCCTTTTTTATATCCTTCAGAAGATGTTCCCAAGGCTTTATATTAATCTCAGCCCTGAATTAACAATTCCATTCAAGATTAATCAGTTCAATCAATACAAACCAGCCTGCGTACATCTGTGTGGAGTTTTAAGCTGTTCAGACTTCAAATCCAAGAAACTAACATAAACGTTGATTTACTAATATTTGCATATGACTCAACTGTGGGATTTGACAAAGTGAAGTTACATGAAGTGCAATTATGAAAACTGAAGTTACTAATATTTATATAGTTTATTTTTTAAACTATATAAATAAATAATATAATAAGTAATCCATAAAGTATATAAAATATGTCAATTTAGTTTTTGCTTCTAAGATGTAGGGGACAAAATTGACAGACTTTCATATAAAATTGATGGTTTATTCATTAACTAATTGGACCGTCAACTTAGCAAAGTTATGAAAAATAATCACATTTTCTTGTCTGCGAGTAAACTTAAACACAAACTTCGAATGACAATAATAATCAACTATATCATATGGATCCAAATTAACATAAAAATAAAAATGGGGCCAAGCATGCTTCACGAGAATTATTAAAACAAGTAGAATGTGTTAGGAACATACCAACCCCAGAAGGACCAGTCAGGGAAAACAATATCTTGTGTCCACCGATCAGCACAGTAACCAAAAACAGGTGGTGGGTCCAAGCCAATGGGCACAACAGGCTTATCATTGCAATCAAACATGAGTTCCAAGTCTGGAATTTTACCAGGGTACTTTCTCAGTAATTGCAGAATACCCCAAACGGTGAAAACATCACGTGTTTGTATAGCTTCTTTGTTCTTGTATTTCTCTAAATACCCTTTTCCATTTTTTACCACCAACCTAAAATGCGCCGTTTTCTTTGCCTTTTCCACCATTTCTCTGGTTATTCCTTTTTTCTTCCATGGTTTTAGATCCTCATGAATCCATTTGAAATACTCCGGACATACCATGTTGTTTTTTGTTGTCGGATAATTACTGCTTGAACATGTTTGGTTCTTGATGGTACAATTCAGTACTGTTGGTTGAAACTTATTGCTATGTTTTATTTTTTCATTCTTCGTAGGAACATTTGCTGCTACTAAGGTTTGGTTTGCAACAGTATTTGTTGTTGTTGTTGGTTTGATATTAGTTGTTGTCGAAAGCGTAGACTGCATGAAATTAAGCCAAAAAATAGATTAAATTTTTTTTTTTTTTTTAAACTCGGTATATCTATCTGGCCACCAGGACCGAATAAGTTGTGGAAAAATCCCGCCATGTAATAATGATGTATAGGCTGACCCAACAAATGAATTGTTAGCAGAGGCCTGAGGTGTTCCTAGGTCTCAAGCCTTCACGAACGGGTCAACCATGATTAAATAAATTTAATTGTTAATTGAGCAACTGATCGAGTAATATGAAATAAATGATAATGAATGAATGTAATTAAGTGGAAATTAACTAACCCAGAGGGAAGAGATGAAGGCAGCGGTGATGAGGATGAGGAGGAAGAGAAGAGAAGTGTAAAGAGTGGCAGGGGTCTTTCTGAGAAGAAGGGGTTGTTTCTTGAATTTCTTCATATGAATGAATTCTGATGTTGTGTGGAAGCTCTAGGTAGCTATTTTCGGTTAGGAGAAGGTCACTCACAATCTCACATCACATTCATCCGTTTGAATTTTTACCAAATAATATATAATAAGACTTCAAAAGACCCTTAATAAAACAAAGAAGACTTCTTTGAAAAAAAAACAAAGAAGACTTAAAAAGACCCAATTTCTTCCACTAAATTTTTTGGTGGTCCATTTTAATTTTTTTTGAGGGAATATTTGGTGCTCCATTTTATTGACGCACTTAAAATAATATCTAAGTTAATTCATTGTTTCCTAAAAAAAATTATCTAAGTTAATTCATCGTATCTTATATGAATTAAGAGTGATTTACCTTTTGTGGCAAATAAAATTCGATTCTGAAATGAATGAGATGGAGATCACACGTTAAAGGAAGGAGATGAAGAAATTTAATGTTTTTGAAATGAAAATGGTAGCTGATTTTAGAAAAGAACCATTTCGGAGATACCTAAATTACTCCTTGATGATTTGAGAGTAGTTCACCCTTAAGAATAAGTAAGATTCGATTATGAAATGAAGGAGATAGAGCTCGCAAGTTGAATGAAAGATATCAAAAGTTTGAAGTTCTTAAAATGAAAATGGTAATTAATTTTTAGTATAAAGATGAAGAGTATGAGATTTTTTATTTTTTTTTACAAAATGAAATTTTTCTTTGATAGGGATAAATTATTCTTAATTCATCAGGATAATGTAGAAAAATCATTATTCCTCAAGATGAATCAAAACTAATATAGAATATGAATTTATATATGTTCTT
Source organism: Medicago truncatula (assembly GCF_003473485.1). Taxonomy (NCBI): domain Eukaryota; kingdom Viridiplantae; phylum Streptophyta; class Magnoliopsida; order Fabales; family Fabaceae; genus Medicago; species Medicago truncatula. The sequence goes on from NC_053046.1 coordinate 2,838,618, forward strand.
AAGATGTTACAAATGAATGGATCAAGTGGGCTTTTATAGACTTTCTGATCTGCATCAACTCGTCTTGCGAATAACTTCATTCGCCATGGCGAGTTGAGATTTCTTCACCAGTGGATCTGTGACACGTCACCTCTGAGGAGTTTTAGCCGCCCTAACTCGCCTTGTGAGTAAATCCACTCGCCATTGCGAGTTGCTCGCCTTACATTCCTCTTTGCAAGTTGAGTGCGAGTAATTTCTTGTACTCTCTAGAACTTGCTCGCCTTAGACTCGCCTTTCACTTCCTTCTACTCGCCATTGCGAGTAAACCTTTGTACTTCTTCTTTGTTTTTCTTTGTTTGCTTAGTGTCTTGAGTTACATTCCTACATAAATGGGTAAAGTAAGATGGATAAAACGTAAAAGGGCCATAATCACTTATCTCTCGGCTTTTCCTAGATAACTTGCAAAACAAGTAACAAAAGTGCCTTAAATATTCATTTGAATTACTACTTTCTGGCACTTATCAAAATATCAAAAGAGAGTTTAATATCATTGATCCATTAGTTCGTTAGTTTATTTAACCTTATATCACATTACTTATTTAATAATGTTCATATGAAATAAACTTTTAAACATGCTAGCATGCCTAATCAGGTTTTTAGAAGGTCAAACTTAGATATAAAAGGTAAGTCTATGACAGACTACAAGTCAGACTTATGCTTTAAATTTTTTTGACATACCAGATCAGACTTAAGCCTTACAAAGTTTGACTCAGCCTAATCTATTCTCATCCCTACACGCGATGAGATACTGCAGATGCAACATCTAAATAAATTAAAATTAATAAAAAGATATAAAAATGTAGGATATAAAAATCTGATTCAATGAAAGAAAAAGTAAAAAACGCTCACGTCAAACAAAAACAAACAACACAAAAATATGTTGAAATCAGCCTATAAAGGTTTCACAGATCAACTCAAAAAAATTACGTAAGAGCCAACAAGTAAACATACACGCATCACATGCACATAAATCAGAACTGACAGTCAACATAGAAGCAATAATTTATAACATAATTTAAATTTTTAGTCCTTATAAATATTCACAGTTTTGTTTATAATCCATATAAAATAAAATCATACTTTTTTAGTTTCTGTAACATTTTCCTTAAGCATTTGATAGGGACTAAAATTGCTGATGGAAAATTTTTATTGAAACTAAAAATATTGATGGAAAATTTTATAAAGATTAAAAAATGTGATTTTATCATGTATGAACTAAAAACAAAGTTATGAATATTTATAGGGATCATTTACTTAATTAACCCTTATTTTTAATATAAACAAATTTCCTTAACATATTGTTGAATTGTATCTTGATTCTCTAAATCATAAACAATATTTATTTTTTTGGTACATAATCATTTTTTTTTTGAGGGAAAAAATGATTATTAACCCTTATTTTTAATATAAACAAATTTCCTTAACATATTGTTGAATTGTTTATGATTTTTTTGGTACATAATCATAAACAATATTGTTTGTCAACTATGAATTAATAATTTATAAAATAATAATATTCAAAGGAAACTATATTAAAAAATATTACAACCATTATTAGATGAATTTTACCAAATTTCTTAAGAATATATCGAAAGAAAGTACTCGTTTATGTGATTTACGAGTCTGTATTTGTTTTATTAATCTACAATTATTTACCGTTCATTTAAGAGAGATTGATAGAAATGAAATGAAATATTAATATTTATAAAAATAAAAAAAAGTAAAAAAAAATAAACAAGTGAAAGATTAATATGACACATTAATGTTGTCCACTTGTTGAAATAGATCAAACTAATCTATCATTTGTATTTATCTTTTTCAGAAATAGACAATAAATAAAGGTCGATAAATAAAATAAATTAAATAAGAAAAAGAAATTAGAAAAATATAAATTATGTGCAATTGGTCACCAACTACTCCCTCCAATATCATATATAAATATAAAGTCAAATGTATTTAATTTAAATTTGGATAAATCACATTTAACTTTTTACTTATATACGAGACCTATGAACTATTCCCTTTATTCCTAAATATCGTCATTGTCAAGTACTTCAGACATGCTAATACACAACTTGGACTATTAATATATATGAGATCATAGAAATTCTTAAGAAGTGTTCCAGAGTCACTCATTAGCAAGACCCTATCTTTAGTTATCCATACTAAAATTTTTGAAAATATTCATTGAGATAAATCGAACAACATCTTATATGCTAACATTTCTATTTATATATTAATGAAAATAATATTATCAAAGTAAGTTATGTGAATAATGCATATTGTCAAAATGCGATATGTATTTGAGAATGAAGTATATTATTGGCGGTAATAGTAATTTTGATCTCTGAATATATAATGAATAGTTACAATAGTTCTTGAATGTATCGAAATTTTAAGATTGTGCATTTTGTTAGTCAAAATAATCTCTAACCTTAAAATAATCTTTCAAGATTGACAATAACTCTTTTCTTATAAGGATTGATGCGACAACAAGTTAGTATTTTTAAACACTGATATGACAGTATTGACAGAACATTTTTACACAATGATTATTTTAACTAAATAAAATACAAAATAAAAAACTATTTTAAAATTTTAACACGTACACTAGTATGACTACTTGTTAAAAGATCAAAATTATTATTATCCATATATGAGAAAGTCTTGGTTCCATATATGAGAAAGTCTTGGTTGGACACATACCCAACACTTCAATTTTAGACACACACACAAAACCAAAAAAAATTAAAGAAAAAAAAATTATAATATATCAATTGATGTGACTAAATACTTTTTACTCCCTCTAGTCTTATTTACAAGAGAATTTTTTTTTAGATACATTAAATAATTTATGTATTTGGTTTAGGTTCTTAACTAGATACATACATTATTCAATGTATCTAAAAAGTCAATTTTCTCTTGTAAATAGGAGCGGAAGAAGTATTTAATTTTATTAATTTTATGTGAGTACATGTACTTGTCTAAAATTAAAGTGTTGGAAATATGGGAGCGGTTATGGTGCATAAGGAAACCAACATAATTGCTTCCTACACCCCCAAAGAAAACCATACAAAACAAAACAAAACGAACCAAACGCGGAAACAAACTTAATCATCACCGTTGTTCATCATCAACATCGTCGTTCATCATCATCACCGTACCGGAATGCCAAAACCATTTTGCTGTGGAAATAGTTTCTGTGAGTTGTACTCCAAATCCATTTTGCTGTGGAAATGGTTTCCAGAATCTTCAATATCATCATCAACACCGTCGTTCATCATCATCACCGTACCGGAATGCCAAAACCATTTTGCTGTGGAAAACGATTAGATGTACTTAATGGTTTCCAACAGTTTCCCAGCCATAAATCCCTCTAACATCACAAAGATTTTGAATCCAGTAACAACTTCAGATCTAAAACCGTGAACCTCATGAACACTAAACCATAGAAAATCACATAAACATCATCTACCACTCTCGAATTCGTCAATAAATCCATAATCAGTTTAGAAGAGGTAGAGGGAGAGTTCGTACAACCTACCACGACAAGATTCGAACCGGATCGGAACAACACTTCAACACAACAACAAATCCGAACCGGATCGGAGAAGAAGACCAAAACGTGAAATGGGTCCGTGAAGAACAAGAGGTAGTTTCATTTTCTCTTTTTGTTCCGTTTTTTTACTCGTAGATCTACGCTCATGTGAGTTTTTTTTTTTTTTTTGAGAAATCTAAGGCGATATTTGAAATCAACACAAAAAAGGATGTCTAAAACCGTAATTTTTTTTTGATTTGGACGGAGTTTTGAACTCCGGCGCGGTGGTGCCACCACCGGCCACTGCGTCGGAATCATCATGTATGGCCGCCGGAAGAGATGAAGACTCATTTGAATTGTAGAGAGAGGGAGAGCTTTATGTTTTAGTGAGATAAATGTTTGAAGCAAATGAAATTTGATTTGGTGTAGTTTGAGAAGCCTAAGATAATTACACGTGTACACTAGATCTGATGGTTGTAAAGTGTTTATGCACGGTGGATAAAGATAACTTTTGCGTGAAAATATAACCGCTCCCCAAGGAAGAGTTTTAAGTCAAATAGAAATCTCTCGCTAAGCACAAAACAAGATTTGATATTTATGTTAAGAGAGTCGGATAGGCAACACCATTTGTCAAAGTTTTTCTACCATTGGATGTTTGACAACGTGTCGTAGCCGTACCGTCAAGCAACCGTATCTCCATTTTTACAAGAATACAAATTTGTCATTTTGTCGCCGTTTGAAATAATTCGACCTATTAATTATGTTTTATTTTTAATTATTGTTATGAAAAATTAATATATGGTTGGGTGAATCCGAAGATTTGGTTTTAGTTCAACCAAGTGAGTTTTAAATTCAATCAAGTGATTGTTTAATGATTTTTTCTATGACAAATAGTTGAGGAGAATACAAATTCGGTGTAATAATTTTTGATCAAACTTTATAGAAAAATGTTAACGAGTGCCCCTGGGACAAACATCTAAGTTTTTATTAAAATTTGTGCAATCAATGCATTGAAACTTGTAACATTTGACTTTCTTAAATAATATTTTCTAAATTTGGAATCTTTAAAGAGTGCCCCGGGGACACTCGTTCATAAGTGAGTTAGAAATCTCATGTTTTTTTTAAAAGTGGAGGTTGACCATTTTGTAAGAGAGAATACTCATAAACTTAACACCTTAGGTTTTGGGTTAAAGTGTAGTGTTCAACTCACTTGTATGGTTGCTTTTGGCTCAATATCCTTATCTTCCAAGCTTCCCTCGTGACCCAACAATATTATCAAAGTTGTGATTTGACAAGGGTTCGATCGGTACCTTGTGTCCAAAGTCTTCCTGACAATGAAAGTCAAGCAACATATACTGTTAAGCAACGACAACGCTGGTGCAATGACATGTGCAAGTAAGTGTATGTGGATGAAAAGCTTCCACTTGAGGGAGAACATAATGAATTTGTTGTGTATCAAGTGAGTTAGAAGTGTCACATGATTTAGAAAAGTGGAGGTTGTACACTTTATAAGTGAAATAATCCATAAGTCTAATGCCTTAAGGTTTTGGGTTAAAGTTTGATGACTAACTCACTCGTATTGTTGCTCTTGACCCAATGTAGGAGATCTCTTAGACTCACTGTGATCCAACACTTTACTTACCTAGCGACCGAACTCTAGATTATCAGGATCCTCTTTCTTTGACCGAAGGATTATCAGAAGAAAAAAAAAATAAAAAAATTCAAACCCATATCTTTGGATGAACATGCATTCATGGAGGAGGCTTATGCAAAGACTATATGTATTTGATGATTGATATAGTGGGAAATCATACCGTGGGTTGGGAACTATTTAGCAAACACTTGTGACCGTAGACATATTTGGCGTATGATATGATACGACACGACAATGACGCATGTGACTAATTAATCTTTTTCAAAATTATCATCGGTATGACATGTTGATCTAAGTATCGTGTCCGTGTCAGCACTTGTGCTCCATAGGTAGAGAATAGATGTAGTCTAAAAGTTGAGGGTGAACCATTAGACAAGTTTTTGTGTGCTTTCTCCAACTCTCTCTTCTTTCTTTGTTGAAATATAACATATTCGTAGTTGGTTAAACCAAAGGCTTATGCAATTATCAACATGTTTCTGATGGATTCTGCTTTTACATGTAATGCAAAGTATTGGATATTTGGAGGTACTAACTTATTAAGAACTTTTATGCATCTCTTGAATACATCTAAACACAAATGTTTAATTCTTTGAATTCTGCATTGCTATATATCCTCTAAACAACCACTTTTGCGTAAAAATAACATATTTTACCATTTTAAACATTAGTTTATTCGTTATAAATTGTGTTCCACTGTTGCAAAGTGCACCTGCTACAGCTATACACTGCAGGCTCCAATATATCAAGAGGAAAAAACTCTCAGCCCTTGTGGACACTCTTGAGGTTTCTTACAGTCATAACAAGAATTTGTCTTTCACCTTCTACCTCAGCAAATTTGAGACTCATTTCTGAGTATCTCTCTTGCATCTCTTTGAGCTCGCTTTCCATTGATTTGTTTCTTTCCTTCAATGACGACAATTCGGTCAATACGCCACTAAGACTGTTGTCCGCGTGTTCCAATCTATTTCTTACTTTTTCCGATATCTCATTTGAACTTTTAATACTTCTATCCTGAACAACCAATTTGAAGGGCATGTTAATGTCAATTTATTGAAGATATGTAATTCAATTGCTTCATTATCAATCCACATTTCAACAATGAAAGTTTGAACTAAGCAAGACAAAGTTTCTAATTCAGGTTTTGTGGAACAAAAATGCTTTTGCAAATAGTTATAGCGTTAGTTTACCTCGTGTAAAGTAACATTCTGATTAAATTCCTCCACTTTGTTCTCCAGCTCCACAATTCTGCTCTGAAGTTCCTTTTCCTTCTTCATAGATGAAGTTGTTGAAGTTTCCAAGGCAGTTTCCTTTGACTTTATCAGGCCCTGACATAAACAATCTTTTATATTAACATAAGAAGGAGAAAATGAAGGATATATAGTATATGTTCTGAAATATTACAAGAGAAAACAGCATCCAGGGAGCAATAAATTTTCTTAAAAAAAAAACAACCTATGTCTTCATATCATTGATGCTAGAATAGTTACCTCAAGCATTTTTATTTTCTCTCTCAGACTTGCCATTTCTTTTGAATGATGAGGACTGGAAGCAATTTTTTTGTTGATTGGGATGGTTTTAGATCCATCAGAAAGTTGGTTGCGTCCGTTACTATCCCTGAATCTCTTCTCAATGCTGGTTAATGCATCACCTTTCTTCTTTATTTCACTCTTTAGCTGGGAAATTTGCTTTCTTAGTTTTTCTTTCTCAGCCTCATCCTCAAAAAGTGACTTTTTCAAATCACTGCATTGAACTCTAATAGCTTCCAACTCAGACTTCAATAGTCTAGCCTCTTCTTCTTTTTCTTCCTTGAAATTTCTCATTTTACTTAGCTCGTTAAGCGAATGTTCCGCTTCCTTCTTCAATGACGCAATTGTGCTCACAAGTTCATCTCTTTCCACAGTTCCTTGATGTAACAATGTTTCAGATTCCTCAATTGATTTCTTCATAAGTTCCAAGTCAGTCCTTAATATTTCTTTTCCTTCTACTTGTTCATTTAAGAGCGAAATCTCTAGTTTAAGATTTTCATTCTCAGCTTTTAGCATATCAAACTCCTCAGAGAAATCCCTATTAACTTGTTCCCCAAGCTTCTTCTGATTTTCGAGTTGCTTGGACTTGTCTTCGATTTCCACCAACATCTGCTGTATCTGAAATTTCATTGTATCTATTTGATTGGAAAGGTCGTTCAGTTTTACCTCGTAATCAGTTTTAGTTGACTGAAGCTCTTCTTGGACTTTATGCAGCATTTCTTCCAGTATAGTTTTCTGCGATCGTAGTTCACATGCTTCTGTCAAAGCTCTCAAGGTAGCCTTCTCATTTTCATCAAAGGTAGAAGTCATTTGCATTGAGAGTCTCTGGAATTCCTCTTGAAGCCTTTCAGCTGTATTAGCATTTTTCAGTCTGGTCTTTCGCAACGCATCCTCGGCTTGGATGGCTCTTTGCTCTTGCTCGACTTTTTCACGTGCCATTGCTTCTATATCAGCTTCAAATCCTTGTACTTGTTTCTCCATTTCCTCCTCTAATCTTCTGATATGGGTTTCTAGTACCTTAATGGTAGCTAGAGAATTTGAGAAATCTTCTGACTGTTCCTTGAGTTCTTTTTCCAGATTCTCAATGTGAGTTTCAATGCCATTCATAGCACCAGGAGGAGATGAACACTCATATTGGATGTTTAACTGTTCCTGCAGTTGGCTTTGCTCTAGCTTATGTACAAGCTTGTGGTTTTCCTGTTTTAATATCTCATAGTCTAGTGCAATCTGCTCTATTTGCATCTCTAACTCCTCTTTGTCCCTCCTATACATTTCAATTTCACCATACAAGTCTATAATTTTTTTCTCAAGCAAGTGTGTCTCCTTGGCATCACTTTTCTCCTTGACAAGATCATCCAATGCTTTTTGATCTTCATCATCACTTGTTTCACATTGTGAGAGTTTCATCTCTAACTCTTGGGAATTTTTATTGTGTTCCTGTCCATTGGAATGTTTAGACATATTCATATTTTTCTGCTCCAACATCTCTTCCAGGTCCTGCACGGCAAGAACCAATTCAGCATTTGATTCTTGCATCTTTTTTAACTGTAATCGGAGATTTGCATTCGTGTCTTTCTCATAATTCAATTCTTGTCTGATTTCTTCGACAAAGGCATGATGATCTCCACTTTCCAACTGTGACCTGTTTCTCACTTTGGCATCGTCCATGCGTTTGTGGAAAGACCTGACATTGTCACATTCTGTCTTGAGTGCGTCCCTTTCATCTTTCAAGATAATGATTTCCTTCATGAGATCCTGCCCTCTTTTGCTTTCCTTTACAATTTGTTTCCTAAGGGTCTGTAGTTCCATGTCCGACACATCCACGTGCCTCGCCAAAGCAGCAAGTTCAGCTTTGAGTCTCTCAATCTCCAAATGGGATGCCTCTTGGGAACTTTCCTTGGAAAGGGCATTTTGAGAACCGTTTGTTGAATCGCCCATGCTTAACCCGAGCTCTGAGCTAGATGACCAACCCCATTGTGATCTCTGATGTAAATCATGCATCGGTGTCAAGGCATTAACAGCAGCATTTGGAGATTCTGCGGCACGGGACATAACTGGAACAAACTGGTTTGTGGTGGGTTGAATGTTTGTTTTTCTCAGTCCAAGTTCGCAGGGAGTATCAACTCCAGAGCTGTCATCAGAACTTGACAATGTAACGTCGGACCCACTAGACGTCCTGTTGATTATTGCTTTGGAAGAGACATCCTGTTATGCAGATAAACAGGAAACTTAATCATTTTCATTTTCACATGTTTTTTACTTTCGGTGCAAAAGAACAAAAGAAACAGATATATTGTGTACTAAGCAAGGACAAGCCAGTTGAATATATACCAACAAAAATTTCAATCATAAAGCATGATAATATCTTATATACCAACCACGAGCAGCTCCATCTTCATCTTTTCGAAAATTCAAAATATAGCAAAAAGCAATACACTGAAAGAAGTCACGAGAATTTTTAGCCTGAATGAGTGAAATGCTTACTTCAGAAAAATAACTTTTAGTGCTTTCATCTGTATCACCGTTGCTGAATTGGTTTCTTGAGCTCATATCATCGAATTTTAGTTTTATATCTTCACATTCATCTTCCTCTCTGCAAATGTTATTGAAAACAATAAAACCACATGATTACAAACTCATCAGCCATAACCTGAAATGGAAAACTAATAATGCCAATTCCCTTTGTAGTACCTTTGAATTTGATCATTTTTTTCTTGCATTCTCTGGATAGATACCTGTTTATTAAGCAACAAATCAAATTCAGTCACATCAACATCGCTTTGACTTATGCCTCACTCAATATTTTGATTAGGTTTCCCTGAAATTTCAAGCAACTTTACATCTGAACAAAAAATAAAAAAAAAAACAAATACTAACATGCAAAACAGCATCACCATGAGAATTCCTGATGGGAAGAGAGACATGGGAAGGCTTTGTGGCATCTACATAATCAGCAAAGTTCACAGAAACCTCCCCGACGGCGCTAGCTTTTGATAACCCCTGCATATAACCCCAAAAATTATATAACAATGACAAAAGTAAACGAATTAACAATTACTAGTACTTATGAAGAGAGAAATTTTTATATACCGTTGAGAGCAAAAATTTATATATTTTATCGTTGATTTCTCTGGTCTTCGGATCCTGATAATACTTGACTGTTTCGTATACCGGATTCTCCCACCGACAATTTCCATCTTGAACCGTAGCTTTCTCTAATCTTTTTGTTGGTCTTCCAATGTCACCAGGAACTATTGACAACACCAATGCATCCACCCCTGATTGTAACACCTGAAGTTACATCACCAAACACAATTTCTCATCCAATCATGTTATGTTAATTTAATAATTTCCAACCTAATACGGTTAAGAATAAAAAAAAATATGATCATCATAATTCACACTATTACAAAATCCATTTTCATTTCCCAGAAATATGATAGGTTAAGAAATGTTACTTTTTTCACTTTATATTATAATTGAAATCTAGGAGAAAAAAAACTATTATTAATAAAGGTAGCACTAATGACTTATTTACAACTGTTTTTTAATTTAATCAGATCAAATTTGATCATAAAAGATTATCAAAACCCTCAGAACCTAACAGAACCAATACATTAGATTATTCATTCTGAGAAATATGAAAGTAAAGAAAATGAATATACAAAAATTCTGAGATGAACCTACCTTAGTAGCATTGAATTGAAGCTTAAAAACAGCTTTAATCCTATTCTTCTCACTTCTCCATTTTGAAGAACGAAACATCTTCACTTCACATCACAAAACTCACGTTTCAAATAAGCTCTTAATCATTTTCATCTCTCCCAAACAATTACTCCACCAACTAAAACACTAAAAAAAAAACACTAAACTCGGTGGTTCAACTCGTTGGTATGAAGCAAAACAAAGTAACGTAGCGTGTAAGAACAGAACGAGTTATGAAACTAAGAACAAAACAAGAGATCTTATGTTTGTTTGTGATATTAAGGTTTGATGTTATGTTTTTGTCTCAGTTTCCAACAACGTTATTTCAATGACACATAAAAAGTACTTGCATGCCTCGTGTGAAAGTATATATTGAAGTGGAAATTAATAACTTTGTTTAAATTAATAAGTTGGTGAAATTTGCTTTTTTAGGTAAGGGAAAAAGTTGTGTCTGTTATTTATCTTATGTCACGGTTTTGTATTTTTATGGGTGGTGAATGACAATAACGTATCTTCTTACTTGTTTGTTATATAACGTCAAAAAAAAAAAAAAAAAGTATTATTATCCTAACCATTTGTTTCATTCATTCAGTGTCGGTTTCTTTTTAATTAAATTGTTTGATTAAAACCAATTAAATAGTTAAGCATGAGGGTGGCTTAGCGTGCGTTTTCAATCAAATCACGGTTTAATTTAAACAAAAATTGCAAAATACAAGCTTTTGATCCAATTGTGCGGAGTTTTTAAAAGTATATCAAAACATGCTGTACAATATGTAAGTTAAGTTCGTGCTTAAATTTGAAAGGATTTCATAAGGTATAGTTCCGTGGTTTTAAATCGATCTTTGCATCTGTTTAGGTTGATTTGGTGGTGTAAGTGTGCCTCTCCTGAATGTTTTAAATTCGATTTTTCTATGTGTCTATTTAGGTGGATAAATAAAATTAATCTCTGCTGCTAACATTTTTCCACCTTTAACAATATACAAACAGCTAACATTTGTGTATAAAATATTCTTTCAAATTTGAAAGATTTGTCGAGTTAAAAATAATAATAACCAAGAATGCAAGACGTAAAGTAATCTATGGAAAAAATAAATTTTGTTTTGCCCTTGAAAGGGAAGTTTTTTTTTTTTTTTTTGACAGACTTGAAAGGGAAGTTATGGGTTGTCAATTTGCTGCATTTTTTCGATACAATCCTAAAGGGAAGATATACGTTTCGATAAAAGAGATATAATGAAAATTTTCAATCAAGCCAAAAAGTATCAACAAAATAAGATGGTTCGGGTCAACGATTGTTTATTCAATTCAACTCACAAACATCGTTACATTCTGAAAATGTTTTCTTGAGAAAGAAAAAAAAAACTATTAAATTTTTTTAATTTTCTCTCCTTAAAAAAGTTAGTTTTTCAAATACATCAACAATATATACAAGTTATTTTGTTAGTCTTTAAAGTCACGACAAAAAATTGTCTAACTAAAATAAATCATCCACACAACCAGATACTTATGCGTATGCACATGTATTTTACTAGTTTCAATAGAAGAGAAAAAAGAGCAACAAAATAAGATCGATCAAGTCAACCAATGTTTATTCGTTCAACTCACAAATGTTAAATTTTTTAGTGAAATAGTTTTTGACCACATTCTTTTGGAACCTTCATTATGTATCTTTATCTTTTTTCCATATTTTTTAGTTTTTTACTATCTTCATTTTCTCTCTCCTCTCCCTTTTTTCTTGATGCAGATCCAATAATGCAGCAATTATCCGTTGAGATCACGCAGCTGATTTAATAATAACTCGATCAATGATGATAACATAGATTCTAATGACTCGGTAGCTTAGTGGATTGCTTTAGAGGGTTATCATCATTGCTTGAATCAACAAGACCCACTAAGGTGTGTAAATTTTGTAAATCATTTTGTTCTTTTAGTTCTGTTGAAGAATAAAAGGGAAATTGCACTCAAATTGCATGAGGTATATGCTTAAATAGGGTTGTGTTTAGCGGAAGAGGTCGAACTTTTGTAACGTGGTGAATCAACGTTCGAACATTTGTAATCTCGCTTTAATGTGATATTTCATGTGTGACTTTTAACATTAAATTAAAAATCTTGCAAACTGGTGTTCTAGGCGAATCTGTTTAGAAATCCTAAATAGAAATTTTGCTTTAAAAATGTAAATTTTTACTTTTGATAAAGTAATATTTACATTACCTTTTTTATAAAAAGGACACCGGATTAACATTCTCCTTAAACTAAAAGTTTTAAGTATAACAAAATTTAACAATCCAATGTATCAAAAGTTAAAGTAAAAAATCTAACAAATCCTTACCTAATGCGTACTCAACGTTCAACACAACAATTATAAATGAAAAAAGTTGTGAATTCTGATAATAAAAAAGGAGAAAGAATTGGCGTGAAAGCCTGAAACACAAAATGTTGCTTATTTTTAGAGGAAATGGGTCTAATTAAGTGAAGCTTAGGCCTTAGAGGAAGTGTATGGTGGTGAGTTAAGAAAGAGGTAGGAGTTGCTTTTCGTTATGCTTTTATTTGACTTAGCTTTAAAGCCGGTAATGTAATGTGATGTGCAAGGTATGAGGTGATCAGCTTAATGGTAAGTAGTTAATTCAATTCACTATTCTAGTCCATATGTCCATTTTCAAAACGTGCATCTGCTGTCACTACTAGACACAATACCACAAGATAACTCAATGCTCAACAACATTATATATATTTTGTTACATTACATACTATATATATATATATTTGATTGAATTGGGGACCATCCCTTATATCCATCCATTTATTGGTATCTTTGATCTTTACTGCCTTTGGTTGTTGGTGGTCACTGCCTAAAGCCAACCTATCAATTATTTGAAATTTTTTAAAAATTAATTAAAGCTCACCATTTACCTTTTAGTATTAAATCATTTATTAGGGATATAGAAGCCATCAAACCACATGTTATTTGGGACCTCGAGTGTATGTCTTTTCTTGACAAAGTACAATTCCATGTGTGTGCAGTTTTTAGCCCAGCTTTTGTTTCACCAACAACAGAATTATTATTGTATTTTCGATATACACGACATGTTATGAGCTTCATTTGAGTAGATGAAGAAAATTTGACGTTATATATATTTTTTTGAACGTTATACTATCTCTCATACCTAAGTTTATGTATAAATTACTTTTGGTGGATGTTAACACTCCGTTATTTCACATTTTTAGAGTCTTTTTATGATATTTTTGAGTTCACAAGCAAACTTAAGCAGCAAGAAAAACTGAAGAAACTGAAAAAAGGGAATCGTGTCACGATTACTGAAAAACGTGTCACGATTTGGAGCTCTTAAGAAACATGCATTCGACATTGGTGAAAATGTGTCACAATGAAAAAATCGTGACACGATTATGGAAACCCTAATAAGCTGAAGCTATTCTGAAAACAAGGGTTACGAATTGGAGAGAGAAAAGTACGATTTTGAGACCTAAAGACGGCTAGGAGGGCGAATTCTTCAACCTTCTATCAGTTCATGTATGTTTTGATTCCATTATTGATTATGCTATTTGTAAACTTGACTATGAAACTCTATTATTGTGAATGACAATCTAGTTTTTATTCAATTCAATTGTTCTTAATGCTTTTTATATCCCGATCAAATATAAACATGATTTAGTCAGAATGAATGACTACTGACCATAGCTTTCAACTTAGACCTAATTGAATTGTTCTAATAAACATGGTTAGTTTATGAATGGATAATCGTTTATTAGTGATAATAGGTTAACGTTCATAAAACCTTCAAAGATTATTAGACCACCTAAGGAATTAGGGGTTGTAGTTTGAGAAGAGGGTCCTAAATCAAGGGATTGATTAGGGTCCTAAATTCGTATTTTTCTCTCTCCAATTCGTAACCCTTGTTTTCAGAATAGGCTTCAGCTTATTAGGGTTTCCATAATCGTGTCACGTTTTTTCCATCGTGACACGTTTTCACCAATGTCGAATGCATGTTTCTTGAGATCTCCAAATCGTGACATGTTTTTTAGTAATCGTGACACGTTTTTCAGTAATCGTGACATGATTCCCTTTCTTCAGTTTCTTCAGTTTTTCTTGCTTTTATTGCTGCTTAAGCTTGCTTGTGAACTCCAAAATATCATAAAAAAAAAAATAAAAAAAAAACTCTAAAAAAGTGAAATGACGGACTGTTATCACAACCCCAAACTTGAATCATTCCTTGTCCTCAAGGAATCTACTTGCAATATTGACAATCAACAGTAAAATAACAATTACCTGATCAAGCGATAGTACCGAAAAGTTCAACTCCTTACTAGCTAAAGATGAGCTAGTTTGACTTGTTAGCATCCACCATTACACAACTCCACGCAAAAATATGAATAGGGTTCACACACAGTCGACATGCAAGTCTACATATTACCATACATTTGAAAAATTTATAAACGTCAATCAAAATCAATGTCAATGTCCACTTTGAGATCTTTAAGGGTTATAACGGGGCTTAGGTGAAGGTGGGATAATATTTTGTTAAGTAGGCTACACAAAATTTTGAGTTATGCACTCCTACGGAAGTTAAAGCACAAAATTCAATCCATCATTCACCTTTGGAACAACACCTCTTGTAAAGGTGCCAGAGAATACTTGTAACTGTTGGGACAATCAAGTTTAAAGTTACTCAAATTTTTAATGTTTTGTCCCTTTTTCATTCTATTTTCTTTTTTGTTTTTGTTTTTGATACACCATTTTTGTGTGTATTTTTCATAAAATTCTTTATTTGTTCTCTGGTTGCAAATTCCAATAGCAACCCAAAACTTATTATTTAGCAACATTCTACAATGTCTAACTCAGATATAACATTTTGGGAAAAATCATAAAAGTCTCTAAGTTTGTAATGTAGTTTGTCACCGAACAAAAAGATCTAAACCTATCGGCTCAATTTGGCTTAAAACAGGATAAAATATCAATTATAATCAGGGTAGGCTTCAAACGGCTCACAGAACCAAGCACTTTTGTCTCAATGTGTATATGACAAAGATTAATCGACAGTAAAGAAACGATGCAAGTTCTAGAAATGCACATGAATGGAACACTCTTTATAAGTAAATTGAAAAAAAAATAAAAATTGGCCATGAACCTTATAGTGTTAGATTTCTGGGAGTTGTGACTACCTATCTTTAACTGTCGTACACTTCGCCTTTAAATCACAAGTCACTCCTCAATATCTTTCCATCATTTTCAAGGGGTAACCTTGGCGCAACCGGTAAAGTTGTTGTCATGTGACTGTAAAGGTCACGAGGTCAAGTCTCAGAAACAGCATCTTGTGTAAAAACAGGGTAAGGCTGCGTACAATACACCAAATGGTGGGATCCCTTCTCGGACCCTGCGTATGCGGGAGCATCGGTGCATGGATTGCCCTTTTATCTTTCTATCATTTCCCCATCGTGAAGGAAAAAGGTGAAAGTCTTTCTTGTATTAAAATTCAACTTGACAGCTATTCGAAAACATTACAAGAGCCAGGATAATGTAAGAGGAAACTAGAATTGATTTAACTAGGAAAATGATATTAGAAAATAAGTAATTGAATGAAGAGATAATTCAATAGAATCACAACATGATATGTTTTCCTTAATTATTTGATTTTTTTACAAGTTTTCTTGCATATAATCATTAACTAAACAAACAAAACTAGCAACGCATGAAATCTATAGAAAATTGAATGCATTTTCATGCCAAATCCAGATCAATAAAATTTAAAAGACTAACCTTAGTTGATATCATCTTCACCACAAAGCTGATGTATTTGTTTATACGCCTCAGCAGCTTCTTCATAATTTTGGCAGTCAGCGCATTTACAACAATTCCAATTTGCTAATTAAGCACTACTGCATCATTATTATTGGTTTTGGTAGCATATTAGTTTAGCGCATTTATATCGATAGCTTTCATATTTTATGTTAATTGTATGTATAGACTGGGTTTGTGTGTTCGTTTTTGGAAATTGATTTTTTTCTTGTCTCCATTCTTTTCCTTGCCAGAGCATGGTGTTCAGCCGTTGCTCTTTTGACATAAAAAAACTTCATAACAATAGATGGAAATAACAAATGTTGTGCATCCCTATTATTTTTTTAAGTTAGTTTTTCAACTTACGTTATGGTTTGAATAAAAAGGAGAATAATGTTTTTTTGAAGGAAGGAGAAATAATGTTTAATAATATATATCAGTGTATCTCTTGTCTCGTGTATAATAATTATTTTATAATATATATTAGTGATGACAAATCATATGTTCAATACTTATGTCCTCGTGAGCTTAGCTCAGTTGGTTTGGATAATGCATAATATATCCAAGGTTCGGGGTTCAAACTCCGACCACTACCAAAATATGTTCAATACTTATTTTAAAATTTATATCAGAATGTCTTGTTTATAATAATTTTTAAAAATTTTGCGAAGTGACAACTTGTCTCGTTTAAAACAATTATTTTAAAATTCTGAAGTGATAAGTTGACCCTTGTATAATTTATTTTGTCAATCTTTTTTAAAACTTGTCTCTTAAACTATTCATATCACCACTCCCTCTCTCTCTCCCTCTCTCTCTCTCTCCCTCTCTCTCACATAACCAAGTGCGGTGTTGCCAAAGATCCCCAAACTCATCGACGGTGTCTCTCACTCCGACGCCGAAACTTCCGTTGTTGAGAATCACAACTCGCCGGAAGGTCAATAACCTAAGGCTTTAAATCAATTCTTCTCCTTTTCATTCATTCCCATTTGACACTACTCTCTCCTTCAGAGGAATATTTGTAGTTGTTGTTAGATTGGTTTGGAAAGTTTTTTGGGGTCCCGAAAGTGTTTTTTATGCTGACTGTATCAGTCTTGCTTTCTCTGTTTTTTAGGTTCTGTTATGGGTATTGGGTGGATGCGTTGGTGGTGAATAATGTTTTTGTTTTATGTATCACTCTTTTTCTTTGGCATGATTTCTCTGCCATGAGTTACCATGTTATGCTTTATGTTTGATTTCATTGGTCTTTTGTATATCTTTAATTTTTTGTTATTCTGAGTTTATACGGGCATTTGCTTTGTGTTTTTGTGCATCTTATTTTGATACAAGGGCAAGAACTGAAGTTCTTTCGATTGAAATTTCTCAATATTTGCTCTTTTTTTTCCTTCTTATTTTTTCGTGAATGATGCAAACTATCATATTATGTTTTTGTTTAGGGTGAAACTTCTATTTTTGGATCTTCTAACTAGAAAGTATTATTCTTCTATTTTTGAATTGGTAAACACAAAGTCTTTCCTATTAGGTCCTATGAGCATAACAAGGAGAACGACATTAGTGAAAACACAGTTATGCAGTAGTGTTGCAAGAGTGCAGGTTCTGTCATGGAGTGGTCTTGCTGATGTAGTTTTTTTTTTTCTTCCACGATTCAGCGGTGGTGTTTGTAGGCCGGCTAAACATGACTTTTACTGGTGTTAAAATCAGTCTTCAGTCTTTAGGTTTGTATATGTGCTTTAGTAAGTTCAAGTTTAAAATTTGACTGTTTTCATGAGAGGAAATAATTAAATATGAGAAGGGCATTAAATTGTGTGTATTAAAGTATGATTAAATTGTGGTTTGTTTGTGATTTGTTCAGTTTGTATGCCTTCACCTCTAATGGTTTAATTTTCTTCATGATAGCAAGTGCATATGTAATGGAAAGGATCTGAATACTACTATATGATTCAAATTTAAAGATATTAGAAGCTAGAAACACATGTCATATTACGATGATTCAAATTAAATTAAATTTCTCTTGTTTTCAAATTCATTCGTGCTTCTGTGTACGATTTCTAAAGCTGAACCACTTATGCATCATCTATAACAACGATTATTTTTTTATAATCAAAAGATACACTTCAATTAGCATCAACATTTAAGGTTTTTTCCATTAATAATAAAACAATTCAAACACCTCAAAATAAGTTACTTATATCTTATATTATAACGTCTCGACCCTTTCATTTTTAAGAAATGTCTCAACCTTTGCTAAAAAAAATAAAAATAAATGTCTCAACCCTTTAATCACTAGATTACACATTTTGAGATAAAAACTTTAATTGATATATATTGATTTATAAATAATAATTTACTCGAATAGTAAATAGTAAATCACACCCATAAATTACACAGGTCGAAGATCACTTATTACTTTCTAGGGTTAATAGTGCTTTTCACCCTGTAATATATGTCATTTTCGGTTTTCGCCCTTATAAAATTTTCGGTCTGATTTACACCCTCGTAAAATTTTTATTTTCCAGAAAACACCCCTAATAGGCCATTTTCAGAATTTTTTTAATTTGGTTTTTGAATGGCCTATTAAGGGTGTTTTCCGGAAAATAATTTTTTTACGAAGGTGCAAATCAAACCAAAAAATTTTATAGGGACGAAAATCAGAAATGATATATAATACATGGTGAATAACACTATTAACCCTACTTCCTATTACGGTCGATAAGACCCGTGCGGTAACACGGGTCAAAAGTCTAGTTTAACTTTATTCCACACACCATATTTATTTCAAAGTTAATTTTCTCTCTTCACCAAAGAAATCTGGAAAACTCTCTCATTCTCAAATAAACCCTAGCCGCCGCCTCCTCCCTCCTTCAGTGTGTCTCCGGCGGTCGTTTCATTGCTCCACCATCTTCATCCTCTCCTTTTCATCTGTAATTATACTCTATCAAATTTCCCTACGACCATCTTTTCGGCTAGATCTTGACATCCCCGTACAAGCTTTTGAAAATCCATAACCATAAAAAGAGTCCCCTCCATCTTCTCTACAAAACCCATTTAAAAATATCAGGAACGGACAACCTTCGCCGGTGACCACCGCGCCGGGAAAGAGCTTACGTGTTTTCATCCCGATCTGGGTCAGTCTTCATCAAGGTCAAGTTCTTTACATATTTTGTTTCCATTACATGCAACAACAACAATACAAATCTGAAATTGGATGTGATTTTTTTTGTAGATGAATCTTTTCCGGTTTTGACCGGTTCTTGTATTTAGCATTTTTTGACACTGATCGGACCGGATGTAGATCCGGTTCAACCGGTTCTGTCCGGTTTTAATAACCTTGAACCCAACTTAGGTTTTGCTTATAAATAAATAAATAAATGATGCAACTTACAATCGCCCCTTCAATTTATTTAAACCACTGCCAATCCCAATCTTTGTTCTACCAGCTGTTTTGCAATTCTCCATCGCGACCTAAGGTACTTTCCTCGTTTCTCTATTACTGTTGCGGTTGATTTCTTTCTTGTTAATTGTCAATATTTTTACGGTTAGTTTAGGGTTGGATATGGGTTGGGCACCAACGAGCCACCGAATGAAACCAAAGGGCCACAATCGTCTCCCCGTTCCCGACCGTTTCGAGCCTTGGTTTCGGCGGGTGTTTTATATTGAATCTGAATCAACAATCAACAAGGCTTGAAACAACCATTGACAAACAGATATACATGACAAGAAGCATCCAGATCTTTAATAGGCGATTGGGTAATTACCTGCTCCGCCGATTCCTCGACCCTGACTAAAATACTATACTACCCTCTGTTTTAATTTTATATCTTGGTTTTTTATATAATTTTTTTTTTTAATAAAATCATATAAACATAGAACGCTTTTAAAAATAACTAAATATATGGTTTATGTCAATTTATTGTGTAAAGGGATTTAATGGGATCATTGAGATAGGAAAATAACCTCCTGCTGACTTAGGAGATGGAGATGAAATTTTGTTTAAGTGGATTGAGGATTGAGTGGGCTTGGACACTATATTACAAAAAAAAAAAAAAAAAAAAAAAAAAACTAGTCCAAGTTTGGACACTACACCGACATCCCAGTAGAATATATATTAAACAGTTTTAAAAAATTATCGAAAGTATTAGGTGCATTGGTTCATTTGCTTGAATACTATACGGGGATGGCAGTTCAAATTCCGACATGAACATATTTTTAGAATAAAATATTATTAATGCAATAAAAATATTAATAAAAACTATTGGGGATTGAACCCACACCTGCTAGGTGATTGCAAGATTGTCTATCCGCTGCCCCAACCATAAGTTATGTGAAATAATATTCCTAATATTGAAGATCTGCCACCCGCTCTTCCCCCACCTAATTTTGGTTGGCATGGTTGGCCAATGGCAGTTTGAAATTTTTGTCCACCTATGTAGTTAGTTTTTAATAATATAAAACTTTATTCATAATTTAACTTTATGTTTAATTGTATGTTTTTTGTTCTTCTTACCTTCTCGTTTGGCCTCTATGATACTATCAAACATGAATCCTTTTTTGCGTGTTTTGATTTATTTATTTATTTATTTTCCTCTTATTCCTTTATGTAATATAGTGTGGCTATGAATAGAAATAAGGATTCAATTACCCCCGCAAGTGATACTATGCAAAGATGCAATAAAGCAAAAGGAGAGGGAAAAGTTGCATGGCCTACTATCCGAAGCTGCAATAAAGTAAAAGGGAATGGAAAATTTGATGATGCAAGTCATGAACTTTGCCCTTACTTTGATAATCTTCCATCTCAATTAACTACCCACATTCTCCTAAAGCTTCCCATTAAGTCTCTTCTCATATGTAGATGTGTGTGCAAAATTTGGAATACACTTATATCAGAACCACATTTTGCTAAATTGCAATTTGAGCGAGCACCAGTTAGTTTCGTGATTCGAAATTTAGACAATATAGGAGTGTCAAGAAACCTATACCTTCTTGAGTGTGAAGCTGAAAAGTTTGAGATTGGAAGCAAAAATCATGTGAAGCTTGACCCTATATTCGAGCTTCCTCTTTGTAAAGACATATCATCTAGGGACAAAAATGACGCCAAATTTTATAAGGTGATAAAAAAAAAAAAATCCAAGATACGTTATTTTACTCTCACCTCAAGTAGGGACAAGTTTGGCATTGTGAATTCTTGCAATGGCTTGCTTTGTTTATCTGAAACATCTATCGGAAGCCCTTTAGTGATTTGCAACCCAGTAACGAGGGAATTCACAATACTTCCTGAACTTACTACGACTTCTGACTGGTTTAACCGTGCTCGGGCTCGGGTACAAGCTGGTTTTGGTTTCCAACCCAAAACTAATGAATATAAGGTGATCATAATGTGGAACAAATATGTTAGACGAAACAATCGTTTGGTGTTTGAGCGTGTAGTGCTCGAGATACACACGCTTGGAACACCATCATGGAGAAAGGTTGAAGTGGATCCTCAAATTTCTTTTTTGAAGCTTTTGAATCCAACATGTGTGAATGGCGCACTTCATTGGATTATATTTGAAACGGGGCAACAAAAGTCAATATTGTGTTTCAATTTTGAAAGTGAGAGGTTGCAGTCGTTTCCTTCTCCTCCACATGTGTTTGGAAATCATGATAATGGATTTCCCCTTAGCATGCCTATTAGATTGGGAGAATTGAAGGGATTTCTTTACATTTGTCATATATCGTCTCTTGAGAATGTTACAATGTGGGTTATGAATGAATATGGCATTGGAGAATCATGGACTATTGTTTACAGCATTGATACTTCGCTCTTGCTCATGCCGGGCACTTGTTTGGGCTATCCTGATCCGTGGCGTTGTGGTTGTTATTGGCTGTCTAAACACCACGAACCTGAGAAACATGAGTTCAAAGTTTTTCGAATTCAAGGGACAACTTTAGGAGAAGTTGAAGTAATTGAATATATTCCAAGTCTAATATCATTGAACGATGTCGTGAAAGGAGACAATGTTGAAGCGTTGAACACCCACTCATGGTACGAATGTAATATTTTATTTTGATCGAGTAAATGAATATGATTTTCTTTTAGAAATTACAATTTGACTCATAAGACGAAGATTCAATGGGACATATGTGAATTTCTTACGTTGTTGTCTATGTTTTGATTTCCAATTTTGTGAACAACCATGATCTATTTTTGTGTTGTTTTAATTTGTTATAATTTTAGTCCATTTTCGTTGCCTTTAATTACATATTAGCTTTAACAATTGTAAAAATACATGTTGACTCAATTATTTGTTGGAAAATGTTGTCAACACTCGCTCGTTTCAACACATTCTTTCTAACACCAATTCTCTTATTCTGTTAAATGCACATGGGTCCCACCACTATATGCGAGACTTGTTTTCAAAGTGGTAGGTCCTATATGTATTTCACCAATAAGAGAGTGTATGTTAGAAAGAGTGTTAAAATGAGTGTTGTTGACATTACTCCTATTTATTAATAATTACATCTTATAAATTTCTCTTAGAAATGTAACTTGGTCTAACACAACTCTACAAAACCGGCTTAAGATGTTAGAATTGTTTTCACATATAAACACTTGTTGAGACCATCTTTTATCCGATGTAGAACTCTTTAGCATATTCCTTTATACTTTTTGGGTTGATGGACGAGTAGGAAATGGATAGTTCTTGTAATGTTGGTTTTTGGATCTTCCTTGTTTGTTTAGTTGTGGATAGTTTCTCAAGACTATTTTATCCCCTACAAATTGTAGTTATAGCAAATTTTACTTAACCATTGTTCCTTAATTGTTTTAATTTTTTGTAGGTGGGAAAACGATATTACATGTGGAGAAAATGAAGTTCTTTCCATATCTCAACATATTGTTTGAGAGTTGGAAAGTACACGTTCTTCACCTGCACTTCTGGTGAAGAATTTGGTGAAGAGCCTGCTTCCTAATAAGAGTACGTTTGTTTTCGCATTGGAAGCCTTTGATGAATAATATATGAATTTCTATACAACAGGGAGGGTTAAAAGAGAAACTCTTCTATAGGCACAACCACAAATGATAAATATTTATTTAAACACGCCCACATCAAATATGCAAAAGTTAAAAGAGAATAAAACTAAATGATGTTGATTGAGGTGATCTAATTATTTTTGTTTTAAAATTTTCCATTTGATGTGAGTGCGTCCAAATATTTATCATTTGTGCTTGTGTTCATAGAAGAGTTTCCCGGTGGTAAGAGATAAAATTCCTGTTCTATCTTACCATTCTTTTAATTATTACAATTGTGTTTAACTACTGTTTGGGTTAAATAAGTAAATGGTCCCCCTAAATATATCAACATTTGATTTTAGTCCTCCAAAATTTTCGATCCATGAAATTAGTTCATACTTTTCTTTTTTGTCAACTCATGTATTCATGTTTTTTAATGAAATTTTCTAGAAATGGATTTTTCAAAAAAAAAAAAAAGTTTTTGGCAAAACATAAATTTAATATGAATTTTTATGTTTTTGGTGCTAAAACATTTATAACACTCATGTTTTGTTAAAAAAATCTAATTTTTTTTGGAAAATATTATCATACTTTTTCACACATTTCTGGAAAATTTCATGAAGGTTAAACATGAATTGACTAAAAAGTAGGTGAAAATTTTTGGAGGACCAAAAGCATAGGAAATATTTTAAAAGAACTAAAATCAAATGTTGGTTTATATAGGAGACCATTTACTTATTTAACCCTAACTATTTTGATGCATAGTTTGAAGTTAATTGTTGGCTCCGTAGATAATTACAAAGTTTGGATGCAAATAAATTAATAATTCTTGTGTGACTATTTTCTTCGAGAAAATAAGTAATTCTACTCTAAAACAAAACACATAATTTGATTTCCTATTTTTGTACATTTTGGAAGGAAGCAATAAAAATTATATTGGATACAATTAAGTTGGTCAATATGCTGAAGGCTGGATATTGTTACTCAAAATTTTGTTTAAATTGACAGGAAAATTTGGAAATACAGAAGGCTGGGTATGTTATTAAAACGAAGTCAATCAATATGCTGAAGAGAATTTTTTGAGCTGGAGGAAACATCCGCAAAGTTTCGGAGCCGTGGAGCTGCATCAAAGAATTTTTTTTGTATGCTTTTGTTAAGTAATTTTAAACCAAATAAGGACTGAATTCTTTGATGGATTGGTTACATGATGTTGTATGCTTTTAAAGTTTGTTTTGAACTGCGATGTATTGCTGGTTCCTAATATGTTTTGTTTGAGTTAATGTTGAACTCAGTATACTTCTGTTTTGAACTGTGATGAATTGCTGGTTTCTAATATGCTTTGTTTGAGTCAACAGAGTTACACATTTCAAAATTTCATAATCAATAAGAATAATAGCTCGGACTTTCTTCCCTTAACATATTAATAAGAGAGTGTTGGGACATTGGTATGAAGTTGAAAGAAAATTGAATGGTTGGGAAGATTAAACACCAAGTCATGAGATTTTAACATAATGTTGCGTGAATTAAAAATCTTTTTAATTTTTAAATACTTGATATTGATAAAATAATAGTAATTATTATTATTTTTTATTCATGATGTCACTTTCCATAACTTTAATTTAGTTTATTTTGGTTGTGATCAAGATTGAGAATTTAACTAAGTTTTCTATTTTTTCTTCATTCACTTCCAATTACTTTGTATCTTCCATTTTACTGGTTAGTTTCTTTCACAAGTTTAACTAAATTTGATTACAAAATTTCTATATAAATAAATGACTATAATGAGTCATAAATCACATCAAAATTGTTAAAAATAAATAAATAAATAAATCACATCAAAACATGAGTTGTCGAAAACTTTTTCTCTCTTCTCCCTCCAACTTGTGTTAACAAGTTATTCCTTTATAAATTAAACATGACTTTTACTGGTGTTAAAATCAGTCTTCAGTATCCCCGTGAGCTTAGCTCAGTTGGTAGGGATATTGTATATTATATGCATGAGGCGGGGTTCGAACCCCGCACACTTCATTTCTCCACAATTAAATTGTGTGAGCTCTAGCCACTAGGCTACTTGACCAAAAAGAATAATAATTCAGTCTTCAGTCTTTAGGTTTGTATATGTGCTTTAGTAAGTTCAAGCTTAAAATTTGACTGTTTTCATGAGAGGAAATAATTAAATATGAGAAGGGCATTAAATTGTGTGTATTAAAGTATGATTAAATTGTGGTTTGTTTGTGATTTGTTCAGTTTGTATGCCTTCACCTCTAATAGTTTAATTTTCTTCATGATAGCAAGTGCATATGTAATGGAAAGGATATGAATACAACTATATGATTCAAATTTAAAGATATTAGAAGCCAGAAACACATGTCATATTATGATGATTCAAATTAAATTAAATTTCTCTATTTCCAAATTCATTCGTGCTTCTGTGTACGATTTCTAAAGCTGAACCACTTATGCATCATCTATAACAGCGACTATTTTTTTATAATCAAAAGATACACCTCAATTAGCATCAACATTTAAGGTTTTTTCCATTAATAATAAAACAATTCAAACACCTCAAAATAAGTTACTTATATCTTATATTATAATGTCTCAACCCTTTTATTTTTAAGAAATGTCTCAACCTTTGCTAAAAAAAAAAAAAAAAAAAATATCAACCCTTTAATCACTAGTTTACACATTTTGTGATAAAAACTTTAATTGATATATATTGATTTATAAATAATAATTTACTCGAATAGTAAATAGTAAATCACACCCATAAGGGTCCGTTTGGTTCGAGAATTAGGAGGGGACGGGAGGGGAGGGATTTTTACGGAGGGGAGATATTTTTAATTAAAAGTGTGTTTGGTTCACAAGGGGAGGGGAGGGATTTTAACAGTATTTTACCGTTTTACCCTTAAACTTAATTAAATAAAAGAAACTGTTTGTTTTTACGATTTCAGAAACTGACAAAGACAAGCACACATCTAAGCCGCTATTTTATCTTAAACTGGCTCATGTATTTTGCTCCAAGCATCATATTGTTTTTTTTTTTTGACTTTTTTTATCGGAGCAATTCTTTGTAATATTTTTTTTATAAGAGCAATTCTTTGTAATCCTTGCATTTTTTTCCAATTACTTTCGTAAAAAATAGCATAGCTCTTAAATATAGGACATAAGAATTTTCAAAATCATGGATAGTGCTTATTAATTAACAATTGTAAGACAAATGAAATTTGTTGCATATGAACAAATAAGACACATGAAAGTGACTATGACTACTGTTAATATTTTATTAATATAAAAATGTACCTTAAAATATGGGTAGAATCTAGTGCTACTAGAAATTTCCAAGGGGATCGTTGATCCATCAGGTTGTACAATAAACTTTTCTTCCAATTCAAGAATAGCTTTCAAAACTTGATGGAGATGACGGCTAATTGTCTCACCCGAACGACGAAACCAAAAGTTGACTTCACGATTTTTAGCATTATGGGTTAGTATGTAAAGTGATTTTGCAACTTGTTCTTCCACACTTGACCATCTTGTAGGTCGTAAGCCCCCTTCTCTTTCTAACATATCGCATAACTTTAAAAAAGTTTGAGGACCCATTCTTATTATATTTCTACTAGTTTCACTATTTTTAAGTCGATACATTACTTCTTCACGCACCCTTTCTCTCGGAGAGCTCATACTATAACTTTTTTTTTTTTTACGAGATTCAAATATAACAAAAGACAACAACACACATAAGCTGAGCTATAGCTCTTCGGCGCAAATCAAACCATCTATTGATAGCAATTTCCTGATCTTGATGATCCATCTAATCGCATAAAATTAATTTCTAGATTATATAACTCTTATACTACAATTACATATAGACATGTAATAAACTACAACAAACATATTTATATATAAACGAGGCCATGATCAATATATGGAAGAAAAAAAAATGAAACAAAGCATATAGAAAGAAAAGCAGAATGTAAAAAAGAAAAAAAAATCATGATTAATGTATAGATATATGGAAGATAAAAAAAATGAAACAAAGCATATAGATTAATGTACAGAAAAATAAAGCCAAGATTTTACACAACAAGACATGTAGGATCGGTGAATTAACAGTGAAAAAAAACACTACTAGGTTGTGATTATCCTATTTTAGCTAGAAGTGAAGATTTGCATTTTATATAAGCTGTATCTGATACTCCAACAACAATAAGTATCAATAAAAATAATGCACAGCTTTGAGGATGGATAATGTAGTGTGCCAACAGGAACAAGTTCAATAGCCAGCATCAGCATGCTTGAGAGAGGTTTTAAGTGGGAACATGTGAAATGTAAACATGTCCTGAGTTTTTACTGTTCGTTTGCCTGTAGGCTGTAGCTATTTTATGCAAAATTTTATTTGTATATTTCTGTTCTCATGGTAAATTATTTTATTTTTTTAAAACTATGTGCGTTTTTAGTGAATTTCATTTTCAATTTGATTCAATGATTACGAGTTATATTCAGCTAATCCGATAATAGTAAGGTTGTGTAGTGAAAAAAAATTCTGGTCAAGATTTTACACAACAAAACATGGATAGGTGAATTAACTGTGAAAAAAAAAACAAGCAACAACAAGTATAATAATCTGAATTAAAATAAAATAATAATAATAATAATAAAACTTCAACGATTTCATCAAAAAAAAAAATGACTTCAACGATTTTAAAAGTGCAAAAAAAACAATACTCTCAAATGAATGGATCAATACCATAAGAAAAAACACACTATGAAACAAACAAGTCACCGTAAGGATAAAGCAACAATTTAAACAATAAAGTTCCAACAACGATAACGATTAAACAAGAATAATAAAGTAGCGAATCAATAACGATGTAATTAATAATACTACGATATAGACAATGAGATGATGAAATTACTCACAATTCACTTTGGAGGAAGCCTCAAGCAGTCGTTGACAACAACAAAGTAGTAGTAAGAGCGGTTTGTACATCTAACAAATAAGAGTGGTAGATTATATAATAATAAAAATTGTTACAAGGAAAATATAACAAAATAATAATAATAATTGTTACAAGAATAAGATAACCTAATAATAATAATAAGATTGTTATAAAAATAATATAATCTAATAATAATAAAAGTTGTTACAAGGTTAATATTGAGATTTGAAATTAATTTAAGGATAATTATGGCAATGCAATAAAATTTTAAAGAGATTTGCTCCCCTCCCCTCCCCTTCCCTTCCCTTCCCTTCCCTTCTAAAAATTGAACCAAACACTTCAAATTAAAAATCTCCCCTCCCCTTCCCTCCAAAACTCTCGAACCAAACGGACCCTAAGTTACACAGGTCGAAGATAACTTATCACTTTCTATTACAGTCGATAAGACCCGTGCTGTAATAAGGGTCAAAAGTCTAGTTTAACTTTAGGCAAATTCAACGGTACACCCACTATATTTGAGTGTACCGATACACTCACTTTTTAAATTCATAGTTAAATGAGTTGTTTTTTGAAAAAATATATTATTTTTTTATCATTTATAATTATAATAACTAAATTTTATTCATCAAAAATGTCAACGAAATAATTTTTTATTTTTTAAAATTTTTATCACTCATAATTGAGAACATTCATTATTTTTTACGATAATATGTAAAAAAAAAAAAAGTTATTATGATTCTTATAAACAATTAAATGATGTTTTTTCTTATGAAATGTTGTTTTATAAAATATAAATATTGACAAATAGCTATTTAATACATAAAAAATGATCGTTCATTTATAAAATTAAGAAGCATGAGTACCGATACACCTCATTTTGTGAGTGTACCGTAGAAGTTCCCTTAACTTTATTCCACACACACCATATTTATTTCAAAGTTAATTTTCTCTCTCTTCACCAAAGAAATCTGGAAAACTCTCATTCTCAAACAAACCCTAGCCGCCGCCGCCACCCTCCTTCAGTGTGTCTCCGGCAGTCGTTACATTGCTCCACCATCTTCATCCTCTCCTTTTCATCTGTAATTATACTCTATCAAATTTCCCTACGACCATCTTTTCGGCTAGATCTTGACATCCACGTACA
Source organism: Medicago truncatula (assembly GCF_003473485.1). Taxonomy (NCBI): domain Eukaryota; kingdom Viridiplantae; phylum Streptophyta; class Magnoliopsida; order Fabales; family Fabaceae; genus Medicago; species Medicago truncatula. Next base: position 2,867,940 of record NC_053046.1, read on the forward strand.
AGCTTTTGAAAATCCATCACCATAAAAAGAGTCCCCTCCATCTTCTCTACAAAACCCATTTAAAAATATCAGGAACGGACAACCTTCGCCGGTGACCACCACGCCGGAGCTTGCAACCACCGCGCCGGGAAAGAGCTTACGTGTTTTCATCCCGATCTGGGTCAGAATTTTTACACAAACACTTAAAACTGGGCTGTTGTCTTCATCAAGGTCAAGTTCTTTACATATTTTGTTTCCATTACATGCAACAACAACAATACAAATATGAAATTGGATGTGATTTTTTTTGTAGATGAATCTTTTCCGGTTTTGACCGGTTCTTGTATTTAGCATTTTTTGACACTGATCGGACCGGACGTAGATCCGGTTTCCGGTTCTTGTATTTAGCATTTTTTGACACTGATCGGACCGGACGTAGATCCGGTTTCCGGTTCAACCGGTTCTGTCCGGTTTTAATAACCTTGAACCCAACTTAGGTTTTGCTTATAAATAAATAAAAAAATGATGCAACTTACAATCGCCCCTTCAATTTATTTAAAGACTAATACCTCAAATTCGTCCTTGAATTTTAAAAAATCGGTCAATTTCGTCCCTGAATTTTGCGAAATATCAAATTAGTTCCTGAATTTACAAAATGTCAATCAAATCAGTCCCTCCGTTAAGTTGGTCTGTTAACGGAGGTGACGTGTAACGTTAACCTCTGACAAAGCTTACCACTTCAGATGCCACGCAAGCAGGAACCAAACTGATTGATTTACGCAAAAACCCTAATTTTTTTGATTAAATTTGAAATTCATAGATCAAGTGGTCTGCCTTGTAGAATCGGTGTTCAGAATTGATGGGTGGTGCGCGAATGGGCAAAATCAACTGCAACAACCGGTATTCATCTTCAAGCTCTAGGTGTATTTTGGAGGACAAGGTTGATGGATAAAGTTGATTGTGTAAGAAGTGAGCTTAGGTTGATTAAGATATTGATATGAATATTTTGTTTGATTGAGTTGTTTAAAATGATATTGTAATGTGCCAAGTCCATGTAATGTTGTAATGAAAATAGATTGTCAATGAATGAACCAAACCTTTATGTCAAAATATTTCAATGAAATTGGTCCTTGAATTATATACATATCCATCATATCGATCCTCAAATTAGTTTAAATATCATCAAATAGGTCTTTGAATTTTCACAACAGATATCACTGTGATCCTTGGTGCATACATTTGCTGAACAAAGTAAAAAGTAAAAGACATGCACTTTGATTATAAAAAGACAGACATTTTCATATTATCATAAGTCATATATTTGATGTTCATAAGTCATTACATAGCCAAAAGAATAACATTATATAGCCATCAAATCATTACATAGCCAAAAGAATAACATTATATAGCCATCAAGTCATCAAATCATTTGATGTTCTTAAGTGATTACATATCCAAAAAAGCGTAAACTAAACAAGTCCAAAAAACATTAATTAAACTAGTCCAAAAACATAATTTAAACATGCATCAATGCTATAGAAATCCTGGAGTTGGGATAAACTCCATGTATTAGGGTTGAGTAGAAGCGGATGACCCGTAATTTGGATTTGGAACTCTAATAACTCCAAGAGCAGTTGGATCTTGTGGAGCAGGACCCCTCAATGGTGTTTGTTTATGCATGTCATTTGAAATCATTGGTCCTCTCATGCCATATCTCCTTGTACTCATTATCTGCAAATAAAATCAATCATATGAGCCCTTAAATTATAACAAAATCCATCAAATTAGTCCTCAAATTATGACAGTAAGTCTCAAATCGATCCAAGACAACACAGGTAATAGAGGGGTATAATTGGAAACACAGGAAAAAAATACTGAAATGTTAAATATCGAATTTTGACCATTTCCATCAATTTAGTCCTTGTACACGTGGCTGACTTGCTGACACGTGTACAAGACAACAAGCATGCAAGAAGCCACATCATCACTATTAATGGACCTTTTGGACGGAGGGACGAATTTGTTGGACGTCTGTAAAATTCAGGGACTAATTTGATTTTCGAAAAATTCAGGGACGAAATTGACCGATTTTTCAAAATTCAAGGACGAATTTGAGGTATTAGTCTTATTTAAACCACTGCCAATCCCAATCTTTGTTCTACCAGCTGTTTTGCAATTCTCCATCGCGACCTAAGGTACTTTCCTCGTTTCTCTATTACTGTTGCGGTTGATTTCTTTCTTGTTAATTGTCAATATTTTTACGGTTAGTTTAGGGTTGGATATGGGTTGGGCACCAACGAGCCACCGAATGAAACCAAAGGGCCACAATCGTCTCCCCGTTCCCGACCGTTTCGAGCCTTGGTTTCGGCGGATGTCGATTCCAGCGGGTGTTTTATATTGAATCTGAATCAACAATCAACAAGGCTTGAAACAACCATTGACAAACAGATATACATGACAAGAAGCATCCAGATCTTTAATAGGCGATTGGGTAATTACCTGCTCCGCCGATTCCTCGACCCTGACCAAAATACTATACTACCCTCTGTTTTAATTTTATATCTTGGTTTTTTTTTTATATATATATATATATATATATATATATATATATATATATATATATATATTTTTAATAAAATCATATAAACATAGAACGCTTTTAAAAATAACTAAATATATGGTTTATGTCAATTTATTGTGTAAAGGGATTTAATGGGATCATTGAGATAGGAAAATAACCTCCTGCTGACTTAGGAGATGGAGATGAAATTTTGTTTAAGTGGATTGAGGCTTGAGTGGGCTTGGACACTATATTACAAAAAAAAAAAAAAAAAAAAAACTAGTCCAAGTTTGGACACTACACCGACATCCCAGTAGAATATATATTAAACAGTTTTAAAAAATTATCGAAAGTATTAGGTGCATTGGTTCATTTGCTTGAATACTATACGGGGATGGCAGTTCAAATTCCGACAGGAACATATTTTTAGAATAAAATATTATTAATGCAATAGAAATATTAATAAAAACTATTGGGGATTGAACCCACACCTGCTAGGTGATTGCAAGATTGTCTATCCGCTGCCCCAACCATAAGTTATGTGAAATAATATTCATACTATTGAAGATCTGCCACCCGCTCTTCCCCCACCTAATTTTGGTTGGCATGGTTGGCCAATGGCAGTTTGAAATTTTTGTCCACCTTTGTAGTTAGTTTTTAATAATATAAAACTTTATTCATAATTTAACTTTATGTTTAATTGTATGTGTTTTGTTCTTCTTACCTTCTCGTTTGGCCTCTATGATACTATCAAACATGAATCCTTTTTTGCGTGTTTTGATTTATTTATTTATTTTCCTTTTATTCCTTTATGTAATATAGTGTGGCTATGAATAGAAATAAGGATTCAATTACCCCCGCAAGTGATACCATGCAAAGATGCAATAAAGCAAAAGGAGAGGGAAAAGTTGCATGGCCTACTATCCGAAGCTGCAATAAAGTAAAAGGGAAAGGAAAATTTGATGATGCAAGTCATGAACTTTGCCCTTACTTTGATAATTTTCCATCTCAATTAACTACCCACATTCTCCTAAAGCTTCCCATTAAGTCTCTTCTCATATGTAGATGTGTGTGCAAAATTTGGAATACACTTATATCAGAACCACATTTTGCTAAATTGCAATTTGAGCGAGCACCAGTTAGTTTCGTGATTCGAAATTTAGACAATATAGGAGTGTCAAGAAACCTATACCTTCTTGAGTGTGAAGCTGAAAAGTTTGAGATTGGAAGCAAAAATCATGTGAAGCTTGACCCTATATTCGAGCTTCCTCTTTGTAAAGACATATCATCTAGGGACAAAAATGACGCCAAATTTTATAAGGTGATAAAAAAAAAAAAATCCAAGATACGTTATTTTACTCTCACCTCAAGTAGGGACAAGTTTGGCATTGTGAATTCTTGCAATGGCTTGCTTTGTTTATCTGAAACATCTATCGGAAGCCCTTTAGTGATTTGCAACCCAGTAACGAGGGAATTTACAATACTTCCTGAACTTACTACGACTTCTGACTGGTTTAACAGTGCTCGGGTACAAGCTGGTTTTGGTTTCCAACCCAAAACTAATGAATATAAGGTGATCATAATGTGGAACAAATATGTTAGACGAGACAATCGTTTGGTGTTTGAGCGTGTAGTGCTCGAGATACACACGCTCGGAACATCATCATGGAGAAATGTTGAAGTGGATCCTCAAATTTCTTTTTTGAAGCTTTTGAATCCAACATGTGTGAATGGCGCACTTCATTGGATTATATTTGAAGCTTGGCAACAAAAGTCAATATTGTGTTTCAATTTTGAAAGTGAGAGGTTGCAGTCGTTTCCTTCTCCTCCACATGTGTTTGGAAATCATGATAATGGATTTCCCCATAGCATGCCTATTAGATTGGGAGAATTGAAGGGATTTCTTTACATTTGTCATAGATCGTCTCTCGAGAATGTTACAATGTGGGTTATGAATGAATATGGCATTGGAGAATCATGGACTATTGTTTACAACATTGATACTTCGCTCTTGTACATTCCGGGCACTTGTGTGGGCTATCCTTATCCGTGGCGTTGTAGTTTTTATTGGCTGTCTAAACACCACGAACCTGAGAAACATGGGTTCAAAGTTTTTCGAATTCAAGGGACAACAGAAGTTGAAGTAATTGAATATATTCCAAGTCTAATATCATTGAACGATGTCGTGAAAGGAGACAATGTTGAAGCGTTGAACACCCACTCATGGTACGAATGTAATATTTTATTTTGATTGAGTAAATGAATATGATTTTCTTTTAGAAATTACAATTTGACTCATAAGACAAAGATTCAATGGGACATATGTGAATTTCTTACGTTGTTGTCTATGTTTTGATTTCCACTTTTGTGAACAACCATGCTCTATTTTTGTGTTGTTTTAATTTGTTATAATTTTAGTCCGTTTTCGTTGCCTTTAATTACATATTAGCTTTGACAATTGTAAAAATACATGTTGACTCAATTATTTGTTGGAAAATGTTGTCAACAATCGCTCGTTTCAACACATTATTACTAACACCAATTCTCTTATTCTGTTAAATGCACATGGGTCCAACCACTATATGCGAGACTTGTTTTCAAAGTGGTAGGTCCTATATGTATTTCACCAATAAGAGAGTGTAAGTTAGAAAGAGTGTTAAAATGAGTGTTGTTGACATTACTCCTATTTATTAATAATTACATCTTATAAATTTCTCTTAGAAATGTAACTTGGTCTAACACAACTCTACAAAACCGGCTTAAGATGTTAGAATTGTTTTCACATATAAACACTTGTTGAGGCCATCTTTTATCCGATGTAGAACTCTTTAGCAAATTCCTTTATACTTTTTGGGTTGATGGACGAGTAGGAAATGGATAGTTCTTGTAATGTTGGTTTTTGGATCTTCCTTGTTTGTTTAGTTGTGGATAGTTTCTCAAGACTATTTTATCCCCTACAAATTGTAGTTATAGCAAATTTTACTTAACCATTGTTCCTTAATTGTTTTAATTTTTTGTAGGTGGGAAAACGATATTACATGTGGAGAAAATGAAGTTCTTTCCATATCTCAACATATTGTTTGAGACTTGGAAAGTACACGTTCTTCACCTGCACTTCTGGTGAAGAATTTGGTGAAGAGCCTGCTTCCTAATAAGAGTACGTTTGTTTTCGCATTGGAAGCCTTTGATGAATAATATATGAATTTCTATACAACAGGGAGGGTTAAAAGAGAAACTCTTCTATAGACACAACCACAAATGATAAATATTTATTTAAACACGCCCTCATCAAATATGCAAAAGTTAAAAGAGAATAAAACTAAATGATGTTGATTGATGTGATCTATTTATTTTTGTTTTAAATTTTTCCATTTGATGTGAGCGCGTCCAAATATTTTTCATTTGTGCTTGTGTTCATAGAAGAGTTTCCCAGTGGTAAGAGATAAAATTCACTGTTCTATCTTACCATTCTTTTAATTATTACAATTGTGTTTAACTAGAAAATGTTGATTAACTATTTAGGTTAAATAAGTAAATGGTCCCCCTAAATATATCAACATTTGATTTTAGTCCTCGAAAATTTTCCATCCATGAAATTAGTCCATACTTTTTTGTCAACTCATGTGTAACCTTCATGTTTTTTAATGAAATTTTCTAGAAATGGATTTTTCAAAAAAAAAAAAAAAGTTTTTGGCAAAACATAAATTTAATATGAATTTTTATGTTTTTGGTGCTAAAACATTTATAACACTCATGTTTTGTTAAAAAAATCTAATTTTTTTTGGAAAATATTATCATACTTTTTCACACATTTCTGGAAAATTTCATGAAGGTTAAACATGAATTGACTAAAAAGTAGGTGAAAATTTTTGGAGGACCAAAAGCATAGGAAATATTTTAAAAGAACTAAAATCAAATGTTGGTTTATATAGGAGACCATTTACTTATTTAACCCTAACTATTTTGATGCATAGTTTGAAGTTAATTGTTGGCTCCGTAGATAATTACAAAGTTTGGATGCAAATAAATTAATAATTCTTGTGTGACTATTTTCTTCGAGAAAATAAGTAATTCTACTCTAAAACAAAACACATAATTTGATTTCCTATTTTTGTACATTTTGGAAGGAAGCAATAAAAATTATATTGGATACAATTAAGTTGGTCAATATGCTGAAGGCTGGATATTGTTACTCAAAATTTTGTTTAAATTGACAGGAAAATTTGGAAATACAGAAGGCTGGGTATGTTATTAAAACGAAGTCAATCAATATGCTGAAGAGAATTTTTTGAGCTGGAGGAAACATCCGCAAAGTTTCGGAGCCGTGGAGCTGCATCAAAGAATTTTTTTTGTATGCTTTTGTTAAGTAATTTTAAACCAAATAAGGACTGAATTCTTTGATGGATTGGTTACATGATGTTGTATGCTTTTAAAGTTTGTTTTGAACTGCGATGTATTGCTGGTTCCTAATATGTTTTGTTTGAGTTAATGTTGAACTCAGTATACTTCTGTTTTGAACTGTGATGAATTGCTGGTTTCTAATATGCTTTGTTTGAGTCAACAGAGTTACACATTTCAAAATTTCATAATCAATAAGAATAATAGCTCGGACTTTCTTCCCTTAACATATTAATAAGAGAGTGTTGGGACATTGGTATGAAGTTGAAAGAAAATTGAATGGTTGGGAAGATTAAACACCAAGTCATGAGATTTTAACATAATGTTGCGTGAATTAAAAATCTTTTTAATTTTTAAATACTTGATATTGATAAAATAATAGTAATTATTATTATTTTTTATTCATGATGTCACTTTCCATAACTTTAATTTAGTTTATTTTGGTTGTGATCAAGATTGAGAATTTAACTAAGTTTTCTATTTTTTCTTCATTCACTTCCAATTACTTTGTATCTTCCATTTTACTGGTTAGTTTCTTTCACAAGTTTAACTAAATTTGATTACAAAATTTCTATATAAATAAATGACTATAATGAGTCATAAATCACATCAAAATTGTTAAAAATAAATAAATAAATAAATCACATCAAAACATTATATTGAGTTGTCGAAAACTTTTTCTCTCTTCTCCCTCCAACTTGTGTTAACAAGTTATTCCCTTATGAATTAACAATGCTCTTAAGACCATGGTCTATTTTTGGTATAATGTTCTTCCGAAATTAAGAATGATTTTAAGAACATAGTTCATTCGATAATATATGTCCTTTCAAAATAAAGAGTATTCTTAAATTCATAGTCTTTTTCAAGAATAATGCCCTTTTGGAATTCACAATGATTTAAGAATAATGCCCCTCTAGGGTTATTGTATCCTTCTGCAGAATGTGGAGCTTGGGGAGGAGTATTTGAACATAGGTCATCATTATGCGCTACTAGCCCACATCTAAAACAGAACATTGGTAGATTTTCATATCTGAAATCTACCTAGTTAATTCCATCAACATCATTACCAATATACATTTCAGCCTTTATAGGGGGAGTTAATGTCAAAAAGAATCTTAGCTTTCACTATCCTAGCACTATCATGGTAATCATACAATCCAACATCCAAAACCTGACCAATTTGAGACCCAATTTGGTTACCCATACAAATAGATCTACAGTGAAGTGGGAGGCCCCACATCTGGACCCAAAGAGGAATTTTAGAGAAATCTAGTTCACTAGGATTAACCTTTCTATCCCAAGAATGAAGAACTAACCAGCAGTTGCGTATTATCCATGGATTTCCTTTTAGAATTCTTGTCAGATCTTGTTCTTTATCCATAGATATCTGATACAATTTTCCTTCTATTTCTGTAATCTTCAATCCTGCAGGTTTGGACCAAATTCCAGCCATAGAGTTGTGTAAAGAAGGTGTAGGAATGGATTTGTCAGAGAGAATCTTTTCAATCAAGCTGTTCTTGCAAGTGTTAATACTTTCTTGGAGATCATCTTCTTGATAATAGCAAAACGGTTCAGAATCTGGTGACTCCCCAGGGGGTGATTCTTGATGAGAAGGTTGTTGAAAAGAATCAGTCTGGTCTGGTGCATACTAGTGTCCACTGGTTGAATCTTGACCATCATGAGCGCCATGGATTTGTTGTTGATAAGATTGTTGGTTTGTGGAGAAGAGGTTAGGATTGTTTGTTATGATAGGGGTTACGTTTGCAACCTTTTGAATTTTTGTAGGACGGTGGGAATCTGGGGAAAGAATAGGGTGGAGTTGCTGATGTTGGGAGTCAGAGACGGCTCCAGAAGTGGAAGGGAGAGACATGATGAGATAAGGCAGAGGGGAAGGGAACCACAATGAGCAAAAGAAAGGAAAGAAGCAAGATTGGTAACGATGGTGAGATGAGAAAAACACGATTGGTAATGATGATGGGATGAGCCTAAAGAAGAGGCAAAGGAAAAGAAGACAAAAACCAAGTGATGAAACTTCCAAGAACAGAGGGAAAAAAATTCAATTAATAACAAAGGGGAAACATCACAAGATGTAAAACTACGAATCAACTATCATCAAAAAGGAGATGAAGGAAAACTGAAAGCCGTTGGTAAAAATATTTAGTGGCATGTAAGTGTTGATGTTCGAACCTCAAATTTTTTACTTATTCACATTAACGTGTGAATTTCTTTCTAGTCAATATGTTATTTGAAGAAATAAAAAAAAAAAATCTAATCTTCCATAAAAAAAAATCTAATCTTATATAAATATTGATACCCACTTTAGTAATTTTGCATTCAAAATCAATTTTGATCCAAATTATTCAAACAACATAAATTTATTTATAAGAATCACTTTTACATATTATATCCAAACATAAATCAATTTACATGCAAGTCATTTTTAACTCAAATCAATTATATCAAAATCAATTCTATTAACCTCAATTATCTCGACGTAGAACCAAACACACACTGAGTAGCCCACATGGGAAAAAAAGAAGATGCGACTACTTTTACAAATGTTATTATAAGCAGCGTTCTTTTGTCAAACTTTCTGTTTTGACATCATATACTTGTTAAAAATTGAAAAACTTCTTGCATAAGTAAACTACTTTCAACTGCTGGATCTTGGATCTTGTAATTCGTTATTACTCTTCCACTAGTTGACAATATGTGCTTGAGCAATAGACACAAGGAAATTGTTATATGTACATCATCGTCCTAAAGCTTATAACAATATCCCATTCAGGATTCAACTATGAATGGAAATGTATTTCACTTGAGAGATTGCAGGGAAAATGTTTCGAATGAGTATAGATTCCATCATTTTTAAAATGCTTCGCAGTGATTTTTCTACTTTGCTTTTTTAGAAAATCATGGCAACAGTTAAAATTCTTACTGTAAGGATCAAGTTCAAGACCCTTTTTTTGCATTAATATATATATTATAAAAACAACCAGAATTTGTTGGGGTCATGCTAAAAAGGAAATTAAAAACTAACTTTTAATTTTTATATTGAAAAGATACATTTTTAAGTTTTTGAAATATTAAATACACAATTTTCAATATTATATTTTTATATATTTTTTTGGTTTATTATATTTGATTTCTTAACTTATGTGTAAGTGTACAAATCAGCATTTTCCTATAACATTTTGTATAAGTGAATTATCACTTAATAACACATTTTCATGTTATCAACTTGAAAGTTACATAAATATCTCCCTTATCATGTCATCAGAATTCAGTCTCAACATAAATAAAAAAAAAAAAAAAAATCTGGAAAACTAAAATCGCGGTTAGAAACATGAGGGCTAAATTTGTGAATGAAACAATATAGAGGGACTAAAATGCATTTAACACACACAACAAATTTACATATCAATGTCATACTCTAACAACTTCATGTAAATCAAAACTTGAAATAGATAGAGGTGTCCCAATTAATAAGGAATGAAGATGTAGAATGAATTAAGCCGATAGGCAAGTAAAAAGATGATCATCGACAAGTGAGTATTGATGATGAGTGAAGGACATGGTTTTAACGTTGTCCTTAATCCTCTCATTGCTATTATTCCAATGTGAATGTGTTTGAGAGCCTTTTATGGAAGCCACCTTAGCTGCAAGTTTTTTCTCAAGTCTTCTCTTTCTAACATAATCTTCTGGAATGAACACATCCATCATATAACTTTTTCTTCTAAGTTCCAAGATGAGGTGAAACCTAATGTAAGTGAAAATTGGTAAATGTGTGTAGAGCATGTGGTGTGATGAGTGATGACAATGTACGAGGATATAAATAAAGGGGACAAGATAGTGAAATACTAGGGGCGTTTGTACCATGTTTTGAGTTAAACTGGGACCTAAATTTTGGTATTTCAGTTTGGTAGTTTTGCTCATAAAATAATGGGCCCCTTAGAGTTCCTTTTCGTGTCCAAATCAAAACTGTTCGAACTTGAACTGTACTTGCCGACTCAAGAATTAACTTATCGGTTATGCTAATAGTTTTGTTGTGAACATAGTATTTAATTAATAAAAAAAATAGTGTAAAGCATTGTACCCAAAAAAAATATATATATATATAGTGTAAGGCCCTAATTTAGTCTTTTAAGTAACATTAAAACTTTGTAAAAAAAAAAGTAACATTAAAACATTCCTAAAAAAAATAAAAAGTAACCCTAAAACATCTACAATAAAGCTACTCCAACTTCTGAATACTTGGACGGAGAGAATTGATATTTGAACAACCATTTTTATATAACTTTTGTACAATTTTCTCTCTATACTCACATTATTTTCTTATTCTCTTTCTTCCTTTTTCTCTCTCCATTATTTTTGACCAATGAAAAGAGATAACAACAAGGTTGTCCCAAAAATTGTACTAAATAATTGTTTAAATATCATTATTCTTGGACGGAACTTGCAAATATATACAACTCATTTATATATTTAAAAATTAATATAATAAGTATTCAATTCTTTTTCCTTAAAAAAAGGTATTCAATTCTTTTAATGGGGAGCACAGCAAAAAAAGAGTTATTAAATAGTTTTTATTAATAATTTTATACTACCATTATATTATGGAAATGTTAACAAGTGTCACCGAGACACACTTTAAGACATTTAAATAGTACTCACTCCGTTCCAGAATAGATGATCTAGTTGACTCCGTCACATGTACCAATATATACGCTTTATCTTTGATATCTTCAATTCTCTACTAAAAAAAATTATGAAAACTTAATATTTTAAAAATATTCATCGAGACGAATCCAACAACATCTTATATGATATTATTTATCTTTGTGAATTAGTAGAAAAATATGGTGAAAGTATGTTAAGTCAATAATGTATATTATCAAATATGTCATCTATTGAGGGACAGATGGAGTAATGTTTTATGAGAATTATTGTATTTAATGCATTGAAAATTGAAACAATTGACTTTTTTTAATGGACAATTTCTTAAAATAGAATGCTTAAAGAGTGCTCAGAGGCACTCGTTAATAAGACCCTTATATTATTATGTTCTGCCATGAGAGTAACGTATAAAATATCAACCCTAGGGTACGATCATCCATACTAATCTTATATCTCATTATGCAAAAAAAGAAACATTATTACATCTACTTTTTTAAGTGTTTGGTTTCACTTTTAGATGCTTTAGAAGTGCTTTTCAAGTTCAAAAACAATTATAGTATTATAAAATTATGTTTGACATTTTGTTTAGAAATCAATTTTAGGTACCATAAGCAAATTTACATGAAGCTACTATTTATAGTTTTTTATTTTTCTTTCTAGAATTAATTTTAAAACACATTTATAATTCAACTTGCTTTTACATAAAAATTTATGAAAACACAAATCAATTAACTCAAAATCAATTATTGTCAAAGCATAACCCAACAAACACTAAATTTTATACTTTTTTGACTTAATTACACTTTTGGTCCTTGTGTTTTGGCCTACTCACGAAATTGATCATGCCCTTTTAAAACATAACAAAACGGTCCTTCAATTATCATTTTTGTTGCATTTTTCGTCCTACCTCCTATTTTCAAACTCCATAAACGCAGAGAAATGACAGTTTTAGGCGGTTTTAGAACTACCCCTATGCTCAACCATGAAATCAACAAGGAATAAAACATGTGGGCACAAGGAATCTATTATATTCAGCACACTAACAAAAAAAAACCCTAATTTGAAACATATCTTAGAAATTAGGGTTTTCTTGGTTAGTGTGTTGAATAAAGTGGATTCTTTGTACCCACATGCTTTATTCCTTGTTTATTTCATGGTTGAGCATAGGGGGTAGGTCTAAAACTGTCATTTCTCTACGTTTTTGGAGAATAAAATGGGGGGTAGGACGAAAAATGAAACAAAAATGATAATTGAAGGACCGTTTTGTTCTGTTTTAAAAGGGCAGGACCAGTTTCGTGAGTAGGCCAAAACACGAGGACCAAAAGTGTAATTAAGCCTATTTTTTTTAGGAAACTAAATTTCATACTTAATCTTTAAATATAAAAACACACACAAAATTACATATGAGTAAAAGACAAGCATGCAATAAACTCCAATTTTTTTGGATTTCAGAACCAAATAAGACACGGAAAATTATTATCAATAACAATAAAGATACTAATGATTATTTTGCAACAATTTTATATGAAATTTGTACATGTCTTTTGAGTCTCCAAAGTCAATCTTTTACTATTAAGTTAACCCTTAGAGGGAAAAAAAAAAAGACTACTTAAGATTATATTTGGAATTACTTTACTGTTTTCATATACTCAATTTAGAGATCAAGTGTATGAATAATTGATACTTGAGAGACTTGCTTTTCTATGAAGATATACTTGAGATACTAAATTAAAGGTTTCACTATGAAAATAATAATAACGAGTTTTTTAAAAATAACTTTACATTTAAATTATCAACAAATATCTAACTTTGTTTTAACATGAGAATAGTTTTTTTTTTTAAGCAACATGAGAATAGTTTAACATGACTAAATAACCAACATAGAATAGTGACTAATTGGTTTTAACATGTGATTAATTTGAAAAAAAATAATAATGAGTTTTTTAAAAATAGCTTTACATTTAAATGATCAACAAATATCTAACTTTGTTTTTTCCTTCAAAAAAAAATCTAACTTTGTTTTAACAATGATAATAGTTTAACATGACTAATTAACCAACATAGAATAGTGACTAATTGGTTTTAACATGTGATTAATTAATTAGTCACTATTTCACCCTACAAGTCAAAGAGCCAAGATTCTTTTGTTTTTTTTTTTTGAGAGAAAGAGCCAAGATTCTTAGTCGGTAAACAAGATAATATAATCAAATCTACCTATACTATCATTGATTGATAAAAGAACACGTGTGATCCCAATCAATGGATGGATCTAAAAATTTCAAAAGTTTAGTATGTGTGAGACTCAAGTGTCAAATAATATGACAGAAAAGCAATTGGATTAACTAAAACTGGATTAAACATTTTGAAACTCTATAAAGAGGTTCAATTTAGTCACGATTGAAGTGTGATACGATTGTGAGAAAACCCTAATATTAGCTTGAGTAAAGAATTTTAGCCATTGAAACACAATAATAATAACGCCAAAATGAAAGTGAAGCATCATGGTTGCTTACTTATTTGGGTAAGTGAGGGCATTACAAACGCGGTATCATCAAAATTAAGAAACGATGCATTGTGATTCAATTCAATTCAATTCAATGTGCTTGGTATATATCTATTCATATAACCAATGGATTGTTGACTGCTGTTTCTTTATTGTTCCATTATATACAATTTTCCCATTTCAATGTTGTGACTTACGTGCCTGGTGAATCTTATGAGTTACTTCTTGTTCGGTAGTTTAAGAAAATGACAATAATCGTTACATAAGTTGAGAAGTTAATGTTTGAATCTCATCATCAGTGGCGGATCTTGAACTTTTTTTCTGGGGGTGCCAAATATTTTTAGAATATATATATATATCAGTTTTAAAATATTAGTGAAATAATGAATTAGCCTAGTGGTTTATTTTCCTGAAACAACTATAGGGAACGGTGGTTCGATTCCCATTAGGACCTCTTTTTTTGAGTAAAGTATTAATAATACAATTGAAAATATAAAAAAAAACAGCTAACGAGGATCGAACCCACACGCAGCTGGGGGGTTTCGAAACTCACCAATCCACTGCAAAAACAATACTCCGTTTGAATTATCATGCATAATATGATAATTATAGTAAAGTTAGGGGATGCAGTGGCACCTGCCGGTCCCCACCAAGATCCGCCACTGCTCATCATCGTATTTAATTTAACAGTTTCGATATTTTTATCAATTGAATTAGAATTTATACAAATAAGTTAATTCCTTTCCTCTGTTTTCTATTATTTTATATTATTATCTCAACCATAATTTACTTTTTTTTTTTAAGAAGCTAAAATAAAATTATATAGAACCAAACGATTTTATTTTCTCTCTACAAAGAGTGCTGGAGAAAATAAAGAGAAAAATATTGTTACATCAAATAAAGGTATAAAACACCATAAGAAAGCAAAGAGAACCATTACATGTATAAAAGGGGATTAAACCACCAAATCGTTCTTGATTAGAAGGTCTGATTAAAATCATTTTAAATACAAGTAAGCATATCGAAATGGTAAGTTTGTTCCGCAACGGAAGAAAAAAATGGTATTGATTTTTTTCTTTGGACAAGAAAATGGTATTAATTTTTATGACCAAAATAGTATTATTTTTTTTTTTTCAGGTAGTCTATTGGTTAGAATTTACGGTGAATAAGTGGGATGTCCGAAGTTCGAACTCCGGCCCTGCATATAATAATGCATTATTCTATCATCTAAGCTATGCTCACGGCACATAGTATTTTTATTTTACTTGGACTTCCAAAGTGTTCCAAACCAGGAATACGTTATGACGCACGAGAAAATGTAAGCAAGGTGCGTAGCGGACACTTTTCAATTATGTGTGCCGTAAAAATCATCATATTTGTATATTTGGATAATTTACAATCCATCTCTAAATTTACATTCTTTCAAAAAAGATAAAAAAAAAAACTCTCATATTTACATAAAGTTTTTGGTAAAAGAAATAAAATTTACATAAAGTTGACTAACGCTAAAATATCGTCATGCTATATTGATAGGTTTCACTATGACTACTAAGGATAAGCTAAGAGAATCACTAGGAATTTGCTGTAAAATTGTCACTGAAATAAATTGCAGAAAGGAAGACAAATTATAGAAAATAATTCTCAATTCATTATTTAGGGTTGTGGCCAATAGCCTACAATATATAGTAGTGACACACATAAAAGAGTTACTTGTAGGGGCCTACTGTTACGGCCCATACTACTTAGTTATAAAACCCTTAAGCCACAAAGGCTTCTTGGTCTTCCTTTTGCTATCTGAACCCACGTGCCTATCATATATTATCATCATAAAATATTAAGCGTGTGTTTGGTTCCACAGTGACAAAAATTGATTTTAGTAGAATTAATTTTGTAGAATTGATTTTAGTTAAAAGTGAGTTGAATGTAAAGTGATTTAAGTTTGGATGTTTTAAGAACAAAAGTGATTTACATTAAAGATGGTGTTTGGATAGCTTGAATCAAAATTGCTTTTAGGTGTGTAAATTACCAAAATGGGTTTTATTATGTGTGTGTGTATATATATATATATATATATATATATATTTATATTTACATATTTCTCCTTTACTTATTTTTGATAAAATTGACATTAAAAGTACTAAATTTGCACAATTATTAAAAACGAAGTATTCAAATAAAACAAGGGAATACATGTGTATTTTTATTACATACTCATGTTTATTTTTTTATTTTTTTTTACGTATGTTTTTTATAATTTTCTGCTTTTGATTTTTTTTATTTTTATATATTTATAGTTATTTTGCTTTAATTTATTAAATGAAATGGGCGATCCACATGACTCCTTAAATAAGGAAAAACGACGAGGGACAACACCTCAAGATGACAAGCCACAGTTATTTTTTACTTATGGTTTTATTAAAGAGGGCAAAATTGAGAAATTGTCAATGATTGTTTGAGAATCGATTGAAGGAACAGTAAAAGTTAGAAAATGCTGCTTCACCTAAAATCAATTCCAAGATTAAGAATCAATTCCCAAGCTGAGATCAAAACACCCTCAATTTCATTCCCAAGCCAGTTATCACAATTGCAACAAGTGTGATCTAATATAGACAAAGCTTTTTATTTTTAGAGAAAAACAATCATATAAAAGTTATGAGAACGCGGGACAATAATACCATATAAGTGTAGTCATTCTATATAAATATGTAAGTATCTATTAACAGTGCAATATTGTCCCTGAAGCTCGATCATTATTGAATTAGATCGACCAAGATTGCAAGTAAAATTGTGCATAAAACAACCTCTCTACAAGCAGAGATGCCATATGGAAGACCAATAAATGTTTGAAAATTAAAATTCAAAACTCGGGACTTCAAGGTTACTTGAAAGGAATTAACAGCTAATGAAAACAAGAGGGAAACTTATAGAAATAGAAATAAATAACAATATCAATATCATTAGACATAGTTGTTTTGACAGATGTCATAAAACATAGGTAGTAACTAACTACAGAAAAATAACACAAGACCGTGAATATCCATCTGCACATATTTGTCGTGGCCCAAACGTGAAACTTCTCTACTCTCCTACGTTTGCCAAACAAAATCCACCCTGTCAAGTTACTTAATTACCACCACTACTTTGTTATTTCCAAATTCCAACAAGGAACCATTCATTATAGTACCATGTTTCCTCTTTTCTTAGTTGCTATATATATTCAATTCTAAATCATCATAATATTCATTCACCTACCCTTGTCATAACTAAGTTTTCAGGTTGCACTGTGTATATATCCACAGAACAAGTCATGGGAGAATCAGAAGGTTCCAGCATCAACAAAACTGAATCACCACAGCTACAGTCTCTTCTGGACCCTGTTCCTGAAGAGCTTTCCCCTGTTGTGGAAAAGGATTCAGAAACTCTAAGCACGATCAGTATCAGTCAGGAGCCTAATCAGCAGGCCATCTCAACACTTGATGATCAGAGTATTTCTCTCACTTTTCTCTTTGTTTTTTTTTTTTTTTTTGTCTTTTTAGAGATTAGAACGCACAAGTTATTTTATGTTTGTTTATTGTAATAAAATTACTTCTTAAAAAATTTAATTATAAAAGACTAATAAAAAAATACCTTTGTATTTGAAGCAGTTTCTAGATTTTTTTTTTTTTTTTTTTTCGGACTCTCGATTTTTTATTTTTTAAATTGTAACAAACAAATGAATTTTTTTTAAAAAGATGGTTTGTATTAATAAAAAAAAAAATGTAACAAAGGAGCTCGTGACATAGAACAGATAATTCTATTTTGTCAAAATTGTTTAGGTCACTGCATGAGATTTTGTATGCTACTTTGATTCATTCAACTCATCGTATTTTTCATACAGAGGTTGCAGATGATCATGCTGATAATAAGGAAACAGGGGACCATGATGATAAAAAGGATGCTAAGGACTCAACTGACAGAGGTTATTTTCTATAAAAAGTAGTATAAAGATATTGTATGCTTATATAGATATATTGTAACTATTTTCTTTTTGTTCCATTAGATGCTGGGCTTGCAAAAATTGTAGCAGAGAAAAGATTGGCTTTAATTAAAGCATGGGAAGAAAGTGAAAAGACAAAGGCAGAAAATAGGCAAGGACCCATCTTATAGATTTATGACTATCTTACTCAAATAAAATATAAAGGGTTAATAGGTCTTTAACCTCCTGTAATATAGATCATTTTCGGTTTTTCCCCTGTAAAATATATTTTTTTTATTTACCCCCTGTAAAATTTTATTGTTTTGATTTAACCCCCTAATAGGCCAAATAAAAACGAAAATTTCTTAAAAAAAAAAAAACAAAATTGGTTTTTGTTTGGCCTATTAGGGGGGTAAATCAAAACAATAAAATTTTATAAAGGGGTAAATCAAAAAAATATTTTATAGGAGGGAAATCGGAAATGACCTATATTACAGGAGGTAAAGACCTATTAACCCAAATATAAATTATTCAAGAGCTTGATGAAATGGTCACACAGGGCATACAAGAAGCAATCTTCTGTTGGATTATGGGAGGAAAGCAAGAAATCATCTATAGAGGCACAACTCAAGAAATTTGAGGTGATTATTATTTCTTTTTGTTGTAAATTAGGTATCTTCGCGCACAATTGTATAGACAAATCTCTCGAGTCTTGTGGAACTCAAATGTGTGACAAATTCCTCCCAAAAGTTTTACCGTTGTTAAATGCTCAAGCTCGGCTCGGGATCAAACCCTAAACCTTGGTTAGATTAGAAGAGATGCGAGTCATTTCATCTAAGCGCTCTTGGGTCCCGTAATACTCATTTAATTCATCAATGTGACTTGCTTTTATTTTCAAATATCAGTTGTTTCCCTCATTTGTAACTTACAAAATTGTTTTAATTAATAGGAAAATTTGGAAAGAAAGAAAGTTGAGTATGTTTCAAAAATGAAAAATGAACTAGCTGAAATCCATCAATATGCTGAAGAGAAAAGAGCAATAGTTGAGGCTCAAAAAAGGGAAGAATGTCTTGAACTAGAGGAAACAGCTGCAAAGTTTCGTAGTCGTGGAGTTGCACCAAAGAAATTGTTTGGATGCTTTAGTGCTTAAGTTTTTTTTAAGCCAAATAAGAAGAATTGAATTCTTGATGGATTGGTTTTACATGATGTTCAATTATGTATACTTTTAAAAGTGTGGTTTTGTTCTTATATGTATTGTTTGAGTTAACAAAGAATTCCACATTTGATAATCAATAACATTTACTACTTTCCCTTTAATTGTATCATTAAGGGAACAATACCACCTGCAACTCAAACAAACATAGACTAGCAAGACATTGGCCATAAATTGGATCAAATTAATATAACAATGAACAATGCAAATTAATTACAAGTAGATTGCTAAACTTTTTCAGCATCACAATTCTCAATTAATAGATCCTATTAATTAATTAACTTTTGTTGTAAGTAATAGATGCATTTGATGGATTGAATGGATGATAGAGAAATAGTTTATTTCACCACCCTTATTCTACACCTAATTGCTACTCTCGTGAGATTGGATTGAAGGGAGTATACAGGGACGAATTAAAAAATATATATTAAGGGCGGCTAAAATTTAGCACATAATTCATCTGTCCTTAAATATAAGACCGGCTAAATTTCTAGATACATTTACTATTCATTTTTCAAATATACCCTATTAATATTATCAATTTGTCTTAGAATATGAAAAACAACATTGAATGCATTTTGTATATATAAAGTGTAATTTAACCACATTTTTTTTTTTACCGAAACAAAGTTAACTATTATCATTAATCAACCAATGGCAATGTTCAATACAAGAAGGATAAAAATCAAAAATACGGTGACTAACCGCACTTATTTTAGAGAAATTTATTAGTGGTCCTTGGGTTCTTCGGCAGCAGTGTTACTACTACCTCCTCTGTTCTTTTTTTTTTTTTTTTGTAGAGACCTCCGTTCTTTTTTTACCGTTACCTTTTAACATTTTACATAAATTAAGACAATCAATAAATATTATTACATTTATGGAGGTTCATTGGCAGTCCATACCTGATTACATTGTTTGGTTCTATGTAGTATCTCATCGCAAATTAATAGCTCAAGTTGAGGGAGAACCACCTAGGCAAGAAAATGTCAAGGTTATGATAGACGAGGAGCATGAGAGTGAAACTTTGGATACATTTCAGCTAGTATAAAGGGTTAGGACCATGACTTTGTATGGCACAGCAAATGGCACCACTTACGATGATCTATATAGTACTTTGGAGCATATTTCTGAAGAAGCAGAGTTGGTCGCTTAGTATCTAGTCTCGTATAGGAGAAGGGTATTCTAACGACTTCATTTGTATTGTATTTTTTCTTGTATTTTTGTCATCATTAATGTATATCGCAAGTTCACAACAATTACTATTTTGAATGTGTACGAATATTGACGTGATGAATGAAATACACAAAAATTTTATGTCGTTTCAATGTTGAATGAATTTAATGTGATCAATGTTGATTGTGTTGTCTTTGAATGTTTTTAAGTGTATTTGAATGTGTTATAGCAATGCATTGTTTGGAGTTAAATTTTGGTTAAGCCAAGTTTATGTCGGTGTAATTTTGTAAAAAAATAAATAAATAAAAAGTGATCGTGGTGTTTTGGCCCATGACCCTTTTGTTTATAAAATAGATAAATTAATAAAGGATTTGGGGTTGCCCTTTTAATTGTTGTTCTTCTACGATCTCACTCACGCACGCACGTTCCCAGCTTTTGCAATTCTCCATTCCGACCTTAGCTAGGTACTTTTGTTTTGATTGATTTCTTTCTCGTTAATTAATTGTCATGTTTTTTTTACTTGTTAGTTAATTTTTATTTTTAATGTAAACTCCATTCATTTATTTTCCTTTTTGCAATTTAGTGTGATCGGCCATGAAAAGAAAAAAGGGTTCAATTACCCCACCAAGGGCTACTATCCAAAGATGCAGCAATAAATCAAAATGTCAACAACTTTGCCCTTACTTTGATAATCTTCCATCTCACTTAACTACCCACATTCTTCTTCAACTTCCCATTAAGTCTCTTCTCATGTGTAGATGTGTGTGCAAAACTTGGAATACACTTATTTCAGAACCACATTTTGCTAAATTGCAATTTGAGCGAGCACCAGTTAGTTTCGTGATTCGAAATTTAGACAATATAGGAGTGTCAAGAAACCTATACCTTCTTGAGTGCGAAGCTGAAAAGTTTGAGATTGGAAGCAACAATCATGTGAAGCTTGACCCTATATTCGAGCTTCCTCTTTGTAATGACATATCATCTAGGGACAAAAATGACGCCAAATTATATAAGGTGATAAAAAATAAATCCAAGGAACGTTATATTACTTGCACCTCAAGTAGGGACAAGTTTGGCATTGTGAATTCTTGCAATGGCTTGCTTTGTTTATCTGAAACATCTATCGGAAGCCCTTTAGTGATTTGCAACCCAGTAACGAGGGAATTCACAATACTTCCTGAACTTACTACGACTTCTGACTGGTTTAACAGTGCTCGGGTACAAGCTGGTTTTAGTTTCCAACCCAAAACTAATGAATATAAGGTGATCATAATATGGAACAAATATGTTAGACGAGACAATCGTTTGGTGTTTGAGCGTGTAGTGCTCGAGATACACACGCTCGGAACACCATCATGGAGAAATGTTGAAGTGGATCCTCAAATTTCTTTTTTGAAGCTTTTGAATCCAACATGTGTGAATGGCGCACTTCATTGGATTATATTTGAAGCTTGGCAACAAAAGTCAATATTGTGTTTCAATTTTGAAAGTGAGAGGTTGCAGTCGTTTCCTTCTCCTCCACATGTGTTTGGAAATCATGATAATGGATTTCCCCATAGCATGCCTATTAGATTGGGAGAATTGAAGGGATTTCTTTACATTTGTCATAGATCGTCTCTCGAGAATGTTACAATGTGGGTTATGAATGAATATGGCATTGGAGAATCATGGACTATTGTTTACAACATTGATACTTCGCTCTTGTACATTCCGGGCACTTGTGTGGGCTATCCTTATCCGTGGCGTTGTAGTTTTTATTGGCTGTCTAAACACCACGAACCTGAGAAACATGGGTTCAAAGTTTTTCGAATTCAAGGGACAACAGAAGTTGAAGTAATTGAATATATTCAAAGTCTAATATCATTGAACGATGTCGTGAAAGGAGACAATGTTGAAGCGTTGAACACCCACTCATGGTACGAATGTAATATTTTATTTTGATTGAGTAAATGAATATGATTTTCTTTTAGAAATTACAATTTGACTCATAAGACAAAGATTCAACGGGACATATGTGAATTTCTTACGTTGTTGTCTATGTTTTGATTTCCACTTTTGTGAACAACCATGCTCTATTTTTGTGTTGTTTTAATTTGTTATAATTTTAGTCCGTTTTCGTTGCCTTTAATTACATATTAGCTTTGACAATTGTAAAAATACATGTTGACTCAATTATTTGTTGGAAAATGTTGTCAATAATCGCTCGTTTCAACACATTATTTCTAACACCAATTCTCTTATTTTGTTAAATGCACATGGGTCCCACCACTATATGCGAGACTTGTTTTCAAAGTGGTAGGTCCTATACGTATTTCACCAATAAGAGAGTGTATGTTAGAAAGAGTGTTAAAATGAGTGTTGTTGACATTACTCCTATTTATTAATAATTACATCTTATAAATTTCTCTTAGAAATGTAACTTGGTCTAACACAACTCTACAAAACCGGCTTAAGATGTTATAATTGTTTTCACATATAAACACTTGTTGAGGCCATCTTTTATCCGATGTAGAACTCTTTAGCAAATTCCTTTATACTTTTTGGGTTGATGGACGAGCAGGAAATGGATAGTTCTTGGTTTTGGATCTTCATGGTTTGTTTAGTTGTAGATAGTTTCTCAAGACTATTCTATCCCCTACAAATTGCAGTTATAGCAAATTTTACTTAACCATTGTTCCTTAATTTTGTTTTAATTTTTTGTAGGTGGGAAAACGATATTACATGTGGAGAAAATGAAGTTCTTTCCATATATCAACATATTGTTTGAGACTTGGAAAGTACACGTTCTTCACCTGCACTTGATGGTGAAGAATTTGGTGAAGAGCCTGCTTCCTAATAAGAGTATGTTTGTTTTCACATTGGAAGCCTTTGATGAAGAATATATGAATTTCTATACAACAGGCAGGGTTAGGTTATGCTAGATCACAATTGATAAGCAGCTTATTGTGCTAGTTTCTCAGACAAAAAATCTTATTGCAAATGAATCAGTGTTGTTGTAAGAGATAAAAGTCACTATACTATCTTGGCATTCTTTTAATCATTACAACTGTGTTTAACAAGAAAACATTGATCAATTATTTTGATGCATAGTTTGAAGTTATTTGTTGGCTCTGTCTCTGGATAATCACAAAGTTTGGATATTGAATTTTAGTCTAAAAAAATTGGATATTGGATACAATTAAGTTAATTCTTGTGTGGCTCTATTTATTTTTTATTGAGAAATGAATAATTATATTCTAAAACACGTAATCTGAATTCCTATTTTTGTGCATTTTGAAAGGAAGCAATTAGATTTTCCTCTATTCTAAGAACAAATATTTTTTGAATTACCCATGCTTGAATCTCTTGATTGGAACAATTTGTAAGTAAGGTCTTTCTTACTTTTCGGTCGAACTCTAAATTAACAAAGGTTAAGACAAAAAATAAATTGTTGACGAGGGATTAGCACAAATTTAATGCATCAATGTGCCTATTTTTCTTTTCGCAAAATTGCTCTCAATTTTCGGTACAAACTGAGTTTTCTTTTTTCATGTCATTTTTTTTTTTTGGTACAAATGTCATTTTATATATATGCAAACATATAAAAAAAAAAATTAAATTGTTATCTGAAATTAAGTTAAGAAACCACAAGATTAATTTGCCTTTTCTTTTCAAATATCAGTTGTTACACTCAAGTGTTGCTCAATTTTGTTTAAATTGACAGGAAACTTTGGAAATAGCTGAAGTCAATCAATATGCTGGAGAATTTTTTGAGCAGGAAACATCTGCTAAGTTTCGTAGCCGTGGAGTTGCACCAAAGAATTTTTTTTCAAGCTTTTTCTATTAAATTTTAAACCAAATAAGGACTGAATTCTTGATGGATTGGTTACGCGATGTTCAACTCTGTATATACTCTGAAGAGCCTAAGACCATCAAGCTGCAAAATCAGATAACATAATGATCTGCAAGTTGATAGGATGTCACTTTGTTGGGGTCTACGAATAGTCTATTTCTCATTATGAGGGACTAAAAACTGCATTTGTAAACATTTCCTCTTTCTTAATTTGAAGGACTTAAAATATGTTTAATCCGTCCCAAGTCCAACAGAGGAGAGATAACATATTTAACCCTGGTTACTAATTAACTGAATTACTTTCTTTTGGTAATTTTAAGACATAGGCACAATGCAAAATTATGTGCGTATAAAATTCAAAATTATGTGCGTATATAATCATTTCATACATGTGTTCAATAAAATTACATCATTCTGAAATTCAGGACCATAATAAAATTACATGGAAGTCTTTATTCTCACCAATAGGCAACAAACAATATAATTCATTATTCATTTCCAGAAGTAGGACCTAAGAATGAGAGGGACAATGTTTTCACTCTGCTAAATGACTTAGTTGGCTAACCTGGTCCGCCATTTTCAGCCCTTGATTTAAATGATACGACCTTGAGTTTAGAAAAACCACTAGAAGAGGGGTTTTGGCCACCTTTGCCCTTTTGCTTAAGAATCTTGTTTAATCCTGGAAGGAATACCCTGAATTTGCAATGTGTCCCCCACTACGAAAAGTTGTTTCTTCAACAAAACAAATATGCACAAAACCTGAGGCAGTAAGCTAATACAATAATAAAGATACATCCTTCTGGACAATGGGAAATCTCTGTAAACACATTATCATTTTTACACCACTAAATAAACTACGAGAATTCGCCCAACACACGCTGAGTTACTTAAATCAGGAGTTGTTCAAGTTCTGAAAAAGCTCTGGAAGATGGGCGTTAGTCAGCTTGGTCCTCTTGGTGATTTCGTTCTTCTTTTTCTTAGGTTTAGGCTTGGATGAAATGCCTTCCATTTGTGCTGCACTCCTCCTCTTTGCAGTGTTAGTAGCAGGCTTCATTCCATTTTTTTGGAGATCCCTCTCTATATCAATCATATCACGAGGCAATTCAATCCCACGAAAAAGCTGTTTTAGGTCATCATCCACCTTAATGGGCACTTTAGGATCATTAGGGTAGGCAATGTCTTCCTGTGAATCAAAGTTGGACAGCAGCCAAATCTCCCTGCCACCTTTCAAAGCCTATAAACTGAAAGCTTTATGAGATCTTATTTTCATGAGAAACCAATTACATACCTAAATTTTGACTCTTAACCACCTCTAAAAAACATCACTCACCACAGCGAGTCATCTGAGTATAGATGTTGCAGATTAATAGAATTCTTTCACTTTTCAAAAAAAAAAAAAAAAATGCTAAAACAGTTCACGCTTGTATTAAGATATGAATAAGGCTAGCAACACAGTCTGACTCACACTTTCCGAAACACACTCTTTTATTGGTTAATATTTATGTTGGTCCCACTAAATGCATATGGGACCCACAAGAATCGGTGGGATTCGTGTAAATTTTAACAATAAAAGTGAGTGTTGAAAATTGTAACTACAAACAGAGGGTGCATATACAGTTGGCCTATTGCCTTGTCTCAGAGGAGCTGAGAGTTTGGGTAGGAATAATTAGTTTTCAAATTAATATTTTATTCATATTTGTTTAAGTTAAAGGGTTATTCTTTTATATGCATGGGGAGGAAAAAAGAATACCATCCATATAAAAGTAGACTCCACAAAACATGACGAATTGTAAACTCAGACAAAATTTAGAGCTTATTTGGGACAAAAAGTAGGGCTAGATTGTATCTAGGATAAATCAGGGACAGACTATATTTGGAATAAGCTGGGACAAGATTGAGGTAATAAAAAGATGAGGCCAGAATGCCTCTGGGATTTGGGGGTCCGTTTGGATTGGCTTATTTTTTAGCTTATGAAAAAATAGCTTATGTAAATAAATAAGCTTTTATGTTAATTTAAAAGTTTTCACTAACAAAAATTGTATCTTCTAAACTGTTGTTTCATAAACCACATTGACAAACTTATGAATAATAGATAAAAGCTTATTTATTTGCATAAGCTGTTTAGCATAAGCTCAAAATAAGCCTAATCCAAACGGTGACCAAAATAATCTACAACTGTCGAAACCAAACTACATCTGGGATTGTTAGGGTGAGACTAATTCTCTAGGATAGACACGGGGCCAAACTATTTCTGAGATGGGATAGGCAGTCATTTGGGATAGTTAGGGCTACACTACTTTTGGATTAGTTGATATCAAAATTTATTTGATTGTAATAGCCAGGGGATGCTGGAACCCTGGAAGAACATTGAAACAAATAACTAACTGATCCAATGCTTTTTTAACGAAGAAAAAATAATCAACGAGATGACGATGGCGGAGGTCATTGTGGATGAAACCACTTTGATATCATGGTCTATATTGAAGTTATAGGGTTAGTCTTTCGGATACAAAGGGAGGAACGGGAATACTCAGGACACTGAACTTATATTTATATTGTTGTGAATTATGAGTTGGATTGTTTTTTTCAGATGAACAGTTTCTAACAATATTTGTCTATTATAATTTGTCCCTTGCAACATCTTATTCTTATATCCATCAATTGTATTGACTATAATAACATTTGGGCTTCTTTCATAGGTATAGTGACTGCTTAGTATTTAGGAACAAATATGTCTCCCAAAAATTCATTGTGCACAAGAAAGGAATCAAGGTGGTGATATAAGAATAGTTGCTCAACAAGCTCAAGGCAATATGGGAGTTAGACATATTTCTATGATTAAAGTTCACCAATGTTCCAGAAAAATGAATATAAAAAAAAACTAACTGCTAAAACTAATTTACCTGTAAGTCCTCCATTACAGTTGGGTACGAATCCTTTAAGTCAATAACAGCAATGCCCTCGGGAAATTTGCGTATCAGGAAAAGCAGCTCTTTTTTGTCCCGAAGAGCATGTTTTGACTATAGACCAAAAGCAATGCCAAATGTCATGAGCCAAAATAATAGGTAGCATAAAAGAAGGGGATGTTACTGTCAAAGTGAACAAAATTGAAACACGAAGGTTAACATATACGCAAGAATAAAAGTTACCTTATAAGAGAATCTTTCTCCATCGTATCTTACTTTTGGATTTTTCCTCATATTGTCAAAAACATCTTTGTTAGCTTTCATGTCCACATGGCATGTTTCATTTATTTGCTCCAATGTTAAAGCCTGCCGAGTCTATTAAGCAAATACAAACACAAGCAATAAGTATGTATCCTGGCAAGGCAACATGCACATACCCATCAACCTCGAGAGAGGTCAGGGGTTGGCTGAAAAGGTTTATTAGCCACCACTCAGAATGACTATTAGGCACAGAATAGCTTACAGGTACTAACATTAAACCATATTTATACATCATATCATATATAAAAAGCACTGTAGATGTTTTCCTAAACAGCAACGTGATATAGAAATAAAACGCATATAAATTATAACCTAAGGACTTTTGAACCTAAAGTACAAGTACTTTCTGATAATATTTATAAGATGACACGGGACTATAAATTGCATGAAGGAGGTAAATGCTCCATTAATACTTATTATTATAACTGGGTTAATGGCTGATCCCTGTGAGGAAATAATATCACCAAAGTAATCCATCAAATTAGTCCAATTAAACATTATTAATTTATTATTCGGTTGAAGAAACAATTTCAGTATAGTTACCTCTTGTCATAGGAGGAATTGCAAGTGTTGACATCACATATTATCAATGATCCTCTTTAGATTGACTTATTTGAACTTATCTACTGAGCTAAGTACTAGTGAAACTGTTTGGGAGGAGCTTATGGAAACAGCTAATGATATGTTCATAAGGTGTTTTCAGCTTATTTCCATAAACTCTTCTGAATAGCTTATAAAAACAACTTATAGATTATATACTGCATTTCATTATGTTATAGAAATAGTTTACGTATAAGCACTTATATGATAAAAGCTTAGTTAAGTTTCTTATTCAAACAGGGCCGATATATATCTTAATTCTCTTCACCCGGGATTTAAAATACTGTATCAAAACCTTAATATCTAGGTTTTTGATATCTTGGCAAGCACAAAGTAATTAAAATTTCAGCTGCATAAGTATACTATTAAACCACAATTTTCTGCAACACTAAGATAAAAAAGCGGCCGCAACTTATAAAGCTTCCACTTTTGACTGTGATTGTTTTACCCAATTAAAGTTCCATCTCAAAACATATACCAAGAGCATAAAAATAGTGAAATCATAAAAATAATATCAACAAGTGGGTATTGCATATGATCATATTATTTTTTGATACCTCAAAAAGAAGATCAATAACACGCTTCATTTGAGCACCAACAGGAGCTTTACGAATACTATTAATATGTTGAAGTCTCTCCGTATCGGTCGAAAATTTGACCGGAGCAAGAGCATTTGGCACAGATGCAGATACAGCCTTGTTTGCTGCTATACTCGATAGTGTTGATTGACATTTCTCTTGCTGCTTTTTGAATCTATCTAGCTTTCCTTGCAACGCCATCTGAATTTCAAATCAAATCAATTTCTAAGGTTCATCAAAATGATCAATTCTTCTAGGTTTTCACTTTTATATGCAAAATCAATGGGGAAACAACAACATATACTAATGTACTGAAACTTAATTAGAATGATAAAAATTGAATTGTTATAATAAGTTTTGAAAACAATTCAATCAAAGAGAGGGTTATTGAAATTTGATTTTTGTGATCGGAAATGGTGAAAAGGGGAAAGTAGAAGAGAATTGAAATTTGAAGAGCGTGTTGAAATCGAGAAAGTAATAATAATAATCGGAAGAAGAATATGTATGTAGAGCGAATTAAATTTGAGAGATGAAAAGAAAGATAACCGTGATTGAGTTCGTCACAGATTTTTCGATATGGATGAAGGAATGCAGAAAAAGAAAGTCTTTGCAGTTTTTTTCCTTGTTATTCTATTTTCTTTTTTTTCCTTTCATTTTACAGGTATTTAATATTTATTTACTTTCTCTTTCAAAAAAAAAATAATATATATTTATTTACTTTCTGACTTTCTGTGAAAGAAAATTTAATTTACTCTTTTTCTTTAACGAAATATATTTCCTCCTTCCCAAATTGTATGTCGCTCTAGGGGAGAGAATTTATCCCAAATTATATGTCGTTTTACAATATCAATGCAACATTAATATTATTTTTCCTATTATAACATTAACTATTTATTACTATCTCTTCTTTCAATTCTTTCATTTATATTTTCCATATTATTTATTAAGGACAATTTTATAAAACAATTCATAATATATTTTTTCCACATAATAATTGCATTTCTTAATATGTCTGAAATGCCAAAACGTCATACAATTTAAGACGGAGAGAGTATTTTTATTCTAGAACTAGAATTCAAGCTGAACCATGGATAAAATCGGTGTAAATTAGATTATATTCACTTTTTAGACGAGTTTCAAATTATCAATGCCTCTTTTTTCCCCTTGTATTTGAAAGTATTATCTTGTCGATAAAGTTCGCATAATTAGTTAGGAAGTTGATTCACTCGCAAAATTATATATTTAATTTTCAATGTCAGCGTGAAAATTGCTTTGATTGATAATATATAACTACCTCAATTAGCATTCATCGAGTCTTGACCCTTGAAGATGTCATGACTCTGTTGAGCCTTTAGAGCTCAACTTAAAAGAAAATAGTGAATCAAAATAGAGATAAACGCAGTAGAATTTAAAATTTTATTTTCCTTCCTTGGATCTATAGAGATGATCATGAATAAGTGATAGGTATTTTACCTCGAATCGTTTCTAATTACGAGCAAAGAAAGTGCAAGGATGCCTCTATTGGTCTACGCAAACATAACTTCTCTAATGATAGATGCTAATCAAATTGAACTGAATTTCTCAATAATGTACACCATATCCTACAGTGTTATATGTTTAAGTTAAATGCATTGTTTGTTACAGTTTATCATGTTTCATAATTTAAGTAATAAATCCTAATTTTTAATTTAATCATACATTTTTACGGTGATATTTTATCAAGAGGCGTACATACATTTTTTCATGTTATTCGGGAAGAAAAATTTCATCTATATAACTCATGGTGGTCAGCATCGAAGTCCCTGATTCAGGTTTGAAGAAAATATCAAATTTTAGATTTCTCTTAGCTTAATTTGTTAAAGAAATTGAAGAGTTTTCGTACACGACAAGAAAGCATGCATATGTATGCTTAATTCATTGAATTCAAAGTTTCAACCATATTCGAGATAGATAACTACAGCCACTAAGATAAACACATATAGTTGAATAATGTTGGTGAGATCATGATGGTGTCCAAAAGTAAATAACCACTTTGAGACAATGGTCTTTTTACCTTGTTGTCCATGTGTCAAGGGGGTAAACATCCTCTCCATTTATAATTTTTTCCATTTATTGTAATTTAGAGAGAGAAAAACATAAAAAAATAAGTGATAGGTCATATTACTAAGTGAATTCCACCATCAATTTTTTTTGTCTATCTCTCTTCAAATTGCAACTAGGGGAGGGAACAGGCCATGCCGTCCGATAGAGGCCTATTTAAAGCCTAGCTCGGCCCAACTCGTTTATTAACAAGGCCAGGCTCAAGATTTTTTTATAAAGCCTATTTAATTAAATAGGCTAGACTAAGGTTTACAAAATAAGCCTATTAAGCCAGTCAGGCCGGCCTATTAAACTTTTTATGTTTAATATATCTTCCATTATTGATATCGTTGAAGTTTTTTTCTCATAAACTCAAGCCTTCATATG
Organism: Medicago truncatula; assembly: GCF_003473485.1. NCBI lineage: Eukaryota > Viridiplantae > Streptophyta > Magnoliopsida > Fabales > Fabaceae > Medicago > Medicago truncatula. Next base: position 2,899,101 of record NC_053046.1, read on the forward strand.
ATTCGTTATTTAGTAGTAGATATATTGGTGTGATTAGACCTTCGTAAGATTTCATTATTTAGTATCAAATATATTCATGTGCTTTAGGCCTTCGTAACAGGCTTTTAAATAGGCTTTCAGGCTTCATCAGGCCTTTAAATAGGCCACATCAGGCCTCGAAAATGAGCCTATGACGGATAATAGGCCAGGCTCAAGCCTATAAGTTTTGAAGTAGGTCAGGCTTAGGCCTTACAAAGCCCGGCCCGGCTTAGCCTATTTCCACTCCTAATTGCAACAAATGAAAAAAGTAATAAATGGAGAGGATCTTAACCCGTTTCGGGTAAAGTAGGATCCTCTCTATTTAATACCATCTCCATTTTTTCCATTTTCATAAAGGTATAATGAAATTTGAAAAAAATTAATTGTAGAGAGATCCACTTAGTGGTAGGATCCATTATATAATTTTTTGTATATATCTTTCACCAAATGACATTCTCCATTTATTTTAAGCAAATAAAGAGTATCTTTACTCAAAGTTTTAAAATATAAGGAAAAAAATTGATCAATAAAATTAATGTATTTGATTTAAAATTTGTATTAAATACATTAAATTTTATTGACCAATTTTTACTTATATTTTAAAACAGAAGAAGTATAAAGTAAAGAAGAAAAAAACTAGAGCTTGATAATACGAGGCGCTACTAATTATGTGAACTGCTACTAATAAATATCGAGTTGGATAGATGCATGAATAACTACTTTTGTTATAATTCTAGTGTAGTTTTGATATGGTGTGAAATTTTCAATATTAATGTAATTTTTAACTTTGCTTCCATATTATTTTATTTTCTTACTGTAGTTTTGGTATGTATGTATGTATTGGAGCTCTACACCCGCATAAGTTGTGTTAGATTAGGACTCAAAAATAGATAAATAATCAAAATACACAGTAAAGCCAACATCATTGCTAGGTAGAGATCGATACTACACTCTAACTAGAGACAAAAGTAAAGCATTGAGTGAGATTAGTCCATCAATGATGATAATCGAAAAATGAATTAGATATTTTTCTTTTTTTTTCCTTGTAATAATGACTTTAAAGAAAAAAGTTTCACATTGTCAACAAACTACTGCAATGACTGTGGTTTTTATCGAACAATACAGTTATTTCTATCTTTTCAAATAACTTAAACAGATGTCATCCATATTATTTTATTTTACTTGAAATTGTATTAAAGCAATTAGTGACTAGTTACTAAAGTATTTTATACTGAAGGCCATGTATTTAATAAGGGTGATGATAGGTAGACCACTTTATGTGGCAATCCCACCTTATACACCTCTTGTGGCACAATTTAACTTAAAATAATAAAAAATGAATTCTCTCTCTTGAGTGCCTTTCCCCTTCTCTTTCTTCTCCCTCTCTCTTTACCACCACCACAGTCCACAACAACCAGCGCCGACGCCGGAACTAATAAAACTCAAATCCTGCCGTCACCTCCGCCGACCGTGGTTCCTCCTTCCTTCACCGGCCGTGGCACGTCTTCTCCACACAAAAAAAAAAACATTCATAAAAAAAAAGGACATAAAAAAATTATGCAAATTTCTCCTTTCGATGGCCAAGAAGTAGATGCTTCATCTCTTGGATGGGCTATGTCAGCAGTTTCATCTAGAGCATTCAAGTTACATGGTAACAAGCAATCGAATGGGGTAAACTTTGACATTCCCATGATGCTCCCTCTAATTGACATGTGTAATAATAGTTTCAATCCAAATGCTAGAATTGTTCAGGAACAAGAAAGTAGCACAAAGATGTGGGTGAAGGCATGTTATTTCATACTCTTTCCTTAATGACTCCTCTCCCAGACACATACACTCACACGTCAAATTCTGAGGAATTTTCTTTTTAGAAACAACTATACTTTGGATTTTTCTTTGCTGAGGAATTCAATCTTTGCCATAGGTTGTGGCTGAGAAAGCAATCAAGGAAGACGACCCTTTATTACTTTGGTATGGATGTTTAAGCAATGATCTTTTCCTTCTTGATTATGGATAGGAGAAAACAAAGATACCCTTGGAAAACGAGCAGTATTGTCGGAGATGGAAGTGCGGCGGATGATTTGAGATGAAAGGGGAAGTTTGAGAGAGGGGATGGTCTCTGAATGAATCAGAAAAACAAAATTAAAAATGGGTAAATTTACAAAAATGTCCCTGCCACATAGGGGTGGTACAAGAGTGGTACAAAAAAGATATATCTACCAATATTTACTCATTTAATAATCAATTCACATCATGTACGTACCCACACACATGCACACGCATTCACAAAACACACACACGCATATACACACACATATACATACATATAACATACATGTGTGTGTGTAACACACTAAATTCATGATTTGCATATCTCATTTCCTTAAAAAAAAAAAAAAAAAAAAAGATTTGCATATCTCATGGATGTCCCTACCATGTGAATGCAAGTTAAATCAAATGTATGTATAGTCCTACACTCCTAGCTCTTTACAAGAAAATGTATCGTCCAAGCCATGATAGCAATTTTCACCATAATATTATTTTAAGTGATTTGGTGTATGTTTGAAATAACACTGAATTTAAAAATTTATGGTAATATCGTAATTTTGTTTTGACACTATCATTATTTTGTTGGCAGCCGGTGGAATATTGTGAAGCAGGGAGGTTGTTTAGGAGTTGCCACATGATTGCTACTTTTTTCTTCTAGTCAAGTAACTTATTTTTTATGACGTAACAACTTCTTAGTGGTAGTCAATGTGTATCATATCAATTGTATGATGATTTTGGAACAACTTTGCACATTTTGTGCTAGTTTGTTGAAAATAAAAAGAGGTTTGGATGCATTCTCCTCTAAAAGAAAAGGTTGGATACATTGATTAGTAGAGAGAGAGAGAGAGAAAAGAGAGGTTAGATGCATTGGATCTTATGTAATAATATTCAACGAATATGCTATAATAGCAGCAGTCGGGTTACATCATATGTTGTGTGTTGTGGCCCTTAATCCTTTGACAAAATTTCATTTCTCTAATAGTTTGATACATGCCATTTGAAATATGCAACATCGTAATTAATGTCTATGTGTTACTTCTTGTTAACTTTTTAATCATCGTGACCGATTAAAATTAGACCATGGACTTGCTTTCAGGGAGGATTTTACGGTCTTTAATTTTTTGGTTTGTTTCACTATCAAGATAATTGTATATCAAAAGTTAGTAAGGTGGATAAAGTTGTTTTAGGGAAAGATATTTGAAAACTTCATCACATAATTAAAAAACTTCATTGGCTCCATCCATTAATACTTCATCGTACACACAATACACACAGCAAAATACAGTAATTATAAACCCCAAGCAAAGCCAAAGTAGCTACCTAAATGAAGTTTTAGCAAAAAAACTTCAACTTATTGAAAGAACACACCATTGATCACATACACATTTCAATACACACCGGTCTGGTTTAGTGACATCTCAATATGAGGAGCTCCAAGAGGACAGAAAACAACTTTATAGTTAGATCCAGCAGGACAAGTGAAAGTACTTGTTGGATCATCTTGAGGGTAACTGTATGAATCATGACACCTATCCTTAAAAAACCTTGAGAATTTAGTGGGCCCACAGCTTCCTTGGCCATTAGTGCAACAATATTCATTGGTCTTAAAAACAGTACAAGGGTTGTTACAGCCACCTTGAGTCCTCAATTCGTTAGGGCACTGTCCGTTGATATCGGCAGTGCAACTGATTTTATGACATCCACCGTTAAGAGGGAAGAAATCCATTGGGATATTGAAACCATCGACAAGAGAGATGTCGTAGAAATCTTGATTTCCGAATTGGTTTAACGCATATTCGGCTAATGTGTTTGGTGGGACACCCCAACCGGTACATTGGAGTCCACCGGTGCAGTCTCCTGTTTGGCAACGGCCACGACCGCTGCCATCAAAGTTGCAACCGGTACGACCCCAAATACGAGCCATGGCGGTACCAGGATTAACCCAGAGGTTCCATGTTTGACCGCGGTCGAGGCGGCGACCACCACCTGGGCTAGCAGCTGCCCAAACGGTGTAAGGGCAATTGTTGACGATCTCAAAGTTGGCTGCTTGTGAAGGAGTGAGGGTGAGTAGTAGGGAGCATAGTGTGAATGTGAGGATTGATAAGAAAGTCATTTTGTTATATGGATATTGGATGTATGCTAGTTTAGGTTTATATAGCCAATTTTGAGTAAGGATGGGACTCGGCGGCCATCACATTTGGGCAATTATAATATTCATTTTTTCCCGTCACTTTCTCACTAGTGCTTAAAATCATGAACTTTAGTCAATAATCAATATCTTAGATAGGTAGATACTTGACTATTTTGTTGTTATATAGAGTTTAATACATAGCTATTATTATTATTTATTTTTTTAATGTCATAGCTACTTACTTGAAAGTTGAAACATTGTAAATTCTTACATAAAAGTCTTCTTTAGGTGTTCTTTAAGGATTCATAATTAAAAAAATATTATTTAAACAAGTTAAATAGTTCACAATACACCAAATACATAAATTTTGTAAAAACTTATCATTTTAGGTGATTAAAAAGTGTTATGAGGATATTAGTTAATATTTCAATGCATAAATATACTTCTCAAATGAATACTAAATTTATGACGAAAAAAATACAGGGGGCTTCTACGGTGCAGTCAGAAAATTGACTTTTTTGAAAAAGTTAATTTTAATTTTAATGTTTGATTCATTTTTAAATTGTTGATTACTGATTAATGATCAATAGTAATTCATCTAGTAATGCTTGTAACATCTTGGACTTACAGGTACTATTTTATCGTTGACATCTTTAACATGCAAACATATTTGATGATATTATCTGATAGTCTTAAGTGTTACACTTTATGGAATGTTAAACTTGAAACAAGGTAAAATAAAATTAGATTAAGTGTAGTCATTTTCATAACTTCACCATAGAATTTTCCATACAACCATCTTACTATCATCATTATAAACAAACAAAAATTATTTTTTAGATTTATTAAATAATCTATAAAATAGTTTTTTTTTTGCTTATCACAATAACTGAAGGATGTAGTATATACCTACCTCAATCGATAATCAACTTGTTTTTTGCACAATAAGTGAGGGGCTTATACTCTTATATCCTAATAATACATAATTTTTATTATAGAAACAAGCGGGTTAGTAGTTTGCTATGCTCGTAGTTTCCTGACATTATTACTTTTCAATTTCTATCACTATTTCTCATCATATTACCCAACAAATTGCGTATTTCTTCATAATTTTCTTCTCTAATCTTTGCTGGCATTGAGAATATAGAAAAAGAAAAACAAGTTGACCTAGCTTTCATAATGAAAAGGTCCCCGGCGGCTATCTGCCTAACTAGCTCAGCTCGATCTATAATGAAGATAATATCATAAAACATGATGTCATTTTAATTTAATACAAGTTGAGTGTTACAAGTTTTATACACTTTCTAAAAAAAAAAAAATTATAAACTAGTACTGTACGGTCGATATTTTATTTGTTTGTTCCCCGAATTCTTCACTTCTTTAATTTATTGAATGAAATTTTTGTCGCTAGAATAATTATTGAAAAAATAATTCATTTCATTCGTCTTTATTTGAAAAAAAAAAAATTCTTCACATTTTCTTTGTATCTCAATATAAATCTCTTTACCAACTTCTCTCACATTTAATAATAAATACTATCTAATGAGAAAGAGAAAAGTGAGAACTTTCAGTAAGGTAAAAGAGAATGAAATCTTGTGTGTATTCATTTTGATCAATATTCTGTTCAGATCTTTACTAGTGTACACCTTTCACTTATATACAATCTAATGTGTTGTTCTACGCAAAATCTAATGAGTATATATAGTTTTTCCTTCAAAAAAATGATTATATAGTTTTCTTACAACAAAATAATTTCGTTTATTTAAATTGATAGATTACATCGATAGATCATAAACTCTTCTACTATCTTCATATTGGAATTTTTAGAGAACCCATAGCTCTTGATTCAATTTTATTTAAAATAAACTTTAAAAAAATTGCAGCCTACCTAAAAAAAAAAAAAAAAAAAAAAAAAAGTAGCCTTGTCTATGTAGCTTTGTTGTTAAATAACTTTTTGAAGTATTCATGTAACTAAAAGTTGTGTTGCTTAATAATGTGTCTATTCTACCAAGTACCAAACAAACATGATAATGTGTTTGTTAAGTTTGTTATTGGAAGTCCAAGCCACCAAAATGATCATAAACTTTGTAATATATATGACCTCAAAATTATCATTTATGTTACGAAAATTCTAAAAAACGATCCTTGAATTTGTAAAACATTACCAAAGTTGGTATATTTACGTTCCTCCGTCAGTTGACACCTCTTTTCCATACTCTTAATACGTAAAACCTTTTTTTTTCTTTCCATATGTATTACCTACAATCTCCCTTAACATTCTTCCACAAACATCCTCCCATTTTCTTCTATTATTCATTGAAAAAATTATGGTTTGGAGTTAACACGATGTCGTTTTAGGACTTTTCGAGTAATATGTTGTCCTTGCAAGTGTGCAGAGACCGTTGGAGACCCCCATTCCCATGCATGGAAGCAATGAAACTATGGCAAGGTTTCACCTATCCAATCCCATGTATTTTCATATTCCGATGTAAAAATAATGCAAAAATTGCTAAGGCTCTGTTTAAAAAATTGCTAAAAGTAATATATATGTAAACAATGGTGCAAAATAAAAATAATGCAAAAATTTCCACTTTAGAAACTAAGGCTCTGTTTGGTAAAAATAAGTTATAAGCTAGTTGATAGCTGATAAGCTATCTTATAGCTGAAAAACTAACTTATAGCTGAAAAACTAGTTGTTTGAAATTAAAGTGTTTGGTAAAATTTGCTTTTGAAATGAGTGATAAATATAAAATGACATAAAAGTACATGTGTCTTTATTTTTTTTATAAATTACATTTATAAATATTTTCAACTGTTATATTTGTCTTAAATATTTAATTTATTTCAAAGTATTTTTTATCTTTAAAATGATAATTGTGATTTATGAATTTAATTGATATATTTTTTTAACGAATCTTGTCTAACTTCATTTTTATATTTTTTTAATGATTTTTTTCTTTCTATTTGAATCAGTAAATAAGTTAAAAGAAAAAAAAATGATAATATGAATATACAAGTTCAATAGAAATAAAGGGAAAAAAAAGAATTAAAGAAAAATGAATAATAAAGTAGTAACTAAGTGTTTTCTTAAAAAAAAAAAAAATATAAAGGAACGTGGGCAGTTTTATCCTTTTAAGTGGGAAATTTATTTTTATAAAAAATAATATTAAAGGTTAAAAATGGAAGAAAATGTAAAAAGCTATCAGCTATAAGCTAAAAAGCTATTTGAAATAGTTTCTCAAAAAAAGCTATAAGCTCGTGAGAAAAGTTTATTATCAAACACATCACATTTTCATCCAACAAGCTTATAAGTTAGTCCAACAAACTATAAGCTAGATTATTTGTGTTACCAAACACACCCTAAATCAAAGTCGTATTTGTGGACAAAATGAACGATTTGTGAAAATGATTTTTATTTTTTTAGTAGATGACAATGAATCAGGTAACAATTAAACATGACGAATAGGGGATATAACGCTGTTTGGTACCTGGTGGATGAGGCAAGGGAATTAAAGAGCGATAAAGAGGGTCAAGACAGAATCATTTTTTCTAAGTATGACAATAAACTAACTCATATAATTGTAGTAGATAATAAACTTTGATTAAAGACGAATATTTTTTCTATCTCCCAATTAAACTTCGAATTACTAGGATTCAATCTCCTAAAACTTAGAGGGTTAAATCAAAAAAAGAAAAAAACTAATATAACAATGTAAAAATATCTTGTACATCAAAATGAAAACTCTTGCAAGAATTATAGCTAATCATATATAGATCAAAACAATCATAGCTGAATAAACCGTAACTATAATTCATAACTGGAGCTACATATCAATTGTCCCAAATGATGTGGGATACAGGCTGCACATATGACATATCCATGTTTAATTTGTAATACTATGTACCATATGAATCAAAGTCTCTTATTAATAAATATCAATTAATTTGTTCTCAGGATCAGAATTTACTTTTACATAAATCTTACTTTATTCTATGACAAGGCTCTAGAGCACATCAATATTCCATAGATGTACAAAGGAATCCCCTAAAGATTACCCATTTATTTGGTTACAGATACATATATCAAATTTTACAATAAGAATCACAAATTGTAAACAAGACAAATAAAAATCAATAAAAAGAGAAGTTAATAAAAACAAGTAATTTAAGGACAAAAGACAACATCATAAGTTGTTCCTCCCATACAAGAGAATGTGCTGGTTGCATCATCTTTAGGGTAACTATAAGCATAAGGGCACCTATCCTTAAAGAACTTAGAATAAGTTGTTGGACCACATGTGGCAGAGGCATTGGTAGCTGCAGATCTAGCAGAATCAGAGTTGCAACAATATTCAGTTGTATCAAACGTAGTACAAGGATTGTTACATCCACCTGGTACCTTAAGTGGAGTAGGACACTCTCCGTTAATATCGGCGGTACAATTAACGGTACCACAAGAATTTAAAGACGGTTTTAACTGAATTGGAATATTGAAACCTTGTACAAGCGAAACATCGTAAAAATCAAGGTCGTTATACATGTTCAAAGCAAATTCCATGATTGTGTTTGGTGGCGTACCAATTGTTTTACACTCTAGTGTCCCATTGCAATCACCGGTTTGACACTTTCCGAGACCTGAATTGTCGAAAGTGCAATTGGTTCGACCCCAGATTCTTGCGTTACTTGTACCGTTGGTTATGTTCATGTTCCATGATTCACCGGTGTTGAGTTTCATGCCGCCACCGGGGAAGGCTGCAGCCCATACGGTGTAGTTGCATTTGTTTGTGATATTGAATCTTCCTGCTTGTGCTGCAGCTATGGATGTTATGGCTATGAGAAGGAAGATTGAGAGATTTGTTTTCATGATGATGGCCATTTTTGTGTATGATGAAAAATGAATGAGAGGTAGGTTTTATAAATAATTATTACTATTTGATTTGATTCGTTCAACATTTGGATATGTTGAAAGAAGAAAAATGTGGTTTGTTTTGGAAAATTCATATGTATAATAAGTTATGAAATAGCAGACAAGTCAAGTATTTAGAATTAAAATAAGTTATTGATAACTAACATTTGTTGAAAGTTTAATAATATAATGTACTATGGTAGCTTAGCAAAATAGGTCACGTTAATTAAACGAGGTTTTGAGCCGTGATTGTGGAAAAGCTGGTTATAACTATGGTCAAAATTTCCTTCCTCGATTCCTTTGGTTAATCTTTCAAAGATCAACGTTATTTATTTACAAGTTCAACGTTATTTTCCCTAAAAAAAAAATTCAACGTTATTTATTTACCCTACAGCGTTTGTGTGTCCGCTTTTTTTAAATATTCTTACACATGTAAATCATAAACAATATTTTTTATGAAATTTGTATAAATTTTTTGACTTTTAAATAAGCAACAAATTATTCCTTCAAAAAAATAAGCAATAAATTATGTTTATTTTTTTACCAATAAATTAAATAATAAAAATATTTATCTTTTTAAATAACACCAATAATATAATATTCTTAAAAACAATTTTTTTTAAAAGGTGAAAAATCTAACCCAAGACATTATCTATTAAGAATGTATTCTTTTTATATATTGTTGAAGATAACTTGATTTTTTTTTTGAAAGAGGTTGAAGATAACTTGATGTAATGTAACTAACTAGGAAAATGCTTATCATAGTGAAACAACGTATTCCGAAGATTTCCACAATGACATGGCAACATAATAACCTTTGGATTTTACATTTATTTGAGAGATCATTGCTTAGAAAAAAAAGTGAAAACAAAATATCCCGCGATTTCCAGAAAGAAGCAAATTTAATTGGCTAAATATCGTTTCGTGACTGTTTCTTGAATTTTTTCCTCGGGATATATAGCATCGCTGAACTAACTATACTGTTTTTTTTTTTTTGTTTTTTGAAAGAAACTAACTATACTGTTTTTTTGAAGAAATCAAAATGGAATTAAATAACACACCAAACAGCAGTTCCCAAGCACAAGGTGTGCCTAGGAAACCACTAAAAGTTACAAGAGTTTAAAAAATACAACAACCAGAGATAACACTAGCTAGCCAAACCTAAACAAGCAAAAGGGTCGACCACCATCTCTGCGTACCATAAACAAACACAACATTTTTAGCTTTCAGCCACCCCAAAGATACTGTTGTAAAAGAGGAAGAGAAGGGGGAAAATTACATGGCTTCACCGGCCAAGGAAAAAATGATAATTAATAGATAATTTATGACTTTTCCTCCGAAGATATATTCAACCTAGTTGAAAATGGAAACGTGCAAATAATTAAAGAAATAGGAGGAACAACAAAACGAATTTTTTTTAGGGAACAAAACGAGTTTTAACGTGTAATTGTTGTCCAACATGAGAAAAATATTTTAAAAACAACCACTATTAATAGATAATTTATGACTTTACCCAACCAGAAGCATGTCATATACGTCATAAAAAAAAAAAAAAGAAGAAGAAGCATGTCATATATCAAAACCCTTGTATGTATCTAAAATTAATTATGAATAACTTCTTGCAACGTCTTAAATTTTAAATGAATTTTTATTACCAAAAAATAAATGAATCATATCAGCAAAATAAAAAAATAAAAAAGAATTAGATTTTAACATTTATCATTTTCTTAACGAAAAAATGGAGTGGATGCATGCATGCGGTAAAATAACGAAAAAAACTTAAAGTCAAAAGTCACATTTGAATTTTGTGTAGAGTGCTAAAAGTTGAAAAATGAATGCTCGTAACTTGAATAAATAAAAGTCAATTGTGCAGAACATGCAAGAAAGTCTTGATTTGGTAAAAAAACCAGATTGGTCCAAACAACTTATGTTGTACTAATTTGATTTATAAACTGTAGTTATGAGATCAAACAAATTAGATAGAAAGAGATTTGACAAAAACAAGGATCCATGTATCTTATCGGACAAATTTTTGTCAAGAGTACATACAATTATCCGGATTAACTAATTTGGATGAGATTTGTCTGGTTTGATTATTTCAATGTTTGAAAATCTTGAATTTTTACGGTGAGTATTTTTACACATATGAATGGTAGAATCTTGAGATATAAAATAATGAAAAATTGAAGTGAACGTTTTACACTTTTGAATTACGGAATTTTAAGTTGTTAAATTTTTTGAAAAAAATTGATTTTTTTTTTCTCTCATTATTTTGAGGAGTTAAAGAATGAAAAAATTGGAAGTCAACATTTTAAGGTTGCACTAAGATCAAATCTAATGCCTCACTTTGTATCTCTTTGTTTTTAATTTATTTACTGTATCTTTCCTTTTGTCTTTAAAAATCATTTATAACGTACAAAAAAAAAATATTTTATAACTTAAAATTATGGAATTCGAATATTTAAAAAATCATGAAAATTTTGAACCAAGCGTTTTACACTTACAGATTGTTGAATTCTACGGTGTAAAAAATGATGAAACTTTTTGAAATAGATAGTTTACAACTCCATATTTTGAAAATTCATAGGTGTAAAAAAACTTGAAGATATGTGAGCATTTACAACTCCGGATTGTGGAGTCTTGATCTTGAGTTTACAACTCCTCTCGAGATTCAGCATTGTGTGACTGATTGCGGCTATATCGAGACTGCTCAACATTTGGTTATTTCTTGTCCTAGCTTCGGTTCTTTGTGGGGCTTAGTTAGGGCGTGGCTTGGTATTTCAGCGGTTAATCCGTTTCATTTACATGATCATTTCGTTCAATTTATTTTCTCTTCAAGAGGTTTGCGAGTTTGTTGTAATTTTATGTAGCTTGTTTGACTTTGTTGCATGTGGGTTTAATGGAATGAAATAAATAATAGAATATTCAAGAGCAAGAAGAGTATCATTCACCAATTGTTAGAGAAAGTAAAGCTACATTCTTTTCGGTGAATGAAGCTCAATAATATTAATGTTAGTCTAAATTTTCATATGTGGTGGTGGAGCCCATTTATTTGTCTGGGCATAAGCTAATTTTCTTTTATTTTGGTTCCCTTGTGATTTGTTTCGTTGTATACTTTTGAGGTCTTTTTTTATGATTCTTGTGCTGATAAGGAGCCTCCTTTTTGACTTGTTAAAAAAAATTATGAATTCAACGTATTGAAGCATTAAAAAACAATATTTTTTTATATGATATTTATCAATTCTATATTTTTAATCTTTAGTAACCAAATTTTTTTTTTAATCTTTAACAATTGCCCCAGCGCATTTGTTAATATGAGCCTTAAAAAAATATGCAAATGTTTATGTTCAGTTCTCCAGATACTGTTCATCCAGTTCTTGATTAATTATTTTTTTTAACAAATCAAAATGGTATATGATATTAAACCAACGTGATTCACCCAACATAAAACGTGTTAGAAAAGAACCACTCTACAAATTACAAAGTCACAATTGATACCTCAGAAAAAAGGATAAAAAAAGTGAAGAGTTTAATAGATTTTATAGAAACACTCATGCAAAGAAGCGGGTGCCGACACTGGTCGTGATAACAAAACCCAACAGACGGCCGATTTGCTTTCAACCACGTAAAAGATCCAGCTTCACTTTGTCGGAAAAAGTACACGGATCAGAAGTCACATTTTTAAATATGGGGTTATTTCCATATAACCCAGACACAAGCAAGCCAAGTTATCTTAAAAAATAAATGAGAAGAACATTTAAATTGCAAAATAATCTGTCAAAAACTGGCCAACCAGTCTAAATGCAAATCATTTAAATAACATTGTTTAGGTGCAATCACGTGAGACGAACTGTGAGTATATGGCACAGTACATAAGTATTCTTCTAGAAGATACTATGATCAAAATCTTGCTTTTGAGATTGGTAAATAGGCTTTCAAAATTCATTTTTTTGAAGGATTATTTTTTAAATATTGTAGATTAAATAGTTGACCCACGTAATATAAAATATTTTAGCAGTATAGAACATAAAAATTTGTGCTTTTTTTAGTGTGCCGAAAGACTTAGGTTATTCTATAGTAAGAACAGATTGTAAATATATCTTTTCCTAAAACAAAACAGATTGTAACTATCTTGAAACTAATCTAAGATGTCGTAAGTATTATGTTCTTAATGTAAAATTATATTTCCTCTAAAAAAATGTGAATTTCTATTTGAAGAATTAAAAATCATAGGCTAAATTTCAACTAGTGGATCAAAATCAAATTTTATATCAATTTATTTGAAGATATATTTTCTTAGAAAGGATGTATAAGTTATACAAATATTACCTTTTTTCATTAATTTTAAAAGTTATACAAATATTACCTTTTTTATTTAATTTTAAATATCATAAGAGAAGATTTTTCATTTTGAAATTCTTAAAATTTACTTTGTCGAAAGAAAATTAAATAGTTCTCCTTTGATTTTTATAAAAATTTATTTTTTTAAAAAAATGTTTATCAATGCATTACTGATAATTCTGTAATTAAAAATACAAGGAAAAAGTTTCAATTCATAACAAGGACATCAAATTACATATAAATTATAAAAGATAAAAAGTAAAAAAGAGATAAAAGATATTCAAACAAGATAACGGATGGAAAATATTTGGGGAGCTATTTTTTTCCCACTCTTGCTACTAATAAAAGCCTAATATTATTGGAAGTGTTGATTGCAGAAATCTTGTTCTTTTTTCGGTACGTAGACGAAAGGGTTAGCAACATTGAAATGCTGACACATAACTGTGAGGTCAAAGAAAAGAATATGAATAAAGACGTCTAACTTAACAATTTCGACATTACTAAAGTTTTTAAAATGATTGGATAAATCTTTTAGAAGCACCTATTGAAACCGCGGAAAATTGATGATTTTTTTTCGTAGAAGGTTGCTTTTATCCCCCTACTCTTTTTTTAAAAATTAAATTTGTTCAAACTCATTGATTTGGACGTAAAAAAAAAAATCTTCAGTGTCCACTCACATCAATGAATTTGGACAAATTCGACTTTTAAGAGAGGGTGGTGTAGAAATATATCTCTCTTTCGTATGCACATATCCAAACTAACTTTTGATATGAGAAAAATAGGGGCCAGCTATAATATTGTTGGGTCACAAGGAGAGAGTTTGGGAGACCACCTACATTAGACAAGAGTCGGCCAAATGATTGCAGGATCATTGGTATACTCTACCTCAATTCACCATTTCGAACTAAAGTGAGAGAAAAACCACACTTTTACCAAAAATCATAAAATAACGAGTTTTTGAACCTTTTCACTTAGTCACACAACAAAGAGAATTGCTTTTTTGACATTGAATATTTCCTATTGACACAAGTAAATGACCAAATTACCTCCAGCGGTAGTTAACTGCCTCTGGCATATGCGCCAACAGTTAACTGCCGCTGGCTCCTTCAGAGGCAGTTAACTGCCGCTGACTTTGATGCTTTTTATTATGATTTTACGCGTTTCGGTCGAAAAATCAAAATAAATCGAAACTTATTCAGAATTCTACGAAACTTTACAGACCCTCTATATATATTTTTTTAGAGCTGTCTGCAAAAAACCAGATCAAAATTCAATTTCTAGGTCGACGTTTTGATGTTTTGGTTTCTTGAGTTATTGGCGCATTAAAAATTCATATTTAATCCATCTGTTGTCGAAAAATTCTAATTTTTTGCGGGAAATGTTTTTTTTTATGTTCTTAATATGTGTACAAAAAATAATGAAAAAAATCAACCTCTATATAACTTTTCCGGACACGTAGTTAGAAAAATATTGCAATTTTACGCGTTTTAGTAAAAAAATCAAAATAAATTGAGGATTACTCGAAATACTAAGAAAATAAATTGAGGATTACTCGAAATACTTGATGTTTTCGTGTCTTAAATTTTAGGCGCGTTAAAAATTCATATTTAATCCGTCCATTGTCGAAAAATTCAAAATTTTTATGGGAGATGTTATTTTTTTGTTCTAAACATGAGTGCAAAAATGCGTAAAAAAGTTCAACCTTTAGGACACTTTTTCGAACTCGCACTTTAAAAAAATTGCGATTTTGCATGGTTCGGTAGAAAAATCAAAATAAATCGAGACTTAGTCGAAATGCTACGAAACTTTATAGACACCTATATAAAAAGTTTCGTAACATTCCGAATAAGTGTCGATTTTTTTATATTTTTTCAATTGCGATTTTGCGCGTTTTGGTCGAAAAAATAAAAAAAATCGAGACTTATTCAGAATGTTACAAAACTTTTCACATCTTCTATATGTATTTATATAGAGGTGTCTATAAAGTTTCATAGCATTTCGACTAAGTCTCGATTTATTTTGATTTTTCTACCAAAATGCGTAAAATCATAATAAAAAGCAGCAAAGTCAGCGGCAGTTAACTGCCGACGTATATGCCAGAGACATTTAACTACCGCTGGGGATAATTTGATCATTTACTTGTGTCAATAGGAAATATTCAATGTCAAAAAAACAATTTTCCACAGCAAATACTCACATCTTTGGGCCAAAACCTGGGTTATGTCCTTGGGATACTCAGGCCCAGCCCTACTAAATCTTGATAATTAAGCAGCCATATCGGTTACTACTTCAATCATTAAATAATCCAATCCTTTAAATTAATAACAATAATCACAAGTAAAGTGTAGAGCAATCCGTTAAATTCTTAGAAAAAATAAATAAAAAACAAAACAGTAGTCTCTGTCCCTTTTTGTTTAGCTTCCAACACAAGCTGCACATATACACCCTTAGTTTAAAACCTCTTCTGTCTTCTTCATTTCCACATTACTCTCTCTCTCTCTCTCTCTCTCTCTCTCTCTCTCTCCGGCTTCTATACTCATTTTCTCATTTTCATTTCACCGATTTTCAAGTAAGTACGTTTATATTAGATATTCTAATATTCTATACTTTGATCATTATCATCATCTACTTCCTTTTTTTGTAACGTACATGCAAATAACTTAGTCATAGCATTTATCCTTTCACTTGAACTTGAATCCATTATCATCTAGTGTTGGTGATTTTTTTCATTTTTATATTCTTGGTGTTGTTCTCAATGTGATTATTTTTGTGATTTGATTTAGAAAAAAGAAGAGAAATGTTGGAAATGGATAAGGAGCTAAAGGATTTACAATTTGGTTCACCAAATCATCGAGACTTGCTTCATTTATGTCTCTCTTCTCCCAATTGCAATAGTGACACTTGTTTTCTGGAATCATCCCCTGCTACAGAGTAAGTTTCTTCTTGGTGCTTTGTATTTTTAAAGTGAAGTCAATTTAATAATCGTTGCGAAATGCATGTTTGGTATCACAGCGAGTTTGCCAGTATTATGGTTCACGGTGGCTCACTGTGAATCAGGAAGACTCATCCGTGATACCAAATGTAGTTTGTTGCAGTATTGCTTTAACAATATTTCACAATTTTTGTTTGATAGGAAAATAAAATCGCAAATTAGCTCGAAAAATGGAATCTGGACAGAAGAAGAGGTACGTACGTTGCTTTAATTTGAAATCATTAGTAATATAGTTTCTTAACTGTGACATTTGATTTGGTTAAGGCTCAAGGGCTATTGAAATATTTGTTCTACCAATTTTAACTATTATTGGAAGTTGCAGTTTTTGTTCTTATACTCTTTTTTGTCTTTGTTATCCTTTTGTGGTATTTATTATGTTAGGTTGCAATTTACAGTGTTAATGCTCTCTGATTTTGCAATCTTATGACTATGGCAAACAGGATAATCTTTTGATTGAGATAGTCAAGATGCACGACGGAAGCATCTGGAAAAGTATAGGCGGATGCGGTAGTATATCAGTATAATTATCAGTTTGAATTGAACTATTAGTTTATATATAAACTTTATTTTTCCCGGTCGCTTATCAACCATTTGCAAGTGTTTATTCTCATATGAATTTATCTCAATGGCTAAACCGCTACAGTAACATAATGAGTTTAACTGCATTTTGGGTTTTACTCCACTGCAATGTTAAGAGAAGCAAGTGTTTGTTCCTCATGATGAACTATAGCATAAGTAGATACTGTTTGTGACATTATTTGTCATCATTGTAGATTTTTACTATATGTATTTTTAATCTCATTTATAACACAAACTAATCTGGTTGTTCAATTGGTCTTTTACAGCTGCATACTTCCCTGGACGAACAGACATCGAATGCTTCCATCGCTGGCAAAAGGTTTCGAATCATGATCTTGTAAAAAGATCATGGACAAAGGAGGTGCTATTTTAGTGTAAACACTTGTTATAATTTTTTCATTGTGCCAATATGTGTTGGTTGAAATGATGATGGTGATTTTTGTCTCCTACCGCATTTAACGATTCAGGAGGATGAGGCCTTGATTGAGCTAGTAAGAAAGTATGGTTTCAAGAGATGGTCTTTTATAGCAAAATCCATGCCAGGTCGTATCGGAAAGCAATGTCGTGAGAGGTAGGCAGTAATAGATGTTAGTCAGAGCCTAATTTCAAGTGATGGAAGCATACTGTGAATTTGTCTTTTATTCTTTTTAATGTATTCCTATAATGCTATCCCTTTGAAAATGATGTTCTTTAGGAATTTTATCATTCATAAATAATGTTATGTAGGCTTCTTCTGTTGGATTTCTATGCTTTGAACCAGATTGGTCATCTTCTATTCATATGTTAGACAACCTCAGTTGCCATATCAAATCATCAATATTATATTTTGCAGAACACTATAGTCTATAAGTATGTTTCTTATAAAGTATGTTGCCGGAATATGAATTACTAGGTAATCATTTCAGGTGGCATAATAACCTTGATCCCGTTATAAAAAAGGGTGCTTGGACGGAGGAGGAGGAGTCAATACTTGCTCACTACTACCAAATATATGGCAGTAAATGGTCAGAAATTGCAAGGGTTCTTCCTGGAAGGTACTTATCTGATACTGTTGTCTGTTATGCAGGATTTTCGACCTGCCCTCTATAAATACATGCTTCAAAACCTGCATAAATATCGATAGTTAATTCTAGAAAAAAATGATAACTTACTTGAATTTTTCATCTTTACTATGTGTTTTAGTATACATTTATGTTAAGAAATGTCAGCAAAAGACGTCGACAACACATTTTCTGGATTGGTTTATTTAAAAAACAAATTCAGTTCCTAAATTGATCATGTTTTTAAAAAAATGTATTGACTTTTTTGAGGATATACCTCACCTAAAGTGTGTTCAAAAGATGTGTTAGTTTTACTCAGCAACCTATTAGTTCTGTCACGACCTCTCCCTCGAAAATCAATGACAGAATATTAGAACAATTATACTTTGAGCTATTGATAGATATACGTGCATTCATGAATCAGGCACATATATGCATAATATCTAATGACCCGTGATAATTGTTTGTATCATTTGGGTAAGACAGGAGTGACAATGCTATAAAAAATCATTGGAACAGCTCAATGAAGAAGAAGTCATCAGCATCACCTACTAGGTGTGACATGGATGTTTCCACTTCCAGTTTCTGCTCTTCTCTAATAAAGCCAGCACATGATTCAGTTAAAGCTGAAGATCAAAGTTTAATTGGAATGGTTTCTCCCAAGCAAAGTAACTGGTTGAATCAGAATGCTGATAACTTCCCAACTCGAATGGCTATTCAAAATGCTTCCGTTGAGGAATTTTGGTCTGATATAAACATTTTTGGTGTGGCAACTCGTAGGGCCTCAGAAAAAAGTGAAAGAAGATCAGTTAATTTACCAAATTTGATGGAGACAGCTATAAGTTGCAAAGACCATGCCAACCTTACCTTCGCAGATAAACACATGAACTCATCGATGGATATGCTTGCAACAAATATGGATTGTTTCCCTTCTTCCAGTACTGTTACTTACGAGGCCTATAATTCTCCCAAATGGCAAAAGGCTTCTTTTTCAGAATCAAAGTTTATTGCTGGTAATGAATCTGATAGTTCCTATTCGAACTACTTAAAATTGGCTAATCATGAGAAGAAAGTTCAAGTTGGAATGGAAAGCAATAACAAAAGCGACATGAGCCCAGAATCGGTACTAAGAAACTTAGCAATGACCTATGAAAACATTCCTTCTATTATAAGGAAAAGATCTTCTAAGAAGGCATGTGCTGCCAAATATGGCAAGTCGAAAACACCTTCTGGAATGGTTAACTCAACTCCTGAAGCAGGATGTGTAATTGGTTTCGATAATTTAAAACTCAACCAAGGATTTGTTCCATTCCTTCATAGAAATGCCATGGAATGATAGACTATGCTTGTAATATTTGATGCTTAACATATATCACAAACATTTCTGTAGTTCTACTTAAAGACTAGACCGACCTTCTCTCTAAACTATCATTTTTTTTCATTTTTCTTGGACACATGCAGGCTTTGTTTTTTCATTTTTCAAGTACAAGGGGTATCCGACGCATTCAATAACCTTATGTGAGAATACAATGGAACGGATTAGAGGAAAGCGAAAGGAAAGTAATACGTAAATGAATACTATAATGTTAAGTAGAAAATGAATTGGATATAAGTATATTTTTGCTTAAATAAAATTTTACAAAAAAATATGACAATAATAATATAATTACTACTTATTTATCAATTATATTATTATTTTTCAATTACTACTTATTTATGTTTGATTGAAAGAGTTGGATATAAGTATATTTTTGCTTAAATAAAAGGGAAATGTTAACTTGTAAGTTGTATCTTTAGGGCACATGTTAAGAATTCTACTAATAGAAATTATGTCTCGGAAATTATGTTAATTTATTGCTCAAAAATTCTAATATTAATTTTTTTTCTATTAATACTTACTATTAATGACAAGAATTTAGTGTTTAACGTGTGCATTAAGGACACAAGTTAACATGACCCTAAATAAAATTGACTTGCGAATGCCCGAGTTAGACTACGAGACAAAGTTAAAAGAAATTGGAGTTAAATTTTGGTTAAGCCAAGTTTATGCAAGTGTAATCGTGGTGTTTTGGCCCATGACCCTTTTGTTTATAAAATAGATAAATTAATAAAGGATTTGGGGTTACCCTTTTAATTGTTGTTCTTCTACGATCTCACGCACGCACGTTCCCAGCTTTTGCAATTCTCCATTCCAACCTTAGCTAGGTACTTTTGTTTTGATTGATTTCTTTCTCGTTAATTAATTGTCATGTTTTTTTTACTTGTTAGTTAATTTTTATTTTTAATATTAACTCCATTCATTTATTTTCCTTTTTGCAATTTAGTGTGATCGGCCATGAAAAGAAAAAAGGGTTCAATTACCCCACCAAGGGCTACTATCCAAAGATGCAGCAATAAATCAGAAAGTCAACAACTTTGTCCTTACTTTGATAATCTTCCATTTCACTTAACTACCGAAATTCTCCTAAAGCTTCCCATTAAGTCTCTTCTCATATGTAGATGTGTGTGCAAAATTTGGAATACACTTATTTCAGAACCTAAATTCGCTAAATTGCAATTTGAGCGAGCACCAATCAGTTTCATGATTAGAAAATTAGATAATATAGAAGTGTCAAGAAACCTATACCTTCTTGAGTGCGAACCTGAATAGTTCGAGTTTGGAACCAACAATCTTGTGAAGCTTAAGCCTATATTCGAACTTCCTCTTTGTGATGACATATCATCTATGGACAAAAATGACGTCAAATTATATAAGGTGATCAAAAATAAATCCAAGAAACGTTATATTACTTGCACCTCAAGTACTGACAAGTTTGGCATTGTGAATTCTTGCAATGGCTTGCTTTGTTTATCTGAAACATCTACCGGAAGCCCTTTAGCGATTTGCAACCCAGTAACGAGGGAATTCACAATACTTCCTGAACTTACTACGACTTCTGACTGGTTTAACAGTGCTCGGGTGCAAGCTGGTTTTGGTTTCCAACCCAAAACTAATGAATATAAGGTGATAATAATGTGGAATAAACATGTTAGACGGGCCAACGATTTGGTGTTCGAGCGTCTAGTGCTTGAGATACACACGCTCGGAACAACATCATGGAGAAATCTTGAAGTGGATCCTCAAATTTCTTTTTTGAAGCTTTTGAATCCCACATGTGTGAATGGCGGATTACATTGGATCATAGTTGAAGATGGTCAACAAAAGTCAATATTGTGTTTCAGTTTTGAAAGTGAGAGGATGCAATCATTTCCTTCTCCTCCACATATGTTTGGATATCGGAATAAAGAATTCCCCCATAACATGCTTGGGAGAATTGAAGGGATTTCTTTACATTTGTGATAGATCGTCTTCCGAGAATGTAACAATGTGGGTTATGAATGAATATGGCATTGGAGAATCATGGACTAAGATTTACAACATTGATACTTATCTCACTCATTCGGGCCTTCATGATCCGTGGCGTTGTGGTTTATGTTGGTTGGTTAAACACTATGAACCTGAGAAATACGGGTTCAAAGCTTTTCGAATTGATGTGAAAACTTTAAAAGGAGTTGAAGTTATTCAACATATTCCAAGTCTAATATCATTGAAAGATGTCGTGAATGGAGACAATGTTGAGGAGGTGCTGAACATCTACTCAAGGTAGTAATGTAGCTTATAATATTTTATTTTGATCGGGTAAATAAATTTGACGTTCTTTTTGAAATCACAAGTAATTTGAATCATAAGACGAATACTCAAAGGGACATGTGTGAATTTCGTATGTTGCTTCCTATGTTTTGATTCCATGTTTGGCATTCTAGTTGGTGAAAGGAATGCTTGTTATTACATATAGATCTTCTCACTTAAGGTTGTGATTTATCATCAATTAATTAATTTTACAACTAATCTATTTTTGTGTTGTTTTAATTTGTTATAATTTCAGTTCATTTTCGTTATCTAAATTAATTAATTTTACAATTAATTAATTTCTCAAGCATATTTCATCCCCAACAAATTGCAGTTTTGTCTAAAATTATTTAACCATTGTTCTATAATTTTGTTTTCATTTTTGTAGGATAATGTCTGTGAGTAAAAATAGAGTGTGTCATCCATATATTTTGTGCACAGATTTGAGCAATGAGTTGTACCAGAGGACGTATCGTTTTGAAGAACCCAAGTTCATTTTTTGGATGGAACAACTCTACTTTTTCATGGCGTTCAGGTTTGTGACAACTTGTGTTTGTTGAAATGATGATGATTGTTGCCTCCTTCTGTATTTAACTACTCAGGAGGACGAGGCCCTATTTGAACTAGTAAAAAGTATGGTATCAAGAGATTGTCTTTTATTGCGAAATCCATGCCAGGTCGTATTGGAAAGCAATGTCGAGAGAGGTAAGCAATATAATAGATGTTAGTAAGTGCCTGAGACGAAAGCATTTTGTGTGTTCATATTTTATTCTTTTTGATGTATTGCTATTCTTTTGCAGATGACAACTTTTGTGTGCAAATAAACAATTTGACGTAGCCTTGGATGCTAAATTGATCATTTTTTTATTAAATGTATTGACTTTTTAAAGAATATACTTTATAAATTCAGTTAGCTTTTCTCAGCAACTTATGAGTTCTGTCACATGTCCTCTCCCTCAAAAATCGGAGAAGACATAAAATTAGAACAATTATACTTGAGCTATATTGATAAAACATGCATTTATGCAGTGTGATAATTCTGTATTATTTGGGTAAGACATGAGTGAATGCTATAAAAAATCATTGGAACAGCTCAATGAAGAAGTCGTCGGTATCACCTACTAGGTGTGACATGGATGTTTCCCCTTCCAGTTTCTGCTTTTTTCTAATAAAGTCGGCAACTAGAATTGTTAATTTTGGCGTGGCAACTCCTAGGGCCTCAGAAAAAAGTGAAAGAAGATTGATTAATTTACCAAATGAGATGGAAACAGTTATAGGTTGCAAAGATGCCAACATTGCGGTTAAACACATGAACTCGAACTCGTGGATGGATATGCTTGCTACAAATATTTGCTACAAATATGGATTGTTTCCCTCCTTCTAGTACTGTTACTTATGAGCCCTATAATTCTCCCAAATGGCAAAAAGTTTCTTTTTCAGATTCAAAGTTTACTGGTAATGAATCTACTCAAAATTGAGCTAATCATGAGAAGAAAGTTCAAGTTGGAATGGAAAGCAATAACAAAAGCAACGTGTCTCAACTCCTAAAGCATGATGTGTAATTGGTTTTCATAATTTAAAACTCAACCGAGGATTTGTCCTAGAAATTCCATGGAATCATGGACTATGTTTGTAATATTTTATATATAAAGCTTAGCAGAAATCAAAAACATTTCTGTAGTTCTATTTAAAGACTAGACTTTCTCCCTAGACTAGACTAGGCTTTGCTTGGAAAACGAAAATGAATAGATAGTGACATTATATGTTTGTTGGTTATTAATTCCATATTTCCATGTTTGGTTTGTAAAAGAGTGAAGGAGAAGAAAAGTGATAGAAAGCAGAAAGTGAAACAATATTTTGGATTGATTGGGGAAGCAACAAAATTTTGCTTGACTCTAGAAAGTGATTTCTTTTTCTTTTTCTGCACATGAAATATATATGATAGTATTCATTGAATAGAAGAAAGATCATTACAATAGACCTCCAAAAATTGGTCTGGGATACATCCCACCCAATAACAATTTCCAACAACTTTAGACAAACTAGCAAGGACGCAAGGTTATGTGTCACTGCATATTGCAAACTCTATTAACACTTATAACATCAAGTTTTGACATGTTTTTGGAAAAAGAGTATGCCACAGACAATCACCAAGGGCTCTGACCAACAATTTAGCAATCTTCTTAATCTCTCTCTCCTTGCGAGTCTAGGTATAGCTATTACATGTAGCTCCAAGGTTAATAAGATTACACTGCTCCATCATGATAGAAAATTTTAGAATCTGTTTAACTATAAAGATACCTCTCTTTATCTCAGAAGGGAGAAAAACTTCGTTGAAGTCTTCTATCATAACCTAAAGACTCGAAATATCTTGGCGAAGAGCAATAATATAATTCCATAACTGCTTGTGGTTAACTAATTGAGGGCTAGCATAGATGGCAGGGCAAAACGATATGCAATCGACCTTTCTAACGCAAATGGTGATTTCTTGAAAGTAAGAGCATCCACATCTATGACACTCAATTCGGTAACATAAATGGACCCTACACAATATTTTACATTACTTCACATTTCCTAATTATTTAAACAACTCAACTTCATTTTTAAAATATTCATATCATCCATAAAAAAATTAAAATGGTCCCACTAATCCTACAATATACTCCTAAAAATAGTTTCAATTTATTTTTTTAGTCACATTAACACAAAATGTTTGTTAAAGCACAAAAGATACGATGGCCTTTAATGGAAGCGTAGTTAAATCCAAATAGTGGTGTCTTATCTGACATGGTTTCCTTAAAGATTGATAAACCACGCCGATAATCATGCTCTAAACATCTATCATAGTAATATCATAATTGCAACCACTAATCTTTAGCAACCAAATACATTTGAACGACTGAAAGCTTCTGATAGAGCACATATATCATAACCTAAACAACTCCAAAATAGTGATGTTTCCAAAAAAGGACGATGAGTTTCCATAAGAAAAATAAAGAGAGGGTGATGTTTCCTTACCAAATCCTTAGCATGTCGACGACCCTCATGACTAAGAGCACATTTAATGTTCCAACTCCAAATAGTAAAATCTTCAAATTCTGTTGTAAAACATATATTGGAATATGATCACAAAAGTGTACTCACACAATGAGGAGAGAAAAACCATTTTAACCATATTTCCCCAAATCAGAGAATCCAAACAAAATTTTGTGATTGTCTTGTTTAGTTTCTAGAACCCAAGTAAGACCCAATGGTCATCTTAATTTTTAAATCGAATAATCTCATTAAAGATACTAACTAACTTATTGTCGAAATTTGGGATCTAACTCATCCTTACAAAACCGGCTTGTAAGGTGAGGATTGCCTCCTCTTTATAAACTATTCTCAAGAGTCTTGTCTATCCGATGTGGGACTTGGGTTTTTCCCAATACACCCCTCTCACGCCCAGCACTCTTTGAGCTTGGTGTGTGAATAGGTTTAGGTGACCCTTGAATTCGACAAGCTCTGATACCATGTTGAAATTTGGGGCCTAACTCATCCTTACAAAACCGGCTTGTAAGGTGAGGATTGCCTCCTCTTTATAAACTATTCTCAAAAGTCTTGTCTATCTGATGTGGGACTTGGATTTTTCCCAATACTTATTGAATAGGAAATATATTTCATTAGTTGCCAATAAATGAAAACACAAATAATGGAATCTCTTGATCTAACATCATAAACATATTTTTTTTTATATAACAATGAAGGTCTAAGCCCAAAAGGAAAGAGATTACAATGAGATTACATGTGGGATAGAATTCCCCATCAAATCAGAAAGCAATAGCAGACTAATATTGCTAGGATAGACATCAAAAAACAGACCCCCAAATCCATCGAACAACCATAGTTAGCCAAAGCATCTGTGCATTGGTTTGCTTCACGGTAAGAGTGGCGAACAACAACTTCTCAATCAAGTGCAAGCAATCGATGAATCTTCTCGACTAACGACCTCTCTCCATAGCTACGATGCCTATGTGAAGTGATAGCTTTCACAATAATTAAGGAGTCAACATGCAACTCAATAAACCAAAATTGCAACCTTCTAGCATACATGAGATCTTCCAACACTCCCCATAATTCTACCAAACAAGATCCATCTGTGTTCAATCTCACTCAGCCCACCAGTGGAGGACTCCACTCAGCATAAACAAATTGAAAACCCTAAAAAGAACAAGTTAAATACGATATAAAAATTACTACTTAAAAATTCATCATCATTTATAAAAATGAATTGTTTTATTCATCAAAAAAATCATCATTTTTTAATTTACAATTAATATATTTATTTTTCAGACGTATACAAAAAATACACATGAGTGGAAACAAACGAGTAACTAGTTGCGACGTTAAGCCTTTCTAGATGACAAAATTAATCCTCACAAATAATATCGTTGCCAACACTCAACATAACATTTAAGTTTGATCTTATATCTTTGGTATCAAAGCTTCCTTGAATTATTCAAACAATTAATTCAAATGGTTAACGAACTCTACAAAAAATAAATTGTTAAATAATTTTTTTATTATACTTCACTTATCTTTCGGTCAAATCTTAAATTATCATATTCTCACGCCTCAAAGAATCCGACGGTTAAAAAAAAACTTTTACGAGTTCTTTTTTAATAGAAAATATAGTTTTTTGATTTTTTTTATGTAGTATATTGATAAACCACTAAGCTTTTAAATTTCTGTCTTGAATAAATTTTCTTATCCATCCAGCTGACATGAGTATTGCAATTCACACAGCTACAAAGAAAGTGCATGATGTGGGCCACAGTCGTCATAAACATTGAAACACGTGTTAATAACAAAGTACATGATAACGTTGGACAAAATTGAAAAATCAAATAAAAAAATATAAACAAAAAACGAACGAAGAAGAAAGAACCTTCAGGAAAAGTGGATCCCACAAATCAACGGTTAAAAGCCATATTTGGAACAATCAACGGCTCCACTTCATCACACGTCACCATCTCTTATCTCTCCACTTTTCCTTCTAGCGCTTTCTTATTTCTTCTCTATGGACCCCACCAACACACACGCTCCTTTTTATTCCTATCCTCTCCTTCGAAACTTCTAGAATCTCTCTAAACAAACGCTAACCTAACGCCGTCGCCGGTGGCAGTTTCTTCTTCCGACTCCGTTTCCGGGTAGAATATTTCAACGCATTCCATCTCTTTCAAGGTAAACAATTAATAACGCACCTTATAATCAATTAATTAATTTTCCTTAATTAATATCATACTTTGTTCTATATCTTTGACCGTATTATGCATGCTTAGTATATAGATAGATTATTAGATTAGAATAGGTAAACCATATTTGACATCATAATTTTATTTGATTAGGAGATAGTTATGAACTAGATACAAAAATTAGTGTGTAATTAGGAACAGATCTGGAAAAGAAGTTGATGGCGACATTACCGGTGGAGCAAACAGGTGAATCGGCGACGGCGGAGTCGCAGAGATCGATTCCGACGCCGTTTCTGACGAAAACTTATCAACTTGTTGATGATTCTTCCGTTGATGATCTGGTATCATGGAATGAAGATGGAACAAGCTTCATAGTTTGGAAACCTGCTGAATTTGCTAGAGATTTGCTTCCAAAGTATTTCAAACACAATAATTTCTCCAGTTTCGTTCGTCAACTCAATACCTATGTAACTAACTAAATCTCTTTAATCTTAATCTTAACTTATTCTATTAATTTCGTTTTACTCTTTCTTTTTTAGGATTTTTTTTTTCCTTCTAAATTTTGTGTTTATTTCTAGGGATTTCGGAAAGTTGTACCTGATCGGTGGGAATTTGCTAATGATGGATTCCGGCGAGGCGAGAAAAATCTGCTTCGGGATATACAGCGGAGAAAAATATTGCCGGCAGCAGGAACAGCGATGGCGACGGCTGTAGCTGCAGCTAATACTGTAACGGTAGCTATGGCGGCACCGGTTAGAATGGTGTCTCCAGCAACTTCGGGTGATGAACAGGTGGTTTCGTCGAATTCATCTCCGATTGCAGTGAACAATGGTGCTACGGTGCAGCGTAGCACAAGTTGCACCACTGCACCGGAGTTAGTTGAAGAGAATGAAAGACTGAAAAAAGAGAATATGCAACTGAGTAATGAGTTGAGTCAGTTGAAAGGTCTTTGTAATAATATACTTGCTATGATGAGTAATTATAATTCTGGTTTCAGTAGACAGTTAGAATCTTCTACAAGTGCTGCGACGGCGCGAGGCGTGGTTGTAACAGAAGGGAAAATTTTGGATCTTTTGCCTTTAAGGAATGTTTCTTTAGCTGAGGAAAATGTGGTGGTTAATTTGGGTGGTGCTGCCGGTGGTTTGCCGTGTGAGACGATGAGTTTGATGGAACCTGAGGTTCAAGCATCTCAGGTTCCTAAGCTATTTGGGGTTTCAATTGGGCTTAAACGATGTAGGACCGAGAATGAGGTTGAACCGGAGAGAGAGGAACGGGAACAACATCAACAAATGCAAGTGCAGATGCAAACACAATCCTCGCAGGAGACTGATCGAGGATCAGATGTGAAATCTGAACCACGCGATGGTGACTCGGATGATCAAGAGCGTCGTTGGAAATTGATGAAATAGTGGCAAAGGCCGTGTTTGGAATTTGGATTATGTCGGGACTCCTAAAATTTGAAACATGACACACATGTTTGAACATGGCTAACAGACACTAGCAGTTGGTGTCATTGGACAAGGGCATGGTTTGAAATTGAAATTTCATGTTGTTGTATAATATTGCTTCGCATGTTGTTCATAATTTAATTTTCTTGTTGAGCAAAGCGTGTGAAAGTCATGCTTTGCTCAAGCAAGCGTGATGAAATCATGCAAAAGAAAGTCAATATTGTCCACAATTTTGCTTAGAGGATTATCAACGCATGCAAACTGATTCGCTTAATCAATGTAAAGTTTGATTAGTTTAAAATATTCGCAAAGTCGTCCTTTTTAGACATGCTTGTGGGATACACATTCAGCACATGACAGTATTTGTTGTTATTTTTTGTTTGTTGTGACAATCACAATATTTTCTAATTTGATACATGTACTAGGATGCTTCCACCCTATTGACCAACTTTGTTTCCAAGTAACATAATTATAGTATTACTTTGTTGAAATAATGTGGTCGTTGTGATTTATATTTCTGAATCAGTTAACGATGAATAATGAACTGTTTAAAATTATTAATAAATTATTTGTCGTTTACTCCTTGTTATTATTGATATAGAACTGGAGACTAATTCAAATTTGTCGCACATTTAAATCTTAATATGTAATTCAGTTATTTTGCACATACACAATATGTTTATTGCTTCAAATAATTTATCTTTCCTTCAACTTGTAAAACCTGGAACTACGAACTTCAAAAACTTATGTAATTTCTGCGTAAAATGGATTTTTTTTTTTTTTTGTACTCCATTAATCCCATAAATTAAAGTTTTTTTTTTGAGGGAAGAAGTCTTATATCTTATAAGTTATCTTCATATAAAAGAAAAAAGAATGGGTCTATTATCTCCAAAAAAAGTGGGGGAATGGGAATGTCCAGTTCCTTGAACAAGTTTCAAAGTCGTTATTTTTACGACTTAGAGGGTGCATAGATCCCTTAATTATATCTCGGTCATAATCTGGTTCGCGTAAAAAATTTAATTGAAAAAATCTATTCAATCTTAATAACTAAGCCGGATCTAGTGTATCATAAGGGATTTTCTTTTCCTATTGATTCGTCCGGATTGGATCAAAAATAAAAGTTCGTAAATGAGGTCAACTTCAAGGATGAATCAAAAAAGAAATCTTTATTGGTTTTACCTCCTCTTTTTTACGAAGAGAATGACTCTTTTTATCCAAACAATACCTATGGATACATAAAATAACCTATGGAATCGATTCCATCGCAACTTGGAATATGGAATTCAAAGGTATCAAATAGGGAAAATTATTTTTAATCATAGACCTATAAGGAAATACACAATCAACCAACATTTCTCAAATTGAAAAAAAAAAAAGAAAGAAGAAATGACCTCTTATTTTGATTTATCAACCGAGAGATCCATGAATAAGGATTCAAATGCATATAAGTAAAAATGGTCCAATGGGAGTAAGAATTTTCAGGAACAATTGGACCATTTCATTTCTGAGCAGAATAACCGTTTTCAAGTAGTGTTCGATCGATTTCAAGTAGTGTTCCATCAATTTCAAGTAGTGTTCGATCGATTACATATGAATGCATATTCGATTGATTGATATGAGGTTATTGACAAAAAAGATTTGTCTAAGTCACATAATTTCGTTTTGTCCAAGTTTCTTCCATTTTTGTCTAACTCACTTTATTTCTTTTTGTCCAAGTTTCTTCCATTTTTGTCTAACACTTCCTTTTTTCTTTGTGAGTTTCGGTAATATCCCTGTTCATAGGTCCGAGATCCACGTTTATGAATTGAAACGTCCGAATGATCCACTCGAGAATCAGTTGTTAGAATCAATAGGTCTTCAAATCGTTCATTTGAAAAAAGGAAACCCTTCTTATTGGATGACTTTTATACTTCTAAAAATTCAAAATTATCCTTCAATGAAGGAACAATATCACCATTTTTATTCAATAAGAGAGAAAATTGGATATCATTCCATACTAGAAAGAAGAAAAAAAAAAAAAAGAGAAGAAGAAGCGCAGAAAATCTTTTATAACATGGATTTCTCAATGATATCCCACGATCAAGAGAATTGGCGGAATCCCCTGAAACCATTTCATAGAAGTTCATTGATATCCTCTTTTTTAAAAGCACATCGACTTCGATTCTTTAATAATCAATATGCGGTAAGGTCCTGTAATTATGATTTTCTTAAGTATGTTTTTACTGGAATTAATGATTCATAAGGGAAGAACCATGAGTATCTCAAATTAAAGTCACAGATGATGTATTTGTTTTATAATCGATATTGGATTCATACTCAATATTCTGAGAAAGATTTTTCTGGAAAATATTTAAAATCCGAAAAGAGAAAAAAACACAGTCCTTATTTAACAAAAGATTCTGAGAAATATTTAAGTTCCGAAAAGAGAAAAAATACAATCATTGTTTAACAAAATGCTTTGAAAAAGGGCCGATGTATAGAAACTATCAAAGAAATCCTCCCTCCGTCCCAAATTGTATGTCGCTTTGAAAAAAAAATTTGTCCCAAATTATATGTCGCTTTACAATACCAATGAAATATTAATGTTACTTTTCCTATTATATCCTTAACTATTAATTACCCTCTCTTCTTTCAATTATTTCATTTATCTTTTCCATACCATTTATTAAGGATAATTTTGTAAAACAACTCATAATTTCTCTTCCCCACACAATATTAATTACATTTCTTAATACGTGTGAAATGGCCAAAACGTCATACAATTTGGGACGGAGGGAGTAGTGTTTTTTCAACTCTCTCAAAATTGAAGCAATTTCAACCATATATAATACAATTGTTACTTACCCGGACAAGACATGAATATCTAAATTTAATATTGTTAGATACTTTTTTAGACCTATTGGCAATACTACGTGGGAGTCCTAAATTTCAACAATTTGTATCCATTTTTCATGATATTAGGGATGGATCCAAGCGAATTCTTCGGAAAAAATTGTGTCTTTCACCACGGAATCCTATAAGTGAGATTTTGAGTAAGTGTCTACACAATTTTCTTGTGCACGTGTGCGAAGATATTTTGGAAAATGAGTCACCATGATACCAACCCATCTGAGGGAGTTCTTCGTTTTAATCCTTATCCTTCTTCTTGTTATCGGATATCTCGTTCAGCACATCTTTTCTTTGTTTCTCGATTCTCTAATGAGTTACAGACAGAGTTCGAAGAAGTCAAATCTTTGATGATTCCATCATACATGATTGAGTTGGAAAAACTTCTAGATAGATATCCTATATCAGAACTGAATTCTTTTGGGTTAAAGGATATGTTTCTCGTTGCTCTGAAACAATTAGGAAATTTTCTAGAAGAAAGACGAGGTTCGGCTTCTGCTGGCAACATGCCAAGGGGTGGTGGTCCCGCTTATATGGTCAAATCCATACGTTCGAAGAAGAAAGATTTGAATCTCATCGATCTCATAAGGATTATACCAAATCCCATCAATCGAACCACGTTTTTGAGAAATACTAGACATTTAAGTCATACAAGTAAAGCGATCTATACCTTGATACAACAACAACAATAACCAAGCCTTATCCCACTAAGTGGGGTCGGCTACATGGATCAAATGACGCCATAGTGTTCTATCATAACCAAATTTGGATCCAACTCATTGACCTCTAAATCCTTTCTAATGGTTTCTCTAATAGTTATCCTAGGTCTTCCTCTACCTCTTTTAACTTGACTCTCCTCCATTTGATCTACTCTTCTTACCAAGGCATCTACGGGTCTTCTCTCTATACCTTGATAAGAAAAAGAAAAAATGTGAATAGTGATTGGATTGATGATAAAATAGAATCCTGGATCTTGAACAGTGATTTCATTGCTGATAAAGAAAGGGAATTCATGGTTCAGTTATCTACCTTAACGACAGAAAAAAGGATTGATCAAATTTTATGGAGTCTGACTAATAGTGATTGTTTATCAAAGAATAACTATAGTTATCAAATGATTGAGCAACCGGGAACAATTTACTTACGAAATTTAATTGACATTCATAAAAAAAATCTACTAAATTATGAGTTCAATACATCCTGCTTAGCAGAAAGACGGATATTCCTCGCTCATTATCAGACAATCACTTATTCAGAAACCCCGTGTGGGGCTAATCGTTTGGATTTCCCATCTCATGGAAAACCCTTTTTGCTCCGCTTAGCCCTATCCCCTCCTAGGGGTATTTTAGTGATAGGTTTAATAGGAACTGGACGATCCTATTTGGTCAAATATCTAGCGACAAACTCCTATGTTCCTTTCATTACAGTATCTCTAAACAAGTTTATGGATAACTATCATAAATGTTTTGATATTAATGATCTTTTTGATGATGATGATGATGATAATGATCTTTTTTATGCGAGAGAGGGTACCATTTATAGTCTTTTACCTAGAAACGAGGATAGTGGCTATAATTTGGATAGGCATGATAGTGACTATCTCGACCGTAACTATGATAGCCATTTGGAGTTTCTAAGTATGGACTATCCCATACCTGAGGATATCATACCGGAAACAGACCGATTTTTTCTCACGCTTCAATTCGAATTAGCAAAAGCAATGTCTCCTTGCATAATTTGGATTCCGAACATTCATGATCTGGATGGGAATGAGTCAAATGACTTATCCCTGGGTCTATTAGTGAACTCTCTTTCCAGGGATTCTGAAAAATCTTCTACTAGAAATATTCTTGTTATTGCTTCGACTCATATTCCGCAAAAAGTGGATCCCGCTCTAATAGCTTCGAATAAATTAAATACGTGTATTAAAATATGAAGGCTTCTTATTCCACAACAAAGAAAGCACTTTTTCAGTCTCGCTCGTACGCGGTGTTTTCACTTGGAAAAGAAAATATTCGATACTAATGGATGCGGGTCTATAACTCTGGGTTCTAATGTACGAGATCTTGTAGCACTTACCAATGGGATGGAGAAAACATAGTTTAAATGATACCCCAATCGTTGTGTTTATGATTATTTTTCTTCTGGTAAAATTGATTTTATGGTTTAAAACATGACATTGTATGGAGGCCATTTGACCAGTTATGGATGAACTCAGATTCTGGAGAGTTTTTCACATTCATACATCTAGGACATCGATGATAATTCAATTAAGATTAGATGGTCAAATTATAAGGTGGCTTTTTAAATTATATCAGGTTAAACCTGATCATTTGGAATCAGTTCTGGAGTTGTGAATTGCATGCAATTGCACTTTTTATTGCAATTTGAAGACTAAAAAATCGTATTAGTAAAACACGACCATATGAAAAAGAAAAAGAACACAAAATGGTTAAATCAAGTTTGTGTTAAAACTCCTGCCTTTGGACGACAAAATCCTAAATTGTGAAGATCCACTATGCACTTGATTGTTACACTTAACTGATCATAAACTTTATGAAGTTGACTTGCTCAAAAAAAAATCTTCTTAAATTTGATCTCAAATCTCTGTACTTTTCTCTCAAGTGTGAAACGACAAAAAGTGAATAAATCAGCTTAATCAACAAAGCAACAAGCTATTTATGCCAAATTTGATGATGGCAAAACCAATTTTACGAGGATTGGTTTTTGCCATCCAAAAAGGTCTAGCGGCGCAGTTTGTTGCCTGCTTGCCTCCTATTCATGTGTAGGTAATATTGATAGTAAAAATAAATAAAAAAATATCTTGGCTAAACAATTTTTCACTTTGGTACTTCTTTTGAGACCTCATCAGTCAACTCCGATATCTAGCAAGTTTAAGCATTGTATGAACTTGATAAGTGTGATAGATTTTGTGAGCATATAAACATGATTATTACCGATGTGGATTTTGACAAGTTGCATTACCCTTTTCAATTACATTTCTAATGCAGTGTAGTCTTTTGTTAATGTACTTTGTTCTCTCACGATGCATTTGATTTTTGCTCAAGTTTACAACATTTTGACTATCACAATAAATGCACACTATTTCTTGGGAGACTCCAGTTCAGACACCAATGCTTGAACCTAAATTGTTTATTTATAGCTAGAGTTTACAACATTTTGACTATCACAATAAATGCACACTATTTTCTTCAGCAGTAAAGTACACTAGTCCCTGCATTTATGGTCAGTCCCTTTGAAATACCTAAGCCCCCACCTGGCTGCTTGCCAATATGTTGATCGTGAGTTTCCTATGTATCTGTTGGTAACACTGATAACGTGTTATATCAGGCCTAGAACATACCTCATAATTCATTAGGTTACCAATGGAATTTTGCATGGGAACTTTCTCCATAGAAATTCTATGTCAATTTCTGAAACATGTGACATTTGAGAGTTTGAAATGTGAGGCAAAGGGAACACTAGTGATCTTAACTAGGTAGTTTGAAATGTTAGGTATGTTGAACTTCTCAACTACCTTCTTTAGGTAGTTTTCTCGAGACAATGAGCTTTCTTTTGTCTCTAACTCGAACGGTATCCATTCCCAAAATTTTCTTGGTTGCACCCAAATTATTATTCATTTCTAATTCTCCTTGAAGTTGATCTTTCAAAAAGTGGATGTGCACTAATTAGCTGTTCTCATTAACTATATAAGCCTTATTGTACTTCATGCAATCAGAATTAATGAAAAATGTTAACGAGTATCCTTAGGGCACTCTTTAAGCATTTTAAATTGTAAAATTTTTAATGAAAAGTTGTGTATTAAATGCATTGGAAATTATAATAGTTGACATTTTTAAAAAATAATTATTAAATTTGAAATGCTTAAAGAGTACCCCAAAGGCACTCGTTAACAAAACCCTTAGCTTATTACTCGTTTTTTTTTTTTCTCTCTTATCAACGACTTTATCAAGAAGGGTAATAAATCCTTTATCAAGAAGGGTAATAAATCCTTTTTTTTACTCAACCAAACGGAAAATACTACTTTCTCTACTTATCTTGGCCCCTCTCGTCTCTCTCAATGGAAGCCCTCTACTGGCTGGGATTAAAAGACTAGTAACGGTCAATGGCATGATAGTAGATTGGATTGTCATAATTTCAAATTTTCAGGCCAACCATATAATAAAATTATGTAAACTGCAACAAATTATAAACTTGATTAAAGCATATTCTGAGACTAATAGACCATTATTATACAATTAGAATGACTTAGACCAGACATTAATGGCGACAACAACAATATTGCGACAATAAAAATAAAATATAAATGACAACCAAATTGGCTCTTAAGATAATTATAGCCGAAATGCGCTGAACAACGCTATACACAACCAGTTAGAAGCCACAATAACTACCAATAAACAAAGCAACTATCACTACATGATTACAGCACAAAGCAGCAGCAGCAACGATCGTATAGGCCTGTATCTGAAGTGTATTGACATGTTGTGCCTATTAAAAGTGATAAAAAAATCATGCAGATTTCTCAAAATGGTAGCCATAAACATTTCCGAGATCATCTACACTTCCTCTTGACCCAGGTTACTACTTTTCAAGATGTTATACTTGCAGAGAGGGCATGTGGCATTAATATACAGCCATTTGTCCACACAGGCACAGTGAAAATGGTGACCACAAGGAAGTTCTCTTAGTTCAACTCCATCGTCATAAGAAGAAAGGCAGATGCAACATTCCTATAAATGATAAAAAGAAAATGTCAGATTTGTTGAGTGACAGAGGACTCGTTCATTTTGTTAAGACCACATTGATTTATTACAAAATTATCTTGCACGCACTTGAATCACTATGTCAATTTCCTTAGGTGTACAGTGTGATGGTCAAAAGACTCCACATAGAAACAAGCTCACAAAAGACTATACATATTGCACCCTTCAGGGTAAGAATGTGAAGATCTATTTTACAAATCAAAACTGTGATGATGACAACAAAACAGTATGCAACGAAGTCTGTGTTTGAAACATTACATAGATTTCCCATTGAAATACAGTGAAATAAAATCTGATTAGAAACAACGCAACGTGAACATTGGAAAAGGGAGAAAAGGTTAAGCTCGCTAAGAACAAATATTGATGAATTATAACATACCGCATCCTCCTCAGCAAGAACATGTTCAATGGGTGAATCAGCCCGACACTCAGTCATTATTCCTCCAACAGGACCTTGATTGTTATCAGTTTGTTTCTCATTACTTTCAACTTTTCGGAATTTAAATTTTGATAACTGCTCAATGTCTTCCTTTGATGCCCCTTCCTGCTTTTTTATCCACAAATATAATAAATAAATAGGTATAGAGATAGAAAGATAAAAGCAAGGACAATAAATAATGTATATTCCACTAACTAGTCCAAGCCTACAACACAACATTGTCATCAAGACTTGTAAAAAAAACAAACAAATTCAGATATCGCCTTATTTATGTTTAGCCAACAATTATTGACAGAAACCTGGATCTATATCACTGGAAGACAATACGGGAGATGAGGATAAAAAAATACAAATGAAGAGCAGAATATTGGTTACACTCAAGGTTGTCATTGTTAAACTCTAGAGCATCTACATAAACTCATGGAAAGTCCGTACACTGAACTTGTTTACGCATTTTACTAATACTAAATATAATAATTAAAAACCTATAAATGGTATATATACATAATATAAGTACCTTTAAGACAATGATATTTAATATTCCAACTCCATTATAAAGCAAAGTAGCAAACCAAAATAATATTGTGATATTTTTTTTGTGAAGAAAGTGTGCAGATCATCATCATACTACATAAATGACCAAATCATGCATATATATATATATATATATATATATATATATATATATATATATATATATATATATATATATATATATATATATATATATATATATATATATATATATAAATTGAAACCATTAAATTCCTAAAGTGAAAATTTTCAAACCAGAACCAAGTATTCACTATCTTCAAATTAATAAGAAATCCCCAAATATTAACTATACATAAATTTCGAAGCTGTAGGTTTTCAAGTGAAAACAAGTCAAACAAGATCTATGTATTCACTAGTTTCAATTATATTTGTAAAATTTATTCTGAGTGCTTCAAAGTATTTTTAGGAAAAGTACAAAATTAAAAAGTGTCCTATAAAACAATCTAATATATAAAATATTGAAATTGAATTTTTCTTAATTTATATTTTCTAGTTTTCCATATTAGAAAATTTTGAATTAAAAATTATCCTTTTAACATGAAGAAGAATAGCAGCATTCTTATGGTCTTTTGGGCGGAATTAAAAATTATCCCTAATGCAAAACGAAAAAATCCCAGCCTCCTCCTCTCTAGTAGTCATCTCTCACATTGACTCCATAACTTTGTTTTTGGGTCTAATTTTTCTTTTCTTCATACTAGCTCACTTGGCCATAAGCACAAGATTTAGAGCATGGTCAACCAAGTTTGCTCAAAAAAGATTTTGGAAGCGAGTCAACTCAATTGCTTCATAGACATGTAAACTCGGATGAGCCTACAAGTCTCATCATGACTTTGACCACCATGCCAACACTAGTCCAACTATTCAAAATATGTGGAGATATGAACTCTCACCTAACTTCCTCTTTCGATACATCAATAACCATCCTAACAATGCACCATCAACAACTAAGCTTGTTCTTGATAGACAACGTCGTAACTCCCTATCCTATATTATGTTCAAAGACAAACTTTATAGAGATGAACCATATACCTCTGAACCTCTCTCAACAGTTATACCTATAATTTTATTTGGTCTAATATGTCTCTTCGTATAAGAGAATTCTCCATCTAGTCAACATCAGCACTTCTGCGTGACTTCTCCAGTCTCCAGCATACCCAAATAACCTAGGACAAGGCTCTACCATTTTGCTAAAATGGGAACCACCTCAATTTTCTCCATGACAGTTGAGTTACAGATCTTATCTTGCATAAACAATTAGCCATTGTCATATTGTCAAAAGTTCACTTTTATTTCCAATTACGCTTTGAACAGTCTTCGTTTCCCTTTCCTAATTACATTTGCTCTAAAAAATTTAACCTTGTCACTATTCCCAAACTTTCACCTTGTTCTCCAACTCAACCTAAATCTCCCTCCAGTAACATGACTGTGAATTGCACGTTCCGGCAGATATGAGCCAGGCCATGCTTTCATGACACCTACTTCCTAAACACAATCCCTTTTTGATCTTATGATGTCAAATTCTGCATCAGAAAATTTCTTGAATGCTCCTTCCTTGTCTTCTCGAAGTACCAGTGGGTTTAATGGTTGTAGAATACATCCGTCATGAAAAATTTCAATTTATAATCGATAACAGTAATAATTGGGTTTCTCCCCCAAACTATTTCTCTCTAATTTCACATTAAAATGATATTTTAATGTTATAAAATGACTCACCCTAAAACCTGAAAAAACTGAGGAAAACGTCTTAATGAACAGACTCTAAATTTTCCCACAGAAAATAGAGGATCTAGAGAGAGAATCCTAATTTCAGGAAATGTGAGTATAATATCTATCATCTATCCATCATACTTAAAGAATGAGTTATTCCTGTGTGTTGGCAAAATAGTACAATAATATTACAAGTCAACTATGTACGGCAATATACTAACACTGCGAAACAAATAAATCCAGAGTTAATACCTGTCTAAT
Organism: Medicago truncatula; assembly: GCF_003473485.1. NCBI lineage: Eukaryota > Viridiplantae > Streptophyta > Magnoliopsida > Fabales > Fabaceae > Medicago > Medicago truncatula. The sequence goes on from NC_053046.1 coordinate 2,938,144, forward strand.
AAGTTCATTCACTAGTTATGTGTATAAAAAGATTTTAGCATTAATCTTTCACAATTATTACCATTGATGTTGAAACGGTTAAATTTGCAGAGTCACTTCAAAGATTAGTAGAGCCTAACAACTTCTGAACCAAAATTACACATGATATAGCAATTCCAATTAGGGTTTTTGAGACACGAGATTCATATTGTTATTAAAAAAAACAAGAACAGGGAACAAATGACTGATTGAACAAGTAGTCACCTGGTCTGCAACAGCATAAAGAAGTGCAATGATACATGGAAGACAACAGCAAACAGCGATACCAATGACACAGGCCAGCGCAACACAGAAAACGACAAAGAAAACATCAAAACCAAGAAAGACTATACATAACCTGCAAAGCACATATATTCGGCCAAAGGTATTCAACGAAAAATAAGTATATATCAGTTGACTTGCTAAAAGATCAATACATCAGAAATGAAAAGATATTTGAACAAGTTGAAAATGAGAGTGAAAGAGGACAAACCAGTAAAGCTGAGGAGAATCTTGGGCTAAAGCTTGACCACCAGCTGATACCCAGTAGAATCCAATAATCCACCAAATAAATGAAAACATGGTATTGGCTGATTCCAAATGTTTAGCAACACTGCCGAGAAAAACGACAATAAAAATTGGGAAATGGTGAAAAACAACAGACAACTACAATGACCAGAAAATAAGCGGCACTCATTTCAAATGCATAATAATTGCTTTGGTCCTTAATCAATAAAAAAGAAGTTAATAAATGTTGATGGTGCTTCATCCCACAGCACAGATTTATGTGCATAAAATTGGAAAGTGCCTCGCTCATTCAAGTTAGATGGTTCACACTGGTCAGGTAAAAATATCGTATATTAAGACATGGCAAATTATCAATCTTAAAACATGGGTTATTCTAGAGAAAAAGGTTTATTATCAAGTAACAAGTAAAAAATACATTTTGGCAATTGAATCAGAGGAATAAATCACTTGCATTGTTGCACGGTATCATCTTGTATTTACATGAAGATTCATTTGGGCGACATGAGTGAGATAAAGTTCATAATCTAATTTAAACTTTTGATTTTGACATACTTGAAAACATGAATTCGTTTTAGGGACAAAGCATGAGTTAAAGTATAACACCAGAAATTTATTGTTCAAGATGATTGTTCAAAATTTATTCAAAAATAACATATTTTAAGTTAATAAATAACAATGAAATTACTAAAATATGTTTGCTTGAATTCATAAATCCTCACCATTTGTCAGCTTGTAGATTACGTGGAATATCAAATTTCTAAGGAACGATTACTAGGTTCAGAGGAAGATTGAGTTGGAGATTGATGCAAGATAGGGTCTTCAACCAGAGAAAGAGTTGGAAAAGAAAACAAGATAAATAAACAAACAAAAAAGAAAAAGGAATGCTGTTAGGTACCAAGAGAACTTCCTTAAAAAAAAAAGGTACCAAGAGAACTTAGAGAAGGATCCTAACAAAAATGCTTTGTCAAAGTACACATGCAACGGTTGGTTGGTTGGTTGCTAACGCAAACAACTATAACGTCTGGTGGAGAGTAAAAATGGTAGAAGCAATAAACGAAGACATATCAATGGTTTCTAGTTCTTAACTTGAAGTGCTATATTTCATGGTCCAATCTATGATTTTTTAATGGTTTAAACTATGTCTAAATTATTTGAAATTGTTAGTTGGAAATGTGATTCTGAACTACAATTCAATTAGGGCTTGAGGAAACCAAGGCTGCGAAAGTGATACTTTTGGGCATATGATCTTGCAATCTTCGTCTTGCACCTGTGTTTAAGAAACTGAGCAAATACCACTCTTTCAACACAAAATAAGTTAATCATCATGAATCACGATCACTTAGCAATTTCCGTCATCCCTTTACATCAAACTTATTTCCCTCTCACCTTCCTAAATCACCCAAAGCAACATGAGAGAAACTTTAAGCTCTTCACATTTAACACAAAAAAAAAAAATAAATAAAGTATTGAGTATAATATAAAAACCTTCAATACATTTTGAACTTTCATGAGTATTTTTTCTTTTCCTTAACTAATAAGAAAACTACATCAGCTATATCAACTCTCTGAAAAGTTGACTAGAGGTATACTAGACTTATCAATTAACAAAGCCTCACCTATCGAGTTCGATTTCTGGATAGAACAATTTTTTGCAAGGATTTACTTATCTCCTGGCCAAACCCCATATTACCTATCAAGTTCGATTTACTTACATCCCAAAAAAAATAAAAACCTCTCCTACAACCCTTGATCATACTTTAAACTTTAAAATAGTTTAAAAAAGCATAGGCTTAATCTAGTGTTATCATCTATCAAGTTCGATTTACTTACATCCCAAAAAAACCCTTGATCATACTTTAAACTATTAAAAAAGCATAGGCTTAATCTAGTGTTATCATTCATAAATACACTATTTAACATAGAAACAAACACATTAAATTTCTCTTATGCATCATGAAGTTACAAAGTTCACAAAACATTCCCTACAAAAAATGCATCATCCTTTAACACAAGTCTTATAAGAACGAGATATCAAAATATTCACCAAATAACTCAGAATTAAATACAATAAAAGGTTCAGAAAATTCACCTAGTACTCTCTTCATCAAATTGCGCCAATGAAACATAACTAGAACCAGAAACAGCAGAACGAGAACCTTCTCTTGAACTGAAATTCCCACTACCAATCCTATCAGAACCTGCAACCGCATTAGAAGACGAAGAACGTTGAAATCTTCTCCTTCTCCTATACTCAAAACAAACACAAACCATATGAAGAACACATTGAAGCACATATCCCGCAATCCACAATCTCAACGGCATTTCCGGCGCTTCGTTCCGGCTCAAAAACAAAGCGGTCCCCGCTACAATGACGAAGGCGAAGTTCCAAACGATATCGAGAATCACAACCGGCTTCGAATACGCCCAATCGCTTTGTCGTTCTTCTAATTGCTCAGCCGCGGCTTCGCGAACGACGACGGAGGGTTCCCGCATCGTTCGACGGCCGCTTGCTTGACGAAGGAAGCGTGCGGCTTGGAGGAGGCGTTGGCGGCGACGGCGACCGGAGTTGTTGAGGTCATCGGAGGAAGAACCGTTGCCAGGATTGGTGAGAAAGGGGGTTGAATCGATGATGTCTGATGAGGAACGGTTCGGTGTCGACATGGTGGTGACTCGGTGAGTCGGTAATTGACTCGGTTCGGTTCAGAACATGAAAATGTTATAATAATGATTATGTAGAAGAAATGAAGTGAAAGAGATGAATTAATTAATTAATTAATGGATTAAATAAATGATGATGATTAATTAATTCGAAGAGAGTATAAAAATGGTAATATCTGAATTGGGGGAAGAAATTGAAATGGTGAAGATAAGTGATGACACGACTAGTTTTTTTGCTTTTTAATTATTGAGAGGTTATGTATGTACCCAATCATACGGTGCCGTTTGTTGGTTTGTTGTTCGGATTAATCAAAGTGGTAACATTTTTAGTCATCGTTATCAACCAAGTATGGAGAGCAACGAAAATTACATTTTTGTTTTTATGTTACATCAAGCTTCATCTATTAAACTCATATACTTGCAGTCTTACACGATAAATATAAAAGATACAACAAAATTTATGAATTTAAGATATGATATACAAGCCCAAACACCTCACTATGAATTCTACTCACTAGATTACTTGATCAAAGAATAAATAAATACTTTAATAAAAAAATTAATTTAAAATTAATTTGTTTTTAGCATATCTCTACGCGAAGACTAATCTTTTGAATTGGGAGTTGGGACCCAAATGGACTATCAACTCTTCTTAAAAGTTGTTGCATCTTAAATATAAGTAATTTTGATAATAAAAAAGGTGACAATTAGTCAATTATTTATAGACAAAAAAGGAATGTGAAAAATTGATTAACAATGACTAATTTATTAACCAGATGTATTAAATTTTCAACTACCATTTTTGTTTATACTTCATTTCGAAATATATTTTAAAAGGAGAACATCATTATCGTTTTTTATTTTTGAGGGAAACATCATTATTGTTATATTAAATCTCAAAATAAAACAACATTACCTATATATATTAAAATGTTTTTTCATTTTTCTTATATTTTTTAAAGAAAAAAAAATTAGAAAAATCATGTTTTTTTTAAGAAAATACTGAAAACAAAACAATAAAAAAATCACATCCGTATCCAAATATTTTTCATGAGGTATACTTTCCTTATTGTTTAGCTACATGTCACCTATAAAGGATTACGAAACAACTAGCTTCATGAGGTATACTTTCATTATTATTGAATCTATTTCGCCATTGGTTTAACCTTGCAACTTGCAAGGAACTTCTCATCCCCATTGTCTTGACACCCTTAGAGAAGATAATGAATGTGCAGAATATTGGTTCACAAAGATTGAACCTCTCTTTTTCTTTCCTTTTTTTCATTGATTCAAATAACTTTTGTTTTCTTTTCCTCTCTAGTTCTACCAAAATCCAAATATTTGTTCTTGGCCTTTTAAAATGTTTGAATCAAAAAGATACTTCAACAATTCAATGAGTGTGATACAATTGGCAACACGTTACACATGTTGAGTTTATAGATGAGATGATCAAGGTTTGATCTCTACAAGATAAAGTACGTTTAGTTTATGAATTAAATGATCGAAGGTTGATAAAACACTTATCCAAATACTGTTACTACACTTTTACAAGGCTTGAAAACGTGAGAGAGAAAAGCATTACTCAGACGTGATCATAGAACAACTTGGAAATTTAAAATACAGGTTATTGACAGATATTAATTGCAAAATACTACAAAGAAATTATTTATAACATCACAGGAAAAAACAACTTTGTGATTTCCTGAATAATGTTGTTGGAAGAGGAAATAATAACCAATAAGTACAAAATAATTTACACACAATGTTAATGCTACCATCAAGCATAGATAAACCAAGGAGCAGCAGGGTTATATATTTTATTAGATAAATTTATTGTTAACAAAATTAGTCATTAGATAACCTTTCAATTAAACAGATAAATATTTGGAGACGAAAAACATGTGAAGTCCTTCAGGGTGCAAGCCCATCAGTGAATAGAGTCAACTTGGAGTGACTAGCACAGACAGAAGCAGTGTCAGAACGAGTATCTGTTGCCATCGGGGAAAAAGGGATTCAATTAGAATCCGCGCCCAAAAAAAGAAACCTTATTTGGTTATGAGACTTCTTTTTCCGCCCTACGTTTCTTAAAAATCACACATGTGTCCAAAAATATACTTTCGGGTGGGAAAAGAAGTTCCCTTCTGTTATACAATTGCCACTAACCAGTCCTCACAAAAGGAGCACATTACGAGTCAACAACATAACCTCTAGTCGCCTTAAACAGAAAATTGTATCCTAAGTCACTTGTAGATGGTTAGACTTCTCTTTCTTAATCAACAGAGTTGGCTGTAGTCAGATGGAGTGAACTCGCCGGGTTCCTTAAACCATGGTTCGGATCACAACAATTTAGCTACTATTCGATTCCATTCTTCAGCCCTCTTTTATTTCTCTCTGCTGTGTCGTTATTTGTATTTTACCACTAAATTTGTTGGCTAGTACTTTTCATTTCTATAGTAATGAAAATCTGCATTTTTAACGGCCACTTCCCTCCCTTAAACCACATAGCACGTTCAGGATTCTGCAATGCTGTTTAATGACAAAGCTGTTACTCTGCTGACAATCAACATCATTCTCTGTACTAGCTCTTCAAATGATGGCCGTTGTTCCGGATCACTTCTCACACATAACACAAAGTAAATTTTTCAGTTTGAGTTAGAAGACATTAATCTCTGTCATATTAGAACTGAACGGGTCAATGAATATATATAGTAGAAGCACCTTTGCCAGCAGTCATTTATGATTGACGCTACATGGGGGTCAAGCCCCTCTGGCAGGTCCAGTCTTCTATCCATAAAGCCTACTATTCCAACAACCTTTCAAATGAAATACAGAAATTACAAGCTGCTCAGTTACCTTAACAATACTACTTAATTTCAGTTCTACACATATAATTACCTAACATAACATTTGAATAATTAGCTATTAAACATATTTAACTAATCACTTGTATATACTTAACCTCTTAAATATTGGTGGTTAAGTATATCTAAATTATTTGTTAAACATGTTTGAAGTTTGATAATTGTTTCATTCCAAAAAAAAAGTTCCACAAATGTTTATTCAAAGTGATATGAGGAAATACAAGTGAAAAAATATGTGAGTGACACGTTCCGTGTGCAGTAGACCTTAGTCCAGAAATTAAAGACAAATGTTTGTTGTATACATGCGTGTGTAGTGTGTGCGAGAATGTGTGAGAGAGAAACCTGTAAGGAATTCAAATCTTTCCATGGAATAGATTGAGTCATTATTTCCCAAAGGACGACACCATAGCTGAAGACATCAGACCTGCATAAAAGAATAAATGAGAAATTATTAAGAAAGAACTTAAGCTTTAATCGACATTACCAATTTAATAAGATCCAGTCATTGCTTAGAAGTGCAAAATATTTTCCCATGTCTTGTTTTTTTAACACCGGGCAAAGTAGGACACTGATTGAAAAAACTTCAAGGACGTCCATTTAGAAATTTCTAATCAAATATAAGATTGTAAACTCTATATCAAGGCTGAACAGTTACGATTGAAGTATTTGACTTCGTACAAAATTGCAAACAAATACAGCTGACCACAATTGAGACAAGTTATTGTGATTGATTCATTCCTCTAGACCATTATGACAGGTTAGAAAATAGTTACAGAGAACGACCATTTGGAAAATTTTCAGGAATGATCCTCAAAGTTTTAAGATCTCTTCCAAAGATTTAGATAATTTCGAGAGAATTTTCTAGACTGAACACAAACTTTTAAGTCTCAGCTCCAAAGAATTACTTTTCATTTGAAGGTTCACTGCGGAGGACTTCAGGGGCCATCCACTGAGGCTGCATTTTGAAAGAAAAATAAGCTTGTTAGAAAGAGAGAACAATAAAACTTCATTAAATAAAAATTATATCATTTTTTTTACTGTTACTAGCTGTTCAAGTCAGATAATTTGTATATAAAAAAGATGATAAGCGAGTGTTGTCATTACGGTGCCTCTCCCGGATTTGGTAGTCAGTAAAGTTGCATCCTTCAACTTGGACAGGCCAAAGTCTCCAACCTGAGAAAAAAGCAATACTCATTTACCAACTGGCAGATATTCAATCTTCCTGGGACTACTGAACGCAATTTCAAGAAATCCTTACCTTGACATTCCAGTTTTTATCAACAAGCAAGTTAGAAGACTTTAGGTCTCTATGCACAATTGGTGGATTTCTGTGATGAAGATAATTCATTCCTCTAGCCTAGAAAAACAACAAAGTGAGTCAAAAGATTGCAACAATAAAGGCTCGAACTTGACATGTGTGTGCATTTGTGACAGAGAAAGAGAGAGGGAGGAAAACTCACAACATCAAGAGCCATTCTAAGATGCCTTTTGATGTCTAATGTTTGATTGTTCTTGTGAAGTGTTCTGAAAAGGCTTCCCCTACCAACCCAAAAAATAATAATAAGCAATGCAAGGTGGTTCGCAATAATTTCTTCATGAAAAAGAAAGTTAATTGAATATTTTGTGCACACAGTGAACATGATATTCATGTTCACTAATACACATGTCTATTATCTAATGAAACAAAAATACACTAGATATACATAGTATTTTATGTGCATCCGACCTAAGTGTAACTCCTTTATCAGTTAGTGTAACAAGCTATTTGATGAAGTTGTCCTAACCCTTACCTAGGTAATAACTCTGTCACTATGGCATGCCTTTCCTGAGAATATATGGCTCCCATGAAAAGCAATACATTTGGGTGTCTCAATCTTTTCATTATATCAACCTGAAATAAGAAGCCAAAAATTTCAGAGATCGGATGCTTTCTAAGGCAATAAAAGTAAAATAAAGATACCTCTTTTTTGTGGTTTCGTAAAGTCTCCTCTGCGTATCCATTCCCAAAGTAAACCTTGACAGCAACATCCTGATAAAATAGAAAATAAGTTTTCAGGCAAATGGCAAGTCAATAATCCTTATAAGACAATTGAAGAACATGCTACGTTTATACCGATGCATTCCAAATTCCATGATAAACAACAGCATAAGAACCTGTAAGATAAAGTAAAACATAAGAAAGATATAGATAGAATTAAATAAAAGCAATATAGCATTTCAACTCCTCATCATAAAAGACTCATAAAATGCACAGCGAAATTAATTACCTTGCCCAATCTCCCTTCTTAATTGAAGGTCTTCCCAATGGATTTCACGCCCTACAACAGAGTTTGATTCACTTTTCCATTTGCTTGATGAACTCATGCAGCCATTTATACTCTCCTTCGAGTTCGCCAACGGCAACCCTTCTTGCTGCTTTTGCACTTCAATTTCATCTTCTATCACCATATTTGTAGCTTTTGGCTCCAATTTCTTTGGATCTAATGTACAGCGTAATCTTAACAAAGGGTCTTGGGGAAACGGCGAACCAAAATATTTACAAAAGTCCTCTGAGAAGGGCTTAGCAAAACTATCTTTGAAAATACTAGAAGTTCTATGTGCACAAAAATTTGCATCTGCTATATTCACAACAGATAAAGAATTACATTTTTGGAGCTTTTCTTCTTTATCTTCTTCATTAGAAATATCCTGGTGCGACATTAATGCAACTGAACTTCCAGATAAATCAATTCCATTATTCACTCTATTACTTCCTGATCTGTCATCAGTTGCACAATTGTCTTTAAAACTTCTAGTATACTTCCTACATTTTTCACTTCCCCCTCGGAGTTTAGCAAGGACTCTAGCAGCCTGATATGATTCAACCAAGCAACTGATCATATATCTTAACCACATAAAGAGAAAAACCTAAATTTGAAGCGCATATTATTTACAGGTCAGAAGAATGCAGAATTCAAAACTCATATTAACTTCCAATACATGCGGAGCTTCCACAGGTATACTTTAAGAGGGAAACATGAACAAGAAGATTGAATTTAGTTGGGCATCTAAGCTACAGAACTGCCCCAAACTGGCTCAAACTTTCAACTTAAAGTTTTAGATGAAGTATCACTAACAAACAAAAACAAAATAGAAGATTTATTTACAATTTTAGAAGGCTGGCCAAATTCAGTTGTAGACTCATCCTTCTTGCTGGCCTCCAGGACAGTGGTGTTTTCTTTTTGGTAACTTCTGGAACAAGATTCAGTTTCCTGAAATTAAAAAACCAGGGACAAAACCTCTTGAATATTCTCATACTTAAATAGCTACTCATATGCATCTTCAAGCTAAACAGAACATACATAAACGCTATGTTTCCCTGGTGTTTGATCATCTGCGTCTGCTGAAGTGTTCTTGGAAATTGTGTCATCTTTCTGCCGGAGTGGAAGAAACTTTGATGCCTGGTAAAAATCCAGATTTTATGACATAGTTTCAACAAATGATCAAATGAAATTAAAATGAGTAGTGTTATTTGAACAGCTAAAATTGGAAGGAACTTTGTAAGTTGGTAACGTAGTTAATTACGTTCAGTAAATGGTTAATGGATATATTAGATGTCAAAACTCATTAACCATCAACCTTACTTCATTAATCATAGTTTTCAGGTGTTCAAATCTACATGTATTTGAACACTTGAAAATACCGTTGTTAATGAGTTTTGACACTAGTCTAATTTTTTTTATACAAACAATTTCTCAATCAAAATAGAAAACGACAACGAAGAAAGAAAAATGTCAAGAGAAGTAGTGATGAAATTTGTGAGAACCAGATTGGAAACAGATGATGCCATTTGTGGGCGTGGAGGCCAATGAATCCTTTTTGAACTTTGAATTCCAGGCTGGTCATTCGTACGAGATTGGCAAGTTCTTTGCTTGTCGAAATCCTTAGAGTTAACTAAAACCGCATCACTAGAAATAGAGATAACACCAACAAGCTTACCGTCCTCATAAAGAGGAGTTTTTGTTACCATTGCCATAAATATTTCACCAGACCTCTTCTTCAAAGGAAACTGTCCAGACCATGGCACTCCTGTGATCAACTGATGTAGAATTCTTCGTAGAGATCCATAATATTCTTCAGAAACTAGGTAATCAGCTAATCTTTGTCCAATTATTTCATTTGCCTTCCATCCATACAGAGTTTCTGCTGAATTATTCCTGAAATAAAAAGTTTAGGTTTGTCTCAAGAGCAATCAGGCAAACAAAAAACAATTGTAAGGGTAATTGCCGAAAGACGAAAAAGCAAAAAAAAAAGTCCAATGCATTCAACCATGATGCATTTCGATTTACAATAGGATTTGATTGGAAGTGAGCTTAATATTTCAGATTTAATGCTTAATTCACACAATGCCAAAGCCTCTTTGATCAACTGGAATTGGGCTTCTTCACTCATGCTTCAAGACTATTAGGCTTTTGCACGAGTAGGATTAGATTGCATAGTTTACTTTAAACCAAGTCCTAACAATAAATCTCTTTAGGTTGGGTACTATAATTTTTAACTATGTCAATTGTTTATGATTTGTATTAATTAGTTAATTGATTGTATTTTGTTCTTACAAAACATCTTTTATCATGTCTACACTGATCCTTGTTTGTATTCCAAATTCCATAACCAAGTTTGATTCAAGAAGCCATTTGGTTAGATTCTTCATCTAATATGTAATCAAATACATCCATAGCATCAAAACTCATTAAACAAAGCACACCAACTTATAATGGAAATAAATACAACTCAATATATTTTTCCATAGTACCAAAAAGTTGACAACATATATAGGTTCTTCTGGTTCTAGTCTTCTAGACATATGTACCATATCCTGCTTCAAATGTTTTCCTTAAAAATGGTTCAGAAAGCCACATGAGTCTTTCTGATTCAATAATTAATGGAATACACTCTCACAAATCATTCAAAACATGTTTAGCTAAGCAAGAAAACATTATTTCTCAACTCAACAAACTTACCAGATGCATTCTCTTACAATAAGAGTCTGGTAGGATTGACTTATTTGAACTTCTCTACTAGGATAAACACTTGTATGACCGTTTGAGTCAGTTTATTTTCACAAGTCCTTCACCATAGTTTACAAAAACAACTTATAACTTATATGAAAACAGTTTAACTTCATTTTATCTTTTATTATAGCTTATACATACAAACTTATAAGTGCTTATGCCAGCGATACACTGTTTCATTAAACAAGCAAAACACTAACTTCTGAATAAAATCAAATAATGATGATGATGTATGTATATTAATCACGTTAGGACTTACCAATATATGATCTGGCCGGTGGTCACGTCGTGGACATAAACAGCATGTCCCATGCATTTCAAAACGTTAGCATAAGGACTTAGAGAGAAGAAGAAACCAGAAAGATAACCCGCAGTTGAATCTTCATTTTCGTTGTCTTTGACCTTGGGTTTCTTCTTCTTCTTCTTCTCCTGCAACACCTCCTTGAACTCCTCCCTCAGCTTGGTTTGTTGCTCTTCCAACCTCCGGCACCGATCCGCCAGAACTTCGTACGCACTATTTTCTCTCACCTCGCCGCCCATTGAAGTCACACCGGTGTGAAACGCGCGTGTATTATTAGTATTAATACTAGTTTTAGTTTATTCAGGTATCTTCATCACTTGGCTGGCTCCTTCTTCCCTGTATCAATTTTTTATTCAAATTTTTTATCATTTATATTAAATTTTCCCACTGTGTCTTAAAGGTTGTTAGCCACGTGTCCAATGGCCACCGTGGAAGCTATGTGATGCAGACAGGTATAGAGGGTTGCTGGAATGAATAACCAATTGCGTCTATCGAAACAGAGCCGCATTTTCAGACCCTCGGGACTATACGCCATATGCTCCACCACTATTTCCTCATTAGAAAATCAGAGTAATGATCATAGCCGCCATTAGTTAGTTAGGCTCGAAGAAGAAAGGTGAACAATTGTTTTTTCATAGTACTTTCTCCTTTTAAGGAATTATAAAATAAAACATTGTATTAGAAATTATATATTTTACTTTTTCAAAGTTAAAATAGTAAAACTTTTTTCTTTTGTTCTAAGTTCCTTAACTATTTCTCAAAAAAAAAAAAATATATATTCTTTGATTACTGTCCGGAGCACTCTTTAACAAAACCCTTAAACATAATACTTCTTTTTTATCAACTACTTTCTCTAGTCTTTTTTATAAGAAACAAAATAAATAAGTCATGAAAATTAAGGAAATACATTAAAATAAGTTATATTCATTTAATACATCTCTACATTTAAATTTTTTCATAAATACTCCTAAATTAATTACTTTTGATTCCGGCAATTTATTTACTTTTTAATAACCTCTCTCATAATAAATAAGGGTATAAATGAAATTTAACTTCAAATACACTTAAAAATTGGTAAATCTTTCTTATAAAAAGGACTCAAAATAATTTCACTTTTGTTTCTTATAAAAAGGATTAAAGAGAGTATCATTTTTTAGATTTATTGAATGATAATGTATTTGGTAAACTATTCAATAAACTTATAAAAAAAAATATTTATAATAGTTGATACAAGAGGGGGTATCATATGTGTCAATTCAAGTGTTGATTTGATTATAAGAGAAACATGAAATTAACATAGATTAAAAGATGTTTATGGGTCATATGCAAGACATGAATCATCTCTTTTTATTAGATAAATCGTTCACGATTCTTTAAAGGCAACATAGATTTCAGAGAAGAGGAAGGTTAAAAACACTCACTTTTCGACACTCTTTAGCACCCACTTATTTATTAAAATGGAATTAATGTATGTCTCATCGGTTTGTGGAATTCAATTTTCAAAGTATAATAATTTAAACCAATAAAAGAGTGAGTATTAGAGAAATTGTTCAAAAGAGAATGTATTATTCCTCAAAGCATTACATGTGGAAACATAATAAAATGCAAACTATTTTACATAAGTAGAGCGAGTTAGGTTGCCACTCTCCTTCAAAGAAAAGGTTGCCTACACTCGTTAAACATATTTTTACAAATACTCTTAAATAGTCAAATGTTTCCTAAAGTGTGTATTTTTACCGGACGGGAAGCAGTGTAATTCTCCACCCATGAAACTCCATCACCATCGTTCACTTGTTTTTTTTAAATATTTTTGGCTCTCACTCTTTTTCGATATGTGGTTGAGATTTTACACGAGGAATCTCCACAAAAGAGACAACCCTCTACTGGTCGGATAGCATTTAGGTGATATAGAGTTGTGTGACATTAATTGTTAATCACAATGTCATAATGTTTGTAAAAGATAGAGAAACACAAACATTGTGACATTGTGGTTGTTCAATATCACAATGTCACCAAACTTTATGTTACGTAAGTGCTACCCCTTCTAACCCTAGTCAATACTCAGGAAAAGTGATATTGGGTGTTTGGGTTTACGGACAAATTGTTATTGAAAAAAAAAATTTGGTAGATAAAAGTGAATGAATCTAAAAAGATTTATGTTTGTATTATTTGTTATATATAAGAATTAGTTTCAACAATAAATTTGAAATTCCTTTAAAGAAATTTTAAATTGAAAGTCAAATAGAAGAAGATACTTTTATCACAAAAAAAAAATATATTATAGAAGAAGATATTTTTATCAAAAAATTTCAATAATCATTTTTATCCTCTTTTATGTCAATTCAATGTACCCATTATATTTTTTAATGGATTTTTGGTAGAATTTTTTAGAATATTATAAGAATCTTTAAAAAAAGAATTATACCTTTTTAAAGAATGATTCAAATATGAATTTTTAAGTGTCAAAGATATAATTCCAACTTCATTGTTTTTTCTTTATAAACAAAATTTCGGATAAGCAAATTGTGTCTAATTCAAGGCAAGATATACCTTAGAACTCAAGTAATTTGCAAAGGAGTTTACATTTACCTCCTCCACGAGTACTAACAAAGTTGAAACACAAAATCTCTATGATGTACATTTACCTTTAGTCGATGGCACGAGTAAGGCTGAACCCGAAACATACCACTTTAACAAATCCTCTCATATATGTCTAGATAAAGGGTTTGAGAGGAGAGATGATGATTTATTTTACTCTTTTTTGTGTGTTAATTTAACCATTTTATTCTTATTATAAAGCAGTTCTGATAATCTAAAGTTCGATCGAGAAGTAAGTAAAATATGACAAAAAATTGTTTCATTCAAAAATCGAACTCAAGTTATCATAAATGATTGATCGTCTTTTTAAATTGTACTTTTCCAACCAATCCGACCACAGTCCCTCTCAAGTCATAACCCATTTTCCTCAATTTCACATCCTAACTAGCGCACTGTTCCACACACCATTTCTCGATTCATCACTCAAAAACTCCGTCCCTGTCACAGTTTGTACCTCTTCCTCACATTCCCACCACGCATGAATCTTAAACAATTATAAAAAATAAAATAAAAAAACCGCCAAACCGCTTCCGTTCCGTTTTGCAGTTAAAAATAAAATAGCGGATACTTGAAAACTGTAACCGCCAAAAATGACAGTACCTTCCCCCCGTATCACCCTAATCATCTTCATCTTCTTCACAGTTTCTTCTTTTCTTACTTGTCATGTCACCGGAGTTCAAATCATTTCTAAATCAAAACTCGAGAAATGCGAGAAGAATTCCAACTCCGACGACAATCTCAACTGCACTACCAAAATCGTTCTCAGCATGGCTGTTCCCAGTGGCTCCAGCGGAGGAGAGGCTTCCATCGTTGCAGAATTGGTGGAAGTTGAAGAAAATTCAACCACCAAAATGCAGACATTGCGTGTTCCACCTGTCATTACGGTTAACAAAACTTCAGCTTATGCCGTTTATGAGTTAACATATATACGAGTATGATATTACTTTCCTTTTTAACTACTAGTCTATGTTTGGTTTTACTTTGACGCAAATTGATTTTGAGTGAACTCACTCTGACTTAAAGTGATTTCTTTTAGGATACGTTCATTGTAAAAATGAGTAGAAATATAAATTTGTGTGTTATAATCAATTCTAGAATCAAAGGCTACAAATAGTAGCTTTAAGTAGAATTTCTTTTAGTTCCCAAAATTGATTTAGAAAAATGCCAAACATAATTTTATAGGGTTAGAATTGCCGCATTTGAAAAGCACTTCTATGGCATCTAAACATGAAACCAAACACCTTTTTAGTGTTTTTGTGGATGATGCAATACAAGGCAAGTAATTTGAAATCTATGGTTAAGGATGTGTTTGGTTCTACGATGAAAAAATTGATTTTGAATGAATTGATTTTAGCTAAAGGTGAGTTGAAGGTATATACATTCGTGTAAAAGTAAGTTGAACATTAAATTTGAATTTAAAAATCAATTATAGAATTAAAAGCTTCAAATTCTAGGTTCAAATTCTACTAGAGAGTAATCATACATGTCAAAATCAATTTTTACTCCTCTAGAATCAATTTTGGCTCCTCCAAAATAAAAACCAAACATACACCAAGTTATGGTTTTGGATGATTCTATATAAAAGCAAATGGATGCAAGTGGATTTTTGTTTTTCTAGTTTGATTTTTTAGATAAAAGTTTTTGTGGCTTCTTTGTAGGATGTTCCTTATAAGCCTGAAGAGTTTTATGTTCAGACGCGAAAATGTGAGCCAGATGCTGGTGCAAATGTTGTGAAGATATGCGAGAGGTGAGCTGTGTTTTGTTACAGTTTTCTTATCAACTAGAGTCTGAGAAAATAGTTTAGTTTCTGGTAATTGTGTTTCTGGTACTCGTGTTGCAGACTACGAGATGAAGATGGTCATATCATCGAGAATACTCAGGTAACATTTTCTTCCATGTTGGGTTTGCTTTATAAGTTTGTAGTTTCGATGAAAAAAACAGCATATAGTTTGGTATCATTTACAATTTTGTATATTAGTATTGGCTAAGGTATTAGACCATTAAGAGTGATCATGGGACATTTTCAACTAAACTTTTAAAACTATTATTTTTATATAGTTCAATCTTACTCTGAAATCCAAGTCACAACTGAGTTCCAAACAATATCATTTTATTTTCATTTAAAACACTATATTCAGGTTATTGTGAGAGAACACCTACATTTTATTCATTAATTGATTGATAGTAGTAGCTGAAAGACTTACTTGAGTCTTTACTTTGCAAGTATTTAGATTTACATTAGTAATTTGAATAAACCTTTATTGCCCTCCTTGACTTCGTTTGGTATGCGCCTATACATGTTTCACTTCATTGTACTTCACCTTTGTTGATAAAAAAATATACTGTTGTTATCTGAATCGTGATATTTTAAAATATTGCCTTTGAGTAAGATTGTGAGTCGATCTTAGTTGTCATTTAGAATTTCTATGCTAGGAGCTATGATGTTAATTTTAAAAGAATTTTCTCAATTTTGTGCTTGATTTTTCACCTTCCGCTTCTGACTATTGTTTAAAATCTCTCTGTTTCCATCTTTAATTTAGCCAACATGTTGTCCATGTGGACCCCAGCGCCGGATGCCTTCATCATGTGGAAACTTCTGTAAGTGCTTTGTTGTCAATGTTCTAAATTTCTTACATGGATCTAATAATTCTGGGTGCCATTATTTAACCAGTTGACAAATTGACAAAAGGAAAGGCCAACACAGCACATTGTGTGCGCTTTCCAGGTGATTGGTAAGCTTCCATCCTTTTTATTTCAATCATGATTGATTTGGGTAATCCCGGTTGATATATGGCCTTGCATGAATTTGTTTGGAATTGGTATTGTTTGTGTGTTAGACTTGTGGATTTTTAAATACATAAGGAAATGTTTACATTGAATCATTCATATGTGCAGATCAACATCTAAACCTTGTTTACTAAATTGTCAAGATATTTGTTTTAGACATTTCTATTTTCTCTAAATGAATAATTTAATAGTATCTTACTTTTCCGTTAGTTCCAGATTTTAGAAGATAAGAAATAGCGTTGATTGCAATAATAAAATAACTTTGACTGGAGTTTGTTCTAATTTTAGGGATCAATACTTTCCCTGGAGAAGCTTTGACTCTTTAATTGTGTAGTACTGCCTTGTTTTATACTGTATTCACCTCTAAAATTGGTATAGATGAAAGCGACTTCCTTGTTTGACACCAGTTAGAACTCATATTCCCTATTCTCTCTATCCCTAAATCATTTCAGGTTCCATGTTTTTGGCATTGGGCGGCGAACGTTAGGATTTAGTGTTCGAATACAGATCAAGAGTGGAACAAAAGTTTCGGTATGTAATTATTGCTTTCCTTATGAAATAGTATTAGATTTAAACGTGTCACTTGTCATAAGAAGACATATATTATACAGCCATTTTCAAATGGTACAGCAATACACCATATGCTATTATCGCTGTTAAATTGTTTGCGGTACACGATCATATGATCATATCCATGTTTAATTGGGGCAGTGCAAGTGCAACCTTGCCATGTACTCTATTTTGCTTCCTGATACTCATGCATTTTATTCACTTTGGATCAACAACACTAGTTTTAATATTTGTTTTCTTCTAAATTTGAATGAACAAAATCCTGAGTACTCGGTCCTTCTTTTTCTCTTTTCTCCATGAATTTGAATGGATGATAGGCTAATAATAGCATATTTGTATTCATTTATTGTGGTTTTTAAAAATAAAATAAAAAATCAGTTTAGTCCTTGAAAATACCATGCACTTACAATTTAATCCTTGAAAAAGCAACTATTTCTTTTCCATTTCTTGAATATAACAGAATATTGTTCATCCATGATTCTTCTGCCAGGAAGTGGTTGTGGGTCCTGAAAACAGAACAGTGACATCTGATGATAAATTTTTGAGGGTTAATCTTATTGGAGATTTTGTTGGTTATACAAATATACCGAGTTTTGAGGATTTCTATCTTGTCGTTCCAAGGCAGGTATGCTTCCTTTACTTATTTACGATAATTGACCTCTATTGACTATTTGACTTTAGTTAAATGATAGTTATGTTTTATTGTTTTGCAAGTTTGAAGCTTCATATGTTCTCAGCAATCTTCTCTAATCCTTAGTTTAGTCACTTTACTTACGTCAATGGCCTCTTAATGAATTTTTGATACAGATCACTCTCATTAGCAATGAACAAATTTTGCATACCTTGGCATTATCCACAACTTTTACAAGCTTAAACAAAATATTTACAGACTTTTCTTTTGGCAGGGTGACCCTGGTCAACCACACGACTTGGGGAGAAACATTTCTATGTGGATGCTGCTCGAGAGGGTCAGATTTACCTTAGATGGTATTGAATGTAATAAAATTGGTGTTAGTTATGAAGCTTTCAACGGACAACCGAACTTTTGTGCTTCACCCTTTTGGAGTTGTTTGCATAATCAATTGTGGAATTTTCATGAGGTTTGCACCGTAACAATATATTTTAGGTTACTTTTGTTTTGGTTTCATTTTATTCCTTTTTGCAACTCTATGTATTTCATATGTGACAGAATAGTTGTTTGTATAGTTGCCTTTCCTTCCTATGTAGGGACCACTTGTCCTAAAATCTTCGTTTGTTACTAGGATCATTGGATGATTGCTAATAACTCTACATTAGTTTGACTAGAAGTGGTAAACAATAGCTTTTGCATTGGATTGAAAAATTTACACTAAGTTTTACATCAAACTTGTAAAAACAACCAAACATAAGTTATCTCACTTCAAACTCAATTGCAACTAATTTGTCATACAAAATCACTTTTATCCTATGTTCACCCAAACACACACTATGTCTCTAACACCTGGAAATTAGGCTTTGTGCTTTTGTTTCATATCTTATTGCTTATTTTTAATTTTTAATTTTTTTTCATTAACAGGCTGACCTGAATCGAATAAGTAGGAATCAGGTGCCACTCTATGGTTTAGAAGGAAGATTTGAAAGGATAAACCAGCATCCAGTTATGTCACAATAATTGTATATTTTATTTGATATGGTTACTTCTATTAGAAATGATTTTTAATTTGATTTGTCTGCAGAATGCTGGGAGTTTCTCTTTCTCCATTGGAATTACAGAGGTTCTTAATACAAATATTGTGATAGAATTAAGTGCCAATGATGTAGACTATGTTTATCAAAGGTACTATTGTTTCCTTGGTACGGGTATTATTTCAAAACAATGGCATTCTTTTTTATATGTCATGTGTATGGATCTGTCATGGACATCATCGTTTGATTCATCACTACTGCTACTACATAGGGTTTGTTTGGTATGACTTAGTTTTGAGCTTATTAGCTTATAACTTCTTATAAGCTCATTTGACTAAAAAACACCCGTTTGGTAACCGCCATTTGTCATGAGCATATAGCTTATTTTTACTAGCTTATTGCATTTTTTGATAAGCTAATCCAAATAGCTTAGAGCTTATCATCCTTTATCTCAATTTTACCCTTGTAATCTTAATTGAAAAAAAATTAAATATTCATTAAATATATCACTTTTATGTCATTTTATATTTATAAGTTAGTTCAACCACTAATTTTACCAAACCCTACAAATTCAACCAACTAGCTTATCCGCTATCAGCTATAAGCTAGCTTATCAGCAATTTGCTATTTTTTACCAAACAAAGTCATTGTCTACACATGTTTCTATGCTCCAAATTTATCACTAGTTACTAAAGTTGGCGATCATTTGTGATATTTCCTTCTGAAAGCTGATGTGCAAACTTGTTTTGTTAACTTGAACAAGATTGTAAGCTGATAGATAACAAAATAACATTTTTGTTCACTTTGGTTTTCATTATTATTACAAAAATGTCACCTTGGTTCACTTTCTGTTACTTTAAAGAAAAAGGTGAAAACAAAATGACATTTAGGTAAGTAGTCAAAATTGAAAATGAAAATAGAATGTTTTCTCAAATTGAGAAAACTCTAAGATATGATGTTAACGTGAACTATTTTTTTTTTGCGGGGGGGGGGGGGGGGGGGGGTGGGGTTTATTTTCACTCACTATATTTTTAGTAAGAAGTCTGGATTACATGACAAATAATAAAGTTTGGAAATATGATGGTGTTTACAAAGAAAATATCTGAAAATATCATGGCAAAATGTTTCTGTAATGCAGCCAGTTTTGATTTTTAATGACCTAGGATTGACTTTTGATATTATGTCCGCCAGAGTTATTGTCTCTATAGAAAGCTTTTGAATATTAGTTTGACAGGTTTCCTTTTTTCTAGGAGCCCGGGAAAGATCATAAGTGTAAGTGTCCCTACATTTGAAGCCCTTACTCAATTTGGAGTTGCTACAATCACCACTAAGAATACTGGTGAGGTGGAAGCATCATATAGTTTGACGGTATTCTGATTCTCAACCTTTCCTTCATAGTTCTTACATTCTTTGTAAAGTTCTATAGTGTTCTTCATGGCATCTATTTTTGTTATACAGTTCTACTTTTACTTGGACAATGCAATGTTGATTGTCAGATACACATTATGTAAATTTTATTGTTGTAGCCAAAAAAATTCAAGGTTAAAAATGTCATTTGTGTTCTGTTCCTATTCTTTGCTTATAAGATCTGATAGGAAACTGGGTTTTTTTAAAGATTAATAACAGGATGATCCGTGATCACAGTTCATATAAAAGGGCATTGTAAAAATTATAACGAAGGAACATTTAGTTCATATAAGAATTTGTTTGGTCAAATATCTCTAGTCAGTGAGTTGAATTGACTGCATCACATGGCAAGGAAAATAACAAATGCATGTCCAGATACTTATATTTAATTAAGGTCACTACACAATATTAATTAGAATATTTTTCAAGTTTGGTTATGTTGTGTTGCAGTTTGATTGCTCCAAAGAGATCACGTTGATGGAGGTACTATGCTGAACCATTTGGTCAACTTCAGCATATTGTTTTTTTACCATTCCAGTTGTATAGTTTCATTGATCTTCAAGTTTAGGTATTTAATTTTTATTGAACACTGTTCAGGAGCAATTTTTGATCATGAAGCCAAATGAGATTACAACCCGATCATTCAAAATTTACCCAAGCACCGACCAAGCTTCCAAATATTCCTGTGCAGGTAAAGTTGAAGCTTAATATATTGTTATTTCTGACATGTATACAGAAAATGTTGATGTTTATATTATGAGTATTTTTTTTGGTGTTGTTAATGAAGCCATATTGAAGGATTCTGATTATGGTGAAGTTGATAGAGCTGAGTGTCAGTTTACTACCACTGGAACTGTTCTTGACAATGGAACACAGGTTTGTTTCTTCCTGCGTATAGAAAATTTTAAGTCTTTATTCTCTTATGAAATGAAAACAGTAGTATTGTTTAATTTGATCAATGTTGACTCACCTAGTGGGAACAGGCTTTGGTTATTGTATTTTCGTATTCAAAGCAGTATACTTTTGTTATGATGTTTCTTAAAATCATTAATGGTTCAAATTATAAGAAAAAAGTGTTTTCCTCTCTAAAATAAGGATGGAACTTGGTGTATGTGTATGGGTGAATTCAACAATTTGTGTTGGATACGAGTAGATTTGTGTATAAATTAATTAGTTGCTATTAGTTGAATAAGAGTTCCTATTTCAACTACCACATGAGTGAATTTGTGTTGGATGACCAATTAGCAACAAATTAATTTAAAGGGGAGTGATATAAAGCGTGGTCTTTGCATAAAAATTGCTGAAGATTAGGAAAAAACACTGAAGAGAATGAACAATGGCACAACAGTTGAACCAGATAGTGTAACTATCGAGGCATTAAACGATCTAATAGAGGAAGGCATAAGATAGCTCCTAAAATTGTTTAACAAGAATGTGAGCTCTAAGAAAGTGAATGAGAAGCACTTTAATCCCTACATATATGAACAAGGGGGTATACCAAACTGTGATAACTATCTCTTGAGGAATACTATTGTGTTTTAATTGAGTGGAGATTACACAACAGTTCCGTAGTATCGCTTTACTAATGATAGCACAGCAGTTCTTTCTTGTGCAGTATTTCTATAATTTTCGTAAGATACTCTTCTGATATTTAATTAAAAAAATATGCTAGTTATAGATGATGTAGTGAAGTAAGTTACGGCAACTTTAATAACAAATCATATCATTATGTGGATCATCAAACCGTTGATTATTGCAGGGGATGCCTTTTCAACCCCCAGAGACAGGTATAAATGGTTTCTTTGATTCTATTGAAAGCATGTGGAATAAACTATGGACAGGCTTTATAGAATTTATTACTGGAAAAAATTGCAGGTAACATTTTCTACTATTATACAATGTGAATTCTAGAATGTACGTGGTAGTATGGGTTTCTCACATTTTATATCATTTAACATGCGTAAACCGCTGTGGACACTTTGTATGCTGTATGTTTTTCATGGATGCTATCTTTGGAGTACTTTGTCATTAATTTGAGCATAAAGGGAAAATAAGGAGGAGTATTTTGTGCCAAAGTAATTATTTCTACAGTCTAGTCTGTAACTGAATGATACAAAAAGTTGGTCTACTTATGATTTAAATATTTTGTAATAACTTTATTAAGTAACCAAGCATAAATCACTCATACTATTATACATAGAAGTAGGGCATTGGTAGGTCAATAACCATACATATTCATTTACTTGATCATAACCTTTGTCTAGTGTTGATTCATTTGTTTGGACAAATTATCTGATTAAATCCTTCTCCGTCCCTTGGTTTGGGTGGGTGTACAGACAGAAATGCGCTGGTTTTTTTGACTTCAAGTGCCACATACAATATGTATGCTTGAGTTGGATAATGATGTTTGGTCTGTTTTTGGCAATTTTTCCGACAGGTATGGATTCTATTTTATGTATATTAATATAGTTGAATTCATAAATTAAGCAGAACACATTGACATAAATATTGTTCTTTGAATTGTAGTACTTGTGTTATTATGGCTTTTGCACCAGAAAGGTCTATTTGATCCTCTTTATGACTGGTGGGAGGATATTTGTGGTGCTGATGAGAAGCAGTTCATCATGGATAGACATAGGGTCAAAATTAACCAGACACATCACCATATTCATGACAACAAACATCGTAAACAAGAGGTCAGGCACCTGAATCATCGTGCTCCAAATAGGCGAAAGACCAGTTATGAACACAATCACAAGCACAAACATTCTGAAGGGAATTCTGATTATTTTAATCATTTACACCATGTTCAGAAAGAAACGCACAAGCATAGACATAGAAAACATGTGGATAATTTGCAAAATATTGATGATAACCATCCTGCACATCACAAACACAGAAAGGAACAGGACCCTTCTACAGGACTGATCAAAGATCTGAGGCATGATAAGATAAGGCATGCAAATTATGGAAAACACAAACAAGTTTTGGTATATGATCCTGGGGCTGAGTAGAGAAAGTTCCAATTCAATGCAGTTAGTTATCTCTTAGAAAGTACAATGTTTTAGATTAACTTTGTACCTACTTCATAGAATCATAGGTATATCTTTTTATTTGTTATTTCGTTTCCACTAGTCTTCGTTCTCCATTTTCTAGCCCTTTTTAATGGAGTGTGGAGGGCAAGAAATGAGGAATGGAAGTTATTGAACGGTGGATTTAGAATGTAACATTGTTGTCACGTGAAATATATCTGTATAGTAAATATATAATCTGAAACATTTTTTTTTGGTAATATATAATTTGAAACATTTACACTCTTACAAAGTGAAACTTCCCTTCCCCTCTCTCACTGCCTTGGTAATTACAAAGTCAAACTCTGATACATGCTTTTTTATACCACCCTCACTTCCCTAGTAAGGCAAACTCCAGATCACAGTTTTTAAGTGACTTTAAATTAAGAGGCCGTTATTGTTACTTTTGTGGCTTACGTAACAAAAATGTTGCATTTTTGTCTTGAAAAATGTCGAATAATTGAGATGTCAAGTCTAAATTTCTACCATGAGTCTTTCTTGCAGGTTTTGTGTTCTAATATGTAGTTGTACATTCTGATTCGTGCTTCTTTTGATCTTTCTCTGTGATCTGGACATGAAAGCCATTTGGAAATTGTAAACCAGGAGTTCGAACAATATTCCCTCCTTTGATGGGTCGCCACCTGAAATATTCAGACGTTAAAGAGACTACTCCGCATTCTAAATTAAATTCAAGCGTTAAAGAAGGTACGTTGTTTCAGTTTAAAGTCTCTTTCCATGCATGACATTGCTTATTACCTATACTTTGTTACCAAGCAATGAAGAAAAACTGCCATCTGAACCTTAGCAAATTCTGTCCCAACACAAAATCTCATGCCTCCACCAAAAGCCAGGAAATGTTTGGTAGCACCACTCGGTTCCATTCCCTGTAGACCATTTCTTTTTGGATCACAAAATTGTAAAAGAATGGACATGATAGACTAGCATCTAAGTTACTTAAATGTTTATTTATAGTACTTGCTAAAGAAGCTAACTACATTACTTTTTGAGATTCTTTGAAGCAACTAACTTTGAAAAGATGGAAAGAAAATGAGAGAAAAAAAATGCTAAACGCACCTCCCATCTAGATGGGTTGAAGACAAGAGGATCCTGATATTTCGCAGGGTTTAAATGTACAGCTGGGGGACACACCATGATTGCCCATCCTGCTGGTATGGTATATCCTGCACGTGTTCATTATTGAAGACAAAATGAGGTCACATTGTCAAATATAGTGTGCTTTTCCACTATTACTTAAACATCAAGTTACCAATGCACTTGAACATTGAAATTTGAAAATTTTGTATTATTAAATTAGCAATCACATACCCTTAAAATTAATTTCCCTTAGTGCCTTCCGGAAGATTCCTGGAACTATATTTGCAAGTCTTGCAGTTTCGGTTATGAGCTGTGCAAATCATCATTCATTGAATTTCAAATAAGATAAATTAACACACAATGTGCCACATTAAAAATGAAGAAATTTTTTTAACTAACCTGAAATGTAAATGTCATTGATTTATATTCTTGCCATGTGACTCCTGAGTTAGGATTCTCACGTCGTTCAAGGATGGCTTCATGTTCTTCCTAAAAGACAAAGTACCGAGGAAGTCAAAATCGACGTCGTAAAGCAATAAAAAAATAGTTCAAAAGATTCTGATTTTTTTTAAAAATATATATTTGTAACGTACTTGTAATTGCTTGAACACCAAGGGATTGTCAGAGAGTAATTTGATGGCATAAGTAAGGGCCTGAGAAG
This sequence comes from Medicago truncatula, assembly GCF_003473485.1. NCBI lineage: Eukaryota > Viridiplantae > Streptophyta > Magnoliopsida > Fabales > Fabaceae > Medicago > Medicago truncatula. The sequence continues at coordinate 2,963,415 of NC_053046.1, forward strand.
TGGTTTCAAAGCTTGCAAAGAGAAGCACAAACATGAGGTCCAGAGCTATTGCTTCTGTTAAGAGTGTTCCCTCTTTTCTAAGTTCTTCAATAACATAGTCAAAGAAATCCATCTGTTGTTTCCTAGGCATTTCCCTTCTTTCCTGCAGCATGTTCTTAAGCATCTTCATTGCCTTTTTTCTACCCTGAGAAGCCAAAACAAATTAATATTGCTGTTTTCTCAATCAAAATCAAGATACTACACTTTGTCTGATACTTTCTCTGTCTCAAATTAACTGTCGTTTAAAGTTATCACGAGTGTACTAATTTTTATAATTAAACGAGTTTCGTTTACTAAATTACCCATATTAATAAAATGCTTACCTGCAAACATTTGTTATAAGCTGTTCCTGGAATGTTGAGAGGGAATGAGATGAGTCCTTGTATAAATGCAACAAAGTTCTCCCTTAAATTCTCGGAGGACTCGGTTGGATCATAACTGATGAGTTTTTTTGCAGTCAAATCAAATATCATCTGAATGATAATATATAGGAAAGAAAGGTTTAGACTTTAGACAAGGAATGGAAGAAGGTTAAAATTGCAGAGGAATGAAAGAATAGTGTAAAGTTTGATAATTTTACCGTTTCTGTTGCTTCCTTCAGCTCGACACTGTCCTGACACGACGCCTGTTGTAATGTTCTGCAGGCTGCTTGTTCAACCTCTGAGATCATCTTTTTAAGACTTTCAGGACCAAACAAATTGAGCATCATGTTCTTAAGGTACTTATACATAAAACCATGTAAGGAACCTACATTTTGTTGCCCAAATATCTCTGTGAATGTATCTGGATACCAACTCTGGAATATTTTCCCTTCCTGTTGGAATATGAAGTAGTTAAGATCAGGGTCTGTGGACACTACAACTGGTCTTCCAACCAAGTTTGTCTTGAAGATTGGTCCATATCTGAAAAGAGACAACAAAAAAAACCATATTATTCCTTTTGTTTTTGTCTTAGCCCTCGGGTTCCCAGGAGAATGAGGTCCTGGTAATCCGAAGTTTGGCCTGAGAGGTAAGTAAAGTCTGGAAAAGGATTGTTTCAGCCATAATTTGAACTCAGGTTATCCCGAACAAACTGTGATATTCTTAATTACTCTCTAACAAAAAATTAAAGCTTAATTGAATTGGTAACTTGTAATATACTTTTATATATACCTTTTCATTCTCTTCCTGATGAATGGAGGAATATCACAAGAAGTGTTGGGGGAAAAAAACTGAAGGCTCTCACCTAAAAGAGGTAAACCCATTGAACCTGGTGGTAGTTTTCCATTGCAACTAGGATTTCTCCATCTATAAACCCAACGTGTAATAATGCATATAGTAACCAATGCTCCAAGACACAAAACCCACATTTTTCTTCTTAAAGAAAAAAATGAAATGAAACTCTTTTAAAAAAGTGCAGTTGTGAAAATAGAGGAAAGGCTTAAAGTGGGAAATGAGGGAGGAATGAGAAGAAAGAAGTATCAGAAAATGTAGTTAAATAGGCAGGGAAATTCTAGAACCACTTGAAGAAAATAATATAAATTTGTGATTTCAAATAGTTTTTCGTGAAGTTGGTTGTTAAAAGAGCTGTACTAGTAGTTGGAGATAGAATAGAATAATTGAAATTATATATCTGTCTATAATAAAACACTCAATATGTTTTGTTAACTGCATACATATATCATATGACATGATGTGTTCAATTGCTAGCCTTGCATGATATGTCTCTTAATTACTTGGGATGCTTCCTCTTCTGCACGTCTTCTTTCTTCAAGGAGACATTATTATTTTTTTCATTATCCTTATTATGGTAAAGAGTCCCTATAATACAAAAGTAAGCAGGTGTATATGCCAGTTTTTAAGGAGATTTTTCCTAGATTTGATGAGTGAGTTATGTATTTGTCTGACCAAAATAGGCATCTCAAGTAAATCTACTCATGGATATCATTGAATGCTTCAACTCCTAAACTTGTTTGTAATGCTTTGTTCGACTTGAAATCTTTCCAATATCTATACTAAATTTTCAACAGGAGGCACATACATACTTTTCCTAATCCTTCATTTTTATGTAGAGGAAAATCTTTTGATAGATCTTTTTTCTCAGCAACCAAAATGGATATATAAATTAATCTCATCCTAACTAAAAAACTTCATGTCTTAATTCTCAAGATATATCATACGTCATTGGTGATTCATTTTGTTCATCTTTTGTTTATTTTTTTCTTAATGACAAAATTAACAGAAACTAATCCTAATCTAGCTAGGTCAAAAGACTTGAAAAGGAAAAAGCTACATAAGAGTTTAGTTATTGAGCACCACCCTTTCTGGCCATTGAGCCACGGACTTGACCAAATTGCAGCAATTACCATGATTTAGGTAGGTTACTGTTAATTAGTATGAGTTATGAGTCTTATGACCTATATATCATTTTTTGCTTATTATTTATCTTAATCTGGATTAGGTGTCACCAGACAGAGTACTGTATAAGTTTTGTACAGACTCTAAGAGGACAAAGTGTACATAATGATATGGTCAAATCCCAAATATCTGGCAAGTGGTTTTGTAATTCCTTTACATACTGTACACAGATATTATATGAGTTAGGAACTTTCAATACCTTCAATGCTAGTAGCCTGTAAAGTTGATCTCACCACTATCATAGTAATATCATGCATAGATATTGTATTTGTATTTAGTTGAGGGATGCGTAGTTCATTTGATTGAGTTAAAGTTAAAGAACTAAGGTTCGAATTCTAACAAAAGAGAAAATACTAACATTTATCGTTAAAAAAAAAAAAAGTCGTGTTTAGTTGGTTGTCATAGCGGTCTAAGTATAAGACGTGTGATCATATTGCCACGATAAATTGTTAGATTCATATTTGAGAGGTTAATTTCACATCCACTAAATAAATTACTATTTACTAGATGCATCGTGCATGTGTTTAATTTTAATTTGATTGTTTACATTCCAATAAAAATTACCACTAGTATTAACAAGAGTTATATGTATAGACAAATTTTTATTTGAAATAAGCTTTATAGTTAGGGATGGATCAAGTATATAAATAATGGAAGACAAACACGGTTTAATATGATATCACGGACAACTCAGTGACCAAAACTTATAAAAAATTCCGATCCATCAATTATCAGTGATACATTGTCTCTTTCTTTTTCTTTAGGGGGACTTGACCTCTCAATATTAAAATGGTTGTATGTGTAGTCTTCCAAGAGGATGACTTGTATTGCTTCATAACTTAAAAAGGTACTGTCTGGTAAGAGCGTTACAATGTGAAATGAATAATGAAACCCTATTATTTTTTTCTTCAAAATAGTATAGTGATTAGACTCACATGTATGCAAAAGCGAGAATAACAGGTTTAAATTCGAACCTCTGCATAAATAAACGTCGTTTTTATTCTTTCATCCTTCTGGACTCAATTATAAACAAAAATGCATTCATTTGTTTAGCGTCGAATATAAGTAAACAACGACTCTTGCATCTACATTAATTGTTATTGTTCAAAAATTATCCTTACATTAGTTTTTTTTTTGTGTCTAGGGTTCGAACCTCAACCTTACATATATTATGCATTGTCCTTACCGGCTGAGCTAAGTTCACGGGACCTTACGTTAGTTATTTAGTATTGTGAGGAAGGTGATGATTATTATAACTAGAGGGGTAGATTAGCAATATGTTATTTCTAATGTGAAATTAAGAAAATTAAGTACACTTAACTATTATCATTATTTCTTTTATGGGACTTAACTATTATTATTTTTATCAAGTGTGAAAGTAGGATTTCTAGTTATAATAAAGGCTGGACGGAACTTAACCAAAAAAATGGCCGGAGGGAATACTTAACTTATATCTTAAATTTTTTTTAAACCAACTTATATCTTAATTATTAACATAGTTATGTGGGGATGAAGTCATGTACATGTTCCTCTAATATTTATTCAATCTCTCACTATCTACTCCATTTTGTTAGAGATTTGATTCGAAAATGTATGATTTTCTAATAACATGAGAAATTCTAGTGTTCTTTTGGGAATTGTGGTCCCACCTGTCTGAATGCAAAATAGAACAAAATCTTGTAGTGCAAAGCATATGTAGGTGGCAGGTCCACTTCATAGAGATCTCCTACTTCATGTTACACCAACTGATGCCATCATGCCATGGGTTCACTTTGATGAGTTTAATTATGGATATTAATGTTTAATTATGGATATTAACGTTAAACTCAGGATTTGATGACGCAGAGAGGGAGGTGTCGTTATCAATATGTTGCCCAGTTTCTATTCAGAATTCTATTCACCATGATTTGATCATCAGAATTACATATGCTTGTTCAAAATAATTTTTCTTCTCCCCACCATTGGGTTGCTTTTTGCAATTGTGTCTCATTCAGGATAAATGTCATTTGATAGATAATACTATGAAGCACGGACACTAATACTGACACAGCTAATAATTTAAAAAAAATCACATAATTCAGTGTAGTGTCAGTGTCGTGTCAGTGTTGGACACGTTTAATCCGAGGAGTATCCGTGTTTTATAGGATAATAGTCTATGGTGTATTCAGTACAATTGACTAATGGATATTAGAAGCCTTCTCTTGCATAACATCTTGAAAACAATTAGATTGGTTCAGCATCCTGATATTTTTGTTTGAACCCGCTACTCCAAAGAATGTGTACCAAATTCATAAGTCTTGTGAAGCCACTACTTTCGAACATAACTTTGGGTTTAGCATATCACCTTAAGCATATTGCCCTTTCGATCTAAGGAGACAATATTTTCATTCCTAATGCATACAATCAATACTCCCTCACATACCAGGAAAGCCATGTTCCTCCGCCATCAGGAGTAGACCTTCGATGTCTTCAGCAGTTGGCCTTCATATATATTGTGCCTCAAATACGCTGATCACATCCCTTGTAAACTTATTAATGTATTTTAGTGTCGTAGTTTCATCAAATATTAAATAGTCATCTACACTATCAAAAGATGTTACATATGCCAACGTGCAAATAGTATTAGTGCATAATCACATTCAAAACTTTGAAATCAATTCCAAAAAAATTTGGGAAGTCATCTTTGAAATTAAATTTGACCTTTGATGAGTAAAACTGCAAGTGTACGGTTCTACCGAAGTAGTAAAAAGAGAGTATCGTTCCAACAGGGAGTTGTTCAATTCAATTTTAAAGACAAGTTTTTAGAGTACGGTTAGTATTTCTAAAGACAAGTTTGCTAGACTATTCTCATGTTTCGCAATCCTTGTCTAATTTCACTTGTTCCAATATCAAAACTTCTTCTTTCGGTGCTTCGCTTTGATATTTGTGATGATGAATTGATAAATACTAACCCTCTCTTGTCGCTTTATGAGGGAAAATACTTGGGTGACATAGAGTTGGGTGACATTGGTCAATCACAATGCTTGTGTTTCTCTCTCTTTCACAAGCATTGTGACATTGTGATTGGCCAATGTCACCAATGTCACCCAACTCTATGTCACCCAAGTGCTACCCCTTTATGAGTTTGGTATTTGTTAATTCATTATAAAAATGGTGAAATTAGATTAGAAAGTAGATTTATATAAAATTAGGGTTCAAGGCTTGGTTTGATTAGGATTATGTCATTAGACTCATCCAACAATCACAAGACAAGAAGAGTCTACTGACTCATGTTCATCGTAGACATAGAAGAGAAGAAGAAGAACATAAATAAAATAACAAGAAAATAAAGGAAGAACTTTATTAAGAAAGACAATTGTCACTATTGAATTCCAAGAACAAAAGATGATTTTTCAAACTAGATGGCTACTCTATTTATAGTCTAACATTGACTTGAGCCCCAATAATTAAATCATTAAAGTGTTGCACAAGAAACGATGGGCTCTAGGTCAGAAATACTAAAATAGGCAGCTTGTCGGAGAAGCAAAAGCAGCAAAAGGGCAAAATGGGGTGCGCCTATGCTATATTCTGGTACAAGATCTTCAATTTCTTTGCACAAGATATTTTTGTATGAGATCTTCATATTTTTGGCACGAATCAGCTCCAATTCTCCTTTCTTTTGTTCCAAGACTAAATCTTTTGAATATTTGTTCCTGAAATAAAATAACTTGCAATTGAAGTAAAATAGCTCTAAAAAGGAAATAAAAACATATTAAATCAAAATAGAATAAACTTAAATATTATATTAAAATAACTAATTATCGACTCATTATTGACTCATCAACCTTCGAAGTAGACATTTCCACAAGCTTTTCTTTATCCTTCCTTTTGGCTGCCTTTTGATCGATTGGATGACGCAACAAAGCAGAGGATGCTGGTTTATATTCGTTGCTCGTCGGTGTCGGTGGATTAGTAGATGACAAATATGCTCTAGAAGTTGAATTCTTTGTTCTTTTTGTGGAAGGTTTCGATAAACATGCAAGTCATTTTGGTTCTCTGGTGAAAGTGACTCAAAATTGGAGATCAGAGCACGATTTTATGTTACAGAATTGGCACTTTCATTCGTAAAAAAATCTGAGCACAATCTGGCAAAATCGGAGCACGATAAATATAGGCTTTGTATCAGTGTAAACTTTGAGATAGAGGAGTATGAAACAAGGGTTTAGAAAGACAGCAACAAAACTAGGGTTTGTGTATAATTTGTCTCTTTGGCAACAAACACTAGGGTTTGAGGGTTGATTCACTTTGGAAAACACTATTAGGATTGAGTCTCTTAGTTACGAGAAGAGATTGAGACTTTGGGTAGAATTAGGCGGGAGACGTATTCTTGTAACCCATTGATATCTCTTTGTAAAGTTACTCATCATATAGTGAAGCGGAGGGATGCTCTCTCCCCCAAACTAGGTCAATTTTGACCGAACTGGGTCAACAAATTCTTTTGTGTTCTCTCTTCTTTTCTCTCGCTGTTTTCTACTTTTGGCTTGTGTTACATAATTGTTCCATACACTTTGTTTTGGTTGTCTGATTATCACTTACTCCACACATCAAATTTGTTATTGGTGTGTTTTCTCATCGAATTCAGAACAGGTTCATCTTTCAATAATCTCCAAGTGTTCTTATTGTGATAGCAATGGTTGTGCCTCTATAGGGTTTTGTGAGGCAAAAAGGGATTGGGTAATATTTCAGATTCACCTATTATATGTCTATATGTAGGCATGGTTAGCTTTAAATTAGGTTTAAGTGCGCGATGTTGGTATATGGGCCATAAGGTCCATGTATGTTATGGAACAAGTATCAACCCAGTACTTGTAATGGTACACAAACAAACTCCCCAAGCTCAAGACTTCTAAGGATTAGGTGTTTGAGAGTGAGGGGTTGGGGGCATGGTGTCTAGGATGTGGGTTGAACACTAACCTAATATCTGCAATGGTGCACAAGCCCTCGGGCGCGAGGTCCGTACGAGAGAATGATTAAGATTAATATGTTTGATTTTTAAAGAAATTTCAGACCTTTCATTCAAATGTTTCGAGTAGTGGTGAACGTAGTATGAATGATCAATTGGTTACGAGGTCAAAGGTGGGAATAACCTAAAGAATGATGATGGAACACATCCTGATGTAGTCTGGCCTTGTGTGTCTCATTTACTCCTGATTTTGGTTGTTGTAACGTTATTTGGATAATAAAGAAAATAAATATTGGATTGATATATGTATGTACATGTTGAATGTTGTTAACTGGGGTATTGATTTATTGTTTCATAAACTATAATATTTTCCTTTGTCAAATCTCAACGTCTAAATCTTACCTTATGAATGTTCTTACGTGTCCGTTTGGTTCAACGAAGGGGAGGGGAGGGGAGGGGTTTTAATGGAGGGGAGGGAAAGGAAGGGGAGATATTTCAATTAAATATATGTTTGGTTCAAATGATGGGAGGGAAGGGGAGGGGAGGGATTTTAATCAAATATATGTTTGGTTCAGAAGGGGAGGGGAGAGATTTTAAAACTAAATTACTTTTTTATCCCTCTAATATTAAAATAGTATCATGATTTTTAAATTATTCACTTCATAAAAAATTAAACATGAAAACTTAGTAACTGTAAACGCATAAATAATCATACACAAAACTTCTGACAAGATATTGGGTATTCATAAATATTAGAGCACTGATTTATAGAATATACTTATAAAATAATCTACGAAAATATAAAAATATTTATAAAAAAATTATTGTTAGAACTGATTTATAAAATATATTTATAAAAAATTCCCGCACAAAATTTGTTGATAATGTTTTAATATATAATACAATTAAAAAATATTAAATAAAAAAATGAGAACAGCGTTAGTACAAAAAAAAAAAAGAATTATCGTAAAAAAAATATTAGAAGAAAAGAATATGTGGTTCTACTTTAAAAAAAAAAAAAAAAAAAAAAAAAAAAAAAAAAAGAGGATGATATAGGCATGTTAAGAAAAAAGGGTAATAAGCAATATATTGAAACACTTAAATTTTTAATAAGGACGATTTTTTCATTTAAAAATGAATATGAGGATAATTATGTCAATATAATTAAAATTGCATTAAATCATTTATCTTTCCCTTCCCTCCCCTCCAAAAAACTCCAATTTAAGGGGGAGCAATAAATGAACTTATAAGGGATTTTGCTCTCCTTCCTCTCCCTCCCCTCCCCTTCTAAAAATTGAACCAAACACAACAAATTCAAAGTATTCCCTCCCCTTCCCTCCTCTCCCCATCAAAACCCCCGAACCAAACGGACCCTAAGATGTGCAAATCAAGCTTGTTTTGTGCTCTTCCAAATACTAAACTATGGATGTAGATAGCAAACTCAACGTGCTTAGGGGTAAGTGAAAAATATGTTCCTTTAACATTGTTTTAGGGTATATGTATGGCGATAACGACGATGATCAAAGTTGTTTTCGTACATTCGTTGATTTTCACATTCGGCTTGCACTCTTTGTTTAGAAGTAGAGCATTTCTTGTTCGACTCACGCCTTTTTCATTGTTAAGGTAGAATTTCTTGTTTGTCTCTTGCTCTCTTTTTCTTGGTTCATGACCCATTCATTGCTAGGGGGAGAATTTCTTATTTGGCTCATAACCCTTTATGCTGAAGTACAAACGAGGAAGGTGCTTGCTATTCTTGGTAATGGTAGGGCATCGTTTTGGTTTTTTGCTTTATTATTTTTCCATGTATGGTTTTAACTTTATGTTTCTTTATTTTGCAGAATTAATGATGAAGTCGTTGAGTTTTATTTTGCAGCGCGAGTTCAGGTCCACTAAAGTCTCCCATTCCCATTGTTGGTTGTTCTTATGTGGTTGGTTTCCTCACAAGCAACCAAAGCTATGGTTGCAAGTTGTACTCATTTTTTGCCTCTTCCCTCCAACGTACCTCCTCTCCTAAGCGGTTCAAAAATATTGTTGGGCAAAATATTCCATATTTGAGTCATGTTTGTTTTGGTAGCTGTAGAAGTTTTGGAGAAGAATGTTGTTCGTAGTAGTTAAAGGCCTATTTATTTTGATTTAAAATATATTGTATTTTATTAAATTTTAAATTATGCTTCATGTTTTACGGTTTATGTAAAAAATAAATCATATATTATCTGCTCTTGAATAAAAATTTCACTCTATAATAAGAATTCAACTAGATCAATTGAGGTTGACTCTAACCAAAAATGGTTAAACTACTATAACATGATGAACCAAATTAAGGTTCGACAATTCCTCTAATATGATTATATATTGCAGAGAAAGTTTATGGAAAACATCAATGAAAAAATATGATAGAAGAAGTAATATAATATTAATTTTTTTTAGTAAATATCAACTTTATATATACTATATAATATGGGTTGAGTTTAACTCAAGTTTTATAAATCATAACTTGTGAGGTGAGCACCTATATCCACTTCTAAACACATTATCAAGATATATCTCATTTAATATGGAGTTTTTAACACATCCCTTCATGCAAAGACTATTCATGTGAAGAGTAACCCAAGTAGCATGACAATAGATGACTTAATAGATCTTGTATAAATTCGGATATCATATTAGAAATATTAGAATTATGGTTAGACCTATTTCATCATCAGAATACTAACTTATACTCAATACTTATAAACACATTGTTATGTGAGGACTAGTGATGTAGTATTTTTTCATCAAACAATTGTAAGTATTTATATCGTCTCCTCAGGGACTAGTGCGATATCGCGGACCGTTCGACACCAAATACCATTCCAAGTTGAAAAGATAATTGGTTGTTTGTTTTAGTAACTCATTTGCAAACGATAAAATTGAGATTAATAGGGCGTGAAACTTGTTAGGATTAGAGTTCCTTGATCAAGCGTCGCACGTAACCTAATGATCATACATGGATTCTAGCTTTTCTTTGATATTATCACGTATCCCTCGACAACACTATTCGTGTCCAAACAATATTGTGAAATCAATTGTATCATTCAATCGTCGATGTCTCAAACTATTGAATGATTCAAGAGTCGATCTTATCGTCCAATCGATGATTTCTCGATCTATTGAATGCTAAGAAAGCTTTAGGTTTGGATACACAAAGTGATTATCAAAACATCGATTCCATGTCTAGAACCTATGTTTTGATAGATGATTATTCTAAACCTAGATTCAAAAGTATTTCTCAATCACAATTAAATCAAAGATAAAGATTAAAGTGCAAGAATAACATCAATATCAAATCAAATGCTAGAACCATATATTTATAGATCAAAAGATTACATGTTAAGCTAAGATCAAGTACCTCTAATCCCAACAAAGGAGATTTAGCTACTCATTGTCATGGAAGCCTTGCAAGAATGAATTGAAGGAGAAAGATTCATTTACAACTTGTGATTTCTCAACAAAGAACGAAGAATCCACTCTCTATCACTCTCACCCTATGAAGAACAAGCCCTATCTCTCTCTCTAGAAATATTCCAAGTGAAAAACTCAGAGAAAAACTAAGTAAAAAACTATATAAAAAACTATCTTTTTCTGAAATGGTTGAGTGGGCTATTTATAGAATTCTGAGTCTGCCTTCACTCGCCTCGCGAGCTGCTTCATTCGCCAAGGCGAGTTGAAGTTTCTTCCCCATTGGGTTTGTGCCACGTCAGCATTTAGAGGCTAAACCGCCCTTACTCGCCTCGCGAGTCCTTCCATTCGCCACGGCGAGTAAGCTCGCCTTCTACTCGCCATTGCGAGTTGGTGGCGTGTGATCTTTGTTGCATTCTGGAATTGCTCGCCTTTTCTGCTTGCCATGGCGAGTTGGAGGCGAGTGATCTCCTTTTTCTGCCTTTTTGTACTTTTCTCGATTTTCTTCTCTTTGCTTGATGTCTTGAGTTCGAATCCTGCACAAATGGGTGAAGTAAGATAGATAAAGCGTAAAAGGGCAATAATCACTTATTTCTCGGCTTTTCCCTTAATAACTTGCAAAACAAGTAACAAAAGTGCCTAAAATATATCACTTAAATTACAACTTTCTAGCACTTATCAACTAGTAACATGTGTACTCTTCAAATTGGTTGATACATGGTCATTAAAAAAAAGGCTTACATATGTGTAGAGAAGAAGTTAATGCAAATATGCTCCCTCCGGTCCTATTTACAAGAGAAAATTGACTTTTTAGATACATTGAAGAATGTATATATCTAGTCAAGAATTTAAATCAAATACATATATTATTTAATGTATCTAAAAAGTAAATTGTTTCTTGTAAATAGGACCGGATGGAGTATTAGACGTCCTTTACTTTATTTAGTTGTAAGTTTATAACACATTGGTCTTTTATCTTCTTTTTTTTGTTCCACTTAAGTCTTTTATTTATTAAAATGTGCACAAGTTAATCCTTTCTTTTATTTTTTCATTAAAAAAATTTGAAATTATTTTTTTATTAATAACCTCGTTTTCTAAAAGATTTTTTAATTAAAAATAAAAAGTTTTATGAACGATATGAACATCTTTGTCTTCAGTTCTTTATCCCCGTCTTCTCCCTTAAATCAAACCAATGTCTACTCAAATACACTTTCAATTGGCTTAAGCATCTTCACTCTCATCTTCTAAACTCATAATTCATAATCCTTGCTTCAAAAAAATAAAATTTCTTAATCCTCAAATCTCAAAAAACCTTAAATTTATCAAACATTGAGAAATCCCTAAATTGTAATTTCCCAAACACAAAATCCAGAATTTTCATGCTGTTAATACCCTTCAAAGAAGTAAAGCTCAAATTTTAAGCTAACCCATTATGAAACAACCTCTCTCTTTCAATTGAATTTAGAGATAGTATTTTCTATGCTTAGTAAATTTAAGGTTTTTTGAGATTTGGGAATTTAGAATTACCAGTTTAGATAATGAAAGTGAAGATACTTAAGCTAATTTGAGGTGTACTTGGGTGTACATTGATTTAATTTAAGGAAAAAGATGAGGATGAAGAATATGAAGATGAAGATGTTCCTGTGGTTTATTCTTTGTTTAATTAAAAAAATGAAAGAAATGATCGACTTATGCATATATCAATCGATCATTACAGGATTCGTGATCATTTTGTTCAGTTCGCTAATTGTTTATGTGCCTCAACGGCGTGTCGATCTTTTCTTCAATTACTTAGGTTACTTTCTGTTTGGCTAGTATGAAATGAGCGTAATAGTAGGCTTTTTGATAGTTCTCACACTAATGTAGAGCTCGGTGAAAAGCTTAAATTTCATTAATACTAGTGGTTGAAGGCTAATAACGCTACTTTTGTTTTTGGTTGTCAGTAGTGGTGGTCGGACCCTTTATCTTGTTTGGGTATCGGCTGACTGTTTGTCTTTGTATTTGTTTCGACTGAATCTTTATCTTTGTTTTTGAGTGCCCTCTTTAATATGTCTTGTGCTAGAGAGGCGTCTCTTTCGGTATGAATATATATATCATTTTTGCTTCTTTAAAAAAAAAAAAAAAACCAATATGTTACAGCTAAATAAAATATCTACTCGTATGATATAATTTTGCCAATAATTGATTAGACCCAAACCAGTGTGGGGATTGCTGGAAAACCTAGAAGCTGACACGTGCATTATCTAGAAGATGACTCAATTCCACGTCGGTTCTTATTTTCAGTGCCAAAACCGAGTGTTTATTTATTTATTTTGAGACCTAAAATAGTGCTGCTAATTTATTTATTTATTTAGAGGTAATATGAAATACCCCTTATAAAAAGTAATATAACATGCAAATTATGCATTCCGGTGTAATTGATTTTTGGCAAAATTACACTTTTAATCCTTTAATTTAATTTTAGGTAAGAGTTTAGTCCTTTATCTTTTTTTCATTTCAATTTGGTCCTTTTTGTCCATTTTTATATTAATTTTTAAGCTTAAAATTCATGATTTTATTTTCTTATGGTCTTTCGATCTTCAAATCTATGATCATCGTCTATGTTTGCATAAGAATATTAGATTTGAAGCTTAAAAATTTATATAAAAATGGACAAAAAGGACCAAACTATTATCTGAAATTAAGTTAAGGATTAAAAGTGTAATTATGCCTTGATTTTTTTATCAGGATGCAAATTATGAGGTTTTATTACTTTTATCTTTTTCTTTCAATCAAATCAACACCAAAATTTGATATAACTTATACAGAAATATGTGTTTGGACACAAGGCTGAATAAAAATATTTGGACAAATTCGTACAAATAATTTAGATGAATGATTCAAAGAGAATGCGCGGGCAAGTCTGAGTTTCCAACTAATCTGGAATTCTACCACAAATATGAAATGAGTTCTATGCACAAAGTTCATGTCAAATAGTTCAAGTCAATAAAACATTTATTCACGAACCACACCTAACACACTTCTTTGTAAGTAGATATGCAATTGAAATCAAATGAGTGAGAGTTATGAACACACATCCGGCAATCAAGTTAACATCCAAATCAAGTTATATGTCCATCCAATTATCATTTCAAAAAGCATAAAAACATGGATCAAAAGGTCTTTTAGGGTTGTAATTTGGCTTGGCTACAAAAGAAAGGACATTTGTGGGTCAATTGAATTCAAATGGTCAAGCATAAGGGAACATTCCTTCTATTCACATTCAAAAGACAAATTTACTAGAATTCCCTAACAAACCCTTGGTGTTAAAACATGATACTCCTTGATCTTGACAACTTATTCTATTTTTGGATTTTTCTTTCTTTTTCTTTTTCTTCTTTTCTTGTTTTTATCATGTACACATTTTTCTTTTTCTTTCTTTTTTCATATACAAACAATGTTGTCTTGATCAAAATTTCTGATTACACCAATTCACTTGACAAATGATGAACATCTACCTTTTCTCCCCAACTTGAATGAAAACATACCCTATTTGAATGTTCCCTTAATCTATGGCAAAAAGGGACAAATAACAATGAAGGTTTAGGGTTCAACAATTAAAACATATCAAGGTCCGATAGTGCAACAAAAATGAACTGGATTTTGAAAAATATAGGGCGAATTCATCAAGCATTGTGCTTATGAATTGACAGTTCATAATTGAGGACCTTGCTTCATTTGGCTCAAGTGGGTTAACAAATACTCGCTCTTCTCACAAGGTAGGCTATTTGTGGTCAAGTATGTTTCTCTCATTAAACAAAATATGCCTTGATCCTTTCCATGTCTTTACACAATTTAAAACAAATATTAGATTTAACATAAAATGACCGAGTTAAAACAATGAATGCCGGTCTCCTTGCATATAGTACAAATATTTGAGGTTTCCTCACTTTTTAGCTAGTACTAAGTGGTTCACAAACAAACACATTATCGAGGAGAACTAAATGAATTGAAATTTGTGCAAAGTACTCGTTTCCTATTCAAGTAAAAACCTAGAAAAACTGGAAACTTGTACCTTGGCTTTGCGCTTTATCACAAACCATCTGTTATTATCAATCATCTGAGAATTTTGCTCAAGTTTTGGCTCTTTCAAGCGCTTTGAAATTTGAAGCTTTGAGCATTTTCTTTTCAATAAGCAAGAGTGATAAACTAAAGAAACTTCCACAATTTTCAAAACAAAGTACTTGATATAAACCAAAAGTGCTAATATAAAACAACACAATACAACTTTGAACAATACGAATATGAATACGAAAATACCAAAATAATTAAACAAAATGCTAACTAAACAAAGTGAGTCATTGTGCTAAATTTAAAATATGAACAGAAGCAAATATTGTCAGAAGAAATGAAAGAGAAAGAAAAAATAGACTGAAAGCTTTATAAAAATGTCACTCAATAAACGGTGAGCTTTCAAAGTCATTCTTTTCCTCTTTCAACCCTGCATGTCATGATCATCTGAACCACCAGTTGCACTTGGGACTCTGTCTGGATCGTCTCTGTCAGAATCTCCCATCAATATATCGTCAGAAAGCGTCCCGAACGATGATCCACCCCCTCCGTAAGGATCTGGCCTGCCCTCAGGCCAAGAAACATGAGCCTGATAGGCCTCTGGTGTCATGAATTGTGACATCACCTCCGGTGGGTACCCAGCCTGCTGCTGCATCACATACTGAGACTGCTGAAGATATGTATTAGCACGGTTGGTTGCGTCCAGCATGTTCCATGTATGGGTATGGCACTGGTATTGCCATTGAGCGAAGCTTGAAAAGTCAAAAGCAGCAGTGTGTGGGTCTAGATGTGGTGGAAAGTGGGGTTGTGGTTCAGATGATGGTTGAGGTCGTGGTGGAGGTGCCCCAGAAGATGATGCTTGTTTGCTTTTATCCTTCTTTGTTTCACCCATAATGTATCGGGTGATGAAAGCATCATTGATCGGGTTCCGGATCTTCTCATGGACACTGGTTGGTAGGCGCATGCCGGTATCTTTAATGAGTCCCATGATTAAACCGGGAAAAAAGAGACGAGCTTCTCTTTCACCTCTTCCTTGCAGGGTGACCATTCGGAGTTCCCAAGCAATGGTCCGGGCAATATCTACCTTGATCCCCTTGAGGATGTAGTAGATTAAAGGACACACCTCGACAACACAATCAGACAGATGACTATTGGGCCTGACATTATAAAGAATGAATTTTTGGATAATTTTGGCCTCATTGGTCATGAATTTGTATTGGGCCCGATACTCTCTCCCTGCATCACTGATGTCATAGTTATAGTCTCCCAACAAGAGAAATCGTTTGATTTCTTCATGGGGGCCCGGGAGGATAAAGTGGCCAAGGTTTTGCTTCTCATGAAAGTCATCAAGGTCGTCTGGGTAGGCTAACTCAAAGGGATTGCCAAGGTATGTATTTATTGCCTCACGGTCAAACCGGATAGTTCGACCCCTCACAAAAGTTTCGAATGTAAATGGGTCAGTGTGTGGATTTTCAGGTAGGGCATTGGCATAAAACTCACGCACTAACTCGGCATTAATATCTGTTATGGGTTGAAGGAGTCGTTCCCATCCTTGATCGAGTAAAAGTTTGGCAATTTCTTTATAGGGTCCCTCGGGATTAAGGTTAAAGACCCTCTCACACCACATGGATTGGTCAAGCAGTTCAATATATCTATCTTGATGGTAGCGAGACCTAAATCTCTCCCTCTCAAAGGCTTGGTTTCTAGGTGGGGGTCGGGTTGCGGATGTTTCTCCTTTCTTGCGTTTACCAGTGTTAACGGGTTTCTTTGGAGCCATACCTGCAAACACAACCAGGAATTCCACAAACACCAAACAGACAATTAAATATCAGTATGGAACAAAAAATATTGCATGTTCTGTTACCACTCGCCTCGCGAGCCGGTGCACTCGCCATGGCGAGTAGTTGAAATTTTCTGGGTTTCAGATTGCTCACTCGCCTTGGCGAATGATGAAACTCGCCATGGCGAGTTGCCCAGAAAATGACAAAAATCGACCCTTTTTCAAAATTTCTTTCAGTTTCAACATTCTTAACCCTAAATATAGTAATTCCGACCCTGATAATGACAAAGAGATGAACTAAATCATGCTTTTGAGTTGAATGTCGAATTATACCACAAAAACCCTAATTTTAATTTTATTTTTAATTTTTACAAAAGGGTTAACAAAAATGTGGATTGGAATCAGAACAACCACGAATTTGGGCATGATTATGTTTCATCTCAGTCATGTGGGTATCAGTTTGAAGAACATTACACTATCTACTACCCTAGGGTTTTTTTTTTTTTTTTTTTTGCATGAAAATTTGAAATGAATGGCAACAAAGTGAATACAAACCTGAATCAGAAGTAATCTAAGTGCAGAAATGAGTATGCAATAAGCTTGACTTGGATTGACTTGATAAATTGGAAAAAGGGTAGTGTTGAGGTGTTAGGGTTTGAGAGAAGGAAGAAAAAATTTGTGTGGTTGATGAGAGAGAAATGCAAAACCGAAAATGATGAATTAAAGTTGGTAAAGGGTGGTTAAGAGAGATTAATGAGGGAGTTAGTGGCTTTGAAAACTGAAACTGTCAGAACTGCTGCCATTCGCCTCGCGAGCATATGTATTCGCCGTGGCGAGCAATTTGGTGGTCAACGAAGTCAAAGGACAGTTTTACTCGCCATGGCGACTAGTTTTACTCGCCTCGCGAGTAATGACAGTTCAGACTTTGTTTTGTTTTGGCTTCTGATTTGTGAATGGTTTTGGTATGCACATGACTCCTACACCTAGTATGCATTATAAAAATAAATAACTTACAAAGTTGGGTTGCCTCCCAACAAGCGCTTGTTTAACGTCGTTAGCTCGACGCCTTTTTCGTTAGGGTGGCCAAAATGAAACGGACAACACATCATCTTTTGTAATCCTGCGTGTTGGGAGGAATTCCATGAATTTGAAGTATAATTGATGTGGAGTCCATATCCTCCCTAACTTTGGTTTATTGAACAAGGCACAAATCTCATCTATGATCCGATCAATCTCCAACTTGTTCACTTTCTTCCCCTTTCCTTCCATTGATTCTTCCTTGATTAGTATCCGATCCTCTTTCTCTGTCACCTCCATCACTTCTTCATTTTCAACAGTTTCGACCTCTTCAGTATATGGCCGTTCTTGAGGAAATTCTTCTGGATGTAGTGGCTCTAATTCTTCCACCATTTTCATTGTGCTACATTCTTCTAGTATTATGTCTTCCTCGGTATCATCAACACCTTCTTCAACAATCTTTCCGACTTCCACAAATGTATTTGAATTATTTTCTTGTTTTCTGTGAGTGGATTGAATGTTGGCTTGAATATCCATGATTTGTTCTTGCATTATTTCCATCTGCAAGGATAGATTCTTCAATCTCTGATTGGTATCCTGCATGTTTATCATGGATTGCTGCATGAAGATATTCAAAGTATTTTCCATCTTTGATATTCGTTCATCTTCATAGGGATGTTGTTGATACTGTTGATATGATTCATACTCCAATGCAGTGTAGAAGTTGTTATAACCATGATCAGCCATGATTGCATTTATGTAGAGAATCTGAAACGGATATAACTAACAAGAAATTTTTCTTTGTATGCAAAGAGGGGTTAGTACCAATAACTATACAAAAGAAAATATATTTACAGAGTATTTACTGATGCTTAAAATGATAAAATAGTCGCGATGTCTACGATATCTAAACGCCAGTCCCCGGCAGCGGCGCCATTTTGATGTAGTATTTTTTCATCAAACAATTGTAAGTATTTATATCGTCTCCTCAGGGACTAGTGCGATATCGCGGACCGTTCGACACCAAATACCATTCCAAGTTGAAAAGATAATTGGTTGTTTGTTTTAGTAACTCATTTGCAAACGATAAAATTGAGATTAATAGGGCGTGAAACTTGTTAGGATTAGAGTTCCTTGATCAAGCGTCGCACGTAACCTAATGATCATACATGGATTCTAGCTTTTCTTTGATATTATCACGTATCCCTCGACAACACTATTCGTGTCCAAACAATATTGTGAAATCAATTGTATCATTCAATCGTCGATGTCTCAAACTATTGAATGATTCAAGAGTCGATCTTATCGTCCAATCGATGATTTCTCGATCTATTGAATGCTAAGAAAGCTTTAGGTTTGGATACACAAAGTGATTATCAAAACATCGATTCCATGTCTAGAACCTATGTTTTGATAGATGATTATTCTAAACCTAGATTCAAAAGTATTTCTCAATCACAATTAAATCAAAGATAAAGATTAAAGTGCAAGAATAACATCAATATCAAATCAAATGCTAGAACCATATATTTATAGATCAAAAGATTACATGTTAAGCTAAGATCAAGTACCTCTAATCCCAACAAAGGAGATTTAGCTACTCATTGTCATGGAAGCCTTGCAAGAATGAATTGAAGGAGAAAGATTCATTTACAACTTGTGATTTCTCAACAAAGAACGAAGAATCCACTCTCTATCACTCTCACCCTATGAAGAACAAGCCCTATCTCTCTCTCTAGAAATATTCCAAGTGAAAAACTCAGAGAAAAACTAAGTAAAAAACTATATAAAAAACTATCTTTTTCTGAAATGGTTGAGTGGGCTATTTATAGAATTCTGAGTCTGCCTTCACTCGCCTCGCGAGCTGCTTCATTCGCCAAGGCGAGTTGAAGTTTCTTCCCCATTGGGTTTGTGCCACGTCAGCATTTAGAGGCTAAACCGCCCTTACTCGCCTCGCGAGTCCTTCCATTCGCCACGGCGAGTAAGCTCGCCTTCTACTCGCCATTGCGAGTTGGTGGCGTGTGATCTTTGTTGCATTCTGGAATTGCTCGCCTTTTCTGCTTGCCATGGCGAGTTGGAGGCGAGTGATCTCCTTTTTCTGCCTTTTTGTACTTTTCTCGATTTTCTTCTCTTTGCTTGATGTCTTGAGTTCGAATCCTGCACAAATGGGTGAAGTAAGATAGATAAAGCGTAAAAGGGCAATAATCACTTATTTCTCGGCTTTTCCCTTAATAACTTGCAAAACAAGTAACAAAAGTGCCTAAAATATATCACTTAAATTACAACTTTCTAGCACTTATCAACTAGTAACATGTGTACTCTTCAAATTGGTTGATACATGGTCATTAAAAAAAAGGCTTACATATGTGTAGAGAAGAAGTTAATGCAAATATGCTCCCTCCGGTCCTATTTACAAGAGAAAATTGACTTTTTAGATACATTGAAGAATGTATATATCTAGTCAAGAATTTAAATCAAATACATATATTATTTAATGTATCTAAAAAGTAAATTGTTTCTTGTAAATAGGACCGGATGGAGTATTAGACGTCCTTTACTTTATTTAGTTGTAAGTTTATAACACATTGGTCTTTTATCTTCTTTTTTTTGTTCCACTTAAGTCTTTTATTTATTAAAATGTGCACAAGTTAATCCTTTCTTTTATTTTTTCATTAAAAAAATTTGAAATTATTTTTTTATTAATAACCTCGTTTTCTAAAAGATTTTTTAATTAAAAATAAAAAGTTTTATGAACGATATGAACATCTTTGTCTTCAGTTCTTTATCCCCGTCTTCTCCCTTAAATCAAACCAATGTCTACTCAAATACACTTTCAATTGGCTTAAGCATCTTCACTCTCATCTTCTAAACTCATAATTCATAATCCTTGCTTCAAAAAAATAAAATTTCTTAATCCTCAAATCTCAAAAAACCTTAAATTTATCAAACATTGAGAAATCCCTAAATTGTAATTTCCCAAACACAAAATCCAGAATTTTCATGCTGTTAATACCCTTCAAAGAAGTAAAGCTCAAATTTTAAGCTAACCCATTATGAAACAACCTCTCTCTTTCAATTGAATTTAGAGATAGTATTTTCTATGCTTAGTAAATTTAAGGTTTTTTGAGATTTGGGAATTTAGAATTACCAGTTTAGATAATGAAAGTGAAGATACTTAAGCTAATTTGAGGTGTACTTGGGTGTACATTGATTTAATTTAAGGAAAAAGATGAGGATGAAGAATATGAAGATGAAGATGTTCCTGTGGTTTATTCTTTGTTTAATTAAAAAAATGAAAGAAATGATCGACTTATGCATATATCAATCGATCATTACAGGATTCGTGATCATTTTGTTCAGTTCGCTAATTGTTTATGTGCCTCAACGGCGTGTCGATCTTTTCTTCAATTACTTAGGTTACTTTCTGTTTGGCTAGTATGAAATGAGCGTAATAGTAGGCTTTTTGATAGTTCTCACACTAATGTAGAGCTCGGTGAAAAGCTTAAATTTCATTAATACTAGTGGTTGAAGGCTAATAACGCTACTTTTGTTTTTGGTTGTCAGTAGTGGTGGTCGGACCCTTTATCTTGTTTGGGTATCGGCTGACTGTTTGTCTTTGTATTTGTTTCGACTGAATCTTTATCTTTGTTTTTGAGTGCCCTCTTTAATATGTCTTGTGCTAGAGAGGCGTCTCTTTCGGTATGAATATATATATCATTTTTGCTTCTTTAAAAAAAAAAAAAAAACCAATATGTTACAGCTAAATAAAATATCTACTCGTATGATATAATTTTGCCAATAATTGATTAGACCCAAACCAGTGTGGGGATTGCTGGAAAACCTAGAAGCTGACACGTGCATTATCTAGAAGATGACTCAATTCCACGTCGGTTCTTATTTTCAGTGCCAAAACCGAGTGTTTATTTATTTATTTTGAGACCTAAAATAGTGCTGCTAATTTATTTATTTATTTAGAGGTAATATGAAATACCCCTTATAAAAAGTAATATAACATGCAAATTATGCATTCCGGTGTAATTGATTTTTGGCAAAATTACACTTTTAATCCTTTAATTTAATTTTAGGTAAGAGTTTAGTCCTTTATCTTTTTTTCATTTCAATTTGGTCCTTTTTGTCCATTTTTATATTAATTTTTAAGCTTAAAATTCATGATTTTATTTTCTTATGGTCTTTCGATCTTCAAATCTATGATCATCGTCTATGTTTGCATAAGAATATTAGATTTGAAGCTTAAAAATTTATATAAAAATGGACAAAAAGGACCAAACTATTATCTGAAATTAAGTTAAGGATTAAAAGTGTAATTATGCCTTGATTTTTTTATCAGGATGCAAATTATGAGGTTTTATTACTTTTATCTTTTTCTTTCAATCAAATCAACACCAAAATTTGATATAACTTATACAGAAATATGTGTTTGGACACAAGGCTGAATAAAAATATTTGGACAAATTCGTACAAATAATTTGGTTTTAAAGAGAAAAATAGCTTATTGATATTAAATGATGTGATTAATTTATTTATATTTTAATTTTTTTTCATTGTTGTTTACACCCTTCGGTCACATTTATAACAAAAACAATTTTTTTGGTACGTTCAAATAATTAATATATCTAACTCATAAATGTGACCGAATACATTAGTTATTCAAGGTACCTTTTTTTTTTTAAAGAATTATTCAATGTACCTAAAAAGTCATTGTTTGTTTATAAATGTGACCGGAGAGAGTATGTATTTAAATTATTTTAGGGTTATGTAAACAATTGCAAACTTCTTAAAGAAACAAAAAAGTAGTAAGTTTGCATTTAATTCAACAATTTTTTAACTTTTAAAAAATTAAATCTATCATTTTTCATTATTTTCTAATATAATAATATTTCTATTTTCATATTCTAACCAATATCATAAATGCACTCTATCATTTCACATTATTTTATGGGAAATATTAATAAGTGCGATAAGAGCATTCACAATGGAGACATCCATTTTTTTGGTGCTTCAATGAATCTCACATATACACA
Source organism: Medicago truncatula (assembly GCF_003473485.1). Lineage (NCBI taxonomy): Eukaryota > Viridiplantae > Streptophyta > Magnoliopsida > Fabales > Fabaceae > Medicago > Medicago truncatula. The sequence goes on from NC_053046.1 coordinate 2,986,119, forward strand.
TCACTCATTTATAATTTTTTAATAGTAGTACATAATATGCATTCAATCTCTGCAACCTAAAATCTCTCACAAATTTTTTAAACGTGACTCGTTAATCATCTATTAATAATTCTACATCGTTACATTTCAATATTGTAATATTAAAAAATTATGGGGTCTCACACAAAAAGAGAGTGCTTCTTTTAGCACATTTCTCCAATAGGTACCATTTTTGTACTCCAGTGTGGAAGTGCTTATTAAGTATCGGGTCTTCAAAAGGAAGGTTCTCCCATTGTGGATGGTTTAAGGGCACTATTTAAGCAATTTAGATACTCCCTCTGTCCCTCAATATTTGACCTACTTGACCATTTCACACAGATTAAGAAAAATGTAAAGATGAAAGAAAGATAATGATATTTTCACTGAATTGCCCTTGTTAATTATTTTGAAACCTTCACTTTTAAGTAATGATTACTTTCTTTGTTCCACTACAAACTTTACATTGAGACCACAAAAAGTATTTATACGGGGTAAATTTGTCAAATTCTGCTTAGAAATTTGAGAATGTCAAGTATTGTGGGACAAATATTTTTTTCAAATAGGTCAAGTATTGAGGGACGGAGGGAGTAGTAAGTTTTGATATAAACTGTCTAGAAGTCCTAGCTCAACTGATAAATGTCGAAATTGTAAGGTCAGACGTTGTGACCCGGGTTCGAACCTGAGACCTCACAGTTGTGTGTGAGTTTATTTTCGGTGGATTACCACTTCATCTAAGACAAAAAAAATAAAAAAAAGTTTTGATATAAACTTGTACATTAAATGCATCATAAATAGAAGAATATGTTTTTTTTTTTTGTCAAATAAGAATATGGTTTTTTCAATGAATAGTTTCTTAATTTAGAATCTTTAAAAAGTGTCCTTATGACACTTGTTAGAAAACCTTTATTTTACTTATGGTTGTGTCCATGTAAGATTATCTCAATTATATATTGTGCCCAATTTTGCTGCCAAACTATCATTGTTAATTACTAATAATATTTGTACAATTTTTTTGTGACAACTTTTGTTATAAACATTTTGTTCTATCTTTTTATTAGTAAAAAATAATAGAGAGAAGAAAAACAAAAAGAGAAAATAAAAACGTAGTGTAAATGATTATACAAATATCATTTATATGTAATGCCCATCAAATTTATTGAGAGAAGCAAAGTTCAATCCGCACAAAGTACCCTTTCATGTAAGTATAACTACGAACCTTGCTATTTGTTTTTGTATAAGTTTAAAATAAATTTGCATACGAAATTAATTTATATGTTGTTATTCGATAATGTAGATCGTGCAAAGAATAATAAAAAAGATAAGAATATGTGATATATAATAAAAAAGTATTCAATTGCTCGTATAAAATTAACAAATACAATATATTAGAAAGATGTAGATGAAAGAAGAAAAATTAATAGAGAAGAAATGAGGTTTTGTATTATGGTTTTCAAAAATTGTACATTCACCAACTCAAGAAAAAAATGAATGTGGTGATCATTCGATCTCGTAAAATGAAGGTGGTGAAATGTATAGAACGCTTTTTATAGACGCCGCCAAATAACCTAATAGGATTTAAAGATCCGCTATTTAGAGGTGTCAATGGAAGCGTTAGAAGTCGTTAGACTTGAACAACAACTCCTTCGTTTTTTGGAGAGAGTGATGTACCTGCAAATACTTTGACAATCAAGTAAGAATGTTCCATATATGTGAGGTTTTATGGGTAGAAAAGGGTGTATCTACTATCTTGATGTAAACTATGAGTTAGTTTTCGTAGTAGTGAATTAAAGTTTTGGACTCTTTTAAACCCTAATCCATACAGTTGTATTGGAGAGACACATGTGAACATATTAGTGAAAGCTGATTTTGAATCCATGATAAACGATTCATGACTTTGACAACCCTAATTTATTGCTTTTAGGGTGACTCCATATGATATTTCTATAGAGAAATGATATATGAACAACCTTTTTTTTTCTAATTTTTGTTACAACTTTCTTTCTCATACTCACATTATCGTTTTTACTTTCTCTCTCTATTGCTTTGATTTTTGTGTCAATACCTCATTTCCTTCGTGAAATTTTGATTGTCACAAAAGTTGTCACATATATAAATGTTCAAATAACACAAGTCATTTCTATATGAAGCTTTATTTGATTATTAACAAAATTTGATATGAAATGTAAATATTAAAATATCTAAAAAAAGAAGAAAAGAGCAGTGTTTGTTGTCTCTTCGAGATTGGTGTACATCTGAATCTACTTTCCGTCCTAATCAGATTGGATAGTACCGCTGAGTTGGCATTTGTCGGAAACAGAAAACTAACAAACAAAAACCATCATACCAAACGTTGTCCACCAAGGACAACCAGTGTACGCGTTGCTGTACAATTTCATATTCCATTTCTCTCTTTTTCTTATGAAACCCTCTTTTTCCATTATTACCATTCAATTTCAATCTCAATCTTCTACTATGGGTATTCGGTTTTCTTCATTTCGATCCAACCTAACCGGTTCAACTTTAGGTGAATTACCGGAAAGTTGCGTCGCTTCAATCATCGGTTACATGGATCCTCCTCAGATCTGTCAACTTGCGACGTTGAATCGTGCTTTTCGTGCTGCTTCTTCTGCTGATTTCGTTTGGGAATCTAAATTGCCGCCAAATTACCATCTTCTCCTCGCCAAAATCTTTCATCATTTTCCTATCAATTTGGGTAAAAGAGACATTTATGCTTCTCTTTGTCGACTTAATACCATTGATGATGGCACCAAGGTGATTACTTTACTGATTATGTTTATTAATCTTGTTTATTTACAAAAACCCTAAAATTTTAGGAAATGGAAAAAATTACGGTTTTTTTTAATTAGAAGTTGAAGATGCTTAAATGGTTTAGTGTATGTTTGGTTCTGCGTGACAAAAATGGATTTTGAATGATTGGTTATGTAGAATTGATTTTGGCTATATCAATTCTAGACGTAAAATTAATTATGCTTGAGAGCAACCAAATATGTCAAAATCAATTAATTCTATACTTTTAGAATCAATTTTGGCTCCTCTAAAAGTGGAAGCAAACATACACTTAGGGCTGTTTTGGATTGGCTTATTTAAGCTTATCTAGTGACATAAGTTTTTGTGAACCTGCTTAGGAGAACTTATGAAAACAGCTTATGACAATTTTCATAACTCATAAGTTTTCCAACATAGCTTATAGCATATATAAAAACAATGTTACTGTATTTTATTTTATCTTTTTCTATAAAATGGCTTATGTAAGCTTATGCAGAAGCGCTTGTGTTATAAGCTGCAGATAAGCTGTTTGTCCAAACAGGCTTATTGGCTGATGGTTTTGGATATATGTTTTTTTTTTGTGTGCAGAAAGTTTGGATTGATAGAGCCACGGGTAAGCTTTGTTTGGCTATATCAGCTAACAAGGGACTATCAGTACTTGGGGTTGATGATAGGAGATATTGGAATTATATCATCACTGAAGAATCTAGGTGAGTTTCTTCACATTTATGTTTGTAGAATGTAGCAAGTTTCCTGCATTGTCATCAATTTTGCTTCTAACATATAATTGTATTTTCTAGATGGATTGTCTTAAATTTTTATGGTATAAGCATTTTTTTTTCCTTTCATTCTTTATGTTGTCATTGAATAGATTGATGATGAGGGGAAGGTAATGGAGAGAAGTAAGGGAAGGGGAAGGAATTGAGGGATGGTGTTATAATATGATATTTTTGGGCATGAATATGACAAACATATAGTATCTGCTAATTTTTATCTGCTTTCATTACTGATGAATTATTTTAGATTATTTAGAGTGGAATACATACAAGCAAGGTCTATTAATCTTTTTTTTTTTTTTTTGGTCTTAAACTACAAATCCCCACAAGTTTCTAGATTTGGTGTTGGTAATACATAATTTTCATTAAGGAATATAATTAGATAGTAAATCAAATGCCCAATATCAACACGTGTTAGTCCAAGTATGGGGCATGTGTCCCTTAAACATGTGGTTATAGGTTCAATTCATACCCAGGGTAATTGATCCCTTGACTAGTCGATGGAAAAATACTCTCCTAAATTGCAAAAAAAAAAAAAAAACCTCGATAAAAACAATAAATATCACATTGTAGTCTATTTGATAGGGCCAAATAGTCGTACGCCCTTTGGTCACTATTATAAGCAAAACTTTGTATTTTAGATTCATTATATTAATGATGTATCTGCTAATTTTTGGGTGTATTGATTTTCTGCATCTTTTTTATGGTTAAGTATCTACATAAAATAGGCTTAATAGCAGTTTTAGCCCCCTAAGAAAAAAAAAAACAAAACCGCCCCCTAAGTTTTGCATCTGTGGCAGTTTTGGCCCCCAATGCCAATTTTGACTCGGTCTACGCTGACGTGGCACCCTAAGTGAGGTGCCACATGTAATTTTTTTTACCAAAAATTGGCCTTAGGGGGCCAAAACTGCTACAGGTGCAAAACTTAGGGGGCGGTTCTGTAGTTTTTTTTCCTTGGGGGGCCAAAATCGCAACTTCGTGAAAGTTAGGGGGCAAAAACTGCTATTAAGCCTAAAATCTATTCTCCATTGTCCTATTCTTGAGCACTTGATGATGGTGAAAACTAGTAAAGTGATAGACATCGTTTGAAAACGGAATAACTTAGGTTGAAGCAAAATTATTTTCCACATGTTTATATATAATGCTTCTCTGCTACTGAGGCACGGAGCACATATTGCTAAGTTACATAGATAAATCTTTGTCGATACTATTGTGAAGGAAAATTAGTGAATATTGTTTAAGATTGAGTTAAACCACATTGGTAAATATGCTTGCTTTTCCTTAATTTTCGTAGTTGATGATGTGAGCTGTGAAGCTCATTATCAAGTAGTTTGATTGCCATTATTATAAATCTATTTTAGTGGTGCTTTGGAATTGAATTGTGTTATCTCTACAGATTCAATACTGTTGCATACCTTCAGCATACCTGGTGGTTTGAAGTGGACGGGGAAGTTGATTTCCCATTTCCAGCCGGGACATACAGCTTATTCTTCAGAATACATCTAGGGCAAGCCTACAAGAGGTTTGGACGTCGTGTCTGCAACACTGAACATGTTCATGGGTGGGACAAAAAGCCTGTGCGATTCCAACTTTGGACTTCAGATGGGCAATACGTTGCCTCCCAGTGTTTTCTGAAAGGAACTGGCAATTGGACTTTTTACCATGCAGGTGATTTCACAGTTGAGGATGGGAATTCATCAACCAAAGTCAAATTCTCTATGACTCAAATTGATTGCACGCACACTAAAGGTGGTCTGTGTTTGGATTCTGCTTTTATTTACCCAAGCGAATTCAAAAAGAGCAAGTCATTTTTAAACTGCTCCTAACCATTTCAGGTAGAAAGAAAATGTACATCATGTCTGTCTAGTATGTATAGAACATAGGGCGGTGTCATGAGGATTAGAGAATCGAGTTTTTATATGATTCTTTAGGATTAGAGATTTGTTAGAGCTAGGAGGGAATCAAGATGTGCAATTTGATTAATTTCTTCTGTTAATTAAATGGATTGTTCTATCAAGTTTTTGTATGGTATATTGACTGACTATTGAGAAAGTTCTATGCTTGCGGAAGATTTGAATGTATGGGATGATTTTGATGACATTAAACCCAAGAATATATCTGAAGTTTATATTTTGATTTTTGTGCTCTAGATGATGTGTACATGAGTTGAATCGTGCCATATACATTTGTGTCTGATGTTCGAGCACAGTAGAATGAATTGGCTTAAGCTTTTTTACCTTGACAATCTAACTTATATTTTGTAAAAGAAGTTAGTTTTCATAGTTTTTTGGGTGTCAAAGCTTGTAAAAGAAGAGCACTGTTGAGATACACTCATTTTGTGGTGTGTTATGAAGAATACACTCATTGTGTAGACTAGTGTGTAATGAAGAGAGGAGTGTTATTGACACTCTCTTTCTTATTCTCTCTAACACCACTCCCTTGAGAAATTCTAATATGGTCACATGACTAAATAAAGTGTTTGGTCACACACATAAATAATTTTTTTTTTAATATTAAAGAAGAAATTGATAAAAAAAATGATTGAATATTTTAAGGACCATCTTTTTATGTGTGTCCAAACACTATTGATTTGGTCTTATGACCATGGAAGAATACCTCCACTCTCTTATTGGGTAAAATTCATGTGGATACTATACATTGGAAATTGATCTAATATAAAATTGTAAGACCCACATGGGTTTTATCCAATAGGAGAGTAAATGTTAAAGAGTGTTCCTAGCATTTTTGGTATGAAGAATAATTCATCTCAAGCTGAACATAATTAACTCAAATCCTAATCCACATTGCGTTCTTCCAGGAGCTAAACACTCACTCGTGGCTCAAAAAAGGTCTCTGCCTCTCGGTTCCTTTTATTTTTGTGGCAGGCATCTGGTGTATTTGGAAAGCACGTAATGCAATGTGTCTTGGTAATGAACAGGTTAGCTATCATCAATTGCGACACAATGTTGGGAGCCATCTTAGTTCTCTTTCAACATCTTTGGGTGGAGGTCTTGACTCTCGCCTGCAACACCGCTGGACTTCTTGGCACTCCTCCCGTATGCAAGCTACAATTCTTAATGTTGATGGGAGCAGTTTCGGCAACCCTGACTGTTCTGGTCTTGGGGGTGTTCTTCGTACTTAGGATGAGACTTGGCTTTGTGGATTCTCAAGTTTTTTTTGGTATTTCGAATAACTTGCATGTTGAACTACTTGGGATCATGCACGGTTTGAAGTTGACTTGGGAGATAGGGCATCGAAATGTGATATGTTATTTTGATTCCCTCCATGCTATAAACTTAATTCAAGTTCCTCTCAATGCTTGGCATTTTTATGCCACTATCGTAAAAAATGTCAAGGATCTCCTTAATCTCCCTTGGAATGTGCAAGTTGACTCACACCCTTCGAGAGGATTAAGGAGGATTGTGGTTGGCACCATCTTTAGCTAGAAAATCCTCACACTTGGTGCCAACCACGATGCTTCTAAAGTGTAGTTCTTAAGGTTGTAGTCTAGGTTCTTTTTCTTTTTCTCCTTCCACCAAAAAAACAAAAAAAAAAGTTCTAAAGAGTCTGCACACTTTTTTTTCGCCGAAGGAGAAAAAAAAATGCATTAACCATACAAACAACATATATTTTATACCATGCCTAAATATTAATGTTAGAATGCATAATATTGAATGCAATGTGTCTAGACATCAATTCAATCAAAATTTAATACCACATTCTGAGATAAAAATAGAGCTAACTAGCCACTAGGTGCCATTACTTCAGAATTTAACAATTCAAACATAACACTAAAAAATAAAGGGTCTTGTTAACGAGTGTCCCTGAAACACTTTTTAAGCATTCTAAAATAAGTAAAGTCAATATTTCAATTTCCAATGTGTTGATTACACATATTTTCTTAAATATTTACTAATTATGACCCTTAAAAAGTACCTAGGGGGCACTGGTTAACATTTCTCTAAAATAAATTGCTACTATGTATCATGTGTAACCCACTTACAAACCAAAATGAGATAGCTCAATTGTGGATGCTCTCCTTCCAAATTTACTTTCTTTACAATGCATGTTTTGTATTCAATTCAAATGACATAATTCCAAGTATTTATCTTTAAAAGTCTTCTCTCTATCTTTAATAACTATAACTTGTGTTAAGTTCCTTGTTTATTTGGAGTGTTCTTCCGTTTTCCTTAAGGTTATTTTGGCATTCAGTCATCTTTTTTAATCACGTTTTTAACTTGTTAGGGCTTTGCTTCCCTAATCTTTGTTTCTCGCATCTGCGCAATGGTCATAACATTGCTCATGAACTTCCTAGATTTGTTATCTCAAATCCTAATGAGGTGTGGATAGAACAACTACCCTCATTTCTGAATTCCTTTGTACGTGATAGATTTGGGCCCAATTGAGTTGTGATCTCTTTTTGTCAACTTATGTTGTTTTTTCAAAAAATATATTAGAGAATTGTTCTACTCCCTTTCAAAATTGTCGGAAGTTAACTCACATTCGACATTTTTCAGTGTGAGTCAACTCACGCTGACACTTTTAAAATCGATTGATCCGATTTAAAAAATGGTTGAACCGATTTTAACATTGCAAACGTGAATTAATTCACGCTGAATAAAGGAATGGGTAGTTTTGGAAAGGAGAAAAGCAATTTTCCTCCGCAAAACATATAAAAATTTATTCAATTTTTTTTTTTCTTCTTCCCAGTAGTTTGCTAATAGACTTTCACCTTTAAGGTGAATAAATAATAAATTTAAACTTCAAACTCATATTTTTGTATATTTCAACGTATTGTTCATATCATTTAAATTATATTCATAAAAAATATATTAATTATTTCTTTACCGACATATCTTAGTTATATTTTTTTTTAAACTTCAGATTGTTTTTTCACCCTTCTTTGAATATCTTCGTCAGTTCAAATCCTTTGATTTTTTGTCTGTCAGCTACATTGAAACAATCATTCACATAGTCTGAATGTCCTCTTGTTACTGCTTTGAAACAATCATTCACATTTAAATCCTGCGTTATTGATGTTTATGTCACTTTCTTTCTTTCAACAATTTTTCTTCTCACTTTTTTTTTTCATTTCTATTTCTATCCTGATTTAAAAAAAAAATCTGAAAGTCCAAATAATTTTTTTTTTTGACAAAAATAAAAGATATTCATTTATTCAAATTGATAGAATACATCAGAAACAATAACATGATCAATATCGCTAAAAATGTATAGGGTGAATCTGCGAACAAACTCACAACATCCAAGTTAATAGCATACAACGGCACAATGCCTACAAATAATATGATGAAATCTAAATCACCAGAATACCCGTGCTTCTGGATCTGCAACGTTGACGCCCAAATCATTGATTGAATTTGTGATTGTCTGAAGTTGATCTTTTAATACGAACCAAACGAACACCGCACAAAAAAGGATGCGGAATGAAACAACGCCGCACAAGACGACGAACAACACAACGTCGCACTAAGACGACGAAATCACGAAAAAACACGAAAGAAAAACTTGATGTATGTGAAAATCACTTATTTAGATTGAAAGAAAGAGGAAAAAAGATGCAGAGGGGTGATTCTAGGTCAAAAATTGACCTAAAATCACCCCTCCTCGATGAGTGAAAGAGGAAGAAAACTTAGAGCGAAAATCCAAATATCTCTTACTCGCGATGTAAAACAAGTTACATACAAATAAGTTTTTTTGTAGTGACATACAAATAAGTTTCATGTATAGTTATTAGTTTTTAGAATTTGGTCATTTTTTATTTCTAAATATTATTATAAACAAACTTCTAAATATAACTGAATTTTTTATTTTTTTTATATTTTCCTCAACAAAAAAAAATTAAAAAATATATGTTTTCATTCGCCATCTATGAGTATCAGCATTAATGATTAATAAGGATTTATTAGTAAGAGTAAGTGAATAGAGTAGCTGAATTTAATCGAAACATTTAAATTGTATATAATGATAATTTGTCTAAATTTTTGAGTTAAACACACTTTTAAATTTCTTGATGATGTCTTTGCCATGACGTTTTTTTGGTGGCGATGGAAGAAGTGTCGAGGTGAACGAAGCTTCTCGCTGAGGTGTTGTTGGAAAAGGTCAAAGATTTGGATAGTTTGTTTGTGGGGTAACAAATCCAGATTTAGCAACAAATATAGAGATCTTTTGGCCACTAGTGTAGGTGTAGTAGACAAAGCTCAGGACATATTTATGCATGATACACATTATCTAATCCTTTTTATACCACTTAATCTTGTTCTCTTATTAACTTTGAGGGTTTGAGAGGGTTGTTAGAGTCTTTCCAAGTTTACTTTCAACTCGTATCTTGAAGGTTGTTGGTCACCTTCCTCCAATGTATTTGTAGGTTTAATGTGAAATTTAAATAGACATTTTAAGTGTGTTGAGGAAGAATAACACAAAAGCAAGAAACGTTTTACGTAGATGGAGGATAATTCTATTTAACGTGTGTCAGACATTAAATATAGGCATCTCGTTAATCAGAATTTAAATATTGGTTCGTCAGGTTGTGAGAATCTTGTCCATTTCACTAGAGTCAACACAATTAGTACAACAATTTAAAAAAAAAAAATCAAATCACTTAAATATGTTGAAAATATATTTAATATAGACATTATTTACCAATTGTTAGATCTTAAAATATCAATAATATTAGATTATGAGACAAATTTAAATTGCTTTTTACTTTTGTAAACTATGATTACAAACTACTTATCTTAGTATATTTCCAGCAACTAACATCATATTAAATTGATGGAATATGAAGAAAAAATAATTTAAGGTGCGAATTACCAATACAATATTTAACATTGAGATCAAACTTACAATATCAACTACGGCTTTGCATTCAACTACCACCTAAGATTAGTGTAAGCATGTTTGCAAAATTTGACTTGCATAAATATATTTAAAGCTAAAAAGATTTTGAGTCCTAATGCGAGGTCTAAAAAATTTAGGGGTTTAAAACTCATGTTTTAGTGGCAGCCTCCCCAAACCGGTTGTGTTGTTGGTTGATAACAAACATCATCATCTTGATTACTCCATATCAACTTTAAATTAAATTTACGAATAGATAATCATTTTAGTCATTAAATTATTACTTTATCGGTTACTCTTTAATTTAGTCTCTAAACTATATATGAATATAATAAAAAGTCCTTCAACTATACTCCTTTCGATCTTATATACAGAAGAAAGTTGAGTCAACAAAAGTTGATGCATCTCGTTCAATATTTCAACTAAATACATCAATTTTTGTTGATTTAACTTTCTCTTTATATATGGTAAGAGGTAACTTAAATTTAGTTTATGACTAAATCAAAGTGAGGGTGATATTTTAAAGATTAAATTGATAGTTTATTCTTTTTTATCATAAGATTTTTTAGGCTACCTTATAAAAATGATGTGTAACTTTACCATCAACCAATAAAAATGAATCTTTGCTAATGATAGATGCCACTTGAAATTGTAATTGTGTATTTCTTTTTAACCATATTTTTTTACGGGAATTATTCATCGACTTTTTGAACTACTAATCTCTGCCAATAACCTGTACTTGACCATATCTTTTGGTGTCTCCGTATATGGCACTCATTTTTTTTATTCATAAAGTTCAACTTAAAACATTTCTTAAAAGTTCTAAATCTGACTTCACTAGGATTAAAGTAAATTGATTTTATAAGTAATTTAATCATATGCAAGGCATGATGCAGTTTCCAAATTACACGCTGCCCATATAGTCAAATTATTCATTGGCGGTGGTTATGATGGACACAACAATTATATTTTAATTATGCTATACGTGTAGTTTATTTAAAATGAGCCAAAAACATTGTCCAAATTCCAACCCAATGGTTATCCATTTAGTTAACTGATTAGTTTATCATACGCATCTAATGAAAACATGATACATGCATGCATATGCTGAGTTGGATTCTAATGCCAATTAACTTTTACATACAGTACACAATATATAATTAATCTTATATTATATCATGCATTGCACATTTTGTGGTGTGAATTTGGACAGTTTGCATGGAGTATTAGGTTACGAAAAGATGTCTAAAGAATTTGGATTAATATTTAATTATATAACACACACGAGGAGATTAACATTCGAAAGACCATAAAGCTTTAAGATTTTGTGGCTAAGAAAGAAGTTAGTTTAGCTGACTTGACTTCAATTAAACTACATTTAAGAGGGCCGACTTAAATTAAACTATAAAGAAGGCCTTTGGATTTTAGGTAGACTCATTCTAAGCTAGACTTCAGGGCCGGAAAAGTATACTAATTTAAAGTATGAGAAATAATTTTCATATACAAATTTAAAATGAATAAAAAAGGAAATATAAAACATATAGTTATGAAAAATTATTCCAATTCTAAATGAACCTTATGTATGTGTATTCACACATATTTCTTGTATTTTTATATATTAGTACCAAAAATATATTTGAGTGAAAGATAGATTTTTAATTAACATTTGAATAGAAGTATGTAAATGAACAAAGATAAACATAATTTGTTAGAATATGATATTTTTATAATTAATTTTGAGTTCAAGTATAAAACTATAAAACTAAGTATGTCATTTCATTGTATAATTTATTTTAGAACTAAATTATAATGAATTATTTAGCAAATTATTTTAGTATTTGACAAATTGAAAGATTCTCTCATGATTTCTCTACTCCAACAACTATTTATACTAATAAGTCGATAGTATTTTTCCTTAAAATGTTAACTCTGGTATGCCAGGACCTTAGATCTACGATATGTGGAAAGAAATGAAGACTTTAAGTCGTCGGTATTCAATATTCATCAGGGGAGATGTACCTGCAAATACTTTGACGATCAATTAAGAATGTGCCAAATATAACGGATGTTTAGGGTAGAAAAATGTGTGAATGTATAGAAGCTATGAGTTAGCCTTTATAATGGGGAACTAGAGTTTCTAGTCCTCAAACCCTTGCCTGAACAACTGTCCTCATAGGACACTTGTGAACAAATTATGACAAGTTAGCCTTATATCCGGGTTGGATGATCCATATTAGCTTATTTGATCCTAATTCAATGGATTTATGCATATCTATACTATAGTCTATTCGTACGTTTGTCAAAGAGTCCAAATCCGCGAAGGTAATTGGTCCGATCTAGAACTCTCCATTTATTTATGACTAAAAAGTTGCAGTAACTTAATAAATGAAATAATGTATGCTACATATTAATATTACCCTTTTGTTATTTACTTATTTTCTTAAGAGTTCTTGACTAAACGCTCTTGGACCAACAAAAAGATTTTAGAGCCTATTTGTTTTGACTTGCAAGTATTTGACCGCTAGCTTTCATCAAAATTACATTGTCTCTTCCCTTCATTTAAATGGAGTCTTAATTTATGTTGAAATATAGCTAGTTTGGATTTCTTGTTAGATAATACTCCATGTATATAAGTTTAGTTAGTATATAAACCATAGGGTAATTCATTTGTACTGAATTTTCATTTCGCATCATTTCTACTATTGTGTGATTAAATTAATATGTGGGACATTGAGACATCCCCTTCTCCCAAAATACACACTATTTAAACATGGTTGCAATAGCCGTCCTCCTTTTTTATTATTTGACTAGTTATATATTTTTCATCCCTCAATGCAGCATTCCAACGTAATAGTTGGTGCATGTTTTTTATTGGATGATTCTTGCCCAACTAACTAGCCCCACAAAAATTCCTTTGTTCTAATATTTTATAATGTAGTGGATATTCTTAAATATTTTGAAATATATGAATTAAATTTTTATTTAAAAATGTATTTTAAAGTCTAAAATGAAATCATTCCAAATGATAATTAAGTTAACATTTTTTACTGCATGATCCAACAAAATATTAAAACTCATTATCACTTTTTTAGTTTTTTAGTAATTTTATTTGAAACACTGAGATCATATGAGTTTATCTATTATGCTATATCCAATTATGTAATACAAAAACCTTTTAGTTATTTGTCAAAAAACCTTTTAATTATGTTTTATCTTTTTTTTTTTAGCAAATTCTCTTCGAATCTTAGAGTTTTATATTTTAATTTTTTATTACGGAACTTCAAATCTTTGTTATTAGTTTAGTATCACTTACATATTTATATGTTCACATCATTTACGACAAAAAGAAATATATTAAGCAATATGCATAGCTAACTAAAGCCGGCAAAGGACCTTTGTCCTTTCCAAAACCGATTCTGTTGAAGGGCCAATCAGCAGAACTAATCGAAAACAATAATGTATTAAGTTGTTCTTTGTCAATCCTCTTCAACATTAACAAACGATCATTTAAACTGTGGAAGATCCTAAACAATGGTCTTTTTAAACCGGAAAAATGGGTCAAGATCCTCTCCATTTATAAATTTTTTCATTTGTTGTAATTTGGAGAGAGATAGACACATAAAATAAGTGATGAATCCTATCACTAAATGGGTCCCACCATCATTAATTATTTTTTATTTTTTATGTGTCTTTATCTCTTTAAATGAAACAAATTGAGAAATTTATAAATGAAGAAGATATTGACCCCGGAAAAATGGTTAAATTAATGGAACAGTTTTCAACGTTGAAAACTTGCAAGAATCCATCTGCCACATGTCGATCGAACCACACTTATGAAGGAATATTTGTATATAATTAAAAGATTGTTTTTTTTGCATTATAATCAATCAATCAACTATTAAATTTGAAAAAAGTATAAAAATTTGCATTAGTGTACAATGTCATGAGGTTGACATGGTGATTGGTGGATTTGGATTAGGCATGGCATTGGGGTGGGGATGGAATAGGTTTTACATTCCTCGTCTCTATATCCGATTCTAATATACTTACCTGTTACCCTACTCATATTCAACGGGGATGAGAAATTGAATCCCATCCTCGTCTCCGACAGGTTTGGGTATCCCCGACTAATTTCCATCCCCGCATTGAATAATTTTTTTAATAAAAAATATAAGTTTTTCTGCAACCCTTAGAAAATGTTGTAATGTATTATCCGACAATATGCTCACTTTAATATTTGTTAGACCGATTGATTTAGTTGCTCCTTTAAATATCAATGATAGTTTTTATAACACAACAATTATCAAATAAAATAACATGACATATCAATATAAAATAATTTTCTATATTCGAGACAGATTTGGGTATGGTTTCGGGATGAGTACCTATATACCCGTTACCCGTCCCAAACCCATGTCTTGAAATCGGAGAAAACTCAAACCCAGTCAAAACGGGGAAAATTATAAACACATTGTCAGGTTTGTGAGGTGAGGATTACCCCCAATTATAAACACATTGTCAGATCATCTCATATCCGAGGTGTGACTCTTTAACACCCCCCCCCCCCCTCGATCAGCATTTTTGGGCTTGGTTCAGGGGCTCGACCGATAATCAGTGGCGGATCTTCCTTGGGAGCCATGGTACCACAAGGTTTCTATATATATTATATCCAGCATATTATTTGCATCATTTTCCAGTTAGCGCAGCGGAAAATCACTTGCTTTTTCTCCTAGAAGTTGCGTGTTCGACTCTTCCTTCTTCTCCCTTTTTTATATTTATGTATATATTTGCTTTTTTTGTCAAAAAAGGTCCATGGAGGGATTCAAACACACACCCCATGCGCCATATTCATGTAAATTATACCAATACATTAGTTAACATTTTTTTATAAATCCTTCAAACAACTTAATATATATTTCATAAACTTTTGGTACCCCCAAGAAAATAACTCAAGATCCGCCACTGTCGATAAATCCTTCAAACAATTTAATATGACGATCCTTTTTATTTTGATTTATGACTATTTATATATTTTTTTTAAGGAAGGAATTTATATATATTATTTCACATGTGAATTTACGATAAATTTTTCGCCCAGGCTCTATATAATTCCTGGCTCCGCCACTGGCTTTGTTCGTGGACATAAATGGTGGGTGGCCCGATAGCGGAAATCTTATAGGAAGTAGCCTAATAGAACTTAGCAGAGGTTTTGATACCATCTTAGAAATGGTGGTTGAGCCTAACACAACCCCACAAATCCAACTTGTAAGGTGAGAATTGCCCCGACTTATAAACACTTTGTCATGTCATCTCATATATGACGTGAGACTCTTTATCAAATACAGACAATCAAATCAAAGACAAACAAGAAAACATAGTAGAAGAACAAATACCCCAAAATTGTTTTTGCATTATACCCAAGTTGATCTACATCTAGGGTAGAGAGTACTTCTCTGAGCCACTATCAACAAGTCTTTACAAGAGATATACACAAAAAGTTTTTAAGAAATTAACTTCAAAAGTTCTCCAAAAACAAACCCTAATTTATGCTCTCTCTCTCTCTCTCTACAACAAGTGATTACAAAAGTGACAAAGAAATTGTCCTCGATTATTCATCAAAACTAATTCCTGATTGCTCTGCTTTTGTGTCAAAAATTACTTAAAGATAATATATATACCAAGGTGTTTGGATGTGTTTCCCAATTATAGAATATCATTCAAAAGCACCTTAATCCTTAACTCTTTAAGTTTTCTAAAAGTTCCATCTTTTAATGATGATCTATCACTTTCAAAATGACCAAAATATAAAATTATATTCTAAATCCGTGCAAAAATGACCGGGGTGCTTGGTGCTCAGGGCAATGATAACATTTATTTTTTTAAACAGAAGAAAAAATATATTAAAAAGAAAACAAAACATACGAAGACTGGAGGAACATTTGACCTGATCCAAGTATAGTCTAAATAAAAATGCATCGTGATAAATCAAATCAACCCTAATTAATCCTAACAAACAAACACTCATTTCAAGCGTAACTTAGCAAACTCGCAGGAAAATGATAACATGAAATGAGGGTATGCCAAATAGCATCTGGCGCAACCTCCTAGCCACCGGACACTAACTGACAAAATCTCTAAAAACTAATTTTGCAGCTCTACATGAAGCTTAAACTTTCCTCAAATTTTTTTATTTCTCCAAATTATAAGCTTTTCGTTATTTTTCTAGCATGTGAAGTTTGAATTCAAGTGCGTAAAGTATCTTTACCAATATATTCTTAATTATTTTACATATGATGAAAGCATAAACTAACTCTCTTTAAAAAAAAACTTATAAAAATGATATCAACTGTTTACAAATTTAGTATATTGATTATTTTAAATTTATTTTAATTGTTTTAAATCCAAGTGAATTAAAATAATCATAGCTGATTTTTTAAATTTAAAAAATCACATTCAGATAGCATTGTACAGGTCAAAATCAAGGGGACGTAACTTTTGTTAAAGGGACTTAGACCATCTCCAATGAGGAGATCTCTCCGTTTTATGACATACCTATTAGGTACCCCATTAAAGAAATGATCATGTTAACTTGTGCCCTTATAACACATGTTACGGAATTTAAAAAGAGTAACTTTGCATTGGAAAACATAACATTTCAACTTTTAATACGTATATTTCTATAATGAGTTTTAAGAAGTTGAATGCACGGATTTTGATACATATATTTATATAGTGAGTTTTTAACATGTGCTCTTAAGGACACAAGTTAGCATTTGCCTTAGAGAAAAATAATTTTGAGTACCAAATGAAAACAAAGTGAACATGAACCACTCCATCTTAAATGGGTCCCACCGGTATTTGTCATTAAAATAAATAAGGGAAATGCTAACATGTGCCCGTGTGCCTTCATGCCATATGTTAATGTATTAAACATAGAAATTTTGCATCATAAATTGTGTTAATTTATTTCTCAACAAGTTAAATAATCATGTGAATTAATTCTTTTCAATAAATACTTCCTATTTTCAGAATCTTTAACATGTGCCCTAAAAGCACAGGTTAGCAAGACCCAATAAACAATTTTGCAATACATGTGATAAAGAAGAGTTGTCGATGGATTTGAACTTTTATTAGAGATGCTCAATTGAAGAGATTAAATGCTTTATTAAGTTATATTATTAAAAAATTATAAATGAGTGATGTGTATACGTGTTATCCATCTAAGTACAAAAAAAATATAGATGCTTCAAAAGTTTTAATTTGAAAGTTGATAGACTTAAACCGTCGGTTTGTAAATAAAGGATCAAATGTTCAATTTGTTTTGGTTACATCAAATGTTCAATTTAACCTTTAATATTTTATTGATCTTTATTTATTCTTTTGTTAAATTTGTCAAAACATACACACATTGTTTGCCTTACGAAATAAGTGATAAATTCTGACCTTCCAATCCATTTCAAGTAACAGAAAAAATATGTTGCAAAGCTCTACAACCTTCCTCACTCCCAACCCAACCATCTTAAAATCATGCTTAACCGGCCGGGATTATCAATCTATTTTTGAAAAGCAAAAGTTTAAAACAAGGTGGATATTTTTTTTTGAGGAAGGTGGATTTAAATTGTATTGCATCATCATGAAATTAATTAATTCCGACAAGGCATTGATTCCACATCAATTTTATTTTAACCATAAAAAACCCGAAACTCAACTTAAGAACAGTAAGTCAAGCTGCCATTTTCATAATAATTATAGTCCAATCCCATAAAAGTAAAAACTGTCGTGTAAACTCAAATTCTGCCTCTTGATTCGGATACACCAAACCACCCACTCGCTCTTCATGACATGCTATAATCTTAGTAGACAGTTTCACATTTTCTTTTCAATTTAATGCAATTTTAAGGTTACATCATTCAACGTTTCCACAATTTTAAGTAAACCTTTTAATTATTATTTATTCAATACCTTTTTAACTCATCACTATTCATACCTTCAAATAGTGGAATTAGGTTCATAAAATTCTTAGTTTCTAATGTATTACCAAGTCATAGAGTATATATTACGTCCAATTGCAGTGCACTTTCACCTCTAAAATTCCAATTATTAAAACCTTGCAATTTGTTTTTTAGCTGGACCCCAACTAACAATATATGGGTCGGTCGTAAAAAGCCGCTTTGAAATTGAAAAAACATGTTGAGTTGATACTATTACTCTGTCAACCCTATCTCTCTCTTTCTATTTTCATTATCATTCACTCGCCGTCCTTCATACTCCATATTCCATATAAGTCCAAGATTCTTATTCTTAAGTGGTCCGGTCCGGTCCGGTCCGGTCCAATCTGCCGCTCGAAGATTAGTCTCTGCATTTACACGTGAAAATTTTCATAATCCCAAAAAAAAAAAAAAAAAACTAACTAACTCCTTGTTAATAAATCCATCTAGTTGATAAACTCTTACAATTAGTACAAAAACAAATATTATAAGAGTTTAGTCTTTACGATTGTGTGTCTTATCTGACTCAAAGATTAATCTTAGCGAACGCGTAGAAAACACTACCTCTCCTTTTTAAATATCCCTCTCGTTAGTACACACTTACAAAGTGCAAAAACAAAAATCACAAGATTTTGTTTCTGTTTCAACACAAAAGAACACAAAACTCCTTCCTCTGTCTCTTGTTGTGTCTTATATGCTGTTCACACCATGTGCAAGTTATCATCATCATCAACCTCTGTCTCCACTTTGTATGAAAGCAATAACAACCAAACAAATAATATATCCACAACAACCACAATCAAAACACAGAATAATATCAAACCTGACATGTTAACACCATTGATCCCTAAATCCCCAACATTCAAACAACAAAAGAAAACCCATTTTTCTCTTGCCCTCAATGAAGCCAAACATATTTCAAACATAGCATTACCTATGGTTTTAACAGGTTTATTACTTTATTCTCGTTCCATCATTTCAATGTTGTTCCTTGGTCGTGTTGGTGAACTTGCTTTAGCAGGTGGGTCACTTGCCATTGGATTTGCAAACATCACAGGTTACTCCATTCTCTCTGGTCTTGCCATGGGAATGGAACCTATTTGTGGTCAAGCTTTTGGTGCTAAAAGATTCAAACTCCTTGGTTTAACAATGCAAAGAACAGTGATTCTTCTTCTTGTAACTTCAATTTTCATTTCATTCTTATGGCTTAACATGAAGAGATTATTGCTTTTATGTGGCCAACAAGAAGATATTGCAAACGTTGCACAATCTTACATTCTTTATTCTCTTCCTGATCTTGTAGCACAATCATTGCTACACCCTTTGAGAATCTATCTTCGAAGCCAATCCATAACACTTCCTTTAACATACAGTGCTACTTTGTCTATTCTTCTTCACATTCCTATAAACTATTTTCTTGTCAATGTTCTTCAATTAGGAATAAGAGGAATCGCTTTAGGTTCCGTTTGGACGAATTTCAACCTCGTTGTTTCCTTGATTATTTACATTTGGGTTTCTGGAACACACAAGAAAACATGGAGTGGAATTTCCTCTGCTTGTTTCAAAGGATGGAAATCGCTTTTGAATTTAGCAATTCCAAGCTGCATTTCGGTTTGTCTCGAATGGTGGTGGTACGAAATCATGATTTTGCTTTGTGGATTATTGCTTAATCCACATGCAACTGTTGCATCTATGGGTGTGTTGATTCAAACCACTGCATTGATATACATTTTTCCTTCTTCTTTGAGTTTTGGTGTTTCAACAAGAGTTGGAAATGAACTTGGTGCTGAAAATCCACAAAAAGCAAAACTTGCAGCAATAGTAGGACTCTGTTTCAGTTTTGTTTTGGGTTTCTCCGCTTTGTTTTTCGCCTTTTCAGTTAGAAACATTTGGGCTACTATGTTCACAAGTGATCCACAAATAATTGCGTTAACATCAATGGTGTTACCGATTATAGGACTATGTGAGCTTGGAAATTGTCCACAAACAACTGTTTGTGGTGTTTTGAGGGGAACGGCGAGGCCGAAATTAGGCGCAAATATAAATTTAGGTTGTTTTTATCTTGTGGGAATGCCTGTTGCAGTTTGGTTGAGTTTCTTTGCTGGATTTGATTTCAAAGGTTTGTGGTTTGGTCTTATGGCTGCTCAAGGTTCATGTATGATTACAATGTTGTTTGTTTTGGTTCGTACAAATTGGGAAAATCAAGCAGAAAGAGCTAAGGAGTTAACATCATCAGATTCAAGTGAAGAAGAAGAACAAGAAGAAGAGAAAGTGATTGTCAATTCAAGTTCATGTGGCACAAAAGAGTGCTCTGATTCATTAGTTTGAATTTTTTATTTATTTTTTAATATTTTACAAGATTTAAATGGTGAACAAATTCATTCTTTCTAGATTTTTGTACTAATTTTTATATTGTAAACTAATTAAGAGAAGTTAATGAGGATAAGATTTGAGGCTATACAAGGATTTTTTTTTTGTCAACTTTAAAGATTTTACTAGCATGCATGTATGCTTGAGAGAAGACTGAGGATTAATCAGCTTCAGAGATTGGAACACACAATTATATGACCATATTAAATCTTTGCAATCAACACCATGTATTCTTTTTTTTTTTTGGGTGCACCGTACACACCATGTACTTTTTTATTATTGAAAATTTTAGATTAATCAAAAATTCTCTGATTATAATAATGTTATATATGGATAAACTCTCTCTTGGTTGATCTCTATGTTGTTATGGAGTGTGCCTCAAACACTATAGTAAAGTCGTAACACTTGTCTCTCAATCCTTTTGCTAGAGAATATAAAACATTGTTCTCTACATTGAATATATATATGTCATTTGATTTTAAGATTTTCTTTTGCTAAAGAATATAAAACATTGTTCTTTACCTTGAATATATGTCCTTTAATTTGAAGATTTTCACTTGAATTACGATAATGAAAGTATGTTAATATATGTTCAAGTTGTTTATTGCACTATTAGTTGATGTTGTTACGGTAAGAAAAGCTGTGGAAAATACTCTTTAATCTCTTACACCTAAAAACACACTTACCCAAGTAATATTGTATCTAACTCGAGATTCTCCGCTTGTGTGTCTCAGTTAATGGTTATTATCATTTCGTCTATCAATAAAACTTTCCACTAAATATATAGATTTTTTTTTTGTATGAGTTGATATATAGAATAAAAGAGTAATATTAAATATGATATAATATGGATATGATAAGGTCCGATCATATGTGCACCTTATAGCAAACTAAGAATAAGGTGGGTCCATGTAATGCTTTTGGGGTTGAGTTATGGGCTCTCTAGTTGGGAATTGAGCTTGCTTAGGATCTCAATCATTCTTGAGATGGATTCTAAAGTTGTCGTTGATAAAGGTAACTCTCAAGTCCCGTTTCTTCAATCAACCTCTCCTACAAGAGATTGTTGCCCTTCTAAATCTCCCTTCATGGAGAATTTCCACCCATCATGGTTAAAAAGAGACTAACAAATGTGCAGATCTTCTTTCGAATGATGGGCACGTTGCTCTTCTCTTCTCACATGAATTTAGTATTGACTTTGTCTGTCCTATACTTAGTTTTGTTGCTTTACGATGCAAGAGGTGGTTGTACCTCTAAACTTGTTTCGTAGTTTTCCTTTCCTATATGTAAAAAAAAAATTTTTTTTTGAGCAAATAAAAATATAATATTCCATATATATATTGAAGTATAATATTATATCAAATTAGATTTATATAATTTTTTCTTTAAAATACATCTTAAATTTATTGGATTTCTAATGATTATTATATACTCAATCCGTTTCTAAATATAAGCAAAATTTACTTTACAGGTTCATTCATTTAATGATGTATGTGGTCTGTATTATGAACCACGTACATCATTAAATGAATAAACTTAAAAAAACAATTTTACTTATATTTAGAAACAGAAGTGGTATCAAATTAAATTTATAGACATTTTTTATTTAAAATACATCTTAAATTTATTGGATTTCAAATTATTTTTATTTTTAGATTATACTTTATAGGAGTAAATGAAGAAAATGTTTCTCTTTTTATATGCTCCTTTCTAATCCAACTCGCACCCTAGAATAACAATTTAACAACGGAGACATGATATTAGAATTTTTTCAAAGTAGATGAAGAGAATAATTTTATCTCATTTGCTTCTAACATTCTCACCCCCATAATAAGAATTTAACTAGACAGATAAAGTGACATGATTAATGCATCAGATTCTATAAGTTCATCCAACACCATACACTACTCCCTTCGTCTCAAATTATATAACATTTTGGACATTTCATGTGTATTAAGAAATTTAATTAATATTGTATGAGAAAGAAATATTATGACTTATTTTATAAGATTGTTCTTAATAAAAGATATGAGAAAAAAAAATGAAAGAATTCGAAGAAGATAGAGTAATAAATAGTTAATGATATAATAGGAAAAATAACATTAATGTTTCTTTTATATTGTTTGTAAAATGACATATAATTTAGGAGACTTTTTTTTTTCTTTCCAAAACGACATACAATCTGAGACGGAGGGAGTATTAGACAATGTATGATAAATTTATCTTATATTAAATCTAACATCTAACATATTCTAAAACTAATAGAGATGAATAAATTACTTAAACGCTTACATCATAAACACTTATTGGTACCTAAATACATACTTTTCTTCTTATAGTTCACTAGTAGACGGATATTTCGTATCTGTCTTTTTCGTTTTTTTTTATTGTGTTAATGCGTGTGACATTAGTAAATGAGTTAAAATAAATTAATTAGGTAAAAAAAAGTGAATTTAAACTCGTAATTGATCAATGATGATGGAGAATATGCCAAAAAAAGGAAAGAGAAAAGAAAAGTGTAAAAGGAGAAAGAAAAAAATGAGTTATGTGCCTGGCCTGGCCTGCCGTCTAGTGCGGATGATAAAATGGTTGGTGGACAGTGGGATTTGCGCGTTAATTAAACAAACAAACAAGAAGCTGGAGACTTGTGTCGGTTGTTTTAGAACGAAAATTGACAAATCCCACTTTGATTACTCTTTGTTGACCCCTTCAGGTGCCAACAATTTGACGTGTATGAAGCAAAAGAGAATTTAGAATGTTCCATTACATGTTTTTCACCAACTTAATTAATTAGCTTAGGATGTTTCTTGTATTTAGTGAAAATTATTACTGTTTTATATGTCGACTATATGGTTGCTGTAATACCATGAACTGGATTAAGGTTAGATATTTTTAATTTAAAGTAATAATATTCAGATTAATCATATTCTAATTGCCAACACTCATGTGTATTTCTAGAGTCGTAGACTTTTAAAAATTTTGACACCATATCTTTATCCAAATTATTGAAGTATTAAATATATTAATCACCTCAATTATATATTCAACATTTCTTTCATTTTCGATTGATGTCATACTTAACTATTCAAACTTGAATTTATATTAACGAGGATACTTAACCACTCACAACAAATTCAGAAAGTGTGAAAACTTAAAAAGTAAAATCTAGAAGGCCAAGGATGATTACAACTTCCATAAATCTTAATTCACTTAATCAACATTATTGTTTGTATGTGCAAAAGAAAAATCTAAGTTTCCACAAACGGTGTCTTTATTGCAAATTTCTAAGCTATATTCTCATATGTTTTCTAAAGTAAATTGCATTTTCATTTTTAAAGTATGGATTATTTTTTTATTCTTTGAACAAAATATGGATAAAATTTTTCTAAGCTTAATTCACTCAAGTGCTTATATGCAACTCAATGTGAATATGCCATTTATCTCCCATTTGGAAGTTCTCTACTAGCTCTTACTCAGTCAAAACATCCCATTGATTATGTGCATTGGCAACTAAGAATTTTGAATGATCAAAGAATAGAAATTAGTGGCAATTACATACAGTAGTATTCTAGAAACTCCCTCAATTCATTTGTTTGATCTAAGTTTTATGTCAAACATTAGTATGCAATCCACCAAAATTTGAGCCTACTAATTACTATATGTGTTGACCGCTGTCATGTTTAATTGGTTCTACACTAAAAAACAATCAAATGTTTATTGAAATCATTTACTTTTAGACCAAATAATGAGTTTTCCGATTTATAATGTCAATTATCATTGAAATATCTTATAAAAACTCACCATACATCACATCATGTCCACTAAATTTGTATACTTAATACAGTTGTAGCTAGTTTTCTTATTAATTATTTTCTTTTATGGTTTCCAATATTTCAACAACTATGAATAAATGTAGCTAGAAACCAAACAATATCTATGAGCACTTGTTGACCTAATAATAACTTGTTGACTTATATCCACCATAGTTTGTTTTTTATCACACCTTGTGATGCTTCAGACTTAGTCAAAATCAACAAGTTCCATTATCAAGCATGCACCATGCTATCGGCAATATGACTTCTTCCAATTTGAATAAATGTGATTTTCTTTCCACTGTAGTAATTTTTGTTCTGTTACCTTTCTAGATTAATGGATATTGGTTTGGATGTGTCGATGCATATATATAATAAATTAACAATCATATATCATTCATATGTGATTATATTTATTAACGTGTTTTGGACTTGTCTGAAGGCATTATCGGTGCAAGTGCCTCCACTTTGTTTTCAACATTTTCACCTTAATACTACATATTATTAATAATCTCAAATATCATTGAATAAATTCCACTTGAAATGATTAAGTGGTATTGACTTGAGACCTGTGAATATACTTCTCCTTAAAAAAAATTGAATAAATCATCGTTCAAACTCTTTTTATCTAAACTAACAGAATATTTTTAATTTATAAAATATATCTAAATTACAAAACTATATGCAAATCATTCAATTTAGTCTCTAATATCTAATATCTTAGATTCTTCAAAAAAAATATATATCTTAGAGAGTAATAATTTATGACAAAATGGATGGTTCTTTTTCAAGAAATAGGATGTATATTTTAATATTTAATCCTACACACACAACTATATCCCTGAAATATAATTTTTTTCAAAAAACAAAAAGTTGGTTTTTTTCCAAACTAAAAGATGTTGGTTGCTAAGATACTCTTTTATAAAAATGAGTGGATCTATTATAACAAAACTTATATGTATGTGTGTGTGAATGTGTGTTGCCACTAATTAAATTTTTTTAGTCCGTCACTGAAGACTAAATTATCATAATGTGACAAACAAATGTATGAATTTTCATATGAAGACACATCTTAAATATGATTATTTTAGATCCTATAAAAAAATGTAATATTTTAAATAACTATATATAGTAGTATATATCAACATTAGTACAAACCATGTCAACTAAAAAAAATTATAATTAATTAAAAAGAGATTAGCATTTGCTTTATAACAACATATGAATACCCTCCCTAGAAGTCATAGAGAATATGATTTTTTTTTATTTTTTTTATAGTAAAATAAGCTTTTTTTGTTTGTTTTTGGTGATGACGGTTTAAGGATGGTACAAATTTACGATACACATGAACTTTTCAGAAGTCAATAGAAAATATAAACAAAAATCCGAATCCTAATTAACATCCAAACTAGTTTTTTCTCTCCAAAATAAATCAAACAAATTTGTTCTATATATAAGACAATGGTCAAGAGTAAAGAAAGATACAAAGTCTTTAATCTCATCTATCTACATGAAAAAAATTGTCTGTGTTCGCTTATATATTGACTAGAACTAGTCTCCTAGATAACCCATATATAAATGTCACAATTTTGGTATACATGTTGAGAAATAGGGTGTTAAATTGGATAATCGTTTTGTCATCTCATACAATCAACATCTTATGATTAGTTATGAAGGTCCTGTTAGCGTGAAATATTGTATCAAGTCTAACTCCATCAAGTATCTTTTTAAGTATATGAACAAAGGTCCTGATAGGGTGACAATGTTAGTTGATGGTGAAAACCATGACAAATTTAATGTTTCACCTAGTGAGGTTGTTTGGAGAATATTTGTTTTTAATATGCACCAAAAATGGCCTCATGTACTTAAGTTGAAATATCATTTTCATAAAGAACAATATTTTATTTAAATATAATATTAACATTAAGTCAGTGAGGTAGAATGAAGAAGCTTTCACTTGATTTCTTGTGTGGTTTCATGCAAATTGTCAATATGAAGAAGGTCGAGATGAAATGTGCTTAATTTCCAAAAAGATTTACATATGTGAAAGATGATAAATGATGACAGCCATGGAAACAAGAATATTGTATTGGAAGGCTTGATAATCCCCCTGATATAGGTGAACTATACTAGATGAGGATACTATTAACCATTTCGAGAGGTTCCGTGGAAAAAAATGGATAAAAATAGTTGATGATCTATCAATCATGTGACATCTTCTAGAAAACATGTTATGCTTTATGATTTCTTGATGATGATGATGATGTGTTTATAGATGGAATAACATAATCAAGTGATTTGGGTTCAACCAATTACCGCGGGTTAGTTTAGCTTCTTAAAAAAAGTGATTTAGGTTCGGGTCATCAATTGTGTAGGTTGTTTGTGACTCTATTAACTCTAAGCACAACGAAAAATACTAATATTTTATAGTATGCAACAGAGCATCAATTGTCAGATGAAATTCTATATGAACAAAGGAAGCAATTGCGAATTAAAGGTTATTTCCATCTCAAACTGGTGTGACTCGCATGTATTTCACCTAATAAAAGAATAAATGTTAGAAATAATAACTAGATATGCAATTTGTGGTAGAGATCGCATAAGGTAAGTTCAAATCTGCTCTAGTTCTTGTATGCTTCCGTTCCTTTAACAGAGAAGTGACAAGCAGCATGAAAAAAAAAATTAATGAAATTTTTTTTCCGTTTTATTTATACCAATATACGAAGGAATTAATTTTTTTGGGCTCAATTTTACCCCTTTATTTGTATCTTCCAAATGGGCATGTCTACATTGGTAATTTTAAGGGAAAATTTTTTCATGGCAAGGGAAAGTACACATGGTCAAGTGGAACAATCTATGAGGGTGATTGGGTTAATGAAAAAAGGACTGGGAAAGGACCGGTCATAAATCCGTCAAGAGCAAGTTTTGAGGGTGAATTCTTTAGGAATTCTCGTCATGGTCATGGCACTCTTACAAAATCCAATGGGGATGTCTTCATTGGTAACTTTGAAAATGATCTTTTCCATGGCAAGGGAAAGTACACATGGTCAAGTGGAACAATATATGAGGGTGATTGGGTTGATGGAAGACGGACAGGGAAAGGACGAATAATATATCCATAAAAAACAATTTTTGAGGGTGAATTCTCGAGAAATTCCCGTAATGGTTACGGCACCCTTAAAAAATCTGATGGGGATATCTACATTGGTAACTTTGAGAACAATATTTTCCATGGCAGGGAAAGCACACATGGTCAAATGGAACAATATATGAGGGTGATTGGGTTGATGAACAAAGGACAGGGAAAGGACGGATCATATATCCATCAGGAACAAGTTTTGAGGGTGAATTCTCCATGAATTCCCGTCATAGTCACGACACCCTGACAAAATCCGATGGGGATATCTACGTTGGTAACTTCGATAACGATCTTTTCCATGGCAACGGAAAGTACATGTGGTCAAATGGAACAATATACAAGGGTGGTTGGTTTGATGGAAGAAGGACAGGGAAAGGTCGGATCATATATTCATCAGGATCAATTTTTGAGGGTGAATTCTCCAAGAACTCCCGTCATGGTCGCGGCACCCTTACAAAATCCAATGGGGATATCTACGTTGGTAACTTCGAGAATGATATTTTTCATGGCAAGGGAAAGTACACATGTTTAAATAGAACAATATATGAGGGTAAATTATCTGACCCAAAGTATATTACTTTATCCTTTTTAGTATATGGAAAACTGATCTTGCATATATTAATGGCTACTAGAATTATTATCTTTTTTTCAATGGTTCCGTACTTTATTATTTTAAAATCATAGCCTTGTGCAGAAAATTTGACTAAGTGTATTCATGAAGCTAGATGGCTTGGAATCATTAAAAAATGGCAGCGCATGGTTGTTATATGAAGTTAGAGTTTAGAAGTGTATCCATGCATACTTGCTACTTCATTCCCAAATCAAATTAATATCAGCAATTATTTATTATAGTATAAGTTATGTGTTTAATGTTGTAAATTGAAAATTCTAAATACTGACTGAAAATTTTTGGTATGGATAGAGAATTTAAACATGTTTATATATATATATATATATATATATATAACTGAGACAAATAGATTGTCAAAGAAAATTTTAGTCCCGTTTATCGTCTGTTCAGTTACGGAGTATTGAAGATGTCCTCACAACAGACATATTGGGTTTATTTATTTAAAAAGAATATTTTTTTTATACTCTTTCAAGTTTTACACGCACTCTTGTCGTTTCGGGCGATACGGATAAAGATACTGTAGCAAGAAACATGAATCAGTGCATCATATGTACTATGTTTATGGCATTTATTCTCATGTTAATGAGTGTTTTATTTTTCCTACACAGAGATCATGATGACGTGAAAGGGTGATCTCAGTTGGAACAGGAGATGAAGATGTAGAGCTACGAGTTTAGTAGTCAGTTGGTTTTGGAGTCAGCTTTCTTGTATTCCTCTGTGTAGACGTTTTATTTATTATTGACTGGTACCAATTCTCAAAATATCTCACCTTGTTGAGTGTTAGTGGTGAATGGTAATAGACATCTTATTCAGATTTTGTTTAGTTCAGACTTCCTTTCATTGCATGATAACTTAAGATTGGCAGTGTTTAATGTTTACTTATATTATATATCAATCATGGAGTGGTATTCTTGTTGCAATTTTTCCTTTGTGCATGAGATCATTATTTTATTTTATTTAACTCAGAGAGCTAGCTTGATGCAATTTCTAGCTTCATTACATATTTAAATCATTGAATACCTTCACCTTTTGAGCAATCATATCAACATTAACATCAACAAAGTTGATTGATTTTGCTTTCTTCTCAATTCTCACTATCATAAAATTGAGAATTTTGGCTCATTTAAGAGAAAAGTCAAAGTTATAAAACATTAGTTTCGAGAATTTTAGCTCATACTTTTTCTTTATACGCTCTCTCTTTTTTCCCATCGCTCGTCGTCGTGTTCATTTTGTGCCTCTATTCTCTCCCTGGTTCCGGAACACTACATTCTCAACTCTCCCACTTCATCGAAAACCCTCTCCATGCCTACAACTCTGTCGAGGACATCACCACAGCTGAAGATCACGCCGTCTGTTTGCCACTTCACAGTGTAGAGATCGACTAATATCACTCCAGTCTCGGTACCAGCGAATCTTCTAGAACATTTTACAATATCTTAACCGTTGACGGTAACATTCTGCAATCTCTACTTCAGCTTGTTCAAATATTGTGGTTAATTGATTTTTTTTGTTGAATTTGTGAAGTAGATGATTTTCCGATTGAATCAGCTAGGGCAATGTTTATGCATATTGTGATGGATTATTTTATTGACGATCATGGGATTGAAGTGGTAGATTCAGATGTTGATTAAGGTGATCAAGATAAATTGAACAAGAGGAGGACGAGAGAGATTCGGTATGAATGAGACCGGAATTTATGCTTGCCTTTGATGTATGTAGCTAATATGTATGAGAGTTTGGTTAATGAAGTTAATATTAGGCTTGCTTCGTTGAATGGTATTCACGATAAGTTTATCGGTGTTGCTCTTGAAGCTGCGATTGGATTGCATAGAAGACTTGCGAAGAAATTTCCTAAAAAAGGTCCTTTTATATTCAATTTAGATTTAATTTCATTTGCTTGTAGCTATATAGTGTTGGAAGTGGAATTTTTGTGCTATGTATATAATGTTTTATTGCTTAGGGTCATATGATGTATTGGTTGTGTAACATTTAATGTATTCTATGTCGTTCTTCAACAGGACCATGTACATATAAGAGAAGAGAATTGGCAACTTCAACTGAGACGAGGACTAGGTTTCCAGAACTAGTTATACAAGAAGAGAAGCGCGTTCGCTTTGTGGTAGTTAATGGATTGAAACCCCAACCACCACCAAAAAAAGTTAAAGGATTGATAATTGTTGAAAGACTGAAAATTGATGACGCTGGGTGGTGAGTTGCGTGTTGTAGTGTTTATTTTTTATTTGATGGATGTAGCCGACCCCACTTAGTGGGATAAGGCTTGGTTGTTGTTGTACTTCAATATTATTTTAGTTGTGTTGGCCTGTTTTGATTGGCAAGATTTTTCCTTTGTTTATTAATATGTTTTCATTTTAGCTGAAGATCTGCTATGGCTGCTAGGATATATGCTTATAGGATGAATTATTTGCAGTGACGATTAGTCTATTTTCTTCCTCTTTATTATATTTGGATTTTGAGTCTTTTTGTGTCTGGATTTCTTTGTTTGTAGATATTGAAAATTGGTACTGTGCTGTTTTCACTGTTACTTTTTCCTATACCAGAATGTGTGACCTAAGAAATAGTGCTTGTATTTTATCTGTAGTTCCGTGGTATACCAGAATTCTATTATGTCATTTTTTTAATGAAATTACACGCGACAGCTCTCTGATGCTATGCTTGCATGTTCCCTTTTGTCACATTTTAATGAAGGTTAGTTTATTCTCTAGCTACTACTAATGGTGTAATAACAAAATCGGTTATGATGAGATAGAGGTTGAGCATCGATTTCAGCTAATGCTTACAAGGAGTACAGCCTTGGTCTCACTTGTTTGTTTTTGTTTTTAGGTTTAAAAGATTGATATGTCGGAATGAAGTAGCAATCTCAGCTAACGATTACAAATTCTACTCTCCAAGACACAGGTATAGCAGGTATAGGCGTGGTGCATCAATTTCACTTCCAAATATCCCACATATCCCTTTAAGCATGGTGTTGCCTCATTTTGGAAAATGAAGTGCTGCTTTCAAGATGCTCAATACGTAAGCTACTGCAGTTTTTTGTGCAATGTCTAAATTGTTGCCACTACGGAAATATTTTACTAGCATGTGTTGGTTATGAATATGAATATAATGTGCTTTGGCATCTGCTGCTGCACAATATAATGATTGTATGTAATGATATATTATACTAAATGGGATAGTAATACTATTTAAAGGTTGCATAAATGGTAATTGCTGCAGTTTCTTGTCCAAACTTTATGACTTTTGACTTGTTTTTACATAGTTATCTTGGAGCAGACAATTCTACGACATTGACTACTACTCAAGGATATCGCTCAGTAAGTAGTTTAAATTAATATATTATTGTTTTTTTAGTTTGCCATCGCATGGAATGGATAGTGAATGTTGTTTTTTCACCTCAGTTTGACTTTCTGGTTTGTTATCACATGGGATGGATAGTGAATGTTGTTACTTCAAATTTCTAACAATTTTTTATAACGACGTGGACTTTATTTCCCAGCACCAAACCCTCGGTGCCTATTTATTTTGTTTAACTTAGAGGTAACATCTTTGTTTATGGAAATATTAGTATCTGGTGTGAGAATGAATGTGTCAATTTCAGAAATCACATACCACACTGATCACTCTATGTGCCAAGGACTACATGCAGCAAGTACTGCAGCAGACAGGATAATCTAGCACACTAGTTAAGCTTTTATAAGTGTCTTAAAGAAATTCAATAAAAACTAAAATTTAAAATATTGATAGCTTAAATATTTTATTTCTAATTTCTAAATATAACAATTCACTTTTAATTCCTTAACTAATACCTTTTGCATGGTGATTTTTTGTGTGCTCAATTATGACATAATCCTATCCTGTTTGGCATAGTATTTGAAACTCTCAATCCTTTGTCAGCGATGGATGTCGATGGAATGAGAGATGGTTGCTTGCTGGTGGTTGATGATCTGTTACTGGTTGAGTAAAAGGAATGGAATACAAAAATTCTGCGGCATTCTGTTATTTCAATCAGTGCAGCATGACAGACACATATGGAAGGTGGAAACCATGGGAATTATTCAATGCAAAGTGCTTATAAGTTGTGCATCAATGAGTTGATTAATGTCGGTCATTTGAAAATGAAAGGTGTGGTAGGGAATTGGGATTGCATTTGGTGTTTGAAAGTTCCATCGAAAGTGAAGAATTTAATTTGGTGAGTGTGTCATAACGTGCCGCTTCATAGAATTCGTTTGCAAGATGAGGAGTTGATTGCTCTCCTTTATGTGTTTTTTATGAAGAATCGGGTGAATATGTTTTTTACTTGTTTTTTCAATGTGCAGGGGCCAGGGAGTATGACCTGTTGCAAAATGGTGATTTGTGAAATGAAATATTGGGTATTTTACAGCAGTTAAGAACAAATGTAAAGCAGATGAGTTTTTACTGCATTATGATATTTTATCTCCGACATAGTGTCTCTTTGCGGTTATTATTTGGAGTATTCGGAAAAGTCGTGATATCCGCATCTAGGAGAATGTTTGTTAACAACAGCAGCATATTTTTTGGCGCGCTGAGTAGTTATTTCAAAGCTGGTGCAGGTGCAGCGGTACATCAGTGCAGGTTCGACAGCAGTGCAGGGAAAAAAACCAGATACGCCAAGTTTGGACGCTTTGTGCTTGCTAGAACGGAGTGTCACTCTTCCATTTGTTTCATTAATGAAGGTGAAGCTTGTGGCCTTCTTTCCGCTGTCTGGTAGGTGCACCATTTGCAGTTAGATGGAGCAACTTTTGAGCTTGACCCTGAGCGAATGGTAGACAACCTTCAATCTATTAAGGAAGATGTCTCGAGTTTAGTGCTATTATTTCTTATTGTAGACATTTGTCCTCTTTTTACCTCTAACTGTCGAGTTTACCACGAGACAGGCAAACGGAGTAGTTATTTTGTTTTTTTGTTACAAAAGCGGTCACATCTTTAGCCTCACGATTTTCATGTCCAGCTTGCCTCGGGACGTGAAATTTCCAGTGCAAAAGCTAATCCAAACACATACTACATCTTACCGACTACTAATATCTCTAATAATTATAAAAATAAAAAATAAAAAACATTCTGATAATTAAGAGTTCATATGTGATATAACTAAAGTTTTGTTTAAACACATACTATTACCGATTAAAAGTATACCAGAAGGCTACACATTCCAAAATTTATGTACTAACATATTATATATTCTCTCAATAACAATGAGAACTTGAGGGATTCTTAGTTCTGCCATTTTTACTTTTTAAAATCCATTAGACTAATAACTCTATCTAAAATTTTTGTGATGTTTCTTTCAAATCTAAAATTGTGTTTATGTGTAAAGATATGTTGGGATGCATAGTATTTAATTTGGTAGCATTTGGATCACATTTGATTGGTCAAATAATATTCTGAGATCACCTACTTCTCATTTGCCACAGTTCATACATCAATGAGCTTCTTTTAATACTTCAGCTTAATCATATTGATCACTGCTTCTATTTGCTACTTCTGGTAATTTTTAAATCAGTGTAGTTTATTTGCTAATTATGTTTGTTTCCAATCCCATTTTGATTAAGTATGTGTCGTGGTGACTGCATTTGTGTTTTTCAGTTGGCGTTCTTTGTGTTTAGTGGTCAAGTGTTTAGTGGTGATATAGAGCACAAACAAGATGGGATTGAATTCAACCAGGACGGGACAGATGCTGATCAAGTAAATGATGATGTTTCCTTGATTGAATTGTTATCAAATAACTAAACATATTAGAAGTCTGAAAAAGCAATCTGTTCAGGTTAGTATTCCACCTTACTGAAAATTTATGTTGTGTTTTCAATTATCTTGATCTGTTTAGGCATTGCCCCTTCTTCATCACATTCTGTTCTACATGTATTATGTCTCCCATTTTCATATTATATCAAGTTGCAAGTAATATGAATTGAGTTTTAAGATAGTTTTCTTTGACTGCGATATTGCATTAAGAGAACATTGTTTGCCGATTTAATCCTATCTGAAAGAAAGAAGTGTCTCCATGGGATATCAAATCAATATACTACTTTATGTGATGACGATGATGTACATATCCTAATAAATATTGGGAGGTGGTCCTTTGGAGATGCTAATTTTATAGAAAATTATGTTTTTGTTTCAGGTAAAACTTATTCAAAAGACAATGGAATAGAAAGTTGTCTGTGGTTATAAGTGAGACGAAAGCTTTAAGGTTGTGACTGGTGCGGTTTTCGGACAACAGACTGATGTGGTTCAACTGTGTTGGCAGTGGTGATGTGCTGCGGTTTGCTACCTATGGTTTTCCTTTTTTAGCTTTGGGAGGGACTGTTGCATGGGACTTTGGTTTTGTTAGGGACATGTATGGAAATGCACTTATGCGTTTGTTGAAAAGCCTTGAATTGCACTATGAAATTGGAGGGGATTGGAAACACTACTGCACACTTCGACGGCTGTCTCGAGGGACTGCAATCAAAATTGGTGCTCCAGTAGTTGGGAGAAATTCTGTTTTATTTATAACATTGATAGTGTAGTGTGGTCTTTTGTTATATGGAGTGTACCAGGTCCTATGTGTATGTCTTGAACTGGGATTTGTCTTTTTGTATTACTATTGATTTTAATGAATGGTTCATGGAGACTTGGTTATTTATTTTTAGATTATGCTCACTTGGATTTTAAATTAATCAGTTAGTTTTATGGCTTATAACTTTATGTTTTTTTAAAAATAATATTATAAACACTAACATCATGTTAATACAACATATGATCAACGATAAATGAATATATCATCAAAAATAAATCAATCCACTTGAATCATACATAAAGTTGGCCTTGCTATAAAATAAATGAGAATATTGTTCTTTGGCCAATTCTCATTTTTTTACTGATATATATTTGTGAAAATGTCTCACTATAAGTTTGTATAATTTCACCTGTTTGGGGCCAGTCTCCATAATGTTTCAACCATAATTTATATAGATCTGCACATTTGTTTTAAAGGATCAATTAAATTAAATTAACTAAGTTGTTGATTTTATAAAAATAAAAATAAAAAGTTTGTTGGTTTTATAAATTATAGATAGATAATATTGCATATATCTACTTAGTGATTGCGAATGTTTGTTATTTCTAAGCACATTGTTAACGTATTTGTACCTATTCGCCGTTTATAAGAGATTATATTTAACTCAATCACAATGCTTTATCGAATAATTTACGTGCGTTATATAGATCATTGCGTTATGTTTTTTCGTGCCCTTCAGTCACAATAGTTTGAAGATTTTGATCACTGATGAATATGGGAATTTAATTAATACAACTTCGAATGTGGTATATCGAGAGGTCTTTAGAAACATTTAGACCGTTTATTTTTATGTCCGTTTATTTGTGTTTTGTATTGAACCTTAGTTGTTTGAATGTTATTAAACCTTGAAAGTTGCATTGAGATTAACATTTGCAAAACTAATAGACCAATGCATATAAGCTATTATGTGTTTGGTTTTATATACGGTATACGAATATGGAGAGTTAGTTCTGCCATTTCATGACAGATTTTTTTATCTGATGAAAACGCATACACCTTAGACCAATTTATTATATGTATATTAGTATTTGAACAATTAATTGGCAGCTTTATAATCTAACCAGTTTGCATATACACTGGTGTTATCCTTTATATTCCAAGTATGTATTAATTGGGAGCTTTCAAATCTAAAGCATGTTGAGACCTACACTGATGTAATCTTTTGTTATATCTCAATTTGCAATCTAACTTTCACACTCATATATGCTCATTTCAAACAAAACATACAGAGAGCGGAAAGCTTATTTCTCATAAACAAATTAACATACATACGTATAATATGAGTTATTTTAACAGACCTTATGATATATCGCACCTATATTTTTTAATAAAAAGTGCAGGTAATGTTTTGTACTATATATGACCTGTGCGGCAAGACGGATGAAAAGTCTAGTACTATTGATTTGTTAGGTTAAATTAGTGCTAACTTAATACAACAAATTATTAACCTGTGATTTTGTATATCAATTACACGGAAGCTTTTAGCAAAATAATTAGATCTTACACGTTAATTAAATCTAATGGTCGATATAGAAAGTTCTTGTTTCCTATATATAACTTAGAATGTAATTTCTTGAGATATTTCTGTTACACAAAATCATTCAATATTTGTGAATATAACTTTGAATTTTCATTGATTGTTAAAAAATATTTGTATAATTAACTTCATACAGTATTTTATTTCATTATCACACAATATATTAATTTTTTGACATAATCAACAGTTTACTATTCATTTCCATTAATTATTTTTAACTAGCTTAGCTTATGTACTTCGGTGATGATAAGGGTTTCTAAATGATAATATTATTATGTAGAGACCCAAAAAACCCCCCACCGACCTACATGCATCTCCTCTTAAAGAAACATTCAAAGTAATCTCACCTATAGGGAGAACAAATTGCACTAGTGGTCCCTCCTAAATAAGGAGTAACTCATGATATCTAAATTGATTGTAGTAGTAAGCTTTCTTATTTATAACTTCTATTCCTTTCAATGTCCAGTAACTGTCTGATGTGAGACATTTACAAAGCATGAAAATTTTAAATGGTCAAGTACTTCATTTGTAGCATAGAGGCCCTATACTAGGTATATTCCAGAGTACAGGGAAGGATGTGTTTGACTCCATTGTGACATTACATTTATTTAGAAGTTGGTCCAATCAATTGAATACATGTATTTTCCAATAAATGTATTTTTCAATAACTAAAAGAAATATACATTTTCTTGAAATTATTAATAGAATTTCTACATTGGTCTTGTTGGTAAAAGAATTGTGTTGCTATTCTTACGTTGCGAATTTGAATCTAAGCAATGCCATTTTTTTAATTAAATTCAGTTTCTTTTAAGCTATGAATGTGTCATGATCAATGTATTATTCCCCTCCTAGTTTTTTCTTTACAAACCGTTAATTAAGAATAATTAAAACAAGAGAGAAAATGTGATTTTCTTTTTGTTACTCATAAAATATGATATGAAACCGTTGACAAAAAAACATGGAAATAACATAATGATCTCTATTATATACATTTGCGTTTTTTTTTTTTTAAGTACATGTGGCAACCTATTAGTGAAAGGCTCATTTATTGTTATTTCTCATGTACACACAAGATATGATATAATTTATAATAGGAAAAAAAAACAGAATTGGAATTTGATTAGGTAACCGAAAATGTTGTGCAAAAAGTCAGAATTTGAAATTGTTGTTTAATGCATCAATGTTTTCTCTTATGTACACAATAAATATGAAAAAGCTTATAATAGAAACAACAATCATAATTTGGTGAATTTACCTGAAAGGTTGGATAATCATGTTAGATTGATAGCAACCACACAAGTTAGATTGACGCTACGTCTTCACACAAAACCTTAAAGCACTAGGTATATGGGTTATCTCATTTATATGTTGATCAAAATCTACTCTTTCATCAAATACGTAGAACGTTAACTCACACTTGACACGTTAACATATTTTAATCAAGCGTGTAGTTTTATGCATTCATAACTATATGACGTATTCATAAAAAGTAAAATAGAGACACAACATGTTCAAAATTATAGGTTGGTGGTGATTTCATGGATGTAGGTTTATGTTCCTTTATTTAACGAGAAGAGATAAAGGAAATTAGAAGAAACAAAATGAATATGAAAAAAGGACATTGAATATGAGAGACATGATAAAACAAAAACAATATGTAGTGTGTTTTCTTTCATCAGAAGAGACTTTGTAACCTCTAAATCTAAAGTTTTTTTTTACTACTAGACTAAAAACCGAGAGTTGGAAAATCACAATAACCTATAAAATGAATTTTTATTTCAAATTAATCATGATAAATGACATATTCATTATACAAAAACCATCACTCATCTTCTTTTTTACTGAAAAAAGTTCTTGGTTAAATTGTTTTTGATGATTGGAATAGTTCGGTCAAACACATTTTCTAAAAGTTGTTGGTAATTTTATGGATTTGTTAAAGGATTTGAGAATTCTAGATAATTAATTTACCAAAAAAAGTAGACTCAAATATAAACATACCACATCATTTAAAAATTTCTAACAAACATGTATTTTGTTAACAGTGGATAACACATAAATGTTTTTCCAAGGTTAACTCCAACTAAAGACCAAAAATAAAAGAATTTGAAATAATACAAGTTGAATGAAATAAATGGTATGAAAACAAACAACATGGAAAAACTTAAATTTAATATTTTCCAAAAGAAAAAATTAGACCAACTAAAAAAACGCCACATCATTTTAATTTTTTTAATAAGGATGCATTTTGTCAACTTAGCATAACACATCTGCATTAATTTGTCTATTGTAAGATCCCATCAAATATCAAAAGTGAATGAATTTGAAATAGTAGAGGTTGAAATCCAATAACTAAAATATAAGATAAAAAATTTAACAAATGACATTAAAAAACTAACAAACCAGATTATCATAATGTCGGGACTTCCGCTGGAGTCTACATTGGTTTGGATAATCATGTTAGGCAAATCTCAACCACACAAGTTAGATTAACACTACGTCTTCGCACAAAACCTTAATGTAGTATTAATATGGATCATTTCATTTATATGTTGATCAAAATCTACTTTTTCATCCAATATGTAGAACGTTAACTCACACTTGACACATTATTATATTTTAATCAAGTGTCTGATTAGTGATTATACGTGTTCATAATTATGTGACATAGTCATAAAAATTAAAATAGAGACACAACATGTTCAAAAACGTGTGTTATCAGGTGATTTCATAGAGGTATGTTTATGTTATTTTCTTTCATGAGAAGAGATAAAGAAAATTAGAAGAAACAAAATGAATACGAAAATTGACATTGACTATGAGAGAAATGATAAGAGAAAAAAATATAAGTAGTGTGTTCTGTTCACAAGAGAATAGAGAATAATGTGAGTTGTTGTTAATTTTATAGATTTGTTGATGGAGATGAAGAATTTTGGGTAATTATTTTACCAACATATTAGACTTGATTAAAAAACTCCATATTATTTTAAAATATTTAATAAGCATGTATTTTTGTGAACTCCTAACACATCTGCATTTTTCGCCAAAGACCAAAATTGAAGGAATTTAAAATAATAGAGTTAAATAAAAAAAATAGCATGAAAACGAGTAATATCCAAAAACTACATTTCAAGATAATTTTTTTAAGCAAATGGCATCCAAACATTAACAAAATAGTTCATCATAATGTTAGGACTACAAAGGAAGCCTACATTGGGTTGGATCATCATATTAGGCTAAAAGTAGGGGTGAAAATAAGCTGGACCGAGATAGGCTTTGCAAAATCTAAGCTTGGCCTTTAAAAAATTGTAAGACCTAAGTCTGCCTTGCGTCTATCATAAGCTTATCTTTTAGGTATGAGTTTGACCTTTTAAAAGTCTGATATGGCCTGCTAATGTGTTTAAAATGTTATTATACATGAACATCTTTAAACAAGTAATATGATCTAAGTTTAACATGAATATTTAGAAAATTTGGCCATATATTATATCATATTTCAATTATAGATTATAATAATTCATTTAAATATGCAAAACATAACGTATATTATTAAGCTTAATTACTAAAAAGGTTAATAAATTTCTATTAACTCAAAGTACAAAATATAATAT
The DNA here is from genome assembly GCF_003473485.1 of Medicago truncatula. Lineage (NCBI taxonomy): Eukaryota > Viridiplantae > Streptophyta > Magnoliopsida > Fabales > Fabaceae > Medicago > Medicago truncatula. The sequence goes on from NC_053046.1 coordinate 3,026,232, forward strand.
AATAATATTATTAATAAACAATATTATTTATATTTACTTAAGTAGGCCGGTCTGATGGGCCTAAGAGGCTTCTTTTACTAAGGTTTGTAACTTATTGCAGGGTATTTTTATTGAGGAAATATTGAGTATTGATTCTGTTGTTGATGATGTGGATTCATCCAATTCAATATCAAACTTTTGTATAATTCAACCTAGATCCCTTCCAACAGAGTGCACTGGATCGTATTTCTCATTCATTATACTTTGTTTATTTCTATTTTTAATCTATGGTTGTTGTCAGAGTCACTAATGTACTACTATTTTCCACAGAAATGATTGTGGAGTGTGGGTTGCTAAATGGATGATTGAATGTGCATTGAAAAGTGATTATCAGAAAATCAATGTAAGTTTATTCCATGTCACTATCTTAATTACTTTCACAAGTTATCCTTTATAACTAGCATGGAAGAATTTATAATTCTTACTATTTTTTTCAGGTTGTCACAGCCACTAGGATGAAACTTGCACTTCATTTGGTCAATTCTAGTAACAATACGTTGTTCAAGTGTGATGTATTGCCAAAGGCTGCAAGTTATTGGAAGGTTCAGGAAAAGAAAAGGAAAGCTTTTGGTGAAAGTTTGATGTTGTCTACTTCAAGACAATTTTACAATTTCTGCATGTTTTGTTTTTATCTACTTTGAGAAGATTTCTGCATGTTTTGTTACTGTCTACTTCAAGACAATTAATTTTACAATTTTCTGCATGTTTTGTTTCTATCTACTTGAGACAATTTTACAATTTCTGCATGTTTTGTTTCTACATGGATAATTGTGATTTCTTTTGGATAGGTTGATGGATAGAGAATCTAGACTATGTTTGGATAATCCTAATGTAGTTTGTGCTTGTGCTTGTGGCTGTGTAATTGTAGTGAACAAATAATGAATACCTGAACATTAGGTTGTCTTTGGCTTAATTCTCTTCATTCTGGAAAATAGGAAAACACCATAAAAAGCTATACCAAATCATGCAGAGGATTAATAAGCACATAAATTTTTTAGTTTAAACAAGAGATATCTATGGCTAAAAAGAAGGAAGAAATTTTATTTTAGTACCTAATACATTAATTGGTGAGACAGGTGTTCGCTAAGAACATTACAAGATTTATGAGATTGATTCGTTAAGAGCCATTGAACTCAAAAACCCTTTTCTATTAAATATTGCAAGGAAAAAAAAGCCATGTATTAGAATCCAATTGACAAAATGGTTCTTTTCATAATTGCATTTCTATTCTTCTCTTCCCATACAAGGAACACTCACCAATTGAAAGAGACCTCTGTAGCACCTATTAACACCGACCCCTACTTCAAGAGACAAAAATTAGGCTTGTTCTCTAATGCAACTTTGATGCAACTCAGACAATAAGAAAAACAACCTAAATCTGATGATCAAAATAATAGTGAATCAGATGATAAACAGAACAACCGTTGCTACTGGTGCCATTAAAGAAAGAGGAAATTGAATAGAAAAATCCCTCTAAAAGTCTGAAATGTTTCACGTGAAAGAAAGGTCTCACAATTATATGATTCAGCAAATTATTCATTAATTGATCAAGGTCTATTCATAGCATGATCAGCCCTGATATTACCTGCTTATTCAGCAAAAAAAATCAGAACTTCATGCTTGAAATGACATATTTACTGTTTGTAGTAGCCAACTACACCTATTATTGAACAATTATAAAGATTGGGGGATTCTTTTTCCTATCATCAAGAATTTGGATATTGCAACATGTATAAAAGTAGGGGGTGATAACATTAATTGGTGATAACAAATATTAAATGAATATTCAAATTCTTTACAATTCTTATTTATTTTGTTCCAGGACTTTCTTGAAAAAAAAATATGAATTGTAACTTCGGGTTAACCAAAGTATAAAGGATCGGATATTTTTCGAACTGCAGTTGCTATTTTCGGATATGATCAACTTAAGGAAACAACATCAACATTTTATCTCACAGAATGACCCGTGTCTCGGGTAAATAAAAGCTTATAGAACGCGGGGGGGGCTAATAAGGAGACCAAGGATAGCTGAAAATACATTGAAAAACAAGATAGCAAGGACCAAACAAACATGTTGGTCTTTGAGCAACTGTTTGCAGATAGAATGAGGTCAGACTTATTATTAGAAGATCCATGACAGTTATCCCTCTGACAACACCCTCTTCAAACAAGTATAACTTCATTTTTAGAAACCAGGAGCACTTTCCATATCAAGAGCCTGACCTTGAAAGCCTGCATATCTGAGAGCAGTTGCGAGCAGCCAACATCAACACGCGATAATAGAACTGGAAGGCGAGTCATGGACATGAATGAATGAGTAACAAACTGAAACATGAATCAGTTCGACCCTGCAAATGAACTGAATCATTAACAAACTCAGCAAAATAGATATATAACATGCAATTCTTGAAATTAAAAAGAAAAATCACTGTCATATATAATGGTAGTGTCAAGGATTTTTGGGTTTCACAAAAAGATTTTTTTTTTGAATCGGCAAAATTTATTAGTGCCAACCCCGCAAGCCGCAAGGAAAGACGAAAACTGAAACTACAAAAATGGTGCCGCATATATACGGAACACCAAAAACCAAAACCAATAAACTCCTAATGACAAGATAAACTCCCTATCTAATGACAGAAGCAAGTTATGCTCTTGTAAGCTGTTTAGAATGGCTGCAGTTTGTTGGCCATATTTTGATCAAGAGTATGAGAATTTTAGCAACAGAAACAAACCTCCAAGGTTCACCTTAATCTTATCTTGACTTGCAATTATGTGTTTCAATGATAGGCAAATTAAATAGTATTTTTAATTTTACAATTAGGGATGCATACACAGAAGTGATTGTCCACAAAATTGACCTAGATCAAGAACAGAAGCAATTGATGCATACACAGAAGTGATTTTCAAGTGCTTCTATTAATAATGCAATCCCAAGAGAATTTCATTTTTAGTTTGGCTACAACAAATGCATTAGTATTTATTAGAAGCAGAAATGTTGCGGCTCATGAATTAGGCATACACTCTGGAAATCAGTAATCAACTATGTCAAGACAGCTAAAACAAGCTAAACCAAACAGGTGCATAAAGCCAATCTTACCAGGCAAAATTGTATCAAATACGCTCAGAACCACAAACACAATCAAGGACAGATATTACAAACAAAAATTCAAAAACATAACAAAGATAAACAAAGGTTTGACATCACACAACTGTCTTGTAAATCAAATGCAGTTACAACATTCCTCAGCAGCAAAATTAAGATGTAAAACCTTTTAAAACCCCAAAAAATCTACACAAAAAAATTAACTAACTGAAGAAACAAACAAACTAGAATGAACAAACTGAACCTCACCGCAATCTTTGTGATTTGGGAACAAGGGAGGAGTGAATGATACGAAAAGCACTTACCCATCATCACCACTACAACGAAAAGAGAATCTCTGCGGCGAGCTTTGGCGAAAGCTTCTTCACCCTATGGATACCAATCAACCTTGAATTAAATGTAAACAAATAAATTATTAATCAATGAAAAAACTAAGTGAGATTGAAAAAAATAAATGAAATTGGGGAAGGATTAGATACAGGATTATGAGCGTGTTGAAGAAGATAAGGGCTTTGTTCTGAGGCAAGTCGATTGGTAAACTTATGTTGATTGGAATGAGAAGATGTTGCCATTGATAGAACCTTGGGAAGTGTAACACGCGAGAATTTGAAAGGAAATCGAAATTTCGTTGTAGTGGTGATGATGGGTAAGTGCTTTTGGTTATGATAGAAAAAGCGATTAAGAAATTGCTTTTGGTAATGATAGAACAAGGGAGGAGTGAATGATACGAACGGGTTCAAAGCGGAATTGCATTTCGATTTTAAACCGCATGGAAGAACATGATTTCGATTTTGAATGGAAGAATTGGATTTCAAATGGATTTCGATTTTGAGATGAGGAACTCAAGATTTTGAATTGGTTTCAATTTCGATTTCGATTTTGAATTGGGTTAAGAATGATTTTTGTCAGTGATGGGCATGTCTTCCATTTTGGGAAGAATATGAAGAAAAATGAATAATATGCGGAACGTGAAGAAAGGTTAAACAAATTGAAAAGATGAAGAACAAAAAATGTTTTTATTTTTTTTAGAAATTTTAAATAAAATAAGTTAATAAATCAGTGTATGAGGATTGATTTGTAATAAAGTAAAATTTAGTGTTACAGTGGTCCATCACAAAGACACTAACTGACATGGCATGAACAACTATGCTATTGGTTAAACAAAATGACTTTTTAAAAAAATCATTTTGTTGACTGCACCATAAAAGCTCCCTCAAAAAAATTCAAAGTCTAAAATTTCATTGTTTATAATTTTTTTTATCATATTGTCAAAAATCCAAAAATATTTGTTTTAGCTTTATTTGATTTTTAGATTTTTTTTTTGGTATTTTTTTTTCTTGTTAGATTTTTTAAAAGCAAAATTCACAACAATTAAATAGGAGAAGGTTTTGATTGTTGACCATAGTGTTTGTTATGGAAAATGCTAAAGAGTGCCCTTAAAGCATCTGTTAAGATGATAAAAATAGAAATATTGTGTTAGAAAATAGTGTAAAATGATTAATTTAACTTTTTAAAAGTTAAAATATTGTTGAATCCCAATGTAAGATAATTATGTTTTTTTATTTTCTTTATTAATGATATATTTTGTGTAGATTTATTTTGTGTGCTTTTTTAATGGTATTGGATTGAGTCAGAACTTATGAAGTGTGTTTCTGATTCTCTCTCGGTGCCAACTTAAAAGAGCTACTTTAAAAACGTGATTATTGATTGTAACCAAATAGGGATAAAGCACGTTTTAAACCTTTCATTCCTTGTTGTTGCCATAAATATCTGGAGCATGGATGGGTAGTGGGATGTTGAAATTTGGGGCCTAACTCAACCTTACAAAACCGGCTTGCAATGTGAGGGTTGCCTCCTCTTTATGAACTCTCATCAAGAGTCTCATCTATCCGATGTGGGGCTTGGGTTTTTCCCAATACACCCCCTCACGCCCATCACTCTTTGGGCTTGGTGCGTGAATAGGTAGGTGGCCCTTGAATTCGACAAGCTCTGATACCATGTTGAAATTTAGGGCCTAACTCAACCTTACAAAACCGGCTTGCAAGGTGAGGGTTGCCTCCTCTTTATGAACTCTCATCAAGAGTCTCATCTATCCGATGTGGGACTTGGGTTTTTCCCAACAATATGAAATAATAAAGAATTAATGAGGAGCAAAAGTCATACCACAACAAATCAAAGCATGGAACTGTTACAGCTCAAAAGTCAATGAGACAACAAAACAAATCATGTAATTATAGTAATTGTATTATATGTATTTATGTAGTATTATATATTTCCCTGATTGTAGCATAGTGCATGAATGCACTCGCTTCACTCTCTATCTATTAATAGAGATTATTCTCACAATTGTAATTCATTCAAAAATAATATAAACCACTGTTCTTATATGGTATCAAGTTCTGTTGCTTAACAGCATCTCGATCCAAAATTCATCCACCACCATGTCTGCTCATTCACTATCCATTGGTGAAACAACCAAAACTGTCATCATATTGAATGTTCAGTCCACCATAAAACTAAACAGCTCAAACTTTCCCTCATGGATGGTGCAATTCAATGCTCTATTGATCGGTTATGATCTCTTTGGTTTTGTTGATGGAACAAAACCAGAACCTGCTGAAAAACATGTAGACTACAACTATTGGAGGAGACAAGATAAGCTCATTCTCCATGCTATTTTGTCCTCTGTTGAGGCCTCAATCATTACCATGCTAGGTAATGTCAAAAATTCAAAGGATGCCTGGGATATCCTTAACAAAATGTTTGCAAGCAAAACAAGAGCTCGCATTATGCATCTTAAAGAGCGGTTAACTCGAACCTCTAAAGGTTCCAAATCCGTCTCTGAATACCTCCAAGCCATCAAAGCAATTTCTGATGAACTTGCAATCATCAACAAGCCTATTGATGATGATGATCTCGTGATTCATGCTCCCAATGGCCTTGGGTCCGAGTTCAAAGAGATCGCTGCAGCCCTTAGAACTCGGGAGAATGCCATCGCATTTGATGAACTTCATGATATTTTGGTTGATCATGAAACTTTCCTACAAAGGGATCAAGAACCAACAATCATTCCAACTGCTCAAGTGGCTTACAGAGGCAAGCCGAAATATCACAAGAACGGTTCATTTCACAATCATATCAATCCCTCTGTCAACAACATATCAGATTCTCAAGGCCAGCAGAAGCAGGTTATGTGTCAGTTTTGTGACAAATCTGGACATACTGCTAAAGAGTGCTACAAGATTCATGGATACCCCTCTAAAAATGGAGTAAGATCAGCTGCCCACTCAGCCAGGTACACACCCCATACTGATGAAACTGATTGGATACTTGACTCAGGAGCCACTCATCATCTCACCAACAATCTTGATGATCTGCACATCACCAATCCATATCACGGCTCAGACAAGATCATCATAGGAGATGGTAATACTCTTCCCATATCTCATGTTGGTAAGGCCAATTTATCTATTCAAAAGCACACTTTACACCTTCCCAAAGTCCTTCATGTCCCTCATATTTCTTGCAAATTATTATCTGTCTCCAACTTATGCAAGACTAACCCAATTTCTATTGAATTCTTTCATGATTATTACTTGGTAAAGGACTTGAAGACAAGGGCTCCTCTTCTAAAAGGATTGCATAAGGATGGGCTCTACTATCTCCCAAAATCTACCACCAACCATAAAGCCTTCCTTACAACAAAACATCAACCATGGCACCACATCCTAGGACACCCGAGTGATCGCATCATGAGACATTTATCTTCTTTGCATAAAATAAAACACGGTATCAACAATCCATGCATCTCTTGTAATACCTCAAAAAGTCATAAATTGCCCTTTACTTCTAGTATAGAGAGCACTAGGCCTCTTGAGAATATTTATTCGGATGTATGGGGACCTGCTCCCATTAGGTCGTTAGATGGCTACTTGTACTATCTAATCTTTGTTGATCATTATTCAAAATACAAATGGTTATATCCCATGAAAAACAAGTCTGATGTCTCATCACTTTTTCCTCAATTCAAATAACTTGTTGAAAAATATTTTAACTTACCAATTGTTTCTCTATATTCTGACAATGGTGGAGAGTACATTAAACTAAGATCTTTTTTGTCATCAAATGGCATCTCTCATTACACAACTCCACCTCACACACCCGAATTAAACTCCACTACAGAAAGAAGACATAGACATATAGCTGAAACCGCTAGAGCACTCCTACACCATGCTAATTTACCATCTCAATTTTGGTCATTTGCATTCACCATGGCAACATATCTGATAAACCGGTTACCCACTCCTAACCTTAAAATGCAGTCACCATACTTCACTTTACATCAACATCAACATCAACATAACATCCATCACCTACACTCCTTTGGATGCCTTTGTTTCCCATGGCTAAAACCTTACACAAACCATAAACTCCAACCCAAATCTATATCATGTATATTCATTGGTTACTCACCCTCACAATATGCATATCGTTGTCTAGATCCCAAAACCAACAAAATTTATACTTCACGTCATGTTGTATTCCATGACAACCATTTTCCATATCCAACAATCAACCAAAATGCACATGCTGCCAATCTCCCCATCAACATTAGTTTAATACCCCCTCACACAATATTATCTCTCAACCCCACCATACCTCCACCACAAGCACCAAACTCACTCATGGCCACAACACCTCCCACACCTGAAGCAATCCTTCAAGAGGCTCCATTGTCTCCAAGCACTTCATCAGGTAATGAATCTTCTCCATCACCTTCCCCTACAAATAATTCTATTGCTCTCACTAACCCACCTGCAGATTCAAACGCCACAAATCACATCATTACTAGATCTCAGAACAATATTTTTAAACCAAAAAAATTCTTCTATGCATCAAACCATCCTCTTCCTGAAAATCTAGAACCATCTAATGTTAGACAAGCAATGCAACATCCTCATTGGAGACAAGCCATATCAGAAGAGTTCAATGCTCTAATTAGGAATGGCACATGGTCCCTTGTCCCACCACCAAAGAATAAGAACATTGTTGATTGCAAGTGGTTGTTTCGAATCAAACGTAATCCAGATGGCACCATAGATCACTACAAAGCAAGATTGGTGGCCAAAGGCTTCACACAATGTCCCGGGGTGGACTTCAAAGAAACCTTCGCCCCTGTTGTCCGACCTCAAACCATAAAATTAATTCTTACAATTGCTTTGACAAAAGGGTGGAAAATGCATCAACTCGATGTCAATAATGCATTTCTCCAAGGGTCACTTAATGAAGAAGTTTACATGGCACAACCTCCAGGCCTCAAAGACTCTCAACAACCAACTTATGTTTGCAAACTACACAAAGCTATATATGGCCTAAGGCAAGCACCTAGAGCTTGGCATGATGCACTCAAAACCTTCATTACCTCTCATGGCTTCACTACAAGCCAAAGTGATCCTTCGCTCTTCATATATGCCTCAGGTACTACTCTTGCATACTTTTTGGTTTATGTTGATGATCTTCTTTTAACGGGAAATGATGCATCATTTCTTCATCACTTTATTCAATCTCTCTCCAACCGGTTTTCTCTCAAACATATGGGAACACCACACTACTTTCTCGGAATAGAGCTTATTCCTTCAAAAACAGTCTTATTCCTATCTCAACATAAATTCATTAGAGATATCCTTCAAAGGTTTGATATGGATGCAGCAAAACCTACATATACACCTCTGTCCACAACTTCAACACTCACACTAAATGATGGCACAGCTGCTGCAGACTCTACTCTTTATAGACAGATTATTGGTGCACTACAATACCTCAATCTCACAAGGCCTGACCTTTCCTTTGCCATCAACAAACTCTCTCAATTCATGCATAAGCCTACAAGTCTCCATTTTCAACATCTCAAACGGCTACTTAGATATCTCAAGGCCACAATTAACTTTGGAATTTTGCTCAAGAAAACTAATGCACTCACCCTTCAAGTATACACAGATGCTGATTGGGATGGCAATATTGATGACCGTACTTCCACATCTGCATATCTAATATATTTTGGAGGTAATCCTATTTCTTGGCTCTCAAGGAAACAACGCACCGTTGCTAGGTCATCCACTGAGGCTGAATATCGAGCAGTAGCCACAGCAACAGCTGAAATTATGTGGATAACCAATCTCTTGTCTGAGCTGCATATACCACTATCAAAGCCACCATTGCTCTTATGTGATAATGTAGGTGCCACATATCTATGCTCTAATCCAGTTCTCCACTCCAAAATGAAACACATATCCTTGGACTATCACTTTGTGCGTGAACAAGTACGTGATGGAAAGCTACAAGTCTCTCATGTGTCTACCAAGGATCAACTTGCTGACCTTCTCACCAAGCCCTTACCTCGAGCTAAATTTGAAGAATTAAGGTCCAAGATGAAAGTCACAGATGGTAACTTCATCTTGAGGGGGCATATAGGAGAATTAATATGAAATAATAAAGAATTAATGAGGAGCAAAAGTCATACCACAACAAATCAAAGTATGGAACTGTTACAGCTCAAAAGTCAATGAGACAACAAAACAAATCATGTAATTATAGTAATTGTATTATATGTATTTATGTAGTATTATATATTTCCTTGATTGTAGCATAGTGCATGAATGCACTCGGTTCACTCTCTATCTATTAATAGAGATTATTCTCACAATTGTAATTCATTCAAAAATAATATAAACCACTGTTCTTATAGTGGGAAACACCCAAGTCGATCAAGTAAGAAGTGATATAAAATCCAAATCAAATTTTGTCTCGATCATGAGACACATATACTATGTAATTTATGCATCGCTGTCTCAGAAAAAATAACAACTGTAGTGCTTGCTTAGCAGTAGTGAAAGCCGTGGCCCCTGGGCCCACATTTAAGATTATCTTATTGTCCCCGTGTTCGCGTGGTTCTGTTCCTTTGCCATTCCACCAATAAACTATAGGCTTAATTGCACTTTTGGACCCCTATTTTTTCAAAAGTTGCGGTTATGGACCCCTAACTAATTTAAATACAAAACAGCCCCCTATATTTTGATTCTTTGGCAGTTTTGGACCCCCAAGGCAAATAAATAAATAAAAATTGACACGTGGCACCTCACTTAGGGTGCCACGTCAGCGTTGACCGAGTCAACAATGGACTGGAGGTCCAAAACTGCCAAAGAATCAAAACATAGGGGGCTGTTTTGTATTTAAATTAGTTAGGGGTCCATAACCGCAACTTTTGAAAAGATAGGGGTCCAAAAGTGCAATTAAGCCTAAACTATATAAACTCCACACCAACACATTTTCTTCAATAACTATTGATACAAAAAATTCCCAAGCTAATAATATTCAATTCAATCACATAAGCAACTTATTCAAATAATGGATTTCTTCATGTCATCTTTTGGTGAGTACTCAGACACTTCTTCTTCAGAAACAAGTTCCTCGGAAGTGATTTTGGCATCAGTTAATAAGCCAAAGAAGAGAGCAGGTAGAAGAGTGTTCAAGGAGACAAGACATCCGGTGTACCGAGGAGTACGACGTAGGAAGAATAACAAGTGGGTTTGTGAGATGAGAGTTCCTAACAATATCGTTAACAAAAATAATAAGTCAAGGATTTGGCTTGGAACATATCCAACTCCTGAAATGGCTGCACGTGCACATGATGTTGCTGCACTTACTCTTAAAGGAAAATCAGCTTGTCTTAATTTTGCTGACTCTGCATGGCGGTTGAGGTTGCCGGAGTCGAATGATGCGACGGAGATAAGGAGGGCGGCGATGGAGGCTGCTCAGTTGTTTGCGGTTGAAGACAAGCAATGTTGTGTTACCGTTGAAGATGGAGTGTTTATGGACATGGAAGATTCCAAGAATATGCTAGAAGCACAGGTTCCAGTGGTGTCATCAGAATTTGAAGACATGCATCATTTGCTTCTAAGTATTGCCAATGAGCCTTTACGTTCAGCTCCTCCTTCCCCAACAAATTATGGTAGTTATAACTGGGGTGACATGGAGATTTTTGATACTCAATTAGTTTCACTTTGGAACTTCTCTATTTGAAACGCAAGCACACTACACTCTTTTTGGATGCGATTGATTTTGTAAAACTTACTTTTTTTTTAGTTCAGTTTGAAATAATATTGAAGTCGCACATAAACATAGTTTGTTGGATTGAACATGAAACTTGAACCACCTACTATATAAAGAGATTTAGCTAGTTAGTGGTTAGTTAATAGTTGTTATTAGTTAGTTACTCAGTTGATCTTTATATATGTAAGTGATGTAATCTCTTGATTTAAACTACATTTCTCATATTCGATACAATTTTCATTTCATTTTATAACCTATGTATCTTTCCTATCTTTCATGACCTCTATCAAATTTGTAACACTCGAAATTCGAAGAGTAGTAATGTTTACGGTATTTTTAGTTTAGAGTAAAGATTTAATTTAGTCTCTCGCAATTTTTTAACGGTACAATTTAGTCCTCGACAAAAAATAATACCGAAATTAGTACATAATTTTTTTATGGTGAAGACAAATTTATATCTATGCTATAATGAGTCGATAACTAATTTGTCTCCACATGAAATGATGCAGACTAATTTGGATATTAGTTTTTGTAAATGACTAAATTGGGTTGCTAGAAAATTGTGAACTACCAAATTGTATACATTCGCTTTTTGGTGTAATAAAAGTATTTCAATCATTCATCAAAAAAAAAAAGTATTTCAATCTGAACACAATATTTAGCTCCGAGAGTTTGAATGTTTTGATTTGAAATTAAAAGACTTTGAATATAAAATGTGAATGAATTAAAAGACATATGTATAAATCTTGTTTTAGTTGACCTTTATTTTGTTGGACCTATATGTTGCTTGGCGATTCCTTCCATTTTCATTGGACTTACAATTGTTGATTGACAACCTTTACTAACATGGTTGACTTCTACTTTAAGTTCGGTCTAGTTCATCACATCACAGATTTTGCCAATACAAATGGTTAAGTTTAAGACGATTAAGCTATTGAAAAGTTCAAGAGTCTTATTTTGAGGAAAGATGGTCCATATCATCACTTGAAATGGGTGATTCAAGGTCCAAAAGAATCAAGAGCAATTTGAGTAAGTTTTAGCTAAAATTATTTCGAGATAATAAGTAATTAAACAACACTCTGGGCTAGAACAAAGTACGCAAAATATAGTTTACACGTTTCCTTTGATACTACATATCTAAAGGAAGGTAGACGAAAAGATTTGGAGGATTAGAGGCATCTATTATAGTGAGTCAACCTTAGCAAAAACAAGCTGCATACCTATCGTAGGACCTTTATTATATATGTTTTACCTATAGTATATGTTTAATGTAGTTCTAAACTTTATAAATAGGTATTCAAGTTTTGTACTTAAAGTCACATTTTGGTACGTCAAGTAAGTTCACATCTAAAAAATTTCAGAGTTATGTTGTTGACCGAAAAATAGCTTACAACTGAATTTAGGCTTAGCCAAATTAAAGGCAACTAAATGTATGAGGAGCCAAAATTGAAGATAGTAGAAGTCAATACTTTCAAATCATTCGCAGCTGCCAAGTCTTGTTTATGCATCAAGATGGTTTCAAACACAAAAGTACATATATACTTTGGCCACAATAGTTGGAGGTAGTAAGTGTTGAATTAAATTTGTTACATAACTTGTACTATATATTTCATATATAAAGTGATTGGTTCTTACTCCATCGCCTTTGCCATCTAGTTTTTTTTATTAAAAAAAATAGGTTTAAATGTGTCATTGGTTCTGCACTTTCATCAGATTTTGGTATTGGTCCCTGCACTTTTTTTTTGGCATTGGTCCCTGTACTTTGTAAAAATATTGGTATTGATCACTCTGTTAACTTTCTGCTAAGAAAAAAAAAACACAAAACTAACGGAGTGTCACGTGGGCCAATCATTTCACGCCACATGGCACCAATATCAATATTTTTACAAAGTGCAGGGGCCAATGACAATAGATTTGTGTTTTTTTTTTTTTTTGCTTTAATGCACTTTTGGCCCCTTTTTTGGGACACGTGGCAGCTTCTCAATATAGTTGGGAAAATTAAGGGGTCAAAATTGCATTGTTTTTGTTAGGGGGTCAAAATTGCTACGACGACAAACATAAAGGGCCAAAAATGCATTTAAGCCTTTTTTTTAACAGAAAGTTAACAGAGGGACCGATACCAATACTTTTACAAAATGCAGGGACCGATACCAATACTTTTACAAAGTATAGGGACCAATTCTAAACAAAAGAAAAAATATAGGGACCAATATCAAAATCTAATAAAAGTGCAGGGACTAAAGGCATATTTAAGGAAAAAAAAATAGAGAAAATTATTAGAAATAACGATGATATTGATGACTAATTTACAACTGTTTCAAGTAATATTTGACTCATATATTTGAAGTTATAAAGTCAAACGTTTACCACTTGTGACACCAACATTGCCACCAATTCTATAATCCACTTAATTAATAGAATTGTGGTTATGTTATTGGGGAAGGTACACTCGTAAAATAAAGTGTATCGATACTTCTACTTCTTAATTTTATAAATGAACGATAATTTTTTATGTAATAAATAGTTATTTATCAATATTTATATTTTATAGAACAACATTTCATAAGAAAAAACATCATTTAATTGTTTATAAGAATCATAGTAACTTTTTTTTACATATTATAGTAAAAAATAATGAATGTTCTCAATTATAAGTGATAAAAATTTAAAAAAATAAAAAATTATTTCGTTGATACGTTTGATGAATAAGATTTAGTTATTATAATTATAAATGATAAGAAAGAAAAAAAAACAATATTTTTCTTCAAAAAACAACTCATTTAACTATAAATTTAAAGAGTGAATGTACTAGTACACTCAAATATAGTGGATGTACCATAAAATTTACCATATTAGTGCTCTTATCGTACTAATTATATATCATAGTATAATATATTCTTATGGTTTGAGTGAAAGTGTGTGTACTAATTATATCGTAATAATTTAGTCATCTACTTCTATTTACTACTATATACAAAATATAAATCCCTATGATTTTATCATTTTGCTCCTAAAAAGGACATTTTTGTAATTTCCTATTGATGAGGTGTGGTCAATGTCACCTCATCATTTTTAGGGTGCATTTCCCATTTTGCCTCTCACCATTTTTTAATTATTTATAATTTTTATATTTTTAATACTCTCTTCATTTCAAAAAGTGTCGTTTTAGGTGTTTACACACATTAAGAAATGCAACGATTAAAAGAAAGAGAATGGTTATTTTACCAAATTATCCTTTTTAACTATTAGTTAGTTTTAAAAGTAATACTTTGGAAGTAATGTGCAGAGTATTAATTGGAGGGTACAATTGAAAAGAAAAAGTTATTATTGCATTGGAAACTAAAAGTGACATTCATTTTGAAACAATTTTTTTTAGCTAAAGCGACACTTATTTTGAAACGGATGGAGTAACTTTTATAATTTTTATATTTTTAATAATTTTTAACTATTTTTCAATTTTTTCACCCAAATTAAGTTGCTTCTACATTGTCGTTGTGGGAGACTAATGTATCGTTTGACCTGACTTTTTTCCAACTTCTCTACATTTTAAAGAAGAAGTTAGGTCAAACACACTATCAATTATTTTAATTTCAATATTGTTTAATCATCACAACCTCACAAATATTTTTATTCACACTGTCATTTAATGATACCAAATACTTTTATTTCCTTTCGTCAACCTCGCAAATATTTACACACACACATTAACGTTTAGAGTAATATTTTATGTGTGTCTGTCTGTGTTTTTGTTATGTTGATGCATATAATTTTTTTTAGTGGTGCTTCATTGAGTACTACCTCACTGATTTTTTTTAACTATTTTTCAATTTTTATATTTTTAAAAACTTTTAACAATTTTCCAATTTTTTTATTTTTAACTATTTTCCAATTTTTTCTCCCAAATTCAGTTGCTTCTACAATGTCGTTGTGGGAGATTAAGATACCGTTTGACCCGGTTTTTTTTACTTTTCTACATTTTTAAGGAGAAGTTAGGTCAAACACAATATCAATTAAATACTTACTAGAAATGGAACTTTTTTTAAGCATAAAATTGAATGGAATAAGCTTTGGTCAAAAGTTGTTGAATGCTACTTTAAAAAACTATTTCTCGACAATATATTTCATAAGCACCTCTTTTCAACTCACGCTGGAAACTTTTTCTTTTATTTTTAATATTATATTTCAATATGTTTTCTTTTCATTTAACTTTATTTTATTTTATTTTTTTAACCGTTCCATTTAATTTTTTATTTTTATTTTCAAAAGAATTTTATTATCTTTTTATCACTTATATATTTAATTTCAATATTGTTTAATCATCACAACCTCACAAATATTTTTATTCACGTTGTCATTTAATGATACCAAATATTTTTATTTCCTTTCTTCAACCTCGCGAATATACACACACACATTAACGTTTAAATTAATATTTTATGTCTGCCTGTCTGTTTTTTGTTACGCTAATGCATATAATTCTTTTTAGTATTGCTTGGTTGAGTGCTACCTCACCGGTTTTTTTAACTATTTTTTAATTTTCATATTTTTAAAAAAATTTGACTATTTTCCAATTTTTTTATTTTTAACTATTTTCTAATTTTTTTCTCCCAAATTCAGTTGCTTCTACATTGCCGTTGTGGGAGATTAAGATATCGTTTGACCCAGTTTTTTTTTCAACTTCTCTACATTTTTAAGGAGAAGTTAGGCCAAGTCCAATATCAATTAAGTACTTACTAACAAAGGTACTTTTTTTTAATGCATAAAATTGAATGGAATAAGTTTTGGCCAAAAGTTGTTGAATGCTACTTCAAAAAACTACTTCTCGACAATTTACCTCGGAAGCATCTCTCTTCAATTCACGTTGGAACCTTTTCTTTTATTTTTTAATATTATATTTTAATTTTTTCTTCTTCTTCCATTTAATTTTTTTTAGCCTTTCCATTTAATTTTTTTAAGGAGGTACCATTTAATTTTATTACCTTTTTTTCAAAGAAATTTTATTATTTTTTTATCACTTATATATTTAATTTAAATATCGTTTAATCATAACAACCTCACAAATATTTTTATTCACGCTATCATTTAATGATACAAAATATTTTTATTTTCTTTCTTCAACCTCGCAAATATACAGACACACATATTAGCGTTTAAAGTAATACTTTATGTGTGTCTGTTTTTTTGTTACGCTAATGCGTATAATTTTTATAAAATTTTGATATTAATTAAAAGTAAAATTGTAGATTTCTTTTCTTCAAAAAAGGTATAGATGCCTAAAAAAATTATGCATATATATATATATATATATATTGCACCTTTATATCGTAACAAACTATGCATATCTTTTTCTTATTCAAAAAAACTAAACATTGCTAAATAGAAAAGGTATTATTTTATATTTTGGCAGCATCAGATGATAGGATTTTGTATAAGTTTGATAATGACCCGAAAGATGTATTTTCTTATGTAGTGGGAATATAGTTGATGTAACACTATGAGGAAAATACTTCGTAGCTTTATCATTTACCATCTATTTACCTTGAGTTCTTTGCTTCCATTTTGTAGTCAATGGCAACCCAAATATATGTAACAATTGGTTAGGTTCGAGGCTGCTCATCAACCTACATCATCCGGTTGTTGAGAAGTTTAAGACTCAGTAAGTTTGCATTATGATTTCACAATACGATGTTAGAGTAACTTATTATTTCACAATCTGATTTGATTGTTTTTTTTACCATGTTTCTTGAATTGTTGTCGTGACATTAACACTTCTCCAGCTCAAAGTCAAAGCTTCAGTTAGAACTTAAGTTAGAGTTCAACTTCTTCTCAACGTACTTCGTACAACGATTTTTCCAAACTGTCTCAGGTTAGGCCAATTGCTGAATTTATAAACTTAGTCAATGTCTGCTTTTTTTATGCGCAAACATGCTTTGAGTTTTTTTACGCATAAATTAAAAATACATATTGCATTATTATTTATTTCATGTGCATAATTTGTGTTAGGAAACATACTGCATCACTATTTGGAAAATAACTAAATTCAATTCTAACCAGTTTGGATTGTATTATGCGATTTGCACCAAATGTTCGAAGACATCAATGTCAAATGGTGCTAGCTATATATGCACATGCGGAAGTGATGCTTAATTTCCATTTATTTCAACAATGTTAATTGGTCAACGTGGTACATATAATGTACATGCATGCATTTATCTAGACTTTATAGGAAGATAAATTAGAAGTTATGCTACATTTTCTATAGCTTAAAATCAGTTATGCTACCTTTATTTTATACTACCTCCGTCCCTAATTATAAGACCCTTTTGAGAAAAAAATTTGTCCCTTTTTATAAGACTCATTTGCTATTTCCAACTACATTAATTATTTCTTTACATACATGCCCCTATTAATTATACATATTTTTCTTCAATCAACAATAAATAACATGTTGAAAACATAAATCATCTCTCTCTCTCTTAAAGAATAAAATTGTAAAAACAATACTAATTACAAACATATTTAATACAAAAATTCACTATCTTAATTCCCGTTATTTTTTCAAAAGGGCCCTATAATAAGGGACGGAGGTAGTAAATTATATGTAACTATATTCGCATACATCTTATCCATGTAAATATGTATTGGACTAATATTGCAGTTATTTTCCTGTTTAGCATTTCTCAAATGAGGTGTCAAAAACAATTCTGAAAGGAAAGCGCAAAACAATCACTCTCATTGTATTCGCATAGACACATAGACAGTATAATTGTCACCTCATTACCGCCGATAGAGCAAGTTATGAAAATTACTTGGGTGGGGAGTGGTTCAATTTTTGCAGATAACGAGTGATGGAAGAAGGTGGTAAGCTCATCTTTGATCTCGAAAAGCACAGAAGAACTTGCAAATTCGAGTTGTTACAAAGTAGATATTAATTTGTTGTTGAACTATTTGAACTTCTACTATTTTGTCGTATCGTTTTGGACTGTAGTCGTAAACTATCTTGACTTTGGAATGTCATTTGTTCTTTTCATTTTGTCTGATGTAAATATTGGCAAAAATCCCTTTTTCGTTAGTCTATGAAACTTGCAATC
Organism: Medicago truncatula; assembly: GCF_003473485.1. Lineage (NCBI taxonomy): Eukaryota > Viridiplantae > Streptophyta > Magnoliopsida > Fabales > Fabaceae > Medicago > Medicago truncatula. Next base: position 3,044,574 of record NC_053046.1, read on the forward strand.
TCTTTTATAAACTTAACTATTATGTAACGTTAATTTGCACATTGTTAGTTCCTTCGTTGGTTCCAATTAGTATCATGTTAATTGTAATGTTGTTTTCCTAATCTCTTGAACAAAATAATACATGCTCTTTTCCTACAGTAAATCTTTATAATGCTTTGGTAAATGTTTTAGAAATGTACATATATATAGCTTCTAATTAACACTGCAATTTGTTTTGTACCTAGCACTTCTCAAATGAGATATCAATGACATTTCTAAAAGGAACACGGAAAACAATCACACTCGTCGACAAACAAGCTCAAAAAAGGTATAAGTGTCGCTTGATAACGGCAAAAAGAGCAAGTTACAAAAAAATACTTAGGCGGCCAATGGTTCAAATTTTGCCGAGAACATATGTTAGAGGTAGGTGATAAGTTAATTTTTTATCAAGAGAAGCCACCTAAAAATATGCACGTTCACGTCGTTTCCAAATAAAGATTTGGTGTTCATGATCCGCACTTTCAACAGATCACCTTAACTCTAATCCTAGACTAGATTATCTTCACTCACCGATGTTACTTCTTTGCTTGATTTCATTTATGTAAATATGGGTATCAATCATTTTTTGGTAACTCTATAACAACAACATTCTTTTTTATAATTTTGGATAATATGTAAATTCACACATCATTGGTTCCTTTATTGGTTCCAATTGTTTTCATCCTAAATATTATGTCAATTTCTAATTTCATAAACTAATTATATGCTCTCTTAATCAGCTCATACATATTTTATGATGAATCACAATATTCCTTCGTTTTAACATTTCTTCTTTCGAAGAATTTTTTATCGAATACGTTATAGAACCCGTGCGAGTAATAAAGAAAACATTTTCGGCACAAAATGTAAATTAAATAAATATGTTTATATATGGAGAAAAAAAAATCAGTAATATTCTGAGAAAGATCATATGAAAAACGAGAAATGTATTTTCAAACTAAGATTATTCATATTTCGTTGGTAACCAAATAAGAAGGATAAAGCACGTTTTATATATAGAGGTTATTTTTCCTGGTTGCCAACTTGCCATAAGCTTGAATGGGTAGTGGGAAACACCCAAGTCAAGGTGTCAACAATAAGGAGTCATATGAAATCCAAACCAAACCTTTGTCCCTATCATATGTCATCTATAGTATATGCTTTATCCTAAAATAAAAGTAAACAATTGTAGTACCTTAGCAGTAGTGAAAGGCGTGGCCCTTGTGTTTCTTTACACTGGCCCACTTAGACTTAATCATATCGTAGTCCCCGTGTTCAAGTCGCGTTACGTGGTCTTGTTCTGTGCCATCTCACCCATTAGCTATATATATACTCCACACACACTCTCACTTCCTAAAGTCAATTCAATTCAATCACATAATTAAGCAACTTAGATTCTCATGAATATTTTCCTTTCATCTTTTGGCGACTACTCAGATTCTTCTTCTTCTTCAGAAACAAGTTCTTCAGAAGTGATTTTGGCATCTGCAAGACCAAAGAAGAGAGCAGGGAGAAGAGTGTTTAAGGAGACAAGACATCCAGTGTACCGAGGAGTACGAAGAAGGAACAATAACAAGTGGGTTTGTGAGATGAGAGTTCCTAATATTAACGTTAACAAAAACAATAAGTCAAGGATTTGGCTTGGAACATATCCAACTCCTGAAATGGCTGCACGTGCACATGATGTTGCTGCACTTACTCTTAAAGGAAAATCAGCTTGTCTTAATTTTGCTGACTCTGCATGGCGGTTGACGTTGCCGGAGTCAAATGATGCGGTGGAGATAAGGAGAGCTGCGATGGAGGCTGCTAAAATGTTTGCAATTGAAGAGAACCATAATCAGAGGAGTGATAGGGATGCTGTGGATATGAATATGGAAAATTCTAAAAAGAATGTGCTAGAAGTACAAGTTCCAGTTCTATCGTCAGAATTTGAAGACATGCATCATAATTTGCTTTTGAGTATTGCTAATGAGCCTTTACGTTCTAATCCTCCTTCCCCTACAAATTATTATGGTAGTAACTATGATGACATGGAGATATTTGACACTCAGATAGTTTCTTTGTGGAACTTCTCAATTTGACACGCTTCACTATTATTGGATGTGGATGATTTTGTAAAACTTTTGTTCTAGTTAGGTTTGCTAGATAGGTACTCATTTGTTATAGAAAATTGCTAAAGAGCACGACATGCTTTTGTCGTGTAATCCACATTTATATATAAGTGATACAGCAATGCTATTTGTAGGAGACAATTTATAGCGAATTTCGCAAGAATTGCCTTCCAGCCAATGAAATTTCACACTTTCCGAAAAACATGGGGTAGTGGAGTATAATTATGGTTCGACTTTGAAATATCCAGCACTATTTAGCCTTCGTGATCTTCTCGGGACAGTGCTTTTCGCTCGATTTATGTATAAGTATTTTGTGTACTTTAAATCGTATAAGTATTTTCTCTAACGCTGCAACGAAAAAGCTCGACATTAAAGGTGCTACACCTGTAATGGCCTCCCATCAACCGTCCAACGACTCCAAACCTATGCATATAAAATGAACTTTTTATTGGTTAAGTAATTCATTATTAGTTAGAATTAGTTTTATCTTTGCTTAATAGTTTGTTTAGATACTTGCATGTGAAGTAACTAACTATTGTTACTTGCACGTGAAGTTAAGAGTTTGTTATGGTTTGTTTCATTAGTTTGTTACATCACTTGATGTATATATAGCTTCATATACCTTGTAAATAAGTATTCCAATTCATTCAATAAAATTACACAAGTCTTCTACTCATTTCTCTCTTTCTCTCTCATATACCGTGCATTATGAAAGTGCAAATGAGACATGGGATGCATTGGAGAAATTGTATGTTGGGAAAGTGAGGCTTCAAGCTTTGAGAAGACAATATATATTTGTACGTAAACCTTCTATATTTTCTGACATCTTTCAACGTCTAATTTTCTCTTTATCTCTCTCCTTTATCACATCATTAATATAGACAAATGTTTAAGAGAAATGATATTTGTACAACCATTTTTGTACAACTTTTGTACAACTTTCTCTTTCATACTCACATTATCTTCTTATTCTCTTTCTTCCTTCTTCTCTCTTCATTGTTTTTGACCAATGAAAAGATAGCACAACAAGGTTGTACCAAAAATTATAGCAAAAAAAGTTCTTCAAATATCATTACTCAATGTTTAATAGACACCTTTTAAATCTCTCCACACCTTTGATCGTGGCCTATATGACAGTTTTTTTCACTAAAACCAAATAAAAAATAAAACAAAACAAACTCATAATATCTCTCTTATCCAACCCCATTTCATCCTCTCCCATCTGCCACTTTCTCTCCTCTACAACTCTCTCTTTTCCTCCGTCCTGTTTAATACCTCTTCTCACTACTCATCTTCATCTCTCTTCTTCGCCATAGGACACAATATTCATTGTTTCACATATTGATTGTTAACTAGTAAACTCGAACGAGTTTACGTCTGTAGGTGTCAAAATCGTATTAGCTCGGAGGTAAAATCGTTTTTTGTTGAAATCATAATGTTTGCGAGTTTGAGCGAGTTAACACATGGTAAACTTGACAAACTAAAGCAAAATCTTCGAGTTTACGAGTTAGCACTTCAAAACACTTTTTTTTTTTTTTGGGCATTTTTTCTGAGTCCATTTCCCGTTAAAATTCAATTCCTTTTTTCAAGCTCAATGGCCTAAAGTATTTGCCTTGCCTTTAATGTTAACACTTTCTTGTCTTGTTCTTTCTTCTGAAACCTTCGATAATGAACGAAACAACACATAAAATTTATGATTTTACGAGTTAATTTTGTATTTTGATTCTAAGTTGAGCATAACACTTTATTATGGTAGTTGGGTATATTTTGTATTTATAATTAAGTCATTTTTTGCACAATTGACATATTTATAATATTTATATTAGCTTACATATGTCATGTATATAATAAATTTTATATAATTTTGATTTTAGGTAAACTCGTACGAGTTTATGTGTCAAGTTTACCTGAATAAAACGAAATAAGGTAAATTCTTGAGTTGTAATACTTTGTACGAGATCAATAGCGAGAAGTAAGATCGACGACGAAATGCAAGAATTACAAAAAGAACAAAGAAAAAAAATCCCAAGCATTTATTTTTAAAAACCATTTTTTATATAAAATTTATCAATTAATTCTACTTATAATATTTAATAAGTGTCTTTATCACATATATTACTATGACGGGTTTTTCTACATTACCCTCTCTTGTTTAGAGGGTATTTACCCCTTCAAAATATCAACCAATCAAAATGTAATGTACAAATGTAAACATTAAATGTTAAATAAATTAGTAAAATTTTACTATAAAAAAAATCAAGTTTAATAAAGTAACTTTTAATTTTTATTTAATTATATTTAGGTAAACAATCTTAATTAATTTACACTATAGAGTTTGTAACAACTAAAATTTTACATCAAATTTAACCCATCATGGTTGTGCTTGATAACATGAATAAGCTAGCTTATAGCTTGTTAGACTAGCTTATAAGCTTGTTTTGATATATATGGTTGTGTTTGGTAACATAAAAAAGCTAGCTTATAGCTTGTTGGACTAGCTTATAAGCTAGTTTTGATAGAATGAGCTTATAGCTAATCCAAGTAGCTTTTGAGCTTATAGCTTGTAGCTTTTTACATTTTATTCCATTTTTAACCTTTAATATTATTTTTTATTAAAAATACTACCCACGTAAAAGGAAAAAACTTCCCACGTAGTGCTTTCTACGGGAAACACGAAATAGCAATATTCCATATCAATCTCTTTCTTTTTTTTTTAAACAAAAAAAATTAAATTAGTGTTTGGCTGAAAACATGGGTGGGTTTTGTAATCGTCTTGGTTTTCGTTGATTAAGCTTTCGTGGGAACAAGCATAATCCTTGGTTTTCTATTTGATTTTTTATTTTGTTCCTGTTGGTTGAAATATTGTTCTAGATTTGGTTTTTTTTACACGGTCACTTTCTATTAAATTCATATCTAAATATTTATTTGTTCCTTAAAAAAGATATCTGTAAATATTTATCATTATTTTTTTCTTTGAACATATTTACCAATATAAAATCAAAGAAATAATTTTCCATAAAAATAATTTGAAATAAATTAAAATTATTAAGATGATTTCTTAGTTAAATTATTTATGGGTAAAAAAAGTTTTTTTTTTTTTATAAATTCAACATATATGTACTTTTAAGTCATTTTGTGTTTATTAGTAACTTCAAAAGATAATTTTACCAAACACTTTAATTTAAATCAGCAAGCTTTTTCATACTTTATTTCAAGTAGCTTTTCAGCTTATACCTAGTAGTTTTTTTATATTTTCATTCAATTTTAACCCTATTAATTTAATTTAATTATTTTTTAATAAAACATGCTCATGGCTTAAAAAATAACGGCCAAGTTCATAGCTTATTTTTTAATAAAACAACTGTCACGTTTTCTCCTTTGAAAAAAAACTACCATGCTTTATTTTATTTTTAATGAACGCTTTATATATATTTCTTAAAATAAATGCTTTATATTTAACTATAATTAGCCTACGGTACGTTGTAAAAAATTTTATATTCTTGCTTATATTTTTTTTCCACTTTCCTCTTATTTTTGGGATTCATAAAAGTCGAGATCAATGAACTTTTGCTCAATTTTGTACAAAAAAATAAAATAAGCAGAGATCAAAATTGTCGGTGAAATTTTATTGGAGACTAAAACCAAAAGTTTGAATATTTATAGGGATCCAAAACATAGTTAACCATAAATTAAAATATTAAAAAACAAATTAGAAAAAAAAATAAAATAAAATATATATATATAAACATGTCATTTTATGTCATTTTATACTTATCCAGCCACTTCAACATCTAATTTTACCTAATACTTCAATTTTAATAAACCATTTTTTCAGCTATAAGCTATCAGTTATAAGATATCAGCTATAAACTAATTTTTCAGATTTCAGCTAGCTTATAGCTTATTTTTACCAAACACACCCCACATACGTTCATAAATTTTATTCCATTCCAAAACCTAAAACACACATAACGTGCAATTTCTTCTTCATTCTTCTTCCCATCTTGATTGTTCAATTCTCTCGTTCCAGAATTGCCGTCGTTTCCAATTATCGTGAGAATCGTTGTCATCCTTTAGATTCCAGACATTGTGAGAATCGGCGTTGTTTCCATAATCACATCAGGTATCGTGACTTGATTTTTCTTCTTGATTTGATTTTTCATTTTCGTTTCTTTCTGACTACTATCGTGACTTAATTGCAACCGTTTCACACTTATAATGCGACAGTGGTGACTTTCAACTTTGGCATGAATTTCAATGATGCTTCCATTTTTATTTGGGTTTTGAGTTTGATTGAGTTGTTTGAGATTATATAAAATTGTATTTTATCACACATAGTTTGCGTTTGATTAAGATAAATGAATCTTCAATGCGTTGATTATTAATTTTATTTTTGGTACAATATTGATTATTAAATTTACTTTTGGAATTTGTTTTATACAAATCATTATATTGTGTTGTTATGTTGTTTTTGTTACCGAAATTAACATTTGTTGAGATTGTGAACACGGTGTGAGGTCGGTTAAAGCTATGGAAGAAAAAGAGAAAGTGAAATAAATAAATAATAAATAATGCTAATACAAACGTGAATTTCATAAGGTAAACGTTAATTCGTGGATATAACTTTAGGAAACAATGGCGATCTCACGATGTCTGAAATCTAACGGACGGCAACGATTCTCACAATAATTGAAAACGAAGGCAGTTATGGAACGAGAGAATTGAACAATCAAGATGAGAAGAAGAAATTGCACATTATATGTGTTATAGGTTTTGGAATGGAACAAAATGTATGAACATATATGATGTGTTGAATTTGATGTGAAATTTTAGTTATTACAAGCCCTATAGTGTAAATTAATTAAGATTGTATACCTAAATATAATTAAATAAAAATTAAAGGGTTAAATATGTTTTTGGTCCCTATGAATATTTAGTTTTAGTCCCTCTAAAATTCTCCTTCAACTTTTAGTCCCTATAAAATTTTCAGTCACTACTTTTAGTCCCTCTTTTTATGTATTTTTTAATAAAATTGTGTATAAATGTGTAGAATATTGTAAAAATAATTCACAAAAAAAGTTAGAATTTTTAACAAAACACAATTTTAATATGAATTTTTAACCGTAAAAAATGTAAAAATTCATATTAAATTCATGTTTTGTTAAAAAATTATAATTTTTTTAGGGAGAGATTCTTATAATATTATGAATTTTTCGGAAATTTTTTATTCAAAAATATGAATTCTACATTTGAGTTTACTCTAAAAGAGGGACCAAAAGTAGTGATTGAAAATTTTATACGGACTAAAAGTTAAAGGAAAATTTTAGAGGGACTAAAATGAAAAGTTGGTATATTTATAAGGACATAAAACATATTTAACCCAAAATTAAAAGTTACCTTATTAAAATTGATTTTTTTTTATAGAAAAAGTGACTCATTTATTTGACATTTAATGTTGCATTTTTATATTACATTTTGATTGGTTGATATCTTGAAAGGATAAATACCCCTTATACAAAAGAGGGTAATCTAGATCTCACCTACTATCACCCATTTATTTTTAAAAGCATTAGAGTTGTGCTGCATGGCATGGCAAACTATGATAGTATGATTACTCGTTGTAACCAAATAAAGATAATAAAGCACGTTTTAGAACTTTGTACTGCTATTTGCCATAAGCTTGAATGGGGTAGTGGGAAACAACCAAGTCAAGGTGTCAACAATAAGGAGTCATATATGAAATTAAAATCAACCTTTGTCGCTATCATTATCATCATACATGTAATGTCGGCTCTGTTTGGTAAAAATAGCGGATAACTGATAAGCTAGCTGATAGCTTTTAGCTTATAAGCTAACTGATAGCTTTTAGCTTATAAGATAGCTGGTAGCTTTTAGCTTATAAGCTAACTGAAGTGTTTGATAAAAATAGCGGTTCAACTAGCTGATAAATGTAAAAAGACATATAGGGTATTCTTAATTCATAATAAAAATTATATCATTAATTTAAGTATTTATAATTTTGTAAATTAATTTTTCTTTAAAAAAATACTTTAAATTTATTATAAATTAAATTAAATTTTATTCACTAAAATTTTATCTTATATTTATTATCATTTAAGTGTTTCTACTTTATAAAGAAAATAACATTTACCTCAAAAACAAAAAAAAAGGTAGCACTAATAGAGTAATACTAATAATAGAGAATAAAGAAAATAACACTTACCTCAAAAAAATAAAAATAAAAAGTAACACTAATAGAATAATAGTATTTTGTTTCGTAAAAAAAAAAAAAAAAGGTATATATATTTTTTTTAAAAAAAAAAAAAAAAAGACCAGCTGATATATATATATACAAAAATTGGAATAAAGGGATAGTAGTCTTTATTACGTAGCTTATTATAAAAATTATAATGGATAAAAATACAATTTAAATGAAATAATAAGGATAAAATTGAAAGAAAAAGTGAGAAGCTATAAGCTATAAGCTCAAACGCTACTTGGAATAGCTTTTGAAAAATAGCTTATAAGCTCGTGAAATAAGCTATAAACTCATGGTAAAAAAGTGTTACCAAACATACCTTTTTTTATCAAACAAGCTTATAAGCTATAAGTTAAAAGCTAAAAGCTCTTTTTTTTAGTTTCCCAAACAGACCCGTCACCTATTTTGTCTCAAAAAAATTAAAAATTGTAGTACTAGACTACTAGCTTACTTAGTATAGTGAAAGCCGTGGCCAATGGGCTTCCATTAGACTGGCCCACTTAGAGACAATCCAATCCAACTGTCACCCGCGTTCACGTGTCACATACGTGGGGATGTTCTTCATGCGACCTCATCAATAAGCTATATAATAAACTCCACACACACTCTCACTTCCCAGTAGCCACTGATAAACAAACAAAAAAAAAATCCCAATCTAAATTCGAAAAATGGATTTCTTCATGTCATCATTTAGTGATTACTCAGACACTTCTTCATCAGAAACAGCTTCATCAAACCGTACAAGTTCTTCAGAAGTGATTTTGGCACCTGCAAGACCAAAGAAGAGAGCAGGTAGAAGAGTGTTCAAGGAGACAAGACATCCGGTGTACCGAGGAGTACGACGTAGGAAGAATAACAAGTGGGTTTGTGAGATGAGAGTTCCTAACAATATCGTTAACAAAAATAATAAGTCAAGGATTTGGCTTGGAACATATCCAACTCCTGAAATGGCTGCACGTGCACATGATGTTGCTGCACTTACTCTTAAAGGAAAATCAGCTTGTCTTAATTTTGCTGACTCTGCATGGCGGTTGAGGTTGCCGGAGTCGAATGATGCGACGGAGATAAGGAGGGCGGCGATGGAGGCTGCTCAGTTGTTTGCGGTTGAAGACAAGCAATGTTGTGTTACCGTTGAAGATGGAGTGTTTATGGACATGGAAGATTCCAAGAATATGCTAGAAGCACAGGTTCCAGTGGTGTCATCAGAATTTGAAGACATGCATCATTTGCTTCTAAGTATTGCCAATGAGCCTTTACGTTCAGCTCCTCCTTCCCCAACAAATTATGGTAGTTATAACTGGGGTGACATGGAGATTTTTGATACTCAATTAGTTTCACTTTGGAACTTCTCTATTTGATACTCTTCTTGGATGTGGTTGATTTTGTAAAACTTATTTTTTAGTTCAGTTTGAAATGAAGTCACATTTGTTTATTTTTTATTAGTAAATTGTTAGATTGAAAATGAATATTTCAGAGTACAAAAAGTAGTTAGAGATATTTTATTAGCTAATAGTTTGTTAGTGATGTAAGTTGTAACCCCTTGATGTAACATTAATTCATATTCAATATGATTTCATTTTATAATTTTTTGCATCTTTTCTATCTTTTATGAAGTGGTACAATATATATATGGATTTGCTAGAACATACCCACTAGTTTTTATGTGGGAGTGTTTTAGCAAGCTACACCTTAAGATGTATTTAACTACTTTTTAGTTATAACTTGCTAAAACACACATTCTAAAAAATAAGTGGGTGTATCCTAACAAATGCCTATAGGAGTTGCTAACATACACCCGAAGGTGTGTTTTAACAACATTCACCTTAAGGTGTATTTAACAATTTTTAGTTATATCTTTGTTAAAACACACTTTAATAAAAACTAGTGGGTGTATCCTAGCAAACCCCATATATATATATATATATATATATATATATATATATATATATATATATGGAAAGGAAGTTATATGCATAGATTTATGGACGATAGAGACGACCGTCAAAGCAAATCAACTTTCGTAGACAAGTTGGATGATCGTAATATTTAATCAAGTTTAAGTAATTTAGTTTTTTTTTTATGTCAAATAATTAGTCTTTTATCTAGTATAGAAAAATATTTATATCATTCAATCACTTTCATTCTTAGTCTATTTTTTGACAAATTGAAACATGTCACAATCTTAATTTGGTTGTGTTAACCATAATAAGAGCATTAAGCTTGAGACTTGGGCCTCAAATTTTATGCATTTTTTTTGGGTTTTATCATGTCTTTATATATAATTCATTGATAAAATTTTCGTTTATTTTTTATGTTTCATGTAGTGCAATTATCAAGTGATTGTGTACCAATAATTATCAATTGAAATTGCGAAATTGAACTACAGTATTATTTACTTTTTTTTTAACCATTAGAAAATATATTATTTACATTTTTATTTATCTATAATTATATCCTAAAAAAAAATTAAAAAATTATTTAAATATTTTAATTCCTATCTAAGATCATCAATGCTAGAAGATTAATAGGAGAATTGATCTTTTATATAAAACCTCTTTAGAAATTTGGTGAAGGCCCCGAGTTTTCTATACACGGTTGATCTTAGCTAAAAACATAATGTTTAATTTTGATAGATTTTATATTGTATAAGTCATTTATGATGTTATCTCGGATGCCAGGGTTGTGCAAGGGCGATACTAGCTAGGATGCTACGGGGTGGTAATGGATCTTGGTCTCTATCATAGGATGTGGTACCCAATTTGTAGAATTATGCTATTCTTCCAACACATTTTGTTCGCGTTCAACTGAACTTTTTAAAATATCCATGCGATTTAACTCACGCAAGTGTTAATTCCCATCGTGAGTTAACTCACACAAGATTTAATTTCAGCGTGAGTTGAGTTGCGCAGCGTTACTTAACTAATGCAGGGGAGGGTTATTTTTGGTATTTCAGTTGGAGGCGAGCAAAATGTGTTGGGAGAAGAGCAGAATTCCAATTTGTATCAATAGTGATAGGGAAATAATAGACACAGTGACAAAATTTATCAAGAAAATTTTAAGACAGTGTATTTGCTAACACCTTTCCTTAATTACACACCATTACCTCCCTTGATTTTCACCAGATAACAAATTTAATTGATTGAGACATTTTCTTGATAAATTCTTGATAAAAACTCTCTAGGTAAATAACAATGCTCATAGTGATATGCTTAAGTGGATGGAGTTAAAAGTAAATTCATTGTAACGGTCTCTATCATCTATTTTTTTCTTATTTTTTGGCAATGCTTGCCTATTTTCGGCACAGGTGACTTTGTAACTGTTTTGTGGTGTTTCTCTCGTAATATGTTTTGGTTGCGGTGGTTCACCTTTAAGTTAATAATATATCTCATTTTAGTTTTTTTTGGATAAGGCCAAGAGGACGGTTAGGCATAAGGGGGAAACTGAAGCATCCCAACTAGGTTGGCACCCTACAGAGACCCCCATCCTCTACCGCCGTCTTGATACATAATATTATTAAAAAAAAGGGGGAAAATATATACAAAGAGGGGGGACTAGACCAAAACCCTCAAAAGAAGAAAAGAACAAAAACAAAAAGAGACATAGATGCCTAAGAAAAGCGGAAATTGGGCAAACCACATCTATCCCTAACAAAATCAACCGCCAAAGAAGGAGGCAAGGAATGAAACCAAACAGTGCTTGTCAAAGAATGACCAAACAGTGCTTGTCATTTTAGTTTGATTAAAAAAAAAGTAAATTCATTGTAAGTGTCATTTGAGCATTAAAGCTTTTTTTACCTTGAACTGAAGATCATGCTTTCACCCTAAATTTTCCTTATAACAAAATGTATCCTAGGGTTGTATAATTAAAGTCTTATTTTCGCTACTATAAGTCCTATAAATAACTTCCAAAGTTTTGACCTACAACTATTAAGAATTTCTAATACCAAATGTAATGAAAACTATTTTCTTTCTCATCTAACCTAATTAAAATTAAAATTGTATAATTAAAATAATCTTTGAGTATTATAGCAGCTGGAATATATATGTGGATAGTTTTTCTCGGGTCAAGATCCTCTCCATTTATAAATTTTTTCATTTGTTGCAATTTGGAGAGAGATAGATACAAAAAAACAAGTGGTGGGTCCTATCACTAAGCGGGTCCCACCATCATTAATTATTTTTTATTTTTATGTGTCTTTATCTCTCTAAATGGAACAAATGAAAAAATTTATAAATGAAGAGAATATTGACCCGTTTTTCTCACATGAACTTTCAAATTATTGTTTAATTGAATTCAATGCAATTCTTCCATTATTCTCAACTTTTCTTTTACTTTTATTACGATTTCATCTCGTTCTTAACTTTCTTTTTAGGGTATGCTTACTTATCACGTTTTTTATTTTCATTTTCACTCCAACTAATAACAAACATAAAAGATGACAAACTCAATAATTTTGTCATCATTTTCTTTTACAATTTTTTTTAAATAAAATATAGTAATTCAGAATTTTAAAAATATCAAAACATTGTGCTCATTGTTTATGAAAATGCCACTCTTTCTATTTGCATTTCATCTCCTCTTTATCATAATTGTTTACTCATTTACCTACATGAGTTTTTCATATCCTTGATTAGCAAAAAGCAAATGATGCTCATTTACCTACTATATAGTAAAAACCCGTTCAACATGTCGTTTCGTTTATATAATCTCATTTCATTCCCAAAAGTATTTAAAATCAAAACTTGAATTTTTAAGATTATAACCAGTTTTGGGGGGTGTATAATGTAGTTATTATTACTCTTGTAAGTTAAGTTGTTGTACGATAAATTAGCCGTTGGGCTTAGACAAGACATGTGGCCCTTATTTGATCAACGTGGACAAATAATCAGTACAACACGTGCTCCATGTGAAGCATACGGTGCCCGTGTAACCCTAATCGTGTCTTCATCCAACGGTCTCAATTGAAATTACATTCCCCACCCGATCCAACGGACCTATTATTGCATAAAAACTACACTAATATTTTTATTTTTATTTATTTAATCATAATTTGTAAAGTACCCTTTTTATTTTATTTTTAAAAAGTGGCTTTTTCAGTTTTGGTTCAATTTTTATTGTCTCCTTCAGGTTATTATCGAGTTCAATTTTCTGCATCTGCGAATCCATTCATAATTGTCACAGAACAAAACCCTAATTTTAAAAATCGATGATGAGAGGTTCAAAGCGTTTGGCTGTATCGGAACCTAACCGTGCTGATAACAACGAAACGCAAGTAAGTTCGTCGTTTTCAAGCTTCAGCTACTTAATTCCAATTTTATTCAATTTTATTTCGTTACTTTAGCTTTTTTTTTTTTTTTTTTTTTTTTTTTTATTCTGTGAGAATATTCCAGCTGCTATAGTACTCAAAGATGATTATTATTTTTTATTTTTTTAAGTATGTATGTTTTGTTAGCAATATTGAATGTGTTTAAGTGAGTTCTGAAAATGCTTGTTTTAAGTTCTACTTGTTTGCAATTAAGTAGTGTATGTTTGGTTCTGCGCACCGTCACAAATTGATTTTGTAAAATTGATTATGTTGGCTAGAAGTGAGCTGAATGTAAAATTATTTATGTTTGATGCACTTATGAATACGTGGATTCAAAGGTAAAATTGATTGTAGAAGCCAAAAGGTACGGATTCTAGCTTAAGGTTAGAATCAATTTTTGAAGCAAATTAGCAAACTCAATTTTACTTGGGAACTTCCAAACATATCAAAATCAATTCTACATTTGTGTGTTTGGTTCTGCGGTGAGAAAAATTGTTGAGGGAATACATTCATGTAAAAGTGGTTTGAACCATAACTTTGAATATAAAAATCAATTCTAGAATTGAAAACTCCAATTTCTAGCTTCATGTTAGAATCAATTCTATTCTTAAGCAACTAAACATGTCAAAATCAATTCTACACCTCTAGAATCAATTTTGATTCCTCCATAAGTGGAACCAGACATACAATCAGAACTTTGTATATTTTAAAAGTGTTTTGATTATTAACCTTTTTTACAAACATCCTCGCAAGTCATTAGTTTCAGTATTGTGGGAGAGTGTTGGGCATTGAAACTGGTCATTTCTGTTCAAAATTTGTTCTTGTTGTTTGTTTAGTTTATCATTGTATGCTTATCTTACTTACAATGTAGTCCCAAAATTTATGCTTTTAAGTGTTTATGTCTTTTGCTGAGTGAAACTTGTTTTCTAGAGTTTGAGGACTTGCAATGCCAAAGGGATTGTATTTGACATTCCCTCTGTATGCAGGTTTTGATTTTATGTTGGATGAGAAAGAATTGTCATTCTTATTCAGCAATTAGTAATATGTTTACCTAAAGACGCTCTTAATGGTTAATGTCTTTTTTCATGACAGGCTTAATGGTTAATGTCAGTAACTCTGTATGTTAAATTGTCTTTGAGCTTTGTCATTACCATTATCTTTATGTGGAAGCTTATTATACCTCCATTTTAACGTGTTGCAGTTTCGGAATAAAAGAATAATGGAAGGATCTCTCTTTGATGTCCATAGGGCTGAACCATCCCAACAACTGATGATGGCAACACCCTCATTGGATATGAAACGGGCAGAGTCATCCCAGCAGCATGTGAGAGCTTTAAATACCCAGTTTGCAAGGTTCGTCTTTTATTTAACGTCAACAAATTTTCTTTTTCTTAATTTCTGCATTTCAATTTTCCTGTCAATGAGAAAAGGGTTTGGTCTAGATAATTAGACTTGATTCATTGTTCTATTCTTTGGTTTAGCTTATTCGTTAGTGGTTGTCACTTTTCATAGAACACGATGTCTTGATATGTTAAAATCTAGGTTAAAGGAATTTGGATTTGTATGGTTATGAATGTTCTGTTGGTTATTGTTATTCCACAACCTCTCTTATTGTTATGATGTGTGTCTTTCTCACAGCTGGGTTCAAACACAATTAAAGAACCATCCTGATGAGCTTTGGGAAGATGGTGTCAGAGATTACTTAGATCACGCTACAGGCATTATGGTAATTCTTCACATGGTTTAATGCGCTAAGCATATATATACTTATAATTATAATTTATCCGGTGTTACTATATATACCCAAGTAATATGTTATGGAAGGTGCCGTATGCAAGAAGCTGATTCCATATCTAGTAATATGTGGCTGTGTATGCTGCAATGAAATAAGCATATGTATGCACACTATATCAGTATCAGATACACTCACACCTACATATGTTAAAACATGCCTCCCACTTTAAAATTAACCATTCACGTTTATAAACTTATGATGATATCATTTGTATATGTTTTTACCTAGAATTGGTGCCTGTGTATTTCTACAAGGACAAATATAAATGCTTTCTGTTTTTGCGCATCCTTCTTGTAACATGAACACTTTAACTAGCTCCTTTTTCTTCAATGCATTGGGTGTCGCAGCTAAACTATACTAGAGTATTTTTGCTTGTTACTCTACTCCTTGCCCATGGCTTCTTGTAACATGAATGCTTTGAGCTAGTATTAGCATGCACACCCATTCTTTCTTGAGAACATTTTATTTAACATGCTTAATAAATAATAATAGTGTGGGTCTGCAGAGTTAAAAACATTGACCATGTAATGTGTATTGTTTCAGGAAAAATTTAGTGATGTTGTCAACTGGCTCAAAGCAAATGCCACCAAGGCAGAAAATTCTACGCCCGGTGCCGGTGCTGGTGTTTCTTTTGCTGGGAAAAAGTTTTTGCCGGAAGTAACAAACAAAGAAAATAAAAATTTTGGAGAAAAATCTGGATCTCCTCCTGTTAGTACTACTACTACTACAAGTTTTGCTAGTCCATGGAGCCCTGGAATATTTTCGAACAGTCAAAATCAAAATCAAAATCAAAACCTTTTTACGTTTGGTGGTAGGTCTTTCTGACTTTTTTAAAAACACCCAATATATCTTCTTCTCAATTGTTGAACTAACTCTAAAATGGGTCACATTTGTGGTACCCCATACACACCATTCAACATGTAAACTATGTCTGTGAATATTTATCAATGAAAGACCGAAAATTTTGATCGGATGGTGAATTTTTTTTTGTTGAAGTTTAGATGACAGATACCCATCTTCGATAGTTGAGATTTCTGTTGAAGTTATGTTAAGCTGGCTTTGGAGTCTATTAACGAATTAGAGCTATGAAGTTATGTCATGCTGAGATTATGATGTGTCAGGTGTCCTTTAGGGATGACCATGACCTCATGTCATGTCTAGAACTTCACATTGCGTATAGATACAAATTTGTAAAATAATAGCAATAAAGGTTGGCAAATTTATAGTTACATACTTAATAATCTATTCTGCCATTTATTTTATCCAGTTTAGTGCTATACCTTGAACTTGGGCATAAAGTCACGTCACTTTTATGATTTGTTTTTTGTGAAAAGGAGGGAGTGACACCTCCCATTGACACTTTTATGATTGGCTACTAAAGTTCTGTATTTTGTTTTAGGAAATCAAAGTTCAGCCCCCTCCAACTCCAATCACAACGCTTCAGATGATGCGGATGCTGGTGAGAATACAATGCTTTTCCCTCTTGCTCTTCTCATAGGCATGTCATTAACTTTTGATCAGTGAAAGTTCAGCCCTATCCTCTTGCTGGTCCCTCATGCTGTTGTAGGAATGTGTATATTAACCTTTGTTCCTTCATGTTTTAACTTGTTAAATTGGATTCAAAATACGTGTTTGAAACAATGATTGAGCAGCTCACCTTTCAACTTGTTAAATCTGATTCAAAATACGTAGTTGTATGCTTATGATGAAAGTTACCATTTGTTGGAGAGGGCATAATTTTTAATCTGCAGCTTTTGTGACATAACATGGAATCTCCTCTGCCCCCCTAAATAGTGGTAGAAACTTCTATTTAATGGGAGAAACAACAACAACAAAAACAACCAAGCCTTTTCCCACTAAGTGAGGATTTAACGGGAGACAAGAGTGTTAAAATGGCAGAGTAGAAAACAGATAGTGAACCTTAGCATACAGTTATTTATCCCTATCAATTGGGTACCCAAATACAGATCTTTCCATCATAACCTGTTAACTCGTTCTTGAAGCGCTTTGACACTGGAATACATGTTCTTTCTTTCCTTCCTGCATTTCTTTTTCAATTTTTTTCTTATGATACTGCTGGATTGGGTTTGTTATTAAGCAGATCTTCTGGCCTTCACCTATGAGTTGTATTTATTTAACTTTACCCAAAAGGAACAATTTGTCAAAATATTCTTTATTGAAGAAAATAGTGGTTTTGAGTGACCAGAACACGGATATATCATGTTTTTTAAAGTTTGTATCCCCCCTAAAAATTATTCAGTGGCTAATTATTTTGGTTATTATGCCAAGTTGATTGTTGCTTTATAGTACTTTGTTGCCCTTTTTCAATGCCAAGCTGATTGCTGAGTCTCAGATATTACGATTGTTTCAAATTTGAAGATAAGAGAGTCTACTATGTGGTTTTTATAAAATGTTTTCCTATTCGCTGCTATTTTTAACTTTTGAGATAAATGCTAGAACATTGTTTAAGGTTTTTTTATTGTTGAAAAGCTTTTCTGACTATTATAACATTTGAATGCAATCGGGCCAGCTCATTACTGAATGATTGATTTTCACTGTGACCTTGTACTGTAGCTTAACATCTTGCAATCCATCAATGACTTTGCTTGCCTTGTTTATGACATTACCAAATTATGTACATAAGGTTTCACGTTGATTGCATGATGTTTATTTGGTCTCAGAAAATGAGGAGGAGGAGCCCAGTAGCCCATCAGTGAAGAAGTCGGAAGAGAAAGGTGTATCAGTTGTGCATGAAGTGAAGTGCAAGCTTTATGTGAAGGTTTGTTTCTTAATTATTAGGCATCATATTTATTTTTCAGCTCTTGTTTCAATTCAGCTTGATTTTGTCCCCTTGGTATCTTCAGTCAAGTGACCCAACAGATAAAGATGTATGGAAAGATAGAGGAATGGGCAATCTATCCATTAAATGCAAAGAAGGGGTCGCCAAGGCTACCAAAGAGTCTAAACCTACAATTGTTGTTCGAAATGAGGTTTGTTTATACGTTCTCAGTTCTTACATACTGGTATCTCTTCAGGGAATTGACCTGAATGTAATTCCTAGGCTTTCTAGCTTTTGCATTGAGATTTTCACTTATTTTTTCAGTTTCTGTTTACATTTACCGATGGCAGGTAGGGAAAATTCTTCTCAATGCCTTGTTGTATCCTGGAATCAAGACAAATCCACAGAAGAACTCTCTCGTTGCAATATTTCATACTGCGGTAAGAAAGTGAAAACTTGCACATTTAGCTGAAAAGTTTCATCATATAGGGAAACTTAGAAAAACCACTATCTAAAATTAATGTCTGGATCGTTTAGAGAGTTGAAAGGAAAATTGACATGTTTAGACTAGGTTGCAGACTACAGTGCATGTAGGTAGTCATACAATGAAGGTTTTGGATTTCCTGTAGTTGTAAATCCTGAATTTTTTGCATTCACGCATCTCAGACTGTCTAATCAAAGATCATCTGACAACTCATGTTTCAACTACATATTTTGAATCCAATTTAACAAGTTGAAAGGTGAGCTGTTCAGTCATTGATCAAATGGCCCAAGATGCAACATTGTGGCTTATTCAAGATTTCTCGACTCCAGGGAATGTGGATCCTTTAATGTCAATGAAGCAGCCCTGTCACATTGCATAACTATTTGTGTTTTTCATTGTTGGTTCTTCCATGTTAAATCAGGATCCTTTTCGGTTTATATTTTCCTTTTAAGTACAAAAATATTCTCTTAGCATGTTTTGATCCGTGTCTGGCTTCACTTTTCCACGTCCCAATGTCATCCACCACGAAAAGCCGAAAACAAAGAAGTACAATATGTTGCTTTCTCGTCAACTTGTGATTTCAGAAAACACACAGCAGATCCAAAACACTTTTATTTTATTGTTTTATTTTATTTTATTTCTGTTTTCAAAGTGTTGCATAGGAAACAATGAAATTTTTTGCAATAATTGTCCTGAAATGTTACAAAAGTTCAGTCTCTTAAAAAAGCTAAAAGCATCCTTTTTTTCATGAGCTGATTGATACTTTTAGCTTTTCTATTAGTTTTCCCTTCAAGAGAAAGATAACAGAATATATTATAGTATTTAATAATGGTCCAATATTAGTATCTTTGTTTTTCTGAGTAGTTTTACCGCATGTTATATGATTGAATAGCCAATAGAAAACGTATGTGAAACTTGAGAATTTCTGTAGGGTAATGCCGATGGTGGTGGAGATGATATTGTTGTTGCACGTACATTTTTGATCCGGATGAAAACAGAAGATGATCGAAATAAACTGGCTTCAACTATTCAAGAATATGCTCCAGCATCTTGAGAGTACATGAACGAGAGTTACGATTATTGTGCCAACCTGCACAATCAAAAGTTACTGAATACTACATCCACCTTCAATTTTCGCCCTTTCCCAAAATTCGATTTTTTTTCTTTGAAAAGTGTCAGTTTTGCTATGTTGGACCCTCTGTTTAGAGGCTGTTACTTGTGTACCATCTATAATCCCGTAGATCAATGCAAATGTTGTTTAGGTGTGAATGTGATGAATACACTGCCTATGCCTTGGACCAATAGTTCTACTTTTTCCATGCTATAAGCAAGGCAAATTTTGAGTGAATTGGACGATCTAGTGTCTTCGAAAAACATCAAAATTATGGTGAAAACCATGGTGAATATACATTGGAACTTATAAAAATCATGTTACGAGGCATTGATTTTGTTGCTTAAATTGAAAATGTCGGTAAATTTTTTATTTTTTATTTTATCTTAGAAGTTGTAATCTACTAAAATTAAACTCACAACTGTGAGGTCCCGGGTTTGAAATCGGGTCACGGCGTCCGGCCTTGCAATTTTGGCATTTGTGAGTTGAACTAGGATTTTAAGACCAATGTTAATTTAGTCTCTACAAAAAATACTTTAGGCCGTCAAAGTAAATAAAGGACGTGTACCCAACAAATTTATACAGTAATTAATTAATTAAAAAAGGCTACATTATTTGTTCTTTTTTCTATGGCTATTGGATCCATACCCTATGGGCACCAAAAAAAAAAAAAAAAAACCTGCTATGGATAGGGTAAAATTCCACTTTCATGGATATGGGTAATTACCAGTAAATTTGAATGGGTATGGACACGGATATGGACACTGTACTACCCAGCCTCGCAACCCGCATATATGTATTTAGATAATTTATTTATTTTTGGTGTAAAATTAATTAATTTATTTAACTATTTAAGCTTAATCCTAAACCTGTTTTTTTGAAGAAGCCTAACCCTAAATCTAAAACAGCTTAATAAAGGCTTTAGTAACAATTTATTAGAACTTTAACATGCAACTACAACTTTTTAACGTATAACTGATGTAAGGTATCTATTTTTTTTTTCAGGTATATTTTGGATGTTTTTTATTTGTCTAAATATTACGATTCATATTATTTTGTGAGTTGATTTTAAAAAAATTTGAATCATAGTTTTATTTCAATTGTGGTGTTTTTTATTATCTTTTCATGGCTAAAGTGCAGGTATGGGTACTTAAGTGCCCATAAGGCATAGGGAAGGACACTGAAGTTGTTGCCTACGAGGATATGGACTTGGGTACGAGTTTTTTTACAAACGTGGGTATGGAAATGGGTACTATAGTACCATATCCATTGCCATCCCTATTTAACAGTAAAATTTATTTATGCACTTTTTTTTTTTTTTACTAAAATTTATATATACTTGGTGCAAGAAAGTGGATAATTAATTTGAGTCTTATCATATCAAATACTTTTGCAATTTAACCTTTTAAAATATTATATTGATTCTTTTCAACGAAAATACTAAATTGTTTATTTTACAATTTGAGGAATTAAAATTTGTTTTTCGAAATGCACCTACTTAACCAATTCCAGGCTGATTAAACGCTCTAGCCTGAATTGTAAAATACACCTCCATATATATAAATAAAAAAAAAAGTTTTTTTGACAACATACAATGAGTTATAATAATATGTCAGCAAGAAAAAAATATACGGAGTGAGAACTGAAGGTATGGGAGATGAGAACTAGAAGTGGCCATCATTCCTTTACATCACTCAAATGTTTACTTCTAGATTTAGTGAGCAAGCCTATGTCAGAAACTGTGTTTGAGATATCACTCAATAACTGTCAAAAGCAAATGGGCACGACTTCTTCCATCTGAAAATTATTGATATGGAGAAAGATCTATTTCCTTAGCATGTGCAAATGGCTCATTAAATCAGAGGTGTGTGCAGAAAAAACTGAAAAAGGGCTTCAAGACAAAAATTTCAGTGCAGATAGGTTCTGGTACCAGTCATTTTCCTCTTGCAAACAATGACATCAAGTCAGGGAGCATCGTATTTAAAAGGCTCATAACAACGTTGAATGTATTTAGTTTTGGGATAAAAAAAAAATATTGATTTTGGAGAAACAATTGCCCATGAATTAGTATTTGTCGCCATTTCTTGGTATCAATTACTATCAACTACATCATCGGTCTTGTATTATATATTACAGGCAACTTTATCACGTATATCCATGTATAATTTTGATTTTAAATATTTTTATTAATTTATTAGAAAAAATTATGAAAATTTGATATTTGAAAAATATTCGTTGAGATAAATCTAACTTCTTTTTTTTTAAAACAAAGGTGTTTATAGCATATCATTAATGATCAAAGTTTCAATACAATAAGGTAGATGAAAATAAACGACGGGATTAGCTAGGAACATGATCTCTCCTACGAGAGTATGAGCAACCACATTTGTTTGTCTCCTAGCAAAATCCACCCGAGTAAACCGTGATAATAGTACCTAAATCAGATATGTTTTCTCTACCTGAGTAAATGGTCTCTTTCGTGGTTTTGGAATCAATTTCAAAGTCGATATTATCGGGTTGCATGTCACTCGCCCATTACAAGGCGTGATAGATAGAGACCCAAAGCCTCGTCAATATCAATCGAGTAAACACCAACAAAGTTGATTGTTTTGGCTAGAACAAACCCACCGCCTTCATCTCGAAGACAAATACCAACGTCGCTTCTATTGCGGGAGGCTGTCAACGAACCGGAACAGCAGCCGCAACAGCAGGGGTTTTGTGAGCTACTGATCAGCAGTGTGTGCATATTGCCCATTAGTACAAGGGGCATTTGCAAGCTTCCAATCTTCTACTATAGACCTAGTCTATCTTATATGTTATAATTTATCTTTATATATTAATAAAAAAAAATATTCAAAGTATGATATATAAATAGTATACATTTTTAAAATTTAAAATAGAACGGATGGAGCAATATCAAGTAAGCATGAAACAAAAGTAGAATTGGGTTGAAAAAAACATGGTACTTGAGAATCTTAATGGATATTTTTGTCGTGATGATGTGACATGCGAAATGTGCAGTGGTACTTTAGAATTGCTTGTTCACGTGATCTCATCTAATCTCATATTTAGTACAGAGATTTTATCATTTTCTAGTTCTCCAAAACTTTTTCTTTTTATTGTTTTAATTTCAAATATGGTAGATATGAAATGCATTTTCTCCGTTTCTTTATATGGTATACATAGAATTTGTTGGGGTCAAAGTAAACTTCAATCGAGTATATGGAAAAATGTACTTTTTAAACTTTTTTTTTTTTTTAAAGAAAGGTTAAAAAGTGTGTTATTAGTACTAATCAAGTTTTAAATAGAGTGTTGTCTTTAAAAAAAAAATGTAGTCTAGTAAAAAAAAGTTTTAAAAGTTATTTTTTAATTTCTCTAAAACTTTTTATTTATTTTTAATTTTCAATATGGTAGACAGTAGACGCGAACATATCTTCATTTTTCATAAACTATTTCTCTTTTTGGGTACTATTAGTACTCTTTTAAAATGTTCATATATTTGTCCTCGTGAACTTAGCTCGGTAAGGATAATGCATAATATATGTAAGGTTTGGGGTTCAAATCCCAGCCACCACAAAAAAAAATTGATATATTCGTCCTTGTAAACATAGTTCAGCTGGTAGGGACAATGTATAATATATGCAAGGTTCGAGGTTCAAACCTCGACCACCACATAAAAAAAAGTTGATATATTCAATTTTATTGATATTGATATGTGAATGCCTCGATAGAAGACTGAATCATTTTTCTTATGAAAAAACACTCAATTTTTTTATCACCTCAATTATTCACTTCTCAATCAGCCATCAAACAAACATTATATCTTTGCATATTGTCTTCAATCTTCATTGACAAATGTCTAAAAAAGTATCTCTCAGGGATGTTTTTAGGGCCCAGCTAGCCTGGACACACGCCCGGGTTCAACCGATGCTTTCTTTGAATCGCTACAAGAAATTTGTAAAAAATTTGACTTATAGTGACAGTCAAAATCCGTCATTATAGGGAAAATTTTCGTAGCTAAATCTGTCTGTCATTGTCAAATAGCTGTCACCACATGTTTTCCACATTTACCTACGGAAAAAACGTAGGTAATTCTAAGGAGACCACTACTAAAAAAAGGTCATTTTCGGACGAAATTTCGGACGGTTTTGGGACGGAACTTTCCCACGGAATTCGGACGGAAATGCATTTTCGGACGGAATTCGGATAGATTGGGTGTTGTCCGAAAAAGCCGCGTCGCAAATCGTATTTTCGTCCCAAATTCCGTCTGAAATATATTTCAGACGGATTTCGTACGGTTTGAGCACAAACACAGTTGTGGGATATTGGACTAAATTTCAAACGGATTTCGGACGGAATTGAATTTAATTTCCTACGATTTTCGGACGGAACTGAATCTAATTTCCTACGGATTTCAGACGGAATTTAATTTAATTTCCTATGATTTTCAGACGGAATTGAGTTATAATTTCCTACGGTTTTCAGACGGATTCAAGATAAATTGTCAAACGATTTTCGGACGGATTAAAATTGCTTTAAAATATTTTCCACGCTTTTCAATTGTGGTTATAATTTTTTTTTTTTTACAAAATTGCCACAATTTATATTTTTTAATGGGTTTGGGATAAATTCCAATATGTAAAATTGATATTCAATAATACATACTAAATCAAATAAAAATAAATAATAATTCAAGAGTAAACAAATGCTCATTGTCTGAAACAAAATTATATAAATTAGATTTATATAAGTTGTCAATGTTCTAACGCAATATATCACAAACTAACATGACTAAATTGTTCATTAGTCAGTACTCAACAATAAAAGTAACACAATGAAGTGCACTACCAGGGATAGGGGAGACAACATAACTCCAACCAAAAGGAAATAACCAAAAAAACAAGGTAAATAGGTTTGCAAACATAACTCCAACCAAAAGGAACTCCCATGACGAAGCCAAATACAAGACAGCAGCAGTCAAACACATAATTCATCAAAAAAAAAAAAAAGTGAAACTGGCAGCAACAACCACAAAACAGTTGAACAACAGAAAACCAGTTAGGCCAAACTTATCATTGAAATCCAAAATTATCATCATTGTTTCCATTAGAGGCTTCACTAACATCATTTGGTTCATCTTGCATAGGTGTCGCACAAGCAAAGTTTGGAGGCAATGGCATATTCAACTTTTCAAATAAAGTTGCAAGCATGCTTTCATTTGACTCAATTCTTTTTTGTTACTGCTCCAATTTTTGTTTTTGCTCTTGGTTTATACGTTCTTGCTCTTTTACCTTTTCTTTCCATTTTAATAGCTCTTGTTCCATGTTTTTTTCCTTAAAGGCATTTGAGCATGAACGAATAGTATACTTCGAAGTATTTGTTCCTATAGAACCTAAACCATATAATTTTCCTTTTTTACCTTTAGGAGCTACTTCCTTCCAAATAGTCAAGTCATCTGGCATATTATGATGGCTTTTAGAAGACAATCCTTCTTCCTCTTGATTTTGAGACATTGATATTTCCAAAAGCTCTGCTTTTCACTTCATTGTCATTTAACTAACAACCAATTAAAATCTGTAATTTTAGTAAAATCATAGATAAATCTGGTTTTGGTTCGGCTAGTTGCCGTGGGCAGGCTGCTTTGTTAGCAGGTCTGTTTGATACCAGGTGTGGTGGCCAGCTTTCTGCCTTTCTCAGCTCTATTATCATAACTAAATTATAGATAAATATGTAATGTTAAAGATCTACTTGCATAGGCATGCTCAGCTCTACTATCAACCCATTTCTTATCTTTTCTGATATGGCAAATAGCAAATACCTCCTCCACTGGAGGCTTGACTCCTGTTTCATTCTCCTACATTTTTTCCATAACTTGAATGAGAAAATTTCCAATATGTTTTTCACAAATTAATGAGAAAATATCACGTGTCTTACCATCCTACATTCCTTCTCATCCATAGATATAGAACCAGCAGTATGAATTGAGCTACCTTGAGTTGAAGCACGATTTGCAGTGTTTGCCACTGATAAATTCTTAAAAATTTTATCGGATGGCCAATAATGTATTAATTGATTCCATACTGGCTCAGGGATGTACTTTGGCCTGTATTCAGAATTTTCTGCATAATTTTTCCTCTCTTGAAACATCATACCTCTGGTCGACCATTTTAAAATGCATTATGGACCTCTACCTATGGTTTGGTTGTCACTAAAACTTATCATTATATATATATATATATATATATATATATATATATATATATATATATTCTACTATAAATTCTAAAGATGAATAATTCATAAAATTACCACTAAAATTAATTTAATCAATATAATAAAATATTATAATTACTATCATTGGAATTTGAAATCAATTACTATAATCAACTTTTAGAATAAATTGTTGAAGTGACTTAACTAGAATAATTCTCCCTAACTATTAATTCGCTCAAACCAATACTCAATACGCACAAAAATACTCAATACTCACATAAATCAAAATCCATCTATCTATCTATCTATCTATCTATCTACACACACACACTCCATTGTTAATTTAATTTATGGTATCAATCACTTCATACATAAAAAACTTACAATCACTTTATACATAAAAAAATCACTTCTACAATATGACATAATTAATGAGATTTTAACTTCTAATTTATGGATCTTCAACAATAGCGGGTGCACCAAAGCTATTATCAACATCAACAAATTGGTAGAAGTAAACCAGTTATCAAGCCATGTCAATAAGCTAGTAAAATAATCTTATAAGCCCGTGAGAAAGAATTGTTACCAACATGATCAACGATGTGTGGTTCAATGACTTGATGATATGTTACATCGAGCGGGAGATATTCAAGTCATTTGATGATGTTGATATTATTCGAACATTCCGCGCAATGAGGTCTCATAAATGGCATTTACCTCCTAATTTTATTTAGCACACTATTGACAATTTATGTTTCATATCTCTTATTTTAAATTGTACTTTTATCGACAAAATGACAAGTCTCTTTTATTTCGATTTATGACTATTTATATATTATATAGCATGTGAATTTGCGATCAAAATTTTGTCCAAGCTCGATAAAATTCCTAGCTCCGGCAATGGTATCTCCAATAATGCAAGACATCATTAATGTATTAAGTGGAGTCTATAATGTCATATCACTTTAAAATACCAACTCTTACTAAATCATGAGCAATCAATCTACAACTTTAACTTACTTACATTTGATGTGTTTAACAAATTTGATTTTCTTTTGTGACCATTACTTCATCAAAGACCATTATTCTATATTGGCGAACTCCAAATGCAAACTTTAGAAAGACATGGTGACAAGCTTGATCAAGGAACCTCCGATGGAGGTGCTCTAAGCACATATATATTAAGATTAACATGTTAAAAATATCTTTATTGACCCTCCATTGAAAATTGAGGTTAGCTTGTTTGTGAGTATCATGACTTCTAACTAGAGTTATGGTAGAATGCTATAGGTAGAATTAAGATTGACTTTAATTTTGTCTCTCCTAACTCTCAATACCCATGCAAATGCTATAGGTTAAAACTCTTCAATGAATATCCCAAAATGAACTTCCTCCTCTCTTATTTTGCATGTACTTCATTTGCTCGAGGACGAGATCGTCTTTCTATGTACGTTGGATTATCGCTTTCAGATTTCAACATATATTTTTTTGCAAGTTCTATGGTACACCCAACAATTTAAGTGTATTGGTACACCAAATTTTTAAATTAATAGTTAAATGAGTTATTTTTTGTAGGAAAAAATTATTTTCTATCACCTATAATTATAATAACTAAATCTTATTTACCAAAAACGTCAACGCAATAAAATTTGATTTTTCTGAATTCTTATTACGCATAATAGAGAATTTTGAGTATTTTTTACAATAAAATGTAAAAAAATTAGTATGATTTTTATAAAAAATGAAATGATGTTTTTTTTTTTTTTTTTTTTTATATAAAATGATATTTTCTAAAATATATATGTCAACAAACACCTATTTTCTTCATAAAAAATGATAGTTAATTTATAAAAATTGTAAGCGAGAGTACCGGTACACCGTAATTTACGAGTGTACCATAGAAGTCCCCTAATATGTATCGATTTTTATTGAATTTTAGGTCCTAAAATCGACTTTTTAGTGGTGTCTTGCTGTATAATTTTTATTTCCTTGTATGTGTGGAATTCTATGAGTTCTTTTCCCTCTTGATGTGTTTTAGATCTTGATTGTTGTTCTCGATTGGTTGTGTGGGGGTCAATAGTGATAGGTATTTGTTTATTTTGTTTTTTTTTTATTCTTTTACTTTTGCTTTGGTCCTCAATAGAAGTAATCTCCACCTTATTTTTTCCCTATCGAATCGATTCATTACAAAATATCCCAAAGGGCAGGAATTCGCTTTAAAGAAAGAGGATTTTGCTTCATAAAATAAATGGAATTTGCAATTTGGATAGAGATAAACACAAAAAATAGATGGTGGATCCTACCATTAAGTGAGTCACATAATCATTAATTATATTTTACTTTTTTAAAAAATTTAAGTGTCTTTATCTCTTCAAATAGAAGAAATGGAGAGAGACATAATTGGAGAAGATCTTAACTTCTATCCAATGTGCTAAAGTGGAGTTAAGATCATCTCCATTTATGTTTCTCTCACTTTCTTCCATTTTGAGAGATAAAGACACAAAAAAGTTTGAAAAAAGTATAAAATAATTAATGATGATGGAACTCACTTTGTGGTAGGATCCATCATCTTTTTTTTTTGTCTATCTCTCTCCGAATTGAAAACTCTATTTATTTTACAAAATGGAGAGGATCTTAACCCGCTAAAGTTTGATCTTGGGTTTATTTTCTATTTTGTTGGTGTCACATTGGAATTCGATTTCACACTGGAACATTGCAAACTAATTTTTTGAAAGTTTTTTTTTTTTTTTTACCAACATCCAATGATCATATTTATCACCCTCGTCATTAGTTTTCATAATTTGTGGCGTTATTTGCCGGACCTTATTTACAGGTCTTGGTCAGAAATTAATGTTGGTTCTCGCAGGGACTTAAGACTTATTTGGTTGCAGGATTGGTCGAGTCGCCTCTGACGTCGTTGTAGGAATATTTTTTTGGACAATTTTTAAGCATGTGTCCATATTTTCCACAATGAAAGCATATGGAGTGGAGACCCTTGTACCCCAAGATAAACTTGTAGCCTCTAACCATGATCGAAGGAACTACATGGTTTTCAAGGTCAATTTTGACACATATACGAGCATACTTACCACAAGAATGAGAGGTTGGCCTATTAATCTTCGACATGGTCCGATGTGTTAGTCCGATTGAGAAACTTAACTTTATAAAATTCTAAAGTAAGACGAGGGATGCAAATCAAAACTGCCATAACTCTCAAAACTTCAATCTATCAGAGGAACATTGGTGATCGTCGTTGGACAATGATATAATGATCAACAACGACTCAATACCCCTCAAAAGGAGCATGTTCATAATCTTACATATCACGAAGTTGCACGATAACTTATGGTTATGCTACCATTTTGTTTCCTTTGTGTTAAATATAATTCCCCATAAATTTAAAACTATCTTATTATCTTTCCCATCACCTTGACCGACAAAGTCATTTTTCAAAGTGTATATCATTTGTTTCATCCATCATCACCGAGACGACTTGTCAAACCTGCTCGATATGGTGTAGAGTCGACACTCACAATAGATTTATCTTTTGCGACCATGCAACTACGTTGCATGAGTTGAACTACTGCATCTCAAAATATATTAAATAGTTTTTCCTTGTAGGAAAATAGTCCGTGTTCATTTGTTCCATTCATTATCAGGAAGGTGTACACCATTTGTTCATTCATTATCAACATGGCTTTGCCAAACCTGCTTTATGTGGTGTAGAGTCGACACTCACAATAGATTTTTCCTCTGAGAACATGCAACTACGTTGCATGATTTGAACTACTACATCTTAAAATATATTCAAGAGTTTTTCCTTACAAAAAAATAATTTGTGACCATTTGCTCCATTCATCATTTACAAGGTGTATACCATTTGTTCATTTCAACATCAGCAAGGCGAATAGTCAAACCTACTTGATGCGACGTAGAGCTGACACTCACAATAGATTTTTCTTTCCTATCACCTCGACTGACAAGGTCATTTTTCAAGGTCTATACCAGTTGTCCCGTTCATCATCAACAAGGTGAATTGCCATACCTGCCTTACGTGGTGTAGTCACAGGGGCAAATCCACACTAAAACATGGTGTGGCAGTTGCCACACCAGATTATTCCCTTTTTTTTTTTTTTTTTTTTTCATATACTTGACTTAAATTATTATATATATAATATAAGTCGCAAACATATTAGAACTTCTTTCTTGGCTCAGTGGTATGTGCGGATGGACGAATTGAATGTGTTGAGTTCGATTCCTGGCGTGTTGCTATTTTGATGTTTTTTTTAAAATTATTTGTATTAAAAAAGGGTGTTGCTGGGAATCAAACTAGTAACAACAAGGTAAAACGCAGTCACCCAAATCACTTATCTATAGCATTTAAGGTATCAATGTTTTACTTTGTTAATATATATAGTTACTTTGAAAGTTTTGCCACACCAATATCAAATGTCTAGATCCACCCATGGATGTAGAGTTGACACTTACGATAGATTTTTCTTCTGAGAATTTGCAACTACATTGCTCGAGTTGAACTACCACATCTCTAAATATAATCAACATTATTTCCTTATATGAAAATAGTTAGAAACCATTTGTTTCATTCATCACCAACAAGGTGTATACCATTTGTTTCATTCATAATCAACAAGGTGAATCACCAAATCTGCACGATACAATGTAAAGTCGACACTTACAATAAATTTTTCTTCTGCATGCAACTACGTTGCATGGGTTGAACTATATTCCCAGATACGTTCAACAACTTTTCACTACAGAAAAACAATTTGTGTCCGTTCTTGTTAACTTCATCTTCATGATCTCCTTATTTTTAATTGCTACGTTAGTGGAAATTCTCCTCTCCATCTTCGTCAAGACATCGAGTAGGTTAGATTCACCATTAAAATCTTCATCGAGATAAAAGACACCGATTAACATTTTTCATCCATCATCTAAGAAAATTTTCTCATCCAATAAATTTATCTTTCACCAAAAATAATAAATGCACGTGACTGACCTGCATTCATTAAAATAAAAAGATATGTACAACACTTACATGCCAGTCGATGATTACTTCAAAGAGCATGGTGAGGTCATTTCCGTAAATAAAATACAAAGAGAAGGGTATCATTGAATCACTAACCTAGAGACCATAACCAAAAAGCACCCTTTTCTCTCTCACATCGGTCTCCGCAACTTCACACACACACTCTCTCTCACTAAAGTTCGAAAGTGACGGCGTCTCTTACTTCACTCAACGCTAACGCTAACTCGAACACTTAACTTCTTCATGTGTGTTTTATGCAGTAAGAATTGATTTTGATAGAATTAAGTTTGAGAGAATTGATTTTGATTAAAAGTGAGTTTTATATGAATTAATTTATGTTTGGATATACTCACTTAAAGTGATTCTTATGAGTTATGTTGTTTGGATAGTTTGAATCAAAATTGATTTTGAATGTGTATTGACCAAATTATCCTTTCAATCAATTGTATATAAAATTAACATCTCATCTTCATTTTAGATAATTATTTCAACCTATCTAAAATCATAAATGAATATTTATTGGTTCATAAAATCATTTTAAAATAATATTAATGTATGAGTTTTATTAATATTTTTTTTATCAATTGAGTTATTTTTAATATAATATAAGATTTTCAAAGGGTGTAAAAAATTCAAAATCAAACGATTATATCATCCACCGTAAAAAAACACACACTATACTAATTTACTACTACTATATAATGGAAGTACAGTATGCGCTAAACAAATTTTTCAATTGTACCTTATAAAAAATTAGAGAGCAACATATTTCGGGGAATAATATAAGGAGTTCATGAGGGCAGTTGTGGTAAATAGATAAAAGTTATATTTGTGTCAGAGCTATACAAAACAAAATTGATTGCAATTGCCGCAGAAGCTCCAAATTTGAGCTTAACCTAGAATCACTTTTAAATGGCAGAATTGCTTTTAGAAAAGGCAACCAAACATAATGCAAAATGCTAGAATCAAGGTGAAGGCTTGCAAACGTGAGTCCATCGGTTCAAAACGCAATACCAAACACCCAAATTCGCTTATTCCATAACTCACTTTCAACTTTCAACCTAAGTCTCCGTATTCATTCAACTCAGTAATTACTTTTCTCTCTAGCTCTTTTCATAATCGCTTTTCTATCATATGCTTTTTTCCTTTTTCGTTTCTTCAAATTTCTTAATCGCTTATTTTGACTTCGCCGTGACTTCGATCATAACCTAGTAAGGAGAATCATTATCGCAATGTACTTCATCTCTTTTTTACTTGCATGTTATATCATTGTACTTTTCTTCTCTTCCAGAATCGTTTTCATCGCAATGTGCTTGATCTTTTCACTCATGGTTTATTATATATTTTTTTTACATTATTCTGCTAATTAATCATGTTTAATGATACTTATTAGATAAGATTATGAAAATCAGTACTGTATGATATATATTTTTTTCTTGCTGAGAACTTTATTATTATGACGATGTTGCCCCTGTACGAGATTAGTACTATAATCTATGACCTTATCACATGGTGTTAATTTATACAGTACTTTCTTTTTTTTGCAGGTTTAACTGAAATCTTTTGGGAGTGAAATTAATTTTTTCAGGCACAAAGTTTTACTGTTAGGTCATTCGTAGGACGAACCTTGGACGCAGCTTATCACTGCACCAAAGCTTTTGAAGGTATTATTATGAAACATCGGGAATGGATCCTCTTATGTGTGATTTTCATATGAGAGGTAATGTATAATCTCTCACCATTATAAATGAGAGAGAAACATTTAAAAATTTAAATAATATGTTTCTCTCTCATTTTTAATGGTCGGAGATTACTCATTATCGTGTCATGTGAAAATCACACATGAAACATAAGCGGATTCATTCTCGATAATACCTGTTTCTGGAAGTCTTTCTATCAATAATTTTGTTCATCTTTGGCATATTATTTGATTTCTTTTGTTGAAAAGTCAACCATTTAAAATGTTTTACTGATTTGCTCAGTTTGCTGTTAACAAAACAGTTGCTATTTTGTATTTTTGGCTCTTGAAGTAACTTGCCGAATTTTATTGATGTCGTTGAGTTTGAATAATATTAGGAAAATATTTTCCTTTTGTTTTAAATATATGCTGTTAAATGCGGCTGGAGCAGCCGCAGTAGCTGCGTGGTAAATATTGAAGTCAGCGCGGTAAGTATCGAGGTCAGCGCTCCCAGCCAAATTGCCAAATTGTGGCGACGAGTGATGCAGTGGGAGAGGTTAGGATCGTGGGCACCATTGTCGATTGGATAGGAGTTGACGCAGGTCTAAGCAGTTGGTACAACTATCTACAGCAATTTTCTGACTCACGATTATCTGCCTCTCCCATTTTGCATATCTCTGTGTGCAGTCTTCTCTCTCCGAAGAAGGAGAAGAAATGAAAGAAAAACTGTGAAGATTGATTGCATGGTGCTTCTGCCAAAAGTGGCGGCCCCTGATGGGGAAGAGAAAACTAGGGTTGAGACGTTGATTATTTGCCTCTTTCATAAGCCGCCCATGTTGCTCCAAATCCCCCTTACCCGCCGGCAGCAAGCTTCCGGTGCCATTTTTTTCACTCTACCGGAAGATAAGTTCCGACAAGCTTATTTTCAGTGTTGAGCAACATGGGAGGGGGAGACAGATTGATCCCTTTCGACCTAACCTAACAGGATCAGTTAATATTCTGTCTTTTTTGTTTCCACTTTCTTTTTAAAGTTTTTTACTGTTCTGTTCTGTTCTGTTATATATATATTTGAATGGAGACTTGTGAGCCTATACTATACATATTAAATGTATTAGTGTCTGGGCGGTAAATAGTGTCTGCTCCAACTTTTTAGGGTTCGTCGCGCCGCTCAATCAGAGATCGATAACAGTTTTAAATATTTGATTTGATTTGATTGTTCCTTTATTTTTAACGAGTATATATAATATATCCTCCTGCATCCAGTCATTACTTGTTCTTTGAGATAATTTTGTCAACACTTATATTAATATTTTGAAAATGAATAGGCTGTTTTCAGTTTCCTGCAAAGTGCAAGTTTACCGAATTCCATGGATGATGAAGACCTGGCTACAGTGCACAAAGTGCCATCTGCTCTCATAAAAGCGATAAAGTTTGAGGTTTTAACTGGAGAAGATATAGTTAAGTATATTCTTGTTCTTATATCTATATCAACTCTGCAGTTATTCTGTGTGTATCAGATTACTGTTAGTTTAGCAGTGGAATTAGGTCAATTGCATGTAAGATGGAAACGCAGTGGAGGGTGGGTTGAAAATACATTCTTGTTTGGGTGGATTGGTTACCTTTAACCTGTAAAGTGAGACAAGCCTATTTTGTGGAATGGGTTATCAATCAGAAATCGTTTTGATTGACATGTAACTTATTAATCTCATATTTATGTTATTTAGTTTTATGCTTGCAGGAGAAGATCTCAGCCTTGGAGATAAATGCACCCGGACAAGTCACCTGTTCTGATCTGGGACTTCCAAATTCTTCTTATGGGTGCACGACATGTGGTTCAAAAGATAGAAAGTCCTGTGAAGGTGTGGATGAACATATTATATGGAAAATTGGTTTAGAGATTTGTGCTATGATTTTTGAAATCTACTAGATTTTGATCAATTAGTCTATTATTTCAGGTCATTTTGGAGCAATCAAATTTCCTTTTACCATATTACATCCATACTTCATGGCAGAGATTGCAGAAATCTTGCAAAAGATTTGCCCTGCATGTAAATCTATTCGACAAGAAATACGTGTTAAGGTCTGGTATCTTTTACTTCTACCAACATTCGCACAGTTTATCTGGTTTTGTTATAACACAGACTTGGTTTTAGACCACGTCATTTTGTATAGAATTTCATATAATCAATTTGCCATTCTATCTTGAGATGCTTAAATTATATGGCAACTTATCAGGGTTTTATTTATCTTTCCAAAATATTTCCCAAGTTTTAAGTTATATGAGATTCTCAAGTACAATAAGACATCCACTGAAGAAGTATGCATGCTTAAGTACAATGGTACCAGGAGTCTTTGCTCCCTACTGTCCAAAAAAATAATCCTATAATTTTGAATTTTCTACGGATGTTTGTTTGCATGTTACTTTTATGTAGGTTGTCCGTTTGGATTTGCAATTTTTCTTGTTATCTGCTTCCTATTGTTAAGGTTCTATTTCATGCTTACAGCGTGCTAAATCACTCCTTGGATACAATAATCAGCCCAAAGGTTGCAAATATTGCTGTGTAAGTTTATTTTACAATCTTCCTTGATTCACTCTGAAATAAATTTATTTATTTCCCCTCTTTTTTTTTCTATTACTTTATGCCACTCTAAGACAGTTTATGCATCAAAATAGGGAAATGGTATGGGTCGTTATCCTGCCATGAAATTCAGAGTTTCATCCAATGATTTCTTCAGGAGAACTGCAATCATTGTTGAAGTAAATGATATATCTTTAAATAAGAAAAGAAATTTGGGGCGAGGATTGCCCGCTGATTATTGGGACTTTATCCTTGGAGATGTTCAACAAGAAGAAAATCATGTAAATAGAAAGGTTTTATCACCCGTTCAGGTAATACTTTTATATTCATATTGTACTTTTGTATCATTAACCTTTGGTACTATGAATTTGCACTATATTAAAATTCATTCTTTGCTAGAAGGGTACTGGCGTGTATGCTCCTTGATAATATAATTGATAATGAATGGAGTTATGTGCTGTGTTTAGCTCAACTGCTTGTTAGCGCCTCTAATGAAGACGCTGCTTCAAAAGCCTAAATTGGCGTCACATTTAATGTGTACAAATTGTTTATCATATGCAAATTTGAGAAGTCCAAAAACATTCATGTGATGATTTTTACACCTGCTACAAATGAGACAGGGATGGTACTATTATATATCTAATCTTAAAATGGTCCGAAACAAATTTATTCATTACTAATTGAAATGTAGGATTCAAACTTGTTAGTTAGACTTTAGTTACTTGGTCTGTATTTATTACTTTATTGTGATCCACCATACCTTGAAGAGTACCTATTGATGTTTTATGGATTGACCTGCTAAAATAAACAATCCATTCTTTCTATAGAAGAAAATTCCCATTTTCAAGGTCCTGAATCTTATGATATTCTAATTTATCGACTCATTTTACTTCTGTGGTCATTATTGTTTTCTGGTGCTTGACTAATGTAAATTTTATATTTCCTTTTTGATATTCAGGTTGAGAATTTATTGAGTGGTGTTGATCCGAACTTCATTGAAAAGTTTATTCCAAGTATGGATTTGGTTGGTCTCAGTTGCTTCCTGGTGGCACCGAATTGTCATCGTGTGACAGAAGTCCCTCATCGACTTTCGGGGGGGTATCCATTGAGTTTCGTAAGTGGATTCTTCCCCTTTCTAGTAGTCCTTAATATTTATAAGCCGTCACTGGAAATCCAATTTTTAATATGGTATTCTGTCCGGTTAAATACTTATAGGATAATAGAACCAGGGCTTGCAAGAAATTGGTTGATTTCAGGGGTACAGCAAATGAGTTAAGTTCTCGTGTTTTGGATTGCCTGAGATTTTCCAAGGCAAGTTTCTCTGTTGCTTCATCCTTTGTTTTTCCCACTTAGTCAAAATTACACTTGTTGCTTATGGTTTTACTTTTAAATTGCAGATAAATCCCGACAGAACGCCAGTTAATATTTTTACTGAGTTGCAACAAAGAAAAGTTGGAGAAAATGCTTGCAATTCGTCTGGTTTAAGATGGATGAAAGACGTCGTTCTTGGAAAACGGAACGACTGTACGTTCCGTACCGTGGTTGTTGGTGATCCAGACCTCGAGCTTAGTGAAATTGGTATACCCTGTCAAATTGCAGAAGCTTTGCAGGTTTCTGAGTATGTCAATCGGCAGAACAGGCAAAATTTGCTTTATTGTTGTGAGCTGCGTTTGTTAGAGAAGGGGCAGATAAATGTTCGCAGAAACGGTAATCCAGTAGTTTTGTATAAAAAAGAAGATTTGCAGATAGGAGACATATTTTATCGGCCTCTTGTTGATGGGGACAAAGTGTTGATAAATAGGCCTCCTTCCATACATCAACACTCGATGATTGCTCTCACAGTTAGGGTTCTTCCAATATCTTCTGTAGTATCTATTAACCCAATCTGCTGCTCACCTCTGCGCGGGGATTTTGATGGTGACTGCCTTCACGGGTATATTCCACAATCTGTTGGTGCAAGAGTGGAGCTTAATGAGCTGGTTGCTTTGGACAGGCAACTGATTAATGGGCAAAGTGGTGGAAATTTGCTTTCACTTTCCCAGGATAGTTTAACTGCTGCACATTTGCTGTTGGAAGATGGTGTAGGTTTTAATATTTACCAAGTGCAGCAGCTTGAAATGCTCTGCAATAAAGAATTAACATCTCCTGCAATTTTTAAAGCTCCTTCAAGTAATACCCCGTTTTGGAGTGGCAAACAATTGTTCAGCATGCTTTTGCCTTCTAAATTTGACTATGCCTTTCCTTCAAATGATGTTTTTGTTAAAGATGGGGAGCTGATATCTTGTTCTGAATCTTCTGGGTGGTTACGTGATTCAGAGAACAATGTTTTCCAGAGTCTTGTGGAACATTTTCAAGGGAAGATATTGGACGTATTGCATGGTGCACAGAAAGCTCTTTGTGAGTGGCTGTCTATGACAGGGTTTAGTGTTTCCCTCTCAGATCTGTACCTTTCTTCTGATTCCTATGCGCGGAAAAACATGATGGAGGAAATCTCCTATGGCTTACGAGTAGCAGAACAGGCTTGTGATTTCAACCAGTTATTGGTAGATCATTACTCTGATTTTCTTTCAGCAAGTCCAGAAGAGAATGAAAAATTTGTGACTGTTGATGTGGATCGTCTGAATCATGAAAGGCAAATATCTGCTGCTCAAAGTCAAGCGTCGGTTGATGCTTTTAGACATGTTTTCCGCAATATTCAGAGTTTAGCTGATAAGCATGCGTGCAAGGACAATTCTTTCCTTGCTATGTTTAAGGCTGGAAGCAAGGGTAATTTACTGAAATTAGTGCAACATTCCATGTGCCTTGGACTGCAACATTCTCTGGTTCGCTTGTCATACAGAATTCCCCGTGAACTTTCATGTGCTGGTTGGAACAGTCAAAAGGGACTTCATTCAATGGAGATGTCTTCAGATACTCTTGAACCAAAACAGTCTTACATTGCTCATGCCGTGGTTGAAAGCTCTTTTCTTACTGGGTTGAATCCACTCGAATGTTTTGTTCATTCAGTGACAAACCGTGATAGCTCTTTCAGTGACAACGCAGACCTTCCCGGGACATTGACCCGTAGACTTATGTTCTTCATGCGTGATATGTATGATGCGTATGATGGAACAGTGAGAAACTTATATGGCAATCAACTTATACAGTTTTCTTATGATGCTGAAGAGGATTCATCTTGTGATAGCTATTTTCGAGAGGATATTATAGGTGGCGAGCCAGTTGGAGCGCTTTCTGCCTGTGCGGTTTCTGAGGCTGCATACAGTGCTTTGAGTCAACCTATTAGTCTACTTGAAGCATCACCGTTGCTGAACTTAAAAAATGTTCTAGAGTGTGGTTCAAGGAAAAAAGGTGGTGATCAGACCGTGTCTTTATTTTTGTCTGAGAAAATTGGTAAACAAAGAAATGGGTTTGAGTATGCAGCACTAGAAGTTAAGAATTATTTGGAAAGATATATGTTCTCAAACATTGTTTCTACTGTCATGATAATATTCACCCCACAGCATTGCAGTCAAGTCAAATACAGTCCTTGGGTTTGCCATTTTCATTTAGACAAGGAAAATGTAACAAGAAGAAAATTAGAAGTGCATTCTATCATTGACTCTCTTTACCAACAATATGACTCCTTCAGAAGAGAGTCAAAAGTCATTCTTCCCAGTTTGAAAATATCAAGCAAGTAAGTTTCTTCCATTCTGGTACTTCAAGCATTGTCTTTTGTCACTGATTGAGATATTCACTGTTTATAATGACTTCAAAAACATTGTTGCTTTATAAATTTCTGATTCTGCCCACTGTCTCTTATCCCAGAGTTTTATATTTGATTTGCTTTGTCCATAGGTAATGTCTAATTTTTATGTAGGTAAAAGTCATACTTGAATCATTGCTCATATATTTAACTACAACTTAGTTGCCTGTCACTATAAGTGGAAATGGATTTTTTTCTTCAATTTTTGTCAAATAAAAGTTATCAAGATTATAACAGGGCCTCGGAATTGTCGGGGACGGCCCTGTCAATATTGTTTTATCTCGACATCTTTATTATAAAAAATGTACTGTCTAACACTTTGATATTTTTGTCTAAATCCAAACCCAAATTTACATACAAAATAAAATATTATAAATATGTAAGCGCAAAAAAGAAATTATAAATACATGGAATTAGGGTATGGCAGGTTTAGTGGGAACTCCTATAAAATAAATAAAAGGTTTAGTGGGAATTGTGTAATGAGATACACAATAAAGTAAAATAAAAGAAAAAATGTCGCCTGAGGAAATCGAATGGTGAAGCATTCTGCAAAGTGCCATGTGAGTTGGTTTGAAGTTGATTTCTACATCTTATTTTGAAAGTCACTTCTATTTGGTTTTCTTCATTACAAATAAGATACTTTTTTTTTTTATAAAGAGCTTTATTAAAATTGTGTTTGGCCCTACTTATCTGTAGAAGTGGAAGAGAAGTAGAAAATAAGGAGGGCCAAACATGCTCTAAGTGTCAAGGTAATTTTGAGTTTCAATTTTGATCAAGAATGAATAGAGGACATTAGTGATTGAGTAAACTTAAACTATAATTTTGTGACCCTTCATGAAAAATGATTTTTTGCCGTTATTTAATGAATTTTGTTAACTTTATGAAGTTATAATTCTATATGGTCATAGAAGAACTTTATGAACTTTGTGAACTTTATGAAGTTATAATTCTACTGAAGTTACTATTGCCACAATTTGCTGAAATTGGGACCGATCACTTCTCAAGAAGAGGAATACCGTGTTCTTGCCGTAAATAACAAATATAGAATTATATATTCAGTAGTTACATGTGCACAGACATCCATGACCCAGTACCTACTGAAATGTAAATCGTGCCATATGAAAGCGATGATAGGCAGTGTAATCCCTTGCTGATAAGTTGAGGGATTGGATAACTTTTGTTTCATTGATATTTTTCAACTTTGTTGTTGTTTATGTTTCTTTATGTTTTATTTTCAAGTTAAGGAGGGAGCCCTTTTCCTTCTAACCACGTTTAATCTATCTTCTCTTTGTCTTAATGAGTTTCTTCTTTTATCAAAATGATTATGATTTTAACAGTTTCTATTATCTAAGTTTTTCTGCTTAACTTCTCATTCTTGCTTGGAGCTTTTACCATGGCTACTAACCAAGTCAACAAAATAGCAGGAAATGGTGCGTAGATTACAAGGCTAATGAAGGTGGAGAAACCTCTGTTGGTAATGAAAAAGACGGTGAAGATTGCATCACTGTT
The DNA here is from genome assembly GCF_003473485.1 of Medicago truncatula. NCBI lineage: Eukaryota > Viridiplantae > Streptophyta > Magnoliopsida > Fabales > Fabaceae > Medicago > Medicago truncatula. The sequence goes on from NC_053046.1 coordinate 3,085,204, forward strand.
GCAGTTGTCGAAGACTCTAAGAATTCTGTACAACTGGACTCTGTTCGGAAGAGTCTGATACCTTTCCTTCTGCAAACAGCTATAAAAGGTTGGTAGTAATATAATCAGAATATCATGTGGAGGTTAAAATGATGATTTTTAAAAGAGCCTTTTAGAGAATCTATTTCCAGGACATTTCTTTAACTGTTGTTCTAGTTCAAATTTTGTTTCCGCTTCATAATGATCGTTGAGCTTTTCTGTATAATCATATCTATTTGATGTTTCCAACTTCAATACAATAAACTCTTGCTTAATTGGCTATTTTGAAAGCTTGATGGAGCTAAAAATGTGTTTCATGGAGTTAAAGTGTAGTTGTATAAATAAGCCTGGTTCGTCCTGGTCACGGGACTAGGTCACTAAAAAATTATTAGATTATAATATTCAGTTTATATCACAACTCCCTACTACATCTGGTTTGATATATACATGAATCTGGTTTGATACATACATGAGTATTTATCGCTTGTTATTTATAGTGAAGTAACAAATGCTAATACTTAATACTATCATGAATTTCCTAAATGTCCTTTAGGATTTTTGGAGATCAAGAAGGTTGACATTCTCTGGAAGGATCTGCCAAAAGTAACGAAATCTTATAATGGTTCTGCTGGTGAACTATACTTGAGGGTTACTATGTCCAGTGGCAATGACAATGGTACATTCTGGGGTAGGCTGATAAATCACTGCCACAGAATAATGCCGTTGATTGACTGGACACGAAGTCATCCCGATAATATTCATCATTTCTGCTCAGCCTTTGGAATCGATGCAGGGTGGCAGCATTATTTCCATGTATGATTAAATAAATTTCCCTCCTTTGTATTATGTTCCAATCTGAAAGTTATGGAGATGTGTATTTAATTTGCTAGCATATGATTTTTACCTGTAGAATTTGTCATCTGCAACTTCTGATACTGGCAAGTCAATCCTTCCTAAGCATCTGCGTCTTGTTGCCAATAGTCTTTCAGCTAGTGGAGAGTTTGTGGGATTAAATGCTAAAGGAATGGCACGGCAAAGAAAACATGCATCCGTTTCATCACCCTTCGTGCAAGCATGCTTTTCTGTCAGTTTTTGCATTTATATTCCAATCAAACGATTCATATTCTTTTATATAATAGGATTATAATTTATGATACCCTGTAAAATTCATGCTGAAATTGTGGAATCTTATTGCAGAATCCTGGTAGTTCCTTTTTAAAAGCTGCGAAGTCTGGAATTGTGGATAATCTCCAGGGCAATCTAGATGCATTGGCTTGGGGAAACTGTCTGCCCATGGGGACAGGTGGACAGTTTGATATCATATACTCAGAGAAGGTGAAGTTATGAGTTTTCTTATCTATTAAAATATTAAACTTTTAGCTTCAAATGGCTTTTTAATTGATCATTCATATGTCTTCATTTTCAAAAACCCCTATAATTAAATTTCATTGTCCTAAAACATTAATTTTTTTCTTGTTCTTTTTGAAAAATTTAATTGAAAATTGATTTCAATGGCATACAAGTTATTACGCATAGGTACGGGTACGGCACCCGTTACATAATACGGCAAATTTTAAAAAATGAAGGTACGGGTACGTAGTTTGCCGCACCAACTACGGCGAGTCAACCAAGTAAAAATGGGTACGGTTCGGTACGTAAGTTACGAGTACCGTACGCGTACCCGGTACGGGTGCATACCTGGTACCGCTTCTCCATGTTTGGAGTACCCATGCTTTAGAGCATACAAGTCATGGAAATTTTCTGTTGTAAAATTGTCAACTGTTCTAACTGAAAAGCAGCCTCCTGGCACTCACCGCAGGCTTTCTTATTGTTCATTTCTGTTTTCAAATATAGCCATATATAATGAATTATATGAACTTCCAGTCAAATTTCTTATTGTACTACTTCCTTCTCCAGTTTTAATTATCAATTAATTAAATTAAATTTTACCATGGTTGTTTTTAACAGGTAGAGGAGATTAATAAGTCTGTAGATGTGTATGGCCTGCTAGAAACCAGTTTTAACCAGATGGACCAAGAGATTAATATCCCTCAATCTCGCAAATATTCATCTGGAAAATGCAGTTCAGATTTTAGGTCTAAAAATGGGGGTTACACCCCAAAAGAGCCTAAGCAGTGGAAAAGTGTTTTAAGAAATTTCATGACTGCAAATGATATTCAGAGGCTTACTTTTGATGCAAGGGTCATACTGAACAAGTAAGATAATCAACATATATCTTTTCTATGGGTTAATTGTGCATTTGATGGCATATAGCATTGTATCTATGTAGTGATATTACATTACAATATATAGGATGCATTTTACTGCACAGCTAATAGGTTGTATGCATCATTATGCCTGCCATGGTGGTTTTATGCTGTTAGATGCTCCCACATAAGCATTATCTGCCTCTTAATCATTGTCTTGTCTTTTTTTTTCTTCTTGAAAATGAAAATTTGTTTATTTCCATTTCTCAAGTGTAACGAGTTATTTCTGGTTCGCCTTCTAGGGTAATTTTTCAAGTCTGCCTCTTGTTTGGATTGAAATGTTTGATAATTATTTTTGGTGATATAAAACCGTTTTGTTAAAGTAACACTTTTTTGCATCAAGTATAATGAAATACAAAATTTTCTGAGATACTGATATCAATTTCTGTTTGTTATTTCCAAAGGGAAATAGCAGTAATGTTAGGAATTACGATACCGGGTTTGTGCCTAAGCCCAATAAATGGGCTGAATACAAAAGGTTGAGAAGAATTTACTCATGGTTCAAATAATGGGTGTAGGTAACATGATTATATGGGGAGCGAGAAAGAAAAAGAATATCAATAAATAATTCCTTTTCAATCAATAAAACTATTGTGTTTGTATCAAGTCACGTTAATAGTTTTCTGAGTGAGTGGTAAGTAATAGATTTTAGGTTCGGAGAGGAGGGTAAGTACTTCAAATGGTTTTTGTCTAGTTGACACAAACTTGATTAAATGCTTTGAGAAGGTTTCCGCTGTTTTTGAAAAACAAGCATTCATTGATAATTTTATAGATTTTTTTATAATATTATTTTTCCTGCCTCTGGAGTGAGCATCAAGGCTGTTCTATTTATTTATTATGTCCCTCAAAGTTATTCCATATAGATCCTTCTCAACTCTCCATTCAACACGGATATATTAAGGGGCAGGGTCAGCGTTTTTTCTGTTTTATTTTGCAATTTGATAATTTTCAGTAATTTTAATTTTATTTTATCTGTTTCTTCATCTTTAGGGGTGATTGGACCTTGTAAATAAAGGTTAAATTTGTCTAGGTCCCTAATATATATAACCCCCTCTAGTGTGAAAGCTTTGTAGCAGGCCTTGGTTTTTAATAGCTGCTTGTTTTCTGTTTATTGCTACTAAATTTGAGGTATATATATATTTTTTGGACATAGTTTTATTCGGTTGTCTAGGTTGGTTCCCTTAGCTTAATTTGTGATCTCTGCTTTACAGAATAATTTTCAACTTCGGATGTTGTCTATGTAGGTATCAGATTGATGAGACACTAAGTGAGACGGACAAGTTAACAATAATGAAGGTTTTGCATTTTCATCCTCGTAGAGACGAGAAGTTTGGCTCTGGACCACAAAACATAAAGGTATGTGTGCTTACATGAAAGTGGTTTATACGTGTCGTCAGTTATTATTTTTGTTTCATATCCTCATGCTAGCGTGTTTAAGTATTGGCAATGAGTAGTAAATTGTAACGTCTAACATCAAAATTGGGAATTTTTCTATATTTTCACTGAAGAAAATTGTTATCCATGCTTAAAGAAAATTTCCTTGGAATACATTATTCTTCCTTTCCTCTTGTGTGGCAATTAGATATGATATGGTGCCTTTATAAGCTAAACTACACTGGTACATGTGCTGATGATAGCATTTTATGCTTCGAGGAATTTTTCAAGTTTTTTGTTAACATCTTAGTACATTATCATCGGATAATCTTGTTTAAGAGATTATCAAATGTTCATGCTTATTTGTTCTTCATTCCAAAACTCGTATTTGTTTAACTTCAAAACTAGGTTAAAGCTGCCAAATATTATAATGAAAGCAAAATGAGCATTACACAGCTATTTTTTGTGAAAATAAGAATGAAGAGAAATATTCAAGTGTTGGTGACCTTAAATTGATGGGTCAGAACTTTTTCCCACACTTATACAAAATCTGTAAACTGAAACACTGTAGATGGCTATTAACTTTCCTACAAGGAAAACTTGCATTCTATAGAATCATCTGTGGTGTAAACCGTTTCCGAATGCAATGGGCCTCTTTATTAGGATTATGGCCCAATTGGGATTAGCTTCTACTTTATTGGAGCTTCTAAGTTAAAATGGGTATGAGTGTATGTTTCCCATGAAAAAAAAAATCCTTATAAACATGACAATATTTATGGAGAAGTTAAATGGGAACTTCTGAAGAAACTGAGACGCAGTTCAAAATTATTTAAAAAACTCTGGCAGTGAAAGGGAAGAACAGGCTTGTGGTCTTCTGAAAACCCCGCTAATGTGCCCATCCCCCCACTCAAATTGGGGGTTTATCCCTTCCAAACAAGGTGATGGATCATCCTCCCTTCCTCTTCTCACTCAAACATAGGATTGGTATTTTTTGTAAGTACTTTTTTAGCAGTCTTGTTTTTCAGTTTATCCAAATAGCTCTAGGAAAGAGGTGCTTGTTTGCATTTTGGTTGTTTCCACCAATGTTTTTACCAGTTAAATGCTTCGTGTTATAAAGTTCCGCTTGTGGTTGCCCATGTATTTTTTCATGTCTATTCACAGGTTGGATGGCATCCTGAGTTTACAGACAGCCGTTGCTTTTTTATAATACGAAAGGATGGGTCTGTTGAAGATTTTTCATACCGCAAATGCATTCTTGGTGCTCTTGATATTATTGATCCGAAAAAGTCAAAGATCCAAAGGAACAGATGGTCGGGAAATGGTGATATGGAAGCTAAAAAATGGTCGGGAAATGGTGATATGGAAGCTAAAAAATGGTCGGGAAGTTATGACAAGGAAGCTAAAAAATGGTCACAAAGTTATGACAAGGAAGCTAAGAAATGGTCAGGAAATGATGATGTGGAAGTGACTAGCATCTGATACGACGAAGTCACAAACTATTATGAGGTCATCTTTTCTCTGAATAAGTCACTGTAACATACAGGTGGAAGGGTAATTGATTAGTAGTGCCACAACTCTAGAGTTACAAAATACGACGTTGTTTTTCTACCATTGATTTTTAAAGGTTGTCCCAAATCAATGGTAGAGAGGCACTGTTGTCATTTGTGCGTTTGGAGTTATGTAATTGGCATTACTCCTGCCAGGAGGTGCATAACCTGGACTCTTACTCTGTTGTGTATTATCTAGTTAGAATTAGTAGTAGCCAACTGAAATGTAGCTTGATGAATTTAGCTCCTCTGATAGTGCCAGTGCAGCGAATCAAGATGAAAATTGTGCAGCAGGACCTATTGAAACAAAGGATGTGAGGCATTGAAGGGAGTATACAAGTTGAAGGGAATGACTGTACTTTTTTTGCTTTGTTGTAACAATTAACTTTCCTTTTTTATCATAAAGATGGAATGGGCGCTAAATCTTGAGAGCTTCTTTTTGCTACTTTCACTAATATTTTTTTGCCTCTGATTACGTGAGGCAAAGAAAGAACTAGTGGAAGTAGCAACGGGAAGCTTGCAAACTGCAAAGATTTACCCCCCAGACCAAATGTATTTATGAAATATGGTAGTTAAACTTAAATGTAATAATTGTGTATCCTGCCCAGTTCAAGCACCATAATTGTCTCCTATATACACAAATTGAATTTACATTCTGCACATTCTTATGGTTTATTAATTTTGCTTGAATATACATCATATTGAATGACTATACCGTGTAAATCAAGCGTATTAAGTTTTGCTTTGATTAAAGTTTTAGCAACCTATTTTGGTTACATTTATTTTGAAACTATGTGTAGGTTATCCTCTGGTGAAGTTTTTGACACCAAAGTTGCCCAATGAATATTTTTTAAAATTTTACGATTTATTAAAATTTGGAAGCATATAAATTATTGTTGTGAATTCGGACTAAAAACTCACACCAATACAAACTATGATGTGTGGAGCAAAGGAAAGTAATAACCAATATCAAAGGAGAGAAGAGAAACAAACACACCAAGAAATGTTCACCCAATTTGGTCCAACTTGACCTACTATGAGGGAGAGATTGATCTCTCCAATTCACTATCAACGAATTCTTACAAAAAGATACAAATGGGTTACAAGAAATTAGATTCAGCAAGCTCACAAAGAACAAACCTAATTTCTACCTATTTTCTCAATCTCACAAATGAACGAGACACTCAATGATTTTCACTCATCAAAGGTGTTTACAATGTTTCCCAACCCAAGAGAACTTTAATCAAAGACCCTCAACCCTAAAGTTACCTCCTTTGATTTCCAAAGTTTTACTCTCTTGAATAACACTCTGCAGCAGTCTAAATCGTGTCACGATTTGCCAAATCGTGACACAGTTGATGCGTACGACCAACCTTATCTTGAAAAGTGAAAACGTACCAAGCATGCCAAAAATCGTGTCACGGTTGCCCAAAATCTTGTCACATTTGTACACACAAGAAAACATGCTCACAACATAGGAAAATCGTAACACGCTTCACAAATCGTGTCACGATTTGCAACTTTTTCCAAAATCATTTTTGAGTCACATTACAACAATCATATTTTTGCAGTTTCACATTAATCCAAGGTTATTTTATATTTTAATAAAATTTGTTGAATGTTTTTAGCAGTACTTTTTGAATAAGTAATACTCTACCAACTAATTGTTAGATGCTTCGAAAGTCTTTTTCACTGGGAAAAAAAAGTTAACGAATGATATAGTTGTCATCAATAGGAAGAAAGTAAATAAAAGTTAACATCAAAGTTGTTAGATACGTTTGACTTTTTTATATGCTTTTGAGTGTCGGTCGGCTTTTCTATTACATTTGTTGTACTAATAAAAAAGCATATTATGATTAACTATTTGTAAAATAATCCTCTAAAAAACTATTTGTAAAATAATATTTAAAATAAACTCTTTTAAGAGGGTCTAATGTTGTTTCTATTTAAAATAATACTAAAAATCCCTTATTTATTGAATTTCATCTAACTTAACTACTTTAATACTAATTTTATCATTGAAATCAACACAATTAATCATTTTGTTAAAATTGTGCACAAACGTTACATGACTATTATTTTGAGATTCAGATAAAATTTAATTTATTTAGACACCATTACAAATTATTATAGAAGCACTTTACATTTATATAATTCTTTTTTGGCTTAATACATGCTTTGGTCCCTTAACTTATTTTTGAATTTCAATTTGGTCCCCTAAGTATACATCCGTTTATCCAACTGGTCCTTTCTGTTAGTTTTTGTAAAAAAACGTTAACTTTGTTCATGTTGGCTACATGGACAAAGTTAACGTTTTTTGAAAAATACTAACAGAAATGACCACTTTGGTAAACAGAGGTATACTTAGGGGACCAAATTGAGACAGTTTAAAGTTAAGGGATCAAATTGAAATTCAAAAATAAGTTAAGGGACCAAATCATATATTAAACCATCTTTTTTTTATATTTTCTTTCCCACCCTGAGATGAACAAAAATAATGGCTATAGACAAATTTGTTCAAGTGTATAATTGAAAGTGAAAAAACTTGCTCAAATTATGTATTTTTTTTATATATACAATATAAATAATAAAAAACGAGAAGGGATGCGTTGACTCCAAGAGCAAGTATAAAGAGTTACTCCAAATCATAACCATTGATTTTAATATTAATTAATGGGTAGTTTTCAAAAAAATATTAATTAATGGGTGTGATTAATTGCTATTGATTCTCATTATTAGGTTAATGTAGAAACCCGGCACTAGTGATCTCGGATGGAAACAAATTTCTGATACAATATTACTTAAATCCCAGGCAAGACAGAATTCTGACACATGGTTTCAATAGTATTACTTGATTTTGTACACAGATTTTGCACTAGCCCGACACCAGTGAATTATCAAATTTTAAATATAAAGAGAAGGGATCTTTTTATTGAATTCAATACTCCCTCCATTCATTTTCTTTTGATGTTTTAGAATTTCAACTATATTTTAAAACTTTTGATGTTTTAGTGAATTTGTTATTGTTTTCTCAAGTTTATCCTTGTTGGAAAACACAATAAACTATTAAAGTAGTTGTGACATTTTGTTTATCACATATGAATTTAATGATAAATAAGGACATTTAAGTAAAAAATACACAAATATTTATATACTTTAATTACTCCTTAAAACTTGTGTCAAGAGCTAAAACATAAAAAAAAAAAAAAAAAAAAAAGGAATGGAGGGAGTAGAAAACTGTAGCTTTATTTTGTTCTGTCCTCGAAAAGACTACGATGTCAATTGAATGTGATAGTTTTTTATTCATAGGTGTTTATTTGGAGTTGATGGCATATCCTAGGAATGAATGTATTGACGATTCTTCTTTATAGTGTTTTTCTTTTGGTTCAATACATGCTATGATCACTATTCAGTGCCTTTATTGTTGAGATAATGAATCGAAAATCCTTCTCCCAGACATATATATAATTTTTATTACTTAACACATTTATTTTTAAATATTTAAATATATTTTAAATTATTTTCATCTTCAAAATAATAAATGTATTTATAAATTCAATTGAATTTTTTTATTTAACAATTTTTATTTTATTTTTATGAATTTTATTTAACTAAACTTGCTTCACTATTATAAATTTTATATAAAATTATATATTATATGAATTATGAGCAAAGTAAAAAAAAACAAAAAAGTGGACAAGAAAATTTAAAAAACAATACATGGTAAACATGGTTAGTTGAAGAAGATAGTGGGCAGTTTTTTTTTTATTATAATAAAATAAAATAAAATTAAGAAAAGGTTAAAATGGGAAGAAAGTATAAAAAGCTACAAGCTATAAGCTAAAAAGCTACTTAGATTAGCTTCTTAAAAAACGCTATAAGCTAGTGAGAAAAACTTTTTACCAAACACGTCTCATTTTATCAAAACAAGTTTATAAGCTAGTCCAACAAGTTATAAGCTAACTTTTTTGTGTTACCAAACACAGCCCTAGTATAGCAATAAATAATAAAAGTACAACGGTTGACAGATATTAGGTGCCATTAATTGGTTAATTAGCCTAACCGGTGCAATAAATTAGGCGGGCAATTAAGGCACTGTGGGAGCGATAAAAGGGTACATCATAAAATCTGTCCTTTCTTAATTATTTGCGGGAGATGCATGCATTTCTTATATTTTTTTGTTGTTGTTTACACAACATATGTATAATAGCATTCTTTAAAAAAATAATATAAAAGCATTAGTTTTAAAATTTTCGAGACAAAATATATTTTTTCCATAAAAAATAATTTTAAAAAATAAATTCATTTCTTTATAGTTTAAATGTCAATGATAATTAAATTTATATATTTGTTACGAATTTTTTTTTCCTTTTCTATACAATACAAATCTTAATTCGCTAAAAACAAAAAAGGATGAGTCTGTGAACAAACTCACAGCATCCATGTTAATAACATAAAACGGCAAAATACATATGCCTACAAATATGATTAATATGACTATATTTATGTCTATCGAACACTCATGTCTTCAGATCTGCAACGTTGACGACGCCAAAGTCATTGTCATTGATCGGATCTGCACTTGCTCAAAGCAAATCTTTCAACTCGAATCAAATAAACATCGCACTAAGACGGGAAATGAAAACAAACAAAGTCGTTCAGAGACGACAAAATCACAAAAACAAACGAAAAAAAGCAGAAAATATGTTAAATCACTTATTCAATTATGATATAAGGAAAAACAAATCGGAGGGGTGAGCCAAAAATCACCCCTCTGAAAAAAAAAGAAAAGGGTGACGACTAGGATTTGAGAAGGAGAGAAGAGAGAGAGGAAGAAAAGGGAGGATATGTTATGAATTTTATAATGTAGTGTATAAAATTGACTTTTAAATAACCATACTTTATCGAATTTAATATTTTTTTTACATATATTAATTTTATTTTGGGTGTTTTTTTATATTTTATAATAGAGTTTAAAACTATATGTATTCAAATTTTGATTATATTAAAATGAACCTGCAATACTATTTTTCTTCATAATGTGTTAGATAAATTTTTTTTGCTAGATTATTAGAAACAAAAAAACTATCAAAGGAGTAAAGTTTAGATTTTAACATAAGAGGGGATGATAATGTAATTCAAGCTTCTCTCAAAGGAGGGGAGTTAAATGTTTTTTAATATGTTTTGAATAAGTGATGATGAAAATATATATTTTAACATAAGATGAGAGAGGGAGAATATAATTCAAGTTTCTCTTAAAGGAGATGAATGAAATGTTTTTTAATATGTTTTGAATAAGAGGAGATAAAAATACGTATTTAAACCTAAGATGAGAGAGAAAAATAATTCAATCTTCTTTAAAAGAATGAAAGTGTAATTTACTCATTTTTTAATGCTGAAACATACGCACCATAGTTTTGCGGTAAAAATAAACTAATCTTCATGTTAGTGAAAGTAATAGCGGCTGGTATTGTTGAGCTTTGCACATTATATAATCATCACAAGGAGAAGTGCTGGTATGTGTCACTACAACATACACCATATATTCCATTTACAAGGACTATCAATATTTGAAGAGTTTTTTTTTTTTTTTTTTTTTTACAAGATTAATATTTGAAGTTTATCAGCCTTGTTGTTGTTCCTCACAAGTCATAAGCTCTAAAATGGGTGCTTTGTTGTGGAAGCTAAATCTTCTTTTTCTTGCTGGCATTCTCTTCTCTCTTAAACATTGTGCATCTCATAGAGGTAATAGTAATATTATTTTACAAGAAATGCTAACGGTTGTTTTTTGATACTCTTTAAAGATCTTAAATTGTAATTTTCTTTTATCTCAATTTTGGTCGGTAACTAATTGAAGGTGGATTAGATGGTCATTACAAAGGGAACCACTTTGAGTAGCTTGTTTAATTAGAAGAAAGCAATTAGAATGGTTACATATAGTTGATTGCTCATCCAACCTCCTAAAATGGAGCATGTTAGGAAGCAAGCTTCCATTATTATATGAAAATAGCCGTTAAAAAAATATATTATATGAAAATATCACCATTAGGAAAAGCAAAATTAGGTAGGGAAATTCGTGATGGAAAAAATAAAATCTCTCACAAATTCTTTAGTCACAAAACTTAGTGATGAAATTTGAGAGGGATTTCATGTTTTCCCTCACTAAATTTTCTTCACTAATTTTTGTTTTTTTAGTAGTGTATACTAGTAGTATATTTTAGGGTTAATTAAATAAATAATTTCTGCAATTATCCATAATTTTGTTTTCTTTGCCTACAAAAAAAATCACACTTCTAGTCTTTGTAAAAAATTTTGTCAGTATTTTTAATCTTTGTAAAATTTTCCATCAACATTTTTATTTTTATCAAAATTTTCCGTTTGCATTGTTGGTTCCTAAAAATGCTAAAGGAAAATGTTACAAGAACAACAAAGTGTAATTTTTTTTTTGTAGGAATTAAAAACGAAATTCTAAATATTTATAGAGGTCGTTTACATAGGCTTTGTTTGCGAGTTTGGAGAGGAGGGGAAGGAAAAGATTTGGGGGACTGAATTATAGAGGAAAATTGTGAAACCTTTCACAAATTTTGAAATAGTATTTTTTGAGAGAGTGATAAATTGATGCTTATGATTAATATATTTTTAATTTTAAGAATATTATAAGAACATATATTAAATTTAAAGAATTCATATAAACCCTCTCAAACCCCCAAAACTCTCATCCAATATAATTTTTTAGTTCTATCAAATGAGGAGGGTTTTATATATTGAAGAAAAATAAGCCCCCAAAGCCCTTCCTCCCAATATCCTCTATTTCTTCCACTTACTTATTCTTTTTTTTTTCAAAGCCTTCTCTCCATTCTCCTCCAAACTCACAAACAAAGCCTTAATTAACACCATATTTTAGCACATTGGATCATTTAGTGGATGAACAGATCACCTTATTATATGCAGAAGGGGCCAAAGCATAAGATGTTTAAACACTTATTGTAGACCTCAAAAAAGTATAATTTTCTAAGATTTTTAGGCCTCAAAACAGAATTTATTAATGGGTTTTAGACCTCAAAACATATATTTTTTCCGTTTTTTAAAGTTTTAACTGTTAGGATTTTGCAAATTATTTTACTGTTGTTGAAATGTTAAAACTTTGTACGATAGATGTGTAGCTCAACTGGTCTAGTACCTGTCTCTCCTTGAATGGGTTGCAAGGTCGTATTTTTTTTTCCATGAGTGGTGCAACGTACAATTAATGTCTCCCCTAATAAAAAAGATTTCATTTTAATATTTGCTTTCACTCTTAAAATATGTAGAACTTACCATGATAATATCAGCATGTGAAGCTGATGTATATTTTCTCAAAGTAATTTACTATTCCCCACCAAAATAAAGAGGTTTATTTCAAAAAGCTTAGTGGCGGAAGAGAGATATTGCAAGTTTGAACCCTAACCCACGTAGTAAATATCCCTTCCATATTTTACTATATGAACTACGAGACAAACAAACCAACCCTATTTTAATCAACCTATAGAAAATTACCTAAGGTTTTATTTTATTTACCAATAAGTAAATGTTGCTAGCAATTGGAAAAGGTGTAAAACTAATAAAAAAAATCATGATTATATACAGATACAGGTAGAAAATACAGTTTTATGCAAGATGCAACTTCAGCACCAATCATATCCTACTATGATTACATCATAGTTGGTGGTGGCACCGCAGGGTGTCCTTTGGCTGCAACACTGTCCCAAAATCATAGGGTTTTGGTGCTTGAACGTGGTGGATCACCTTATGGGAATCCAAACATAACCAATTTAAGTGCCTATGGTGTTCCACTCTCTGATACATCTCCTTCTTCTCCTGCTCAACGATTCATTTCTGAAGATGGTGTTATTAATTCAAGAGCTCGTGTTCTAGGTGGTGGAAGTTGTTTGAATGCTGGCTTCTACACTCGTGCAAGCCCTCGCTATGTAAGGTAACACAAAAATAAACTATTCTTTCAAGTAAGTCTACTATGGTCACAACTCCAAATCTAAAAGATTTAGACACACTCACATAAAATGAAAAAATTAAAACAAAAATAATTTAATCATATCAATTAATATTATTGAATTTTACTCTCTTTTAGTTTATCCACTATAAAAAAAACTTAGGATTTCAACCTTGTAAGATTATTTGGTTTTAGACCGGCATGACCTCAAATTTCAAAATTTAATGTACTTCCGTCCTCTGCCATTTAAGCAAAATTTGGTTTATTGCATGTCATATCGTCTATTTTATACAATCAAAAGTCACGAATGTTCAAAACTAAAGATTAATCTTCAAATTACAAGGTTGAAATCCAAAGTATTTTTTATAGGGGGTGAACCAAAACTCGATCAAATGGCAAAGGATAATTGTGGGGTGATATGGACACTAACTTTCTAACACTTTCACTAACACCACTCACTTTCTTATTGACTGAAATTCACATGGATACCATAACACACTTTAGAAGTTGGTCATGCATAAAATGGTGAGCTCTACATAAATATACTCAATAGAATAGCGAGTGTTAGATAAAATGCTAGATAGAAAGTGTTTTTAACATTTCTCTTTATATTTACCCTATTGAAGAGAGCGCATAATAATAGTTTATGACATACATACATATATATAATGTGTTTATTTAATCAATTATATTTTTGTGTGCATTGGTTAATGTTGTTAGGGAGGCTGGTTGGGATGGAAAGTTAGTGAATGAATCATATAAATGGGTGGAGAGAGTGGTGGCTTTTCGGCCCTCTATGCGTCAATGGCAATCAGCAGTTAGAGATGGATTATTGGAAGTAGGTGTGTTGCCTTACAATGGCTTTACTTATGATCACATTCATGGGACTAAGGTTGGAGGTACAATCTTTGACCATAATGGTCATAGACACACTGCTGCTGATCTTTTGGAATATGCTAACACCAACACAATCACTCTTCTTTTGCATGCCACCGTTCATAGGATCTTGTTTACAACACATAAAGGTTTTCATCTTATAATTCTTCTTCTGTTCTTCATATATATATATATATATATATAAATCATTTCATGGATCCAAAAAAATAAGCAATGTGCATTCTTTTACTAGTAAATGAATATTCCATTCTTCCATATTATAAGAGTCCAGAAATTTAGTTTTTCAAATTTGCAAAATAGTAAGTTAGTCTCTTAAAATAAAGAAAGTCAATAATTTAGTTCCTTCACCAAGATATCTCTTAAATTTGCTAAATTTTAACAATGATTAAATTGACTAACGGTTCATTTTAAGAGACTAAATTGCAATTTCTCGAATTCGAATGACTAAATATGAGTACTAAAATGTTAATTTCCTCACTCTTTTCCCATTTATTTTGGTGACTTGGTCCATGTAATAATTATTTTGTGAATGCATGGTGTATGATATTAAACAGAAAGATCAAATTCAAGGCCTGTTGCACATGGAGTTCTATACAAGGATGCACGAGGGACAGAACACAGGGCATACTTGAATCATGGGACTAAGAATGAGATCATAGTATCAGCTGGTGCACTAGGTAGCCCACAACTTCTGATGTTGAGTGGAATTGGAGCAGGACATCACCTTAGGGAACACAACATCAGTGTAGTGTTAGATCAACCTTTGGTAGGACAAGGAATGTCAGATAATCCAATGAACGCTGTTTATGTCCCGTCTCCTTCCCCCGTAGAGGTCTCCCTCATTTCAGTTGTTGGCATTACCAACTTCGGCAGCTACATTGAAGCCGTGAGCGGTGCAGCCTTCACCAGTAATGGAAGCGAGTTCACAATGTTTACTCCCAAGGTACATTTAACAATTTGTGTTCCATCTAAATCAATTCTTACAAACTAGTGCGATATGTCTTCGACTTATTAATACTTTTTCAAGACATGGTACATTTTCTTTTAGGAAGACATACTACATTTACTGCAAAGCTTTCAAAACAACATGCAATTGCACTTGCTAAGTTACACCCAACTCAATTTATTATGTAAAAGTTAAAATCCAAACCAAATAAACATCAATATGGCCTAGCTAACAAATAACAATATTACACTATTTTTGGGACCGACTCTCCTGCAATTAAGAAATCAACGTATTCATACAGCCGGACATTGGTAGCCGTTTGATCAAAATTGAACGGTCCATATTCAAGCACGATATTTTGATTTATAAAATAGAAATAAAATTTGTATTTTGTTGGAGCATCTGATCAAAATCATCATACAACTACCAACGTCACGAATACATGAATACAAGATCGTATCATATACCAGAATCTACATTCCTATTTTTATAAGTATAATGTTTGATGAAACAAAATTATTTTTAATTTACTCACAAATATTACAAATGCAGATTGGTCAATTCTCAAAGTTGCCACCAAAGCAAATGATTCTACAAGCCATAGCAAAAGCAATAGGGAGGATAGAAAGCCTAGACCAAGAAGCTTTAAGGGGTGGATTCATTCTGGAGAAAGTAATAGGTCCAATTTCAACAGGTCATTTGGAGCTCCGAAACACTGATCCAAATGATAACCCTTTGGTAACATTTAACTACTTCCAGGACCCAAGAGACTTGGAACGATGCATACAAGGCATGGGCACAATTGAGAAAATAATAGATTCAAATGCTTTTGCTCCATTTAGATACAATAACATATCATTTTCTATGTTACTTAACATGATTGCAAATGCACAAGTAAATTTATTGCCTAAGCACACAAATACTTCAATGTCTTTGGAACAATTTTGTAGAGACACTGTGATGACAATATGGCATTATCATGGTGGTTGTCAAGTTGGTAGGGTTGTTGATAATGATTATAAGGTTCTTGGTGTCGATGCATTGCGCGTAATCGACGGTTCTACCTTCAACTATTCTCCTGGAACTAATCCTCAAGCCACTCTCATGATGCTTGGAAGGTAAAATATATAGTTAGTCTATGCATATAAATTTAATTTGTGTGTTACAATGTGTGTACATTGGTGAAATTGTTCCTTAATCTTGTGATTTCATATATCTTATGGTACTTGAATTTTTTTATTAATTTGGTGTGCAGGTATATGGGAGTCAGAATATTGAGAGAGAGACTTGCTGCTGATGAAACCAATTAATATTGTATTGATAAATTTAATTTTTAGTATTTCTCTATTCATGTTCATCATTTGATGTCTAGCCACTAAGAAAATCCACTCTAGACTTGGATTATTTCAAGTTAATATTACTCCACAATGAATAAAATATTGTATCACGTTCATCGTATGCGAGTAAAAAAATACCATTAGATTAGGTGGTATATAGATCTTATTGTATGCTGAAACACCAAAACAAACATCTCTAGAAATTACACAATCAAAAGCTTATTCTCATAGAAAATTCTCCACCTAAAAGGAACAAAAATCCAATTCAAACTCAAATAAAAATAAATAAATGAAAATTAAAACTCATTAAAATAACGAGGATTGAATTAAAATTAACAAAACGAGAGTATGATTATCCAAGAACATTTAGATGAGATGATGTGAATCACTTCTAACTTAATCAAGTCCCTAGGTTCGAATCCAGCTTTCGTCATGCAGCAACGTTAAAAACAATTGAAGATTCAAGTATCGAAGGGTGAATATCTTCTTCTCAAGAAGAGATTTGATTTGCCACCGTAAATCTTTATCTTCTTCTTCTAAACCCTTAACTCCTTTAACTTTCTTAATCAATTGATTTAATTTAGGTTTGTGGATTTTTTTTTTTTTAGAGAATACTAGTTACAAACCCGTGCTTCGCACGGGTTGAATAACGTATTTTTTTTAAAATTTAGTTTCGAAGGAGAAATCTTATAAATTACGGAAAATTGTTGTTCTTTATAAATATGAAAATCAAAGCTGCGTAAATCAAAATTTTGCATCACAGAGTCTAAAACACTACATAACAAATAACATAACAACTATTATAATATCTTATTCCTTAAAGTTAACCCGAACGCAAAATTTAACCTAACTTCTTTGCTTAATTTTACTGTATTAACCCTATTTAATTTAATCAAAATGTTAATTGTTAGGGAAATCAAAATAAACAAATCGCTTCTAATTTTTCTCCTTAATTTTACTAAACAAATTATATTAACTCTAGATTTAATTTATGCAAAATGTCATCTCTTATTTATAAATGTTAACCCGTGACGCAATATTAACCCTAGATTTAACCTAATTTTTTCGTGTGACTTTACTATATTAACCCTAGATTTAATTTATGCAAAATGTCATATCTTATCTCTTATTTTTAAATGTTAACCCGTGACGCAATATTAACCTTAGATTTAACTTAATTTTTTCATGTGACTTTACTATATTAACCCTAGATTTAATTTATGCAAAATGTCATCTCTTATTTCTAAATGTTAACCTGTGATGCAATATTAATCCTAGATTTAACCTATTTTTTCGCGTGACTTTACTATATTAACCCTAGATTTAATTTATGCAAAATGTCATCTCTAACTTTAACCTAATTTTTCCCCCACACTTTTGCATTTAATGTTTATCTAAAGTAAAATAAAAGTATGTTCCCAATTATATGCTATTTTTTTTAAAGGAATAACCATTAACCCGTCTCGCTATACTTAACTTAATCTCTTACTTATAAATGTTAACCCGTCTTGCTATACTTAACCTATTTTATTTTATTTCTTAAAGTTAACCCGGACGCAAAATTTTGCCCTGGAATTAACCTAACTTCTTTGCTTAATTTTACTGTATTAATCCTATTTAATTAACCATGTTTAATTTGATCAAAATGTTAACGTTAATTGTTGGGGAAATCAAAATAAACAAATCACTCTTAATTTTTCTCTTTAATTTTACTAAACAAATTATATTAACCCTAGATTTAATTTATGCAAAATGGCATCTCTTATTTCTAAATGTTAACCTGTGACGCAATATTAGCCCGAGATTTAACCTAATTTTTTCGTGTGACTTTACTATATTAACCCTAGATTTAATTTATGCAAAATGTCATCTCTTATTTCTAAATGTTAACCGGTGATGCAATATTAACCCTAGATTTAACCTATTTGTTCTAAAAGTACTTTTTTTAGTAAGTACTTAATTGATATTGTGTTTGACCTAACTTCTCCTTAAAAATGTAGAGAAGTTTGAAAAATGTCGGGTCAAACGATACCTTAATCTTCCACAACGGCAATGTAGAAGCAACTGAATTTGGGAGAAAAAAATTGAAAAAGTTAAAAATTAAAAATTGAAAAATAATTAAAAGTTATTAAAAATATAAAAATTAGAAAATAATTAAAAAAATTGGTTAGGGGCAAAAATGGAAATTCATAGGTAACATTGAACAAAAAACTCAACCAATTAATAATTTACCAAATTGCCCCTTATAGGGGCAAAATGGTAAATTCAAGGGACATTACTTTTAATATAAGTATATAGACATATAAAATTTAGGTTTGTGCAAATTGTTTTTCAAAAAGCTAATTTTCTTATAGAATCGATAAAGGCCTAAAAAAGTTTAATTTTATTATAAATATGTTATATGATAATTTAAAACGGCTAATACTTTTTCCATCCTTTGAGTTTCTCGTGCACCCTCTTCGGATTCTAAAATCCGAAATGTCTAACGTGTTTTGGAGGGTTTTTGCCATTTTAAACTGTATGGTTCCCTTGTTGGGTTGGTAAAGGTCAAGCCCTGTACCCTCTTTGGCATAGATTCAACTCTTGGTTCTAGCAAAACCTAGATTTTTTTCTCCTAAAGCATTATGTAACACTTGGTAAAACCTTACCAAATGAAGATGTTGTTAACAAAGTTTTGTGATGTCTGGGTAAAGAACGACTACCTAAAGTTACCACCATCAAAGAATCACAAAATCTCAACACATTGGATGTAGCTGATCTCTTTAGAAAGTTGGATGAACATGGGCAAGAGCTCACAGACCTACCAAGCATGAAGATAGATTGAAGAAAAAGGAAAAGCACAAGTAAAAAGAGAAGGACATAGAAAAAAAGAGTATGCACTAAAATCCTCAACTCCAAAGCTAAGGAGGAAAAATAAACGGATAATGATTCCGATGAAGGTAACTCCTCAATTAATGAGGAGATAGAGTTATTTGTAAAAAGGAACAACAAATACATTCAATGTAAAGATGCACAACATAACACATAATTTTTTTAGTAATTAAGATCAAAATAAACTTTTTTATAATGTCTTATATTGTTTTCTATTATTGTGGATTGTTTTTTAAAAAATAAAAAAAAAACAAATGGAACTATTATTAATGATGAAAATTATTACGGTACACAATATGGGTTGGTATTTCTTCCATCCACACTTTATTGGCATACCTAGCTAACATATAGGCTTACATATTATTTTACCTCCTTATCCATCTAAACACTACAACCTCTAACCCACATTTCAGGTTCTTAATACTTAAAATAACATTGACAATGTATGTTCTAGGGTTATTTGTATGGATCGTTTACCGGACTCAACACTTTCTTACAATCACTTTTTTCAATGTGTTTAACTAAAAATTTTATTGATAATTTAGATAACATTATAAAAATGATAAAACAGTTCAAATAAATGAAAAATAAAATTGAAATAAAAAAACCACCGTAAAAATATGCATGCATTCCTTTTAGATATAATATACATACATTTTTTTTAAGGATAATATACATACATTTTTTTTTGGAGAGAAAGTATACATACATTTTGAAATGCCTTTTTTGCTTATTTATTTTTGTAACATATGTTATCTTTGTCTTGATATATATTCTCACTTCATCCCGATATATAGGTGCAATAAATTAAGCATTACAAGGACCATGGGGGAGATAAATTAGTTCATCACAAAGTCTGCATTTTCTTGAACCACTGTGGGCCATACATGCAATTCTTCGTTTCAACTACTCATCATAACATTAGTTTTAATTTATGCAACAAAAGAGCAAGTAATCTTTATTTTATTTTTGAGTAAAGTAAGTAATCTTTTTATGTTAGTCAAAGTTATAGCCGCTGGTATCGTTAGGCTTTGCACATTATATAATCATCACAAAAAGAAGGGTTGGTATGTGTCACTACAACATACTCTACCATATATATTCCATTTACAAGGACTATCATATTTGAAGTCATAAGCTCTAAAATGAGTGTTTTGCTATGGAGGTTAATTCTTCTTTTTCTTGTTGGGATTGTCTTCTCTCCTAAACATTGTGTATCTATAAAAGGTAATAAATTTTTTTTTTTGAAGGAATAGTAATATATTTTGTTTACCTCTATTTTGCTCGGTAACTAGCTAATTGCAGCTAAATAAGATTGTCAAATTGGTAACAATGTTGTAATAACTAATGTGGATTATAATTATTGAGTATGATTGAATCTGCGTGCATTATAACAAAGGGAACCACTTCGAAATATCCTACTTATAATTAATGAGAAAAATCTCTCAAAAAAAAAAATTAATGAGAAAAAAAGAAGAAGCAAAGTAGCATGGTTATATTATATTTATATCTAGGGTCGATCCAAACATAAGACGGTCCAAATTCTAAAGATCTTTTAGGCCTCCAAACGAATTTTACTGTACAAATATTAAATATGAAAGTTGAAAATTCTATACGATGACAATGTAGCTCAACTGGTCCAGCAACTATCTCTTCTTGACTAGGTTGCAAGATCAAATTTGACTATTTGAGTGACAACTTCTTTTTTGTACAGAAAAACTTCATTTTAATATTCAATTTAAACCTTAAAATTTGCTAGATCCCTAGCTCAAACCATTTGATATCTAATGACTAATCCTCAATTTCTCAATTTGGACAAACCAAACATATATTAATCAACCTATAGAACATTACCTAGGGTTTTATTTTATTTACCAATAAATAAATGTTGCTAGCAATTGGAAAAGGTGTAAAACTAATAAAAAAAATCATGATTATATACAGATACAGGTAGAAAATACAGTTTTATGCAAGATGCAACTTCAGCACCAATCATATCCTTCTATGATTACATCATAATTGGTGGTGGCACTGCAGGGTGTCCTTTGGCTGCAACACTGTCCAAAAATCATAGGGTTTTGGTGCTTGAACGTGGTGGATCACCTTATGGGAATCCAAACATAACCAATTTAAGTGCCTTTGGTGTTGCACTTTCTGATCCATCTCCTTCCTCTCCTGCTCAACGATTCATTTCTGAAGATGGTGTTATTAATTCAAGAGCTCGTGTTCTAGGTGGTGGAAGTTGTTTGAATGCCGGCTTCTATACTCGTGCAAGCCCTCGCTACGTAAGGTATGTAACACAAAAATAAACCATTCTCTCAAGACGGTCAGGAGTAAGTCTACTATGGTCACAACTCTAGATCTAATGATTTATACCTACATATAAAGTTGATAGTAAGTTTTGGTTTAGTCCTTTTTTTTTCTTTTAATTTATTGCTTATTAAACTATTTATGTACAAATATCATTTGTTTTGGGTCAAGTAATGTCATGATTTTCTATCTGATTAAACTTTTTAAATAATGCATAAAACTTTGTAACTTTTATTTTTATTTTTATAGAGAAATTCATGGTATACTTGTATAAATAAGAATTATATTTATTCACACGATGAATGTTAAGATGGTCTTTTTTTAACACTCTTTCTAACACTTACTCATTTAATATATAAAATCAATGAGGGTGTAAGGCTTTGCAAATGAGTCACATATAAAGTCGTAGGACCTAAATTGATTTTACCAATAAAAAAGTAAATGTCGGAGAAAGTGTTAAAAATCAAGTATCATCTTATTGACATATAGCTTATAGATTAAATATCTTATATAAGAACCACTTGTACAAAGTATTTAAGAGACTTTGTGTAAAAAATAATATTTAAGAAACTCAAGAGCACTTAAAAGAGATAGGAGTGTCAAATTCAAATTCAAGAAACACAACACCAACATTAAAACTCTAGGTAATAAAGTGTGTTGTCTATATAGTGCTATCCAACTCAAAAGATTGCGATTCTCAATTTACACAAAAAGAAAAGTGTTGAAGAGAGTCTATTAAAATAGTTTATGACATTTTGATAAAGCTGATTTTAAGCATGTATATTTTTGATGTTGTTAGTGAAGCTGAATGGGATGAAAAGTTAGTGGATGAATCATATAAATGGGTGGAGAGAGTGGTGGCTTTTCAGCCTCCTATGCGTCAATGGCAATCAGCAGTTAGAGATGGATTATTGGAAGTAGGTGTGTTGCCTTACAATGGCTTTACTTATGATCATATTCATGGGACTAAGGTTGGAGGTACAATCTTTGACCATAATGGTCATAGACACACTGCAGCTGATCTTTTGGAATATGCTAACACCAACACAATCACTCTTCTTTTGCATGCCACCGTTCATAGAATCTTGTTTACAAAAAGCAAAGGTTTTCATTCTAATTCTACATCATATGATTTGATTCATTTCATGCACAAAAAAAAAATGCAATGTGCATTCTTTTACTAGCAAATGAATATTTTAGTTTTCGAAATTGTAAGATGTAGGGTAATTTAGTTATTCAAATTGACAAATTGATAAATCGGTATATTAAATTAAAGAAAATCAATCAATTTAATTCCTCCATTAAGATATCTTGTTTTTAAACATAAATGACAACTAAAGAAAAACATAAATATTGATTTGAATAGTGTCATGTTATGATGAAGGTAACATTGTGAATTATATTTAGTGGTCCATCACGGTGAACTTAAAAATAACCATCTATTTAATAATATATTTTTTTAATATTGACTATTTTTTAGTTCACTTTGATGGACCAATAAATATACTTCACCATGTTTTTTTTTAAAGAGAATATACTTCACCATGTTGTCCCGTGCTTAGTTGGCGGAAACATTGAATTATATATACAGTGGTTGAAGTTTGAAATTCTAATTTTCCATTTATTCACCTTAAAAGGTACAATTCAAGCCACTAAACTACTTGACCGAAAAAAAAACTTCACTTGCCGCTTGTTATATCAATATAAATATAGAACCTTTAAAATTATAGTGCTAAATTTGAAAAATGATTAAATTGACTAGTTCTATTCAATTGAAAGACTAAATTGCCATTTCACAAATTGGAATGACTAAATTGAATGAATCTTTAACTTTGAAGTACTAGCATGCTAATTTACTCATACTTTTTTTTTTTTTTGAGCAAAATTTACTCATACTTTTAATATTTATTTTGTTGTCTCGGTCCATTTAATGATGATTATGTGAATACATTGTGCATGATATCAAACAGGTGGATTAAGTTCAAAGCCAATTGCACATGGAGTTCTATACAAGGATGCACGAGGGACAGAACACAGGGCATACTTGAATCATGGGACTAAGAATGAGATCATAGTATCAGCTGGTGCACTAGGTAGCCCACAACTTCTGATGTTGAGTGGAATTGGAGCAGCACATCACCTTAAGCAACATAACATCAGTGTAGTGTTACATCAACCATTTGTAGGACAAGGAATGTCAGATAACCCAATGAACTCTGTTTATGTCCCATCTCCTTCTCCGGTAGAGGTTTCCCTCATTTCTGTTGTTGGCATTACCAGCTTTGGCAGCTATATTGAAGCCGCTAGCGGCGCAACATTCACCGGTTCTCAAAGAGACTTCGGAATGTTTTCTCCCGAGGTACATTTTAAAATTTGTGTTCGATCTAAATCAATTCTTACAAACTAGTGCGATATGTCTTTGACCTATGACTTACTTTTTAAAGACATGTTACATCTAATCTAATGTGAGACTTTCAAAACCACATGGAATTTCATCCGGTTAAGTTTCATCCACGTCAATTTATTATTTAGAAGTTAACATCAAAACCAAATAAACAATATGGTATGGTATGGCATGACCTAGCTAACAAATAGCAAATATTACAAAAATATTTTTCAAACCCGACTCCCCTGCAATTAAGGAATCCATGCATTCATGCAGTCGGACGGTAGTCGTTTGATCAAAATTGAACAAGTCATATTCAATCGCGATATTTTCTATCGGTAAAATAAAAATCTGTATTTTTATGGAGCATCCGATCATGGTCATCAGATTGTCAACATTGTCACGAATGTGAGATCCCATAGTCCGCCTTCATATATTTCTAAGTATAAATATTGATGTTATTTTTAATTTGCTCACAAATATTACAAATGCAGATTGGTCAATTCTCAAAGTTGCCACCAAAGCAAAGGACCCCAGAAGCCATAGCAAAAGCAATAGAGAGGATGGAGAGCCTGGACCAAGAAGCATTCAGGGGTGGATTCATTCTAGAAAAAATCTTGGGGCCAATTTCAACGGGTCATTTGGAGCTCCGAAACACCGATCCAAATGAGAACCCTTTGGTAACATTTAACTACTTCCAAGACCCAAGAGACTTAGAAAGATGCATACAAGGCATGAACACAATTGAGAAAATAATAGATTCAAAGGCATTTTCTCCATTTAAATACACAAACATGTCAGTTTCTATGCTACTTAACATGACAGCAAATTCACCAGTAAATTTATTGCCTAAACACACAAATACTTCAATGTCTTTGGAACAATTTTGTAGAGACACTGTGATGACTATATGGCATTATCATGGTGGTTGTCAAGTTGGTAGGGTTGTTGATAGTGATTATAAGGTTGCTGGTGTCCACGCATTGCGCGTAATCGACGGTTCTACCTTTAATCATTCTCCTGGAACTAATCCTCAAGCCACTGTTATGATGCTTGGAAGGTAAAATATACAGTTAGTATATGCATATGAATTTCATTTGTGTGTGACAATGTGTGTACATTGTTGAAATTGCTCCTTTATCTTGTGTTTTCAGATATCTTATGGTACTTGATTTTTTATTAATTTGGAGTGCAGGTATATGGGAGTCAAAATATTGAGAGAGAGATTTGCTGATGATGAAACCACTTAATATTGTATAAATAAATTTAACATATGATTTTTATCTATTGATGTTCATTAATTGATGTATGGTCACTGAGAAAATCCACTCTAGACTTAGATTGTATCAAGTTATTATTACTCCATAATGAATATATACTACTGTATCTTTGTTCATTTGAATCCCGAAAAATTAATGAATTTTTTTGTTTTGTTTTATTTCAATTAGAATGGATGTAAGAGTACGAGATTTGTTTGGACTTGGGAGAATTATATACAGAGGGATTGCTTTGGAAGAAATTTTAAACGTTTTTCTTTCCTTAGTAAAAAGGGATCAACAATTTTCTCCGTTTATCCTTCATGACTCCAATGCATAATATATGATGCTAATTTGACAACACTAAGTCCTCCCTGAGTCCCATTTATTTCTTGGTATTACATCCCTGATCAAAACTATAATTACTATAGTTGAATTCAAGATCACAAGATAAAAGAAGCGCTAAAGAGTAATAATAAGGCAGTTGAGACAGACAACATACCTATTGAATTATGGAACAGTCTTGGAGACAGAGGTATTGGGTGGCTCACCCAGCTTTTCAACGAGATTATGAGGTCAAAACAAATATCAGATGACTGGAGAAGAATCACTTTATTGCCAATCTTTAAGAACAAGGAAGATATACAAAATTGCACAAGTTATAGCGGTACCTAATTGATCAAAAGGACTTGCATTTAGTTTCCATTAATTTCGAGAATACATATGATAGAGTGCTTAGAGAGATTTTGTGGAAAGCCCTCGAGAAGAAAGATGTTAGGGTGGCCTATATTGAGCAATCAAGGATATGTATGAGGGGTCTCGACTAAGGGCAGACCCTAAGCATAAGCCAGGGGTGCAACGGCCTAGGGCCTAATTTTTTTTTGTACGGAGGGGGCGTATATAGTAAAGCTTCATTTTACGGGAGTGTATATAATAAAACGTATAAAAAGGCCCCAACAAACTTAAGTCCAGCAACTCTTCTTGTTTTTTGTTTTTTTTTGCAAATCTACTTCAAAAGACTCCAAACCCTAAAAAACTTAAGTTCAACTAACCTCTATTTTTATTTTATTTTTTGGAATTTCTTTTATCACCCTACTCACTTCTCAAATGTCTTCAAATTGATCATTTTTTCCATTTTGATTTTATAATTCAAAGCTTTTTTGTTGTATTTGAGATTTTATAATCTGAATTGTGATTAACTAGTTTTTTTAAAACAGTGACAAAACAAACTATTAAAATGACATAATTAAAAATGACAATTAAAGAGACATAATACAAATTATCAAGAATTGAACACATTATATTATTTGATCAAGAATTCATAATATATTTAAATTAACATAATATTTATTACAACAAATTATTTGATCAAGAATCAAGTATTTTTTTATTGTTGTTTATTTGACAAATACTTTTGTGAAAAATATATTTGAGGTATCAAAGACATTTTAAATAATTTTGCATTTCAAAATGCTCGAAGAAACCACAATCTTATGACTTTCCGATAAAAGTGAAGTTTTTTTTTTTTTTTTTTGTAAAACAATTGTAGATTCTCAATGGTGATCTACATATTCTAGTTATATTCCTATATATCGTTTTACTTAGCTTTGTTGGGTTTGGTTTGACCCCCCAACTTTTTTTGTTTTGTTATTCTTTATTATTTATAATACAAAGGATGAGGTGTTTTTGGCACACAATGTTTTGGGATGCAGCATAGTTGAGATTTCAAAACATTTTATTATGGTAACTTGGGGTAACAATATAGTTTAGAATTCAACCGCCATAATTAATGTGTGTCGCATTCATCGATTACCAGAGGAAAAAAAGTTATGAGGTATTATTTAAGGGACCCTTTTCTCAAACTTAGCCTAAGGCCCATAAAATAATAGGAACGACCATGTCGACTAGTATGATGACGGAAGGTGGAGACACATAAGATTTTCCTATAACAGTAGGATTGCACAAAGGTTCAACATACCATAATTTTGGATGTACTTACAGAACACATCCAAAAGCGAGCACCAAGATGTATGCGTTTTGCATATGATATAGTCATACTTAAAGAGTCGAAGGAAGAATTAAATGGGAGGTTGGAGACAAGTCTTAGAAACATATGACTTTCGCTTGAGTAGAAGCAAGATAAAGTATATATAATGTATAGCAAGAGGAGAAGCGTTTCTATCGTAGAGGTGAAAGTTAGAGATCATATCTCAGCACAAGTTACATGGTTTAAATATCTTGGGTTTATAGTACAAAATGACATATAAGGGGATATAAACCATCAAATTCAAGTTGGGTGGTTGAAATGGATGAGAGCCTTAGGTGTTTTATGTGATGTGAAAATACCGCTTAAGTTGAAGGAAATTTTTATCGAACAACGGTAAGACCGACGATGTTGTACGGGACAAAATGTTGGACGGTAAATAACCAACACGAACATTAAGTAAGTGTGACAGAGACGAGGATGTTACGTTGGATGTGTTATAAAACTAGATGAGATAAAATTAAAAATGACGACATTATAGAGAGTTGGGGTAACACCTATATTAGAAAAGATGCTAGAAACTAGACTTAGGTTGTTTGAGTTGTAGTAAAGAAAGCAGACAAGGTGGAGGGGCATAGATCACTAAAGGTAAGGCAGACCTAAAAAAAATACAAGAGAAACTGTTATGGATGATCTAAAGGTAAATGAGTTGCAAAAAGACAAGATTTTTGATGGAAAACTATAATATTGTTTGATTCATGTAATCGACCTCACTTAATAGAATAATGTTTGGTTGGTGTTGTATGATAAAGAAATACTCCCTCCGGTCCTTTATACAAGAAACATAGACATAAAACATCAAGATCAAGGAAATACATTGAAAATAGTAATCTTCATTTAATACACTTCTACATTTAAAAAAAAAAAATCCATGTATACCCCTAAATTAAATCCTCTTTATTCCACTAACTTATTTACTTTTAATTTTCACTCTCATAATAAATAAGGGCACAAATGAAATTTAGCTTCAAACATACTTGAAACTTGGTCAATCTTCTTATAAAAAGGACAAAAAAAAAATCTCACTTTTGTTTCTAATAAAAAGGACCGGAGGGATTACATTAAATTTCATCAGTATGGTAAAATGACATATAATTTATTGCAATTGTTTTCTTCTAAAATGTCCAATAATAAATTATTGAGTGAATGGTGATCACAAAAAATAATAATATTGAGGGAGTAAAAAAAACTCAATTATTTGGTTCTAATAAAAAATGCACGAGGAACAAATCATAACCTAACTAACACCAAATAAAAATAGTCAAATACAGGCTTCTGCGCTGCACTCGTGGGGTCAACATACACAAGCCATATGACGTTCGTGCAAAGCGAGGGAAAAATATAGTCATTTAATGACTTCAATCAAATTCTATAAGGTTTTGTTATTGGCAACGTGAACCGCGAGGCACCCAAAATTATTACCAGTACTACTACTTTTTTTTTGAAGGAAAATTTCCAGTACTATACTTCAATAGCGACAACAATAGCTACAACTTGTCAAAAAAATAAAATAATATTTCGTCTGTCCTTGTATGATGCTTTGGGCATTTCACACATATTAAGAAATGTAATTAATACTGTATAGGAAAGAGATATTATGAGTTGTTTTACAAAATTATCCTTAAATATGATAATCGTCCCTGTAATTTAGGTCAGTTTTGATTTTCGTCTCTGTAAAAAAAACTTTGAAATACATCCCTGTAAAAAAAAATTGTTTGAAAAAGGTCTCTGGCCCCACTTCATGTCTGACTTGGCATGTTATTCGCCACACGGCAGTCCACGTAATTAAAAAAATTAAAATTCTGAAAATTATTTTTTTAATTTAAAAATCATAAAATATTTCCAAAAAAATCTGAAAATACTTTTCTGAAAAAAAAACTTTGAAAATTAAAATTTTCAAAAACTTAATTTTTTGACATAAAAACTATTAAAATTTAAAAAATTGAAAAAAAAATGTGAAAATTAAATTTTTGAAAATTATATATTAAATTCTTTTCGAAAATAAAGTCAATTATATTTTCAAAAGTTATAAATTTAAAATTTTTGAAAATAAATTATAATTAAAAAAAATTCTAATTTCTTGTTCTTTTACGAAAATTTAAATTTAAATTTTTTTTTCTTCAGAAATTTCTGAATATATATTATTTTGCAAAAAAAAAAAAAAATTTTGAAAATTATACAAAAAAATTATTTTCAGACTTTTTAATTTATTTTTTTATTTTAAAAACAATTTTCAGAATTTAATTTTTTAAAAAAATTTAATATTATGTGGCACACCACGTGGCAAAGGTTGCACAGTCAACAATTGCCACGTGGCCAAATCAGCTAAATAGTGGGGCCAAAGACCTTTTTCAAACAATTTTTTTTTACAGGGATGTATTTCAAAGTTTTTTTTTTTTTACAGGGACGAAAATTAAAACTGGACCAAATTACATGGACGATTATCATATTTAAGCCTAAATGATATGAGAAAAATAAATGAAAGAATTGAAAGAAGAATGAGTAATAAATAGTTAAGGATATAATAGAAAAAGTAACATTAATGTTTAATTGGTATCGTAAAGTGACATACAATTTAGGCTAAATATTTTTTTTAAAATGACATATAATTTGGAACGAAAGGAGTAAATAACTACAAATTTTTTGTGTTTGTGGACAGCGGACAGTTACGATGACTGCAACTTCAAAATATAAATTTAAAGCTATAGTAAAGTATCAGACAAATATATACTCTTTTTGGTTTCTATTACAAGAGAACATTCAACTTTTATAATCATTTAATAAATGATGTATATAATTTATACTTTCTAATAGTATGTGTATTTTGTTTTTGACAAATTATACATGAGTACTTTAAAGCCAAAGATTATCTCTACTTATCTTATAAACTCATGTTTATGTCTTGTCTCGTTTAATAATATGAGACTCTCAACACTCCATCTCAAAGGATGAACCAGTCAATAATTAAATTGTTAGCAAGGCTAAAAATTATACTAAAAATAACAAATAATTTGGATAGAACTCAATCATCTACAATAATTTTTCCACGTCAAAAGCTGCAAATGATGATGCTGAACTCAAACATGCAATACATCGTAAAAGTTCAATATATATATATTTGTGAAAAGTTCAATATTCTCTTTATCAAACTTAACATTGAACTATCGTCACACCATGCCTTAACGTAGGTCCGTCCATGCCCCTCTCCAGGGGCAGACCTGGATTCACAATTTCAATGAGGCACAATTTTTTGTAGGTCTACTACTAGCTTTGTCTCCAACGGTGGCGTAGTTGAAAAGCTAAAACGGGCACAACAAGGTTTAAACTCAGGTTCATCACTTAAAAAACACGCACCTTTACCACTCTACTAGACCATACACATGTGATTCATTTACAAAGATTGATTTATGTAATATAACAATTAGCTAAAAAAAAAAAAAAAGGGTCTGGGCTGGTACGACACTTGCCACACTGGGCCTAGTTCATGTCCGCCCCTTCCCCTCACGTCCCAAGATTAGATAGCACAAATTTGAGTGGTCCAATAGTAGAAATTAGATAACAAACGAGCCTACAAATCTTAGATAATCTCTAATATCATTTTAAAATTTAATTTGAGTCTAACTCCATCTTACAAACCAACATATAAGATTGTATATTGTATCCTACCTATAAACTCATGCCTTGTCTCATCAAGTGTGGTAAAAAAAAATAATCCTCTAATCACTATTATAAGCAAAAATTAACATTTTAGATTCATTCAATAAATGATGTATGTAGTCTATAATAAAGATCATATACATCATTAATTGAATGAATCTAAAATGTAAATTTTCACTTATAATAGTGATCGAAATGTGTAGATGTTATACCAACAAATACGCAAAGTATATGTGTAACACTGTACTAGCCTTAATGTTCTGAATCCAAGGTATTCCTCGCGAAAGCTATGAACTGTATTTGGCTTTTGCTTAGGAATTTAGATGACCAATTTGTTGATTTTCATTTTATGATTTTGGACAAGTAATAATTAATTTTCGATATATATATATAA
This sequence comes from Medicago truncatula, assembly GCF_003473485.1. NCBI lineage: Eukaryota > Viridiplantae > Streptophyta > Magnoliopsida > Fabales > Fabaceae > Medicago > Medicago truncatula. The sequence continues at coordinate 3,116,492 of NC_053046.1, forward strand.
AGTTATTCAACAATTCTTTTTGTTTTAGATAGATAAAATGATAAATAATCATCAAAATTGACACACACAATTGAGAGAGTTAAGTTCGAACCTCAAACACAACATAACTTTACAATTTTAATAATTTTGTCAGTTGAGCTGTGACTTATGAACAATTAGTCAACAATCGTAACTTGAATTATTTTTTTTTAAATTACTTAATTTCCCTAATTTATATATTTCTAAAAAAAACTATCCGAATGAAGACAAGACAAATTAAGGTGCACACTAAGGCATGAACAATCGTGTGATGGTAATTAAAAGTCATGTCACAGTAGAGAGCTCCATTACTTACGGGTTAATTTTAATTTAAGTGCATCACGCTCTAACCTAAGCTTGCCCTCAAGTCAATTAACTTGGAGTCTTGAATTGCATGTAAATTTTCCAAATATAGCAATCTACACATTAAAAACGAAATTAAATACCAGTACTATTATTTATCGTCGGTCTAAAGTTGGCAGCCAGTCATGTCTATTTTGCTTAATTAATTTATCAATCTTCAAAGAATACCAATATAAAATGCAAATTAATGCTATATATATGTATGTATGTATGTGGATTTATATGGCGTCATTTTTGTTTATTTTATCACTTTTTTTTTTTGTTTTTAAAATCAAAAATATATTATTTACCTAAAATAAGAGCTTCTTTTTAGGGACCTAAAATAAGAGCTTGGCAAGTGATCAAGGGCTGTACCATTTTATTGTTAATCACTTATATGTGTTAGACACTCGTTTAAATAAATGAAGGGTGATGTTAACCGGTGTCTCTGGGGCACTGGTTAAGGAACCTTTAAAAAGAAAATTTTAATTTAAAAGTAATATTTTTTAAACTTTTAATGAGTTGATTGCACAACTCCAACATGATGTTGCAATATTTGCTTCCTTAACAAGTGCCCGAAGACATCGGTTAACATTTTGCATAAATAAATAATATAATAAATTGGGAAGCATGGAACACGAGTACGGCTATGGGGCAAGTCCCACAAAGTAACGGCACATGACATGTATGATATTAAATGAACTTTTCATTGTCTATAATATAGCCCTTATTCAGCAGGTCATGTGGTAGCTGTTTGAGATTCACTCCTTTTCTGTTCTACAGAATCTTTTTATATTCACTTGTTAAATATATATAAAAAGACTATCATTCAGTCAATTATAGATCATATGTATGTGTCCGGACAATAATCACGTGTTTAACAAATCTAAAATACCAATTGTTTAGAAGGAATTTATAAAATAATTTATTTGTAATAAAATGAATTATTGATTAGTATTTTGTATTCTATAATCTATATATATATATATATATTTTTTTTTCTTCAGGTAATCTAGTGGCTAGAATTCACTTTATAAAGTAAATAAATGGGGTGTTCGGGGTTCGAACCCCGACTCCTACATATAACAATGCATTGTCCCTGCCAACTGAGCTATGCTTACGGGGACTATAATCTATATTCTATAATGATAATAAATACGTATAAAGTATACTATTGATTTTGTTTAGACATAGTAAAGTAAAAAAACCAAAGGAATGGCGTGTAATTTTTTTGATTTTAAAGGGTTTAATAGTTGAACCCTCACACACTAAAATACTAAGTTGAGAATTGTGGACTAGTAAGATAAAGAGATTAACGGCTAAATCACATGTCAATGCAATAATTAACAATTTGAGATGTTACTTTCCCTCAATTTTTTTACTCAAGATCAGCTGTTTATAAGTGAGTAAATTTGATTTTATCCTATCCAAACACAATTCGATACATGATGAAACACATAGGAGAGAAATCCTAGGATTAACATACTATTATAAGAAGAGTGAAAACATATGAAAAGATGAGAGATTAAATATTTCCCTAATTGAAGCATTTCCTGAGGGCGTAGATAGGTGTATGGCTGGGTTTTTAAAATTATAATGATAGTAGCTATTTAACCATAGAGCTCAACTTAGCATAATGGTTTGAGTAGTTAGTTATTAGACTTGGTGCCCTATCCAACTCAGAAACATATTTTACACAATAAATTTCATTTCTACATTTTATTTTATCATATTTATATTTGGTCCAATCGATAAAAAAACCTAAATTATGACGCCACGTATGAAGAAAAAAACTTCCTTTGTAAAATCACCCCTTTCACTCATTACATTTTTTTAAAAGATATATTTGTTAAATGAGTTTGGTACTCAAAATATGAGAGTGTCTAACACATATACGTCCAACGATCCAAAAGTCTTGATAATTTGAGATTTCAATAAAATTCAATGTTCGCCTTCACGTTTAGCGTAAGTCCTTAGTCCAATATCACATTATTGACTTTGAATCTAACTCATTAAATTTAGCTCAAAAGATTATGGTGTCTAACCATATACTCCATCCGTTCCTATATATAAACACCCTTTTATTAGAGGTAAAGGGTGCTTATATATAGGGACGAAGAGAGTATATACTCTAACCATGATAATGTTGGATTCTAATACAACTTAAACAATATTCACTCCGTCTCAAATTATAAGTAAAAAAATAATAAAAAAAATTCACACCTATTATTAAGAAAACTAAAAATAATATTTTGTAGTATAATTTATTGTGTTATCCATGAAATAAGTTTCAAGAAAAATGAAAAAACAATTTTCATTGGTTATTAATTATAGAAAATGAAAGGGAGGGCAAAATGAATGCAATTTACATTTAATTTCTCTTTAAAAAATATAATTTTTTGAAATGACATAATTAAATATGATAAAAGTTAGATTTTTTTTTTATAATTTGAAACAATGGAAATGAGTTATTTTTTCCTCTTAATGCATTAAAGCAAATTTGAATCAATGAAAAAAAAAATAGAATGCTTCATAGTTGCCAACACAGAGACCCCCTTTGAGAGAAACATAAATTCTTAATTTTACTGAACATATCTCAATTAGCCACGATCGATTAAATACTTTATTGAGATATAAAAATGAAGTTATTTTATCAAGTTAGGATTCTATCTATTTTGAAAAAATTAAGAAAATTACCCTTCAACGTAATATGGTAGTTGGTAGTTACTACCTTAATTTATTAATTAATAACAGAAAAGGACAAGGGTAGGTAGCCACGTTATACGTGGTATACCCTCGTGGTATATCACGCAAAATGGCAATCATTGGTAAATAAACACAAATAGAAAGGTCACTTCAGGTAGAAAAAATTGCCTTCTTTTGTATTTCTCGCGGAAATTCACATTTTTTCCATTTTTTTGTTCGTTTAAAACACAAACCAGCTGGCTTCGCTAATTCCTATCTCTAACTATCTCCTAAATACAATTTCATACTTCATAGTTTTACAAATATCAATTTAATCTCGACAAAAATTAAAACTCCAAATAATCTATAATATTTTAGACAAATTAATCTTTTAATATTAAAAAAAAAAATTGGATTTATTTTTGTATGAAAAAAAAAAAAACTAAACTTGATTGGTAATTACAAGAATGATAACATGTATAATATTTTGTTTATATTGTTATGGTGGGTGTATTTATTTATTTATTTATATATAAATAGAGGTAAAGTTGGCTAAACACTACATGTGATTAACAAACAAACAAACAAACACCTTGGCAACTCTCTCTTATTCATTGATTGATTCGAACAAGAGAAAGAAAGAAAGAAAGAGGAGTTTTTGAATTGAATCAAGAAATGGCACCAGCAGCAGCAAACAACGTTGGAATTCTTGCTCTTGACATCTACTTCCCTCCTAACTGCGTTCAACAGGTAACACCGCTTCTTAATTCTTTTCATCATTTCATTCCAAGATTCATTAACCTAATCATTCAATTAATGATTAGTGATGTTAATTGAAATTACTTTAACCTCTTTTTTTTTAATTTTGTTTTTGTTTTTGATGCAGGAAGCATTGGAGGCTCATGATGGTGCTAGTAAAGGGAAATATACAATTGGACTTGGACAAGATTGCATGTCATTTTGCTCTGATGTTGAAGATGTCATCTCAATGAGGTTTCTTTCTTTCTTTATGATGATGATGTTGAACCATTTAAAACCTTGTCATGGTGTAGTTTTAGTGTTTTATTACCATCTTTTGTGAGACAAAACTGCTGTCTGTATGTGTGTTTAATCTTGTAACTGATTATCATTTTCCTAATCTTATTTCTTGTTGATTATTATTTCATCTGCAGTTTGACAGTGGTTTCTACACTTCTTCAGAAGTATGAGATCGATCCTAAACAGATAGGTCGTCTTGAAGTAGGCAGTGAAACTGTTATCGACAAAAGCAAATCCATCAAGTCATTCTTGATGCAGATATTTGAGGTAGACTGATTATTGTTTAAATGTCAATTTAAGTACCTATTTGCATGGTGATTAAACCTTAGTTTCGAGTATTTAAACTTGGATTGCATGCTCTTTAGCAGTCAATCTTGTGTATATCAAACAGAGCTTGCAGCTAAAGCGACATATTGTTAGCTGTGCAGTATGCTCTTTTCATCCTGATGCTATAACCTTAGTAATAGCGACGAGTGACTGTTTTCATGTAAAGTTATTAATTAATTTTTTCACTCTCTGATATAATATAGGATGTGGTTGGTGTTAATAATCAGATCGGATTGATTCTGTTTGTCTTGTTATTTTCTTGATCAAACAGTTTTTCTACATAGCTTTCTAATACAATATTTATTTATTTATTTATTTGTTTGGTACAAACAGAAATATGGAAATACTGACATTGAAGGTGTTGATTCAACTAATGCTTGCTATGGAGGAACTGCCGCTTTGTTCAATTGTGTCAATTGGGTGGAGAGCAATTCATGGGATGGACGTTATGGACTTGTCGTCTGCACTGACAGCGCAGTAAGATAGTTTCCTAATTATATGTTGCCTCTAGACCATATTCAGTAATAATAAACCTTGTTTCCTTATATGTGATTAAAAGAACACTACAAGTTCTGAACTAAAAAAATTCATGTCTTGGATTCTGTCACAATGTTGGGGAGTTGATCAATCAATGCTTACTTTCTCAGGTCTATGCTGAAGGTCCTGCTCGACCTACCGGAGGAGCTGCTGCTATTGCTATGCTAATTGGTCCTGATGCCCCTATTTCTTTTGAAAGCAAATTGAGGGGAAGTCATATGGCTCATGTTTATGATTTTTACAAACCTGACCTTGCTAGTGAATATCCGGTAAGCTTTTCAATCCATTTTCATTGTTGTCACTTGTCAGAACATTTTACTTTGGGATCATATAATTTGAAAAATAAATTCCAATCGTTTTTCCCTTGTGATGATCAAAGCATTCTTACAACTTTAATTTGGCTTTGATATGCCATGAAAGATAAAATTGTTGTTCATGTCTGTTCTTTACTTCTACGTCATCCACATATAACATTTCAGGATACCAAGTCATTAAATCCACATTATTTTTGTGCTGTAGGTTGTCGACGGAAAGCTTTCACAAACATGTTACCTCATGGCTCTTGATACTTGCTTTAAAAATTTCTGTCAAAAGTAAGTCTCAAATCTCAATTTTGTTTCATACAAACTTATTTTTTATGTATAATATTAATTAACCAGGGGGTGGAATGAGTCAGCTCAAATAATCTAATATTTTTCTTTTGTTGATTCAACATTTTGCTGTCTTGATGCAAGTTGGGTCTGACCTGGCCTGGCCCTTATTGAAAATTTTATTATAAACTACAACTCATTTTCGAGTTCAGATTCTTAAATGAGGTTGTAAACTGGTGCCTGGCAATGTTTTCTTTGGTGAAAAATGTAGATTTTGTTCTACATTAGGACATTAATATTTTTAATGGCGCCGGCCAATGTTTAAATGGAAAGAGCTGAGTTCATGAGTGAAGGAATGAATTTGGGTCAAATGTGAAACTGAGCTTCTGTGCTGATTAGCATTCCACTTAGCGGTGGAAAAGTAATCTACTAAATAAATAAATCTAATAATATAATGGTGTTATTACGATATTAAAGCCTAAAGTATAATATAGCAATATATTTGTTAAAAATATTATTCTAATTCTGAATTAGCTTAAATCGACAACGGTTATATGTATTTGTGTATATCCTTATACCTTTTTCCATATTTGTACCAAGACTGATGTTGTCTTTAAAACATTTGCAATAACTTATTGACCAAATATCTAATTATGTTTTTGCAGATACGAGAAACACGAGGGAAAACAATTCTCTCTTTCTGATGCTGACTATTTTGTATTCCACTCTCCTTATAACAAGGTAGTTTAGACTTAAGCATTTAGTATCTAATATTGTAGCTGCCAATGATACTTAATAATGCTTATTCAATGGTACTTAATAATGCTCCCTGTATGTGTTCTATATATTTTTGTGTCCGACTTAAAAATGATATGGATGGTTGTAATTTAGTATTTGGGTTTGTATATTTCTTTTAATACTTTAACTTCTGCAGCTTGTGCAAAAAAGTTTTGCTCGTTTGGTCTTCAGTGACTTCTTGAGGAATCCCAGGTTCTCATCATTTATCCATCCTCTAGAAAACTTTTTAATTTTTTATTCAGTTAATGCATAGGTGGTTAAATATTGATTATGATTGTAGCTCTAAGGATGAGGTTACCAACGAAAAGCTTGGACCTTTTACAACTTTATCCGATGACGAGAGCTACCAAAGCCGGGATCTTGAAAAGGTATGTGATTCTATATAAGAAAAAACAATGTGAATTCAAATTAAAATATTCTGTTAAAATCAGACAGTAGAGAAAATATTTGCTGACAATGTACAATGTTTTTTATTTTGAAGGCATCGCAACAAGTTGCAAAGCCTCTATATGATGAGAAGGTACAACCATCTACTTTGATACCAAAGCAAGTTGGTAACATGTACACCGCGTCCATCTATGCAGCATTTGCATCCCTTCTTCACAACAAAAATAGTTCACTGGTAAATGTTCTGACCACTATCTATGACAAATATAGCTTTCTCGCTACCATGTTGCCTGTTTTCTAATAAATATTTACACCTTGAAATTTTCAGGAAGGTAAGAGGGTGATATTATTCTCATACGGAAGTGGCTTAACTGCCACAATGTTTTCCTTGCAATTACGTGAAACTAAACATCCATTTAGTTTGTCAAACATTGCCCGAGTGATGGATGTTGCTGAAAAGTTGAAGTCAAGACATGAGGTATTGATCCATAAACATCTAGTCAGATATGAAAGTATTCAACAAGTGTTCATAAGCTTTGATATTAAATTGAATATATAACTACAACAAATGTTTTAACAAATATTTTGACATACAATTGATATGTTTCTAAACGAACAGAGATACAGATTGGTGTTTGAAGTATTTTTTCTATTCCCTTTTAGTTGTGCTCCTTCAAAAAATTTGAAACCCTCAAAGATTTTGATAGTTTCTTTAAAATTTCCCAGAGTATGTCAATATGTTATAGAGTTTATTAAAATGCTGGAAGTGCTATGTTGTATAGTCTTTTGATGAATACATGCTTTTTCAATTGCAGTTTCCTCCACAGAAGTTCATTGAAACACTGAAGCTTATGGAACATAGGTATGGTGCCAAGGATTATGTAACAAGCAAGGACAGTAGCCTTTTGGCTCCAGGCACATTCTATCTCACCGAAGTTGATACCATGTATCGTAGATTCTATACAACGAAATCTAGTGAAAGCAATTTGACCCCTGCAGTTAACGGTTTGTCTGTCAATGGTCACTGATGGTTAGCATCTATGCACAAACAATAAATGGAATTAAGCTCCGCATTGAATGAAGTTGAAGGGTAGTCTTGTTTGTATTAGTATTGCAAGGGAAAGCAAATGTTTTCTGCAGTTGCTGTTGCTCAGTTCAAATATTGTATGAGTCAAAAAATTGTTCTAATATTGTATTTTACCCTTTAAAATGTTACTTTGAAGTCAGAAATTTATATTTTTAGGTTACTTGTTTCATTTTAATGATTAAAAAAATTCGAAAATATATGTTCATAATAGTGGTGAACCTCTAGAATACATCTCCAATGGCATAGTGATAGTGGTCAGTGGTCACAGCCTCACAGGAAGTCTGGCCATTCAACAAGTAAAGTGTCCTACCTTGAACCCACCCTTCTGCGCATTTAACTATCTTTGTAAGACTGTGCTTTCTCTTTCCTTCCATAGTTCCAAATAAAGCTTAAATGATTTTTTATTTTTCTTAAATCAAATTAGCCCATTCAAATCGGTACCAGAGAGAATTGAATATCTTGAGGAGCAGCATATTCTAAGATCCCAAGTTAACACCATTAAATCAATCTAAGTGGGTTCCGAATGAATAAAAAATAAATTTCTAATCATTAGATTATTTAATAAAAATAAACTTAATCTTATGAATATCAGAATACCATTTTTAAAATTTATTCATTACATCAGGAATACTCTAAATCAATATTAAATCAAGAGAGCATAACAAAATGCAAGCACTCACCCAACGCAAGAAGTTATTATGTAGTCAAAATTGAGCAAAAGTGGAGTAAACATCTCTTTCATATGGTCCATAATAGTAGAGACATTAAACACGATAGTGAAACTATACTCATTCATCAATTTTTAAAAGCAGAATGTTATTTGAACAATCACTTTTTAAAGTAACTTGTGGGACAACCAAAATATATAAAGAAATGTAGGTATTGACGCAAAAATCAAAACCATAGAGAGAAAGTAAAAATACAATAGGTGTGTTATTTGAATAACCATTTGCTTAACAGCTTATGGGACAACCATGAATTTACATAGATAAATAGATATTGACACGAAAACCAAAACAATATAGATAAAAATAAAATTTTATATGAGTATGAGAGAGAATGTTGTCACAAAAGTTGTCACAAATTGATTGTACAAATATCATTTCTCAAATACAATGTGAGTATGAGAGAAAAATTTATCACAAAATGATGTTGAGATATCACTTCTCTTAAAACTTCTCAAACCATTAAATGTCAAATCAAAGCCAAAATCTTCTTAACATCAAACCCTGGCCCCAGAAATACAAAGCCAGAAAACCACCACTCCTAACTACCTACACATAATATATCAACCTACGAAAGAGAAATAAGAGGCAGTAAATAAATGCAATTTAAAGTCTTGGGTGTTACCAACACAATAAACAATCTCCAGATTCAAATTTTGAAGTCTTACTTGTTTATTCTTCATTCAGCTCTCAATGAAAAAACATGTGTTCATCAAAGAATCAATTTTCATCTGAATCAATTTTTTCAAGTTTTTCAATTTGGGCGAACTAAATTCTCCCTACCTACAACATATTTTTTTTTGTTTTTAAACAAAGAGTGCAAATGCATTACATGACAACCAAAATATCCCAACTATGTTGGCATTCGTTGACCAGCACTATCATCTGCAGGCTGCATCACTCTAGAAATATTTATTACCTACAACGTACACTACATGTTGTTGACTGTTTGACCCTTCATAATGTTAGGCTAATAAGAGTTCAAGTGTAATTAGTCTTAGTGGTTTTACTGTAGTTTCAAGAGATTGCTTGAGATGCAAGTAATCTAGCTTGTGTAGTGTTTGGGATTGGCTATAAGTAAGACATAAGTCATAACTGCTCTGCATGGGTTACTGGCTACTTATATAGGCTAACCTTTACTGTCACATTATTTTGCTAAGGGGTTCAAAAATTCCCAAATATCACGCGTAGATGACAAGTTAAATCTCATTATAATATAAACAAATCCATTATAAGAAAAACAATATAAGTTAAATATTTACTTGATTGGGGTATATTTCAAAAGAATTATAATCAGATGTGATGCGATAAAAAAAACATATAAGTATAAGTAATAGAAAAGCGGAAAGACGAGCACAAAAAGGTAATAGTAATTTGACAAAACTTAAAGTAATCTGGGGTAGGACAATACCTAAACTCAATAAGTTCAATTCAATCCTTAGTACTCCAATTAAATGGAAAAAAAAATCCTAAGTAACTTGTAAACTAGCTGTTGACAAAGTTTGAGAAGTAAAATGAAATGGATGAAAATGTTTAGATGGTGAGATTTTCTTGAAGTACAGTAAAGGTGCCCTTTATGTTTCCACCAACATCAGGAAATGTTTCACAGCCAACAAGAGGCTTCACAATACCCTTTGAATCAACCTCAAGTGGATATTTCAGTAAATGACCATTCATTTCAGTTACTTCATCAGCCACATATTGTCTCCAGTTATACTCACTCAATGACCTTATTCTTCTCACACATTCAATGCTCTCTGGTTGCTTGAAACATTCTTCCACACCTCCTATGTGCTCACTCCACAATGACATTCTATAGCCATGCACCTGAACACATACACATGCACCAAACACAACACAATCATCATAAAAAGCTAGCAGCATACATAAGCACTTATATGATAAACGTTTATGGCTTGTTATAGAAGTGCTTCTGAATCCATAAATCTTAGTATCTTACCTGGCCATGAGGGTTGGATTTCTTGGTTGCCCAAGTATGATTAGGCTGATATGCTCCCATTGCAATTTCTGTGTCTCTAGTGCCTTCCATTGACCTCTGGTTTATGTTGGCAGATCCCATTAACACATATTCATCATCCACTATCATTCCTTTTGAATGAACATATATCATGAATCTTCTGTTCTTTTGAGTGAGTACCTATAGGTTCCAAAATATGCAAACAATTATGATAGAACTAACTTGATAGGCAAAAAAATTCAAGTTTACTTAAAGAGAGTAAAATAAAATACCTGAGGATTGTTTTGTCCTGTAGGTTTTACAACATTTGAAATGTTTTCATCTTCGGCGAGCTCGCGATTGCCAAGGCAAAAGAAATTCAAGTAGTCTTGTGGTTCATACTCATTTGCAAGTCCAGCCTCCTCTAATGCCTTGTAAATTGTTCCATACATCATTTGCATTGTTTTGAACTGCCAAATCAACATTTAAGAGTTTAGGATAATTTGATAATACAATGCACACAAATTTGAGAGTTTCTTCTAGCTTAATATACATGTTTGAGAAGAAAATCTTCTTAATCATTATGGCATCAAAATAGAAATTTTTATGGTTTATTACATGACACCATTTCAAGTGGTAAGGGAAGCTTACCTGCCAAAAGAGAATCCGCTGAGTAGCTGTACTTGAGGGTACACCTTCAGGCCACATAGGAATCACAATATACACAGAGAATCTTTCTTTCTGTTTGATTTTGTTGGCTATTTTTAGTGCAATTTCAATCGGAATTAAGTTGTTTGCACCTGTGAATAAAAGAAAAGGAATGAATATAACAAGGATGCCTGTTGCAACCTATATATTATAACATATTTAAAGGGTAAATACATTAATACTTGATAAGAGTAATTCAATAAAAGTATTATTATTTTCACTCTTATATTTACACACTTTACTTAATCCGTAAGAAACGGTCAAATATGTCGATTATTGTGGAACAGATGGAGTATCATTTTATTGGTTTTAGAACTCAATACTCACCGAGGTCTTTGAAAGAATCCCAGTTATATGACGAGCCAAGAAAATATTGATTCTCAATATAAATGAACTTCTGTGCTGCTCTGATTGCTTTGACATATGCAGAATGTATGCTCATGTCTATCATTACATTCTTTCCACAAACCAAGTTCTGTTCAATGAAGCAAACACGTCAGCTCTTTGTTTCACACATCACAAACACAACAAAAAGTAAATTTGAGCAGAGAATGAAGCACTTCACCCTTTGTATTGCATCTTTAGGTTGTTTTGGAAATCCTTTCACAGAATTGGAATCAATTGAACGGAAGATCTTCAATTTAAAGAATGTAGTAAACGGTTAGAAACATCAAAATTGAAGAAGTTTCTTAAAGGGAATGAGAATTCAATCAGTCAATGATACCTGAACATGCCAAGTCTCCTTGTTATGCCCATCAAGGCAAGGTACTTCATGAATGCCGATAATGTCAGAGATTCTGTCAATTTTCAGTAATGAATCATCATGTGAAGTTTTCATCTTTTGAAGTGTATTCATTTTTAGTGCTCTTAACCAACGCTCCTCAAAATTGGTGAGAATGTCATAGGCAGCAGGACCATCAACTTTGGAATGCAAATCATGCCATGGTTGTCTTGGACAACCAGTAACAGAACCCTGTTTAGTATGCAAATTAAAACTCAGTTCATTCATAACCTCTATTATGACAAATTGATTATGTATTCTCAACCATTAAACTCTGTGACGGGGCTTTTGAAAAAGAAAAAGCAGTCTATGGAGATTAAAAATGCGAAGGAGCCTAACTCAAAACATTCGCGTCTTAGAATTTCGGTTATGCCTAATTAGCAGGTGACCTATCAAATCTTTGGTAGGCTCTGATATCAACTCGAGCCTAGCTAAAGCTTAGAAAACCGGATTGTGAGGACATCCTGTAAGTATAAACACATTTTCAAACCATGTCTCATTTAATGCCATACTTATAACACTTGCAATGAAAACTAGTGAAAATAAAAAATGGATAACTAACCACAAAGTTAGGATTATGAAAGTCATCTTTGTGTGTTGTCTGCAAAGTCCTAAAGAGAGAATGTGCTGGAGTATCATATCTTCCGAGACATAAATCAAGGCCTCCAATGAAAGCTACAATCTTTCTTTTATGCTGACCAGCATCGGCATCCACAATGACTGTCTTCTGATGATGGGTATAGATTGTTCCAGCTTCCTGACAATTGAGCAAAAAGCAAAATTTGTCCTTTTTTAAAAGATTGCACCTTTAACTATTTCTATTATCTGATTAAACTGTATAGAGTACTCATGTTTTCAATTTCTAAACATGATACATATAATACATATTTTTTTAGACAAAAATGTATACAGGAAATATAAAGCAGAAAAATAAAACCAGAAATAACAAAATTAAATGTAGTTTTAGGGTGTTTGGAAGCAGCACATGCTCAAGATTTTCTCCTAGCTATCCCGATTGATGATTTAGGTCAGCATAGGTCATTAGTGGAGTATCGTACTATCCTTAGATATTGCCTTATGATTCCACTATCTCCTATTGATGAGGTGTGCCCTATTTGTCACAAGGCGTACCTGGATACTTTTGGGAGCATGCAGTTCATTGTAAGGAGCTTTCTGGCTTTAAGTACAAACATGACTTTGTTAGGGATGTCCTTTTTGATATATTCAGCTGGGCGGGAGTATCAGTGAAGAAGGAGGCCCCTGTGAACTTGCCGACTGCCCACTAGATAGAAGATCAACACTTAGTCATGCAGATGTTATGGTGTACAAATGGGTAAGAGGAAACACTCATTTGTAGACTTGACCAGTATTTCACCACTCATGGGATTAGGGGTCGGGGCTTTTACGGTAGGACAGGCAGCCCTAAAAGTTGCATCAAACAAAGTGGCCAAACATGAGAAAGCATGTTCTGACAGTCAACATGTTTTTATACCATTTGTTTTTGACACTTTTGGTTTCCTTCTACAGAGTTCAAAGGGTCATGCACAACAATGTCATAACTCCAAGGTCTGTGAATGTTGTGTTTACGAAGATTTGTCTTCTATTCATGTGTAATTATTCTTGATATATAATATATATTCCAAAGCATTTTTTGTAATTCAGTACTATGCAGTTAGACATACAAAAATAGTTTTTCTCTAACTGACCTGTTGTTTCAGCAAGCTATGTCCTTTTCCTCCAGATCTTGGGCAAAGAAGCACCCTAACTGAAGAGTGCTTGAAAAAGCTGCGAGTTTCCTCATCATAAGTGTTCATAAGTCCAACCTACATATCAAGAAATCAATAAATCATAGAAATTTGGTAAAGAAGTAAGAAACTGGTTACAACTTAATTGCCTATTCAAAAATAGCAGCAAGGCATGCCAAGGGAATACACTAATAGAGTTAGAGAGCCAAGTATCAGAAACATAAATAGAAAGTTTTTTTTGAAGATCATTACTGTTTTATATCCAAGCATGCTGTTAGAAGTAGGATCATCCCACACAAGTAGAAGCACTCTCACACCTTCTTGTGATTTAGCTTTGAGAAGATCACCTAATGTACAATCTTTTCCATCTCTAGTATCCCTAATGAGACTAACATTGTAGTAAACAGACCAACCAACAATATATACCAATCGTCGCGCCTGACTTATTGCATCAAAGATATCATGCCAACAATTTCCACTCTCATAACTCAAATCATGATCACCACCATCAACCCTCAAACTAGGAAGACAACCTTGTGGAACATGAGCATCTTGATAAAGTGTAACTTTTCCACCTTTTCTAAGTGGAAAGTATGTAGCAGGAACACCTTGAAAATCACCACCAACACCATTGCTATAAAGGGCTACCTTATCAACAGGTGTATACTGAATTGACAAGCTCAAAATTGCTTCAGTCTTAAAGGGTTTTCCATTAGTATTGAGAATGGGAAAAAAGCCTTCAACTTTTGTACCATCACATAATTTTTCTACTGGAATTCCAACTGCACCAATAACCTGTGAACCAACAATATCATTGTCTTTTACAACAAAGTGAATTTCTGATGCAAGATGTGCAACAGGTACATTGAAGTGCTGATTCCAAACAGGGTTCTCATTGTTTCTAATTACAAAAGTTCTTGCAATAACAGCACCAGCTACAGAAACAGTTACATATGGATCACTGGTTATATTACGAGACATTTTGCCTTCAATTTTGCCACCAAGTTTTTTAGGTAAGACTGAAAACATTTCCCCCACTTTCTTGTGAAAAGTGTCCATGTTAGGAAGGTTTTTCGCTTCTTGGACGCATATTTCTAAGTTGCCATGTAAGAGTAAGATCCTTAAGGAAGTTGAAGTGGTTGGAAATGGAACAAGTTGTTGACCTTGTCCATGGTGTGAGTTTCCAAAAGATGGAGTTTCACCATAAACCAAATGAGCCATATTTTAATAAAAAGTAACAAGTTTTGTTTAAAAATGTAGAAAATTGTTTAGAGTTTCTGAAAGATGTTGGTAAAGAATGGAAGAAGAAATGGAATATGAGGATGGCTTGTTATTATCCTAAGCATATAGATACAGTTGAAGAGGAAGAGGTCAACCAAAGGCGTTTGATTTGGTACTAGAATGTGGGCTGCTAGTAGAGAAGTCATGAACAAAATGTTAAAGAAGACTTAGGAAATGGTATGTGGAAAAAACAATTGGCGGAAAATGGCATGTGGAAATAGAATATTGTTTTTGGACTGTTGAATAGATAGATAGATCCATATTAAGATGTGATTTGTACCAAAAAAATATATTTAAAAATTTATTTGATGCCATGTAAAAATGGAGTAATGTTACTTACTCTCAATCCTAACAACATGGATTGCTTGCAGTAAAATATTTGATGCATAATGCAATGGACATATTTGTAGTTGTTAGATAGAGATGGAGCGATTTAAGTTTTAAACTCGGTTTTTTTATTTAAACAAATTAAAGTTTGTATTAAAAATTGAATCATTTGATCTCAATTCAATAACACAAATGTGTTGACCGTGACCATAGATAAGGAATCAAAATTATCTACTGCGTGAGGAAAAAAATGTAATTTTTAGATTATGAACAAAATAAACCGAACAAGCTAGTTTGTCTTTTAATTTTTCAATGCAACAGGTTCTTTTTGTGCAATTTAATGATGGACATGTTAATTTTTAGGATTTTTTTTTTGATAAAATTAAGGTTTGAAGTTTGAATCTCACCGGATTGATGTGAAAACATTTCGAATGGCTAAATTAATAAAATTTCATATTTCAAGTATTATTTTCTTGATTCATATATTTTAAGTATCTAAATATTAATATATTATTAAAAAAAATAGTTAGCGCTGTATAGTTATGTGAAACCTTTTATTTAAATTAGCATTTCTGCAAAACATAATATGTATCAACACACCAAACTTAATAATGTTGGAAGTCATAAAATGTATTGTTGCGGAAAAAACAAAAAACCAAATCCTTCGTAGAATAAAAAGAAGATTTGGTTAGAGGTTATAAAAGTGACACTTATCACCTTTTAAGTTTTTTTTAATGGAACAAGATGATTTTGTAAAGATGTGTTATACTCAATATGAAAACATAATAGCATTGTAAAGATGTGTTATGGAACCTCTCATCTCTTATATTTCAGGATTTGTGAAGTTTATCGGTTAGTTAATAATCATACATTCAAAAAAATATTCATCTGTAAAACAATGAAGTTTCATTGATAAAAAAAAAAAAAAAAAAAGTAACTAATTGAGTTTGATCCTAAATGGAAGATTATTGATCAGAGTTTACTCACCTTCTAACTAAACTCCAGATTATCATAGACTCTTTCTCCTAAGAATTCGGAGGGTTTGTACCTTACACAAAACAAAACAAAAAAACTATCTTGGATAAAATTTAAAGCAATTGGGGTAAAGCCATACTTAAAAGCAATAAGTTCAATCCTTAGTACTCCAATTGAATGGAAGAAAATCCTAAGTAACTTGTAAACTAGCTGTTGACAAAGTTTGAGAAGTAAAATGAAATGGATGAAAATGTTTAGATGGTGAGATTTTCTTGAAGTACAGTAAAGGTGCCCTTTATGTTTCCACCAACATCAGGAAATGTTTCACAGCCAACAAGAGGCTTCACAATACCCTTTGAATCAACCTCAAGTGGATATTTCAGTAAATGACCATTCATTTCAGTTACTTCATCAGCCACATATTGTCTCCAGTTATACTCACTCAATGACCTTATTCTTCTCACACATTCAATGCTCTCTGGTTGCTTGAAACATTCTTCCACACCTCCTATGTGCTCACTCCATAGTGACATTCTATAACCATGTACCTAAACACATACACGTGCACCAAACACAACACAATCATCATAAAAAGCTAGCAGCATACATAAGCACTTATATGATAAACGTTTATGGCTTGTTATAGAAGTGCTTCTGAATCCATAAATCTTAGTATCTTACCTGGCCATGAGGGTTGGATTTCTTGGTTGCCCAAGTATGATTAGGCTGATATGCTGCCATTGCAATTTCTGTGTCTCTAGTGCCTTCCATTGACCTCTGGTTTATGTTGGCAGATCCCATTAACACATATTCATCATCCACTATCATTCCTTTTGAATGAACATATATCATAAATCTTCTGTTCTTTTTAGTAAGTGCCTAGTTTCCAAAATGTGCATTAACTAACTTGATCAGGAAGCAGGCACAAAAGGAAAAACATTTAATTTTACTTACTTAAGAGATTAAAAACAAAATACCTGAGGAGTGTTTTTTCCATTAGATTTTACACCATTTGAAATATTTTCATTATCTGAAAGCTCGCGATTGCCAAGGCAAAAGAAATTCAAGTAATCCTGTGGTTCATACTCATTTTCAAGTCCAGCCTCCTCTAATGCCTTGTAAATTGTTCCATACATCATTTGCATTGTCTTGAACTGTCAATATCAAACATGCGCAGGTGAGACAAATGCATAACTGATACCATAACAATGTTAAGGTTTTTAATGATGGATATGAATGTTCTTCATAATAATCATGTCTTTGGACTAGAAATTATTATGATTTGTTACCAATTTTTCAAGTGGTAAAGGAAGCTCACCTGCCAAAAGAGAATCCGCTGAGTAGCTGTACTTGAGGGTACACCTTCAGGCCACATAGGAATCACAATATACACACAGAATCTCTCTTTGTGTTTGATTTTGTTTGCTATCTTTAGAGCAATTTCCATTGGAATTAAATTGTTTGCACCTGTTATAAAAGCAAAGGAATGAATATAACAAGGATGCTTGTTGCAACCTATATAGTATAATACTTTCTCTTTCATTTATACACTTTTATTAATCTCTGTGCGTTAAAAAGTAGATTATTGTGAAACAAGTTTACATCACTCCTCTCCGTCTCTTTGCTTTTAAGCTCAATACTCACCGAGGTCTTTGTAAGAATCCCAATTATATGATGAGCCAAGAAAATATTGATTCTCAATATAAATGAACTTTTGTGCTGCTCTGATTGCCTTGACATATGCAGAATGTATGCTCATGTCTATCATTACATTCTTTCCACAAACCAAGTTCTGTTCAATGAAGTAAAGTAATAAACATGATTAGCTCTTTGATTAACACTTCACAGAAAGAAAAAAAAATGATCTAAGTTTGAGAAGAGAATAAAGTCACTTTACCCTTTGTATAGCCTCTTTCGGTTCTTTTGGAAATCCTTTCACAGAATTGGAATCAATCGAACGGAAGATCTTCAATTAAAAGAATACAATAAACAGTTAGATACATCAAAATTGAAAGTTTCTTAAAGGGAATGAGAATTCAATCAGTCAATGATACCTGAACATTCCAATTCTCCTTGTTATGTTCATCATGGAAAGGTACTTCATCAATGCCAACAATGTCAGAGATTCTATCAATTTTCAGTAATGAATCATCATGTGAAGTTTTCATCTTTTGAAGTGTAGTCATTTTTAATGCCATCAACCAACGCTCCTCAAAATTGGTGAGGATGTCATAGGCAGCAGGACCATCAACTTTGGAATGCAAATCATGCCATGGTTGTCTTGGACAACCGGTAACAGAACCCTACAAAACCCGATTTGTAAGGTGAGGATAATCCACCACTTATAATATATTTTCAGACCATATTTTATCCGATGAGAGACTCTTAAGAGAAATAATGAAAATAAAAAATGGATGACTAACCTCGTAGTTAGGATTATGAAAGTCATCTTTGTGTGTTGTCTGCAAAGTCCTAAAGAGAGAATGCGCTGGAGTATCATATCTTCCGAGACATAAATCAAGGCCTCCGATGAAAGCTACAATCTTTCTTTTATGCTGACCAGCATCAGCATCCACAATGACTGTCTTCTGGTGATGAGTATAGATTGTTCCAGCTTCCTAGCAATTGATCAGAAAGCAAAAAAGGTCTCTTTAAATACAGTATACTATTCAGATTAACAATCTATACCGCTGAATAATATCAATATTACTGGATTAAAAACATGAATAATGAATTCATCTATTTGTTAGAAGACTAACCAGGGATGGAGAGAAAAGTAGAAAAAATATGCAAAGAAAAGACATAGTATTACTTTGATAATTTTGAATATGGAAAATGCTTATTGTTACAAGAGAAATGTTTGACAAGAAATGCAAAAATCATGTGTGGCATCATATATATCACTTACAAATCACCCACTCTCTCATGTCTAGTTAGCCAGAATCAATATGATTGATCAAATATCCTATTTTTTGCATTCTTCTCTTTCTTATAAAAATCATTCGTAACAAATCGCAGTGCTCATTGAATTAAAACTAACAGCAGATGAGCAATAAGTTAAATAACACCTTCAACTATTTCTATTCTTTGTTTAAACTGTATAGCGTACTTATGTTTTCAACTTCTAAAACATGATACATATAATACATGTTATTTTATAGACAAAAGATGTTTACAAGAAATATAAAACAAAAATTTAACAGACTTGTGAACATTTTCCTTAAACCTTATTATGCACTCAATAGACATACAAAAATAGTTTTTCAAACTGACCTGCTGTTTGAGCCAGCTATGTCCTTTTCCTCCAGATCTTGGGCAAAGAAGCACCTTAACTGAAGAGTGCTTGAAAAAACTGCGAGTTTCCTCGTCATAAGTGTTCATAAGTCCAACCTACATATCAACAAATCATAGTAATTTGATGATATAAATAAGCAACTGAATGCAAATTAATAGGCTATTATCTTATTCAAAATGTAACTACTTGCAGGTAAGCATAAATAGAAAGATTATTTGACAATCATTACCGTTTTATATCCAAACATGCTTTTAGAAGTAGGATCATCCCACACAAGTAGAAGCACTCTCACACCTTCTTGTGATTTAGCTTTGAGAAGATCACCTAATGTACAATCTTTTCCATCTCTAGTATCCCTAATGAGACTAACATTGTAGTACACGGACCAACCAACAATATAGACCAATCGACGAGCCTGACTTATTGCATCAAAGATATCTTGCCAACAATTTCCACTCTCATAAATAACATCATGATCACCACCATCAACCCTCAAACCAGGAAGACAACCTTGTGGAACATGAGCATCTTGATAAAGTGTAACTTTTCCACCTTTTCTAAGTGGAAAATATGTAGCAGGAACGCCTTGATAATCAGAACCAACACCATTGCTATAAAGCGTTATCTTATCAATAGGAGTATACTGAATTGATAAGCTCAAAACGGTTTCGGTCTTGAAGGGTTTTCCATTAGTATTAAGAATGGGGAAAAAGCCTTCAACTTTTGCACCATCACATAACTTTTCAACTGGAATTCCAACTGCACCAATAAGCTGTGAACCAACAATATCACTGTCTTTTACAACAAAGTGAATCTCTGATGCTTGATGTGCAACAGGTACATTAAAATGTTGCATCCAAACAGGGTTCTCATCATTTCTGATCACAGAAGTTCTAGCAATCACAGCACCAGCCACAGAAACTGTGACATATGGATCACTGGTTTGGTTCATTTTGTTACCAAGTTTCTTAGGTAGGATTGAAAGCATTGCCCCCAAGTTCTTGTGAAAAGTGTCCATGTTAGGAAGGTTTTTGGCCTCTTGGATGCAAATTTCTAAGTTGCCATGTAAGAGAAGGATCCTTAAGGAAGTTGAAGTGGTTGGAAATGGAACAAGTTGTTGACCTTGTCCATGGGTTGAGTTTCCAAAAGATGGAGTTTCACCATAAACCAAATGAGCCATATTTTAATAAAAAGTAACAAGTTTTGTTGAGAGTTTTTGAAAGATGACTGTGAGGGATGGATGGATGGAAGAAGCAATGGAATGTGTTTTCCATATAAATATAAGGAATTACGTGTACAATAAATCAGTAATTAAATGCAAAAGAAACCATTGCCTAATTTTTCTGTATTATAAAATAAATAAAATTAATATGTTAATATAACCTATTTAATACATTGTATAAACAAAATTAATATGTACACATTGTACCAAAAAAAACTATTTAATACAATTTTTTTAATGCTAATAGAGCTTATTTAAAACATTTATATTATAATATTTAAATGGTAAGTTTTTTATCTTCATTTTATTTAAGAGCGTCCAACGAGTGGAAAAAAAAAAATAAGAAACTGAGTTCATTGGAGATAACTAAGAGCGTCTGATTTGGTACAAGAATGTAGGCTGCTGCCTGCTAATGCTGCTATTCGAGAACAAGAGAAGAAGTCATGAACAAAATGTTAAAGAAATCATAGAAAATGGCATTTGGAAATAAAATATTGTTTATTGATTGGTGAATAATAATAATAATTAATGATTTTTTTTTTAAGGAATAATAATTAATGATTGATAATTTTTTAAAGAAAGACGGCCCCCATAGAATCATAATGGAGCTATTGATTAAGATTATCGAACAATAAAATTTGATGTTATGCTACACATGAAAATTGTCTCATGTATGATATTTACTTCGAAATTTTATCTTATGTCTAACTAGTAAGAATTTCACAAAGAACTATTATACATTAGATAAGCCACTAAGTGAGGGTTGAGTGGATTAAGTGTAGTAAGCATGAGGTCCTAAGTTCAAACCTCATTGTCTCCATGATAAATAAAATAATGGTAAACCAAAATTAAATTACAAAAATAAAATAAAAAACTATCATGCATTTGATAAGTTGTCACTTATAAAACTTCAAATTCGATTTTACCCAAAGACAGATTAATTTATAACACCTCAAAAAAGTCTTAATTGATAAAAATTTCAAAGTACATATCATAGTTGAGATAATTTGTCCCCGATGAGATTTAAGCATAATACACATGAAAAATTCCATTGATAAATTTTTCAAAATAATTATCATACAAGGACAAATTATATATTATGGAATTATCGTATTGATTTGAGTCACTTCTTTAGATGCTAATATAATTTTTTGTTTTAGATACTAATAATATCTTCTTCTTTTTTTTTTTACAAGAGACGCTAATATAATCTTGATTTTGCTATTTTCTTTTTTTACAAATCTTTTTCGATTTCTTTTTTTAGTTAAGTAGTTTAGTTGATAGATCTTTTTCGATTTCTTTTTTTTAGTTAAGTAGTTTAGTGGATAGAAAGTCGGTGAATAAATGAGAAATTTTAGGTTCAAATATCCACCCCTACATATGTAATATAATATCTTTACCAACTAAGATAAGTTCATAAGAAGAAATCGTTTCTATTTCTATTACTTGATCTTTTTTAATGAAATTAAATTTTATTATTCAACCTTTATATAATATGTATAATCAAATAATAAAATTTGATGTCTATTGTCCCGTAAGTGTAGAGCTCATTTGATAGCTATCATGAACGTTATTTGCAGAGGTCGGGATTTGAACCCTGAATTTTCCACTTCTCCATGCTTTAAAAATTGTGTGATCTAATCATTAGGCTATTTGAAAGAAAAAAAATTCAGTGTCTATCTTTGTGTCTCAACTTCTATTAAACTTAACAAATTCCTATGCACCAGGCTTTGCCAAATACCAAAATTTCTATAAGTTTGAATCAGAACCTTAAATACATTTAATACTCCCTTATGTCCTTATTATATCATGAAAGGAAAAGAAATCAATTGAGTTGCTTTTTGGGGGATTTCTGTAAATCAATTGAGTTATTAGTTGAAGTAATTTAAGTATATTTGATTTATTGAGACATTAATTTTTTAATGCGATATTTTTTGTGGGTGAAAGAGAGTGAAATTTTAGAATGACGATGAATGAAATCAAGGTTTTAAGAGAAATTATATAAAAGGATAACTTTGATATTATCAAAAACTTTTAAGAAAATTTTGGGTGTAATCAGAAATATATGGGGTGTGAATAAAAAACTCTTCATTTTATTCAGGTATTGATACAAATAATAACAAGTTGGCCTCATAAATAAAATAAAAAAAATAAAAAGCTAATTACTCCCTGTTCGTAGTTCTATTTTTAAACCGTTCAAATTATATAATTCGAAATATTATAAAAATAGTTTAAATTTTATAATTTGAAATTTGAATTGTGTCAAACCCATCAAACTAGTATTAAAAAATAATTTTTTAAAGGACCATGAAAGAGTAATTATAGCCTATATATTGACATATCTTAAATTATATAATTTGAACGCGTAAATGGTGATTAGTAACTCTATATTTAATATATAAAACAAAAGAGATAATAGATAACCGGTAAAATAGGTGACTTTTACTAGTTGTTTGACAACTAACTACTCCTTTTTAAAAAAAGACAAAAAATAAAATAAACTAACTACAACTAACGGGAACTAGTTGCGATCAAGTTGACTAAGTTATATTTTTTTTGAAGAGACAATTGACTAAGTTATATTAGTCAACTTTGGCTATCAAAACAACTTTGGCTTGACGGAGGTTGATAGAAAGGATTTATCTAAAACAAACTCGAAACTTAAAGAATCCGGGGAGGTATTTGACCTAATTTTTTTTTATATGGTTAGAAATACGTTATTTCTCTATCAATATAGTTAGACACACGTTATTTTTATTTTTTACTCCAAACTTATATTAACCCAAGATTACTACTCTAACAGCAGTCGGCAGCATGGGATGAATTTGGATTTTATCTAACTTACATTATATAATTTGTGACTGTAACCAAATTTTGCTTTGTAATACAAACTTTTCAGTAGCGATTGTTATAATATCAACTAATGAGGTTATTCACTCCAGTTAAAGATGATTTGAGTTGAGTCTTCATGTTTTTCATTATGTACCAGGTTGAATTTTTCATCATTTTACTAGTGAAATGACATGAGGTTTTCTCATTAACATGTTACTATCAAAACTCGAGTTAAGGAATATGCTTTTGGAATTTGTCCTAATCTAACTAATGAATATCCTGGGTCATCCTTTAAGGACTCCAAAATGAAGAATTATTTCAATGCATTGATTATATAAATTTTCATAAAATCTTAAAAAATATCCGAAGATATTCGTTAGCAATTTTCCTTAGTCTTTTTTCTCATTTCTAATTTTCTACCTTTAGACTAGACCCACATCAAATAATAATATCTGACTATCAATTATTGTAAGATCAATAAAACAAAAAGAATCTTGATTTCTCTTTCTTATACTAAAATTTAAAACAACTCGCCGTATGTGTGGAAGAATAGGACAAAGAAAATACATAAAGAAGAAGAAACGTGAATCTTTCAAACTTTTTCTGTATCATAATAATAATAGACATAGTAATATTCCTTCACCGGGTCAGAAAACGTAACAAACACTTTACACGGACAGTTAAAAGAAAGAGACACAACCTTACCACACCTAATAATAACAACAGAGAACAAAAAAAATAGTGTGCATACATGAAATTCCAGAAATTTACAGCAACCAGCTCTTTTTTGAAATAAAACTATGTTACATTTCAGTAAAAACCAATTAACCATAATAATATCTACTATTATATCTCTTGGTGCATCTCATTGGAGGGTCTACAGTACACTCTATCAGCAATCAGCAAATAGAGTAATTAGTACATATTATAACATATAGTTGTGTGTTACCAGCTGGTAATTAGGAACAAAATAATATGATGATGATTCATGACTAATTACTACCTCTTGCGTTTCGACTTCAAAGAGGTGACAGATTGAGAATTACTGTGCCAGTTTCTTTTCCTTTGGTTAATGAACCAATTATTGATTTGCTTCAGCTGCAGTCCTGTCTCCTCCACAAGTTTTGCTTTGTCATCTTCCTGCACAAACCGTGATATTAACCAGATTAGTTAGCGACACGAGCTTATTTCGTGTGTCGTTGGTGATACAGTGACGAAAATTGATTTTGAATGAATTGTGTGTGTATTTGGCTATTTTTGTAAATCAGTGTCGGGCTCATTCAAAACTTCTATTTTGTTGCTTCGCAAAGTCAATGTGAAAATGCTACTGGGACAAAACGAAAGAATATCATTAATCAATTCTATTAGAAATATCTAAACATATCAACATCAATTTTACGTCTTTGAAATCAATTTTATCTTCTCCGAAGTGGAACTAAACATACACTATATCATCGATGATCAGAAATTACATGCAGAAGAAAGGAAAGTTGATTAACATACAGTTGGGTAAGGCCACTTTGCATGTTGCTGCCACCAGTTCTTTAAGACTGAAGTTGTGTCACCTGGTAATTTCCCAGCTCTTCTTTTCCTTAATATTTCCTCCCTTACATCTTCAATTCTCGACTTAAAACCCTACAAATTAATACATAAACTCGTTTAATAATTTGTCATTCAAAGTTAATTATGAAGAGAAGTAATTAACAGATACCATATACTGTAGTAATAAAGAAAGAAGTAAGAGTACAGACCTGTTTGAGCTCAATTTTGAGTTCTTGACGAACTCGTTCCATGAGTGACCTTTCAGATTCAGTAGGAAGTAATGGACCAAGTCCCATCATGTCATGATCACCACCACCACCACTTGACTGATTATCTAAACCATAATCCATCTGCAATTGTTCATCTTCATCATCCGACATTGTCGCACCACTTCCTTCTCCCAAACTCACTCCTGAAATAAATTCAATACTACATTTACTCCTGTGTTTAACATGCAGATACATATGGACAACCCATATCAAATTTTAATTATGGAACTGAAATAAAACCAAGGGAATTTAGCTACATACGCATAAATCTTAGCTAGACAAAATTTAACTGAAATTTCTCATTAGGGATAGTTATTTAAGGGATACAAAAAATCAGTCACAAATGATTTACTAAACAATATTGAAATGGGAAGAAAAAACCAGACATGATCACTTTTTCATTTGGAAGTTTGAGACATGGTGAGAGCAATGTAGTTACATAAGGTCCCCCATATGTTAGTGGATGTGGATACATGATGATGGGGTCTCAAAATTGGGACAAAACGTTAGTTACATCTTAATCATACATAAAGGAAAGGCATACAATTTAGTTGCCAACAACATCAATCATATACACATAATCAATCATGCAGTAATTCAAAAACATTGACTAGGCCAACTGAAATAATTATTTTCTTGTAAAGTGAAGGTTATAATTTGAAGACGTCCAAAAGGGACAGTTAAATGTCGTCTTCATCCTATTTATATAGCCATGGATACTGGTACATCTTAATTAATGAAATACACACTCAAATATGATTTAGTTCTATCATTTGATTGTAAGAATGAGTCTGCATGTTATTGTTCGGAATCACGGTGAAATTTACAAAATTTATAGTGAGACCGTGATTTTATTGAAACTATAAATTGCTAATACACTATGATTATGTCAAATTGACTGTCAATCTAAAATGTATTTAGGATTATTTTCATTAGCATGTTGAACACTGTTTACACACCTTAAAAACACACTACAGCTAGGTTAAAACACACTACAGCTAGGTTAAAACACAGCTGCACCAGCCCCATTCAACCAAGGTAATTCTTGTTTCCTTAATTTTTCTATGCAAATATGTGCAGTGTACACTAGTACGATTTTAAGGAAGCAAGAACTTGTAAATAACTTTTAGGTATGTTCATTAAATTGTACAATATGATCCAACACAACTTTTTTAAAAAGTAATACATTAAATAATGCACCCCTAGTAGCCTAACAGTAAAAGGGTATATATGTGTCCACAAAATCAAAACTGTAAGCTGATGATATTGACAGAAAGCCTAACATATTGGGATTATCTTTTTTCCACAGCACACAAACAAGAGATATCAGGACACCCAACCAACCCTTCCAAATGTCTCCTGTTATTATTATTTTTAAACTAGATATCATCTGCGTGCAATTATATAGACTAATTCTTTTAATCGGGTAGGACTGATTAGTGTTCTACTTCGATATATGTAGGAAAATTCTGAAATTAATAGGCAAGTCATAGGTAAATAAATAAATAAGCTAATTGGTATTGACAGATCATCCTTTCCATAACAAGATTATAATTTGGTTGTGGGTGGTAATAGTTGTTGGCGGTTTCATATCATGGTTGGAGGGACTATCATTTCATTTCATTCCCTACCAAACTAAACTCTTCCAAATTGGTTGCCATGTAATGTAACTAACTAATTAATTAATTTGTGTATAGTCTTCCGGATTACATTAATTAATTAATTAGAAGACCCTACCACACCCCCCCACTTTCTTCAGATTAGCCAAAATCCACCAAAAATAGCTTTAGAAGAATATAATTATATAAGTACCCTATTGTATGTAGCTTCTTTTATCCAAATATCTAACCCACCAAACCAAACTACAACATATGCCTAACCTATAAGAGATTAATATAGTGAGAGAATTAAAAAAATATTTTATTTGGAAGTGCCTCAAAAAATATTATTTGTATTTGATTAGTTGGTTAATATGAATGGAGAAAAAAAATTATATTTTAACCAATAAAAAAAGTGGAAGTAAAAATATTATAACACAAAAGTTGTTTGGATAAACAGTATATAGTATAAATGCTTATTGAAAGCTATTTACATAATAAAATAAAAAAATTAAATTTAAGTAAAAATATACAAGAGATTATGAAAATAAGCTAAAAAGATATTTATGAACAATATATATCATAAGATGTCTTTAAAGTGGTACGGAAGGGGAGATATATGGTTGCAGTGTACATACCTGTGAGGGCTTGTAAGGTATTTTCAATATCACGGCAAGCCATAACAGCTTCAACAGCATGAACTCTGACATGTTGCTGAAGTTGTTCTTTGAATGTACACAAAACTATCAAATATTGTGCCTGCACCAAACAACCAAAAAACATATATAACAAATTAGTTTTGATTATAAAAAAATATATGTATAATTAAAGTGGTAAAAATAATAACACCCATCAATCAAAATCCTCTTTGTTGGTACAAATAAAGGCAGAAACCCATGAATTTTACTATGATGGCCTCAAGAATATAGAAAGATGATAGTAAAGACATACGAGGAAGTTGTCGAGTTGTTGACGATCATGAGGCGAAAGAGAATGAGTTTGTTGAGAGATATAAGATCGTAGAAGATGATGAGATTGAGATAACTGAGCATCAATCAATGGTAACTGATCTATAGGAGTAGCAACTCGAAGACATGCTACATGTGCAGACAGAAGCTGTTCATACAAAGGATGTGTTGCTATCTCCGCCTTCAGTTGTCTGTTCTCACCGCCACCATCTCCGCCGTAACCACCACCACTACCCTGCATCATCCCTAAGCTTGGTTCTTGCATTTCTGAAGTAAAGTTGTTGTTAGTATTAATTAAAGGAGAAAAAAGTGATGAGGTTGAGGACCACTCTATCTATCTATCTATATGGATTGATGTATTGTTATTATTATCGGTGTTTGTGTTTGTGTAATAGTATGTATTATAGGGATCTGAGACAAAGCTTTCTGAGCCACTTCTGATAGAAACAAAGATTTTACATGCGCAGAGAAAGAGGGAGAATCAAAAGCATTTATTTATTTTAAAACAAAGAAGAGAGAAAGTGTGTAAGGTATGAAATCATTACTATTAAAGGAGATGGAAGCGAGAGAGAGGTCAGGAAAAGGGTTAAAAGAGATAAAGCTGTTTCTGTCAACTCAATATCTCTTTTTTCTTTTCTTTTCTTTATTTTTCTATCTTAGGTACTTGATTTGATTTGATTAGACGCAGTAACTAACTATGTGGCTGTGTTTTGCTCGTCTGATTTAAATCGTACAATCTCAAATCAATAGTTAGAAATTTAGAATCGATTGTTGTGTAAATTTACTACTACAACAAATCATGATTGAGCTTTTAAGTTTATTTCATATCTCATTTTATTTTCATCTTTCATTTTGTAGTCAATTTCTCTCAGAAATTATAAGTTTCGTCAATTATCTCCCTGAAATTGCATAACGTTAATCAATTTACCCCTCTGTTAAATTTTTCTGTTAACTGTTTACTCAAATAATCCCCTGAAATTCTGCACTTATATGCAAAATGTCCCCTAAACTTAAAAATTTAGATTTTTTTCTTACTAAAAATCATACATTTAGTTCTTCAAGTAGTATATTGTACCTATTGTCATAAAAATTTTATTCACAAGAAAATGAATGAATATATGCCAAAGAAATCATGGTTTTGTCATGTGGAGCCTTTTCATTCATATTTCATATTTATCAATAAGGAGCAAGATAAATTTTTTACAAATAAGGCAAACTTAACATATCTTCTCTCTCAAAAAAAAAATATCTAATATGTTAAACTCTATTTTTTTTCTAAAGATGTCGAGCGGGTGAATGTATGTGCGCAAATGATTTCCAATCCAATTTGTGTACATGTTTTGTGCAAAAATATTTGTTTAGGGGTGGCATAACGGGACAATTCGTCCTGTTTTATTTGTTATGGAGTCGTTCCATCTAAAACTAGATGGGACATGTCAACCTATGTAAGTGAGTTAAACTCTAACTTCATTAAGTCATTCAATTAGTTGGGGGATCGACCACTTATTAGCTCGTAACAAAAAAATTCTTCAAAACAAATTCAATAAAATTCAACATAATTCATAAGCAATAGATCCATAAGTTTATTGGTTTGTATCGAGATAATATGGTAATGGATGCAGAATGTATAACCTAATCAATTAAAAAAGTGAATAAAGAAAGAGATTTTTTAAAATTAACCAAAACACAAACCCGTCTCATTGTGTTTTTTCAGTCGATGAAGTGAGACATAACAACTTACGTGATATGGTCTAAAATTATAAGTCTCTCGTCCAAAAGTAGCAGGTTAAACAATCTGACCCGAAAGGTTCACCCTGCTTAATTTGTTACCCCTATATCTTATCTTTTAGATGATTAATATAACCCTTTCATTTTTTGTACATATGAAAGGATCTAAATCCATTGTCAAGTATCTTATAACTAGCTCAGAAAACTTGTTTTAAAAGTTTAGTCTAATATTTTTGAAGGTCTCCCAAGTTTGACGTACTACTTCTTTAAGTCTACTTTTGACACTTGCGATATGTTAGTGATGTGACAATTTGAACTTTTGAATGGTCTCACAAACATTTCTCTTCGAGCTCGTTTATACTTGTCTTCGAAGTCGCTCTTCGAATTCTTGTACTAGTGGCAGAGGTAGATTGCTTTGAATATTACTTTTTTAAGGAAAATCCTCAACGTGCTCTTGAATTTCAGAAAAAGACTCGAGTCAAATAAGAACGCATTGGTACTAAACCAACAAATGAAGGCTCATTGGTCAAATTTTATTTACTTCTCGATTTTAAAGTAAATATTGTTGGTTGAACTTGGCATTAAAATTTTATTTACATCTCGATACTAAATTTTATTGTCCGGAGTTTGACCAACAATATTACAATCAGGAGTTTAAAGATAAGTTAAAATAATTGTTGATGAAATTTTATTTGGCTCTGGATTGAACTTTAAATTATTAGATTTATTTCTTAAAAACAAGAGAGTTAATACATAACAAAAAAAAAAAAAAAAAAGGGGTTGAGTAAGCATTAAGGTTATTAATAATTTTAAATCATGGGCTAAATTTAAAAATTGTAATACTAGCTTGTTTGACAAAAACCAATTAATATCTGCATGCAAAATATGTTTTTTTATCACAATTATGGATTATATTACTGATGGTATATGAATTTAACTAATAATAAGTGGGCGAGAACAAACTTGATGAGCACTAAATTCAACAATCGTTAGTTGTACCAAAAAGAAAACAATACAGTTTTATCACCAAAATTAATGTTTGAGTCTAATGAAAGCTCTCTTTTTAATATACTCTTTCATTTGATGAAATTTATATAGGTTCAACCACTTTTATATGCATTTTTAAATTGTTGAACTCATTATTTTACATAGTAAAAGAGTAAGTATTAGCGAAAATGTTGATAGTAGTTATCTAATATTTCATACCTACACAAAAAGAAAATATGCTTCAAATTCAAACTAGTAGGTTGCACCAAAGTATACATGAAAAATAAATAAATCTCAACCAAAGGGAATGCTCCACTAATCAAAAGAAGATAAATATATACTCTATCCTATTGTCACCAAGACACCAACCTTCATTTAAGTATGATTTATTTATTCATTCATATAGTCTTCTAAAGGTTGAGCTGTCAATTTTTCGATATTTGGTAGTGGTGCTTCGTTTTTCATCTCTCTGGTTATCTTACTACTTGTGTAAATATATTCTGTTTTTATCTTATGTTAATTTAATTTGGAAGATATAAATTTTGATTTTGATTAGGATTCTCGTAACCAAAAAAGGGAAATGTATGTGTCTACACGCATTAGAGATCATTTATTTATGGAGTAATTTGTTGGCTACACCAGATAAAGATATGTCATCAATCTCTGACAGGAGACTCATAACCGTTGATACATCATCCTCCTTGAATTGGTTAATTACACATTTTTCTACGTTTTCAGAATACAAACATTTGCCAATTTACTTATAGTAAGTGCCACACATGGTTTAGAAAGAAAATTTTAACTTTCATATTAAAGTGGAAAAAAAGCTATACAACAAAGTTATTCTCATCACTATGAAGTACACGGATTATTTTAAATTTCAAGCATTTTGTGATACGTAGTGATAATAATATTGATTTATGTTGAGCAGCAATCGTTGAGATGCGAGTTGATCATAAAACTCTGACATTCAATTTAATGGAAGAGTAAGAATGATCGATAAAATAGATAGTTGGTATGAGATCACCTTAAATTGTGATCTCCCGAGCTTTTATAAATAAAATCATTTAACTCGTTAGATTAATTAAAACGAATTGATAGAATTTGATGTCAAAATAAACTTTGACACTTAGTGTCAGCAAATGTGGACTATATATATTAAACAAACATGTTAAAGTCATCTAACAACTAAAAAAATGTAATAATACACTAATTGGGAATTGGCTTACAAGATAAGATGGGAAGAGATGCAGGTATCGGCAGCTTTGGTTGTGGTGGGTGTAGATAGAGATAACTGGTGGTTGAATCCTGTTAAAGGAAAATCATAAAATACATAAAAGCAATCGAACTGAATATTCTCTCAATCTTGTTTTGTCTGTGATTACTTTTGTTTGAAGAATATGTGTTGCGTTGAAAACAAGGAAGCATTTTATCCAAAAATTTCGAATAAAAAATTCCCAAGTACTATGTACAATTGATCTACATGTATAACAGTATAAGCTTATCCTGATAAATGAGTATTTAAATTAGATAATAATAACTTGTTTTTCCTTGACCCAAAAAAAAAAAAACTTGTTTTCCCTCAAAAAAAAAAAAAAACTTGTTAACGGAAACCCAAAAAAAAATAATATATATATATATAATAGAAGAACACCTCATAAAATCAATAAAAATCACAATTTTTCATCAAAATAAAAAAATTCATCACATTTTTCTTCTTCTTACATTTGGAAGGCCAACTTTTATATTAGAATAGGAATACTTAAACAAATTTCTTAATTTATTAACACGTACAAATACGTGCAGTTTGGATATCATTAAATCCACAGTTGTATCAATTAAATAGCGGATAGTTGAAATATCCACTTATTTTATCCGCCTATATTCGTTAAGTTGCCAACACATATATGTGGTAGATTTTATTCGCGGATATATATATATACAAGTTTCTTTTTGTCATCGCTAACAGAAACCCTTTTAAAGTGGTAGTAGGTCATTTCCTTCTACTCATACATGTGTTTTGCAAATAATCTCATTTTACGGTTGAGGCCTCCTCTGGCACACAAGCTGCTTGATTTAATTATTTTACTTGGAAAGAAAAATAATGTACAATTTAACTTCTTATGAAAGAAAAAAAAAAAAAAAAGATACTATTTAACTTTTGTTGTTGACAAAATGGTACTACTATTTAACTTGAAAAATAATGTTTATTGATACACAGTTTGTACATGGAAAATTGGGAATGCGTGCCGTTTAAGGTGGTGTATGGAGGAAGAGAAAAATGAGCAGAGAACATAGTCCCCAAGAAAAAAGTGGTGGTAGTTGATGGTAGAAACCTCCATCACCATCACAGATTCACAGCTATATAGTCATGTCCTCTTCTATCACTATTCTATTTCTATTTTCTAGTGGGATACTACATCATGATATAGAAAATAAAAAGGCATGTGGTCCCACATTTATTAAGTCCCACCTTAATTAAAGACAACAAATAATGTACTAAGGAAAAAAGATACACCAAATGAAGTTATATATCATACCCATAGGGCCATGATGTTAATCTTTGAATCATATGTCACTTTCATTTCACCCGACCTCTTCAAAGTGGGAGGGAAACAACACTTCTCCTCTTATCATTATTGTTTTATGGTTTCTTAGCTAAATTAATGTTTATCTTGTATGTAATCGTAAATATTATATTTACATAAATTTTTGTTATTTATTTAAGAATTTGAATTCTTTAAACATATCATTTTTTGTATGTTTTTGTCGGTGATTGAACCTTACTCTAAATGAGTAAAGAACTTTAAAAAAAAAATTGAGGAAATTTCTTTTCCTCAAAAAAAAAAAAAAAAAAACTTAAATATTCTTAAATTGTGCCACAAGAGACTTAGTTTATTTGATATTTTTTTCTTATGTAAACAAAATTGAAACTCATATACACAAATCAAGAAGGGTTGGGATTTAAATTCGGTAATTTTGATATTTTTGTAGGTTGAATTATGAGTTGCAAACATCTTATATTTTGAATTGTATCGATGAAGTTTAGTTTGTTTTAAGAAGAAAAAAACAAGGTGGACGGTAGGTTTGATAAGAATATAAATTCGCTTCATGATTATTATAAACTTATTTCAATCTTCCTTAGAAAATAAAATTATTTTGTTCAACAATTTTGAATGGATTATTGAATTTAAATTTAAACATTAAATTTTGATAAGAAGAAAATTTTATACTAAGTAAATGTGAAATATTATAATTGTTGAAAAACGAAAACTAAATAAATGTGTGAAATAGAGCAAGGCATTGAAATACTACGAAAAGAAAAACATGACCAAAAATGAAAGGATAAAATATTTGTTTACAACCAAACACAACTATATAAAAGAGCTTGTTAAAAAAAACCTAAAAGAATATAAATTACTTTTCATATAGAATATAGATTATTTTTATTAAAATAATTTAACGAAACAACGTAATTTTCAATGTGAATTTACGATATACAAGAAGAGGTATGTTATCTGAATAATCATTTTGTGACAACTTATGTAATAACTAAAGATATACAAGACAATGTCGATATTGACATAAAAACGAAAACAAGTAAAAAATGATTAAAAAGTCACATTGACTTGTATATATTTGGTTGTCCTATAAGAGCACACACGTAATACATTCTATACTTCACACTTCTCCACTATTTAAACTATTCAAGCTCATTTTCTAAATATTCATATTTCGTCATTCAAAATTTTAAAATAGATCCCACTTAATATCCAAACTACATTTTTCATTGCCAGTGATACTCCTATGCATTGTTAATTAAAAAGGAAATGCTAACAAGTATCCTCGGGCATTGTTTAAGCATCTAAAGTACTCCCTCCGTCCTACAATAGATGACATCTTTGACAATGTAGACCATTGATCTAACATACTTTGACCACAATTTTTTACTAATATACAAAGATGAAAAAATATCATATAAAATGTTGGGTTCGTCTCAATGAATATTTTTAAAATATTATATTTTCATAATTTTTTATAATAGAGAATTGAAGATATTAAAGTTAAAAAAAAAATGAATTGGTGTGTAACAAAGTCAACTGTGTCACTTAATATGGGATGAAGGGAGTAATTTTTACATTAAAAATTGTGTAGTTATGACTTTTATATATGTTTGACTTGTATTTTTATGACAAACTTTCTTTTTATTGGTTTCTTAAACAATACCCTTAGGACACTTATTAGTCTGACCCTAATTAAAAATAATAATCAAAAGTCAGCGGTGGCAGACAAAAGACTTGTTTCCTTGCCCGGACGCTCTAGAGAGTTTGGGTACTCTCTTTTCATGCCAATTATACACACTCCTCTCTGGGAACGGTCTTAAACTTGTGAAATCACACCTTAGGTTTAGCCGATATTCATGTTTTAGGTGGCATTTCACATGGGAAGGTATAAAACCTTCCCACCATGGGAAAGTTTATTTTAGCCACTAGATTAATTTGAAAACACCATCTTATCATACACTTGTAACACTGGATTATTTCTTTTACACCTTCCACCACCCTTCTCTCTCCTTCCTCCCCACCACCACCAACATCAAACAACCTATGATATCCCCAATTCAAAATTCATCATTTTTCGTTGATCCATAATGCTTTTAAAAGCCGTCCTTTTGCAATTAAGACTAACTACATTTCTTACCTCCTACTCCAAATCTATCAACCGCCTTCTCCGACACGGTTTTTGATGAAGCGGTGGCAGATAGAAACAAATAATTTCAACTTAATGATCATGTAGGAATTTGAAAACGCACGTTTGAGTTAAGCGGAAAAAATTAAACAATATGCGAACCTGAAAAGAAAGTATAGATCTAACATATAGTGAAGTGGTGATGAGGAGTTTGGAACGTGAGAAGAAAGTACAGATCTGTTGGTGGTGGGGAGGAAGGAGAGAGAAAGGTGGTGGAAGGTGTAAAAGAAATAATTCAGTGTTGGAAGTGTATGATAAAATTGTGTTCTCAAATTAATCTAACTGTTAAAATAAACTTACCCATGTTAAAATAAACTTTCCCATGTGAAATGCCACCCATGTTTTAAGTTGTTCAAATGGGATAGTTTAACTTTTAAAACAAAAATAATCTCTCATATAATAATAACTTTCCAATACTATTTAGGTTGTCTTACATCACCTGAATGTATTTTAACTAGTGTGATACCCGTGCGTACGCATGGGTTAATGTATCTATTATTGAACAATGTAATTTAAATAAAACAAAATAAATAATGACACCAAAATTTAAGTTGATATAATCGTTAAAACAACAAAGTAGATAAACATACAACATGCAATAGATATTAAACAAATGACAAACAACTCATTATTACAAATTACATTACACCAAAGAAATGATATCGACATAAAGATTCAAAGGCTACTGACCAGCATTAAAAATTAGTATAACACCCGTACTCAATTTCTTCTTTGTGACAATACTATCAACCATATTAATGATCCAACAAAATTCATGTTAACACTTTTATCATGGATAAGATGAAAATCGTCTTTTCAGCAACAAAGTCTTGTGTTCGTTCAAAATAACAATAAACATAATACGGATCATACACCATAAAATGGATTAAATAGTTTTTAATTATACAAATCACAAGTTTTTAAGTTTAGTCAATATAAAATTTTAATGGTAATTTTCATCCTTCACAAAATTAGAGCTTTTATTGTTGCAAAATAATTGATGCTCAAGTGCAGCCGTAAAATGTTGAAAAATCGGACAAAACATCTCATATTTAGCCTCTTGTAAAAAAACAAACTCATATTTAACCTTTTTTTAAAATAAAAAAAAAAAGTACAATGAAAAAAAAATTATCTCAATAAAATATTCTTGAAATTTTTTTATGTGGGACACCCCTATAAATTTTATAGGCTCTTCAAATAGGTTTTAATGTGGGACACCCCCTATAAAAATTTTGACTTGAATTTTATATTCAACTTTAATTCTAAACCATTCATTTTATAAAAAATGTAATAAACAATGACATGGAATTTTCTTATAAGCTTATTTTTTACTAGTATATAAGGGTTTTTGATACAAAATACATGTAAATATCATTTGATAACATTAAATCCACAAAAATCATTTGAGTAAAGTTCCTTAAAAAAAAAAATCATTTGAGTAAATTGGTTAAGAGATTTGGGGGTAGCACTTTGGTGACATTGGGGTGTCAATGTCATGTGATATTGGCCAATCATAGCATCACAAGTGTGCAAAATGACAAAAAAATCATGACTTTCTTCTCTCTCATTAACAAGCATTTTTTTTATCATTTTGCACACTTGTGATATCGTGGTTGGACAATGTCATATGACATTGGCACCGTAGTGTCACCATAGTGCTACCCGAGATTTGGATCCTCTCAATTGTAAAAAAAAAAAAAAAATAGAAAGGATTACGTGGACAACCTCATCGTTAAAACGCATTGCACTTTGCAACTTATAAATATTATAAATGGGATACAATGCATTTCAATGAAGCATCACAGGTGAAGTTTAACCTGGGAATGGAAACTTGGTTCCCACCATGGGAAAGTTCCAATTCCCAGGACAGGTGGCGGTTCCACCAGGTTAAAAAAAAATGAAATAAATTTTTTAATCCTTTTTTTATTTTGCTAGCTTACCTCCCCAATTCCTAATGTATACATGTAATTTTCTCAGTTCTTCTTCGATCTAAGCTAATAGTTAACCTCAGTTCATCTTCTTTGTCGAGAATTTTCTCCCTCGACACCAGCAATCTATATTTTGTTGTTGAATGAAGATACAACCATCAGATCTATCACCGATCTAGTTTCCCACACAATAGAAGGTATGATTTTACAATGATCCCTTGTTGAAATTTTATTTTTCTGTTTTCGATAATTATTTTTGTCAAATTTTTGTGATTGTCATTTGAATCCAAATCCATAACCCGTCTGTTTTTTGAAGATTTTTAGTGAAAATCTGTAGTGGGTTTTTGTTTGAAACTCACAATTTTTCATTCCGAGGCTAAACATTACCTGTTAATTTATGTAAGAATTTCTTTATCTACCTGTATACGTGCATGGTGTGTCTGCTGCAACTTGTGCGTAGGTTTTGAAGAATAAATGATTTTTGCTTCACTAGCAAACTATTGTCTTTGTATGCGGTACGTTGGTGTGTCTTTGTATTTTGGAAACAAGTACATAGCATGGCACATTTGATTAGACTACCACTGTTGAAAGTTCCATCAACTGAACACTAGGTATTTGTTGGTAATTTAGAAGTGAATCGTACATCTGCTTTTCTACAAAATAAGTTGGCTGAACTGAATTTTACATTGAAACTTCTTGCTTCTACAAGTTGGCTGAACTGAATTTATATATTAATTTTTTAAAATATAAAAATAAAACACTAAAATTAAAAAATTGCAATTCAACAATTCTACATGATTTGCACATCATCTTTATTTGTCAACAAAATTAATTTATAAAATATAATCACTAAATTCACCATAAATTGCTCAAGTTAGAAGATTTCTCCATAAATTGCTCTACTTTCTCCAGAAATTGCTCTGCTTAGAACATTTCTCCAGAAATTGCTCAAT
The DNA here is from genome assembly GCF_003473485.1 of Medicago truncatula. NCBI lineage: Eukaryota > Viridiplantae > Streptophyta > Magnoliopsida > Fabales > Fabaceae > Medicago > Medicago truncatula. Next base: position 3,154,871 of record NC_053046.1, read on the forward strand.
AAATTATGACAAGTAAAAAAAACCCAAAAAACTAAAAATTTAATAAAATGCATCTGAATATCATAACCACACATAACCAGAACAACATAATACATGATTAATAATACTTGATGTTAAAAAAAATTAAATTAAATTTGCTCAAAAAAAAATCTAACCCTAACCCTAACCCTAATCCTAAATGAGTATACCAAAACAGTTTAGCTAGTAAAATTTCAGTTAACGGAAAAATTCTTAGACCTAAACCACTTGTAAGAGTGTTCATTGAATGTTTAAACTGTGAGGTCTCATCGGAAAAGAAAGATTCTTAGACCTAAACCACCTGTAAGAGTGTTCATTGAATGTTCAAACTCTGAGGTCTCACCGGAAAAGAAAGATTCTTAGACCTAAACCACCTGTAAGACTGTTCATTGAATGTTCAAACTCCAAAGTCTCATCAAAAATGAAATATTCTTAGTCATACACCACTTGTAAGCCTCTTCATTGATTGTTCAAACCTTAAGTTCTCATTGGAAAAGAAAGATTATTAGACCTAAACCACTTATAAGATTGTTCATTGATTGTTCAACCTCCAAGGTCTCGTCGGATATTAAATATTCTTCGACCTAAACCACTTGTAAGATTGTTCGTTGAATGCCCAAACTCCAAGGTCTCACCGGAAAGGAATTATTCTTACACATAAACCGCTCGTAAGACTGTTCATTGATTGTTCAATGGTTAATCAAAATCTAAACTCTCCCCAAAACCGAAAGAATCTTAAACCTAAAATATATGTAAGAATGATCAATGGATGTGCAAACTCTAAACTCTCCTTTAAACGGAAAGAACCATATAACTAAACCAATTTTAAGAATGACTAATGGGTGTTCAAACTCTCTAATTTGATCCAAATAAAATGAATATTCTACCTAAACCACTTGCAACTCTATTTAAAATATGTTATTTAAAATTGTTTAAAAATTTTACCAAGTTTCAAAGTTACTACCTAAATATCTTTATGTACACCTCATTTATTTTACTTTTTTAAACTATAAAACAACTAAACATGCTTAAACTATTTCCTTAAAAATAAAAACTAATAATTAATAAGTAAGTATCTAAAAATTCAAAACACATTTTTAAAAAAAAATGTTGCTCAAATTTTATGTTATATCAAACTATGATTCAATGTAAACTTTAATTTATGTATATTAATTTATTTTAATATTTGATATGGTTATTAAAAAAAACACAAGTAATAATAAAGGGCTGCAAATAATAATTAGTGTGAACAAGTTAAAATTACAAGTCAAGCCCATATCTAATTGCAAAAAGCCCATAAACTATTACAAGAAGTCCAACACTTCACACAAAATGAAATAATATTATTTAATCTGTAGGTGGGTTCGCTGCTTTTGGTGTACCATGTGCCAGCAAAAAGTTAAAACCAATAGCAGGTAATAGATCTGAACCATTTGAATAAAAAATCAATATATCAATGGTCCATATTAAATTTTTCCATGATGGAAAAGAAATTTCTTTTCCCATACTAAATTGAACCAGCATCACATAGTTCATCCTTTCATATTACTATTTTGATTTCTCATAGTTTCTCTTAATCTAAAGTATTGTCAGAGTTAACATTAATTGTATGGGATTTTGTCAACTGAAATTAAACAAGAGTTTTGTTAACGAGTGTATTTGGGACATTCTTTAAACATCATAAATTTAATAATTATTCTTTTAAAAAGTCAACTATTACAATTTTCAATTCATTTAATATACAACTTTTTATTTAAAACTTATTATTTAAAGTGTTTAAAGTGTGTCCCGGGAACACTCATTAACATTTTCCATTAAACAATGATTTGCTACATTATATCCCTCGTCCCTCGTCCCTTCTATCTTACTATTACTATTTAAACCATCTTTCTCTATCACGGTAATCATCACATTTATTTTTCCTCTATTCCATTTCTTTCCGTCTGTTGTTTCTTGCAGCTTTTGTAACTCATTTACGGTGAGGAAATCTCTATCCCACCTTTCAAGCATCATATGGCAATAAACGCTAAAGATATGTTTGTGTGAAAATAAAATAATTTGAAGGAAGGGGAAAACTTATTTTTCTTTTCTAAATTAATAATCATATAATAATTTTAAAAAATTACTTAAAAAACACATTTTTAAAAAAACCTTGGGGTGGTTAAAGTATTACGTATATGATAATCAATAATGTTTTGAAAGCAAAAAATATATATTGGCTAAAGTATTTCTTCATTTATTAATTTGATTAAAAACACAGAATAAATTAAAAATAAATGAGAAAAAATACAGAATAAATGTTAGAGTTACATGTAATGGTGTTTGTTAGCCAAAACAGAACAAATTAAAAGGATAAATGATATTTATACAACCACTTTGTGACAATTTTTTGACAACTTCCTCTATCATACTCACATTATCATCTTATTCTCTCTCTTCTTTTTTCTCTCTCTATTGTTTTTTAACCAATGAAAAGAGAGAAAAAAAAGTTGTCATCAAAAGTTGTATGAAATGGTTGTTCAAATATCACTACTCAATTAAAAGAATATCATAAAATACATTATATAGATACTTTTACTCTAAAAGCTAACAAAAGTACACATTTCATTTATAATATAAAGCAAAATCATTTCTCATCACTTGAATGCATCATTCATCTTGTAGTTTTGCAAGTACCTTGCTACTATGATGAAACATTTTCCGGTCATAATTCAAAGTTAAATTGCAGTAACATTCCGTAAGTTGTAATAAGCAAATTATAAAGGGGTATGGGGAGAAGAAGAATAGTATGAGTATCCTTCCAAAATTTTGAAATCCTTTTAACCTGAAAATTTTAATATCATGCACTTCCTGCCCTGTCAGTCAACGTCTAACTAGCAAGTTAAAAGCAATATCCATACATCACTCTGACTTTTTACATCAATATCACAAAGAACATCAGTGACATACTAAAATTATCAAGTGTAGGGCTGGGCTTTTACTCTACTAAAAGCTGCACAGCCAATCAGCACAGAACGGGTCGAAGCTCACAGAAATGTTGGTTGAAATTTGAGATGTAAAGCCCAAACAAAATATCAAGTGTAGGGAAGTAGAGGGTTGTGGTCACAACAAGGACCTGCCACTGTGGTACACTATTTACTTCCTATATTTACAAAGAAACTTGACCAGTTGCTGTAATTTTGGGATACGAAAGTTATGGCCACCAATTATAAAACAAGCTTCTAATAACTGCTTGTGAAATTCACATCACTGTACATTTGTCTTTAGATCTCGCATCAGGCTTGGGAGATGAAGGTGGATTCCTTCCTGTGCTCCTTGGCGCCTGCAAATAGCATTTACTGAGAAATTTCTAAAAACTTGAACTTCAAATATAAAGAGAGGTAGTAGAGTGGTCAAAACCAATGATTTTATATATCATATGATCTGGTATCTTCTACCTAATCATAAAGATTTCACTAACTTAAAACACGATCTCAATGGTTCTCATGAGAGACCAACAGATAACAGGGATGCATATAAATCCAAAACATTGCAGATAATGAACAGTCGAAAAATACAAAAACAAAAAATTAAGGTTGCAAAACAATTTTTACCTGGGGACCTGTGACCAGTCTGGAGGTGCCACTAACAGATGGTGTTTGTTGAGTCTGTCGTGGTGGCTGTTGCTCAAACTCTTGTTGTTGCAAGGCTATTGCTAATTGAAGATCAGAACTGTCACAATTACCAAAAAGATTCATTGTTACTAAACCATTTTGAAAAGATAAAACCATAACTGAAGTTAAAGTCAACAATAATAGTAGCTTGTAGTTTAAATGTTTGGACTTATTTTTTATGGGAATATATTTTTACCCAAAGTTAGCTCATCCAAGCGCACTGATATCATCAAGGATGCTTATCAGGTGAATAACATTTTTTCTTAAGGAGGGCAATTATTTTTTTTGTAAATGTGCTAATAGCAAATTCAGAAACTCAACTTGATATCTAAGCCTGCCTGCGTTGCACTCTCTATGCTGGCAAGATAGTCCTGAAACATGTCAAGTTAACTTTATATCAATGAAAATTTGTTTTCAAGATTAGATATTTACATATTTTAGGGAAAGAAAATACGTACAGCAGTGTTGGTCATGACATTATTCTCATCCCAGGTGGTGTTATTTTCAAGGCTTTCTACCTTGAATTCCTTGAAATTACCAGTCATAAACAATGTATCACCATTGACCTGAAAGATGAGAACATCAAAAACTTGAATGTCTTCAATCTAGTTTAATATTACACAAAGGCAAGATGTTTTATTTAGACACTCGCACGCAGAATTTACTCAATGATTAAAAAAAAACTCAAAATCACGTGTAAGAGCTATCCAAGAAGCTCAAATCACCAAGCATGCAAACTTCAAATTTTCAGAACATTTAACTGAGTAAAACAACATCTTAATTACAAACTCCCGCCAGATTCAAAATAGAAAGGAAAGAGAAGAAAATAATAACATTTTAAGATCATATAAGTTAAAAAAGTCTGGAGACTAGAGTAATCATGTTTTACCTCATTCAGTTTTTCCCAAACCAGATCAGGCTGATTTATGTAGCCTTGGTCTGTAGCTAGAAGATAGAGCTCACCCTCAAACTGTGAATAGAGAATAAATTTAGGATTGAAAAGAAACGGACTTGATTAGTTTGCTAGCAAAAGCACCAGAATGCCATCAGGAGGAGAATACGAAAACCAAATCCCCATAGTATTCTTATCAGCATATTTGTGTCACAAATATTATCAACTTTAACAAAATTGATTAGTTTGCTAGCAAAGAATTTGTTGGGGGTAGTTGATACTTGATATCATTTTCATTAATCCAAATGATAAAAATGAGATGTTGGAGCTCACCTTAAACATGGTGCTGAAATGATTGTTTCGGAAAAAAACACATAACTCACGCTCTTTAAGACCAGCTTGAAGACAGAAAAGCCTACAAAAACATTGAAGGTTTATATTATTTAAAGTGAAATTCTTGAGCCAGTGAAGAATAGTATATAAATCAGGGAATTAGTTCAAGAAATTTTGACCAACAAGACAATAGGTCAACATACCCGTAAAATGTCAACTGACTGGCATTATTCCTCAAAAAACTCTTGACCAGTTCTCCTAAGACCAATAAAAAACAAATATATCTTCTATTATCAAGATAATAATCAATGCTTTTCTAAGAAAATAATATTCCAAACATATCTAATCTATTTACAAGATATAGCACCACTGACCTTGTTCTGGAGTAATTTCTTCCTTAGCTCTTGGATCAAGGGCATCTAAGGTGCTTTTGTCGGCTTGTTCCTGAAGAACCGCCTCCCCTTCATAAACAGGTTCACGATTCTCAAAATTTCCAGTTTTTGTATCCAACACACATTCCTCTCCTTCATACATGGGCTCACTCCCATCAACAGTTGAAGGAAATGCTTCTGAAGCATCAGTTTGATGAAATCTTATAACAGAAGAATCCGAATCTGTATGGCTTGCAGATAAGCATGGCACTCCTGTTGCATCAAGTCCTTGAGACTCATCTGAAGTTTTATGATCTATAGATCTAAGAGAGGATTGATTGTGAACTTTTTCATCCCCCATAGTGGCATCTGCACAGCTCTCAAAAACAGAAACAGAATATTTTTCAGGAGAATGGATGACTGCACTCTTATTCTGAACCAATGCATCAAGTTTATGCTTCTCAACCACATCATTTTGCTCAGTAGATTTTTCAGGCTCCATAGAAGCTGATTGATGGAAGCCACTTACGGCATCATTCTTTAAGAACGGATTAGCTGCTTCCTCCAATGTAGATGTAGAAGATGTATGTTCATTGTAGTCTTTGCTAGAAGCAGTGGAATCATCAGGTATGAAGGTTTCTGATTCATGAAAGTCATTGCTTTCTTTACCAGTGTTCTTTCCCAAGTCAACTCCAGAATCCACGGTTACAGCCTGATTGTCACACATATTTTCGTCCATATCAAAAGAAACTTCTCCCCCATTACCATTTGCATGTCCCACAACAGGATCACTAATTAAATCTATAGAATCAACTTCGGACATCTTCAAGGCTCTCAACAGCTCTTCTTCTTCTTCAAGATCGCCTTTTCTTGGTGCCTGATCAGAAACAGAACACGGAGAATCATCAAAAGACCTGGTTTTAGAAAGACTGGGAGAAGGCACTCCAAGAGCAGCAGTTGTTGCAGCAACAAAATCAACACAATCTTCTTCTTCCGGATTATTTTTTGGTAGGGTTTCAATGTTCTGTGTTTCAAGAGCAACAAGCTCTCCCATAAGGGCATTATAGGACTTCGATCCAATTGCAGTTGCAGTATCACGATCCTGGTTCACAAGCACATGAAGATTTGGTTATGAAACAAACACATCATCAAATAATAAATAAACCCTTCATGATTGAAGGAAAACAAAGATAACATTTTGGTGACCAATGAGGTGATCATTCAAAAGATCACTCGGTCATTTAAAATTTACAGCGAACAATGAGTCTTACGAACCAATTGATCGAAACATAAAGAAATCACCAAAACCAATACAGAAGGAGGCCAGATTAATTTACGGTATCACACAAAGAGGCCACTGACACATCATTCATAATTTTCAAGAAACTAGCTCAGTTTGCAGACAGATACATAAATCCTATCAATATAAGAAAATGACTCTTATCAAATGTAACGACTCATTTATAGACCATTCTGAAATCAAATCCTACCTAGCAACATCAAAATGGATGCAGTACAGAAGCATGAAATGACTAAAAGAGAGGTGTGTTATCACTTTGCCTATGACCAAGAGGTTGCTAATCCAAAATTCTGGAATTCACTGAAAGCACATGACTGTCAACAGACCAACATTGATGAGCAAACAATTATCGCATGTCATTTTACACACAGGATTTTTAGGGCACATTAGAACTTGTGTGAAAATTGGCAAGGGAGCAATCTTATAGAATTTCTCTAATTCATACGAAAACATGGATGATATAGATCTAATTAATTAGGATTGATGGTAGACAAATCACCTGCTGATCAACTATCCAGCCATGATACAAAGGAATGTCCAGCAAATCAAATATGGCACACTCTGGAGTGAATTCAAAATCATCTATTCTGCAATTGATACGTAACTTTGGTCAGAACTTCAAAATTAATGATGGATGCATATATCTGACAAATAAATAAATGACCCTGACCTCGTAAATTTTAGATTTACATCAATTCCAGTGGCAAGCCTAGGGAGCAAATCAATTGCATCGGCAATGTTCTGTTGTTGATTTTCAACATAGCCTGCATCTTTGTTCTGTAAGACAAAAAAAAAAAAAAAAATTGTCAGACAAACTTACATTGCAAAATAGTGACGTTACCAATGATAACAAACCCAATTCTTACATTCACATTACTATTTGAATCAAGCAATCGCTCAGCAACCAATGAAAGCAACTTCTCCTGTGAGACTTCACCAATATCCGCGCTCAAACCTTCTAACTGGTTTCGTAGCAGAAGAACGTTACCTGCAACAATGCAATATAGACAGTGAGATGCAAAATAAAACAAATATTGCAATTAACCCTCCAAAGTGAAAAAATTTAGAGCATCTGCTTGTTACCGATGCTATAAAAAAAATTTGAAAAATATATAAAGCAAATTAGGAACTTAAGAGACTATTGACCAGAAAAGGAAAAAAAAACGTATAAAAAGATATCTTCATTTGTCAATTCATCTGATAAGAGATACCTCACTAGATACGAAAAGGAGAATAGTAACTGGTGAGAAAAAATCATGGGAGAATGATAAGATAACACTAATCATTAAAGATTACATGGAGTTTATATTTTTTGAGTCATCTAGTGGGATAAGGCTTGGTTGTTGTTTGTTGTTGTATCTAGAAAATTTCCTTGGTAGTAATGTTGTCAATTGCAGAAAATAGTGGTTTGTTCAAATTCCGATACGCTACAGTGCTATAGCACCACTATTTGACAATTCTTAGTGCTAAATAGTGTATCACGCAATGATAGCGGTTTCTTCAAATTCCACTACGCTATAGCCGCTATTTGACAACACTGCTTCGTATTAATTAATATTAAGCGTTTCGGCAATAGCCCCAAAATACTTATCGATGGATCATTGCTATAGATAATATGCATCACGTGTCAACTAATAAGTTCAAAATAGGAGACGACAGTTCCGTTCAAGATACATGAACAGAACGATAAACTTTGGTATCATGAATCAAACAAACACTCAAATTGTGAATAACAACAAACAAAGTATATCGTGTAAAATTAGCACTTTATCATTTCCTAATATGCTAATGAAAATTTAGGAATAAGGCGCGGTGTTTGTCATACATTTTCAAGATACATTTCAAGAAAACAAAATAGCAACGAATGTGTGGCATTGACATACAAAAAAAAAAAAGATATTAGGATTAAAAAAGAAAGAAAGCCTAAAAACAAAACGAAACTCGCAGAATTAAGCTGGTAGATTCAATACAATTACAGGTAAGGTACGGATGAATTGAGTAATAATGCATGTTAATCATAAATTAATTAGAAATTGAAAAAGAATACGAAATGAAATTGTATATGATCATGCAATCGAATATCCCTAACCTAATAAGAAACAGTATTAAATAGAGTGTGATTAATTACGAAGCGAATAAATTAGAAATTGAATTGAATAAGGATAAAGAAAGAGGAAACCCTAACAGATAGCGAGAAGAGGACAAGGTCCATTATCGTTTTGAAGGACGATCGGAGTGGTGCGACCAAGAAACTGAATGATTTTGGTTTTGTGGAGAAAGTCTTTGATGATTGGTGAAGAAAGTTGTTGTTCTTGTTGAAGTTGATGTTGAAGATCGTGATGTTGAGGAGGAGGAGGAGGTTCGTTCGTTGGAGAAGATGAAGATGATGATGATGCCACCATGTCCATGGTGATGTGCACGTTCTTGAGAAAGGAGAGAAATTAAAGGGATTTATTAGAAATGAAATGAAAAGAGTGTGACCAATTAGGAAAAAGAAAATCCAATATTTGTTATTATGCGGAGTAAAGTAGTATCAATTCAATTGTTACGGAATGAATGAATGAAATGTGAATGGAATCCGCGTGTTGTGAAGTTTCTTTGATTGTTCCGCCTCTACTCTACTCAGATGCGATGCAATGTCAAACAACCCCCCCTCTCATTATTATTTCTTCAATTTCATCTGTGGTTACATCATTAGCAATAGCATCACCTTTGGGCGTGTGCTTGTTTTTTCCTTTGCTGCCTAAGTTACCTGTTTTTTTATTTCTTCATTCTACATACACAAATAAGAATTGACTCTTAAAATAATATTCGTATTATATAGTAAGTGATAATTTTTATTTTAAAAATGATAATATTTTGAAAATAAAATTATTTATCAAGATAAATCTAACATTTTTTATGATACAATTTTGTCTTTACATATTAGTAGAAAAAATATGGTTAAAATAAGTTATGTGAAAAGGACAACTTGTCACAAACTATGTCACTTAATATGAATATATGATACTAAAAGAATGATATGAAAGAATTAGTTGCTCAAGAAGAAGGATAAAATTACAAGTATTTCATATGAAAAAAAATAAGATTGTAAAATGAATTCACACTTGCACAAACTTCTCCCCTCTTTATATAACTCGGGCGTTTCTCTTTAGGCCCCTTCAATATCTCTAAGGCCCTTTAAATACATATTCAATAGTTATCTATCAGATATGCATTTTTTTGAAAAACATATATCCGGTAAATAATTACGGTATGTATTTTTAAGAGGATTTAGAGATTTTAAGGAGGGTCTAAAGAGAAACGTTTATATAGCTTAAGGGGCTTGTATTCGGTTAAGCCCAAAATTGATTCAATTGTGGAAGCCCAACAAATTGATCGACCTTAAGGCTATGAGGATCAACATATAAAACTCAATCAAAGGTGATGGTTATTTAATGAGCCCCTCAATCTGCTCACATTTAAAAAAAAAAAAAAAAAATTGATTGGAAATTACGATCTGATCAGAGGTCAAAAACAAAAAAAATCGATTAAGAGTTACTACCAGATTGATTGAAGGGCTTGTGAGAAATTTAAGGGGCCTATTAAGCAATCATCATCTAAAGTTCATGTCAAAATCATCTTAAAACATCTTCATTTCAATGTCTCTTCGTCTAGAAGACTAAGACCCCTAAAGTTCTTGAACATTAAAGTTTCACACAAGAATGCAAACACATATATTTTAGAAAATAAATAAATATAACGATTATATAATTATTTTTATCCTTATAAATATAAATATATAAATTTTCGTTTCTAGTCCTTGTATTTTTTTTTTCAAACAAGAGTTCTTCTAATGGTTTCTCGTAACGAGTTTGGTTCTCGTTGCTAGAGGTTGCACACAAGACACTATATAAGGGACTAAAAACAAAAATACTTATAATGATGAAAACTTATGTGAAAATAATGTGTCGATCCCTTTAAATAATCATCTTTCATTTTTAGTCTCTTTGTACAGTGCCATGTTTAACTTATTATAACAACAAAAACTAAATTTGCTACGGGAAATAGTTTTGAGATCATTGTTTGAAGAAAAAACATTTGATGAACTACAAACCAAAAATGTTATATTTATAAGGAGAAAAAAAAATAATTTAATCCGATATTTCAACGAATAAAATCTCAACAATAAATGCTTTATGTCAAGTCTTGCTAGATTTTGCAATAAAACTAGTTACAAACCCGTGCGAAAGCACGGGTTCAATAAAAAAAAAATTCGAAAGAAGAGATGTTAAAACGAATTAACATTGTGATTCATCATAAAATATGTATGGGCTGATTAAGAGAGCATATAATCAGTTTATGAGATAAGGAATTGACATAATATTTAGAATGAAAACAATTGGAACCAATAAAGGAACCAATGATGTGTGAATTTATATATTATCCAAAATTATAAAAAAGAGTGTTGTTGTTATAGAGTTACCAAAAAATGATTGATACCCATATTTACATCAAATGAAATCAAGCAAAGAAGTAGCATCGGTGAGTGAAGATAATCTAGTCTAGGATTAGAGTTAAGGTGATCTGTTGAAAGTGCAGATCATGAACACCAAATCTTTATTTGAAAACGACTTGAACGTGCATATTTTTAGGTGGCTTCTCTAGATCAAAAATTAACTTATCACCTACCTTTAACATATGTTCTCGGCAAAATTTGAATCATTGGCTGCCTAAGTATTTTTTGTAACTTGCTCTCTTTGCCGTTATCAAGCGACACTTATACCTTTTTTGAGCTTGTTTGTCGATGAGTGTGATTGTTTTCCGTGTTTCTTTTAGAAATGTCATTGATATCTCATTTGAGAAGTGCTAGGTATAAAACAAATTGTAGTGTTAATTAGAAGTTATATATATGTACATTTCTAAAACATTTATCAAAGCATTATAAAGATTTACTGTAGGAAAAGAGCATGTTTTATTTTGTTCAGGAGATTAGGAAAACAACATTACAATTAACATGAAACTAATTAGAACCAATGAAGGAACCAACAAAGTGCAGATTAACATTACATAATAGTTAGGTTTATAAAAGAGATTGCAAGTTTCATAGACTAACCAAAAAGGGATTTTTGCCAATATTTACACAAGACAAAATGAAAAGAACAAATGATATCCCAAAGTCAATATAGTTTACGACTACAGTCCAAAGCGATACGTCAAAATGGTAGAAGTTCAAATAGTTCAACAACAAAGATCTACTTTGGAACAACTCGAATTTGCAAGTTCTTCTGTGACTTTTCGAGATCAAAGATGAGCTTACCACCTTCTTCCATCACTCTTTATCTGCAGAAATTGAACCACTGCCCACCCAAGTAATTTTCATAGCTTGCTCCATCGGCGGTAATGAGGTGACGATTATACTGTCTCTGTGTCTGGTCATCAATGAGAGTGATTGTTTTGCGCTTTCCTTTCAGAATTGTTCTTAACACCTCGTTTGGGAAATGCTAAACAGGAAAATAACTTCAATATTAGTCTAATGCATATTTACATGGATAAGATATATGCGAATATAATTACATATAATTTATAAAATAAAGGTAGCATAACTAATTTTAAGCTAAAGAAAATGTAGCATTACTTCTAATTTATCTTCATATTATCTTCCTATAAAGTCTAGATAAATGCATGCATGTACATTATATGTACCCCGTTGACCAATTAACATTGTTGAAACAACTAAAATTAAGCATCACTTCTGCATGTGCACATATAGCTAGCTCCATTTGACATTGATGTCTTAGAACATTTGGTGCAACTCTCATAATACAATCCAAACTGGTTATGATTGAATTTAGTTGTTTTCCAAATAGTGATGCAGTATGTTTCCTAACACAAATTATGCACATGAAATAAAGAATAATGCAATATGTATTTTTAACTTATGCGTAAAAAAACTCAAAGCATATTTGTGCATAAAAAAAAGCAGACATTGACTAAGTTTGTAAATTCAGCAATTGGCTTAACCTGAGACAGTTTGGAAAAATCGTTGTACGAAGTACGTTGAGAAGAAGTCGAACTCTGACTTAAGTTCTAACTAAAGCTTTGACTCTGAGCTTGAGAAGTGTTAAGGCCACGACAACAATTCAAGAAACATGGTAAAAAAACAATCAAATCGGATTGTGAAATAATAAGTTACTCTAACACTGTATTGTGAAATCATAATGCAAACTTGCTAAGTCTTAAACTTCTCAACAACCGGATGATGTAGGTTGATGAGCAGCCTCGAACCTGACCAATTGTTACATATATTTGGATTGTCATTGACTACAAAATAGAAGCAAAGAACTCAAGGTAAATAGATGGTAAATGATAAAGCTACGAAGTATTTTTTCCATAGTGTTACATCAACTATATTCCCACTACATAAGGAAAGACATCTTTCGGGTTTCGGGTCATTATCAAACTTATACAAAATTCTATCATTTGATGCTGACAAAATAGAAAATAATACATTTTCTATTTAGCACTGTTTAGTTTTTTTGAATAAGAAAAAGATATGCATAGTTTGTTGCGATATAAAGGTGCAATATATATATATATTAAAAGATAAGTATAATTTTCTTAGGCATCTATACTTTTTTTGAAGATAAGACATCTAAAATTTTACTTTTAATTAAAATCAAAATTTTATAAAAATTATATGCATTAGTGTAACAAAAAAATAGACACACATAAAGTATTACTCTAAACGCTAATATGTGTGTTTGTATATTTGCGAGGTTGAAGAAAGAAAATAAAAATATTTTGTATTATTAAATCATAACATGAATAAAAATATTTGTGAGGTTGTTATGATTAAACGATATTTAAATTAAATATATAAGTGATAAAAAAATAATGAAATTTCTTTGAAAAAAAGGTAATAAAATTAAATTGAACCTCCTTAAAAAAATTAAATGGCGGTTAAAAAAAATTAAATGGAAGAAAAAAACATATTAAAATATAATATTAGAAAATAAAAGAAAAGGTTCTCAACGTGAATTGAAAATAGATGCTTGTGAAAGAAATTGTCGAGAAGTAGTTTTTTGAAGTAGCATTCAACAACTTTTGACCAAAGCTCATTCCATTCAATTTATTTGCATTAAAAAAAAAGTACATTTTTTAGTAAGTATTTAATTGATATTGTATTTGGTCTAACTTCTCCTTAAAAATGTAGAGAAGAAGAAAAAACCGGGTCAAACGGTATCTTAATCTCCCACGACGGCAATGTAGAAGCAACTGAATTTGGGAGAAAAAAAATTAGAAAATAGTTAAAAATAAAAAAATTGAAAAATAGTCAAAAAAATTTAAAAATATGAAAATTGGAAAATAGTTAAAAAAAATCGGTTAGGTAGCACTCAACCAATCAATACTAAAAAAATTATATGCATTATCGTAACAAAAAACAGACAGACGAACATAAAATATTACTTTAAACGTCAATGTATGTGTGTGTGTATTCGTGAGGTTGAAGAAAGGAAATAAAATATATATGGTATCATTAAATGACAGCGTGAATAAAAATATTTGTGAGATTGTGATGATTAAACAATATTGAAATTAAATATATAAGTGATAAAAAGATAATAAAATTCTTTTGAAAAAAAGATAATAAAATTAAATGGAACGGTTCAAAAGATAAAATAAAATAAACTTAAATGAAAATAAAACATATTGAAATATAATATAAAAAAATAAAAGAAAAGGTTCTCAGCGTGAGTTGAAAAGAGGTGCTTGTGAAATATATTGTCAAGAAGTAGTTTTTTAAGGTAGCATTCAACAACTTTTGACCAAAGCTTATTCACCCATCCTAAGTACTACTCTCGCCCAAGCACGCTTAACTGCGGAGTTCTGATGGGATCCGGTGCATTAGTGCTGGTATGATCGCACCTAAAAGGTCCCTTTCTTGTAAGTACTTAATTGATATTGTGTTTGACCTAACTTCTCCTTAAAAATGTAGAGAAGTAAAAAAAAACCGGGTCAAACGATATCTTAATATCCCACAACGGCAGTGTAGAAGCAACACTAAAAATAAAAAAATTGGAAAATAGTTAAAAAAATTTAAAAATATAAAAATTGGAAAATAGTTAAAAAAAAATCAGTGAGGTAACACTCAACCAAGCGACACTAAAAATAATTATATGCATCAACATAACAAAAACACAGACAGACATAAAATATTACTATACACGTTAATGTGTGTGTGTAAATATTTGTGAGATTGAAGAAAAGAAATAAAAGTATTTGGTATCATTAAATGACAGTGTGAATAAAAATATTTGTGAGGTTGTGACGATTGAACAATATTTAAATTAAAATAATTGATAGTGTGTTTGACCTAACTTCTCCTTAAAAATGTAGAGAAGTTGGAAAAAAGCCGGGTCAAACGATATCTTAATCTTTCATAACGGCAATGTAGAAGCAACTGAATTTGGGTGAAAAAATTGAAAAATAGTTAAAAAAATAAAAATTGGAAAATAGTTAAAAGTTATTAAAAATGTAAAAATTATAAAATTTATTAAAAATATAAAAATTATAAAATAATTAAAAAAAATGGTGAGGGGCAAAATGGGAAATGCACCTTAAAAATGATTAGGTGCACTAACCACACCCCATTAATAGGAAATTATTAAAATACCCTTCATAGGAGCAAAATGGTAAAATCATAGGGATTTATCTTTATAATATAGTAAGTAGATAATTATTTTATGTCCGCACTCGTTCGATAGGGAAAAAATAATTTAATCTTATATTTCTACACTCCATAATATCACCAAATATATACATTGTGTTGTAGTGCCATTATGCTATAATGGAAAGAGTAATGATATTTGTACATTTAATTGATGACAATTTTGGTGACAACTTTATTTTTCTCTCTTTTTATTAGTTAAAAAAAATGGAGAGAGAAAAATGAAGAGAGATGATAAAAATGTCATGTGATTATGAGAGAGAAAGTTGTACAAAAGTTATCATAAAATAGTTGTACAAATATCATTACTCTAATGTAAATTGGAAGCACACAATGACAAGTTCGATTACATAGGAAAAGTAAAATTTTCAACTACGAACATTATTATTTACAACTTTGCTATATCTCACGACAAAATCAACCGCGAGAGTATCCCGAATGACATGTACATGACGTGTAAAAGAGATTTTTCACAAACAATCCATTCTTTCCCAAATCAAAACACCATCACCGCGTTTTAGTAAATTTCCCTCAGATTTATGATTAGAAATGAGGTCTCAATGGAATCTATACAATGGTACTCCATTCACAAATAAAAGAGAAATGATATTTATAGAACCACTTTTTGACAACCTTTTGATAACTTTCTCTCTTATATTTTCATTATATTTTTATTCTCTCTATTCTTTTTTCTCTCTCTATTATTTTGGACCAATAAGAATAGAGAAAATGAAAGTTGTCATTAAAGTTGTCATATATGATTGTACAAATATCACTACTCCAAGTAAAAAGCACTTATTTATGAGATATACACTACTAGAAAAAAAGGACATTAAACATCAGGGTTTTAACTTCAGACAGCATATACCTGAAGTGAAATCCAGCGCGGTGGCAGTGTCAGTGGTGTTGAAGAGAGTAAGAGCCCCTTTTTTGTATTTTGATACCGCTAGTGACATAGCATAGACTCTTTTTTTTTTTTTTTTTTGTGTATGAACCTTCTTGTTTGTTGTGTATGAACCCTCTTCTTTTTTAATTGCCGGTGACATAGACTCTTTGCGAGTTTCGATTGTTACAAAAGTATTGTTGTAGTTATGTGTATTAAATTTTGCCAATTTAAAGAAAAAATGCAGATTTGATTTGGTACAAAAGCTAGCAAGCCAAGATTCTACATAAAAAAAAAATGAAATAACTCACATCGGTGTGTTTCTAACTGATGTGAAATGTGTTCCTTCATGCAGAATTTAGTGTGCTAAATAAAATTCCAAGATCTATTTGCGTGTGACAATTTTCAGATTGTCCAAATTTTTCTTTTTATAAATGTGTTAATGGACTTTTAGGTTGAGTCGAATGTGCAAAAATTATTGATCGAGCCCGAGCGACCGCCCGGGATCGCCATACGATAGAACCGCCCATGTCTTCTGTTACCGACACATAGGTAACATAACACATATACGTGACTAGATTTTGTCTACCTTGAGATGATAACAGATGAAAAAAATGATTGTGTTTCATATTTTTAATTTGAAGAACTCTAATTTTAATTCTGGGTTTTTATTTTTATATAAAATTAAATTAAAAAATATATAATGTGTTTATTTTGACATGTCATCTCAGCATCTAATAGTCACATGGGCGTTTTTTAACGTTAAACAAAATTTAGCAAAAAAAATGTTAAAGTAGGAAAAAAGTTGAAGGACCAATAAAAAAAAAAAATCAAACTTAAATTTGTCATTTCTGTTTAATTAATTTGGAGTTTTTAAACTCGTTCGCTAGGCTTCCCAAAAAATGTTACCAACCACGTTAAAAGATTTGCAATACTTGGCTAATGTGGATAAGATATCTAGATCTTGCTGCCTTCAAAATGATCAGTAAGACATTGTATAGGTGATCATCATATATATGATTGTTGGAAGAAAGAGACCATACATTCTTGGAGGATGAGGTTGGTTAGATCATCATCCATCATTTTATTTCGCTATTTGCTATTGACTACTATAGAGGCTGGAGGAATTTCCCCTACTTGGGTATCGATATATACCATGCTCAAACATATATATAGTATGGTTGAAAAATCAGTGCTTATCCATGGTCATCTGTTCAGTTGAATTGAAACTACGTGAACGGTCCTCGTGAGTTTAACTCAGTTGGTATGGATAATGCATAAAATATGTAAGATTTGGGGTTCGAATCCCGACCACCACCAAAAAAAAGAAACTACGTGCACGTGAGTAGCTTTTTTATTCGATGTGAGTTATCGGTGCAGAAACCAAGACTTTTCAAACATAGCTTGCCATAGTGTTTTGTTGAATAAAGATACTTTTGCGATTATTTTATGACAAATTTTGTAATAGCTTTCTTGTTTATAATTTTTTTATTGGTCAAAAACAATAAAGAAAAAAAAAAGAAGAGAAAAATAATAAAGATAAAATTGTCCAAATATTATACCAAAATAATTGTATATATACAATTTCTCTATTTTATTCTTCAAAATTCAAGTAATATTATGCATCGATAAATGAACATAAATCAATATATAACAAACATATTAAAGAGATATTTGAATATGTCTCTCTGTAAGCCATTATTTGTCATAGACATTGCCTTATATATGTTTGAACTCTCTAGGTCTACAAATTCATCATACAATTGTAGAGGATTCAAATTCATAAAGCATTTTTTCGAACATCATCAAAGAGTATATAAGAAAGATATTAGTTACATCATTCAATTATTTTTTTAAATATTTTTTCATTTATGTATGTGTGTCTAAACATTTTTTATTTATGTTTATGACTAAATAAATACTTCTCGTCACCACAAAAAATCCTAAACTTACATAAATCCGTGCCAATATTCCAAAAAAAAATGCGATAAGTCTTTGAGATTTTCTTTCTTTCAAACAACCAGACCTACATTATTTATTAGTACTCCCTATTTTGGTTCAAGTGATGTCCCCATTTTGTAAAATTATTCAAAAAAAGAGGAAAAAGAACAGTATACTTTTTTACAAAGAGACAAATATCATTAATTTTTGGTAAAAGGGACAAAAAAAAAAAGCACTATTCATCAAGGTAATTTTGAACCCATGAGCTATCATATAGAAACATCAACATAATTGAGCACAAATAAAGACACCACCAGGAATGGGGATGAAAAACGTGGGTCACTCTAAAATATAAACTAAAATAGATTAAATTACGTGTATAAAGGTTTTTTGATAAAAAAAAATAGATAATTGATAAATTAGATGATTAAATTTGTAGTGTTTGTCAAAATTAATTGTTGAACAATATGATAACTATGAAATGGCATTAATATAATTTTCTTTTAATAAAGACAATGTAGGTAAAATTGAGAGGAAAAAAAAAGAAGAGATGAAATAAAAACACAATCCGTGTATAAGAGATAAAATTGTCCAAAAATTTTATACAAATATAATTTCTTTATTTTATTTTCAAAATTCAAGTAATATTACTGGCCAATAAATGAACATAAATCAATAAATAATATATTAAAGAGATGTTTGAATTTATCTTGGTGAATATAATTTGAACCCACGAGCCATCACAGAAAGTAGAAATATCAACATAATAGAGCAAGAATAAAGACACCACCCGGAATGGGGATGAAAAACGTGGGTCACTCTAAGATATAAGCAAAGATAGATTAAGTTATGCCTATAAAGGTTGTTTGATAAAAAAAAATAATAAATAATAAGTGATAAGTTAGATGATTAAATTTGTAGTGTTGGACAAAATTAATCGTTGAATAATATGATAACTATGAATGACATTAATATAAAAAATGATAAACTATAAACTCAAACATTTTTTGAAATAACTTATATAAAATCAAGTTCTAAGTCATACTATATTTTACGGATCGACCAAATACCTAATCCTCATTATCATATTTAATAGTTCATTCATAACGCAGATATCAGTTAGTTTTTTTTTTTTTTTTGAAAGATATCAATTTAGTTCTTAAAACTTTTAACTGATATCTGCATTTGCAAAGACTATTTTAGCGATGATTCAACTGTTTACCTGACATACTGAGTTGTAACTTGTCGTCCTCAAATAATACTTGCAAACTGAGAGTAGACAGATATATGAGGTCCTTCAGGTCCTTGTATTACTATGGTTTTGCAGAGTGGGCCTGGTCCATGTTTTATGGTTGATATTTTTTAAAAATAATACTCCAAAATTTGTGTATGTTTGGAAGGACACTAAAATTTGTCCAAATGCGATCAAGATAAATTTTTAAATTGTAATTTTCTTCAAAAATATTACAGTGATTTTGACAATTTTACCACGGTCCAAACATCAATTTTGTCCACGGGAAGGTTGTACAACACGCATCTTGAATGATTGCAAGATATCCCGTCATTGTCTGCTACGTGAGCCTAAATAAGCAGCCTGGGTTTAGGGTCTAGAAGAGAGGCAAAACACAAACCTAGAGAGAACAAAAGAGTGAACCTTTGGGGTATCAATAAGCTAAAGGTTGAGGACTTTTGGAGTAGATTTTAGGGTTTGAAAACACCATTCAAACACCTCAAATGTGAAAAAATTGAGACTTTTAGCCACATAAATAGATTCGAGAAAATGGTGGAAACTATGGTTTCTTCTTAGAGAACTTGTTGAAGGCTAATTTCTTGTAACCGTTGTATCCCTTTGTAAAGAACTATTTAATAGTCAATTGGAGAGTTGTTCTCACCTTCAGAGTACATCAAATTTGGATTGGATTGAGTAAACAAATATTGTTGTGTTTTTATTCTTATCCTTTTATCTTATTGTTATCGTGCCCGTCTTTCCGCTATTTCTACTCGCTAACGCATGTGATTATTTTATTATGTTTGTTTGTATAATTTAATTAAATTTTAAAATACTAATGGAAATTATTGATATATTGATTTATAAACAAAATATTGTCAAGGCATATAACAAAGTTATTTATGAATTCAACATATTTTATTTTGCCTGCATATAAAATAAAGATAAAATAATGACCTTCTATTGTTTATTTTAATAGTAATTAGTAATATCATAACATAAATGTATGATTTATTTAATAATTAAAAAAAATACGGTTCTCTTTATATAAAAAAAGTCACGCTATTATAGTTTGTATAAACAATTATAAACCAGCAAAGTTAAATAATCGTTGAAATTATTCGTAAACAATTTGAATCATAATCACTTATAAACCAGCAAAGTCAAATAATCCATAAAATTAATCGACTTTGATTAGTTGTAACATGAAAGAAAAAAGAAAAAAAAAAACTTACAGGTTAATTCTGAATTCTGATGCAGAGGGTTGAGAGAGGTTGAAAAAAAATTAAACAATGCGGGAGCGAACTATGATATGTGAGAACCCTACTTATTAGTATTTCATGTTTAATATAGTCATAACAAATCTTTTTCTAAAATATTTTGAGTCCTAATCTTTTTTTTTAGATGATTTAAAGTATAATCTTTAACAATATTTTTTGCTCACGTTTGTTACTAATCTTTTTTAAAACGACTTAAAGTACAATTTTAACATTATTTTTTGCTCATGTTTGTTATTAATCTGTTTTTAGAGGATTTTATGTCCAATCTTTAACATTATTTTTTGCTCATGTTTGTTACTAATCTATTTTTAGAGGATTTAAAGTCCAATCTTTAACAATATTTTTTCTCACGTTTGTTCCTAATCTTTTTTTCAGAGGATTTAAAGTCTAATTTTTAACATTATTTTTTGCTCATATTTGTTACTAATATTTTTTTTCTCACGTTTGTTACTAATATTTTATTAGAGGATTTAAAATTCAATCTTTAACATTATTACCTCCGTCTCTACCCTTTTGCCAAAATAATGTTACTGCTGTTACTACCTCCGTCCCTACCCTTTTGCCAAAATCACGAGAATCAAGATAGTGAATATTTGTGTTAAAGTTTTTTGTAAACACTATTGTTTTTACAAATTTATCCTTTAAGAGAGATGGTTAGTTTATGTTTTCAACATACTATTTATTGTTGATTGAAGAAAAAGATGTATAATAAATAGAGACATGTATGTAAAGAAAAAATTAATGTAATTGAAAATAGCAAAGGAATCTTATAAAAAGGGACAAAAAATTTTCTCAAAATGATCTTATAATTAGGGACGGATGTAGTATTATTTAGTAGATTAGTTAATGATCATTCAAGTTTTTTTTTTTGAAAGAATAGTGATCATTCAAGTTGTAAGTTTCTTTATTTTTTGACCTCTTTTTTTGCCAACAAATACCTTTGTTTTTGAAGTTGGTAAGCAAACTTTTGTTTCAGGAAGTGGTAGATATATCTTTGTGTGTAGTTGCTAATAATGGTGGTAAAAGAGGGTTAACAGAGATGATTAGTGACATGGATTACTAATAGTGGTGGGTAAAAGAGGGTTAACGGAGATGATTAGTGACATGAATTATTAATAATGGTGGTAAAAGAGGGTTAACGGAGCTGATTAGTGATATGGATTACTAATTCACATGTTATTTTATAATTGATTAATTGTATTCAAAATTAAGGGTATTTTGGAAAGAAAAGTTCAATTAAGGGTATTTTTGGAATGAAAAGTTCAACCCAAAAGTGTGCTGGAAGGGGTAGTTTTCTTTATATACATTATAGATTAATCTATTTGGTTTTGGTTGTTGTTAATTTTGCTCTGCACATCACATATTGTTGTGAGTTTTATCCGAATTCATAACATCTTTTATCACGTGTTTCTTTTTATAAAAATCTTTATGCCATAAATGCATAGTAAAATACATTTACTTAAAAATGATGAAAGTAATTTTAATTACTCCCTCCGTTTTTAAAATAAACAAATTTTACTTTTTAGGTTCATTCAATTAACGATGTATGTGGTCCATATTATAAACCATATACATCATTAATTGAATGAACCTAAAAAGTAAAATTTGCTTATATTTAAAAACGGAGAGAGCAGAAGATAAATTTGAAAAAAAAAGTGATCAATATTGCTTTGAAAATCAAAATTATTATTTATTTTTAAATAATATTATTTTACACATGCATCTCTCATTACAAATGACAATTATTACAAGATTAAATCAGAAGGTATGCTGAAACGGAGAGAGTATTTGTATCTTGTTTTGATTAGAGTATAGTGAATAAACCAGAGTTAGTTGATAGATAAACTATGGTTAATAGATTAACTAACATTTATAAATAACTCTCGCCGTTGTACCATTGTACTTTCTTGTTATCTTTTATCAAATCTAATTCAATCTACTATAAATCTCTATGAGTATCTCGTATATAAATACTCTTATACACTCTTTCTCATGCAGTTTTACCTCTTTTGTTTTTGGAGAGGAGTATAATTGGCTGCGCTCACCTACTCAAGGTGCAATTTCAAGAACATCCGAGACAATAGAAGTAACAAATAACAACAGCTAAAAAAAAGTTACAAACCTCCATTATTATGATGATAGAGAAGAAAGCCTAAAGTTTGCTATACCAAAAAATTGGTCCGCCACCGTTGGATTAGAGACAAATTAGTCCAACAAGACCACGTGGTAAGTTCACACAAAAGAAACGTGTCTTAGAGAGGCATAGACACAACTACAACCGAAAATAGCCAAAACTATGCAAAAAAAGACACCATTGCACAAACCTACTACTTAAAGCAACCGCAAGCAATCACAAACCCAAAAGTCACACAACATTTACAACACGCATTTAATCAATTATCTCTTGTTACTTTTATCCAATTTTCTTAGCTCAATCTTAGAAGCAAAACCTAAAGAAGATTCTTCTCAACAAAAATCCCACATCACTTGTTACAAGCAAAGTAAAGCATATTAAAAAGAAGACCTTTCATTCTTATACTCATCAAACAACACTCTTTTATTGTTGTTTGTTGAACAACCACGTAACGTTAATTCTTTGTCTTTGCGAGTCCACAAAGATTGGATCTAACTACAAGAACATGGGTACTCTAACCACCGCTCCTCCTCCTATGCTCACTTCTAAGTTCAAACCTTCTTTTTCACCTCAACATAAACCTCTTTTTCCAAATAGAAGACGGTTATGGAAGAAGAACCAATCAATTGTTCCTGTATGTTTTTCTTTCTTTTTTCTTCTCAATTTTTCAAATAAATTTAGTTTTATTTAATTTTTGACTTTGTATTTGTGGGTTTGGTTTGGTTTGGATTTTGGAACAGGTTGCTAGGTTATTTGGACCGGCTATATTTGAAGCATCAAAATTGAAGGTTTTGTTCTTAGGAATTGATGAAGACAAACATCCAGGAAATCTTCCAAGGACTTATACGTTAACACATAGTGATGTAACCTCAAAACTCACTTTGGCAATTTCTCAAACCATTAATAACTCTCAGGTATTTCTCATAATTTTGATTATCAACATCATCATCACAGTCATGTCTTCCCTAATCATTTGATGGAAGTCACAAAACAGAGTTGAAGAGGTTCACACACACAAGAAAATAATGAATATTGAATTTTAGGAATAAAAAAGTATACAAACATGGGAATTCAATTGCAGTTGCAGGGATGGTATAATAGATTGCAAAGGGATGAAGTTGTGGCGCAGTGGAAGAAGGTGAAGGGAAAGATGTCTCTCCATGTTCATTGTCATATTAGTGGTGGCCATTTTTTGTTAGATATATTTGCTAGACTAAGATATTTCATCTTCTGCAAAGAGTTACCCGTGGTAAGCATGTCTTTTTTTGACTAAATTTTTTATCTACGAAACTCTCACACACACACTTAATGCATAGAAAGGGGTAGCTCGAGTATGAACTCGAGCTCCATGGATAAATATGGGGTATTACAAGTTCGAACTTGATTTCCAAGGGTTAATATGGGGTATTACAAGTTCGAATTCACTAGAGATATGTCTCCACACTTATTTTACTTTTTCTATAAGATCCGAAATATTGTTGTCTTGACGATCATTTTCTGAGTTTTTGCCACGTACTAAGGGACAAGTACAAAGATTCTTAAAACTCATTTTAATCGAGGGTTTTTAGAGTTCGATCTCACACCTCAATGTGTGTTTTCACCTCAATTGATAGTAAGTTTTAAGCATCTTCATACTTATCTAAGTTTGAATTTCACATATATGACAAAAACATAACTCGTGAATGAATTGGTCAACAAGTTATCATGGGGTGCGAGAACTACTATGTATGAGTAGTTGGCCAACTTTTTATTTCAATTGTGTTTATGGGACATGACAAACATGATTAAGACTCGGATACCTAAGTTATTCATCCTAAAAATTGAATCTTAGTGTCACTTAGACAAAAAAAAAAAAAAAAACATGATTAAGACTATATCTTATTGTGATTATTAACATTGTGTGTTTGATTTGATTTAGGTATTGAAGGCTTTTGTACACGGTGACGGCAATTTATTCAACAACTATCCGGAATTACAGGAAGCATTGGTTTGGGTATATTTTCATTCAAAGATTCCAGAATTCAACAAGGTAGAATGTTGGGGTCCACTAAAGGAGGCTTCACAACCTACTAGTGGGACCCAAAGGGACCACCAAAATTTGACCCTACCTGAGCCATGTCAAGAAACTTGCGAGTGCTGCTTTCCACCGTTGAAGTTGAGCCCAATGCCGTGCTCTAATGAGGTTCACAATGATACTTATGAACCTATTGATGGAATTGAAACTCAACAATCACTGTAACTTGTAACCACACGAAACTCTCATTTCTTATTCTATACGTTGCTCATCGTGGGAAAATCCAAAACCCTTTTCAATGTAAATATAAGAAAAGTGGTCATATTTGAAATTTTTTATTTTACTTTTTTTTTTTTGGTGTATAATTTTTAATTCATAAAAATCAGGTATTGTATTGTATATGTGTAAACAAGTATTTTTACCTAGGAATTCAATAGACCTTTGTAAGGTTCAAAATTGCAATTATCAATTTCAATATAAAAATTATTTAATTGAAGTGTTGTTTCATGGTACAAATAATTTCCATTTTTCTCTTCATGTTTTCTCAAATACATTTATACCTTTGATTTTTATTTTTTATTTTTTAAAACTCTTATATCTGGTAATCGAAAACGAGGGTTTAAATGGAGCTCCCATGTCACATGAAAATCCTTAGTTACATCGTGTTGTGTCATGAATTTTCATTTGTCAACGTTGATATGCATGGGTGTTATCTTAAGTCTACATCTAACTCAACTAGATTTGAAATAGTGATCCACGTATTTTTTTAGTTGGATTCTATTGCAATACAATCCACCCTACAATTGATCCTTGTTTTCTTACATGTTTTTTCAAAGTGTTCATATTTTCATCCTATAATATCTCTCATCTCTCTTATAACGATGACTCCATGGACGGTTTTGCTAGAATAGGCAATAATGAGATCACTATTTTAGTATTTCGGCGACCAATCCTCCTAATTGACATCTTTGTTGAAAACCATATCACTAGGGAGCCTCCATACCTCAACGATACCTTGAGATGTGACAAAGCAAATGCTAAGGCATCTTCTGATTCCTTTGAAGAAAGGTTTTGAAGAAAATATTTGGGTAATCAGGTCTAGTAGGGAAGGTGCGAGATGATGAATGAAAGGGTCAGATGAATCCGTGACTGCAGCGACTAAGGAAGGATCGATGAAGTCATTGCCAGCCATCTTGTATCCTAGCAGAAGATCCCCAAAAAAGCAAGTAGAAATTTTCTTTCTTCTTTCCTTACAATGTAAGGTGAGGATATCAATATTCGAGATGATGCATTCGTGCCGTAGATCTTTACCAGTTTATGGATATTATGAAATCTATTTATATATTTATTTTTCCATTATTTCAATTATATCCTTAAACAACTTTTTCCATGATAAAGATTGTTGTTAGTGTCGTTAAAAAATATAAAATTAGATTGTATCTTTTTTATATTGTTGGTAACATTGAAATAGATAATCATGGTTAGTTTGATTAGTTATTAACTTGAAAGCAACAATTATTTATATTTTTAGTTTTAATCAAAATTAAAATTTCATAAAAAAAAAACAATTCATAATTTTCAAACGTTAACGCAGTAAAAAGAACGAAAAGACAGACACTTGAGTATCCCTCTTTTCGCTTGTCATATATAAAGAAAATATGAGATTTTAGGATGACTTTTTCACTTTCAATTATACCTTTAAACAAAAAAAATTATAACAAAGTTTTATTTAAAGGAACCTATGGTAAAGTTATAGTGTTGGTGTTATTAAAAAATATAAAAATTCATGTTATATTTTCTATATTATATGATGTTATTAAAAAACAAACATAGTTTGTTAGGTTGATTATGATTTAAAATTAGCATCAAAACTAAAATTTCATAAACAAATTCAATATAGTAGATATAATATGTGTACATGACAAAGTTTTTTTGAGAGACATGACAAATGAGAGAGAGGGAGGGCCCAGACCCACGGGTGCCCCTCGTTATATAGGTCCATGCCAATTACTATATTCAATTGTAGCCACACGTACATAGACAACGTTTCACACATTGATTTTAAGTGATTTTTTTTATAATATTTAGCTTTGCAAAAATATATATGATAGGGTTGGTAGGGACATTGCATAATTTATGTAGGGGTTGGGGTTCGAACCTCGGACGCCCCACTTTTCCACATTTAACTGTGTGAGCTGTAGCACTAAACTATTAGATCGAAAAAAACAAAAATTGTTACATTTACGGAAAGAATGTGTTCAAAAAAAATTGTATAGCCTTCTCTCTCTAAAAAAGTCGTCTCAATTTTTCCTCTTTAATTTCTCTAATCCATTTTCTTCATTGAAGGAATAGTTTTGGGTTAATTTTTTATATCTGAAATCACTCATCTTCATCTTTTTATCTTTATTTAAATATAAATAAGCAATTTTCACATAGACTTAAGTTTTTTTACTTTGTGATTTCGGCATTTAAGTGTGGACTGTGTTATTCGCTGTCTTGTGCGATGTTGTTTGATTTCTTTTGTCTTGTTGCAATGTTCATTTAATCTTATTCAAAGATTGACTATTCAACTATGTGCATCAATGTTGCAGATTCGGATGCATGTGTATTTCAACCACTTTAATTTTATCATATTATTTGTGAATATTTTTTCGTTGTATCTTGTATGTTATTAAGTTTGATGTTGTAAATGTGTTCTCATATTGATCATTTAAATTTTTAGCGATGTCCCCGATAAACTCTATCAATTTAAGTGAATAAATATTGCTTTGTTTATCGACAAGAAAAAATAAAAGATTGTCACCTTTAATTTTCAATAATAATTGGTTTTCTACGATGGTTCTCTCTATTTAATTCAATTTATTCTCCACTTTTTAGTTTTCAATACTATTGGTTTTCCACGATGGTGTTCTCTAACTAATCCAATTTACACCACATTCAAGTTGTTTTTTTTTTGGTACCACATTCAAGTTGTTATTCTCCACTTTACATTTATTATAAAGAAAATGCAAACAAGCATTCTGAAGTACTCTTTAAGCAATAAGATTTTATCAAAATTTGTGTTTTATTACATTAAAAATTGAAATTTCTAACTTTTTTAAATAATAATTTTTTATTAAATTTTTTTAAAAATGTCCTCAGAATATTTGTTAGCAACATATACACACATAATAGGTGTATGACTACATGACAAAGTTAAATAGTGTAAGCATCAGAGAGAGGTACCTGGACATGGTCCATGGATACCCGTCATCCCGTCCTCCTCAATATCAGTCCATACCAGTTAAATTCAATAGTAACCATACGTACAAAGACAACGTTGTACACATTGAACTGAAAAAAGAAACGTTGTCATGCTTTTTCTAACTCCAAAAACAATGGCCAAATGGGTTGCTCTATATGTAATAAGTTTGAAGTTGAATGACACATCAAAAGAAAATGTTATTTATACAACTATTTTATTATAATTTTTGAACAATTTTTTCTTTCATTATGATGTTTTTTTCCTTTCCTTTATTTTTTTTTATTTTTATTGTTTTTAACCAATAAAAAAGATAAAAAGAAGATTATTACAAAAATTGTTTATAAAATGATTACACAAATATCATTATTCATTCAAAAAATATCATTTATAAATAGTGTAGTTCTAATTTTCCTAGATGACAGTGTATGTTGTGTCCTAATGCATGGAGTTGTTTATCTCCTTATCTAACCAACACCGGCATTGCAGTTTACTGTTAAGGCGGTTTTGATGATAAGGTTGATGAAAAGTAAGAGTTTCTTTTCTCACCTCTAGCATGACACGTGTATTGTGTTACTAGATTAGACCACATATATTTTGTGCCGTGGGAGTTTGTTTATTGTATTCGGTTTAATCGGTTATAATAGTTTGGGATGCAATTTGCAAACCATAGGACTACCATATGAAGAAAAATAAAAAAGTACTGTACTAGTTATTGATTTAGTTATTCAAAAAGACCATGTGACCTGAGTTGTTTGATCATTCTTTACTGATTGCTAAAAAAAAAATAAAAGACAAAATAAATTGGATTAATTGTCTCTATCCAATAAAAAAATTGTGTTTCTCTATAATGATATTGTTTTAACGAGATAACCATATATAACATTAATTAAAAACGGACAAATTTGTCTGTTACACTAATCTTTTCTAATAACAAATGTTGGTATGTTAATGTTAATATTATTTTGGCAAAATTACACTTTTAGTTCCTTAACTTAATTTCAAGTAACAGTTTGGTCATTTATCTTTTTTCATTTCAATTTAGTCATTTTTGTCCATTTATATATATATTTTCAAGCTTCAAATATAATATTCTTATGCAAACATAGACGAGGATCATATAATTGAAGATTGAAAGACCATAAGAAAATAAAATCATGAATTTGAAAATGGACAAAAATGATCAAATTGAAATGAAAAAAAAAAGAAGATAAATAACCAAATTGTTACCTGAAATTAAGTTAAGGATCAAAAGTGTAATTTTGCCTATTATTTTTGACATTAGGACTTCAACTCATGTTACTATTTGATATCTCTTTGATTCCTAATGTTTCAGATGTTTGGGAGTGGCTTCCAGATACTGCAGAGGGGTACTCTGTGAGAGGTGCCTATGATTTGTTGACGTTTGGGGATGATTCTCAGATGGGATTACCTTTTGAGTTGGTGTGACATCCTCAGGTTCCTTTGAAGGTTTCAATTTTTGCGTGGCGGCTTATCCGAGATCGATTACCTACGAAAGCTAATCTGACGATTCGTGGTGTTGTCCCCGCGGATGATATCTTTTGTGTTTCTGGTGGTGGTCACGTGGAGACAGCTGGTCATTTATTTTTATCTTGTACTACATTTGCATCTTTGTGGCAGCAGGTGCATGATTGGATTGGTTTTTCAGGAGTGGACCCTAACATCATTACAGATCATCTGATGCAGTTTACTCATTTGACAGGTGTTGGTAAAGCAAAAAGATCATTCTTGCAGCTTATTTGGCTGTTGTGTGCTTGGGTTTTGTGGAGTGAACGTAACAACCGTCTTTTCAATAATTCTATTAATATTGTCCCTCAATTGTTAGATAAGGTTAAATTGTTATCTTTGGGGTGGCTGAAAGCTAAAAATGTTGTGTTTGTTTATGGTACGCAGAGATGATGGTCAGATCCTTTTGCTTGTTTGGGTTTGACTAACTAGTGTAATATCTGTTTGTTGTGTTCTTAAACCCTTGTAATTCTTAGTGGTATCCTAGGCACACCTTGTGCTTGGATATTGCTGTTTGGTGTGTTATATAATTTCATTTTGATTTCTTAAAAAAAAAAAAAAAAAAAACTTCTACCTTTTTACTCCGTCTCTTTTTTAATCCCTTATCTCGAATTACAAATTAATCCTACAATAAAAAGAGTTTTTAAATAGGAGTAGTTTATTTTTTGATTGATAAGATTTTTTTTTTTTTTTGACGGAGATTGATAAGATTTTCTTATCCTCTTGTGACAGTTTTTCCACACGAACTAAATATAGATCTTTAAAAGATTATTCTTATATATATCTCAAGTCATTTACAAATTACAACGCGTTTCTGAAATATTGTTCGCGTTGAGTATCATATAGGCCACCACAATTTTATTCTTTGTTAAAAGATACATCACTAGATTCCTTCAAATCAAGGATGAACTCACTGAACTCAACCAAGGAGTCAACCCCAGAGACATAAAGAGGGTGGAACACGTTCGGTATAAACGTCTAACGCTCGACGAGGGAGAGTATCATTCACTTGGGTGGAATTAACGAACGACGAAAACGTGACGAGCATATTTTAAGAGCACAACATGTTCCAGTGGATCGGTATGCGGGTGACGTTGCTGAGATCAGCTGAAACAATTGTCTTACCTCTGAAATGGGGTAATTCAAACTTGCCAAACGGCCAAGACTCAAGCATTTCGCTCGGCATTCATGTTTTTCCTTTGAAAAGATTAAATTCTTGTTAGGTTGATTTAGATGAATGTATTAAGTGTCAATGAATGAACCTTATTTGTTGGCACTTGAATATCATCATCTAAAACAAGCGTAGCAAAAATTTATTCTTTTCAAAGGAAAACATGAATGTCGGGTGAAATGCTTGAGTCATGTTGTTTGGCAAGTTTGAATTTACCCCATTCAAAGGTAAGACAATTGTTGTAGTTGGAATGCACATTTCAACTGCAACAATTGTCTTACTCTGGATGTCTGGCATAGAAATATTTCTGTGAAAGTGTCTTCCGTAACCGGCTGCCTACTAAAGATAATCCATTGCGGAGGAATATTGTTCATGCAAATGACTTGGCTTGCGTAAATGGGTGTGGATTAGCCGAAACAACTACTCATATCTTTCTAGACTGTGAATTGTCCTCTTCTTTGTGGCTTCTTGTCTGGAATTGGATAGGGATCTCGGTGGTTGCTCCGTGTCAGATTCGTGATCATTGCATTCAGGTTTCTTTCATGGAAGGGATGACGCGTGATACTCACTCGTTTTTCAAGGTCATCTGGTTTGCTTGTGTCTGGGTAATTTGGAAGGAGCGTAATAATCGTATTTTCAAAAATATGGTGTCTACTCATTTGGTTCTTAATGAGAAAGTAAAACTTCTCTCTTTTTGTGTGGTTGAAAGCTAAACATGCATCCTTTTGTCATTATTATCAAGATTGGTGGAAACATCCGCTACCTTGTATGGGTATCCACTGATTTTGTCTATTTTCCTGGTGCTTTTGTTTGGCTCTTTGTGTCTGTAAACTTTGATTGGTGGTGTTCTTTGCACTCCTTGTGCATGGAGCTTCGTCGTCGTTGTTTTAATATATATATAGCATTTTGATTTGTGAAAAAAAAAAACATATCAAAGATACCATACACTTTGATTAGGTGAGCCATTGAAAATGTGTGGATCAACGATACTCGATTAAATTATTATGAGTTAATCATAATTTTTTTAATTAACAAGAGTCAAATCCAAAAGAAATAAACTAAGCAACAACTAGTTTATGAGTGACAACTCCCAAAAAAATTAGAGAGACAAATATAAAAAAACTCGAGCTTGACAATACATACAAAATTAGACATGACTTTAGACTATCATTCACTTTTTAAATACATGAAAATCGGTCAAATTATTTCCAAATTTTTTAATAGTAATGATCAAATTAATGGATTTAAAATACTTTTGACTAGTTTTTCTGTTCATTGGTTGTCTTTGACACCTCATTCCTGCTTTTATATTTTATTGCTTTTGATAAAAAAAAAATGGATTTAAAATACTATGAGACTACTTACATTTTCATAGTTTTAGGAGTAATAAATCTAAGAGGAGCCGATAATTTGATGACTAAATGTAATTTTTTGCAGGAGCTTTGATACGTGTATGACGTGTAAATCACTCAAATCTTCTAAACACGAACGAAATCAAAGGCGCCCTGCCGCCCTCAGATATTTCTGTTTCCCTCTCAACTCAACCGTGGCAGTCAGCAGCGTATCTACTCCTCTGTACCGGTTCTCCTTATCCGCGCCTAATAATATTGCTTCCAACACCTCCCTTACTTCTTCATCAGTGAGTTTCTATGCCAACCTCATTTCCCGTTTATAATTCCTCATTTCGTGTTTTCCCTTCAGCAACAATTCCATTTTTTTTAGGTGTTTTATTACAAAATTCATCTATGCTTTATACCACTACCCTTCATTTATCGTGATCATCATAATTCACAATCATTGAGTATTAAAGTTAAACCATCATGATTCATTTTTTGTTATGTTTTTATGTTCATGTCATAGTTTTGACTTGTAGCTGTTTGATGAAATGCCCAACTGAAAAAAACTTACCCTGTCATCACCTTCAACCAACTAGTTTTTTTCTATGTTATAATGCATTTTTTTAGCTTCACCTGGGTTCAAACCCGAGATATTGTAGTTGTTAGTTAGAATTGGAATTGGAATGTTAGAAAGTTGATGCTTTTGTTATGAATTGTTTGTTAGAAAGTTTGGAATTTGGGAATGTTATGTTAAAAGTTATATCTGAGAGCTTAAAGAAATAAGCTGTAAATAGTTTATAAATAAGTTGCTTTTATTAGCTCTCCCAAGACAGTCTTGCAAGTGCTTATGTTAGTCGATAAGCTCAAATAAACAGATCAAAAGATACCCATATTCTGAATTTCAGTAAAGTTAACACAGTAGAGTTTTTCGAGATAAGAAGCCAAATGAATCTGACATGAGTTGGTTTATGTGATGATTCTTTGATCTACCATTGAAGACATTTTAACTGAAATACTTGTTGAAGACAACGGCACTTCTCTACATAGGATTGAAGGTAAGATTTTTTGAATCTCAATATGGTTAATAAAAGAATTTAAGGTAAACATTTAACCCTATGAATATCCCATATGGTCTAATGGATACTGTTGTATAAGAGTGCTTTCTTCCAACCTTATTTTATATTCCAAGTACTTTATGTTCATATTCTCTAAGGGCCTTGCAAAATCATTTGTGGCAAGCCATTCCACTTGCATTCCACCAAAAGGCACAACTTGGATGAAAATTGCATTTTGAGGAAGGAAAAGTATGTTAGTAAGACCTGCACCATGAACAATTACTCTAAAACCCAACCCTTTAGCCATTTTTGTTATTTGATTTGTATTAATGAAGGATCTTGATGTTTTTCTGGAGAGAATCAGGAGCCTAGGCTTCTTACTTTTATTACCAATATCTCTAATTTTAATTGCACCCACTCTCTTCAGTGAATAAGAACTTCTCAAAAACTCCATGAAGTCTTTGATAGAATAGGAATACTTCTGTGGGTCAATGCTTAGCTCTTTATGATACCTTTTAAGGCCAATGATCACCTTAGAGAAGCAATGCACTTCATCATCTCTGTCAATGTCAATAATTTCATAGTTAGACAGTTTTTTAAGAAACGCTTGGTGTTTGGAAATCCACCAAGACTTCTTATCAGTTATGATAAGCTGTACTTGTCCATTAAATAGTCTACAAGTCAAAAACAGTGGAATGACAATATCACTGAATTCATGGAAATGGTTTCCAGTGTATCCTGCAGTAGAGAATATTACTGCTGGAATGCTGTGATATTTGGTGCACTGTGAGACTTTGTGGCTAGGTTTTACAGTCTTTACTGACTATTTTGCTACACTACTCATTGTATATGCATCACTCTTCCGAGCATAAGGCCTTATAATCCATGACACATTTTCAGCCAGGCTGTTTGTTTTGTGTGACACAATGTAAACGGAGGAGGATTTTCCATGCACCCGGATATCTCCTTGGGGTTGGCAGTATTCAGTTCTTGCTTCTGAAACACATAGTGGTTGCTCTTGCTCTAGCTCTACTTTTCTTGTTTCTAATTTTTCAGCTGAAAAATAAAGAATGATTAGGCCTTGCATATAAAGGTTCTTTGAGAATTAATATCATTATTTTCAATATGATTGTGGAACTTGCATTTTCTATTGGGGGCGGGTGGATGGATCAATGTTAGTACTAATCAATAATTATAGCTTATTCGAACTAAGCTTTCAAGTCTCAACTTGACTGAGACATCAGACAAGCAGATAATCTTACCTTCGGCTTTTGGTGGAGAGATGCTGGTGTCGTTGATGAGAGTCTTTGTTGCATTATCTGCAACTGCAAAATAAAGTATTTCTGTCAAAATTGTTAACTTCTACAGTCCTTATAATGACCATCCTTGTGTACTCTGCCTATCTTTTGTTTTTAACTTTTTTTTTTTCAATGTAAATTAAGTTGGCTGAGGTGTTCGTATAATTAAAACCACAAGTTGACCTGATCTGAACTTTGCCCTTACTACTATGAATTAATTTGTTATTACCTTTAGCCATTTGTGGAGAGATTCTTGTGGCATTGACAATGGTCTTTTGTACATTTCTATCATCTGTGGCATTGACAGGGTTCTTTTGTACAATTCTATCATCTGCAGTGGCGGAACTGGGGGTGGCAAGGGGGAGCCACCGCCACCCCATCTCTAAAATAAAATAAAATATATTTATACACTGGAAATTACTATAATGCCCTTAACTAATATGAATATTACCAATTCAATTTCATTTCCTCTTCCCCTTTCTCTTTCATCTGATGCGCATTCCTCTTTTTTCTTCTCCCAGCCAAAGCAAAACCACCGAACAACATCCACCACCACACCACTGCCGGCGAGCCGCGACCACTCTTCTCCTTCTCCATCCATCACCGCCGCACCCCCCTCAATCTTCTGTATTGATTCTTTAGTTTAGAGAGCTATCTCCATCCATCTCTCTCCACAAACCCTAATTGTTGTAACTTGTAAGGTAATGTGAAATTGAATGTAATTTCCTTCAATTATGATTATGATTTGATGATTACATGTTCTTTAGTTGATTTCCATGAGTTCTTTAGTTGATTGTCAACTCTAATTGTTAAACCTGTTGACTGTTGTTCTTTGCCCCTTTGGTCGTAACCATATTTACTGTCCTTTGTTAATTGATAAATTCATAATTGCATAACCTTTACTCTCTTTACAAAGATTTTTTTGTTAATCATAGTTTTAATCATAGCCTAGTGATGGTTTCACTTTCTAAAGAAATTACTTGTTTAAGTCTTTGTGTTAAATTCTTGGAGGAATCTACTGATTAATTTTATGTGAAATATAGTATTATTGATGTAGGACTAAACTTTTTACATCTTAAACTGCTCCCAATTGAAAGCCAATGGAATGGAATGGATGATGACTCAAGTTTGTGAATATTTTTTTAGTATTTATAAGAGTGTCTCTGCATCTTTGCTCTGCTTTTTATAAATGCTTTAAAGATACAAATGATATGCAGTTAAAATGCAGTATATTTGATGGTTGTTTGAAATTGTGAATATTTTTATGTAATGTTAAATAAATTGGAGCAAGAAGATAGCTATGCGGTTGTAGCTTAATGTTGGAGAAGAGAAGAAGAGTTATTCATGATAAAATGAAACCTTAGAAAAGAACTTTGAGTTTGACAACTAGCTAGAGCAAGAGCCATAGGAGAGATCATGGTTTAGTATTCGGAGCTGTCTGTGCCTTACTGCCAGTTTATTTTTTGCTGTTTTCAGTTTTTTACTGGTTTTTTGGTGCTGCTGGTGTAGCAGATCAGCGCTGCTTGCAGCTGTTTTTCTGTCTTTGGTGGTTGCTTTTCAATGATGCTTGGCTAGTTCGGGAGTGAGGCAGGGGTATGCTTGCTCTATGCTAGTATATACTTCGGCCTCATTGTTTGATGCCATTGTTGGTTTTGGGTTTTCTCGGTGAATTGGTGTTACGTATTTAGGCAGAACCTCTTTGTATTTTTTCCTGTTTTTTTCGCAAGTTTTTTTAATAGCAGCCACCCCAAACTTTTTTGTCTGGCTCCGCCACTGGTAATAGTAATACCAATACATGTTGTTTAGGTAGGTTTGAATGGCCAGTAAGGATGACGATGTAAAAGAGAAACTAATAGTCGATGCCCGGGCTAGAGACATCAGTCACAATGTGAGATGCACTGATTGTGGGAGTCAATCCATTGAAGATTCTCAAGCCGACATTGCCATTCTTCTTAGGAAGGTACATCCACTCTTACATTCTCTTCATTCATCTAACCAGTTTCTACAATTTGACTTGATAAAAGGAGCCTTGTTTGGAGTTTTTGCATGGTCACTAGAAAATAAAAGTTTCAAGTCATGGCTAATTTTTTGGAACTAGGTTAATAATCTCAGGGTAGAGTCTGTTTGTTACTTTTTGTTTTTTGGGGTTTGCTTTTCCTTGATTTTTTTATTCCGTTCTCAGTTTTTGTTCTCTATTCCTAAAATTTTGTTTTACAGTCTACCTTGAGATCTCGGCGAACCGCTGGTCAGATCAGTTTTGGTTACATTGTTTGAAAGTGGAATTTTTCAGTATTATATAAACCCTAAACACTTGAATATTTTTCCAGCTAATCCGTGATGAAATTCGTTCTGGAAAAAGTGACACGGATATCTACAAAAAGCTTCAAACTGAATTTGGAGAGAGTATACTCTATAAACCCAAGTTTGATTGGCAGACAGCAGCTTTGTGGTTATCACCGGTAAAGTTTTCTAGGGGATTGAAAGCACTTGAACTTGTAATTTATTTTGTAGTGCAGTTTACATTTGTACTGATTCCAAAACACATGCTTTTGAATAGCTCTTAGTTGGTGGTGCAGCTGTTGGAGTATGGGCTTACCAGAAGCATAGACAAAAGACTAACGTTCATATCATGGCTCTGAACCTTGTTAGAGGTGTTCCATTGACCCCAAGAGAGAAGGAAACAATGCTTGATATTCTTACACCACCTGCTTCACAGGGATTTAAGTCACAGAGAGTTGAGACTTCCTCCTGGTGGAGGAGATTGCGAGGTCAATGATCACATCGACTATTTAGATCGTGGCTTTTACCTTTTAGGCAACTCTGCCAACTCAGTTTGTGGCTTTAAAG
The DNA here is from genome assembly GCF_003473485.1 of Medicago truncatula. Taxonomy (NCBI): domain Eukaryota; kingdom Viridiplantae; phylum Streptophyta; class Magnoliopsida; order Fabales; family Fabaceae; genus Medicago; species Medicago truncatula. Next base: position 3,192,104 of record NC_053046.1, read on the forward strand.
GACAACAAACGTATTCAATTTATATGTTTATGAATGTATATTAGGTTTCACTTTGATGTTAATCCACAAACTTCCAAGACCGGTATTTTAATTTTATGCGTCAACACCAAGCGTGGAGCAGATATACATGCTAAGAATGAGTTCATATGTGTAATAATGTTGATTTCATTGCATAATTTCCATGCCAATCCTTAAACTCTGTATCCTGGACTTGATATCCAGGATTTCTGGCATTGTGATTCTGTATTCTGACATTACATTTAAGCAATCAACAACTAATCCCCATAATGTGCTAGAACTAAATAAAATTATGCTCGTCAACACTTTTATTATGACATGGTAGCTAGGCATTGAATTATGGACGCGGGCCTAGTTTTTTGTCGGGTACAATTGTGAGATGGATATTTGTGCACTAAAGCTCCGGCATACACAGAGTCCGGGGGGTCCCACCAGTTGGTGTATTGTACGCAACCTTACTTCCCAATGCAATATTTTTATTTTTATCGTCTTAATCAATGCCCTGAAGGCATTCTTTAGCATTTCTCATAATTTATTCCTTTTCAATTTTGTTTTTTAAAATCTTCATTGTACGAAGAAGAGATAACCCCTATTTATACTATCTGTAAAAAAATATTATCTAGAATTTCTTTAATACAGTATAAAACTTGTCTTTTTTCTTAAATATAGCAATGTTAAGAGAGATATATCCAGAAAAATAGATGTACCATGTGCAACATAGCTATTAGCAGTTAGCACCGGACCAAATACATACAAATTAACATCACATATATAGGGGAATTACTATGACAGTTGCTTTATTCAAATTACCAAAAAAAGTCTTATATCATACACATTTACCCTAGTTTTCCCAAGTAGTAACTAGTAAGTAATTAAAATAAAACTATGACCAAATTGCCATTTTGTTTTCTGTGGCATATATGATATATCTATCTATATATATAAACATGCATGATAGTAGGCAAATCACAAGCAATTCTTTCTTTATCTTCATCAAATCCCAAATCATGATGAAAACCAACTACACTATGCAACTGTCATTGCTTGTTAGTCTCATTTTCATTCTCTGCAGCTTCAACCAAATTACATCAGTATTTGCTGCAGAGGAGAATCAAGAGCATGATCACAACTTAATGACATACATTGTTCATGTCAAAAAATCAGAAAATGTTGCTTCCTTTCAATCAGAAGATTTGCATAGCTGGTACCATTCATTTCTTCCACAAAATTTTCCTCACAAGCACAGAATGGTTTTCTCATACCGCCATGTAGCCTCTGGATTTGCTGTGAAGCTGACACCAGAAGAAGCCAAATCTCTTCAAGAGAAAGATGGGATTTTGTTAGCAAGACCTGAAAGGACACTTTCATTACACACAACTCACAGTCCAACTTTCTTGGGTCTGAAGCATGGACAGGGGTTGTGGAATGATGATAACCTTGGAAAAGGTGTCATAATTGGAGTCATAGACTCAGGAATATTCCCTTCTCATCCATCATTCAATGACGAAGGAATGCCGCCGCCACCTGCAAAATGGAAAGGCCATTGTGAATTCAATGGAACGAAAATATGCAACAATAAGCTCATTGGTGCAAGAAGTTTAGTCAAAAGTACGATTCAAGAGCCTCCATTTGAAAACATTTTCCATGGAACGCACACTGCTGCGGAGGCTGCAGGAAGATTCATAAAAGATGCAAGTGTTTTTGGTAATGCTAAAGGTGTAGCAGCTGGTATGGCACCTAATGCTCACTTAGCAATATACAAAGTGTGCAATGATAAAATAGAATGCCCCGAAAGTGCTATCTTAGCTGCAATGGATATAGCTATTGAAGATGGTGTAGATGTTCTGTCACTTTCACTTGGTTTAGGTTCTCTTCCATTCTTTGAAGACCCAATTGCAATTGGTGCTTTTGCTGCTACTAAAAATGGTGTTTTTGTTAGCTGCTCTGCCGGAAACTCTGGCCCTGAATACAGCACTCTCTCGAATGAAGCTCCTTGGATCCTCACTGTAGGTGCAAGCACAATTGACAGAAAAATAGTAGCATCAGCAAAACTAGGAAATGGAGAGGAATATGAGGGTGAAACATTATTCCAACCTAAGGATTTTCCTCAACAATTATTTCCACTTGTGTATGCAGGTTCATTGGGATATGGAAACCAAACACAAAATCAGTCATTGTGTCTTCCAGGCTCCTTAAAGAATATTGATCTAAGTGGAAAAGTTGTGTTGTGTGATATAGGTGAAGATGTTTCAACCTTTGTGAAAGGACAAGAAGTTCTAAATGCAAATGGTGTAGCAGTGATTCTTGTAAACTCAGAAAGTGATGGTTTCAGCACTTTTGCTACTGCTCATGTTCTGCCAGCAGTTGAAGTAAGTTATGCAGCTGGTTTAACAATCAAAGATTACATTAACTCAACCTACAATCCAACAGCAACATTGTTATTCAAAGGAACAGTAATTGGTGATTCTTTAGCTCCTTCTGTTGTTTCATTTTCTTCAAGAGGACCAAGCCAACAAAGTCCTGGAATTCTTAAACCAGACATCATTGGTCCAGGTGTCAACATTCTAGCTGCATGGCCTGTTTCAATTGACAACAAGACTCCACCTTTTGCCATTACTTCTGGCACTTCAATGTCTTGTCCTCATCTCAGTGGCATTGCTGCATTGATCAAAAGTTCTCATCCTGATTGGTCGCCAGCTGCAATAAAATCAGCAATCATGACAACTGCTAATACTCTCAACCTCGGCGGGATTCCTATATTGGATCAAAGACTTTCACCTGCTGATGTTTTTGCTACTGGTGCAGGACATGTTAATCCTGTTAAAGCTAATGATCCTGGTCTTGTTTATGATATTCAACCAGAAGATTACGTTCCTTATCTGTGTGGTTTGGGTTATACTGATCAAGAGATTGAACTTATTGCTCAGTGGGTAGTGAACTGCTCTAATGTGAAAAGTATACCAGAAGCTCAACTGAATTATCCTTCTTTTTCTATTCTGTTGGGATCAGATTCACAGTATTATACAAGAACTTTGACTAATGTTGGATTGGCAAATTCTACCTATAGAGTTGAACTTGAAGTCCCTTTGGCTTTGGGTATGAGTGTTAATCCTAGTGAAATAACATTTAATGAGGTCAATGAGAAGGTTAGTTATTCGGTCGATTTTATACCAAAAACTAAGGAAAGTAGAGGGAACAATACTTATGCTCAGGGTTCTCTCACTTGGGTGTCTGATAAACATGCTGTTAGGATACCAATATCAGTCATTTTCATGTAACAGGGAGAAGGTGATGATGTTATGTTCAAGAAATAAAGGGAATGAAATATATTTGTTGGGGAAATTCAAGAGATACTATCTAAATACTACCATGTTTCTTTATACAAGTAATTCTATGATTTTCTGCACTGGCCAAATAGTATGTCATGTTATTATTATCCTTTGAACGTTTAGAGTTGTATGACACAGTATTTGTGCTATAAATCCAAAGGCTAACCAAAGTAAAGCACCAAATCATGCATGAAATTGATAGGATCACATTTAGTCACAGTAATTTTGTCAAACTCGTAATTTATCCAAACATACACTGATCAAGTAGCATGCAAGACTAAAGCTCTAAATTTTCCACACCTGCATGCCAATAGAGACATTGTAACTTAATTGCTTGTACGTTATGCAGGGGTAGCACTTGTGTGACATAGAGTTGGGTGACATTGATCAATCATAATGTCACAATGTTTGTGAAAGAGAGAGAAACACAAGCATTGTGGCATTGTGATTGACCAATGTCACCAATGTTACCAACTCTATGTGACACAAGTGCTATCCGGTTTCAAACATAAACTAAATCTTCACACTTACTTGAATTGTCCACTCCCACTGCTCTAATCCTTCCTGCATCCGTAAGACGAATCAAAGAACAACTTAACATCTTTGCAAATTCAATGACGTAATTCACAAATGCAACTATAAAGTGTGATGGGGTGAGAAAAATTAATCTCTAAAATTTTCGACAACCATGTATGACTATTCAACTTTTAATAGTAGTTTTTTTACATCTTTTTATTCGTGGTTTGATTATTTAATTTTTTGAATTAAAATTATTTTAACATTTTATAATTATAAAATGTTAAAATACTTCAATTTATATGAGTATTTTTTAGTGTACATAATCAAACATAAAAAGCTTATTAAATATAAGAGAAGTATAAGAAGTTATGATTTTAAGCTTTAATACTAATATATAAGCTATTTATCCAAACTAGACCTTTATATATTTTTAAAGGTTATTTTTTTTAAGGATTTATTTTGTTTTATTATATTGGGTTACTTTTCACCTACCAATTTCCTGCGAAAAATGTTATAACAAAAATCACAGCATCTTTTTTGTACCAAAAAACAAATTCACAGTATCACCACGATACTCACATTACGCTCAAGTACAAATCCTGCGTTCGTTCTGTTATAAGCGCCGCCGTAGTGATGGAGGAAACAACCGCCTCCACCAGAACCCTAACACCGGCAACCTGCATTCCATTCGATCTCGCAGCTGAAATCATCTCTAGACTCCCCGTCAAATGCGTCCTACGATTCCGCTGTGTATGCAATTCATGGAATTCTCTAATCTCAACCGATCCCAAATTCGCCAAAAAACACCTTCACGAATCAACCAATCGCCACCACCTCATAACAACCACATGCATCCCCTCAAAAAAATTCACAGTAATCTCTTACCCACTCCACTCTCCCAATTTCAACTCAATTTTCACCGATAATGCCACCGAATACCAGTATTCTCCCATTAATCGTAACTATTACGATCGCCTCGTTGCTTCTTGCGACGGTATAATTTGTTTCGCAATCAATCCTAATCTAGCTCTTCTTTGGAACCCTTCCATGAGAATATTGAAGCAATTACCCGCTTTAGATACTCCTAAAGAAGGAGATTCTGATGGAAACACTATATATGGTTTTGGTTATGATCCTTTCATTGATAATTATAAGGTTGTTTCTGTTTTTCGCTATAATGTAAATGCTTGTAAAACTGAGGTTAGTGTTTATACTTTAGGTACTGATTATTGGAGAAGGATTGAGGATTTTCCGTCTTTGATGATTCCTTATAGTCAACAGGGAATATTCGTGAGTGGCACTGTTAATTGGTTGGCGGATTATGATTTGGATGATAATAATAGCTTGGGTACTATTGTTTCTCTTGATTTGCGGAAAGAAATTTATCAAGAGATTTCACAGCCTGATTATGGTGATGTAACCGTTAAGTTGAGTTTGGGTGCGATGAGGGAATGTTTGTGTGTATTTTCTCATTCCGACTCTTTTGATGATGTTTGGCTTATGAAGGAATATGGAAATGAAGAGTCTTGGATTAAATTGATCCGGATTCCTTGCATTTCTAATCGTAGTTTGGTTTTTGACAATGTCAATATATTATATGTTTTTGAGGATGATAGGCATGTGCTGCTCTTGCTGGAAGAGAGATTTAAATTGAAGTGGGTTGTTTACGATTCCGAAAATGGTTTTATAAAGAGTGCCAAGAGTCAAGACTTTAGTTGGGTAGAATCAAAAGTCTACGTTGAGAGTTTGCTGTTACCTTAATTTGAATATCAGGACTTGGATATAGATGCTCTGCTATGTTATTTGAGTTAGGTTCAATCCTGACTTTTATGTTAGTTTCTGTTTGTATTATATATTTTGTTTTATGCTTATTTTGATTGCTGGCGACTTCGAGAATCATTGTTAATTAATGAATGATGAAATTTGCACATCGAGAATTTGCTGTGTTATTTTCTTTTGTTTGTTGGTGACAGTTGTTTGTTCTTCTTAATTGTGCATTACGTTTTTACGCTGTTCAAAATTACACGTTGCATTACATAGTCCTGGTTTGTTAATTCAACACGGCTCTTTTGCAAAAGTGATTGTTTGCTTTCATTCATTCACAGTGGTGTGCTTGTTGGAGGTTGAACCTGTATGTAGCTGTTAGGTTAGATGATGTAGTCTAATAATCTATGCTGATTATTTCAAACTTACATATTTATGACTCTATATTAGGTTTCACTATAATTTTAAACCACAGATTTCCAAAACCAGTATTTTAATTGTCTGCACCAACACCCAAGAGTGTAGCAGATATACATGCTAAGAATGAGTTCATACGTGTAATAATGTTAATTTCGTTGCTTAATTTCCATGCTAATCCTTAAACTCTTTATTCTGGACTTGGTGTCCAGGATTTCTGGCATTGGGATTCTGTATTGTGTATTCTGACATTACATTTAAGCAATCAACAGATAATCCCTACAATGCACTAGAACTAATTATGCTTGTTACTTTTATTATGACTCCCCTATTACTTGGTAGATATGCATTGAAATTATTTTTTGTCTTGTAGAGTTGCAAGATGGGCATATGCTGCATCTGTAGTAGATGTAGGGTATGTCTGGATTTCAAGCAAAACAGAGTGCCATCGTGCAGCTCAGGAAAAGCTCCCATTTGCTTCGAGAAGTCACAGTGAAAATGTCAAGGAATTGAAGTCAGCAAGCATAGCTCATTGCAGTGCCTTGATTCCAGTTGGATGTGCTGCTTGTTTGCTTTAGCAACATCACAAAAATTTTATTTGAAGAAAACACTTGTAAATTCTGGATGTTACGGTATGCCATCATACATAACCATTACTTTGTTTTTATGGATTACAGATTTTAAAATACTAAGTTTATCCTTATTCTTCATAATTATTATAGTTCTAGTTGTAGCAATAATAACACTTAGAATTTTCTTTTGTGATAAGTACTTTGATTTATAGTATAAACTCAAATTTGAAAAGTGTCAACCTTGTGGAAATATCAAGTTGACTACAGGGGGTACGCGTTACATTTAAAGTTTGCTATACCAACAAAAAGGTGGCAGTTTCTTTGCATTAGCAATAAGCACCTACTGAGCTTGTGAAAGTTTCATGCAGATGCAGTACTTATTTACTTATAAAACCTAGAAGGCTAATACAAAAGTGTTGTAGTTGGTAGTATATTATAAAACAGATTGGCCGGTCACAAAGTTTGTGGCATGCCATGAATTCTTCAGTGGAAGTTGACCCTACTAGAATAAGTGAGTCCCACGTTCCAATTGGAAGGAGCAACATTCCATGCAATAATAGTCTCCTTAGTGGTGTATGAAGTAAGCCTGAAAGAAAGAGCTTGACCACCTAGTGTTGCAAATGCTTGGTAGGAAGCACCCCAGTTATGGCTCATCTTAATCCATCCTGTTCTGCTTCCTTTCACCATCATGCTCGACATATCTCCTCCACCTCCGACGTTCATCACATACACCAATAGCCAGTACCCGTTTCCTTGGAAAGAAAATCGAATCCCTCCCTTTCTTTGGCATGGCACCCTATAAATTAACCATCAAGAACCGTTATTTTAAGTAAAATGCTGATTATTTTATACTAAGGAAAGTTTAAACGAGCATTGTGAATTTACCTGCGGTACATGACAGGGACGATACCAGCTTTCCACTGTGCAATTTTCATGAAAGCAGGCTTGGCCATGTCAAAATGAACTCGTGGTGGGTTACACCATCCACCATTATCAGAGGGTTTGGACCAATTAGGAGGGCAAAGATTGGTGGCAGTGACAGTGGTGAAGGCCACATTTCTATAACATGCACTTGATTGGTAGCATTTAATCTGGAAACATGTCCCGCACGCATAACCATTGTTGAACAATGTCGAGCTTAAAGCCACCGTATCTGTCCCGTAACCATTCTGAAACAAGTTTCCATATCCACATGCTCCTCCTATAGTTTTAACCACACATATTCATAACAAAAAAAAACATATATCAAATATTGATACTAAGTAAAACTAGTTTAATTTAACATTAATAGAGTTTAATTTTGACATATCATGATCATAGGTGTACATGTTTTTAAACTTTGAAACAATCGCAGCTAATCATATAATATGTGTGACTCTTAAGTTTTATTTTTTTAGTTGAAAATAACGTGACTCTTAAGCTAGTTATGATAACATGATAAACCTTTACAGACAGTGCATATTAATTAAAATTCAACACTAATATGAATTAATGTTGAACTTTTTAAGCTGAATTAATATTGAAATGGTTTAAGCAAAGTGAGAAGTAATGATAATTGAGTCCTTCAAAAAAAAAAAAAAAGTAATGATAATTGAGATAACATATAAATGTATGTATATACCCATGGTTTCAGAAGCAGTTTCATCTCCATAAAAGGTGGCATGAGCAAGAGACCATTTACTGGGTCTAAATATTGCCACAGCTACTGTTTGTTCTCCCATCAAAGTGAACAACATTGCATAAGCAATCAATATGAAGCAACGACCTTGAAGAATGGATGTCATGGTCAATTTCTTTTCACAACTAATAGCTTAATTAGTTATCTTTGTATTACAAAGATTGCAATTCGATGCTCATTGAGAATTACAAGTACATGTATCCTTTATATATGAAGTACAAGTCCTATATTAATTTTAATTGTAGGAGTCGTGATCCCACGATGAATTTGATAGAGTTTCTAAAATCTGTACAAAGTCAACATTAATATTGTTGATATATATTTGTCTTTTTTTGTTTAGCAATTTAGCAACACCAATATGATTAGGCAACAATACATTGTACGTATGTCGGCGCCAAATAGAATTTGTCCTGAATATCTTATGATGAATCAAATTTATTTATTTATAATTAATTTAAACGTGATTGATCCACACGACTAATAATCCATAATGGCAGGAAAGGAAATGGAATATAAGGTCATTGTACATTTTGTCATATATATGTGACTGAAAAACGTGCGTACAAGTTTCATAGCTATGTCCTTAGATAAATCATTTATGTTAGTCGTTGTTATAACAATTACTTAAGGTTGTTAGTCAATCAATAGCTGACTTTCATGTTTCATCTTAGTTTTTTTTTTTTTTTTGAGAGAATGTTTAATCTTAGTTATATCCACCAATTAGTCAACTCTTTGAATCAAAGAAAAAGATTAATTACCAAAAAACTAAAGAGAGAAAAAAAATATAATTAGCTTTAATTTTGACACCCCTAATACTTAATGTTTTATAAAATTAAAAAAAGCACCTAGTAGCATTAAAGAGAACTTATACTCTAAGTTTTGATACCCCTAATAGAAAATTTCAATCTTGAGACTTGTATATTTAACTTATAAGAATAAAAATTGAAGTTTCAAGAGCTCCTAGATTTAAGAATTATAGAAATTAACTAATTTTTATTAATCATTTCTTTTGAAAAAACAGCCTTCTTATGTAACCAAAAAAAAAAAGAAACAGTCTTCTTTCCTTTATGAGCCTCAAGACATCCATCTAAAAAGCTAGATCATCTCCAAAGAATGATAGAGAGTCCTTGTTACCATATTTAAGATAGAGTTGCATTTCTATCATATATACTCAGTGAGATTTAGATGTTGAGAAATCATCTTTGATGGGTGAGATAAGAAAAGTTTCATATTCAAAAGATACGAATTTATCATCTTATAAGTCAGTTTTGTCATAATATGTTTTGTCATGATATTAGAGTCTATCCATTTGGGTTATCCACACACCAAGCTTTTGTGCAAAACGGATACTCATCCAAGTCTTACAACAAGTAATGTGAAGAAGAAAGAAGTTGAGATTATAAATATGAAAATTTATTCATGTCTTTGAGAGGGTTTACAATTTTTCTGTGCACAATTGTTTGAGAGGATTTGCTAAATTCTTGTAAAAATTGAATGTTCAGCAATAAATTATTTTGTTGTGAAACTGTGAATGTAAGTATGATGTGCTGAACTACATTAAATTCGCATTCTTATGTTGTGTGGGGACTATCTCTTCTTGGTTTTCCTATACAAAGCTCAATAGTGTTGGGTGTGAAGAAGTTTATCGAAAAACACCCAAATTACACATTAGAAAGAGATTAGGGTTGAAAAGAGTATATAAAGAGTGACATTGATTATCTTGCAAGTCGATTTTATAAAGATGAATTAAACTCGATGTAAAAACCTAATAACTCAAATTTGTGGAGGTGGTAGGAACAAATTTTGATATATAAGCCTATCATGTATGTTAATCAAAGTCAACCATTGGAGCTAAGGATTCTCATAACTCAAAAAAACAAAAAGCAAAAACTGTGTATGCTATACAAATATCACAGAAAGTATACACATATCAAACCAATGGTGTTCCAGAGTGAGAATAATGACTTCATTGCCTTTAACTAGTGGAAGACCTTACAGTTTCTTGACTTGATAAATCAGTCATGCTATCTTCCACATGTAAATAGTTTCTATACCAATGGTGAACTAATCCCTTCATTTATGCATTACTTCCTTCTGGCAATGTAATCAATCTTGTAGTTGAATCATACAGCATCGCAGTTCCACAGCTGAGGCATAAATTTGGATTGTTATATTTGTATCTACCATATATCATATTAATTTGATAAAAGAAAATGAATATGGAAGTAATGACATGACTTAATAATGCACAAAAGGTTTCATACTTACTTCTCACATTTGACTTTGTTGGTGGAATCTCCACTTGAAATTGACAATATAGTCCCAAAGAAGGAGGTGTTTTCAGTACCACAATTAGGACATGGACCCTTTAATTAAAAATAAACTATCTTAGTATATGTAATGGTTCAGTATAATAACTCAACAGAGATAAATTACAAAAACTATACCTTCAAAATCAAGAAATCTTTTATAATTGCATTTGTAATTGACTGAGCAAACCACAGAATGAAGGGAACTGCTGCAAACCAAGTTAAAATGAAACTGAAAGGTTCTGGAATCTGCAGTTAACAATTCACACAACCTTTATCAATCATTAGATGAATCAAAGAAATTTGTAACCAACAAAATTTACGAATACTATTAAATTTAAGAATCAATTGCATCTAAATAAGCAATTAGAGATGGCAGAACAAGGAAAATGAGATATACCGCTATCAGATAATTGATCTCAAACCCAGTCACATCATCAAGGAAGAAGAACCTGATATTACAGAGGAAATAATAAAAAAGATGCAAATGTCAATCCCAAACTTGTCTCTTTTATCAAAATAAAAAAAGGCCGTCTCAAAGATTGTTTTATGACTCACTCGCCCTACTATCAACCTTGATAAACCTCGTTTCAAGTCTTTTTTCAAAATTGGACTTATGTTTCTTGTGTCACAAGTTTCTATTTTTACTTGAATCGGTATAGGTCGTTAAGCTATTGGACTTTAAACTTTGTTGAATTTGTACAAATCCAAAATGAAGTGAGTGTAGACTACACTAGATTTATAACAAGCATGACAGAAAAATCGTCCAAAATGTTCAAACCATTGACCTACCCTCTACATTATTTGTTGTTCTATGCTTGTCCCGTATTAGACTTTATAGTTCTCTAACAATCACATACTTTTCAAACAAATCAATGTCTGGAACTAAAAAATTGCCAAATCAAATGCAACACGAACTCATCATGCACTCAATAAAAGAAGGAAAGTTACTTACAATCCTAATGCAATCACAGTTGCTGGGACTTTCAGTAGGAGCGCCTTTAAATAGTCGACAGTCAGATCACTGTATACCTATAAAAGGGTATTAATTAGTAGTGAATAAACACTAACATTTAACAGTTAATACATACTAGCATATAGAAAATCTAAAACATACATGAATCATTTCAAGGAATCCTTAAGCTGAATTTCAGTATAAATACAGGACAGAAGCAATACTATAGTTTTCACAGTAGTCTCAAATCCTTTTATTTAATGTCTTTTACGATGCAAATGCTCATATAGGAACATGCGACAAATTTAACTTGATACCTTTCTACTACGAAGACTGCACCGGGGACCCTCTGCCACAATTTCACTCCCTTCCATCTAAAAAAAAAAGAATCCATGTGGAATCACACTTGGTACTACAAGAAATGGTTACACGCGCGTGCACACACACACTATATTTTAAAATCATATAAATTTAGTAAATGTTTAGATTTTGTGTGAGCGATGAAACTCTTATTAGATTTTCTAATCAAAACACACCAACTCGTGTTTCTATAGGCCGATATGCTATACATGAAATGAAAATAGCAAACCTTTAGCTTCAGTTTTAATTCATCAAACTCTTTATCACTCATGAGTGGTTTTCCAGACACATAAGCAATAGATGCTTCCAGAAATTTTTGCTCAGAAGAACCTGCACAAATAACCAATATTGAAAACTCAAAAAAACAAAGTTGAACTTAGAGAAAACTCATGTATTGTTATTAAGTACAGTTGCAGTAACATAAGTACATAAATTCACTGAAGTTTTTGGTGCATACTTAGCATTACAACGCTGCTTCCTTCCCACATGAGTTCTTCTTTGAGATTATCAAATTCTTCATTTGACATAGTTGCTTTTCCCTCATAGTAAAATGCCTATTCAATATTAATAAACAGAATACTCTGATTTAAACATTGCTCAGAACAGAACACATATTAATGAGAAGAAATAATTGTTTATACTTGAAGTGCTTGAAGAAAATCTTGCTCAAGTTCACCAAGTGATTTCTTCTCTTTTTGGTCTATGCTACAATATTGTAAAATTTTACTATCAACAACAGCATCTTCCTCAACCTTGCCAGCTGAAGAGGGAAGGAAACAATGTTAGACCAATGAAAGAAACCAATAGTAGATATTTTTATTTTTGAAAACTCAGTATCCGGCCTAAAGATTGTTAATGTCATAAGATAAGACCTTGTTGATCGGAGGTGGCCTTGGGGGAAAGCAAAAATAGGCCGCGGCGAAGGGATGAGTGGCGGCCGCCGGCATTGAAATGAATTGGAAGGACTCTAGAAGCAGAAGTAGAGAATGATGGACTTGAAGGGCATGTCAATGTGAATGCTAATAATTTACTAGCCATGATGATGATGATGATTAATTAATAAAGAATATTGTATTGGTGGTGATGGAGCTAGTTCTAGTTATGAGGGTAGTAACATTATTATTTTGTGCATTTGGGGAATTCATTGAAGGTGAATATTGTTTGGAGGGAAACAAAGATAAGGCAATGGCTAACGTGTGGAGGGACTTGGAACTGCTTATTCTCCCTTTCTTCTCCTCTTGTTTCACTATCTTTTTCATAATAATATCAACATCAACATCAAAATCCTAGGTAGTAATACTTTCTTTGTTGCCTCATGTTTTAAGCTATCACGTGGGCATAGGTGGACCTATATAATTAATGTACTACTTACCAAAATTGATTTTTCTAAATTTAATTTAGAGTATTAAATAAGTTTTATAGAAGGAGTATTTTAAGAAGATATAACTAAAAAGTTGTTAAATACACTTTGAAGTGAATGTTGTAAAAACACATTTTAAAAAGAAAAGTGGATATAAGTTAACAACTCCCACAAACATTTGCTAGAATAAACTCACTTATATTTTAAAAAAAGTGTTTTAGCATGTCATCATAATTAAAAAGTGACTAAATACATCAAAAGATGCATGTTGCTAAAACTTTGATTAAGTTAGAAAAGATCCTATCATTTCTTCTAAATGCTTTTGAGTAGATTTGCATATCTATTTTCCATGGTTTATTGGCTCCTCTTTTTATTTTTTTACTTTTAACTATTTGAATGTAGTGCAATATTTATCATGCACGGGCGTAAGGTAAATAATTTCACAACAAAAGAATCATCATTGAGAAATGATAAAATGGTTGAAAAAAGTAATAATTTGTAGAAGAGTACAAGGTACCTGCAACCATATCCTCACAACTAATTTGCGGGTAATTATTTTGACTTGTACCTACAAAGTGTATATATTTACATTATCTATCAATAATAGTTTTTGCAGGTATTCAGCTAGTCCAGTAATCATTGTCATCCTTAATCACATGTTTAAATTCCCACTATTTATTTGAAATTAGGTAAATTAATTTCTCAACAAGTGTTTTTCTTTATGACAAAGTACAAATTGTTTTTTTTTTTCAAGTGACTAGAGCTCACATAATTTAATATGCAATATTCATACCAACTGAACTAAAACTCACGGGAATTACAAATTGCGTCTTAAATCCAAGCTTTCACATTACTCGCTAATCATATAATTTTACGTATGCAAATGGGAAATGGATCACCACCTGTTGTCTGTGTTCGACCATCTTTGTTTGTGTTTTAAGAATTTATTACATAGCGCACATACTTAATACTTTCATAAATAATTAATTGAGATAAATTTAGACTAAATTATTATTAAATATTTTTCTTTATTATTAATTAATTCACATTTTTTTTTAATAATCATTGTACAAATTTTATTAATAAGTTCAACTATTTTAATGGATGTGTCATTTTCCGATGCAAATTTCACAATAGTAAAAATACAAAAAATATAATTAAGTTATCGACTCAAGTGGTTAATGGGTTTCATCAAAGGGTGAATCATTCGAGAGAATTCAAGTTCAATTTTTAGGTGAAACGATTCTTGGTCGGACTATATTTATCTCACAACCAAACTTTAAATTCTTGACCATATTATATTTACCTCACGAGTGAACTTTGGATTACCAATGACCCATTTCTCTAAAGATCAGAGGAATAACATAAAAAAATAACAATAAGATAAATGTATATGTTTTTAATTAGAGGAATACTAAGGGTGCGTTTGACCCTACTTTTTTGAGGTCTAAAAGTTACATTAAGAATAAAGTTAAAAATTAGAACTTAAAAGTAAAAGTTAAAGTTGTTTGCTATTTGTAGTTTTTTTCAATTTTATTAATACTTTTAAGTTAAAAACTGTTTGGTAAATATTTCTAAAAGAGCTGAGATTTTACTATAAATTATCATAAATAAAATAAAGGGTTAATATGTCTTTACCCCATTGTAATGCAGGTCACTTCTAATCCACCTCATTTGTCTAAATAAATTTTGAAAACGACAACCGGCACACATAGTTTTCTTCTGTAAGAAAATGGGTGATGTAAAGAAATAAAGAAACAACCATAAGCTCTCACTTCATTTTATTTTGTTTCTTCTCAAACAACAACATAAAAAAAGTTAATATAATCCTTTTCTGACTTAATTTCTGAAACCTAATTTAGGAATAAAAAATGCAGTTGAAGAAGAAGGAAACAAAATAATGAAGCTTTGAAAGTCTTCTTCTCTGGGTTTATTTCATGGGTTCCGTTGTCTATGACAAAATATGGGGGAGAAGAATAGATTGAGATAATGATGAAGAAATGAATGTCAAATACCATTTTTTTTTGGGAATCAAAGAAGCCATTTTTCTTGAAATTGAAGATTTTTTTTTTTTAATTTAAGAAACAATCAATTTTTATCATGTAAAAAAGAAATATGTATTTGGCTTGTTGAGGTTTGATATTTTTTTTATGGGTTAAATATGTTTTTAGTCCCTACATTTTGCACGATTTTGAGAATAGTCCTTACATTTCAATAAATGTTTTTAAAATCCCTACATTTTTCCTCCGTTAGCGTAAATAGTCCCTGCTGTCAAATTATTAACTTGATGCCGATGTTGGCGGTTCAATCTCGGCGGAGAACTTCTCTATGAGCTTTACCACAATCTTTCTTCGCAGCGTCGTAGACATGGATCGCCGGTGTTTGTCACGCTTCCGGTGAAAAATGTTGGTTTAGAGGGGAAGATTTGGAGGCCGAAAGCGATGATGTTGTCGTTGAAAGCGCTTGTTGTTGCGGGTGTGGAAGGTGTTGTGGTGGAGATTTGGTGGGGTGGGGTTGAACTTGTTATGATGGCTTGTGTTTCATCAACATGGCACTGATGGCAGGGACCAATTGCACTAACGGAGAAAAAATGTAGGGATTTTAAAAACATTTATTGAAATGTAAGGACTATTCTCAAAATCGCACAAAATATAGGGACCAAAAACATATTTAACCCTTTTTTTATTTGATCTGAAGATTTTTTTCATGATTATTATAAGTGGGTTCACAAGTATTAGTAGTCACAAAGAAGGAGAAGGGTGAAATAAATTTTTTTTTTTTGAGGGAAACTATTATTTTTATTTTTATTTAGTTTTCAATAAAAAAAAAGGCGTTTAATTAAACAGTAAATTCGGTTATTCTGCATACATTGTTTAACAACTTATGACGGGGATCAATAGTTTAATGGATGTTTAAAAGAGTATAAGAGAGTTTGTCCATATGATTGCTCTTTTTATTATTTAAGGATATTGACAATGTGGCCAAAATGGACATTTTCTTTCACCCATATAACTCTTTAGTTACTTTTCGTAACTAGTTTTTGGCTTTGGTTGTCAAAATAAGAAAGAAAATTGCTCTTTAGACACCCATTAATTGAATTTAAACACCATAAACTTCTGAAAATATCTCCATTGAAAGGTATAAACCATTTCGCGGCGAACAGCACTGAAAAACAATTTCCAAGGACTTTTAGATCTCTTACACATTTAACCGCTCTAAGAAGTAGCGGTCGGCTACTTGAAACAACAATTTGTTACATCGTCTACACGTTTAGTAGATTTAAAAGGTCAGACTTGTTTGAACCCCATAAATACCTTTTAGATCGGTTATCCGATTGGCCAATTTAAAAAGTAGAAAACTGTTTTTACCTTCCACCCACATGAGAACGGTGGCTAACTACTGGAGATGATATTTTTGAAAATTTGAGGTGCCTGTGAATAAATTCTAGGTGTCTATAGGAATAATTTCAATAAGAAAAGAGGGAAAAATATACCTTGTACCTTACAACTCCATGTTTATCCTTACGAATCACTGAAAATATCAATTTTACTCATTTTATTTTGTAACAATTTTTTCAGTGTCAATTAAAATCATTTAAGGTTCAGAATGAGTTCACCTCACTTTACCTTTCCAATATGTAAAAAAACTTCCAGTTTGTTAAATTTATCAACAATCTTTAATTAATATTTCTGAAACTCAAGTCGGTATATGAGCAAGAATTGAGGGTTAATGGTAGATTGAATCGTACCATGGAGGACTGGAAAAGTCCTCTCATATAGTGGAGGAGTGTTCAGGGCCGGTCCTAAGATTTTTAGCGCCCTGGGCGAATTAATAAAATTATGTCCTTTTAATTATTTGAATGTCTTTCTTCTTGCATTTTTTATTGCAAAAGATTCATTCATAATCAAAGTTCTTTAAAAACATATTTTCAATATAATTATTCAAAGCAATTTAAAAAGAAATATATCTATGTAGTACTACCTACTACATAAAAATAATAATTTTGGTGCCCTTATGAAAATGGTGCCCTGGGCTCCCGCCCCTCGAGCCCGCCCTCAGGGCCACCCCTGGGTGTGTACATCCTAGGAATAATGGTTGCATTGCCATTGGTCGATGGTTATAGATGATGTAACTTGTGACTGTCAGGCATTACATATTGAAAGAGGTGTTTCAGATTCCTTGGAAGTCTTATAGTTGCGAGAACACCCCACTGTTGAGTGGAGGTGTGAATAGTTCATTTTGGACCTCAATGAATTAGGCCTAGTTTTTGAGTCCTGAACTGACGACCAAGGCTCTTTTGGTAGTTCAGAATAGTACAATTTAAGAATTTTTGAGATATGCTAAGCTAAAAATAGAACATAAGTAAACAAAAAGCAAAAATAAATGAGTAAATGGGAGCAAAATAAATTGTTTGATTAATTGTGTCTAAAATAAAATATGGAAGAGGTATTTTTAAACAACAATACGTGATCTTATTTGCGAAGAACATGGCCTACATAGACTCAACCTTGATTGTTCTTATTTGGCTAAACTCGCGGTAATGCGTATAATTATGATTGATGACAGTCGTCATTATGTTATTTTTATGGTCTTTTTATGATATTTTTTATGGCATTTAGAGAGTCAATTGTTTGTATACATGGTTAAATCATCTCAAGATTCATAAAAGAGAAGTTCTGCACAAATTGGAGAAGAATGCAAGAATTTAGCTACTGGAGAAATCGTGCCACGATGGACCTGAATCGTGGCACATTTAAAGCGTGAAATTTATCTGAAGATGCTGGAAAAATCGTGGCACGATGGATGTGTAACGTGCCACGATGATTGAATAAATTTACTACCACGTATGAATTAATTGGATGAGCCATGTGAACAAGTGTTTTGTTTTAGGTGGTGTGAATATAAAAAGGAAAAGGAGAAAAATAATTGGGCTGATCCGTATTGAAAAAGAAACAACATTTGGAGCAAGGAAGAAAACTAGGTCACAAGGCTATATATAAGAAGCTAGCTGCATACAACCATTTATTCACGTTATGTGCTGTGCAATCACGTTTTGGAAGGAAAAGAAGGTATCGCGCATCACGAGAAGAAAAGAGGAGGGGATAGCTACATGGAAATTCCAATATAACAACAACACTAATCGAGAGAAATTGGGGAAAAACGTCGGTAACGACGGAATTCTATCGGTTTATTTTCTTTACTATGTTGTTTATTCTTTTTAATCATGTATAGCTAATTCCCTTTGATTGAGCCATGATGAACCTATTGTAATATATGAATCAATGGTTGAAACTCTCTGTTCATTGCTTTTCATATGATTGTTTGCATGACTATTAACCCTAACTTCTTGCAATCACATAAATTGATCTTAGGAATTGAATGACTACTAACCTTAGCTTTTAATCCTGAAATAATAATTCTGACATCGCTTCCGCGGTTATTCAATCGGTTTAAGAGATTAAAAGGTTATAACTTAGGAAAGGGTTTTGAGTCAAGAGATTGATCAAAACTACTTAGTTAATTTGTCGTAAAGAATGAATAGTAATTATTAATAAAGGGAGGTAAACTACTCATATAAAGCAATAGCGCATTCATCGGCTTAATCATCCTTTTCAAATCATCTTTCAACAACTTTTATTACTTTTTATGCACACAAACCTACTGCCTCAGGCACTTATAAAATTTACACATCCTAGATATTAACTTTATTGCTAAGTTGAGATTAACACAGTCCTCGTGGATACGAACTTATTTTATTACTTCGATAGTTTTAGTACACTTGCTAAAATATTTATCAATGATTATTGTTGTGTGTACATAAGACCCCACATCTCACCTTATTCTCGTTGTTTCACGAAGTTTTTGGATACTCTTTCTACACAATAACTCTCTTAGAACATGCTTCCTAGACTTTAATTATGTTGGTTATCGTGAACCATAAAACAAGGAGGTGAATGTCCTTGAGACTTAATTATCTGTTCCACACGACTTTGATTAATTTTGACATTTTCACGCTCCTTTGTGAAATCAAGATATATTCAAATAATCTATCATGGGATGTTAGTTCAACTGATTACTCGCTCGACTACCCAACATCGGCTAACCCGTAATTCGATTATAGACCTTTTTCAGCTAACAAATTAGATTATTTTTATGTGTAAACAAATACAATCCATAAAATTGTGACCCCACTCCCTTCTCATTTAATAAGGAAAAATTTCAAGTTAATTTAAACTTTATATAATCATCCTTCGATATTAATCATAAACTTGATCCCATGAGGAGTCATAAGATTTATCAACATTTAGGATTAAGAACTTCCGGATAGGGATGACAATGCGGGTTAGCCCACCTCGTTTAGGCTCGACCTACTATTAGCCCGCAAAAACTGGGGTGAGGTGGATCAACTTGAGATGGTGGGCTCGCACACACCGTTGGGTTAGGGGGATGACCATCTAACATTTTTTTTTCTTTCGAAATTCTTTTTTTTTCTTATTGACAAATGTTATTAGAAAATATGCTACTGTTGTAATAAAATCATTTTTATTTTCTCATGTTCATTCTAATCCCGTCTAAAGAGAAAAACAATTGTCTAATAAAGAAGTGTTCAATTATTTTTAGGGAAAAAAACTTATAAATTGAGTCACTTACTATGATAAAAAGTAAATAAATACTTTTTGATCAGGCGGGCCATCCTGCCGCATTTGGCCACGATCCACTTTTTTAACGGGCTAAATAAAACGGACCAACTATAGGTGATGAACTCAAAACCTTAGTCTAACCCACCTAAAATAGGAGGTTAAACAGACTTGTGTGATAGATAAGACTCATTCTGCCACCCCTACTTTCGGATATACTAGATTTTGATTTGATTTCCTTCTTTACACGTTGTTTGAGTGGGAAAGAAACTAATCTAGTTTGATAGGAATTTTGGAGGTTGGGGAAAGACGTAGTAGTGCACGTAGCAAAACTAAAAAGTTAATTGCGACCGTTAAGTTAAGGAGAGTAGCACGAGATTTGTTTTAGCTATAGCTACCGTTCAATCCACGTGCATAGATAAATCATGTTAAGTTGAGTGTTCGCTCATCACGTGTCGCATTATTGGACTCATATTATTTACTTAAAAAATATATATATTAAAAATCATACCATATGTTTATGAATGGGATATTGATCTGTCCTTCCTAGTTGAAAGTGAAGTAAGTGAGGTTGGGCAGTCTATAATAACTAATTGTAAATTGATCAATCAAACATATATAAATAGAAGAGAGAAAGAGAGAAAATATATTATATCCATTATAATAAAAATTATACAAACATGGGAACGGTGGCTCAAAGAGTTGAAAGCTTAGCCTTGAGTGGTATATCATCAATCCCAAAAGAATATGTGAGACCAAAAGAAGAGTTAGCAAACATAGGTAACATCTTTGATGAAGAAAAAAAAGAAGGTCCTCAAGTTCCAACAATAGACCTAAAAGAAATAAACTCTTCAGATGAAATAGTTAGAGGAAAATGTAGAGAGAAGCTTAAGAAAGCTGCAGAAGAATGGGGTGTGATGCATTTAGTGAACCATGGTATATCTGATGATCTTATTAATCGTTTGAAGAAAGCTGGTGAAACATTTTTTGAGCTTCCTGTTGAAGAAAAAGAGAAATATGCAAATGATCAAAGTTCTGGGAAGATTCAAGGTTATGGAAGTAAATTAGCTAATAATGCTAGTGGTCAACTTGAATGGGAAGATTATTTCTTTCATTGCATTTTTCCAGAGGATAAACGTGATTTGTCTATATGGCCCAAGACACCTGCTGATTATACGTTAGTAGTTTCTTCTCTATATACTTTCTCTTCTCATCATTTTTTTCCAATTCATTCTTTGGTTTTTTTTATTCTAAAAAAGCTTAATCGTAGTTTTAACCCGAAAATCATAATTTTACCACATATTTTTTTGAGTGGTTTTGATCTCTTATATTTCCTTATTTATAACATGGCAGTCTCTCAATTTTCATCGAAATTAGTGTAGCATCAATTATTGACATAATATCCAATTTTCATAAGAGTTGGACCAGTGTCGGTCAATATATGACGCTACATGAAGGTAAGTTTGATAGAGGGACTACCAAATCATCACAAAGAAGAAAAATATAAGGGACTACATTCGCTCAAAAAATAGTATGGTGTGTCACAATTGCACATTCCGAACACTTGAGGGCTAAAATCACAATCAAGTCAAAAAGTTACTAATGGTGTTCCTATTTTAATATTGAGTTTGACTTGGTTAAAAATTTGATTAGTGCAAATTATGTTTAAAATATGAAATGAATATATTGATTTCTTTTATTTGATTTTAAAGGGAAAAAAATAAAATAGAACAAACCTTTTTTCTTATATCAATTTAACTTAATGAGATATATAACCCAAATTTCAAAACCACAATTGATATATATATATATATATGTTTCTTTTATTAATTTTCATTTAGTTATTGGATCCAAGTAAAACACAAATGATATTGATCATATTATTTTTTTGGTTACAAAGAAAACAAAAGAAAAAGACATTGATTATATTATGATTAATCATTTAATATTTTTTTCTTTCTAAAAATGCTTGAATATGTTTTTACTCCATGTAAAAATAAGTTTTTTTGTTTTTAGACCTTGTAAATATACCATTTTTTCGTCCCCGTGAGCTTAGCTCAGTTGGTAGGGACATTGCATAATATATGCAGGGGTTGAGGTTCGAACCCCGGACACCCTACTTCTCCACATTTAATTATGTGAGGTCCCGCCACTAGACTACTAGATAAAAAAAAAAAAAAACCATTTTTTCTGTTTGACCATTATCGTTTTCCATAGCTTTCATAAAATTTATTCATGTTAAAATTGGTATTTATGTAATTTTCATTTTAATTGTTATTATTTTGTTGCATGTTTTACCAAAATAAATTTTTTGTTGTTTCCATGCAGTAAGGTTACAAGCGAATATGCAAAGGAATTAAGAGTCCTAGCTAGCAAGATAATGGAAGTGTTATCTCTTGAACTAGGGTTGGAAGGTGGAAGGTTAGAAAAAGAAGCTGGTGGAATGGAAGAGCTTTTACTTCAAATGAAAATTAATTACTACCCAATTTGCCCTCAACCAGAGCTAGCACTTGGAGTTGAAGCCCATACAGATGTAAGTTCACTTACTTTCCTCCTCCATAATATGGTGCCAGGTTTGCAACTTTTCTATGAGGGCAAATGGGTCACTGCAAAATGTGTACCTGATTCAATTCTCATGCATATTGGTGACACAATTGAGATACTTAGCAATGGAAAGTACAAAAGTATCCTTCATCGTGGATTGGTGAATAAGGAAAAAGTTAGAATATCTTGGGCAGTGTTTTGTGAACCACCTAAGGAGAAAATTATTCTGAAGCCACTTCCTGAACTTGTAACTGAAAAAGAACCAGCAAGGTTTCCACCTCGCACTTTTGCTCAGCATATTCATCACAAACTTTTTAGGAAGGATGAGGAGGAGAAGAAAGATGATCCCAAAAAATGAGTGCCTCATTATTCAATTTCTCTGGAAAATTTGCATTTTATACATTTGTATTGTGTTATCTTATCTTATCCTGGCCTATGAACTTTTTGTGTGTTGCGGTAATAATAGGGCTACATTATGTATGTGGCCTAAATATGTTGTTTGTTATTTCCTTTAATAAAAAAATATATATTCATGTTTTTAGATTTGATCTATACAGCAATATTGTGCTTCAATATAATATTTTTCTTTTAATCTCAATTCTCCAGTGTTAGATAAAGAGTCTTGCTAACTGCACGCTTCATGATAATTCTCCAGTTTTAGATTTGACCTATGAACTTTTCTTTTTTTTTTGTTTAAAAATGTGATTACCGAGGTTCCTAGATTACTTGATAAAATTAAGTTGTTATCTTTAGTCTGGTTTGTTTGTTGATAGTGGCTGAAAGCTAAAAATGCCACTTTTGTTTTTGGAACTCAGATGTGGTGGTCAAGTCCTATGGTTTGTTTGGGCATTGCCTAATCACTGGAGGTTGTTTCCTCTTGACTTTGTTACTTTGTTTCTCTTTGTTTGTTGATAGTGGTCTTTTAGGCACACCTTGTGCTAAGAGATTGCTATCGCCTTTGGTAATATAATTTTATTTTGGCTTGTTCAAAAAAAAAAAGATAATATAAAAGAAAATGCTGATCGGTATACCTGAGACATTGATTAAAAGTCTAAAAAGTACTATTATCAATTTAAAACTTTTTTTTTTTTGGTTTTTTTAATCAATGTCTTAGACGTACTTGGTTAGCATGACCCTAATATAAATTAGGCAAGATTACTTCTGGGGTCCATTAACTTAAAGCCACAAGTAACAACCAGCTGAACCCTTCTTGGCATCATGAAATTTGCCGAGAAATTGGACATTAACCTGAATATTAGATATTGAAATTGGCTTAATAGCTTGTATATGACTTTTCTTTAGAAAATTGTATCTCACATTTTAGGTTTATCCAATAAGGTATAAGGCTGCACCCACACACAATAAGGTATAAGGTCCCATCAAAATCTGAAAGTTGTCCAAGGGAAGCAACATTGTCATGTGAAATATCCATATCCATTCCATCATCAAAGGTTCACAAAAGTTTAGATTTAAATTTTATGAGTCAAAAGATACCGAACTTGAATTTCAGCCGTCTAATCTTAATCAAATAAGTCTCAAATACGTAAATTCGTTGATTTCCAACTACAGGGAGCCGGATCCAATTTGTCATACCTAAAAATATAGTTTGTTTAGGGTTAGTTACTTGTCTCTTAAGTAAATAATTGTTTATTACACCTATTGCAAGTTACTTGGTGTGCAAGCAATAGAGGAACTCCTTGTGTATATATATTGATTCCTTAATGAATAATAGTAAATGCAATTTCACATTCATTTTCTCTTAATCTCTTAATCCCTCATTCTCTCTTTCTCATTCCATAACTGTTTCTTCTTTCTCAAGTTACACAAATTCACAAACACATATCAATTGTTTCCCCTAACATTAAGTACCGAAAGGTTGTTTAAATTTGTCTCTGCCAACATGATTGGACTTGGATGTCATTTTTGCTTGCAAAATAGACAATAATGAAAGAGGAAGAATAAGGGGTTACCATAATAATTGTCGATGCAAAGTACATCCAATGAGAGTTTTTTTTTTTTTTTTGACTTATTGGGGAAATCACCATTTTACATTGTTGTCTATTATAAAATTATGCAAAATGTACACAAAAATACAAAACGTTAAAAAAAAAAATCCATTGTCAACGAGCTTTTAACTTCAAGCAAGAACATAATGTACTTTGCCGATTTTTTAAGGGTTTGAAACAGGAATGTTGGCAGCACATTGTTTGTTGTATATTTTTTTTAATGTATTACTTGATAAAATTCATATGACTATTGTTTAAAAGGAGATTATCAATGGAATAAGATTACTTTTTTTTTGGAGAGAGGAATAAGATTACTTAAGATCCACGGTTTCATAGTATTCACAAAGGTGGACTTAAAATTAACATCAAAGTAATTTAAGATAATAAGCTTCAAGCTTTTATTGAACCTTTGCAAACTTTTTATTTCCTATATTTATTCCTTAACATAATAATGTCATGCTCTAATTAATTTATTTTGCCACATTTTCACACAAATACGACAGCAATAGGAATGCTAACAGAATACTTTGCAGAAATCCACTTGATAGATCCTTGAGCAATAAAGTTATCACCTCTATTCTCTTTGTCTTCAGGTATAAAATCAACCCAATATGTTACCTTTTGCTTCACCTCGGTGAATGTTATTTGAGATGGCCTTACACTCATACGTACTGCCACAGGCACATCAATTACCACATTGTAAGTTGTGTTAACCGGTCCAACATTTGTCAACGTTCTACTATAAAACTGTGAAGTATTCCCCAACCGAATAGAAATTGATGGGTAATTAAGTTGTGCTTGTGGTATGCTCTTTACATCAGAGCATTTCACTTTTTGTTGCAATATAATTCCAACTTGTATATCAGTATAATTCAAACCACACAAATAAGGAACATAATCATTTGTTTCAATATCATAAACAAGTCCCGGATCGTTTGCTTTTGAAGGGTTAACATGTCCAGCACCAGTGGCAAATACATCAGCTGGTAGAAGCCTTTGGTCCAAAATAGGCTTACCATGGAGATTAACATGATTAGCAGTCGTCATGATTGCTGATTTTATAGCTGCTGGTGACCAATCTGGATGCGAGTTTTTCAACAAAGCAGCAATGCCACTAAGATGAGGACAAGACATCGAGGTACCTGCAATTATGTTAAACGATGATGTACTATTGTCTAATGATATAGGCCATCCTGCTAGAATGTTCAATCCAGGTCCAATTATGTCTGGTTTCAGAATTCCAGGGCTTGTTTTGCTTGGACCTCTTGATGAAAATGAAGCAACTTGAGGGGAAAGTGGATTTCCAATAACAGTTCCTTTGAATAAAATTGTGGCCATTGGTGTTGAAGTTGAGTTTATATAATCTTTGATGGATAAACCAGCAGAGTAACTTACATGCACAGCAGGTAGAACATGAACATCAGCAATTGGATTGAAAGCTTCATCTTCACCATTCAAAAGTATCATAGCAGCACCACCAGCATCTTTAACTGCTTGACCTTTGGCTACTCTTTCAACCGATCCATCTTGCTCACACACTACTACCTTTCCCTTAACATCAACATTCTCCATGGAAAAAGGATTACAAAAGGCAATGAAATCATCACTTGTGTTAATTGCACCTGCATACACAAGTGGCAATAATGTTGATGCAAAGTCTTTTGGTTGGAAAACTGATTCTCCGAGATATTCCGTCCCATCCCCAAGCTTAGCTACTGCCTCTATTTTTCTGTCAATTGTGCTGGCACCAACAGTTAAAATCCATGGTGCTTCATTAGCCAATGTACCATGAAAAGGACCTGAATTTCCAGCAGAACAACTAACAAAAATTCCCTTTTGAATTGCACTAAATGCACCAAGTGCAATTCCACTTTCAAAGAAAGAAGTAGAGGGTTGTCCAAGGGAGAGAGAAAGAACATCAACACCATCATCAACAGCAACATCCATTCCAGCTAATATGACACTTTCAGCACAACCAAAGACGCCGCATACTTTGTAAATTGCCAAGTGTGCATATGGTGCCATGCCAATTGCAGTACCATTGGCATTACCAAAGACATTAGCACCTTTCACGGGCCTTCCAGCGGCCGTGCTGGCCGTGTGAGTTCCGTGGCCAACATAATCGTATGGAAGGGATGAATTTACGATGTTCCTTGCTCCAATGATCTTCTTGTTACAAATCCTCTCCCCTGTGAATTCACAATGGCCATTCCATTTTGCAGGTGGAGAAGGCATTCCCTCATCGGAAAAGGAAGGATGTGAGAGGGTTATTCCTGTGTCCAGCATTCCAATTATGATCCCTTTACCTTGATTGGAATTTCCCCACAATTCTTGATTCTGTTGCAACCCCAAGAAGCTTGGAGTGTGAGTTGTGTGTAATGAGAAAATCTTTTCTGGTCGAATTGACAGAACCTCCTCATTCTCTTCTAGAACCTTGGCTTCTTCCGGGGTCAATTTCACGGCAAATCCAGCCACAATGTTTCTGTATGAGAAAATAATACGCTGCTGGTTTTGAGTTTCTGTAGTGGCTTGTGGCAAGAGTGAATGGTACCAACCATGCAAACTCTCCTTAGATTGAAGAGAAGGCTTATTGACATGAACAATGTAAGTCAATAAGCTACTTTCATCTTCTAGTCCTTCATTTGTAGCTGTGAATTCTTGGTATTTATGTGCTGAAGTTGTATAGATACTTAGCACAAGAATGAAACCAATAAGCAATATTGGAGTTAGTTCCATCTTGGTTAAGGTCATGTTTGGGAAAGATACATGAAAATCTCTTGCAGTTAAGTTATATAGTGTGGAGGGAAAATGATTGACATGGGTGTTAACGATAACACAGCTAGCATAGCATCTTACTTGTTAAAAATTTCAAGATATATAAATTAAGGTACTTTGCATGGTGAAGTACGCTGTTCACAAACGGTGGCGTTATTAGACACTATTCACATACATAGGATACGATGGCATGTGCTCCTGCTTAAATTTTGATTTGCATGCATGTGTCGTTTATAGATTTAGCATCAAGTCTTGCCTATGCATTTCAATGCATTTTCTTCTGTTTTTTGGACAAAAAATATATGCCTTTTCTAATACAAAATTCTTTCCTTGTATATATATAAGCCCAAAATTAAATTCATTCCTCTTGAAGCACTGTTTGGATTGTTACAATTGGGTCAGCGTTATCCGTATCTTTCTTGAACTACAAAGGTGAAAATTATAAAGTATTAGCTACAACCTCATTGCATAAAGTATACTTTAATTTTTATCATATTCTTACTTACAATTATGAAACCAGCTAGTGGCATAATATTATTGGAATTTAATTCATATGCACTTAGACTTTTCTCTGTCTTTGAATTTTGGCATCGGGTTATTGGTGGGTCGAGGTTTTGGTCAGGTTAATTAAGGTGTATGCTCTGGTGGCTCGTGAGTTGAGGGGTGCCTTTTTAACTTGTGTCAGAGTCTTGTGGACCAATCGTTTTTGATTCGAGGTCGGGAGCAAGTTTGTGACTTAGATTCTTTTAGGCTGTTGTGATGTCTCCTCCGATATACTAGAACTTGAGTGGTGGTCAAAGCTGAACGTTGGAGCAAAATCTTTTCCGAGTGCCTTTTTGATCACTATTGACGGTGTTGGTTCTTTGAGGAGTTGTTGTTAGGGGATTAGCATTTTGGGGCTGGTGGTGGTGTTGCTCTAGGGATTTTTTAGTGTTTTTATTTTCTCTTATGGTGTAATACTTGGAATTTAATCCTCTTATATATATAATATATTTTTCCATTCAAAAAAAAAAAATTTCATATGCACTTAGAATATAAAAAATACCTTTTCAAAAATAAAAAAATTCCGAAAATTAGAAAGACAGAAAAGAAAAGAGTTGACCAAAAAAGTTTTTTTTTTTTTTTCGAAATAAAAAAATATGGAAATTAATTTTCGAAAATTACAAAAAATAAATTCAAAATTTAATTTTTGAAAATCAAAATTAATCTTTTTTGAAAATTTTTAATTTAATTTAATTTATTTTTAAAATTTTGGAAAAATTAATTTCCCTATTTTTAAATGTTTTATTTTAATTTCAAAAATATATTTTTTCTTTTTAAAAAAAGGTTTTTAAATAATTAAACTAAAATAATTAGCATGTGGCTGCCAACTGTGCAAAGTTACACAGTCAGCGAATGCCACGTAGGCATAAATGTGCCAAATCAACAATAAAGTGGGGCCAATGACTATTTTAAAAAACAAAAAAATTTGTTGGGATTGATTTCAATTTTTTTTTACCAGGGACCAAAACCCAAACTCATCATATTTGCAGGGATCAAAAGCATATTTTAGTCTATAATCTAAACAAATTATCGAATTATATAATCCAAAAATATTTCGGTTAGGATTATGTAAGCAGTGACATACATTTTTCCCATCCTGCAACCCTCTGTTACAAGCTTTTTTGAATTTTGATGTTTGAAATATGTTGTTAAAACTGGAATTCCTTTTTCTCATTTAGCGCAACTTGTGCTAACGAGACATACACAATATACCCAAGACCGTTTAAATGAAATGACAAGGTTTCTCGCTCAACCAAAAATCTAGATTCTCAGGTTTAAACACGAGATTGAACATGCAACTACATTAAAACTCATAGGGAGAATTTGCTGCCTATTTAAATCCTACAAGGCTTAGAGGAAACTAAGCCGTCTTAACCTTTCCTACTGCGAAACTCCAAATTATAAGTTGTGAAGTCGGTGTTTCAACAGCCATGAAGCTTTTTGCAGAAGTTTAGAGAAGAATGGAGCAACTCTCATCAGAGGATGCATCGGTCATATCATATGCCTTGAATTAACTTATCCTAACGTGGTATATTTTGTTGGTTAACTTTTGGTATGTCTTGCGTCGTTATCACCTGTATAAGGTACCTTTTTCAATATGCAACTGCAAAATGAAGGTTAATTATAACTTGCACTGCAGTTTATCTCAAATTAGGAATTGTTATTGTAACTCATTATTGCGATTCAATTGCATAGTTTATTTGAGGCATATTTAAATGTTATATAAAAAATTTGATTTAGTTTAACCACAATTCAACTTGCGTGTATATTGTTCTAATTTTCTATTGAAAACTGTCAGCATATTTGCAAAGTTTGATTTTATCATTTTATGAATTACAGATTCAAGTGTCTTTCATTTAATTAATTGTATGAAATTGTTGAGGCGTAAATGATATTGAAACTTGCATTTTGTTCCGTATCTTCTATGTTCTGCCATGCTGCCATGTTTCTGTAGAAGAAACTAATAGAAACCAACCTTTTTAAAACAAGTATATGTGCTTTTTTAGTAGACAAGAAGACGAAAATTACTATGCAAGATTTATATCTCGTAATTTTTGTTGAGAATACATAGATCTTGAATATTTTGTTAATATGTGTAAGAAGCAAAATTTGTAAATTTTTGCCGTATTTGTTATATTTCTATTGTTCTCTTCCTCTTCAAGGCATCATGAAATTCTTTGAGAAATTAGACGCTAATCAGAGTATTAGAAATTAAAATTGGCTTATATATGACTTTTCTCGGGGTGAATTGTATCTCACATTTAAGTTTCACTGAGTAAGGTATAAGGCTGCATACAGGAGCTGGAAGCTCAGTTGGTTAGAGCAAAGGACTGAAAATCCTTCGTGATTCCACAAAATGAAAAGTAGTTTAAGATCTTGTTCAGTGAAACAAAAAAGGGTCCCATCGGCACACGAAAGTTGTGCAAGGGAAGCAACTTGTCATAAATTTCGATTCCCATCAATCATGATGATTCCACATTCAGCATTCAAGACATCAATGATTGTTCAATCGAGATTAGACGGTAAAACAAAATTTAGATTTTCCAGCCGTCTAATCTTGATCAAACACTCAATGATGTTCAAAATGATGTCTCTACCATCATGGTTGGACTTGGATGTCATTTTTGTTGATACCATTAGAATTGTCGATGCAAAATATATCTAATGAGGAAAAGATAGTGACTTATTGGGGAAATCACCATTTTACATTGTTGTCTATTATAAAATGTGCACAATATAGTCATTTACGAAAACAAGTGGTACATGCAAAATAATAATCTAAGTTAAAAAACTCCATTGTTAAATAGCTTTTAACTTGAAGCAAGAATATATATTATACTTCGGAAACATGCTATGTATAGAGGAATATTGAAACAAGAAAATTGGTAACCCAGTTTAATGTATTTTTTTTCTTCTTCTAATGCACCCTTTATTATTTGATAAAATTCATATTACTATCATTTGAAAGAAGATTATGAAATAAGATTACTTAAGACTCATAATTTCATAAGAGAAATGGACTTAAAATTAACGTCTAAGAAATTAAATAAGCTCCAAGTTTCAAACACATGTTTGCAAACTTTTTAGTTCCTATATTTATTCCTTAATAAAAAGTCATGCTATAATTAATTTACCGTGCCAACATACTCAAAGACAACAGCAATAGGAATGCTAACAGAATACTTTGCAGAAACCCATTTGATAGAGCCTTGAGCAATAAAGTTATCACCTCTATTCTCTTTATCTTCAGGTATAAAATCAACCCAATATGTTACCTTTTGCTTCATCTCAGTGAATGTTATTTGTGATGGCCTTACACTCATACCTACTGCCAAAGGAACATCAATTACCACATTGTAAGTTGTGTTGACAGGTCCAACATTTGTCAATGTTCTACTATAAAACTGTGAAGTATTCCCCAACCGAATCGAAATCGATGGATAATTAAGCTGTGCTTGTGGTATGCTCTTTACATCAGAGCATTTCACTTTTTGTTGCAAAATAACTCCAACTTGTCTATCAGTATAATTCAAACCACACAAATAAGGAACATAATCATTTGTTTCAATATCATAAACAAGTCCCGGATCATTTGCTTTTGAAGGGTTGACATGTCCAGCACCAGTGGCAAATACATCAGCTGGTAGAATTCTTTGGTCCAAAATAGGCTTACCTTGAAGATTAACCTGATTAGCAGTTGTCATGATTGCGGATTTTATAGCAGCTGGAGACCAATCTGGATGAGAGTTTTTCAACAAAGCAGCAATGCCACTAAGATGAGGACATGACATTGAGGTACCTGAAATTATGTTAAACGATGATGTACTATTGTCTAATGATATAGGCCATCCCGCAAGAATGTTCAATCCAGGCCCAAGTATGTCTGGTTTCAGAATTCCAGGGCTTGCTTTGCTTGGACCTCTTGATGAAAATGAAGCAACTTGAGGGGCATTGGGATTTCCAATGACAGTTCCTTTGAATAAAATTGTGGCCATTGGTGTGGAAGTTGAATTTATATAATCTTGGATGTTTAAACCAGCAGAGTAACTTACATGCACAGCAGGTAGAACATGAACATCAGCAATTGGATTGAAATCTTCACCTTCACTGTTCAAAAGTATCATAGCAGCACCACCGGCATCTTTAACTGCTTGACCTTTGGCTACTCTTCCAACAAACCCACCTTGCTCACACACAACTATTTTTCCCTTAACATCAACCTTCTTCATGGCAATAGGACCACAAAAGGCAATGGAATCATCACTTGTATTAATTGAACCTGCATACACAAGTGGCAATAATGTCGATGCAAAGTCTTTTGGTTGGAAAACTGATTCTCCAAGATATTCTGTCCCGTCGCCAAGCTTAGCTACTGCCTCAATTTTTCTGTCAATTGTGCTGGCACCAACAGTTAGAATCCATGGTGCTTCATTAGACAAAGTACCATAAAAAGGACCTGAATTTGCAGCTGAACAACTAACAAAAATCCCCTTTTGAATTGCACTAAATGCACCAAGTGCAATTCCATCTTCAAAGAAAGGAGAGGAGGGTCCTCCGAGGGAGAGAGAAAGTACATCAACATCATCATCAACTGCAGCATCCATTCCAGCTAATATTGAACTTTCAGTACAACCGTAGATGTTGCATACTTTGTAAATTGCCAAGTGTGCATATGGTGCCATGCCAATTGCAGTACCATTAGCATTACCAAAGACATTAGCACCTTGCACGGGCCTTCCAGCGGCCGTGCTGGCTGTGTGAGTTCCATGGCCAACATCATCGTATGGAAGGGATGAATTTACAAAGGTCCTTGCTCCAATGATCTTCTTGTTACAAATCCTCTCCCCTGTGAATTCACAATGGCCATTCCATTTTGCAGGTGGTGAAGGCATCCCCTCATCAGAAAAGGAAGGATGTGAGAGGGTTATTCCTGTGTCGACGATTCCAATTATGATCCCTTTACCTTGATTGGAATTTCCCCACAAGTCTTGATTTTGTTGTAACCCCAAGAAGCTTGAAGTGTGAGTTGTGTGTAATGAATACATTTTCTCCAGCCGAGTTGATAGAACCTCCTCATTCTCTTCTAGAGCCTTGGCTTCCTCCGGGGTCAATTTCACGGCGAATCCATCTACAATGTTTCGGTATGAGAAAATAATACGCTGCTGGTTTTGAGTTTTTGTAGCGGTTTCCGGCAAGAGTGAATGGTACCAACCATGCAAACTCTCCTTAGATTGAAGTGAAGGCTTTTTGACGTGAACAATGTAAGTCAATAAGCTACTTTCATCTTCTAGTCCTTCATTTGTAGTTGTGAATTCTTGGTATTTATGTGCTGAAGTTGTATAGATACTTAGCACAAGAATGAAACCAATAAGCAATATTGGAGTTAGTTCCATCTTGGTTAAGGTCATGTTTGGGAAAGATACATGAAAATCTCTTGCAGTTAAGTTATATAGTGTGGAGGGAAAATGATTGACATGGGTGTTAACGATAACACAGCTAGCATAGCATCTTACTTGTTAGAAATTTCAAGATATATAAATTAAGGTACTTGCATGGTGATGTCCGCTAGTACGTTATTTGATCCGGTTTACAATCGGTGGCGTTAGACACAAATATTTATGAACGATTGTACATGTATATTTCTTTTATTTTTTTTGGCACATGATTGTACCTTAATTTATATATCTTGAAATTAATATGCTTATAAAAAAAGTAGTAGAATGCTAGACTAGATGCAGACAAACATATCCCCAATAGTTTTAAATATATACTAGTTACAAACTCGTGCTTTGCATGGGTTTGAATAACTTATCTCGTAAAAAATTAGTTCCAAAGAAAAAAAAAGAGCAAATTAATGAATATTTCACAAACTCGGATATTCTAAATAAATCACTTTTACTGTATTTTTAAAAAACTTTGTTTATAAAGGAGAAATGAGCAAATTAAGGGAAATAATTGCATTTTCCTAAGAAATTGTTGTCGTTCATAAATGTGAAAATCAAGCAAGCATATTGCACAAATATCAGCTATATGTATATTTCAAAAACATTTACCAAAGCATTATGAAGATTTGATGTAGGAAAAGAGCACGTTCTATTTTGTTCAAGAGATTAGGAAAATAACGTTATAATTAACATGATACTAATTGAAACCAATGAAGGAACCAACAATGTGCAGATTAACGTTACATAATAGTTAGGTTTATAAAAGAGACTGCAAGTGTCATAAACTAACAAAAAAAGGATTTTTGCTAATATTTACATCAGACAAAATGAAAAGAACAAATGACATCCCAAAGTCAAGATAGTTTACGATTACAGTCCAAAGCGATACGCCAAAATAATAGAAGTTCAAATAGTTTAGCAGCAAAGATCTATTTTGGGACAACTCGAACGTGCAAGTTCTTCGATGACTTTTTGAGATCAAAGATGAGCTTACCACATTCTTCCATCATGTTCTCTGCAGAAATTGAACCACTGCCCACCCAAGTATTTTTCATAGCTTACTCTTTCAGCGGCAATGAGGCGACACTTATACTTTCTCTGTGTTTGGTCATCAATGAGAGTGATTGTTTTGCGCTTTTCTTTCATAATTTTTCTTAACACCTCGTTTGGGAAATGCTAAACAGGGAAATAACGACAATATTAGTCTAATGCATATTAACATGGATAAGATGTATGCGAATATAGTTACATGTAATTTATAAAATGAATGTAGCATAATTCATTTTAAGCTAAAGAAAATGTATCATGACTTCTAATTTATCTTCCCATTATCTTCCTATAAAGTCTAGATAAATGCATGCATGTGGATTATATGTACCCGTTGGCCAATTAATATTGTTGAAACAAATGGAAATTAAGCTTCACTCCCGCATGCGCATTTATAGCTAGCACCATTTGACATTGATGTCTTCGAACATTTGGTGCAACTCTCATAATACCATCCAAACTGGTTAGGATTGAATCTAGTTGTTTTTCAAATAGTGATGTAGTATGTATCCTAACAAAAATTATGCACATGAAATAAAGAATGATGTAATATGTATTTTTAATTTGTGCGTATAAAAACTCAAAGCATGTTTGTGCATAAAAAAAACTGACCTTGATTAAGTTTATAAATTCAACAATTGGCCTAACTTGAGACAGATTGGAAAAATCGTTGTGCGAAGCACGTTGAGAAGAAGCCGAACTATGACTTAAGTTCTGACTGAAGCTTTGACTCTGAGCTTGAGAAGTGTTAAGGTCACGACAACAATTCAAGAAATATGGTCAAAAAACAATCATATCAGATTGTGAAATAATAAGTTACTCTAACACTGTATTGTAAAATCATAATGCAAACTTACTAAGTCTTAAACTTCTCAATAACTGGATAATGTAGGTTGATGAGCAGCCTCGAACCTGACCAATTGTTACATATATTTGGATTGTCATTGACTACAAAATGGAAGCAAAGAACTCAATGTAAATATATGGTAAAAGATAAAGCTACGAAGTATTTTTCCCATAGTGTTACATCAACCATATTCCCACTACATAAGGAAATACATATTTCAGGTCATTATTAAACTTATACAAAATTTATCTTCTAATGCTGACAAATTAGAAAATAATACATTTTATCTTTCAACACAATATGGGTACACGTTTTCTTTCTAGTCTCAATTGACGTTGTTTTGACAATCTCATGAAGAAGCCCGATGATTCTTAATTTTTTTTTACATCTATAAGAACACTATAATCGGATAAAACACATAAATAAATTAAAGCACGTAACTATACCATATAAAACCTTAGTTTTGAATTTTCCATCTTGAATTTCCTTAAATGACTTAAAGCGAAATTCATGAGTAAGAATGTTAGTTAACTTGTCACACTTCTGCACCTTTGTACCAAAATCAAAAACAACCTTAAAGGGATTAAATGCAATGTCATTATCAAACACATGACAATTATACAAAGTATAAGTCTTGTTTTCCTCGATCAAAGCCTTCGAATGCTCCAATTCTCTTTATCGAGTTATTACATGAACTCGATCACCCTAAATCCGAGAAAGAAACCAAAAAATATAAATAAATCAAAATGTACACTAATAAGTAACATTGATAAATCATAAAGGAAATTACAACAAATCTTAACTAATTCATCTAACTTTTGCATCACAAATAATGAGTTTCATATGATTCTCATTACTACCACTCACAATCCAAGAATCCAAATCCTATTTTTCAAATGTCCAAATCATTTTTGAGATCTTTAATGTAGTCATAATCCTTTGACATTGAAAGTCCTATATGAAAATACAATAATACATCATTTAATTTTATTCCCTTTGTTCATTCTGGATATCGAAAGAAGCTAACATATTTCTATCTCATCAATTTTTATATCATCAAATCAACCTGATCTTAAATGCACAAATTTATGTATCATCAACTTTCTAGACCTCAATGATGTGACCAAATTTTTTTTACACCAATCAACTTTCGTATGGCTCAATGATATAGGAAAAAAATAAACCAAATATGAAAACTGTTACAGCTTTAGGATTACTAACAAAAACTAAAATAACCCACATGCATCAATTTATTTTCAACTACAGTACTAGAAGGTAAAATAACAATTGTGTCAAAATCTTACCATGATCTAAAATTCAATCATCATGACCTCTATTATACTCCACATGACAAAGGAGGATTTTTCTACAGTCATGCAACATAACAATTTCTGATACATAATCCACTAACAATTGAAAAAAAAAAACAAAAATAAACCCTTAATGCAGAATCGTGAAAAAAGGAAGAAAACCACCTATGATGAAGCAAAAACTAAAACAATGTCGAAAAATGAACTCCTCAAGCCATAAAAATCAGTCAACTCAAGTCATGCATGGTCTCAAAACCATGAAAAAAAAAGAAGAAAATGACCTCTTATGAAGAAGAAAGTGTACAAAGTTCCCAACTGAACTTAGATACCGTTTGACCAAGGTTTTTTACGGTCTAAAAGTTACTTCAAAACAAAGTTAAAATAAAGGTCTTTAAGAAAGAAGATAAAGTTGTTTGGTTTCTTTGTTTTTTTAGTTTTAAAGCTATTTTAAAGTTAAATGTTGTTTGACAAAATATTGTACAAACTTTGAATTTATTATTTTGTTATGGTGTCCGGGATTCGAACCCCGGACTTGACATATATTTATGCATTTTTTCTATCAACTGAGCTAAATTCACAGCACAAAACTTTGAATTTATTATGAATTAACATAATAAATAAATAAATGTAAAATATTTTCTGAAGGCTAAAAATGTTTAAAAATAAAAGATATTTTTTTTTTACAAATACTATATTTACTCAATAACGTTTATTTTGTGTAACATGAATACAAATATGTATCATCATATAAATGACTTGTTAAATATTTGAATAGGAGAAACAATTTAAGGAGCCTGAAATAATAACATAAATAATATCGAAATATTTGGATTTTTCTATTTCAATTATACTCTATAACAAATTTTGATATAAGAATACCATATTTTTTGTGTCTTTCAAAAATATAAGAATTTATATTATATGATATTATATTTGTTACATTGTTGGTGTCATGGAAACAAATATGTTTAGTTTTTTTGAATAAGAAAAAGATATGCATAGTTTGTTACAATATAAAGGTGCAATATATATATATAAAAATAATCATACGCATTATGCAACGCCAAAAATATAAAGTATAAAGACATCTACAATTTTACTTTTAATTAAAAAAAATTATAAAAATAATCATACGCATTATGCAACGCCAAAAATATTATACGCATTAGCGTAACAAAAAAACAGACACACATAAAGTATTACTCTAAATGTTAATGTGTGTGTGTATATTAGCGAGGTTGAAGAAAGAGAATAAAAATATTTGGTATCGTTAAATGACAGCGTGAATAAAAATATTTGTGAGGTTGTGATAATTAAACGGTATTGAAATTAAATATATAAGTGATAAAAAGATAATAAAATTCCTTTGAAAAAAGGATAATAAAATTAAGAGGAACCTCCTTAAAAAAAGTTACATGGAACGGTTCAAAAAATGGAAGAAAAAAAAACATATTGAAATATAATATTAAAAAAAATAAAAGAATAGGTTCTCAATGTGAATTGAAGAGAGATGCTTGTGAAATAAATTGTCGAGAAATAGTTTTTTGAAGTAGCATTCAACAACTTTTGGCCAAAGCTCATTCCATTCAATTTTATGCATTAAAAAAAGTATTTTTTTTATTAAGTACTTAATTGATATTATGTTTGGCCTAACTTCTCTTTAAAAATGTTGAGAAGTTGGAAAAAAGCCGGATAAAACGATATCTTAATCTCCCACAACGACAATGTAGAAGCAACTGAATTTAAGATTATTTTTATTCTTATAAAATAAAGATTAAATAAAAAAGAAAATAATATAAAATAAATAAAAAAAGAATAAAAAAGAAAATAAAAGGAAAATTATTATGGATGAGGTGGCACTCTCCAAGGTTAAGGAATAATTGAATTACCAAATTACCCTTTCAAAGGGCAAAATTGGAAATTCATATGACATCAACTTTATAAAATAGTTAATTAATAGATATGCCTTGAATAACTTTACATGATTTGTTTGTATCAAAAAAGAACTTTAATATATTTTAGAGGGGGTAAATCAAAAAATATTTTACAGGGGGAAAAACCGGAAGTGACCTATATTACAGGGGGTAAAACACCTTTAACCCTTATTTTTATAAGCTTATAACTTATGATTAAAAAATACTCATTTGATAACCGTAGTAACAGGGGTTAAAACACCTTTAACCT
The DNA here is from genome assembly GCF_003473485.1 of Medicago truncatula. Taxonomy (NCBI): domain Eukaryota; kingdom Viridiplantae; phylum Streptophyta; class Magnoliopsida; order Fabales; family Fabaceae; genus Medicago; species Medicago truncatula. The sequence continues at coordinate 3,230,723 of NC_053046.1, forward strand.
TTTAACACTTTTTTGTCTTGTTGTGCGTGTGCGTGGCCACTTATTTAAAAATGGTATCAAAGGAGATTACCAAAGGATTTAAATTACGTAAGACCCATAATTTCATTGTAACTATTAAGAGAGTTTGGCTTAAATTTCATTGAAGTAAGCTCGAAGATTACAATGCACGTTTTCATACTCTTCAATACTTACATTTATTCCTTAATATAATAGTATCATGCTATGATTAATTTCTTTTGCCAAATTTTCACACAAAAATGACAGATATAGGGATTCTAACGGTATACTTTCCAGAAACCCACTTGATAGATCCCTGAGAAATTTCCTTATCACCTCTATTCACTATGTTTTCGGGTGTAAAAGCAACCGAGTATGTAACTTTTTGCTTCTTCTCAGTGAATGTTATTTGAGCAGGCTTTATACTGATATCCACAGCCAAAGGAACATCAATTTCCACATTGTAAGTCATGTTGATAGGTCCAACATTCGTCACCGTTCTAGTATAAAACTGAGAAGTAGACCCCAACAATATAGAAAATGATGGATAATTAAGCTGTGCTTGTGGTATGCTCTTTATATCAGAGCATTTCACTTTCTGTTGCAAAATAATTCCAACATGTCTATCAGTGTAATTCAAACCACACAAGTAAGGAACATAATCATTTGGTTCAATATCATAAACAAGTCCTGGATCGTTTGCTTTCGAAGGGTTGACATGTCCAGCACCAGTGGCAAATAAATCAGCTGGTTTAAGTCTTTGGTCCAAAATAGCTTTTCCTTGAAGATTAACTTCATAAGCAGTTGTCATGATTGCTGATTTTATAGCAGCGGGAGACCAATCTGGATGAGAGTTTTTCAACAGAGCAGCAATTCCACTGAGATGTGGACAAGACATTGAGGTACCTGAAATGATGTTGTATGGTGGTATATTGTTGTCCAATGATACATGCCATGCTGCTAGAATGTTCACTCCAGGTCCAATTATGTCTGGTTTCAGAATTCCTGGGCTTTCTTGGTTTGGTCCTCTTGATGAAAAGTAAGCTACTTGAGGGGCATTGGGATTTCCAATAACAGTTCCATTGAATAAAATCGTGGCCATTGGTGTTGAAGTTGAGTTTATATAATCTTTGATGGATAAACCAGCAGAGTAACTTACAAGTGCAGCAGGTAGATTGTCTTGAACATCGGATTTTGGATCAAAACCTTGAAGTTTACTATTCATGAGGATCATGGCAGATCCACCAGCGTCTTTAACTGCTTGAGCTTTCGCTGCTTGTGAAACAAGTCCACCTTCCTCACACAAAACTACCTTTCCCTTAACATCAATGTTCTTCATGGAAATAGGACCACAAAAGGCAATGGAATTATCACTTATATTAACAGAACCTGCATACACAAGTGGCAACAGTGTTGATGCAAACTCTTTTGGTTGAAACACTGATTCTCCAATATATTTTTCCCCGTTGCCAAGTTTAGCTATTGCTTCTATTTTTCTATCAGTTGTGCTAGCACCAACAGTTAGAATCCATGGTGCTTCATTAGACGTTGTACCATAATCAGGACCAAAATTTCCAGCTGAGCAACTAACGAAAATTCCCTTTTGATTTGCACTAAATGCACCAAGTGCAATTACATCTTCAAAGAAAGGGTTGGTGGGTCCGTTAAGGGAGATTGAAAGTACATCAACACCGTCTTCAACTGCAGCATCCATTCCTGCTAATGTTGCACTCTCAGGACAACCACTGCTGCTGCATACTTTGTAGATTGCCAAGTGTGCATCTGGTGCCATGCCTGTTGCCGTACCTTTAGCGTTGCCGAAGACATTGGCCCCCTGTACAAGCCTTCCAGCAGCCGTGCTGGCCGTGTGAGTTCCGTGGCCAACATCATCGAATGGAAGAGATAAATTTGTGTCTGTGACGAAGTTCCTTGCTCCAATGAGCTTCTTGTTACAAATCCTTTCCCCTGTGAATTCACAGTGGCCATTCCATTTTGCAGGTGGAGAGGGCATTCCCTCGTCAGAAAAGGAAGGATGGGAGAGGGATATTCCTGTGTCCAGGATTCCAATTATGATCCCTTTACCGAGATTGGAATTTATCCATAATCCTTGACTCTGTTGCAACCCCAAGAAGCTTGGTGTGTGAGTTGTATGTAATGAGAGGATGTTTTCTGGTCGAATTGATAGAACCTCCTCCTTCTCTTCTAGAGCCTTGGCTTCTTCTGGGGTCAATTTCACGGCGAATCCATTCATGACGTTTTGGTATGAGAAAATTACGCGTTGCTGGTTTTGAGTTTTTATGGTGGCTGCTGGCAAGAGTGAATTGTACCAGCCATCCAAACTCTCCTTAGATTGAAGAGAAGGCTTTTCAACGTGAACAATGTAAGTCAACAAGCTACTTTGATCTTCTAGTCCTTCATTTGCAGCTGCTAATTTTTGGTATTTATTTGCTGAAGTTTGACATATGCTTAGCAGGAGAATGAAACCAAGAAGCAAGATTGGAGTGAGTTCCATCTTGTTTATGTTCATGTTAATTTGTGTGGATGGTGAAAAAAACATGAAAACGGGTGCTTATTATATAGTGTGGAGTGAGAATCATGGGCATGTGTGTTAATGATAATCGTACATAGGGAATTACTGAAGATTAAGGGAAATTAGAAGCAAAAATGATTAAATATGATAAGTTAATTAAATAAACTGAGGTATAATTTAGAAGTACTATCATTCAATATAAGAGAAGTCTTTAACTTTTGCTCATATTTTATTCTAAATACTATAAACTATTTTTACTTATATTTCATTTCAGATGGAGAAGTCCTCAACAATACACAACTGACACTTATTATACGCACTATCAAACAAGCATGTGTGCTTAATTGGTATTAGAGAAGAGAGAAATACCACCACTCTCTATACAATTTAGTCCTTGAGTTAGGATAACAAACTACGAAAACTAGTGGTTATCTGCATGGAAACTAAGATTGAGAAATATAAAAACTGAGAGGTCTAGTTTCTGGAGTGAGTCCATGTAGAGATTTTGAAGTTAAAGAAAGTGGGGCCTTGTGATTGGAACACTTGAAAAGGATGAGAGAAAAATACAAGCAGCAATTTGATGTTGAAAGAGTCTTGAGGAGCAAGATACTATATAATCTATGGTCCACACTTCACTTCATAATGACTATTCAACGTGGGCTCAAGAGAAAACACGTTCACAAGGAAGAAAATTGTTCTGTACCACATGTTTGCTCAAAATCTCTTCAATGTATCAGAATGTATCTTCCGATGACATGAATCTATCGGAAGATACATTCAGTTTTTTTTTCTTCTTCTCTTTCTATCAGAAGCTATATTTGGATCATTAGAGGTTGATCAATAGCACACCTATACACCACCCTTCCACAACGAAATTTACCTGTCTGACTCATCTTCATCAACTCTCCTTGTCATAATCATCTACTTCAAACCTCTTTTGGCTCTAATTAGTTACCATCAATTTAGTTTTTAAACTATCACCCTCACTTCAATTTAAATCATGAACTATGTAAATGCAATAAGCCAGTAAAGTATATAAAATTCATCAATTTAATTCTTGCTATTAAGATGTTAGAGATTGAATTGATGTTAAATAGAGAAATTTCATTTAGTTTACGAATTAATTATTATATTTATATAGTTTTGACTATATTAGGAACAAAATGATAATTTAATACATAAACTAATAGTTAATTTTTTCTTTAAAAAAGGACCGAAGAAGTATTTTTTTAATTAGACTAATTCTTTACTAAGTAATTCAATACATATTTTTATTTATTTTTGAATAGGTCATTACATATTTGTTATATGGTATCAGATTACTGAACTATCTCTTCTTTCAATCATTCGTTCCCACTGCCACCGTCTACAAGAACCCTTGTTACCTCCATTGTTAAAGAGATTTAGACTAAAAGCAAGACCAAAATGTACTTTGAAGTTTGAAAATGATGCTATATAGAGGAATATTAAAACAGGAATGGTGTTAACACATTGTTTAATATATTTTGTAACGCGCGCTTTTTATTACTAGTTACTAGATAAAAATCATATCATCACTATAGTTTAAAATGAGATTATCAATGGAATAATTCAACTTGTATATCAGTATAATTCAAACCACCCAAGTAAGGAACAATGTCATTTGGTTCAATGTCATAAACAAGTCCTGGATCGTTTGCTTTCAAATGGTTGACATATCCAGCACCAGTGGCAAATAAATCAGCTGGTTTAAGCCTTTGGTCTAAAATAGCTTTTCCTTGAAGATTAAACTCATAAGCAGTTGTCATGATTGCTGATTTTATAGCAGCGGGAGACCGATCTGGATGAGAATTTTTCAACAGTGCTGCAATTCCATTGAGATGAAAACAAGACATTGAGGTACCATTATTAATTGTTAAATCAACATTTACAGTTTTGTTTGATTGCAATATCAATCAATATTATTCAAAAATTATGGAAATACGATTTTCTTTTGCTGATTGAGTAAATTAAGTACATTGTTTCTGTAGACGATCTTTACTTACTACTATTACTCAGTGCGATTTGGCACACTTGCCAAATTATGAAGGGTGGCAAAGGATTCTGGATTTCACTACAGTACATAAATTTTGTAAAGTTTGTTGGCAATTGTCAATAGCTACATTGGTGCTTAATCTGATCAACCATAGTGCTTAAGTTTCTGGATCAGTTTCTGGAAGTGTTGATACTATGTCACCTATGATTATTGGAGTGTCATGTTATAGCCATTGTTTTCTTTAACATGTTTGTGTGTTGGTTCACTTTTACTTGAAACAATTATTAATTAAAGTAGAATTAATAATCATTTTACGATCTCAATAGAAATTTGAACTTTATAAATTCAAATTAAAAGGTTAAACTCTTATCAATGAAGTGACACACTTGGAATTTTATTGCTATATCTATCTTGTCGATATTTCATTCAACATCTCTTTAGTCAAAAACATTTATTGGCTTATATGTATATGTAAAAACTTATTATAACAATAATGCTGTTGCATTTCCAATAACAAATACAAGTACCAAGTGAATTACCATGAATTTCTGGTACAAATATATTCCATTCCCTTCTTTATTTCTGGAGTATCATATTATCTTATCACCATCTCCCTTTATGCATCATCACTTAAAAATGACAGATATAGGGATCCTAACAGCATGTTTATCAGACACCCAAGTGAGAGAGCCCTGAGCAAAAGTTTGACTCCTTCTGTTTTCCTTTATTTGTGGTATAAATTCAATAGAAAAACTAACCTTCTCATTGACCTCAGTGAATGTTATTTCACTCGGATTAACACTCATACCCAAAGCCAAAGGTACTTCAAGTTCAACTTTATAAGTTGAATTTGCAAACCCAACATTAGTCAAAGTTCTTGTATAATATTGTGAATCTGACCCCAACAGAATAGAAAAAGAAGGATAATTCAATTGAGCTTCTGGTATACTTTTCACATTAGAACACTTCACTTTCCGTTGAACAATAACTTCAATCTCTTTATCAGAATAACCCAAACCACACAGATAAGGAACATAATCTTCTGGTTCAATATCATAAACAAGACCAGGATCATTAGCTTTAACAGGATTAACATGTCCTGCACCAGTAGCAAAAATATCAGCCGGCAAAAGCCTTTGATCCAGTATAGGTATCCCGCCGAGGTTGAGAGTATTTGCAGTTGTCATGATTGCTGATTTTATAGCGGCTGGTGACCAATCAGGGTGAGAACTTTTGATCAATGCAGAAATACCACTTAGGTGAGGACAAGACATTGAAGTACCGGAAACAATGTTAAAAGCTGGAATTTTGTTGTCTACAGAAACACCCCATGCAGCTAGAATGTTGACACCTGGACCAATGATGTCTGGTTTAAGAATTCCAGGACTTTCTTGGCTTGGTCCTCTTGAAGAAAATGAAACAACAGAAGGAGCTAAAGAATCACCAATTACTGTTCCTTTGAATATCAATGTTGCTGATGGATTGTAAGTTGATTTTATGTATTCTTTGATTGTTAAACCAGCTGCGTAACTCAGTTGAACCGCAGGTAAAACATGAGCAGTAGCAGAAGTGCTGAAACCAAGTGTTTCTGAATTTGCAAGGATCATAGCAACACCGCCTGAATTTAGAACTTCTTGTCCTTTCACAATAGTTGAAACACGTCCTCCGACATCACACACCACTACTTTTCCACTTAGATCAATGTTCTTTAAGGATCCTGGAAGACACAAAGACTGATTCTGTGTCTGGTTTCCAAATCCAAATGAACCTGAATATACAAGTGGCATTAATTGTTCAGAAAAGTCTTTCGGTTGGAATAATGTTTCACCTTCATATTCATTTCCATTTCCTAGCTTTGCTAATGCTACAATTTTTCTATCAATTGTGCTGGCACCAACAGTGAGGACCCAAGGAGCTTCATTGGAGAGAGTGCTGTATCCAGGACCGGAGTTTGCAGCAGAGCAACTAACAAAAACACCATTTTGAGTAGCAGCAAAAGCACCAATTGCAATTGGGTCTTCAAAGAATGGAAGAGAACCTAAACCTAGTGAAAGTGAAAGAACATCTACACCATCTTCAATAGCAATATCCATTGCAGCTAAGATAGAACTTTCAGCGCATGGAATGTTATCAGTACAAACTTTGTACATTGCTATGTGAGCATTAGGTGCCATACCAGCTGCTACACCTTTAGCATTACCAAAAACACTTGCATCTTCTACGAATCTTCCTGCAGCCTCAGCAGCAGTGTGTGTTCCGTGGAAATGTTTTTCAAGTGGAAGCTCTTGAATCGTGCTTTTGACTAAACTTCTTGCACCGATGAGCTTATTATTGCATATTTTCCCTCCAGTGAATTCGCAATGGCCTTTCCATTTTGCAGGTGGTGGCGGCATTCCTTCATCGTTGAATGATGGATGATAAGGGTATATTCCTGAATCTATGACTCCAATTATGACACCTTTTCCAAGGTTATCATCATTCCACAACCCCTGTCCATGCTTCAGACCCAAGAAAGTTGGACTGTGAGTTGTGTGTAATGAAAGTGTCCTTTCAGGTCTTGCTAACAAAATTCCATCTTTCTCTTGAAGAGATTTGGCTTCTTCTGGTGTCAGCTTCACAGCAAATCCAGAGGCTACATGGCGGTATGAGAAAACCATTCTGTCCTTGTGAGGAAAATTTTGTGGAAGAAATGAATGGTACCAGCTATGCAAATCTTCTGATTGAAAGGAAGCAACATTTTCTGATTTTTTGACATGAACAATGTATGTCATTAAGTTGTGATCATGCTCTTGATTCTCCTCTGCAGCAAATACTGATGTAATTTGGTTGAAGCTGCAGAGAATGAAAATGAGACTAACAAGCAATGACAGTTGCATAGTGTAGTTGGTTTTCATCATGATTTGGGATTTGATGAAGATAAAGAAAGAATTGCTTGTGATTTGCCTACTATCATGCATGTTTATATATATAGATAGATATATCATATATGCCATAGAAAACAAAATGGCAATTTGGTCATAGTTTTATTTTAATTACTTACTAATTACTACTTAGGAAAACAAGGAAATGCAGTGTGCTGGATTGGGACATCTAATTCGTTTTCAATAAAGAGTAAATAGGAATGATAAAAGATTTTTTTGGTAATTTGAATAAAGCAACTGTCATAACCCTATATATTAGGTGTTAATTTGTATTATCTCCGTGAACTTTGCTCAGTTGGTGTTGGTAAAGACAATACATAATATATGCAAGGTCTGAGGTTCGAACCCCGGATACCACCGGGGAAAAAAAGGTGTTAATTTGTATTGATTTGGTCCGGTGCTAACTGCTAGTAGCAATGATGTACATTGTTTTTTTTATCTTCCTATTTTCAAAACAAACTTTTTTATTCCTGTATTATTGCATTTATTGAAATTTTGGTCCCAACTTTGATTTTTATGCTCTAAGTTACTAAACTTCTATTTGAATAAAGACAAAGAATTGACTTATAAACTACACATCCGAGTCTTCTTTTACTGGTTTTGGAGGGCCCAAAATCGTCTAAACCACGTAAAATTAGGATAATAAGCACTACAAAAACTAGTAGTTATCTTATCTGCATGGAAACTAAGATTGAGAAATATATAAACTGAGAGGTCTAGCTTCTCTGGAGTGGGGCCTTGTAGTTGGAATATTGGAAAAGGATGAAAGAAAAATACAAGCAGCAAGTTAACTTCACACTTCGTTGTATTATTCAACGAGGGCTAAAAAATGCTCATTTTGTTTAGAAAAGTAATCAAACAAACAAGTAAGGTACACACATGACACATCAAACCAATGCCAAAATCATGCAACCATAAATCCCTTCATAACTAATAATCAATAGCATGTTATCATATATTTGTTCAGTTCAGTTAGTACTATTTTATTTTAGGCTTAATTGCACTTTTGGACCCCTATCTATTCAAAAATTGCGGTTATGGCCCCCTAACTAATTTAAATACAAAACAGCCCCCTATGTTTTGATTATTTGGCAGTTTTGGACCCCCAGTCCATTAGTGAGGTGCCACGTGTATTATTTAGGGGGCCACGTGGCACCTCACTAATGGACTGGGGGTCCAAAACTGCCAAAGAATCAAAACATAGGGGTCTGTTTTGTATTTAAATTAGTTAGGGGGCCATAACCGCAACTTTTGGAAAGATAGGGGTCCAAAAGTGCAATTAAGCCTTTATTTTATTATGTCAATTATTACTTATAATCATCCTTGTCTAAACCCATTATTTCTTTGTAACAATTCATTGTACCTTTGTAAGATGAGTATAATATCAATTCACTTATTCTCTCATAGAGACCTCTGTTTATAGGCAAAAATTGCATGATTCAAATAAATCTTCCTGGATTTTACTATGATTTGAATAACCAGGACACAGCAAGATACAAATTTTTGTAACAAAAATTGCATGATTCAAATCAATCTTCCTGAATTTTACTATGATTTGAATCACATCAACCAGGACACAACAAGATGCAAAATTTTGTAGGGTGATTGGAATCATGCTACCCCTTATTTGAATCAATCAGGCCAGAAAGTGATTAAAACCCGATTCAGCACCCCGATTCAAATAAACCTTTCACACATGTAATCATGCTTCGAATCACCACATCCAGAAATTAAAAGATACGAATTTGAAGACATATTCGCCATATTGTTAATGGAATACATATCCGTAGAATTACTTATTTCATAGTTTTAAAAATTGGGAGCTTTTTATCCACAAAAAAGAAAAGGAACATTATCATTTGGTTCAAAAAGCCTTACCTTGAAGATTAACCTCATATGCAGTTGTCATGATTGCCGATTTTATAGCAGACAGAGACCAATCTGGATGATAGTTTTATCAACAGTACTGCAATTCCACTGAGATGAGAACAAGACATTGAGGTACCATTATTAATTATTAAATCAACGTCTACAGTTTTGTTCGATTGCAATATCAATCAATATTATTCAATCATTACCTAAATACGATTTTCTTTATTGAGTGAGTAAATTAAGTACAGTGTTTGTGTAGATGATCTTTACTTGCTAGTAGTACTCGGTGCGATTTGCCAAACTTGCCAAATTATGAAGGGTGGCAAAGGATTCTGGATTTCAATACAGTACATGAATTTTATAAAGTTTGTTGCCAATTGTCAATAGTTGCATTGTTCCTTAATCTGATCAACCATAGTGCTTAAGTTTCTGGATCAGTTAATAGGCAAATAAATTATAAAGGAGGCAGTTGCCTGCTGATTTTGATGGTTCGGAAGTGTTGATACTATATCAGCAATGTTGGGTTTGTGTGTAGGTTCACTTTTACTTGAAAAATTATTATTAATCAAAGTAGCATTAATAATCATTTTACAATTATCTCGGTAGAAAGTTGAACTTTATAAATTCAGGTTAAATGGTTGAACTGTTATCAGTGCAGCGACACACATGGACTTTTATTGGTATACCTATGTTGTCGATATTTCATTCAACATCTCCAGTCAAAAACATTTATTGGTTTACATGTATGTATATAAAAAAGATAAATTATTATAACAATAATGCTATTGTATTTCCAATAACAAATATAAATACCAAGTGAATTACCAATAAACTTGTACAAAGGAACTTCTTAGTAAGTCAGTATCTCATGAATTTCTGCAACCAATATATTCTATTCCCTTCTTTATTTCTGAAATATCATATTAATTTATCGCCCTCTCCCTTTATGTATCACTTAAAAATGACAGATATTGGGATCCTAACAGCATGTCTATCAGACACCCAAGTGAGAGAGCCCTGACCAAAAGTATGATTCCTTCTGTTTTCCTTTATTTGTGGTATAAATTCAACAGAGAAACTAACCTTCTCATTCACCTCAGTGAATGTTATTTCACTTGGATTAACACTCATACCCAAAGCTAAAGGTACTTCAAGTTCAACTTTATAAGTTGAATTTGCAAACCCAACATTAGTCAAAGTTCTAGTATAATACTGTGAATCAGACCCCAACAGAATAGAGAAAGAAGGATAGTTCAGCTGTGCTTCTGGTATACTTTTCACATTAGAGCACTTCACTTTCCACTGAACAATAACTTCAATCTCTTTATCAGAATAACCCAAACCACATAGATAAGGAACATAATCTTCTGGTTCAATATCATAAACAAGACCAGGATCATTAGCTTTAACAGGATTAACATGTCCTGCACCAGTAGCGAAAATATCAGCCGGAAAAAGCCTTTGATCCAGTATAGGGATCCCGCCGAGGTTGAGAGTATTTGCAGTTGTCATGATTGCCGATTTTATAGCGGCTGGTGACCAATCAGGATGAGAACTTTTGATCAATGCAGCAATACCACTTAGGTGAGGACAAGACATCGAAGTACCCGAAACAATGTCAAAAGCTGGAATTTTGTTGTCTACAGAAACAGCCCATGCAGCTAGAATGTTGACACCTGGACCAATGATGTCTGGTTTAAGAATTCCTGGACTTTCTTGGCTTGGTCCTCTTGAAGAAAAGTAAACAACAGAAGGAGCTAAAGAATCACCAATTATCGTTCCTTTAAATATCAATGTTGCTGTCGGATTGTATGTTGATTTTATGTAAGATTTGATTGTTAAACCAGCTGCATAACTCACTTCAACTGCAGGTAGAACATGAGCAATAGCAAAAGTACTGAAACCAAGTGCTTCTGAATTTGCAAGTATCATTGCTATACCACCTGAATTTAGAACTTCTTGTCCTTTCACAATACTTGAGACATTTCCTACATCACACAGCACTACTTTTCCGCTTAAATCAATGTTCTTTAAGGATCCTGGTAAACACAAGGACTGATTCTGTGTTTGGTTTCCATATCCAAATGAACCTGGATACACAAGTGGCAATAGTTGTTGAGAAAAGTCTTTGGGTTGGAACAACGTTTCACCTTCATATTCTTCACCATTTCCTAGCTTTGCTGATGCTACAATTTTTCTGTCAATTGTGCTAGCACCAACAGTGAGGATCCAAGGAGCTTCATTGGAGAGAGTGCTATATCCAGGACCAGAGTTTGCAGCAGAGCAACTAACAAAAACACCATTTTGAGTTGCAGCAAAAGCACCAATTGCAATTGGGTCTTCAAAGAATGGAAGGGAACCTAAACCAAGTGAAAGTGAAAGAACATCTACACCATCTTCGATAGCAATATCCATTGCAGCTAAGATAGCACTTTCAGTGCATCCAATTTTGTCATTACACACTTTGTATATTGCTAAGTGGGCATTAGGTGCCATTCCTGCTGCTACACCTTTAGCATTACCAAAAACACTTGCATCTTCTATGAATCTTCCTGCAGCCTCGGCAGCGGTGTGTGTTCCATGGAAGAAATTCTCAAATGGAGGCTCTTGAATTGCACTTTTGACCAAGTTTCTTGCACCTATGAGCTTATTGTTGCATACTTGCCCTCCGGTGAATTCACAATGACCTTTCCATTTTGCAGGTGGTGGCGGCATTCCTTCGTCGTTGAAAGATGGATGTAAAGGGAATATTCCCGTGTCTATGATACCAATTATGACGCCTTTTCCAAGATTATCGTCGCTCCACAATCCTTGTCCTTGTTTCAGACCCAAGAAAGTTGGAGTGTGAGTTGTGTGTAATTCAAGGGTCCTTTCAGGTCTTGCTGACACAATTTCACCTTTCTCTTGAAGAGATTTGGCTTCTTCTGGTGTTAGCTTCACAGCAAATCCAGAGGCTACTTTGCGGTAAGAGAAAACCATTCTTTCTTTGTGAGGAAAAGTTTGTGGAAGGAATGAATGGTACCAACTATGCAAATCTTCTGATTGATGAGAAGCAACATTTTCTGATTTTTTGACATGAACAATGTATGTCATTAAGTTTATTTGATCATGTTCTAGATTCTCCTCTGCAGCCAACATTGATATGCTGCAGAGAATGAAAATGAGGCTAACAAGCAATCTAAGCTCCATCTTCATCATGATTTGAAATTTGATGAAAAAAAAGAGAAAGTTGCTTCTGATTTGCCTAGTGACATGCATATGTATATATAGGTAGATGTATACCATAGAAAACATAATTATATTAAATTGGCCATAGTTTTTATTTTAATTACTTTACTACATAGGAAAATAAGGAAATGCATTGTGCTGGCTTGGGACGGCTAATTAGTTTTCAATGCAGGGAAAATAGGAATGATTAAAAAAAAAGAAAAAGGAATGATAAAAGACTTTTTTGGTAATTTGAATAATGCAAATCTCATAGTAATGCCCGCTATATATTTGGTGTTAATTTGTATGGATGTGGTATGGTGCTAACTGCTAGTAACAACTATGATGTACATTGGTACATCTATTTTTCTGGACATATCTCCCCAACATTGCCATATGTGAAGTTATCCACAAAAAGACAAGTTTTATGTTGTACAACAGAAATGTTAAAATTTGATAAATTATTATTAATTAAAGTGTTATTAATGAATATTTTACAACCATTTTTAGGGGATTTGAACTTGTATGTTTGCTTTCAATTTTGGAGGAGTCAATTAATTCTAGAGATCGTAGAATTGGTTTTATTTTATTGGATGATTTAAACGAGAATTGATATTGCTTGTAAAATTTATTTTATTTGAAGTATGAATTTGTAGTTCGAGCATTAGCTTTCATACCAGCAAAGGATGATACCAAACCTGTTCTTAAGACCCAGTCACCGGTGGTGGATGTGCCGACTCCTGTCATTTTGGAGGCATGCCACTCCGAGGCCAATCATATCAGAAACACCTCTGTCTTCCGACCTCACTTTTCAATAGAATTGATACCTCGCCAATTCACTCTCTATAAATCGAAGAGGTTCCCAGATGTAACTGGCAGATTGCTACTTATATTTCAATAATAATCAAGAGGAATTTCAGTTATGTTTTTTTTTCTTCTCTGCTCTTGTGATTGAGAGTTCTCATCAGTTAACACCTCTTGGTAAGCATGAAAAATAACTACATCAAAGAAAATTTAGAAACTTCGAGGGCATGCTATATATTATGTAATTCCACCACAATATAATTGAAATATGGTGACATGCAACACAGTGAATGTATATTAAAAACTAAATTCTATAGCAGCAACATTATCAAGAACAAGAATAAATAAAAATAAATTAAAACGATTCTCACTCGTCAAATCAGAGTAGAAATGCACAAACTATTTAAACTATTTTTTTCCACTTTCCACCCTCAAGTACGGTGCACCGTGTTTTGAGGTATGGTCCATTTTGGGTGTAAGCCCTTATGATTTTGTCCTTTGTAAAAGACATCATTGAGTTGAGGAGTGTGGGTGTTGTATATAAAAGAAGAAGAAAAAATCATTCATAGAAAATAATCACACAGTATACAAGAATTAACGGAAATTCAAATAAATCGTCAAAGAGGAACATACTTTCAATGAAACAAAGGTTTGATATAGTTCCACCGGCGTTTAGCATTGGTAATTCTAGCTCTCTCAACGATGAAGAACACTTGTTCACAATCTTCTATCAATTCAAACCAAACACCAACAATAACAAACCCAAACCTGCTTTCATGCCAGCAAAGGATGATACCAAACCTGTTCTTCAAGACCTGGTCAGTACTCTATTCTCTCTCTCTCTCTCTCTAGCATTGCATTGTATGATTCTGATTTTTATAAGCTTTTTTACTTCTGTGACAGATTCTGAGGTCTGTTACTTCCCTCCATTCTCAATCCCCAAATCATCTTCCTCATCTCAAATCTCCTAAATCTTGTTATTTCACAAACCCATCTCTTAAAGATGCCATTTTTTTTTGTTTTTTTTCTTTTTTTACTGAATTTTAGCACTGTTAGCTGTTACCCTGTTAAATTGCACTAGGTAGTTAGGTCTTGTTTGGATAAACTTTTTAATTTAGAGATTATCATATAAGTGTTTTATCTATAAGCTATTCTAAAGAGCTTAACAAAATTAGCTGAAGACAGCTTATGAATGTCATAAGTTGTTTCGATAAACTTAATCGAAGCAAGCCTAGCTGGTAGTGGAGCATCTAGGGTGGTCTCATCAGACACGGATAACTATAAGTTATTTTCATAAGCTATCCTAAAGAGCTTATGAATATTATAAGCTGTTTCGATAAACTCTTTCAATCAGTCTCACAAGAGATAAACTCAAATAAGCCAATCGAAACAAGCCTAGTTGGTAGTTGAACATCTAGCATGGAGTTTCCTGTTGCAAAGTTTAGGGTGGTCTCATCAGACATGTATAACTCTTTAGCTTGTGAACAATTAGTTGTGTGAGATGGTAGATAACATTTTGCTGTTCTGTTCCTTGAATACACACTTTGATAGTTCTCTTTACTGTGAAGTTTGGACAAGTTTAGAATACCATGATGGAATACTTTGTTATCATATCCAATCCAAGATTTTTAACTGCTTCCATAGATACTTTAAATTTCTTTACATTTGCTTTGCACCTTGATTATTCATCTCACAAAAGTTATGCCAGGCTTGAATGTTGAACGAGTTCTTTCTCCGTTAACACTTTAGCACCTTCTTTGGTTAGTCGGATTGAAAATTTAGAATCCACATTGTGTGTATAGAATTATGTAGTTTAGTAGTTTATATAAAAGCAGAGTTTCTCATGTTGATATAACATTGGAAATATGGAAGGCATAGGAATAAAATCAAGAATGGATCCTCTCATGTGTAATTTACACATGAGAGAGTAAAGTGTGATCTTTCATCCTAACACACCATCTAAACTTCTCATCTCTCTCTCTCTCCTCTCTCTCTCTCTCTCCTCTCTCTCTCTCTCTCTCCTCCTCTCCTCTCTCCTCTCTCTCTCTCCTCTCTCTCTCTCTCTCTCTCTCTCTCTCTCTCTCTCCTCTCTCTCTCTCTCTCTCTCTCTCTCTCTCTCTCTCTCCTCTCTCTCTCTCTCTCTCTCTCTCTCTCTCTCTCTCTCTCTCTCTCTCTCTCTCTCTCTCTTCTCTCTCTCTCTCTCTCTCTCTTTCTCTCTCTCTTTTTTTTTTTTCTCTCTCTCTCTCTCTCTCTCTCTCTCTCTCTCTCTCTCTCTCTCTCTCTCTCTAATGGTTAGAGATCACACTTTATTCTCTCATGTGTAAATTACACATGAGAGGATCCATTCCCAATAAAATCATATTCGGAAAGAAGAGTGTTAAAAGTGTTTGACATTGTTGAATTTGCAAAAATGTTAAGTTGTTCTTCTATTTGTCTTAAGGATGCAGAAAGGGTTACGAGCATTGGGAGTGGATCATAATTTTGGAGAAGTGTTGAAGGGAGGACAATGCAAGTAAGTATGAAGATTATAGTTTATGTTTGAAAGTATGCATAACCTACAAGCAGTTAAGTTGCAAGGTCTCTATTCGCATGTAGATGTGGAAATAGTTCATATCCGACTTTTGTTAAATAGGTTAGGTCAGTTTTGAAATGAAATTTAGAGCTTGAGTATGGCATGTTAAGTGTATGTTTGGATGAATGAGAGTTTGACAAAATTACCGTGACTCACCATGATTCTATCATTCTCACCGCAAATATGCAATAGAGTATTTTTGAAGGTCTGAATTGACTTTTTTATACGTCTGTTTTGGTTTATACGCACATTTAAAACTTATTTTACATTAGGCGTTTACACTTTACATAAGCCAATTATCCTATACTTCTAAATGGGAAAATAACCTAGTGTAATTAAGCCAATCATTAATTATGCCAATAGACGTACAGAAAAAGTTATCTCCTACTTCTCAAATTATATCTCCACCCCTACAAATTATTTGAAGTACTTAAATTAATTTTTGATTCTGTGGATTTTTAAAGTTTGAGTTTGTCGGGATAAAAACAGGTTATGTCAAACTCAAACAACTTTGTCGAAACACGAGGGTGGGAGATTTTTTTCTTAAAAATCTACAGAATTTACGAGATTTGATGAATAGAGATAAAATTAAATAAAGTGTGTCGACAGAAATAGTTCAGCTCCTGCTCCCACATATATTTAACATAGATTTACAAATTTTATGTACGATTTGGTACCCCTCAAAAAAATGTACGATTTGGTATTTTTACTTTGGTTAGCCTTTGGATTTATAGCACAAGTACTGTGTCATACAACTCTCTTGTTTTTTGAAAGGGTGTGTCATACAACACTTCACGTTCAAAGGATAATAATAACACGATATACTATTTAGTCAAAGAAATAAAAGAACATGTCATACTATTGGCCAAAGCCAAAAAGTATAAATTTACTTGTACAAAGAAACATTATAGTAACTAGTTAGTATCTCTTGACTTTCGACCTATAATATATTCCATTCCCTTTATTTCTTGAACATCATATCATCACCCTCTCCATTCATATATCACTTGAAAATGACAGATATCGGCACCCTAACAGCATGTTTATCAGACACCCAAGTGAGGGAGCCCTGACCAAAAGTTTGATTCCTTCTGTTTTCCTTTATTTGTGGTATAAATTCAACAGAGAAACTAACCTTCTCATTCACCTCAGTGAATGTTATTTCACTTGGATTAACACTCATACCCAAAGCCAAAGGCACTTCAAGTTCAACTCTATATGTTGAATTTGCAAACCCAACATTAGTCAAAGTTCTGGTATAATATTGTGAATCTGACCCCAACAGAATAGAAAAAGAAGGATAATTCAATTGAGCTTCTGGTATACTTTTCACATTAGAGCACTTCACTTTCCACTGAACAATAACTTCAATCTCTTTATCAGAATAACCCAAACCACAAAGATAAGGAACATAATCTTCTGGTTCAATATCATAAACAAGACCAGGATCATTAGCTTTAAAAGGATTAACATGTCCTGCACCAGTAGCGAAAATATCAGCCGGCAAAAGCCTTTGATCCAGTATAGGTATCCCGCCGAGGTTGAGAGTATTTGCAGTTGTCATGATTGCTGATTTTATAGCGGCTGGCGACCAATCAGGGTGAGAACTTTTGATCAATGCAGCAATACCACTTAGGTGAGGACAAGACATTGAAGTACCGGAAACAATGTTAAAAGCTGGAATTTTGTTGTCTACAGAAACACCCCATGCAGCTAGAATGTTGACACCTGGACCAATGATGTCTGGTTTAAGAATTCCTGGACTTTCTTGGCTTGGTCCTCTTGAAGAAAATGAAACAACAGAAGGAGCTAAAGAATCACCAATTACTGTTCCTTTGAATATCAATGTTGCTGTTGGATTGTAGGTTGAGTTTATGTAATCTTTGATTGTTAAACCAGCTTTGTAACTCACTTCAACCGCAGGTAGAACATGAGCAGTAGCAAAAGTGCTGAAACCATCACTTTCTGAGTTTACAAGAATCACTGCTACACCACCTGAATTTAAAACTTCTTGTCCTTTCACAGTGCTTGGAACACGTCCTCCGATATCACACAACACTACTTTTCCACTTAGATCGATGTTCTTTAAGGATCCTGGAAGACACAAAGACTGATTCTGTGTCTGGTTTCCGAATCCAAATGAGCCTGCATACACAAGAGGTAATAATTGTTCAGAAAAATCTTTGGGTTGGAATAATGTTTCACCTTCATATTCATTTCCATTTCCTAGCTTTGCTGATGCTACAATTTTTCTATCAATTGTGCTTGCACCAACAGTGAGGATCCAAGGAGCTTCATTGGAAAGAGTGCTGTATCCAGGACCAGAGTTTGCAGCAGAGCAACTAACAAAAACACCATTTTGAGTAGCAGCAAAAGCACCAATTGCAATTGGGTCTTCAAAGAATGGAAGAGAACCTAAACCAAGTGAAAGTGAAAGAACATCTACACCATCTTCAATAGCTATATCTATTGCAGCTAAGACAGAACTTTCAAAGCATCGAATGTTATCATCACAAACTTTGTACATTGCTATGTGAGCATTAGGTGCCATACCAGCTGCTACACCTTTAGCATTACCAAAAACACTTGCATCTTCTACGAATCTTCCTGCAGCCTCTGCAGCAGTGTGAGTTCCGTGGAAGAAATTCTCAAACGGAGGCTCTTGAATTGCATTTTTTACCATGTTTCTTGCTCCTATGAGCTTATTGTTGCATACTTGCCCTCCGGTGAATTCACAATGGCCTTTCCATTTTGCAGGTGGTGGCGGCATTCCTTCGTCGTTGAAAGATGGATGTAAAGGGAATATTCCCGAGTCTATGATACCAATTATGACGCCTTTTCCAAGGTTATCGTCGCTCCACAATCCTTGTCCTTGTTTCAGACCCAAGAATGTTGGAGTGTGAGTTGTATGTAATTCAAGGGTCCTTTCAGGTCTTGCTGACACAATTTCACCTTTCTCTTGAAGAGATTTGGCTTCTTCTGGTGTTAGCTTCACAGCAAATCCAGAGGCTACTTTGCGGTAAGAGAAAACCATTCTTTCTTTGTGAGGAAAAGTTTGTGGAAGGAATGAATGGTACCAACTATGCAAATCTTCTGATTGAAGAGAAGCAACATTTTCTGATTTTTTGACATGAACAATGTATGTCATTAAGTTTATTTGATCATGTTCTAGATTCTCCTCTGCAATCAACATTGATGTAATTTGGTTGATACTGCATATAATGAAAATGAGGCTAACAAGTAGTGTAAGCTCCATCTTCATCATGATTTGGAATTTGATGAAAAAAAGAGAAAGTTGCTTGTGATTTGCCTAGTGACATGCATGTGTATATATAGATAGAATGTTTGTGTGATATCCAATTGGCCATAGTTTTTATTTTAATTACTTATTACATAGGAAAACAAGGAAATGCATTGTGCTGGCTTGGGACGGCTAATTAGTCTTCAATGAATGATAAATAGGAATGATAAAAGATTTTTTTTTTTGGCAATTTGATAAAGCAAATCTCATAGTAATGCCCGCTAAATATTGTGTTAATATGTATGGATTTGGTCTGGTGCCAACTGCTAATAACAGCTATACAGTAAATAATACATTGGTAATATATTTTTCTGGACATATCTCCCTAACGTTCACATATGTTTTTTTAGCTTGGAATGGTTATCAACAAAAAGACAGTTTTATATTGTATTGGAGAAATTCAAAAATTTGATAAATTATTATTAATAAATGGTTTCAATGTTGGGGATTTGAACTTTGTGTATGTTTGGTTTCAATTTTAGAGCGGTCAAAATTGATTTCTAAAGGCCGTAGATTATATTTTATCATGTTTGAAAGATTTAAAGGAGAATTGATTTTGCTTGTAGAAAACATGAGGTGGTGGTGAAGAAAACGCAAACCTAAACATATGCTTAGTTTTTGTTAATAGTCGACATAGTCTCAGTTTGTCAGCGTAAAATATTCGAAGAAAACTTATAATATAAACAAGATGAACATGCAATCAAACTATAAAAATACTAATATGCAACCAAATTCAAAAATATTTTTAGTACTATAATTGGAGCAATTGTGGCTACAATAAGCCTCTTTCTTCTTTTCTTTCTTCATATAATTTCCTCATCCAGCCAAGCCACCTACCGTCAATAACACTGATGTCTTTGAAGTTGGGATTGCAGATCTGCAGTTCAAAAAGGACTTGTGTTAGATGGAAGAGTGAAATATCAAAACACAACTAAATCAAAAGCAAGAAGTTGCATAATGCTCAAAAGGGAAGGCAGCCATATCCTACTATGAACAGAGAAATAAATTAGATTCAACAATGATAATAAGAGCATGTACCACAAAACACATAGAGATGGCAAATTTTAACTAACAAGAATAAAAATAAATTAAAACGATTCTTGCTCAACAAATCAGTGTAGACATGCACGAACTAGTTAAACTATTCTCTTCCACCCTCAAGTACGGCACACCGTGTTTTGAGGTAATGTCCGTTTTGAGTGTAAGCTCATCATACAGTTTTGTCCTTTATAAAAGACATCTCATAGAAAATAATCATATAAAATCCATCATAGAAAATAATCACACAACATACAAGAATTAACAGAAATTCAAATAAATCAATTGGGTTTTCTTGACAACGTGGGAAAAGCAGAGGCAATCCATCAAAACACATAGAGATGGCTCAAAACATGGCACTTGATCAAAACCTTGAGGAAGAAGCAACTCTTTGTATGTCTGTTTACTCAGATAAAGTGAAATAATCACATATTGCTCAAAAGGAATATTCTTGCAATCATAACGGTGGTAGTTGCGAAGAGTTGCCAACCAATTAACATTACCACTCAAATGCACACTCCAATTTAGGCGATGATAGAGAGGAAATCTTTGAATAGTTTTCCAAACATTATCGCGGAAACTAAAAACTCTTGCCTCTGGTTCTAAGGCAACTACCTTATAAGTATCCATTGAATTATCATAACCAAATGTCAACCGGTAAGGTAACACGGGATTATGGCAATGCCCTAATTTATCCGATATGGTCCTTGTAGCAGGGTTCCAGAAACGGAGCCACGACTCTCTTATATAGTTATAAGAATAACCGAACAAACATATTAATCCGTTACAGGAACCAATAACCGATGGACAATCTTTATCCTTCAAATTATAGTAAGGATCTTCGGTAAGGGTGATCGAATTTGATGGACTCTCCAGCAAACGACTCAAGGAGATTGGTACAACACTGCTATGCTCTGTAGGTCGTGTACGTCTAGATGCATGCAAGTGTGAGGTGAGGGTTTCGCGTAGATCGTTGAAGGTGCAACTTGACAAAGAAAGGATCGGATATGAAGGCATTCCAAGATTTACAGCAGCACTTCATTCGCATCAGAGATTTTTCACAGGAAGGAAAGAAAGCACTTCTGTGATAAGTTCTACAGGGAGGATTATCGGCGATGACACAGCGTACCGACACTGCGATTTCGGTGGTGGGAGATTCATGAGAGAGGCGTTGTCTATGGAAGAAAAAATTGCTATTTAGAGGTAATCTTACCAATTAATCACGACATGTATGTATTTAATAAGAATAAGGGTGCGTTTAGTCTGACTTTTTTAAGGTCTAAAAGTCATTTTAAAGCTCAAGTTGTAAAAAAAGAACTTTAGAATTAAAGTTGAAGTCGTTTGGTAATAACTGTCATTTTAGCTAAAAGCTATTTCAAAAAGTTACTAAATTATTTTTTTAGAGAAAGAGTTGCAAATTATTCGGTTAAGTGTTAAAAAATAAAACATTGAATAAAACATTGATTGTTGTCATGCTATTTTTTTAATTAATATTTTTTCGTATCATCATATAAATGAATGATTATATTAAAAATAAAGATCAATTTATTTGTTCGTAAAATCTAATTCAATTGACAATTTTGATGTTATTAGGTTGAACACCTTCACTTCAGTTTGAATTTAGATCATTGTGGTTGTGTATGTGAGTTGGATGTGATGTTTTGTTTCGTCTATGGAGAAGACAAACTCGATTCTTTTTTAAAATAACATTATTTACGTTAATTGTAAATAGAATGAATAAAATGTATATATTGTTTTTTTTAAAAGAAAAATGTATATATTGTTGTATTTTAGAGTATATTTATTTCTGTAAAAAAATAAAAGAAAGAGTATTTATGTATTGAATTAGTTTCCTATCTCTTTTCCACCGTCTCTCAAGTTTTTATTGCTTTTTTTTTTTGGGAGAATTTTGTTGTTTGGTTTAATTTATTATATATCTGTTTTTGGTTATAAAAATGGCCTGAGGCAAACGAACAAACTTTGATAGGTGAAATAAAATTTTGAAAAATAAAAATGAAGTGGCCAGTAGGAATCGAACGGGATAACATTAAAGAAAGCATCGAAAAGCCAGTTTAAAAGTAAGTTTCAACAACTTCTCCTTTTGTTCAATTTTGCACACAATATAGAAGTTCCTTAATTAGTTAAGAGCTTTGTGCAAATTTTGTTTGGCCCTCCTTTTCCTTTTAAGGAGAAGAGAATAAGAAAAAGAGTCAGGCCAAACGCACCCTAAGAATAACTAGGCAGCATATTGTATGGGATTTTTTGTTTTTGTTAGGGGAGCCTTTTTTTATGATAGGTGTTTGCAAAACTTGAAATGGATAGTATATTTGATTAATAAGAAGAAGAAAAAAAAACATAATATTTGTTCTACATTTTATTTTCATGAGCTGAACACAGTTATGTATTTGTGATAGGATTATGGATGCTAGAATAATGAATCTTTTAGTTTATTTTAAAATAGGATCTTTTAAGCATATTCTATTAATTTGTTTGATAGTATTGTTATTGTGTAGTTGATGTACTTATCTTACTATGTGTATGCATTAACCTATATATGTATTGTATTATCTCATTAGAAATGAACGAAGAAAAATGAATGAAAAGTTATTTTATCTTATCTTAGTTTTTATTCTTCTTTATCCTTTTAACTTAAAACCTTAGTTTTATCATAGTTTGTTATTGATAGCTTTTGGTTTCTAATAATTTGTGTCAATATAAATTTTACTTATATTTGTGTCTACATATGATTTTGCTATACATAGAAACCCATAATAAAATGAATTGAATTATTGATTATTTTATCACTATTCAAAACAAGTAACAACTAACAACAATTAAATATAATCAAAATCCTTAAAAAAAAATTTTTTTTTTTTTAAGAATAGTTAAATTTCATATTTGTGTGCGTGGTGCAGTTTGTCATATTTGTGATGTTCGCAATCTTCAATGAAACTAAACATCAGCAATAACAAACCCAAACCTGTTCTTCAAGACATGCTCAGTACTCTCTTCTCTCTCTCTCTCTCTCTCTAGCATTGCATTGTATGATTCTGATTTTTATAAGCTTTATTTACTTCTGTGACAGATTCTGAGGTCTGTTACCTCCCTCCATTCTCAATCCCCAAATCATCTTCCTCATCTCAAATCTCCTAAATCTTGTTATTTCACAAACCCATCTCTTAAAGATGCCATTTTTTTTTGTTTTTTTTCTTTTTTTACTGAATTTTAGCACTGTTAGCTGTTACCCTGTTAAATTGCACTAGGTAGTTAGGTCTTGTTTGGATAAACTTTTTAATTTAGAGATTATCATATAAGTGTTTTATCTATAAGCTATTTCTATTACAAAAGACAAAATAGAATCAAACCATTTTCATATAAGCTGTTTTCATAAGCTATCCTAAAGAGCTTATGAAAATATGCTGAACACAACTTATGAATATTATAAGCTGTTTCAATAAACTCTTTCAAATAATCTCACAAGAGATAAACTCAAATAAGTCAATCGAAACAAGCCTAGTTGGTAGTTGAACATCTAGCATGGAGTTTCCTGTTGCAAAGTTTAGGGTGGTCTCAACAGACATGAATAACTCTTTAGCTTGTGAACAATTAGTTGTGTGAATACACACTTTGATAGTTCTTTTTACTGTGGAGTTTGTACAAGTTTAGAATGGAATGATGGAATACTTTGTTATCATATCCAATCCAAGATTTTTAACTGCTTACATAGATACTTTAAATTTCTGTACATTTGCTTTGCACCTTGAAAATTCATCTCACAGAAGTTATGCTAGGCTTGAATGTTGAATGAGTTCTTTTACTGTCAAATAGTAGTTGCTCAAGAATAACGAGTCACAATTTATAGCACTTTAGCTCCTCTTTTGGTTAGTCAGATTGAAAATTTAGAATGCACATTGTGTGTATAGAATTATGTACTTTATCTACTGCTACTTTTGGGACATGACATTGCTACCATCGAAACTCTTTTAAACTTCAAAGATGCCATGGTACTGTTTTTTTTTTTTTTTTGCTCATGTAGGATGTTTCACAGTGATCTGTCATGTGTGGAAGTTGTTACAATGAGTGCCTTTAGGCTATCCAACTTTAACATTCTCTTCAACTGCAATTATCAATGTTTTGATGACTGTGTAAAGTAAAGTTAGCCTTAGGTTTGAAGCTTCATTGATTGAACATGTACCTAAAAATTTGGTCAAGTTCTTTGTATGATTGCTAACTTGTGAGTGGAATTTGGCTTCTCCATTTTGCATATTACGGCAATCACTTCAGATCAGATAAGTCCCTGCAAATTAATATCTTGCAAGGTCTAAATAACTAGCTGGTGGAAATGAATGAATTGTATCCATTCATCATCCCCTTCTTATAGATTTGGGAATGAACAATTTATGTTTCAAAGTAAAAGCATAGAGTTTCTCATATTGATATATTTTTAATAATTATTGTGATAGAAGCTTTAAACACATTTAACATAGAAAATATGGAAGGCAGAGGAATGAAATCGAGAATGGATGGATCCTCTCATATGTGTAATTTACACATTAGAGAGTAAAGTGTAATCTTTCATCCTAACACATCATCACACTTATTCTCTCATGTGTAAATTACACATGAGAGGATCCATTCCCAGTAAAATCATATTCGGAAGGAAGAGTGTTAAAAATGCTTAACATCATTGAATTTGAAAGATGTTAAGTTGTTCTTTGATTCGTCTTAAGGATGCAGGAAGGAGTAGAGCAGTGGGAGTGGATCATGATTTTGGAGAATGGTTGCAGGGAGGACAAAACAATGGCGAGTGTGAAGATTATAGTTTATGTTTGAAAGTCTGCATAACCTACAAGCAGTTAAGTTACAACGTCTCTATTGGCCAATAGACTTACAGGAAAAGGTATCTCCTACTTCTCAAATTATATCTCTAGCCCCACAAATTATTTGCAGTACCTAAATAAATTTTCGATTCTGTAGATTTTTAAAGTTTGAGTTTGTCGTGATAAAAACAGGTTATGGCAAACTCAAACAACTATGTCGAAACACAATGAAGGTAGGAAATTTTTATTTCTTAAAAATCTACAGAATTTACAAGATTTGCGGAAAACTAGGAATAGAGGTAAAATTTAAGGGGTATAGAGTTAAATAAAGTGTGTCGACACAAATTGTTCAGCTCCTGCTCCCACATATATTTAACATAGATTTACAAATTTAATACAGGATTTGGTACTTTACTTTGGTTAGCCTTTGGATTTATAGCACAAGTATTGTGTCATAGAACTCTACGCGTTCAAAGGATAATAATAACATGACATACTATTGGCCAGTGACAAAAATTATAAAATTACTTGTATAAAGAAACATGGTAGTATTTAGTTAGTATCTCTTGAATTTCCCCAACAAATATATTTCATTCCCTTTATTTCTTGAACATCATATAGTCACCCTCTCCCTTCATATATCACTTGAAAATAACAGATATTGGTATCCTAACAGCATGTTTATCAGAAACCCAAGTGAGAGAACCCTGAGCATAAGTATTGTTCCCTCTACTTTCCTTAGTTTTTGGTATAAAATCGACCGAATAACTAACCTTCTCATCGACCTCACTAAATGTTATTTCACTAGGATTAACACTCATACCAAAAGCCAAAGGGACTTCAAGTTCAACTCTATAGGTAGAATTTGCCAACCCAACATTAGTCAAAGTTCTTGTATAATACTGTGAATCTGATCCCAACAGAATAGAAAAAGAAGGATAACTCAGTTGAGCTTCTGGTATACTTTTCACATTAGAGCAGTTCACTACCCACTGAGCAATAAGTTCAATCTCTTGATCAGTATAACCCAAACCACACAGATAAGGAACGTAATCTTCTGGTTGAATATCATAAACAAGACCAGGATCATTAGCTTTAACAGGATTAACATGTCCTGCACCAGTAGCAAAAACATCAGCAGGTGAAAGTCTTTGATCCAATATAGGAATCCCGCCGAGGTTGAGAGTATTAGCAGTTGTCATGATTGCTGATTTTATTGCAGCTGGCGACCAATCAGGATGAGAACTTTTGATCAATGCAGCAATGCCACTGAGATGAGGACAAGACATTGAAGTGCCAGAAGTAATGGCAAAAGGTGGAGTCTTGTTGTCAATTGAAACAGGCCATGCAGCTAGAATGTTGACACCTGGACCAATGATGTCTGGTTTAAGAATTCCAGGACTTTGTTGGCTTGGTCCTCTTGAAGAAAATGAAACAACAGAAGGAGCTAAAGAATCACCAATTACTGTTCCTTTGAATAACAATGTTGCTGTTGGATTGTAGGTTGAGTTAATGTAATCTTTGATTGTTAAACCAGCTGCATAACTCACTTCAACTGCTGGCAGAACATGAGCAGTAGCAAAAGTGCTGAAACCATCACTTTCTGAGTTTACAAGAATCACTGCTACACCATTTGCATTTAGAACTTCTTGTCCTTTCACAAAGGTTGAAACATCTTCACCTATATCACACAACACAACTTTTCCACTTAGATCAATATTCTTTAGGGAGCCTGGAAGACACAATGACTGATTTTGTGTTTGGTTTCCATATCCCAATGAACCTGCATACACAAGTGGAAATAATTGTTGAGGAAAATCCTTAGGTTGGAATAATGTTTCACCCTCATATTCCTCTCCATTTCCTAGTTTTGCTGATGCTACTATTTTTCTGTCAATTGTGCTTGCACCTACAGTGAGGATCCAAGGAGCTTCATTGGAGAGAGTGCTGTATTCAGGGCCAGAGTTTGCGGCAGAGCAGCTAACAAAAATACCATTTTGAGTAGCAGCAAAAGCACCAATTGCAATTGGGTCTTCAAAGAATGGAAGAGAACCTAAACCAAGTGAAAGTGACAGAACATCTACACCATCTTCAATAGCTATATCCATTGCAGCTAAGATAGCACTTTCGGGGCATTCTATTTTATCATTGCACACTTTGTATATTGCTAAGTGAGCATTAGGTGCCATACCAGCTGCTACACCTTTAGCATTACCAAAAACACTTGCATCTTTTATGAATCTTCCTGCAGCCTCCGCAGCAGTGTGCGTTCCATGGAAAATGTTTTCAAATGGAGGCTCTTGAATCGTACTTTTGACTAAACTTCTTGCACCAATGAGCTTATTGTTGCATATTTTCATTCCATTGAATTCACAATGGCCTTTCCATTTTGCAGGTGGCGGCGGCATTCCTTCGTCATTGAATGATGGATGAGAAGGGAATATTCCTGAGTCTATGACTCCAATTATGACACCTTTTCCAAGGTTATCATCATTCCACAACCCCTGTCCATGCTTCAGACCCAAGAAAGTTGGACTGTGAGTTGTGTGTAATGAAAGTGTCCTTTCAGGTCTTGCTAACAAAATTCCATCTTTCTCTTGAAGAGATTTGGCTTCTTCTGGTGTCAGCTTCACAGCAAATCCAGAGGCTACATGGCGGTATGAGAAAACCATTCTGTCCTTGTGAGGAAAATTTTGTGGAAGAAATGAATGGTACCAGCTATGCAAATCTTCTGATTGAAAGGAAGCAACATTTTCTGATTTTTTGACATGAACAATGTATGTCATTAAGTTGTGATCATGCTCTTGATTCTCCTCTGCAGCAAATACTGATGTAATTTGGTTGAAGCTGCAGAGAATGAAAATGAGACTAACAAGCAATGACAGTTGCATAGTGTAGTTGGTTTTCATCATGATTTGGGATTTGATAAAGATAAAGAAAGAATTGCTTGTGATTTGCCTACTATCATGCATGTGTATATATAGATAGATATATCATATATGCCACAGAAAACAAAATGGCAATTTGGTCATAGTTTTATTTTAATTACTTACTAGTTACTACTTGGGAAAACTAGGGTAAATGTGTATGATATAAGACTTTTTTTGGTAATTTGAATAAAGCAACTGTCATAGTAATTCCCCTATATATGTGATGTTAATTTGTATGTATTTGGTCCGGTGCTAACTGCTAATAGCTATGTTGCACATGGTACATCTATTTTTCTGGATATATCTCTCTTAACATTGCTATATTTAAGAAAAAGACAAGTTTTATACTGTATTAAAGAAATTCTAGATAATATTTTTTTACAAATAGTATAAATAGCGGTTATCTTTTCTTCGTACAATGAAGATTTTAAAAAACAAAATTGAAAAGGAATAAATTATGAGAAATGCTAAAGAATGTCTTTAGGACATTGATTAAGACGATAAAAATAAAAATATTGCATTGGGAAGTAGTGAAAATTGATGAATTAAACTTTTTAAAAGTTAAAATATTGTTGAATTCAATGAAAATCTCCTTTTTTTTCCTTAACAAGTGTATTTAAGACACTTGTTAATTATTAGTTGTATTGTTATTGAATATTTTACAACAATTTTTAGGGACTTAAACTTCGTCTCTCGAAGTTATAATATCAAACTCTAATTGGTGACACCTCACGGACTAAAATTTATTCTTTTTAGAAGAGTGTTGGGAATACTCTTTATTCAATACTCACTTCATTATCGAGTGAAATCAATGTAAGTCTTATACTTTAAAAATGGATCATACATAAAGTGACAAAACTCATGGATTTTATAAAAAAAATATTTAAAAATGAATGTTTTAAATAGAGTCTTAAGTGAATGTTTAAAATAGTGTTTCTGGCACTCACATTCTTTTTATATTCTAGTTTGAGTCTCTCCCAACATAGTTTCAATATCTTCATAACTTATTTGAATTTTGATTTCAAGATAAACAAATTGTCATTTTGGCTTAATTGCCTTTTTTGTCTCTATTTTATCAAATTCACAAAAATAGTCTCTTTATTTTAAAACCTTTTCCCCTAAAAGAAAAAACTTTTTGAAGGGGAAAGGACTATTTTCTTAAATTTTATGAAATAGAGCGAGAGAAAGTGTAATTAAGTCTATTCATTTAAGTCTTTATGTAGCTTATATTGGAGGGATGAAAATCTAATGTTAAAGACTTCAATTACAGTATAAACAAGTATGTTAGTGATTGATAAAAAAAAATAAAAAAAATAAAAAGCATGAATCAAAAGCAAAAACTAAGGTCTAAAAGTAAAAAAAAAAATTACAAGAACTAAAACAAATACTTATTTACGTCATATTACAATATCAATTAATTTCTTTTTTAAAATTTGTTATCCGATTCAATGATTGACTAATCATAAAGGTCCAATCTTACTATGTGTCGAAATTGACAGGGACAGCTGAAATTGTGACCTTGAGACGAGCGTACTCTAAACTCCCAAGTCAACATCACTAGCCAACCCAAATGGATTAATATCCATTAAATATAAAATTTAACTTTCTTATGAGTATACGATCTAACTATTTATTATTTCTCACGAATTGCTTTCGATTTTCTCAAACGATTGGTCTTTTACCGGAACTCATTACCATTTTAGTCGGTCACTTGATTAAGTTTCTCTTTCACACACGATCAATGAAGGGTAACTTATAAAGTAAGTTATACTATAAAATCAACAAAATTATCTAGTTTGAGTATTTTTTTCAAAGTGTAGGACCGACGGAGTAATGCATGATGTGTAATTTTTTTTACTAATATATTGTGTTTTAATTTGTGTAAAATTCTTTTAATAAAAATTTACGCACTTCACATGCACGTAAGTTATTGAGTGGTGAATTATTCTCATTGGTGTTGTCTCCTTCCTTGCATTAGTAGTAAAAAAAATTCAATCTATTAATAGTAGTAATGTACTGTATATGTGTATAAGCTAAGCACTGGAAATTAAGTGCGTTTACGTGAATGACACAAATTCTTCTTCTTAGCTCTATTATTACATGGTTCAGTTAAAAAAAGCTCTATTCCATTAAGTTCAGGAACAACAAGACATTAATTGCATAGAGTATATACTTGAAAGAAAGACAAATTTTACAATTTTTAGGAGATAACAATGTCGTTGATACCAATAGGATTAAGTCTGATGTAAGGGATCAGTCCCTCACAACGCAGCAAATTTAGTGACAATACTTTCCCGTTTCTTTTTAATTGTCTTTTTTGCAGAAAAAAATTTGTTTCTATTTAACCATCGTTTTCAAAAATCAATGCAATATTAAATGTTGTTTTATCAAATTTGTCCTTTGTTATTTATTGTGGAGAGAAAAATATATAAAATGAGATATTAAATGAATAAGGCTATTATAGGAAAAACAAAAATTATTGTATAAAAAATAGTAACATTTATTAATTGTCTTGATTTATGTAAAATGTCAAAAAATGACAATTAAAAATGAACGTATATAGTAGTGCTTAGATATGAAGAAATAGAAGGCGATATCATTAATGGGAGAAAATGAAATTCAGAATATTAAAGTAAAATAAAAACCAAGTTACAGTGAAAATGACTGATATTGGTATCCTAACAGCATGTTTATCAGACACCCAAGTGAGAGAACCCTGAGCATAAGTATTGTTCCCTCTACTTTCCTTATTTTTTGGTATAAAATCGACCGAATAACTAACCTTCTCATTGTCTGTCGGAATTGACACGGGAGAATAAATATGAGACATTAAGAGAAGCACATTCTAAGGTCTTAATTCTCAAACTAACATCACTAAGGCTGTGTTTGGATTCGGAAGGAAAGTCTGAGGAAAGAAAATATAAGGAAAGAATGTTGTAGGAATGAAAGTGAAAAGAAAGGAAAAGGAAAGTATTGGTTGTTTGGTTTTAATGAAAGAGGAAGGAAGGAAAGACACTTTTATTAGTAAATGACTTAAATATCCCTAATCATAAATTGATTATTAGTTATATAGTATATTAAGGTACCGTTTGCCCAGACTTTTTTTTCAGCTTCTCTACATTTTTAAGGAGAAACTAGACCAAACACAATATCAATAAAGTACCTCGAAAAAAAATTACTTTTTTATAAATGTATAAAATTGAATGGAATGAGTTTTAACAAAAAGTTGTTGAATGCTACTTCAAAAAACTACTTCTCCGTAATTTATTTCACAAGCACCTCTCTTCAACTCACGCAGACAACCTTTTCTTTTATTTTTTAATATTATTTTTCAATTTGTTTTTGTCTTCCATTTTTTTTAACCGGTCCATATAATTTTTTTTAAAGGAGGATCAATTTAATTTTATTATCTATTTTTGAAGGAATTTTATTATCTTTTTATCACTTATATATTTAATTTTAATATCGTTTAATTATCACAACCTCACAAATATTTTTATTCATGCTGTCATTGAATGACACCAAATATTTTATTCTCTTTCTTCAACCTCACAAATCACACACACACACATTAGCTTTTAGAGTAATATTTTATGTCCGTATTGTTGGAACAAAATGTATTAGCAATAATAATCCTTAAGAGTTTTGATGATAACAAAGTATTAAAAATTGTCAATTGGATATGCTAATATTTGTTCAAGCGTACAAGACTATAGGCAAAAATTTGACATCTTAAAATGGTCTTGGAAGAACAAATAAAGAGCAAATACATCAACAAAAAGGGAAGCTTAAAGCGTCTGAAGAAAACTGCTCCTGAAGTTTGAAGTGCTTCTGAAGACAAAGTGCTTCTAAAGTGATGACGTCATTAGAAGCAAGTTCATCAGAAGCTGTGAATCACCAGAAGCTGCAGTTCATCAGGAGATGCAACTTAAAGCTTCCAAAACTGTTTCAAGGATTCAAACTCGTCTAAGATTGCAGAAGACTGGAAAAGTATAGCAACGGCTATTTTGAAAGAATTGAAAGGCATTTGATGCTTATTCTTCAAAGAGCGTTGACATAGTACGTTTGTACGAAGTGTACAACCACTATCTCCAGTACTCTGTTTTTGTCTCTACTACAAGACAAGAAAAACAGCTCTGTCTGCAACAATGTTTCTTCACATTGGGAACGTATTTGAAATTGATCCTTCATAGGACAATAAACATATTAGGCAAAGGATCATTGGTGATTTATCAAAAGTTTCAAACGACTCTATTTTGAATGTGCTGACAATTCAACGTCTCTTTCACACCTCTATATAAAGGAGTGAAGACTCAGAGTTTCAAGAGAACAATACGAAGCATTAGCTAAGCCAAAACTCTGTTGAAATTGTTCTCCATTTCCAAGTTCACTTATAATTTCTTATCAAATCTTATATCTTAGGAATTCTAGAGTCTTTAGAGTCTGTATCTGATTTGTATTGTGAACACCACTGATTGTATATCAAGTGTTCAACTTCAAACAATTTTCTTTGTAATTCTGTTTGAATTCAGAAGTCTCTTGCAGTTGTGCTTGAGCAATAAAAATCTCTTGATTGTGTTCAGGAGCATATGAAGTCTCTTGCAGTTGTGCTTAAACATTTGAAGTCTCTTACTAAGTTTAGTAGTGAGCATTTGTAATCAGATATTACATAGTGAACTCTCCTTGGAAGTGCAAGGAGGACAGGACCGACTTCCGTTTTGTGGAAGGAACCTGTATAAATTGCTTGTGTCTTTCTTCTCTCTCTCTCTCTCTCTCTCTCTCTCTCTCTCTTTGTTTTTATCCGCTGCAATTAGTTCTGAACATCTCTTCAGAAGTAGAACTCTATCTGCTTCTGATCTGTATTTCAGTTAGGAGAAAAAGAAGAAAAAGAAAACACAATTCAACCCCCCTTCTTGTGTTTTTCTCACCTTCACGTATGTCTGTTTTTTTTGTTACGCTAATGCGTGTAAATTTTTTAGTGTTGCGTAATGCGTGCAATTATTATTTTTATAAAATTTTGATTTTAATTAAAATTACAAGTATAGATGCCTAAAAAAATTATACTTATATATATATATTTTACACATTTATATTGTAACAAACTATGCATATCTTTTTCTTATTAAAAAAACTAAACATATCTTTTTTAATGACACCAACAATGTAACAAATATAATACCATATAATATAAATTCTTATCTTTTTAAATGACACCAAAAATATGATATTCTTATAACAAAATTTGTTATACAGTATAATTGAAAAAGAAAAAAAAAACTATTCTTTAGTTTAGCTCAATTGATATAGACAATGTATAAATATATGCAAGGTCGCGGGTTCAAACCTCGGACACCACCAAAAAAATAATAAATTTAATGTTTTGTACAATATTTTGCCAAACAACTTGTAACTTAAAAATAACTTTAGAACTAAAAAAAAATAAAGAAACCAAACAGCTTTAACTTTTTCCTTAAAGAGTTTTATTTTAACTTTGTTTTAAAGTAGCTTTTAGACCCAAAAAAAACCTGGTCAAACGGTACCTAAGAGTTAAATACGAAATTGATATATTAATACATGTAACTTGTTGTTAGGATATTAATTATATACATGAATATATATTAATTTATTTGTAGATATGTTATATAATTATAATATGATACTCCCTCCGTTCCTATATATAAGCACCCATTTTGATTTTATTTTTATCCCCAAATATAAATCCCTTTTCAAATTATTATATGCATTTATTATTTTTTTTCCCTAAATATACCCCTAATTAATACTACAATCTTTTCTTGAAATATGAAAAGTCAAATTTAATACACATACAAACAAAGGACAATTTCGTAATATTAACATACAAAACAGACATATTAATTACACTGTCAACTTTTCTTAAGAAATGTGAAAAAGGCAATGGGTATCTACGTTAAGGAACGGAGGGAGTATATAACTATAATATTCATTTGTATATATATGGGGTAAAATAGGAACAAACACAAAAATGATACACTTTTTCAACTTTCCGCGCGTAGGAAACAATTTTGTGGGTGGGACCCACTAATCTTTCTTTCCTTTATCAATGTTCTCTTGAAACAAACAGTGAAAAGATTCTTGATTTGTGTACTTTCCTTCCACATTCTTGTGTTCCAAACATACCCTAACCAAATGAGTTAAGGTTTTACTAACCAATGTCCTAAGGGTAGTGGTTAAGGATGTCATAAATAAAAAAATTTCATTGAAAACAACAACTTTTTTACTTTCATGAAGTTAAACATTACACTTTTCACCAATTTTTAATGCATAACTTCTATATTAATCTTCTTAACTAGTACTCCTAAAATTAGATATCAATTAAATATAAAATTTTACTTTTTTTTAGGGCTTTCTTATAATTATACATCTAACTATTTATTATTTCTCAAGAATTGTATTCGATTTTCTCGAACAATTCGTCTTTTGCCGGAGCTCATTACTACTTTGGTCCAATCACTTGATTAAGTTTATCTTTCACACACAATTAATTAATTAATGAAGGGTAACTTTATAAAGTAAGTTATAGTGTTATACTATAAAATCAACAATTTGCTAGTTTATGTCTTTTTTAAGTGTAGGACTGACGGAGTAATGCATTATGAGTAATTTTTTTTTTACTAATATATTATGTTTTTTTAGGATTATATTATGTGTTTTAATGTGTCGTAAAATTCTTTTAAAAAATTCTTACGCACTTCTTTTTCTGATCAAAGCAAGAAAAATTAAAATGCAAAGTAGGAGGAGGCCTGAACCTTATTACATATGCAGGCCAACTATGACCAATCTTTACCGAAACAAATCTATGCTAATAATAAGAGCACAACTCAGATGAAAGCTCCTAAAAACTCAGACATTTATGAGTGCTAACCAAGTCCTCTATTTATGTTAAATGACTCTGCTCTAGAAACATAAAGTCCTGTTTTCCAATGCATATGAGATTCCACACAAACAGTTTCATTAGGATGTGTTGATATTGGAATTTTTCTTGGATCTTGTATTTTTTCTAGCAGAACTTGCTTCAGCCACACTTGACTTTGCCAACTGTTTCAGTGTCACTTAGCAAACATAACAGTGAGGTCTTCAGTGTCAGAGTCATCATCCTCCACATCTCCCCAAAATTGCTTCAAAATTTGGACACTCTTTGAGTTGTGTGTTGTGGTAAAAGGTCTCTTGTCAGTACTCAACTCAGCATACATAGTAGTATATGGAACAGGCATTAGGCGTGGTCTCAGTTCACAAGGATCGCAAGCTGAAGAGATGGATGCAGAGGCAACACTGAGGAATGTCAGCTTCTTAGTTTCCCCTAAATCAACAGGCTTCGCAGTGCTTTTATGAGGAACATGGACAATATCCTTCTGAGGGATAATGAGAACAGGCTCTAAAATAGCATGCACCTGATCACCAGCAGGTTGACATTCAATCTGATCCATTAGAGGGTTCTCCTCGAGATGAATTGTACTATCTTCCTGCAACCTGTCAAAAGTATTATGTATTGAGTTCATCCCAAAAAGAGGATTAGAAATCACAACATCATCCTCATCTTCTTCCTCATGCAATTTCTCTGTGTCATGTAGTTCATTCAAGCTTCCAAGTCGTAAATGGAAATCAGGGGAGTTGGTTATGTTGTGTAGTTCAGTAGCAGCCTGTTCAGAATGTGTATTTTTAGTATTGGTTGTTTCAAGGTCGAAAATCTTAACAGGGGAGTTCACAGGCTCAGCAGTTTCTTTATGCATCAAATCAGTGCCCTTTAGATTCTTTCTATGCAG
Source organism: Medicago truncatula (assembly GCF_003473485.1). Classification (NCBI taxonomy): domain Eukaryota; kingdom Viridiplantae; phylum Streptophyta; class Magnoliopsida; order Fabales; family Fabaceae; genus Medicago; species Medicago truncatula. Next base: position 3,266,531 of record NC_053046.1, read on the forward strand.
AGAGTGTGAGTCTTTTCTAGCACCAGAGACCTTGCCCAACATGTCAGCATCAACCTGTTTCTTGCCATTCAAATCATTTTTGGTTTTCAATTTGACAGGTCCTTCAGTGTTGTTTGATCCATTCAATTTCCTACAATCACATGCACATTAAGTCGTGAATTATTTTCATTAGTGTTGTCTCCTTCCTTGCATTAGTAGTAAATTCTTTTCAATCAATCAATAGTACTGTACTGTTTATATGTATAAGCCAAGCACAGGAAGTTAAGTACGTTTACGTGAATGACACAAATTCTTCTTCTTAGCTCTATTATTACATTAAGTAAAAAAAAAAGGCTATATTATTACATTGTTCGGTTAAAAAAAAGCTCTATTCCATTAAGTTCAGGAACGTACTCCACGTTCACATTAATAAATTTAATTGGAGCATGTGTATATTAAGAAATTTTACTGAAAATACATGTACAGTTGAATTATACTTCGTGACAATTCATTTGGCAAGAGTTCACATCGTTACCTTTTTTTGTAATAGAGTCCTACAGTAACCCAAAAATTAAAAGGGAAATATCAAATTACTTTAGTTGCGTGTAGAACAAGACATAAATTGCATAAAGTATACTTGGAAGAAAGAGAAATCTTACAATTCCAGGGAGATAACAATGTCGTTGATACCAATAGGATTAAGTCTAGCATAAGAGATTAGTCTCGCACAACACTGCGAATCAAGTTATAGACGGTACAAAAACACGATTATCTCTTGATGGAGAAAATCTACGAAGAAAATGAACACAATGAGTGAAAAAGAAATTCTGATTTTTAAAATAACAATGAATGATTCTCCTTAGAAAAAAAAGTTAACAATAATTCTCATTTGTTTAGTTAGTGTTTCTAACAGAGGTAATGAGCCTTTTAGTCCAAATAGAAAAGACGTAATGTAGCTAATGCACACAATTCTAATTTTTAGGTATGTGTTTTTTTTTTTGAGAGAATTTTTTAGGTATGTGTTGTTATTAAAGTTTAAATATATGCTTGATGTCTATAAATATAACAATGTTAGTTTTAGTCATGTAAGTTATACTTGCGTAAAAAAAAAATGTCATGCAAGTTGTTTTGGATTTCATCATACTTCAAAAGTTAGAAATGATGATTTTTAGTCCTTAACATCAACAATCGTTATAACAATGATTTTGGTTCATTTCCGAGCTTTTAGTTAGTTCTTTTATGGGTTTATCTCCTCTTCCATTGATAGTCAAGTGACATTAAGAATATAAACATGTTTTATAGTCTTAATTAGTATCTACCTTACTACTTATTAATTCTTCTCATCAGATATAAGTATTTGATTCTTTTAAAAATAAAATAAACTTGTAAGTTTATAGGAGCTTATAGAAAAATTGGATGAAGAAGATTTAGAAAAGGTTAAGATGTAGAGTTTGATTTTGATTTATGCGAAGAACCATTATCTAGAAGCTGAGCATATGTTCAATCAAACATTGTGATAGCTAGAAGTTGTGAAACTATTTCCGTGTCCATTCTTTACAAATCTGTTTCACTCATGGTGGAATTTGAAAACATGAACATAGATTAATAGATTAATTGAAGGGAGTTGCTATACATCACGAGAAAATATCCGGCGAATGTTTCACATATTTTACTGTACTAGATTAGTCCTTTAATTCATTCATATTTTAATATGTTTTTACTTTTTTACTCTCATAACATTAAGGAAAGAAAACTTACATGGCTTTCATCAGCGATTAGACATTATTTTTAATGAACTTTTTGTTAAAAACAAAACCCCGAGTGGACCTGAGTTCCACTTTCTAGGAGTATTTGTACAAAATACAAGTGATCACTTAGAAATATATGCTCATTTCTGTCCTAACAAGGTAATTTTGTATGATTCTTTGTACAGAAAGAATAATCTGTGAAGAGTTGTTGGGCACTATTAGGTTTTGTTATGTCTCCAACGGCTCTCTAGTTAGCCGGGAAAATTCTGTTGTGCATAACTAAATTTTGTTGCAATTTGCTTCGATTGTAGTTGTCACCTTGCAGTCACCGAATTCCCAGGTTCCTGAAGCATTTCAGTTAAGAATTAAAATAACAAATCCAATTGAACAAACATGAAAGCAGTAGCACCAACTATGCATACCTCCTTGGACTCAATAAAGTACCAGCTTCGTTGATGCAACCCTCACTCCCTCTATGAATTTGCTTTTCTCCAAATATAAAAGGCTTTTCCTACATCATTTGTCAGCCAAAGATGACATTTAATGTCTAAATGATGTTTTATATTTTTCAGGTAAGGTGAAATTTTTACCTTTAGGTCCAAATGAAAAGAAGTTCCCATGTTTTCTTTTAAATCCTTCACCCAAAAAGAAATAACTCAATATGACTGAGAGAAATGAAAAGTAGTCCAAAATTCTCACATTAAATTTAAAATTATAGAAGGAAAACCTTGTTGAACACTCTGAAATGAGGACCTGGTTTCACCTTAGAACCATTATTTGACTGAGCTCCAGATGTTAGGGACAACTGATAACATTTCAAAAAAGAAGAATGAATGAGAATTGTGAAATTAAATATCATTGCGAAGTGAGGAATTTATAATGCAAAGTGTCATCTAATAAATTCAAGAAATTACAACAAACCAGAGAATGAATAAAGAAAAACTTAGTATGAATTCACCTTATTAAAGAGGTCGTCAATTGGTGGGTTATGCTGAAGCCTCTTTTCTGTACTAAAATTGAATTCCTGCACGAATTGAAGTAACATCATAATTCATGACATGTGGTCTCCTTAAATTTTTCCATCCAAGGGGTGACAAAGTGATAACCAACTCACCATTGGCACTGTGGTTTCCTGTTTAATGTTGCGGAAAACACCAATATCTCCTTTACTGGAAAGTATCTGCACAACATTTTATACAGTACAGCAGATCAAACATATAACCAAGAAAAGAAAGGTATATTCTTTTTTTTGAAGAAACTAAATTAGCCCATCCGAATTGGCATCAGAGAGAATCGAACCTGAGAGCCTGAGGAAGAGTGCACTCCCAAGTCTCAAGTCAATACCACTAGGCCAACCCAAGTGGGTTAAGAAAGGAAAGGTATATTCTACTTGCACAAATAACAGAAAAATGAAGAATTCTATTAGAAAATTAGCTGAATTTCCATCTTCTCTGATACACCTTTCGAGGACTAAACAACTTCAATGATAATGATTATAGTTTCTTTAAATTTAAATATCATACTCTATTAGAGTAACGGATAATACTTTTATTACAAGGTTTAACTTATATTGACTTTAAGTACAATAAGTCTTTTTATTTTTTGAAGGCCTAGTACAATGATAACTTTAGCTCAATAAAAATAATTTTTGTGAAGTAATTTCGCGTTAAATCAACATTGGGTCAAAAACTAATAAGATTTTATATAAATTTCGTTGGATCAAGATCGGATGGTTCATATTTCATTTTTGTATTTCAAATCTGATTTTGTGAAGTTGAAATATGAGCCATTGAATCTTGAGCTAACCATTTATATGTGCTAACTGCGGTGGCTGCAAGGTAATACGACTGCACACAACTTGGATCCGACATGCACCCTTTAAATATAATTCAATCAGCAGCAGCGCAGAAAACAGAAGTCTAAGTATCTTCTTCCTAATTCTTTTTTACAGTCTCTGATTACCTTCTTATTAAATGGTCGAGCTTTGAATCCATGCCTATAATCCAATCCATCATGCTTTGGAGCACCCATCACAGATGGCCTGTGCAGAGATAGCAATTCAAATTAGAACTATTGTTTCACGGACTATCAAGTATGAACTGTCATTTATCATGGCATTTGTTACCTTCTCAAATTACTGATACTATTTTGTGGAGCAGAAAAAGTAGCATTTTTATCCAAATCCTGCACATAGCGAAAATCAGTTTCCCAGAGATTAGTCATATATGTCTTATAACAGGAAATTAAAGCAAAAAAAAAAAGGTAGCACAATCATAGTTGTGCATAAGAAATTGTAGCTTCAGAAATTTCAAAACCAATGTAGTTCAATATAGATTGTATAAGAACATCGAATAACTTTGACAGTACAAAAATATGCAAAGAAACACAAATGTTACTACTTGAAATTGTACAAACTCAATTAACCTTATCAAAATCATTGCATGGAAGTGTAGATGATGATGTAGCAGATGTGTGGTGCATAGCCCTCTCCGACGTTTTGAGGTGAAATTCCTTAGAAGCAAGACAAAAAATCTGAGCTTCTGGATAAAGAATGCTGAATAAACTTGTTTGTGTGATTAATTTTTGGTTCAACTAACCTTCAATTATACTCATTAATTTGTACACAATGTTTTTCGTTATGTCTAGGTTCAGTGTATCATATAAATTTAGTAAGCAAGAAAGTTAGAACTTATCTTTCCACTCTTTATAAACATGATCATAAAATGGTGATAAAACAGAATGAACTATGAAAGTTTCAAGAGCTTACTTGAAATTCAGGCAACCGTGCAGGGGTCCTCTTATGAAGAGGTAATGATGGAGCATTAAGAATCTAGATTATGAGCATAAATAGTTAGAGGAGAGGATAGAAAAGAAATACCAAAATTAACCTAACAATACTAAATTTATCTACAGAAAATACCCACTTTTCTGTTTACCGGCCGTGCTTTGAATTTGGGTACAGCCACTGTCAAGTGTTCTGCTTCTGCAGCATTTTTAGGTCTGGAAAGCACAAACGATATCCTTCATTAGATGAGGAAGAAAATTCAGCTTAATTAAAAATTTCACCAAACAGCACAATAACAAACCTAGTCCTTTGTGCTCTATGAAATGTTTCTAGCTCGGGCACTCTAGGAAGCGTAATCTTTGGCTTGGAATATCCAGCGTTTTGATCAGCAGCTACAATCTGCAAGTGTATACAAATTTAAAGACTGCCATCATGTGAAATTTTTTACTTGACACTCAAGATATACGACCCTTTGTCTAAAGGATTTCAACTGCTCTTGCTAATCCAATTTGTAATGGAGAACTCTACTTAACAAACCATTATTTAGTAAATTTTCCACCCATAATAAGAAGTATTGTATCAGAATTACAATAAGGATACAATTTTATGTCATCTGTTTACAAAATGCAGTAGGAAAAGAAAGTAATGGATGACAAAAAGTGCTGAATATGATATATATATATATATATATATATATATATATATATATATATATATATATATATATATGTATATGGTAATGGGACACAACATAAGCACTATACAAGTCATATGAAATGTATTTGGCAGGTTTGCACAATCTAATATCTAATATAAATAACGAAGTACTTGTATAATGCATTAGGATTCATACCTTCTTAGGTGCCTTGTGGACAAAATTAGCTTGCTGCTTCACATCACCAACCTGTCACATGAAAGATGTGGTAAATATTTCAAATGCTGTCTAAAATGAATAGAAAATCAACAATATTATTAAAGACTTATCTAACTTTCCATTTAATCTAATGGTTCAAGTATTTCCATGCTACAAATCAAACATGAGGCCAATTTTAATTCTAATAATCCATAATCTATCAGAGGAAGAAGGGTCTACTGACCTTGCGCAAGAGACCACCCTCTAATTTCTGCCGCTTGGTAGATTGACTCTCCATCTCCAAAGAGTTAGCTACACTAATATCCTTTTTATGCGCTTGCTGCACCTTCTGAAACCTGAAAACAACGGAAGTTGTAGATGATGAAAGGAAATGCAGTTCATTTGGCATCCAAAGATTACATAACTTCTTCCATAATAGTTCACCAGAGGCCAGAGCATCAAAGAAAAAAGTAAGAAAACAATGCAATAGTACAACATTTATGGTAACATTTCAAACATTTGCAAATTAATCCGTTAATCGAGTGTTGCTTCACTCTTTAGCTTTTCATCTAAGATACAGGACAAGTTCCTCCAATAATCACCTTGAACCAACAATTTGAGGGGGCCGATTTTGCTTAGCCAACTGACTAGCTGTAGGTTTCATCAGCGTTGATGAACGCTTCACCACAGCAGATTTAGCCTTAGAATTCAAACCTTCGCCAATTGTCCTGCTGTTAAAGGTCATTCCTGGAAATAGTGTAAAACACATATCAAGTTCAAATTTTAAAATGAAATATTGAGATACAGACTACCAGAACAGATACAGATATGTATATAAAAATTCAAAAGCATAATGTACACATAATAGAAACAAAATCTAATGAATTATCAGAAAAGGAAAAAGAAGGAAAAAAAAACTTTAGTTTACAACAAAAATTGCCATGGCACAAGATATTAATTCAAACAGTAGCGTGTGCACCTCGAACTCCTATTAGGATTGGCTTATTTGAGCTTATCTATTGTCATAATCACTTGTAATATATTTTGTAGAATTTATGAAAACAACTTATCTCCATAACCTCTCCAAGATAGCTTATGAAAATAATTCGACTTATATGATAAGCATTTATGCTATAAACTTCAAAATAAGTTGTTTATCCAAACAGGACCATATAGATTGGGATTTGAAAAAAGAAATTGACGAACTCAGTGTTATCACAAATTCACAATGCAATTAGTGAATTGATGCACGACGGATTATAAAATGCAAATTTCTACTAAAACTGATATCTGATGAGATTAATTACCTAGTTGCACAACATTTTGATGAACTCCACTTAATAATCCAGACATTTTTTCACTCGCATTCACCACATTGGAACCTAATCAAGTAAAAACCAGTTAGAGTATAAAGCTATTTGAAAATAATCATAATAATAAAGTAAAAAAAGTTGAATCAGATGCATAATAATGATAATAATACCAAAATGTTGAAAAACTTTAGGTTTAGGATGATGATGAACGGTGTTTGAATTTGCAACGGCAACTTCTTCATTCATCACAAGATTCGCCGCAAATGCTGAAACCGAAGAACAACGATAAATAGCAAAAAAAGATCAATGCGTTCGTTTATTGAAAGAAAGAGAGATAGAGAAGAAAAGTTGAATGAGAGAACGAACGAGAAGGAGGATAGGTTCCGGCGGTTTCGAACCACCGTTCAGGTTGTGGAAGTTGAGTTAGAGATTGTTGTTGTTGTGCAGTGAAATCGAAAAAGCGAGGCGCATCGAATTCGTAATCTAAATCAGTTTCAGATGAATCAAACACTTCGTTTTCTATTTCCATCATCATGATTTCTTGCTTCCACATTCCAACATTGTTTTCCATTTCAGTAGTAGTAGCTTTCAGATTTCATAACGCTTCCTTTAAAACTAAACTAAAATTGAAATCTGATTAAAAAATGGAAATCGTAATCTAGTAATATATCTAATCATATTATAATAATAAAATTAAATTGATGAAGTCTAAAGTCTAATGTTAACATTGGGTAACGCATTTTGTGTTTTTGTCTTGTTGCGCCGGGACCTGTGAGAAATTGTGTAACGACTACTAATAACGATACAAAATTTGAATTTTATGGACAGATGGACGGATTTACCCTTTTGTTTGGATATTGAATTTCTAATACCTTGGTTTGGGTTTTGTTTTGAGGTCACTCTCTGATCACATTCTGTGTCCACTGTCCAGTGTGCATCGCTCTGCAATTTCGGCGCTTCTGCTATTCTTTTTCGCTATCCATCAAATTCCAACATTGTCCCTATTATTAAGGCTTCATTGTCACTGCCTCCTATATTTATCACTCATCAAAATTAACAGTACACTCATTATTCACGTGAACTTAGATCAGTTGGTAGGGTTATTGCATATTATACGTAGGAGTCGGGGTTTGAATTCGGACACTCCATATCAGCACAATTAAATTGTGTGAGCTCTAGCCATTAGGCTACTTAAAAAAAAAAAAAAAAATACACTCATGAAATAGTGTACAATATTATTTTTTTTTTTGAATATTTTTACAAATATATCCACTAATATTAAAAAGAAAAACATTAAACATTAAATATATCCACTAATATTAAAAAGACAAACATTAAATAAGAGATAGAAAAGTCTTTTAAACAATAGTTACGCCTTAAAAGTTGTGATATTTTCTTATAAAGTTGAAAATTTTCTTATATATATGATCGTGGGGAGTACTTGAAAAAAAAAAAGTAGTGTTAACTTGTGTCTTTAGGACACATGTTAAGAAATCCAAAAGAAATATTTTCTAAAATTTTATGCATTCAAAAGTTAAAGATTAAATGAAATGCACATATTCCAATAAACTATTTTTATATTTGATTTATTAATTTCTCTTAAAAAAATAATTTATTAATTTGTGTCTTAAGGAGACCACTTAACATTTTTTTTAAAAAGAAAAGGTTTCATTGCTACTTGAGCAAGGAACATCAAGGAAACAAATATCATCTTCATTTGTCAAAATAAACGAAGTATTCAATTTGAAGAGAAGTAAACACAAAAAATAGATGGTCGATCCTACCACTAAATGGTCGATCCTTTATATATATATGTCAAAATAATAGAAGTATTCAATTTGAAGTGAAGTAAACACAAAAAATAGATGATCGATCCTACCACTAAATGGTCGATCCTTTATATACATATATTTTTCATTAAACAAAAAAGTTTACGGTGAATAAATTCATAGAATTTAAAATAGTTTTATAGCTTATAAATTCTTAGATTTAAGGTAAAGTTGTTTAATTCCTCTAAATACAATTCACATTGTAAAATATTACATAAATATTTAATATAATAAGACACAAATTCGAATCGGTAATTCTTCACTTCTTAACATTTAGTGTAGGTAAGTTTAGCCTTTAAATTCTTTGGAAGAAAAAAAAAAATTGTTTGATAATTGACATTCTTACCTTAGTTATATTTTACGAATTTAGTGTTTTTTTTTTTACGCTATTTTAAGTAGTGAATGTTGAGTTCAAATGTTCAATTGTTAAACTCATATTTTTGAGAAAATTGTGTTTTATTTTCATATTCAATTCAATCAAAATTGTTAAGTGAACTCAACAACGCATTGTACACAACGGCAATGTTGCATTATGTGAATGAATTGAAATGTACAGGATGAAGCCTTATATATGGAAATCTCGAGGAACTAGCTGAGCATAACAAACTCCTAACAGAAAACAGCTAGCTATTTACAAATGAAATTCAAATTACAGGGAAATGAAATCGCATCTATTGTTTCACTAGAGCCTCCGATGTTTGATCATTACATCTAGAAAGAAAAGAAAAGAGGAAAAAAAAAAAAACAGAATCAGGCGGCACCATACATTTTTTTTTTTTACAATAGGCACATTATTTTTTGTTCCTACACTAAATCACATTTTGTCTTCTTACTCTTGGCCAAATGCCAACATATTGTCGCATATCTAGCCTAATCAAAGCATAACTGAATGGTGCATAAATCAATAAGCCCCTGCATAAGTTGTAAGAGACGGCTATGCAAGTTTTAAAAGACAAATTACAATTGCTCTTTAGCACCTTAAATTCGCTCTTGATCATGTAGTAACTTCTGATCAATTATTTTTGTGTATAAAATTCGATTATGAGCAATTTTAAGGTACTAAAGATGAATTGTCAAGATAAATAAACCTTTATTTTAGTCCCTTTGGGAGCTGAAGACATAGCCTTCTACATGGTCCTGATCATACTTTCTCCTTCGTCCTAAGCATAACTTGGAGGAATAAAAGATATAACTCGTGATAGGGATCAATTTTGATCAACGTAGCTACCAATTTAACCTTATTTTTATGAGTCTCATAAGGAACCAATTGTTAAATAATATATATATATATGGGATAGGATCAAATGACACCATGGTGTCAAAATTAGTTTGACACCAAATCTTATCCATTCATTTCATTTAATCCAAAGGCTTAAAACTATCACCAAATTAATTAACATACATCAAATACTCTCTATCACCTAATTAAGAAACATATATATCATCATTAATTCATAATCAAACAATACCTTCTTGTTTTTGGTAGATTCAAACCCTTTTTATTTTCCCCTAATTTTTTTCTTTTGGCCATAAGCACAAACTCAAACTTTATAATTTTTATAACATCATGATAAATCATAATTCAGTTAAACATGAGACACAACGAATCCTCTAAAAAAAATTAGACCTATGAGTGACAAAATAATCTAATTAGCATGAACAATTCAAGAATCATTTGTCGAGCTTGTTGGTTTTTTTTAATACAATTTAATTAATTATTAAAAAAATATGAGTATATGAGATAAAGACAAAGAAATATCATTGATGTTGATGATGACTCAAACAACCATAGGTATATGAGTTCAAACATTCATTTTATAAAAAAGTTTAGAAAAGAAGTTTGAATATGATTATAGAAATTTGGGGAAATAAAAGAGGAACAAATAAATTTGGGGAAATAAAAATGGAATGTTTGATTATAAATTAATGATGATAGATATTTTTCTTAATTAGGTGATAGAGAGTATTTGGTGTATATTAATTAATTTGGTGATAGTTTTAAGCCTTTGGATTAAATAAAATGAATGGATGAGATTTGGTGTCAAACTAATTTTGACACCATGGTGTCATTTGATCCTAACCCATATATATATATATATATATATTAACTTAGTTTAAGATGTTGACATGTCATTTAGATAATGTGCCTAATTGTCGATAAGTATTTATGACTTTTTTCTTAAGGGACTATTTTGAACCACGTATTTTTTGGTCAGGAGGTGCCACAAAATATCCTACTAATGTTAATGCATGCATCCTTAGAACTGGTGATTGATGGTTAGACCATGGATAAATTCAATATAGTTAAAGTTTATTTATAAATTATATCACTTTGTAGATATTTATTTTACCATTTTATGTTATTAATATCATTTTTTTAAGAAGTTAAATTAGTTCAATCAAATTGATACTAAAGAGAATTGAACCTGAGACTTTGAAGAGGAACACATTTTCAAGTCTCAAGTCAATACTACTATGTCAACCCAAGTAAGTGTGTGTTTGGTTCTGAGGTGTGTAGAATTGATTCTGACAGAATTGATTCTGAAAGAATTGATTTTGACAGAATTGATTCTGACAGAATTGATTTATGTTTGGATGCAATAATACAGAATTGATTAAACAGAATGATTGTTGTTTGGATAGTTTTGATCAAAATTACTTTTGAATGTATAATTACCAAAATAGACATAGTTAAATACAAATAAATAGAAATTACTAAATTAAGATAATTAAGTGCAATATAGTCCTAAAATATAAGGTATTACAATACTAACATCATGAAAATAAAAATTACAAATAGATAATAGAATTTAAAGTGCAATAGAGTATTAAAATATTATTACAAAACTAACATAATGTGTATTATAGTACTAAAATATTGATATAATAATTTAAAGTACAATACTAATTATTTTGCCTGTGCTCAATAATTTCATTGCGGATTAATTTAAAATATTATTACAAAACTAATAAATGTTATTCTCTTCACCAACATTTATTTTAATAAGACTGCAGAAAGAAAAAATTCGGTTGGAGAAGGGTTAGAAAAATTAATGAGGGCAGGGATGGAATTAATAGAATTGAGGGTGTAGAATTGATTCTAGGAAAGTAAGAAGCTAGGAATTGTAGCTTCAACTAGAATTGCTTTTGGAGGATAAAAGCTATTTTGAAAAGTCAAACCAAACATGTTAAATATTGCAGAATTGCTTTTGAAATGCTCCAGAATTGATTCTGGCTTTGCAAAAGCCAAACCAAACAGAGGCTAAGTTATGTTGCAGGGTTGATTATTGAATTCAATTATTAAAGTCATAATTTTGTGATTCATTTTCCATTTTATTCAATATTACAGGACATTTTTTCTGTGGTGTCTGGAGCTCGAACCTTATATATATTATAGATTATACTTACAAACTGACTTAAACTCGTAAAGACTCAATTGGAGATTGATTACTTCAATAATTCATTGCTATCATGACATGAGCTGATGCTTAAATTGTCCCGTTTAACCTAACGAAAGCACGATTGAACGGTAAATAGACCAATAGTACAGCATGGAAACAAACAGGGTCCAACAAATATAAAGAAGGAAGTATGCCAAAAATTAGTACAAGTTTGGATTTGGAATGGTTGGAGGAGGATAGCATGCAGCCAGCCAGCTATACTAGAGACATATTTGTGATAACTGATAACTAAAATGAGCGGCAAATATCATAGAATACCCCAATAAGGACCCCCATCAGATAAAAAGAATAAGAGATGAAATGGACACAAATCATCACATCCTTCTATTCCTATCTTAACACCCAACTCAAGATGATCTAATTAATAAGGAATTAGTTCATACAATCTCGTTTATAAATAGTATCTAAATTTTTAAAATTTGTCCCGACACGTTGGTTAGTGTGAGACTCAACTAAAAATATATTAGGGAAAATTACACTAGCCTCCCTTGAAGTTCTTTTAAATAACACAAACTCCCCCTCTAATTTTATAATAGACAAAAACCTCCCTTAAATTCTCTTAATATAGATAGCACATCCCTTTGGAACTTAACACCCACTTAACACCGTTTGCTTTTAATTCAGCGATGGCCTCTGTGAATCTCAAACCAACCCATTTCTTCAGTTAGAGGATTTCCTTCCCTTTCAATGCCCTTCAATGTTGTGTCCAGTGACGTGAAGAAGATTTAGATAGACACAACTTATGGGATTGGTAGTGGCATGGTTCTCCCTAATAGATTATGAACTTGATGCTTCTGGCAAAAAAACAAAAGTGAAAGGGTGATTACCAATTTTTACACAGTGTTAATGTTGATGTATACAACCCTATATAGGAGCCTAAAGATTAGAATCTTCAGCAAATGGGTTTCGTAAAAAATAAGTATTGTCACGAAATTCATTGTTTAAAGAAATTGGGCTATCAGAAAAAGGGCTGTCAGACTTTAAAAATTCTTATTTTTTTGTGGGCAGCACCACTTTCGTTCACGAACGAGGCACAAAGGGAATATACCAAATTTGGTTAATGAAATCATTTTGGTGGAAGAAGTGCAGACATTGTTTAACGCCACTTTAACACTGTCATAGTGAAGGGTGGTTAGAGTTATTTGTTAAAATTGAGGGGATGTAAGTGATAAATTAACATACCTCAAGGGAGGTGAGTGTAATTTACCCAATATATTATATTAGATGACATAAACTTAAAGTCAAGTGAGTTGCCAATGGTTTAGTGGGAATGAGATGAAAATAATAGTGCCTTTGCAAGGAGTTGTTCAAGGAACAGGGGGTCTTTTTTGGGGTTCAGTTATTCCTTGCGCTCTTTTCTACTTTCTTCAGCTTTATTTTAAGACACGTAACCGCCAATCTCCTCCTTCTAACAACCTTCCGCCTCCGGAGCTTCCCGCCTTGTCACGCACTCTCTCACCTCGGATCAGAGGTTCAACCGCCTCCGCTAATATTTCGGGTCGGGTCAATTCCATAATCACAACAAACTCTCCTTATTACGTAGGTTTAAACAAAGTCGCAGATAATCCTTATCATCGGATTCATAATCCTGATGGTGTTATTCAGCTTGGTTTAGCCCAAAACACCGTGAGTTGTTCCTTTTCTCTTCTCTATTGGCAATTCCGGTGTTCGACATGTGTCTGAGTCCTTGTGATTATATTCAATTTCCATCTGTGTCCACGTGTTAATATCATGTCTGGTATCGGTGTGTGTCGGTGTTTTATGGCTTCTCTTATGTTATTTTCGAAGCTACAATTGCATTTGTGACTGTTCTTGTTTGTTGTAGCTATGTGTGGATTTGATTGAAGAATGGATTCGTCACAATGGAAGCGCTGCTATATTAGGGACACCATCAAATTGTGGTTGCCTCAGTATCACTGACCTTGCTACTTACCATGGATTCATGGACTTCAAAGTGGTGGGTAATTACATCCTATCTTTGTACCTTTGTTCTTCCTGAATGATTCAACTTGTCACCCAAGATTGAATCAGTTCTATCTTGATTTTATTTCGTATACCTTTTTAGAGTAACATTTTGTTTGCACTTGTAAGTGTCTCACACTACCATGACACATGTCGTTACATTCAATTACTTCTATCATCTCAAATTAGTATGAGCAATGATATTTGTACATCCATTCCATGACAACTTTAGTGACAACCTTGTTTTTCTCTCTTCTTATTGGTCAAAAATAATGGAGAGAGAAAAAGAAAGAGAGAGGATAAGACCATCATGTGAGTATGAGAGAAAAAATTGTACAAAAGTTGTCACAAATTGGTTGTACAAATATCATTTCTCAATTAGTATATGCATATTTTGTCTGGTGTTCGTGCTTCATAAATCCATGAAGAAGGGAGAAGAATACAACATAATGAAAACTAGATTATAAATACAAAAACTAAATACCAGCTTTAACACTAATATATATTATATGAGTCTTGTTAACGAGTGCTTCCGGGGCACTCTTTAAGAATTTCAAAAGAAGAAATCATTTTATAAAAAAGTCAAAGATTTCGATTTCCGATGCATTGATTACACATATTTTAATGATAAGTTACCATTTAAAGACCTTAACTAGTGCACTGGTTAACATTTTCCATATTATATAAGAAAACTCTAACACATCTTCCTAGTTATTTTAGTTTTATAAACTAGCCCATTAATTCAATGTGATTTTATATACAAATATTAAACTGTTTTTTAGGCCATATTAAACAATAAAAACAAAAATTATGGTCCATGATCCAATGGAAGACCATGGACTATTTGATCCAATATGAGGATCTTAAAGCTTCGACCAAAAAAAAAAAGGATCTTAAAGCTTGCTAGATAGATGCTGTGGTCGTAAACTGTTGTGTGGTTGCACGAATATGGTGTGCATATCATTTTTATTCATCTCATCTCTATTTGATACTAGTAATATGCATACTATTACCAAGGTGTGTATTAACTCAAAAGCTGAGCATTTTCTAGGAGGTACTTATAGTAATTTTATTTATATACATAGATGTGTGTCCTCTATATCTTACTGGCATATGCATGCCTTGCATTCACTTAAAGTTGCTCTTTTAACTACATCACAAAGCCTTTGTTTCTATCTTAATTCTCTAATCATACAGGTTGTGGCTGGTTTCATGTCTCAAGTTTTGGAAAAACCAGTTTTTTTCAACCCATCACATATGGTGCTAACTGCAGGTGCTATCCCTGCCATTGAAATTCTAAGCTTCTGCCTAGCAGATAATGGAAATGCATTCCTTGTTCCCACGCCTCATAGTCCTGGGTAACAGTCAATTTCATATCTCCAAAATCCTTGTTTAGTTATCTACTCTTCTGCAGGTAAAAATGATAGTTTTAAACCTATGGTGCAGCTTTGATGAGGCTGTAAAATGGCGATCTGGGGTGGATATAGTATATGTTTCATGTCGCAGCGCTGATGACTTCAACATAAGCATAACTGCACTTGACCAAGCTTTCAACCAAGCGAAGAAACGCAGTCAAAAAGTTCGTGGAGTTATAATATCAAACCCTTCGAACCCTGCTGGAAAATTATTAAATCGAGAAACACTGCTTGATCTTCTGGACTTCGCCAGAGAGAAGAACATTCATATAATCTCTAATGAAATATTTGGAGGCTCTGCTTATAGAAACGAAGAGTTTGTGAGCATGGCAGAAATCATGGAAGCGGAAGATCATGATCGGGGCAGAGTTCATATAGTGTTTGATTTGGCAAATGAGCTATATGTTCCAAGTTTTAATGTAGGAGTTATATACTCCCACAATGAGAATGTTGTGGATGCCTCCAAAAAAATGGCACAATTCTCAACTGTTTCTGCTCCAACTCAGCAATTGCTTATTACCATGATTTCAGATACAAGGTTTATTCAAGAACTCATAAAGACTAACAAGTTGAGGCTGCAAAAAATGTATAATGCATTAGTGGAAGGATTAGAGCATTTGGGAATTGAGTGCACTAGAAGCAGTGGCGGCTTCTGCTGCTGGGCTGACATGAGTAGATTCATCCGTTCTTACAGTGAAAAGGGGGAACTGGAGCTCTGGGACAGATTGCTGAATGTAGCTAAGATCAATGTTACTCCGGGATCCTCTTGTCACTGTATTGAACCTGGATGGTTCCGTTTCTGTTTTACTACATTATCTGAAAATGATATTCCTGTAGTAGTGGAACGGATCGGGAGAATTTTCAAGACTACAAGTTGATGTGGCATCAATTATTTCTGCAAATTTCATTGGTTTATTGATTCTTTATTCTTGTGATTTATTTGACATCACTCAGAGGAATAATCACCTGTTTATTTGTTTTGTATATTGCTCAAGAGGACGGGTATGTTGAAAGTTGATCAAGTTAAGCAGTATGTGCATAAATCCAGAGTACATTCATGAACTGATGCAAGTTTGTTTACTAAAAAAGCGTTCTCTTCTTTGTAACCTTAAACGAATAAAGACAATATTGGGAAGAAAGAAACACAAAGAGGATTCAAATCGTAGGTAGTTTTTCTTTTGTTTCTCCCCTGAAAACACTTGAAAGTTGAAACAATGGAATGAACAAATGCCTTTTATTGCAATGTTACAAATTCTATATAAAAAAAAATGGTAATACAAAAATGAATACAAAAGAATTTTCATCCCCCCCCCCAAATAACCAGTGCCGATCCGGATCTCCTTCCACATAGACTTCAAGAATGTAATTATTCAGCAATTACTCTAACTCTGAGTTGCAAGGAAAAACTCTTACTGGTTAATGAGATTCTGATCCATCTCTGATGGACTCAAGGACCTGAACAATCTCAGCCATGCTTGGTCTTCTTAAAGGATCCTCTGAAGTACAAATTAGCCCCAATTTCATAACCTGAATCAATTCATTCTCAACAAATCCTTGTAAATTCCTGTCAAAGCAGTTTGAAGCTGAGCCCGTTTCCAACAAACTTCTTACATATTCACACAAAACAACAACCTCATGTGCGGTTACACTTTCCACAGGCTTCCTCCCTGTAACTAGCTCCAAAAGAATGACACCGAAACTGTAAACATCACACTTCTCACTCTGCCTAAAGCTTTGAGCCAACTCTGGTGCAACATATCCAACAGCATTGTGGAACTTGGTGAGACCGAAATTATCCAAAATAGGTAGCAACTTTCCTAATCCATAATCAGATAACTTGGCTTCATATTTGTCATCTAAGAGTATGTTAGAGGATTTAAGGTTGAGGTGAAGGATTGGAGGGCGACAGTCATGGTGGAGAGAGGCTAGGGCTCTTGCAGTTCCAAGTGCAATTTGGAACCTTCTAGACCAATATAATTCCCTATTGCCTCTACTTGTGCTGGTTCCAGGATATCCAAACCCATGTAGATTATCATAGAGATTTCCATTTGAAACAAACTCTGACAAAATCAACTGCATTGAAGAGGACCAGTAGTAACCTTGAAATACAACTAAATTACAGTGTTGAAGGTTTCCTAGTCGCCCAATTTCGTTTTCGAATTCCTCTTGATTTCTGATCCTTCCCAAAGTCTCAAGCTTCTTCACTGCGATTGAGATGCCACCTTCAAAATCGGTTTTGTAGACTGTACCAATTGATCCGCCTCCTATCAATGACTCCTTGTCAAGCAATGCTTTGGTGCCTGCCTCCCAATCTTCATATTTTGATGGTAAACTTTTGCTGAAGAGAACCAACTTTCCAATTATAACATTTGATGATTCTGTTGATCCTAGAGGTGTACTCTCAACAATCATAATTTGATCATCGTCTTTTTTTCTACGTCGGGCCCTAATACTCATGATGGTCACCAAACAAACCCCAGTTAGAATCACAGCTGCAGCAACAATGGCAACAATAGCAGACACACTGAGAAGTTTAGTCTTCCCAGGAGGTGAAGATGATGATCTTGTTCCGTTTGCGGAGCAAGTGATGTCTAAAGGGGCACCGCAGAGAAAAGGATTATTGGAAAATGCAGGTGCACCGAAATGCTGTATTGTTGCAATATCAGGAATGACACCAGAGAGATTGTTGAATGAGAGATCAAAATGTGTCAAGTTATTTAAATCTCCAAGTGAAGGAGGGATTGAACCAGAAAATGAATTATGTGATAGATCTAGGAATTGGATCCTTGATAGGTTTCCTAGGCTTGAAGGGATGCTTCCCTTGAGCTGGTTATGATGCATGTCAAGGGCTTCAAGATTTGTCATTTTGTAAACGGACAGAGGAATCTCACCGTCTAAGTTATTACCGGAGACATCCCTGCAGCAACACGAAAGAATGAACAGAGATTTGATTCACATTACAAAGGTTCGATCAAGTTAATAAACAACAGTTTGAGAAAGTTACAGCAGAACTCACAGCTCAAGAAGAAACTTGCAATTTGTTATATCAGCCGGAATTTCACCGATGAGGTTTAGGTTGTTCAAATCCAGCAATTCAAGCAGTTCAATGTTGCCAAACCCCTCAGGAATCATTCCACCTATCGAGTTATTACCTAATTTGATAACCAATAGTCCTCGCAATTCTTGAATATCAACTGGGATACTCCCTTTCAGCTTATTCAACTCTAACGACAAGAGCTTTAAGTTCTTGCATCTAGTTATGCTAGGGGGAATAACCCCATCCAAATTATTCCCTGAAGCATCAAAGACCACTAATCTCTCACTACATGCAGTGATATCAGGAATTTGTCCTTCAAACCCATTATAGGATATATTGAAATATGTAAGATTTTGCAGTCCTAGGATGCTGAATGGAGCGAAATCAGTAAATCTATTACTACCAAAATCCAAATGCATTAGACTATGGCATCCAGAAATGTGCTCTTCCACACTACCTGATAAGGCATTGCTTCTAAGTGATACATAAGATAACATAGGAATGTCACATAGTCTAGAAGGGACAACACCGCTAAGATTATTGAAAGAAAAATCAAAACCTTCAAGGTTAGAGCAATTCACCAAAGACACAGGAATTGAACCTACAAGATTGTTATGAGAAAGAGAAACAAACTTAGTTTTATAGCAGTACCTAAACAAAGCTGAAGGTATCTCCCCATTGAAGCCATTCTTTGATAAATCTAGAAAACGAATATTAGGCAAATCACCCATGAAATCTGGGATCGAACCGGATAACGCATTGGAGCTGAAATTAATCTTCCACAATGAGTGAAGATCAGCATAATCATCTGGAATATTACCCGAAAATCGATTCCCAAACAATGTCAATATCCTCAACCTCTTCAACCCTGAGAGTGCTGGTGACAACACACCCACCAAGCTAGTGTTCCAAAGCACAATTCTTTCTACAAAACCTTCTATGTTACAGAAGACACCTGTGTAACCTTGACATGGGTCTCCACCAGAAACCCATGAACTCAAAGTGCTATATGGATCCTCTGTGATGTTACCCTTGAACTGAAGTAAAATCTCTTTCTCAGTAGCTGGTGAAACCGTTGCAATAGACCAAAACAAACAGAGAATGAAGCAGAATAGAGCATGAAAAAGATGAATTTGACAGTGTGTTCTCATGCTCATAACAATGTGATTTGTGATCACAGTTTAGACATTATTGATTGTGTTGTTTTTTCAGTTACAACGTTTGAGGTTTTGTAAAATGTCGGTCCAATGAGAAGCAAAACATCACTATTGTTGTCACCAACATGTAGCATTCTCATTAAGAGGACTGAATTGAAATTGAAGAAGAGAGAGAAAAAAATGACAGCTTGAACAAAGTGAAGTTCTTTAAACCAAACTACTACTACCCATTCAATCTACTTGTTCTCTTTCTAGGTTTTTTTCTACCTCAATCAATCATCTAGAACAAAGATTCTAGAATGTTTTGTGTTAAAAAAATGATTTGGCTTTTGTGGGGTTGAAAAGGGTAGCATAAAAATGGAAGCTTTAAGTTGTCTTAGATGAAGAGAGAGAAAGAATGGAAGACAAGGAGGAATGGGGGGAAGTAAATGTAAAAACGTACATCTTGTACAAATGGTAGATAAGGGAAAAAAAATATATTAATATTATAGAAAAAAATATGATTATTTGCTTTTATATATATAAAATTGGATTGTGTATTTGATTCTTTAACCATTTGATTTGATTTTTGATTGATGCATATGAGAAAATATAAAATCAGATAGAGTATTTGATTCTTTAATCATTTAATTTGATTTTTGATTGACGCATATGAGAAATATTTGTTTAAAATAATAATTTTTTTTAATGAATTTCAATTACTTTAATGAGATTGTTCTCTACGGTCGTAAATTGAAAATACTTTAGTTAGCATTTACAATAATAATAAATGAAATTGAAACAGTTAAGATGGTGGAAATGGTGGCTGTAGCTTTGCTGGAAAGGAAGCAGGTGAGATAGTCAGAGGCAATTAAATAAAGAGTAAATTTTCTTATAATAGGTTTTGTGATGAAAAAAACATGTATAAATTAAATTCAGAGAGATTGCCAACAACTGGAGGTTTGAACCACGTGCATTAGAGAGTTTTTTTATTTCCCCTCTATTTATTTATTTAAAATAAAAATGATACCCTTTTAACTATGTATGTAAACCAAATTTGTGATGTGATTGTGAAAAGAGAGAGTTACTTCATGGTCCTCTGTTGTGTAGGTCCAGTTTGTGTTGCCCAGCATTTAATCTTCCCCACCAAGCAAGTCACCACCACCATCACTGTCTTCACAATAAGTATGCCAGAGAAGATAGGTAATGAGTTAGGAATATTGGGAAGACCAAATTAAATTGAACAAGAAATAAGTGGAAATGAATGAGTCCAAGTACTTTGTGTTTGTTTGTCTGTAGTACAGTTTTCTGGTGGAGATTAGTTTGCTTCTGTTCAATCTATCCGTTTCGTTTACGACACTTTTACTTGGAATACCTCTTAATTAACTTTAGTTAGTTAATCATACTTGACCACAAAAAAAAAAAAAACATTGCAACGAAACATCGAAAGAAAGAGTAGATAAATAAATATCATTAAATTAATCAAGTATATGGGATAGAAAACTGATTCTTGCCATGTTGCAATTGCTTGTTGTGTTGGGGATTTTTGGCTATCCGATTTATTTTAAACATTTTTCCTTTTGGTTATTCAATTGTCATAAAAGTCGTTCTCTTTAACGTTACTTCCTTTTGCTCAAATTTGTTCTTTTGCATTTGACTAGTAAAGTGACACAGAATCTCTTCACTTCTATTCCGAGCTTTTTCTTACCTGTAAAGGATTTTTCTCCCTTCCGTTCTTAATCAAAGGTTAAAAATAATAAATCTTCCACATGCAGATTGACACTGTCAGGTTGGTTCAATTAGTAAAAAATTGATTCAACGATAAGATTATATAGATTCAACTTTCGCTACCAACATAAAAACTTCTTTGATGTTCCTAACGTCATTCTATTAGTAATAATTTTTTTTACATGACTATTTTTTTTTTATAGTATCCGGGATTTGAATCCTGAATTCTACGTATATTATGCATTGTCCTTATTAAATGAACTAATATTTACAAAACTATTAGTAATAGTTAATAATTCAGTAATACTACGGGTCCTAATATTTATTCAGTCCTAATAAAAGTCATGGTTAGTAGATTTCATTGGTGGTCCACGGGTCCCGCATAAGCTGAATGAAAATGATGCTTCTGTCTCTAGTTTAAAATCATAGTTCTATGTTTCAACATTATCTAAATTAAGTACTTACTACATTGTAAAAGGAAGAAACTAATCTAATTACTGCATCATTTTCATTCATGGTTTGGTTGATACCTCTTTGGGTTGGGTCTGGATCAGCTTCCTGAACACCTTCCCTCCCACGCAACACATTAGAGCACTAACCTATGCATGTCCCCAAAATTAAACAAATATGAGGGGCAACTGACATTTTTTTTTTTAACAAAAACAAAATGATAATCATTCATTCAAATCGAGAGATTACATCATTCAACACCGCTAAAAACGTAAAGGATGAATCTGCGAACAAACTCATAACATCCAAGTTAATAGCATATAACGACATAATGCTTACAAAAATATATGATAAAATTAAAGTGATCGGAATATCCATGGTCTCCTGATCTGCAACGTTGACGTCCAAATCTTTGATTAAATAATGGATCTTTCAATATGAATCAAATGAACACCGCACGAAGACGGAAAATCAAACAACGCTGCACAAGACGACGAATAACAAACCACCACACTTAGATGATGAAATCACAAAGAAAAAACAAAAAAATTAGACCTATGTGAAAATCACTTATTTAGATTGAAACAGAGAGAAAAGATGAAGAGGAGTGATTTCATGTCAAGAATTGACCTAAAATCACCCTCAATGAAGAAACTATAAGAAAAAATTTAGAGAGAGAAAATTAGGGCCGACGATCTAGTATGAAAGATAATTTGATTTGGTCAAAGAGAAAATATTAACGTATGAGGGCCAACTGACATGAATAGTTCATTACTATCATTTATGGTATCCTATTCAATTTGTAATGGTATTGAAATCCAATCTGGAGCTCTGTGAATGATCAATATATACTCTTCCATCACATAGAGACAATTGTTTAAGACATTGAATTTAAGCAGATGTTCTAACATTTGGACAAACGGTGAATACATGGAACAAATGTTAAAAACAAACACAAAACGCTATGCTGAGCTGTGAGACAAAGAATCTAATATGATGGAGGACCACAGAATGTGCTATCTCCAAAACAATATTGCAAGGTGAATTACATATCTTGTACTATATGGAAGATGTTATTCCTACTCCATACATTTTCAACTCATGGAGAAGTAATGTTTCTTTCTTTGTAAAAAAAAAAAAAACCATTAATCAAGTGATTTTGTTCAAATGGTTAATGAGCTCTCTAGAATTAATCGTTCAGGAAAAACTAAGTTCGATTCCTAGTAGAAATAATTATTGGTCAGACTTTATTTACCTTCTAACCGAACCGGATTGCTAGGGCCTCTTCCCCTAAAAACCGGAGGGTTAACACAATTTTTTTTTTTTTTTTGACAAACAGTGTGGTTTCATGTTTTTTACATCATATAACAGCAATTTCACAAGCAATGTGGTTAGATAGATTGTTCAAAAGAAACCATTTTCTTTGAAGGGAGTTTTACATTCTGTTTTAAGCATGATGAAAAGTGAAAACCATAAGCTTTTATTCTTTATATGTTGCTATTTTATTAAATGTGGGCAGCTATTCATGGCTAGGATGGGGTGACTCATTTTTCGCAACATGAGACAATCATAAAGGTAAAATGGAAGAAACAAATTATTTTAGACTCATATATACATGGTTCTGATCCTCCACGCAATCACCGTTGAAATGAAAATTTAATTCATATAAAAGTCAGTGATATGGAAGGACCAAAAAAGAAGAGTGTCATTGTAGACAACAAAAGGAAGAAGAAAAATTTGTTGTGTAATCTTGTTCAGTAACCCTTTCCACACCTCTTATGTTACTCAAGTAGTAAGATCTCATCCAATTTTGCAGTATGCATCAATCAATATACTATGAGCCATACTGATTATATCAATGACTGCAGTTCTTCCTCTTGTCGCAACTCGTTGAGCCGCCTCTTAGCATAGATTGTGAAAAATATTGTTGTAGCTACAGCTATGCAGAAGCCAACAACATTGAAGGCAATTTGTGGAGCAGATAATCCATGTGTTTTGTGTGAGACATTAGCCAATGCCCGTATCAGAATTCCGCTGTAGAGTTAGACAGTTATAGCTAGTAATGTATTTATAAAAACTATTGAAACAAACCAACATTGAAAATGGCTTACAACATAAGCATATGAGTTTAAAAACATTGTAAAACAAGATAGGGAAAGAGAGATCCTACGTGTAAATCGAAGCAATTACTTCTGGTAACATTCCTGCCAAAGATCCACACAAGTAAGGACCATATTGAACATTTGTTGCAGTAGCACAATAGTTATAGATCATGTAAGGGAATGGAGAAACCCTGATTAAAGCAACTGCTCTAAACTGGTGAAACCAATTTCCTCCACCAGCTGATCTTAAAACAGAAGCTTCTTTTGGATATTGGTCTAACCATTCCTATAAACAATCACAATTTATTTTTCCTGATTAGAACAAATTATATATATAAACATGTAAAAAAAAAAAAAATACCAACTTAGATTAAAGATAAGACATATACTTCAATTTTATGATGGAACATTTTGCTAGTGAAAAAAGGAAGTGATACTCCCACAGATGCTGCAGACATTACTAGGAAGAAACCAAAAAAATAACCAAATGTCATTCCAGCAACCCACATTGATGGTGAGGATGGTAAAAATATGGTAGGAAATAGTGCTATAGAAGCAAACACATAAATAGCTAACTCCGATGTGGTGAATGTGTCTCTCTGCCAAATTATTACTGGAATAAACACCTGAAAAATAAAAGCTATGTTAATTATCATTGAGATAGGTAATTATGCATTGTATTTTATGAAAATTGAAAGAAAAAAATTGTTACAATGAAATAGTAAATATTGACATTGCATTGATGATTATGATCATGAACATCAGCACAGCACAGCACAGCAAATTTTTCAAAGGGATGGTAAGGGAATACAATAGATAAACCTACATTATTATATATTGGTTTGGATTTTTTAGAAAATGCATAGAAAGAGATAATGAAGAAGAAATTTGGAGAATTCAAAACATTACATGCAGATGCAAATGTGTAGATGGTATTTTTTATACGCAAGCAAAATCATGGCATTTCAATATTCTATATACAAGAGGAAAAATATACCTTTTGAATGAAAAATGGTCCAACCCAATTGATAACAACAAAACCCAAAATGCTAAGGCATATGATAGACACCCCCAATTTAACCCAATACAGCAAAGGTGACGGCGGTGAAGGTGAAGGAGAAGGGAGGGTGGCCTCCGGTTCAGAATCATGGAGGGGCATCCTCAAATTTATGTCGTCGTCGTCGTCGTCGCCACTGTCGTCGTTGACGTTGTAATTATTATGGGTTATTGGGTGTATTTCTCTTATGTGACCGTGGTCGATGACATTGTTATCTTCCTCCACAGACGTCATAAAAAGTCTCCAAAAAGATTGCATGGTATGGTACATTGAAGGTTAAATAGAAATTGTTGATGACAGTTGGTGAGACCAAAAAAATAACAACCGCTAAGACCCGCCAAAGGAAAAAATGATTTTAATTCATAGAGATAGAGATGGAGATGCCAATAATACTAAAAACTACGAATAGTATCAAATTTGTTGACTAATATTTTAATAATTAATTTAAAAGTTATCTCATTTTTTAGATTAGATCAAAATATTTGTTACACTAGTACAAAAATCACTTTTTAACTCAGGGATATTAAATAGGATGCTATCAACATGATTTAAAAGCTCAAACCGGTGATAAGGCTTTAACAAATAAATTTTTTAAATTGGTCCACCTGACTTAAAAAAGGTTTTTAATAAATTAAAAGCTGTTACTAAACTCTACGGTATCTTCCATCTCATAACGCGAAGATCCCTTCTCTTCATTGTTGGTAAACCTTCACTGTCGTCGCAGCTACGCTGAGCCTTGCCGCGACCACCACCTACAACCTCCTTGCTTCAACCTTCTCTGGTTTTTCTATTCTCATCTCCACGCAATTTGTAGATGTCAGATCTAGGGTTTGCGATTCGAACGTAGAAGAATCGTTATCTCGCAGATCTACACAAAGTTTTCAACATTAGTGAGTAAATTTTCTCTTCCTCTTCTTATTTGATTTCATGAATTTGATTAGGATTTCCTTCTAGTGATTCTAGCGTTCTGTAACCTCTGTTGTGGATTTTGAGATTTGGCAACATGCAATTCATGGCTTCAGAAAGAGAATATCAATAAGTTCATATTATAGACTCTGGTTTACATTCATTTATTTGGTTTGTTGCTGGTTGAACACAAATTGTTTGATAAATTTTGATTTATTGCTCGTTGAACACAAACTGTTTGATAAATGTTCTTGTAAGTGATTATTTGTTGATAAATCTATTTAGTGTTATTTTATATGAATTGGGTAAGGGTATGACTTCAAGATGGCATTTACCTCATGAGTTTGTCGCAAAGTTACAATGTGTTTGTCATGTTTGGTAAATTTGAGAAACTTTTCATTCATGTTGATTTTCTTGATTTTTCCTCACGGAAGTTGCTGGTATAATGCTCAATCTATGAATTATCCTTTCTTATATGCACTAGAGATTTTTAGTAATGGTTCTGTTTTTATCTATGATTGTTTCATTTCATATCTTGTAGGCATTTCTTGTTATGTTTTTATGGAATAGTTGGCAAAAGTCATTTATAGAAAGAAACAAAAGTCACGAGTCCATGACTCATAGTATAAGTGAATCCACTTACAGGCACATTGTTCATTCTTTAAAGTCATTATACTTTTTTGTCTTCATCGCCATGATACTGAATTAGCTTATACCTTAATGTAAGAACCGCTGAAAACCCTTGTATGCTAAATGAGTGTTTTGGGAGTTGATAGATTGCTTTCATATGTAAATTTGGTTGACAGTATTGTGAGGTAAGAACTAGTTTTCTGCTGTTAGGCTGAGTCTGTTTATGTTCTGTGGTTTTGCGGTGGCTGTCCTGTTTCAGCCCTGGTACTTTTCACATGCTTTTATGCTGCTGCTATGGGGATTCGTATCACTGATTTTTTACTTCAGCTGCAGTTTTCTTTGGAGCTTGGTGTGAGCTTCCAGTGACTGCGATTCATTTGTTTTGTTTCAAGCTGGGTATGGAGTTTTTGATTGTGTCCTTTCTCTTGTTTCGTTGCTCCCTGTTGTTGTTTTGCTAATTAGTTTTGGCATGGATTATAAATGGCATATGGCATATTACTTCAAAAAGGTAAGATATTCTAACTCAATTCTTTTATCTGCATATTTTATCACTCTTGGTTACAAATTAACTTGTTTTCTCTCTTCCACTTTCCTTGAAACATCCATCTTTAATGCCACAATCTAGCACCGTCTATGACTGGCCAAACTCATTTAAATTACCTTCAGGGTGAGTTTCCTCTCAATTTCATTGCATTTTATTGCTTCCAAATTTTTATTCCCAAACCATAACTCCTTTTGAACACAAATTTTGATGTTTCAGATACTCTACTTTTCTGGTTCTTACATGAACAAGTTTCAACCTTTGAATGATCCATAAGTAAACAAAACGCTGCAATTCCTTGGAGGGGCAGACCTTAGTCTCTCTTATGATAGGAAAAGTTGTGTACTGCCAATACTTTACGGGCATTTTTAATCTCATACCAGAATGAGGCTATGGTTCATTTTGACCCGAAAATTGTACATGCACCTCCAACAACCTGTTAAAGGTATTTTGTTTATCTTCTGTTTCAATGAGTTACTCAATTAGCATTACTTATTGCATGTATTTAATAATTATTGTTACTGCATTGCTAATAATGGAGACTATAATGAAAATTTAAGTATTTGCTAGGTGTTAATTTTACTTCAATGTGATATGACTTTTTTTAGCAGTAGTGGCTGACTAGTGTGTGAGAATGGCGACAAATGATTTGAATTTATAAATTAGAAGCATCAATTGTTCTACTTATGCTTATACCATGTTTCTTAAATGTGTGCAGGGCATCGATACATATACTCCTCTCCTAGTCTCAATAAACATGAAAGGTATTCAAATTTATGTATTTTTTATATTGTAAAAGCATATCATTGTTGATCTTGTCCCTATCATTGGATTTCATTTGAAGTTTGAGCCTAATATGCAGTATCATCTATATCTTAAAATATGTTTTGTTGATTACTTATGTTCATGTTAGATTGCTTTCTCTTCATAACAATTAACATGCTCATTTTTTTTGGTAGATTACGTGCTCATTTATTTAATCTAGATCATATGAAAGGGGTGATGTTAAATGCCAACATGTTTAGTAGTCATGCCCCATTCTTTCATATACCGCTGAATTTATAAAATGAAAATATAAGTAGAGTCTAAAACATATTTTCTTAACTGTACAGGTTCAAGTAATGTTTACTGCAGTTGATTCAGTTCATGCTTTGGGCCATAGTGAGGTTATTGGCAAGGAGGAAAAATAGAAAGCCGTTGATAAGACTTTGCAAATTCTAGGTTCTAAAGCTAGTGAATTGCTTTCTTCTAGTAAGCTTGTCCATGTCATGTTAATAGCTTACATGACGAGACATTGCGGTCCAGAATTATTTTGTAATTTGACATGTACTAGTAAGCACACATTAAGTTTTAGTTAATTAATATTGTTGTTTTTTACCTTCATTGATCATATAATATTTCATATTAGTGGTTATGTTCATGAATTTTTTTATTATTATATTATATTCAGTACCATAGTGTATAAAAAAAATTGAAATATAGAGATTTTAAATGGGGTGAACCGATTTAAATTCAAAGATTTTTTACCCTTGTTAACCTTTTTTAAATGGTATCAACCGATTTAAATTAAAGGATTTTAAATGGGGTGAACCGATTTAAATGAAACGATTTTAAATCGGGTAAAGGGTGGAGACTTAAAATCATAGACAGTTTTTTAAATCGGCCACCTATAAGTCGGATCATGAACGATTTAAAAAGTCATTTTCACCTGATTTAAAAAGTGTTTTCTGCACTAGTGTTATTTGAGTGTGACATTTAGAATTCAATCCAAAAGATCTTTTTTTTTTTTTTAACAAACAAAAATGGTGTATATATAAACAACTGCAATTATCCCCACACAAGGCGTGCTAAAAAGGTAACCACTCAAGATTATTTACAGGGACAAGGTGCTAGTCATAGCAAAGCACCACCGAAAAATACAAACAGACAAAAATTACAGGTGGACGCCCATTCAATAGAGTGGTTGCTTCCACCGGTCATGATAGCTATACATAAAAGTTGTATGTTTTAACTTTAACCATAAAAAAGATGTCAGTTTAACCTTTTCGATTAGGGTAGAATGTGTCGAAGCCATGTTATTGAACACACGGTCATTCATTTCCTTCCAAAGAACTCATACAGAGGTAAACCAAATAATCCTAAAAAACATATGTGTAGATCTATGCAAACCAGACATTTTAATAAATTGTGTGAAATGTTTAAAGATGCCGCCATGTGAAATTGAAGAAATACCCAACCAAAGCCAAACCTGAGATCAAAGTGATCCGAAGACGTCCCATCCAAAAATAAATGATTTGTCGTCTCTTGACTCCCACATCCAGACACACAAGCCGCGTCTTCATCAGAAAGGATCCTCCGTCGAACCCAAAAGATCTCATATTTAAACTAAAACAACAAAGGGTCCCAAACTTAATCAATGTCCAAAATATATTTGTAATACTAATGTAGACAACATAGGTTTTTCAAAGGATAAAAATAATTGATAGGTTAATTAAATGTACTAAACAAAAAACTTAAAATAAAATAAATGTATTATATATATTGTAAAATAATATATATTTTTAAATTAATTAATAAATAAATTTTTTTTTTAAATATTTTTTTTATCATTTACAATTATAATAACTAAATCTTATTCATCAAAAGTGTAGGCAAATCAAATTTTAGTTTTTGTATTACTCATAATAGTGTCCTTCGAAAAAATTTACTCATTGAATATTAATTATTTTTTACGATAAAATATAAAAAAAATTATTATGATCCTTATAAACAACGAAATGATATTTTTTTATGAATTGATAATATATATTTTCTAAAATAGTAAAGTAGATAAATAGCTATTTATTTCATAAAATTGATAGTTATTTTATTGATTTAAGAAGCAAGTGTATTGACATACCTTAATTTATAGTGTAATATAGAAGCTCTCACAAAATAAACATATTAAATTCACTAGAAAATGTGTAAATATTATAATTAGGAAAAATTACACTTTTA
The DNA here is from genome assembly GCF_003473485.1 of Medicago truncatula. Taxonomy (NCBI): domain Eukaryota; kingdom Viridiplantae; phylum Streptophyta; class Magnoliopsida; order Fabales; family Fabaceae; genus Medicago; species Medicago truncatula. The sequence continues at coordinate 3,296,460 of NC_053046.1, forward strand.
GTCCCTCAACTTAATTTCAGGTAACAGTTTGGTCCTTTATCTTTTTTATTCATTTCAATTTGATCCTTTTTGTCCATTTTCATATGAATTTTTAAGTTTAAAATTCATGATTTTATTTTCTTATGGTCTTTCAATCTTCAAATCTATGATCCTCGTCTATGTTTGCATAAGAATATTAGATTTGAAGCTTGAAAATGTATATAAAAATGGACAAAAAGGACCAAATTGAAATGAAAAAAAGATAAATGACCAAACTGTTACTTAAAATTAAGTTAAGGGACTAAAAGTGTAATTTTGCCTTATAATTATAATACAAGGAAATCCCCCATTAATTTATTTATTTTTAAATAAAAATACTAAAAACTAATAATAGTATAAAATTTATGAGTAATATTTTTATAATTAATTTTACTTTAAGTATCTCATTTTGTATATTAATTCAAGATATTTTTTATTTGTACTGGTTTCTTGTATTTTTGAGTACTTTGGAGTTATGGGAAAAGAATAAAAAATTGTAGAAGAACAAAAATAAAAGAAGTGTACGAAGTGTCAGTGGTACTACTACTGTACTAGGATAATAAAAAGGAGTTTTAAAAGGAAGTCCGGTGCCGTTTGGGTTTGATTTCTGGAGAGAAGAGAATGTTTGTTGAAATAAAAAACATGAACTCAATTTCTTCTTCTTCTTCTTCTTCTTATTCATCATCAACCAAAGTGATGAATAAGCCACTTTCCCAATCATCACTTTTCAGTCTCCGATACTACAACTGCAACTGCAACTGCAACAACATCTCTTCATCTTCAATTCCTTTTCATTCAAACTTCCCACCTAATAATAGTATGCACTTTCTTCTCTCATTGTTTTTTTTTTTTTTTTTACAAATAGTACATGATTGTTTGTTTGTTATTCTGTGCTTTTTTCAGTTCGGTTGGCGGTGGTTTCGAGCTCCAGACTTCCTCTGAAATGTGCTTCTTCATCCACTAACTTCTCCGATCCCACACCGAATCACTCTTCTCACCCCACCAAGGTACGACTACGTATCACTCAACTAACACCGACATGATTATTGATTGAATCAAGTTCAAAGTAATTCTTTTATTTCGTGGGAAAAAGCTAGAAAACTATTTATTAGTAATTTAGTACGGCATAACTTCCTAATCCCTCTTGTCCCATATATAAGTTAAATTTGGATCAATAAAATTCTCATGTACTTGGTCTAAATTTTTAACTAGATACATCAATTTTGTTTGATCCAACTTTCTCTTATATATCTAAGGGGGAGAAACTATCTTGAATGTATGCAATAAAATTCACAATTGTGTGTCAGTGTAAATTACTAGTATAAGTAAAGGGGCAGCACTTACTAATTTTAATGATATTATTCGTAAAATACTTTTAAATTAATTTAGATTTTACTTTTTAATTACTTCTTTTATTAGTATGAATTATTGCCTGTTTGGATTGACTTATTTAAACTTATCTACTGATTTAAGCACTTATGAAAACAGCTTATGACATCTTCATAAGCTCTTTTTAGTTTATTTTCATAAAGTTCTCAAAGATAGCTTATGAAAACTGCTTATACAAAATAATTTAACTTCAAATTATTTTGTTGTAAAAATAGCTTATACATAAGCTGCAAATTACACTGTTTATCCAAGAAGAGCCTTAACAAGATTTATTTTTTATTGCCTATATTTGAAATTAGAGAGAGTAAATACTTATGTCTTCAGGTAAGGTCAAACAAACTCTTTAAAATGGTCATGCAGACTTCTTTTCTATGGTCAAGTTTGTTTGTTTTTGAAAATTATGCTATGTACAAAATCTACAACCAAGTAACGCAGGACATGATCGTTTTTGGTTGTTTCATTTCTTTCCTCAGCCGGTGAAGCAAAGTTTTCTATCTATATTAGACATCCTGAAGAACTCAAATTCACTTTTGCCTCCTGCTATCGTTTCCAGTACACTGCTAGCTCTAATCTTCCCACCTTCTTTAACGTGGTTTACTACAAGGTCTGTGTATTTTCTAGATGAATTGGTTGATGAAAATATATATATATATATATATTTCTTTTTTTACAATTCTTTGCATTTTAGAGAAATTGATCTGGTCAAGTGATTTTCAGCAATGAGGAATAATCACTGGCTCTTATCTAGTCATCTAGAATGTTTTGTTCTATCTCCTTAAAATGCAAATGCAAAATGAAATGTAATTGTGCAAACTACTGATATTTGAAACACAAAGTGCAATCAAAACTATAACTTATTATTTTTAAATGATCTCAGCCATGAATTTATAATTACTATGTGATATACTGGCAGATACTTTGCACCTGCATTAGGGTTTTTGATGTTCGCAGTTGGGGTCAATTCAAGTGAAAAGGACTTCATTGAGGCATTTAATAGGCCGGCAGAAATTGCCACCGGTTATTTTGGCCAGTTTGTTGTGAAGCCTCTTCTTGGATATCTGTTTTATATTATTGCAGTAACTGTTTTTGGTCTACCAACAGGAATAGGTGAGAAATGAGAATGGTCTATCTCATATAATAGACAAAATTATGTCTGCGGCCCTTTAAGTTTGACCATTTTTCTGGATTAGTTCTTTAAGTTTCTAACCGACTGAAGGCATAAATTTGACTAAATAATATTATAAAGAGAGCTAGTTGGATATACTTTCTAATTTTTTTTGAGGTGAAATGAATCAGGTGCAGGGATGGTATTGGTGGCTTGTGTTAGTGGAGCTCAGCTCTCAAATTATGCTACTTTTCTAACTGACCCAGAAATGGCACCGTTAAGCATAGTAATGACATCACTGTCAACTGCTTCTGCTGTTTTTGTCACACCACTCTTATTACTGTTGCTCATTGGGAAGAGACTGCCTATAGATGTAAAAGGAATGGTGTTTAGCATCACACAGATTGTGGTGGTACCTATCGCTGTTGGCCTGCTTCTAAATCGGTAGAACTATTGTTTCAAATTTCAATATATTTTTTCATTATTATTGTTTCCTTTAAGGGTGTTGTCTTCTTACATGATCTATTTTTTTTTTTTACAGCTTCTTTCCTCCTATTTGCAATGCTATTCGACCATTTTTGCCTCCACTCTCTGTGTTGACGGCAGCTATCTGTGCTGGAGCACCACTTGCTCTTAATGTTGAGTGTATTAAATCTCCCCTTGGAATTTCTATTTTGTTGCTTGTTGTTGCCTTTCATTTGTCAGCTTTTATAGCTGGCTATATGCTAAGTGGATCTGTCTTCCGCGATTCTCCTGATGTAAAGCCACTACAACGAACAATTTCCTTTGAGACAGGTACAAGTTTTCTCCATTTTCATCCATCAAACAAATGCCTGCCATATGTTATTTAAGTAACTTTTCTCCAACTACAGGAATGCAAAGTAGCCTCCTTGCCCTGGCTCTTGCTAATAAGTTCTTTGAAGATCCAGTTGTGGGTATGCCTCCTGCAATTTCGGTAAATTCTCAATTCTGATTAGACTCCAATAACAATTATATACCCTGGGAGCATAAGCGTTCTTGATGCGTCTGCATCGTCTCTTTCACATGTACTTACAACTAAATGTATATGTGTCTGCATGAATAATATACAATTTTTCACTTGTTTTAAAGAGATGGTGAATGATATATATGATTTTAAACTCCTCATTGCAAACTCACGGCATTGGGTTTATTACCTCGTTGTGTAATAAAATGCGAAGTTATTTAAATAAAGCATCTATATACTGTTGTCTGTTGTGAACACAGTTTATTGTTGCATGACTAGTCTACATAGAGACGAAGTATAGCACTGAATCAAAATAATGATATATTGAAATATAAGTGGCTAATTTCTTTTGCAGACTGCAATTATGTCTTTGATGGGATTTGGTCTTGTTTTGATATGGAACAAAAGTGGAAAGCATGAGACAAAACAGAGCACCTGAAAGGTATGGATTTAGATGTGTGTATTATTATGCACATTGGGTCCATCTTGTATCTTAGCACTGCTGAATCTATCCCAAGGAGGAACCAACTACAGGAAGAAGTTTGATATCATACTATTTAAAATTATTTGCATCACACCACTTCTTCTAACCCAGTTTTTGTAAGGGTCGTGTAGAACCAGTGGTGTGAAATAATTGATACTTGTCTATTATTTATATTTAAGTGTCTTTCAAATTTTAGAAACTTCAAGCAAGTTGGTGATTAACAAAATCCCACTTCACCAATAGGATATAGCCCATACAAGACACGGGCTGCTTAAAGAAACAATGTATTCCTTAAATTATTATGGATAGAAATTCAATTACTTTTCGAATAACTGTTGTCATTGGTAAATGTTACATACTTTTTGTTATTTAAACTTTTTGTCAATATTTTAGCTATTTGTCTAAGACTCGGTTACTATTTTAAGAGTTGTGTTATTTGTACAATTAAAATTGGATAATTAATGCAACACCTTATAATATTGTGATGAACATGCAAATCGAAAATAGTAAAAAATAGCAAATAAGTTGTTGGTGGTACAAAATACATTCTAATAATAAGAATTACCTCATATATATACACGAGATAAATAAAGCATTATTTAGTATTTTAATCTCAAGCAATATTTTTATTTTATTTTTTATCTCTGCAGAATATAAATATTCATTACAGTTTTTATATTTTATTCAGATATGGATTGAAGAGCACTGCTTGATGGTATATCCTACACAATAATGAGAAGATTGCAATGATTTAAATTAAGTTTGTTGCCATGTAGCAGTACTCACTAGCTAGTTTATCACAAACAATAAATTATTCAATACCAGTGTAGACCATATCTGACAAATCATTAAAAAAAGACGACATTATATATATATATATCATGCAACAACAAGAAACAATATATCCTTCAAACATGAAATTCAGAATCTGAGTCCTTATTTTTTTTTTTTTATGAACGTGAAAACAATTTTATTCTTAGAACTTGTCTTTCATTGAAAAGGATCCATCGAAATCAATTAACATAATAACCTATGTTGATCAAGGGACCCAATAAATAATCCATATCCACCAACTCTGTCGTGTCTCTTTTTTACTATTGCATAATGTCGTCGATTTCATATCATTGTCGTTATTTACTCTAATTGAATAAGTGTCCATTAACATTATTAATCATGTTTTATTCTTTGAAACTAACAAACAAAAGAACAATAATTGGTAAACAGTGTTTTCAGTGGAATTTATAATCCCAGTTAATGCAATGCAGTTCCTCACTCTGGTCAGGTGGAATATAAACTCTGCTACAAAACAAAACATGTATTCAATTTCATGCAGAGTGAATCAGTTGCATAACGTTAGTTGCTCGCATCTTTCACTCTTTCATGTTCGAAGACCTCCAATCTATGTACCATGCTCGACCAACCTTTCTTCTATATTCTCAATTCCTTCGGGTTCACACTTCCTAAGAAGTAACTCAATCTCTCATTGTGTATACACCCATTTCTTTTCTTCCACGTTTTCTATATACAAAGAATAATCAATTATTTTAGCCTCGTTGTTTTTGTTGTTGGCTTCACAGAGTACAGGAGCTCCAAGTTTCTTCTCAAATGCGCGTCGCTAAACTCTTCAGGTTCCCTGACACCTGATCCAATCCCACAGGTACTTTCCTATCATTTCTTGCTCCACAGCCATGGACAAATATGTGAACTATGAAGCATGGGACATGTCTCTAGCTGGTGTTTTTTTTCTTTCTGGATGATGACAACACGCTTTGGTCCTTTGGATGCTAACTCATTCAACACACGGGTCAGAGATGATCAACCGGGTGGCAGTGTCTTCAGGAAATATTTAGACTTGTTGCTTGGTTCGCCTTAAACAAGATTAACTCCAGCTTGTCAGAGAGCATGAATGTCAAATTCATAAGAAAAAAGTATTAGTTAAGAAATTAAAAGTGAATTGTTATATTTAGAAATAAAAAATTTAAGCTATCAATATTTTAAATTTTAGTTCTATTTGATTTCTTTAAGACACTTATAAAAGCTTAACTAGTGTGATAGACTATCCTGTCTGCTGCAGTACTTGCTACATGTAGTCCTTGGCACATAGAGTGATTAGTGTGCATGTGATTTCTAAAATGTAAAATGATGGATTATCTTAGCAAAAATATGTTGTATATATTAATATTAGAATTTAGAAGATTTTAATGTTTAATTTTTTTTTCTTTCACTTTTTCATTTAAGACTTAAAGCATGAAGGAGGTTTTTTTTCTTCCTAATATAATCTAGTTTTAGTTTTTGAAAATTTTGCACTCAACGGAAAACAAAGTTAACGCAGGGCATCTTTCATTTTTGGTTATTTTGTTTCTATCATCAGATAATGAATCAAAAACCAATGTCTATTTTGGAGATTCTAAAGCAAGCAAATTCAATTCTACCTTATGTAGTCCTTGCTAGCACACTGGTAGCACTAGTCTTCCCACCTTCTTTTACGTGGTTTACCAGCAGGTCTGTCGATTTTTTTGACGAATTTGTTGATAAAAAAGTTGTTAATATTAACATTAATTCCATTTTTTAGCACTTGAATAGGATATGTATATGATTTACTTGCAGATACTATGCTCCTGCACTAGGATATTTGATGTTTGCAGTTGGAGTTAATTCAAGTGAAAAGGACTTCCTTGAGGCATTTAACAGGCCAGCAGAACTTGTCACTGCTTATGTTGGTCAGTTTGTGGTGAAGCCTCTTCTTGGATATCTTCTTTGCATAATATCAGTAAATTTATTTGGTCTACCATCAGCGATAGGTGAGGATGGTCCCTTTTTTCTTTGGATAGTAACATGTTAGTAAGGCAGCTATTATGTTAGTTTTCAGGATTTGAACCCTGAACTTCTTTCTTAAAACTCCTTTGGCATCCCTCAGGCGCAGGAATTGTATTGCTGGCTTGTGTTAGTGGAGCACAACTCTCAAGTTACGCTACTTTTCTATCAGATCCACAAATGGCACCATTAAGCATAGTTATGACATCGTTATCCACTATTTCTGCGGTTTTTGTCACGCCACTCTTATTATTGTTTTTTATCGGGAAGAGACTTCCTATTGATGTAAAAGGAATGGTGTTTAGTATTACTCAAATTGTGCTTGTTCCTATTACATTTGGTCTACTTTTAAATCGGTAAAACTACATTTCTCAAATAAATTTGTTAACATAAGTGTTCTCTTAAAAGATGGTATCTCATAGAAGAATTAATTTGTTTTTTTTGCAGATTCTACCCTAATATTTGTAATGCTATTCGGCCGTTTTTGCCTCCACTATCAGTATTGGTTGCAGCTCTCTCTGCAGGAGCACCACTCGCTCTTAACATCAAATCCGTTAAATCCCCCTTTGGGTTTTCTATCCTTTTGCTTGCTGTTGCTTTTCATTTGTCATCTTTCGTTTCTGGTTATATTCTTAGTGGATTCATCTTCCGTGACTCACCTGATGTGAAGCCACTGCAGAGAACAATTTCCTTTGAGACAGGTACAACTTTAATTTCTCCATTGTTCATCCATCAGATGTTTGTAGTAGCATATGTAACTTTGTTAAATAAATTCATTTGTCCAACTGCAGGAATGCAAAGTAGTCTCCTTGCCTTGGCTCTAGCAAATAAATTCTTTGAAGATCCCGTTGTCGGTATGCCTTCTGCAATTTCTGTAAGTTTCAATCTCTATGTAGACTCCTATTATGGCCATGTTTGTTTCTGTTACTGTGTACATTAGTGTCTGTGATTTTTGTTTTGTTACAAGTGTCTGCATGAATGGTATAGGTTTTTATCAATCAATCAGAAAATAGAAAAATGATTTATAACCAACGGAGAATGGTCTAGTTGGTAAGGATTTGACTCTTATCCATGTTTACAAGGAAGTGGGATCGAGATCTTGCTGTAGCCTTCCGATATGAGGATTACATTAAAGGGTAATATGCAATTACCACTTTAAGCGTTTTTTGAGCCTAGGGATTCTCCCTGATCCTGAAAGTGAGCCTCCGCCTCTGGCCTCCGGGATCAACTCAGCTCAATTTTCTTCATATAAAAATGAATAAGAAGAATGATTTAAACATGATCACTAATCACAGAATAGCCGTAGCAATATAGTCATAGATGATTGCTTCGTTATGTTAGAAATCTTTTGAGCATCTTGCATGACTAGTTAGTCTAAGTAGACCTGTTTAACAGATTTATTTATTTTTTGTAACATAATTTGCTTGCAGTCTCCGCTTATGTCTTTGATGGGATTTTCTCTTGTTCTGATTTGGTCGAAAATAAAGAGCAAGAAAAAACATGGCAGCTGAAGAAACTGGTTCATCTTATGTAGTATCACATTGTACTTGGAGAACTCATAGTTAGACCAAAGGAGTTAGTGTACTAACTGATGAGTGGAATAAATTTAGCTAAAAATTCCAATCCAACCACTTAGCATAATTAAAAATATCATTATTCTGAGCTTTCTAAAGGACCAAAAATATATTATAGTGAATTTCTTTTCTCAGCTCAGCACTTCTCAGATGTCCCTCTGGTTTAACAGGATTTTAGAATCCATCTGGACGTGTAAAAATGTTGCAAAACCCTCCCTATTTTACACGCGGAATTTTAAAATCCCGACAAATCATGAGTCAATGAGATGTGTATAGGATAGAAAAAGAAACCGTCTAAATTGTAAGCAGAAAACCATGAGACCCAACCCAATGGAATGAAGCTGTAACCAATCCCTGTCATTCATGTTAGCCTGCTGATTGAAATGAAAATTGAGCTTGTTCCAAATGCTAGATGCCTTCTTCGATTATTTATTCCTTCAAAGTAAATTTTATGTAGCTTTTTATTTTTATATAAATCATACGCATGTGATTTTTTAAAGTGTAAATAATACGCATGTTAAAATGTATGTTCTCCCTTCAAAAAAAAAAAAAATATGTTCTCCCTCTCTTTCCGTAATTTGGACCAAATTACTTCTATTTTAACAATTAACAATTAAATGTATTTTTAAGGTTTTAGATTTGATTCCCTTTTGTGTTAATTTCGATAGACAAATTTAAATGGAGTCTTGCAAGTGGGCGTTGATATTAGTCTCATTAGATTAGTCGGAAAACAATTACAAATATTTTACCTTCTTTTTTTACTTAAATGAAATTATACTCATTAAGCATTTATTTAATAAATTCTTTTAAGAAATTAATCAAATATTTATTCGTAAATTCTTTTAAATTAATTATTTTAGAAATATACTTGAATTTTAATATAAGGATTAAATATAAATCAATTAAAAACGACCACTTTAAAATGAGTAGAAATCAACTTTTTACCATGTTATGGATGTTAAGTTTCTATCATTATTTAACTGTAATTAATATTCAAAATAGCTTAAGTTCAAACCATAACTATTTGTTTAAAGGGTGTATATCTCTTACTATTTAAATTATTTTATTGTTGGTAGAGATCATATTAATTTTTCAAAATAAAATAAAGAGTTCCATTTACATATAAAAGTCTCACAAAAAGAAACTTGATAAATAAGTTAAGACACATTGAAGGAATTTTAAGCATGAGATTTTTTGGGTTAGAGTAACTAATGACCTATTAACATTTGTCTATAGAAGATATTTGCCTCAAGTTACAAACTCAGTAATTTATTTAATAATATAATTCACTTCAATCAATTTATAATTTTCATTTTTCAATCCTAAATAAATCTCAGGTAAATTAAGCCACAGTATTTTTAGAGGGGCATTTGCCCCCACAGTTGCAGCATTAGATTAAACAACATGTCGATGGAAGATTGATTGAGTTATCTGAAAAAAAGAAGAGGACAAGAAGGAAGTAGCAAAAACAGTACTTCAAACATGGCTGCTGCTGCTACGTTGTACTTGGCAAAACCATGTTGTTCTACTCCCAAAATCTCATTTCCTTCAAATTCAAGAGTTGTCAATAACAGTAGGTGTCGATTTGGAACATTAAAACCGAAAGCGGGTCTCTCCCATTTCCTCAACATTGTAGAAACCACTTCCTCGTATATCCAACTTCCACTTCAACTTGAACTTCAAGAACCATCCAATGCACTGTCTTTACCCACTTGGGCTGTTCATGTCTCCAGCGTCGTTGAATGGTATTAACTTCACTTTTATCTTATCCCTTCTATCTACTATTTTAATCTTCATTTTTGTGTTTTTTTATTGAAAAATAAAAAAGGATTATTGCTATGGCTTTGGTGTGGCAATATGGAGAGAAATCTGGGTATGAAGCTTGGAAGGGTCTTTCTTGGGGGATGGTAAGTCTTTTAATTTTAATTCTTTAAAAAAAAATTATTATTATTATTTTGACACAAAATAAGATAACAAATTGAGTGATTAACGTAGTTGAGGTAGTTCAAATTGTTTGTTGTTGCTTGAAAACATACATGTTGGAGAAGTCCCACATTTCTTATAATTTTTAAGGAAGAAGGAGACCAAGACTATTTATATAACACTTTAGACTAGTATCTGACTTTTTTCTTTTCTCTTGCGCTCTTTTCTTAGAGTGTTGTGAGATGTAGTTAGGTATTTTCTTTGGACGGTGTGGGTGTACTAGGGCCGATGGGTGTTTGAGAGGATGTGTTGTAAAAATTTGTGTGGTTGTCATTCGACAAGGGTCGTGTTTTTTTCTTCGGTTTTGGAATTTCCATATGTTTTTGTGTTGTGATTCTGTTCCTTTACATGTTTAATTGGATGGTTAATGAATATAACAAGTTGCTGCAACTCATTAATCATAAATCAAACACAATTTTGAATGTCATTAACTACAATTTTTTGGTGTATATTTGAACATAAAGCGTAGTTAACGAATATCATGTATATTTGAACACAATTTGAATGATTAATTGATATCATCTATATTTGAACACTTGAAAATCATGATTAATAACATTTAGGGACGATTAATGAGTTGTGATAGATTGTTATATTCATTTTCTTTTTTAAAAGATTGTTATATTCATTAATCACCACTGAATGTAACCACATATTTTGAATGTGTTAATCATCCATATTGTTGTCGAAATTTGCTTGAAAATGTGTACAAAAATGTCATTTTTGTATTATTATCATCTCTTTGTTCCATTGCTATGCTTCTCTATGCATGTCTTTTACTTCATATCTCATATTTCCATTTGTAATTGCAAATGTAGTTTGCATAACTCTTAACCCTATGTTATCTAATTGTTGTAGGTACCTCTACTTGGTGGAGCATTTTGTGCATGCACATGGCATTTCTTTTATAACTCTGACTCCCTTGAGGTAAGAAAGCCTTTTTTTCTCTATACAGAACATCTATTACTTTACTACTACTAGAATTGTTGATTGACGACACCATTCATATTTAAATCTGAAATGGATCTTATTGTATAATTTAATTTGTCACAAAACACCATGAATGGCTACAGAAGCTTTTGTGCCTGAATGATTTTCTCTCAACATTGTTGAATTTGGACAAAGTGAGGGCTTAGGTAGAGGTTGCATTTGGGGGACATTTAAATTGGTTTATTTGAGTTTACCTACTAGTATAAGCACTTGTGAATTGTGAAACTGTTTGATAGAACTTATGAAAATTGTTTATGACATGTTCAAAAACTGTTTTTTATTTACTTCCATAACTTAAGCTCTCCATGATAAACACTTATATGATGCTGCTCCAGTCCTTCATATACCGTCTAAACCGAATGCCAAATGGGGACCTTCCCCAAAAGAAACCAAAGCATATCAAGAAATCTGGTCTATTAGGAATAGGATTGGTGTAGCCTCTGATCAAAATCTCATTACACCAATTCCATTAAAAAGAGATTATTTATATACATTATCATGATAGGCAGCTTGGTGGATTTTGGTTGGTTGATTCCACATTATATTCAGAATTTTGCACAAAGCAAAGCCGAACGCTGGGCTTTGGTTACCATCTCATTTGCCTGAGTTGTGTGAGGCGGTTGGAGTTGAAATTATTGGTGACAAGCAAAATAATCAATCTCTTGCTGTCAACAATTGTCGCCATGGCCTTGGCCGGTCGGTTTCTCCTTTTTATTTTTTATGCTATCATTATTGCCAAAATCAATATTATACCTAAGGTCGGGAATGAGTAAATGAACGTAAAAGGCAGGATTGTAGGCTGTAGCACAGACCGTAAGATCCTTCATGAAATTAAAAATGTTACTTAAGCTCACAGTTCATACACATGCATAGAAAATAACATTGATTAGAAAATTAACCTCTAAATCACATTCACAGGGTCACATACAAGTCATGATACATCACATATCATAAGTTTTTGAGAACACCGCCTTTAAATCACAAAAATAAATAGTCCAGCATTTCAACTTTAGAGTTTAGATCTCTAGAATCTTGCCTAGGTAATCTTTCAAGTCATAATCCAATAGTCATCATCTTGCATATTATCTTCATCTTTTCATTATCCATGAAATTTCCACCTTGGTTTCACCTTACACGCATCATCACCGCAGTTAGAAACCTCCAAATCATCTGCAAGTACTTTTTCAACTTGAAAAGAGTTGTCTTCACTCAGAGAATCCAAATACAAATATATATTTCAATCTTTCTCAACTAAGTCACAGACTAATCATCACCTAACGAAATATCATTCACAATATACTAATTTGCTTTTGCAACTTGCTTCTTTTTGGCCAATTAGCCACCACAAATACAACATCATTCTTATTTTGTTTTAAACAGTTTCTTTTCTTGGTGTGACATAGAAAATTATACAACAATTCAGACATTGTAGGTACCAAGTAATTTGAGGAATTGAATACAATTTATTTTATTAATTTGGTTTCTTACCATCTCTAACCATTCTCAAAATCTAATGTAAAACATACTTCGGAAACAACAAACTTCTGCAGGTTTGGATGCAGGTCATTGCCATAAGATTCTGACAACTGTGCTAAAGTTTTGGTTTTTCTAGTGTAGAATTTTCACTTTGCAATATAAACTTTTTCTGATCTATTTTCAAAATCTACAATTTGATCATCAATCTTATTTATCTTTTCCACATCTCTCACCATCCTTTTTAGACAATCTAGTTCACATTTTATTCATAGTCAACTTTGAAATTATGACTATAACATAAAATATGGCTAAGTTGACAAGTTTGCGGTGTTTAAAGGCCTGTGTAGACGGTTATCCCTCCTTTCATCAACCATGTCCTATAGAGGTATGTAACTAGAGAATGGGACAAAAATCAGTTCTAAAACTAAGACTGTAAGTTATTAGAAATTGGAAAACAATAATTTACCTCTGTCTAAGACCATTGAAGGAAAAGTAATAATTAAAGACGAAGTGGCAGAATCCCCTTTCTATCTGAATGTAGACTTAAATTTTCTCATTTATTTAGAAACAAAATTGGCATTGGTATACCAATGTACTAGGCAGAGCCTTGCTATGCCTAACCAATCCCAAGCCCGGATGAAAGAGAGGGTTGTGTTAGGCCTCAACAGCCAACATAAAACTTTGTCGAATCACTATGACATGAACCAAATACGATTATGGCGCAATTTGATCCATGTATCCAACCCAACTTAGTGGGAAAAGGCCTGATTGTTGTTGTATACCAATGTCTGCTACTGTTATGTGTGTGTGTGAAAAAATCTGTTTTTTGGATTACTGAGTTTTTCTGCAAGATTCATTCTTATAAATTTCATAACGTCTTCTATGGCTCAACGCAGATATGTTGTTTTGCAATTTTTCTTGTTGCTTAAGAACAATGGATAATGATCTGTCCGTACATATTGTACTAAAAATCTGATTGAATGTGAAATAGGGGTTGTACATATGAAATTAATGGCTCATTGTAATGAGATGCAGGTATTGGTAGCTCTTCAAGCGGCACTAACTGTTATAGGTAATTTCACAATGTGTATAGCTGCATACCGGATATACAAATCATCCCGCGAAAGCTCTGAGAACATTTGAAGTGTTTGATTACAAGTATCTCGAAGTAGCATTTACGCTCGAATGGAAGTCCTAATCTTCTACTGATTTACCATATTATTCTAAGTGACAAAGATGGAATCTATAAGATACTGATACACTTTTGACTTTCCCTGTATTATTTTGTCGATGTCAATAGAATACTTTGATAAGAATGCTTAAACCTTTTTTTTTCCATTTATTTTACATTTCTAATAATGCTATTTCTATTCTTTTTTATTATTTTTATTCTTCTCTCTCTTAATCCAAAAATGGAAAGTGTAAGAGCAACATCACTGTTTAGTTAAAATGTCGTTGTATGATATTATGAGAAAATAACACTACATATCATATGTAAATCGTAAAGATCAATGCTATATTACATAAATATGTTGTGTGCTAGAATGTTCGGACTATCAGAATTTTAAATCATGAACCATTTAAATTGACATGATTTTTTTTTACAATCATTTAAATTGACATGATATTAATTGGTGAAGTGAATGTACACAAAATATATTGTAAAGTGGATGAATTACGCTTTCTCTGTTTATTAGCGTCCTTTGCACACCACCAGGGGCGGAGCCACACACAAGGTTGTGTGGGCTCCTGCCTGCACAAAATTTTCATATTTTTTTTACTACCATTGCTAGATTTTACCTAAGCAAAAACGATGGTAGATGTGAATGATTTTTTTTTGTTTGTTAAGGAAAATATATGTGAACGATGACTTTTCATTCATTTGAAATATGAGTACTGTTTCTCTGTATCTCTGTATGCGGTGATTTAATCTCCTATGAAGATGCATGGCTAAAATTGTTCAAAAAAAGTTTGGTGGGTTAAAGTTACACAATTGTGGGATAAATAATGCAATAAATTCTAGTTATTTATGTACACAGAGATCTTTTTATTGTCCCCGTGAGCTTAACTTACTTGTTAAGGGATAATGCATAATTTATGCAGGGGCCGGGGTTCGAATTCCGGACAACCCATTTATTCATCTTTAAGGTGAATTTCTATAGTCGCTAGACTACTTGACAAAAAAAATGTTTTTATTGAGATTGAAAATGAAATATCATTCATTATTTTTAAAATATGATAAATCGTAGAGAACAATTATATTGTATATTAATGCTTTCAAAAATGAAATGTAATATATAGGTAAAATTACACAATTTGTCTCATAATTTAATTTCAGGCAACACTTTCATCTTTTATCTTTTTTTGTTCCAATTTAGTCCTTTATGTTATAAAATGATAATATCTTATTATTTTTTATGTGATTTTTTCAATGGAATTTGATTTTTTAAGTTTGTATGATGAAGAGTTGAGTTCGATGATTTTTTTTGAAGTTTTTGATAAAAAATGATTAACTATCTTGACATTTTATAACATATAAGACTAAGTCGAGACAAAAAAAATAAAGGACAAAAGTGTTACTTAAAATTAAGTTAAGGGATAAATTTTGTAATTTTGCTTAATATTTATTTAATACTACGAATTATATCATATGTTGTGTCCCCACTTTTCAACATTTTTGGCTCCGCTACTGCACACCACATTGTCGTATGTAGTTCAGAAGACACGACTCAGTGAATCTGAAGTTGCTACATGACATAGATTGTGGAATCGTAACCTGCCCTTGTTGATTTCCATGCATCACCAATATACATTAAAAGGCACACTGAGTGAAAATCCAATGGATCAAACCATATCTAACTCTCGTCCAGGATCATAAGAGACTTAAACATCACACTTTTACCCGTTTCCTCCATTCCTAGTCGATATGGGACATAATCACTCACACTTGATTACCCAACATTTTTTGAGTTGGATCATGAGGGGAGCGAGGGGGACTGTCCACATCGAGGCTACAACAACCACACAACCAAGAGAGACACCACACTCATACCCAAAACCTCAAGGCAATGGGTTTATGGGTCTTCTTACTTATAAGGTGTTCAACCTTTACTATTTTATCCGATGTGGGACATATACTCACACTTGCACACACAACAACACTCCCCCTCAAGTGTGAGTCCATCACTTTTTCGTGCTCCCCCTTAAGCGGAAGCTCTTACTTGCTTGTATCGCCGTTGCTGCTTTCTGCGCAAACGGACCGACTGCCTCGGTCGTACCCTTCATCGAAGGGGACCAGAGTTGGATCATGAGGGGAGTGAGGGGGACCGTCCACATCGAGGCTAGAACAACCACACAAGCAAGAGAGACAACACACTCTTACCAAAACCTTAAGGCAATTGGTTTATGGGTCCTCTTACTTATAAGGTGTTCAACCTTTACTATTTTATCCGATGTGGAACATATACTCACACTTCCACACAACAAGATAATTGGTACCAGTGATTGTGATGCTCTTGTAAACCAGTGAGTGTAGTTTGAGGTTGTTCCTTCATGTGACATACCCAATAGCAAGGATGAAACATCTGTTGAAGTTGTGTGCAATGGATGAACAAAAAGAAAGGTTTGTTTGCAGCACCCACATATTGCACAAGGTTTTTTTTGTTATATTGGTGTCATTGAAATATATAATCATGGTTAGTTTGATTTATTATAACTTGAAAGCAACAAACATTTATATTTTTTGTTTTAATCAAAATCAAAATTTCATAGAAAAAAAACCGTTATTAATTTTCAAACGTTAGCACAATAAAAAGAGCGGAAAGACGACACGTGAGTACCCGTCTTTTCGCTAGTATATAAAAAGATAAGACGCACGATCATTTTCTAAAAAAAAAAAAAAAACAAAAAATTAGGAAGGAAATTTGCAAAAACTTTTTTGACTTCAAAAAGTTGCCTAAAAGACTTGGGAACTTTTATAAATAAGATATAATGCTCTTTAAGTGATTATTTTTTAAAAGTTATAACAATCGGCCCCATATAGCCTTTTAGTTAATGATTAGAATGTTCTCGTGAGCTTAGTTGGTTGGTAAGTATTAGAACTGTCAAAATGGGTCGGGTCGTACGGATGGCCCGAAAGCCCAAATTGCAGCCCGAATTGTTTCAGGGCTTTTTAGCCCGGCCCAAAAAAGCCCGGAGCTCGTTAGGGCTAGCCTGGTCGGGCTGCGGGCAGCCCGCAATAAAATAGAAGTGCGTTATTTTTGGACCTGGACTGGACATCCCAATTAGGGATCCGACCCAAATAATCACACTCGCACAGCCTAAAGCTCAATTGATATATTCAGTTTTGCAGGGTTTTGATTTTTCAAGAATTGATTTGATTATTCTGTGTTCATTGTGTTATTGAGATTTAGATTTTGATAATCAAATTAATTTTGGAATGGAAATTAAGTTACATAATTTCGTAATTTGTTATAGACTAACATGTTTCGAGTGAAAGAGAATCAATGAAGTTCGTATGATTTTGACATGATTGTGTTGTTGAAAGTCTAGGCTTATCAAATATGTAAGATGCTTATGGTCAAGAATAAGATGTATTCTGACTACCAGTCTACTAGATTAAGTTATACATGAAACAAAGTTAGGCTGCATCACTCTCCTAGTTTTTTTAATGCTTGTTTACATGTAGTTATTATACGGTAACATATAGTTTATTATACAAATAGTCAGATACTATGCTTCCATCATGAAAAATTGGAATGTGATAAATTCCCAATTCTCAGCGACACTTTGAAATTTCAAAAGGTGCTGTTCAGTTCTCAAAGAATGAAAAAAGAAAAGATATGTGCGGGCTAGCCCGGGAGCCCGTATAGGGTCGGACTCGGGCTCTATTTTTTCAAACCCGTATTTCACCCGGGTTTTTTAGTCCGGCCCTATAAAGTTCGAAGCCCGTCCGGGCCAGCCTGTTTAGGGTTGGGCTGTCCGTTTTGACAGTTACAATACATAATATATGTAAGTCTGTGGTTCGAATCCCAGCCACCACAAAAAAAAAGTTAATGATTAGAATAAAAATGATTTTTGACAATCACTTGGATATTTTTTTTTTGCTATTTTATACAAAAATTAGAATCTATTTTATGTTTGTTTATTGTAATAAAATCAAATTTTTTTTTTTAAAAAAAAAACTTAGTTTGTTTAGTACAATGATATGAAAGAATTTTTTTGTTGCAAAAACATTTCAAATTTTTTACGATTATTTTCTCTCTTCTCTAAATATGATATCTTTTTACAAAAGGGAAAAAATATGTTGAGGTGGCAAATGATTAGGATGAGCGAAAATTATATTCTTGTTGGTGATTAATTTTCATAAATAAAGAATAAAATGATTCTGTCAAAAAATAAATAAAGAATAAAAGGTAGCCTATTGATTGATAATGTTGATGATTAGCAAATTTTAAAATATGATGAGTAGTTTGTTGAGATATCTATGTTATACAAATATTGAAAACAAATTAAAAACTAATAAAATATTAAGTTGATAAGATCAAAGTAACAACTTGTCAAACAAAAAAAAAATATGAAAGTAACAAATGAAGTTTGTTGAGATATTTATGTCAAATAAAATATAAAAAAATAAAAATATTGAGAAGAAATGTGGAAGTGGCATAAAAAACACATTTATTCTAATATGTAGGTACCGTTTGACCAGACTTTTTTTCGGTCTAAAAGCTACTTTAAAACAAAGTTAAAATAAAGCTCTTTAAGAAAAAGGCTAAAGCTGTTTGGTTTCTTTATTTTTTTGTAATTCTAAAGTTATTTTTGAGTTAAAAGCTGTTTGGCAAAATAATGTATAAAACTTTGAATTTATTATTTTTTGGTGGTGTCTGGGGTTCGAATCCAGGACCTTGCATAGATTTATGCATTTCTATAAATAAAAAAAATTTGAATTCATTATGAATTAACATAATAAATAAATAAATGTCTAAAATATTTTTTGAAGGGAAAAAATGTTTAAAATATAAAAGATATATTTTTACCAATACTATATTTACTCAATGACGTTTATTTTGTGTAACATGGATACAAATTTGTACAATATCTTTTCGAATTATACTCTATAACAAATTTTGTTATAACAAATTTTGTTATAAGAATACCATATTTTTAGTGTTGGTCAAAAAGATAAGAATTTATATTATATAATATTATATTTGTTACATTGCTGGTGTCATTAAAAAAGATATGTTTAGTTTGTTACAATATGTTGAGGTGCCAAATGATTAGTATGAGCGAAAATTATGTTCTTGTTGGTGATTAATTTTCATAAATAAAGAATAAAATGATTCTGCCAAAAAATAAATAAATAATAAAAGGTAGCCTATTGATTGATAATGTTGATGATTAGCAAATTTTAAAATATTATTAGTAGTTTGTTGAGATATTTTATGCTATACAAATATTGAAAATAAATTAAAAACTTTAATAAAATATTAAGTTGATAAGAATAACAAACGAAACGAAGTTTGTTGAAATATTTATGTCAAATAAAATATTAGTTTTATAAAATATAAAAAAAATAAAAATATTGAGAATAAACGTTGAAAACAAGATGTGGCATAAAAAACACTTTTATTCTAATCCGTAACAAAAAACATGATCTTATTTTATTTGTTTGCTTTGTTTTTTATTTTAGATTTTCGGCTTATAAGGGTTTTTTGTTATTTTCTTATTTAAAAACTTAAAGGCAATAGATTTTCACAAATTTGTCTGTTGAAAAGTTTTTCTTCTAGGTTTAGCCGCTTGCGTGCATAAGATGGAGGAAGGGTGGGTTGGTGTTTTGAATGTTCGTCAACAACATGTTTGTCAACTACGTACTTTGTTTCATTTGGAGCAGATCAGCGTTTGGACCAATCTTACTATGCTTAGTCATATTATGAGAATCAAAAACAAAATCGATGACGATGAAGGTTTGTCTTTCTGTTTCAATAGCTTATCTGATGCTACGGATGTTGTCAATCTTATAGTGGACATACTTCCTTCCAAGGTTCGGTTGAATATGAATATGATTCCTCCTGAAGAAAGATGCATTTTTTCTGTTGAAATCGTCCCAATTTGTTGCGGGGATTTGATTATTCTGCCTAGTCATATTGCTGCTTCTTTCGGTCCAAATATTGGTCCTATTGTCATTTGTACTAGGGTTGCCAAAATATTTACTTTGCTTGATCCATTTACCTTGACCCACTGTTTCTTAAAGGCTGGTCAATACTGGGATGCACCCTTCACGCCTTCATTCTCTAGGCCTCAGTTAGTGGAATATGTTGTTCTCGGTATTAACCTCAAGGAGGAATTAGAGGAGTTGGTGGAGGAGAATAAAGAGAAGAAGAAGCTGATTATTGAGTTGTATGCTGCTGATGCTGTTGCTGCTGCTGCTGCTGTTGTTGCTGCTGAAGCTGCTGCTGCCAAAAAATATCGTTTAGCTGATGCCATGGTTGCTCGTGTGAAAGATATTGGAAATAATAATCACACAACTTTTCAAATCAAGACTCATCTTGGTCGTATTTTAAAACCCGGTGACCATGCTCTTGGTTATGACCTGTCTTCTGGAGGAGTAGATACAAACCTTCCTGCTGCCATTTTGATCACCAAAATTAGTTATGCCGAAGAGGAGAATGGTAGAGTTGTTGCTGTTCAGGATAAGTGGGAATCTGATTATCAACTCTTCTTAAAAGATCTACAACAAGACACTAAACTCCTCTTCGACCGAAGAGCAATCTACCGAAATCGAACCAACTGCCATCCATTTGACACAACCATCAAATCCCCCTTTAGAAGACCTTTTTATCCATTGGAGGATTTGCTTGATGGATGATCCACTTACAAGCTTAAACAAACATCACTTCTATTGATGTTTTGTTACTTCCAATAACCAAAACAAGGAAGATGCTTTTCATTTATTAGCTTTTTTCTATTTATTCCGATAACAAGAACAACTAGTTCTTTTCACTTACTCTGTTGCAATTTGCAATTTCTGTTTGATATTTATGTTTATTAGAACAAGTTATGTGTGCTTCCCAAACCATGCATGTCATTAATTATATTCGGCATATAAAGTACCTTTCACCATTTCACCTCACCCTTTCATTTACTTTCCTGTCTTCCATGTGTTGCACTCAAACATGGCTAGTTTTACTTCTTTTCACTTGGAATTAGTAGACTAGAGTGGCACCAAACTGTATTAATGTGTGATATTTACAGTTTCACCATACTGCTGTAAAAGTCTGTTATGCAGAAAACTGCATTAATGAGTGATATTTCACAACTTGCAAAGAGTAATGCTATACTATGAAATATTTTGCTTAGAAATGTCGTGAGTGCACACTTGTTAAATATTGCAGGAACCGATTTTTTTTTTATTTTTTTTTTATCAATAATGAAATGGTTCAAGCAGTAAGAGATTTGTTCACTTAAACATGTAAGCAGATGTTTAATCATGTGTAAAATTGTAATTGTGTGGTGTGATTGAGTAAAATTGTAATTTGTGTGATTAATCTTGATGATGTTTAGCACTAATTTTCGTTTGATAAACTCTATTTACCTCGCTCTTTTTCTCATCCATGGTGAATATATGGGTTGAAACAATGTACTTTAGAAGGAAGGCCGAGGTCATTACCAACAAACTATGAAGATTGCTGTTACACACCTACAAATTATCTGCAATACCCCAACAATAGTTAATAATTTCTTTCATAATTCTTTCTTATCATAATTAAGGATGTTCATGTCATTTTATTAATATTGCATATTTCTTTCTTATCATATTTTTCTTTCATTTTCTCTCATATCAAACTATTTAGTAATCTCTTTTTTCATTTTATTTTATTTTCTTTAATAAATGGTCGTTCGAGATATAGTACAAACAAACATTAATAGATGTAAATGTTTCCTATGTTTTTGAATAGTTTTTTGATTCATTGAGAGGTTACATATTGTTAACTTTGATTTTAGGGTAAGCTCCAAAAATTGTTAAATTGTGAATATTGAAAAGCCCTGGAGAAGCTTATGATAGACTACATAGAGAGATTTTGTGGAAAGCTTTGGAGAAGAAAGGGGTGAGGATTGCCTATATTAGAGTTATCCATGATATGTATGAGGGAGCTTCGACTAGTGTGAGGACGCAGGATGGGGATACTGTAGATTTTCCCTTAACAAAAGGACTCCACCAAGGGTAAACCCTAAGTCCTTATCTCTTTACTCTAGTTTTGGATGTACTGACAGAACACATCCAAGAGTTAGCACCGAGATGTATGCTTTTTGCAGATGATGCAATCTTGCTTGGTGAGTTGAGGGAGGAATTAAATGGGAGGCTAGAGACCTGGAGGCAAGCCTTAGAAGAGTATGGTTTCCGCCTGAGTAGAAGCAAGACGGAGTATATGGAATGTAACTTCAGCAAAAGGAGAAGTGGGTCTACCTTGGAGGTGAAAGTTGGAGATCATATCATACCCCAAGTTACACGGTTTAAATATCTTGGGTCCATAGTACCAAATGAAGGAGAAATAGAAGCAGATGCAAATCATCGTATTCAAGCTGGGTGGTTGAAATAGAGATGAGCCTCAGGTGTTTTGTGCGATAAGAAAGTACCACTTAAATTGAAAGGAAAGTTCTATCGGACAGTAGTCAGACTGACAATGTTGTATGGTACGAAGTGTTGGGCGGTTAAGAGCCAACACGAAAGTAAGTGTAGCGGAGATGGGGATGTTGCGCTTGATGAGTGGTAAGACTAGACATGATAGGATTAGGAATGTCACCATTAGAGAGAGAGTGAGGGTAGCCCCTATAGTAGAAAAGTTGGTAGAAAATAGGCTTAGATGGTTTGGACATGTAGAGAGAAGACCCGTAGATGCCGTTGTTAGAAGAATGAATCAAATGGAGGAGAGTCAGGTTAAAAGAGGTAGAGGAAGACCTAAGAAAACCATTAGAGAAACCATTATAAAAGATTTAGAGGTCAATGAGTTGGATCCAAATATGGTTTTTGATAGAACACTACGGCGTCATTTGATCCATGTAGCCGACCCCACTTAGTGGGATAAGGCTTGGTTGTTGTTGTAATATTGGTTGAAATGTTAGATCTTACCAATTCTTGACTAGTTTGCATAACTTAACCCTAAGCTATCTAATTGTTGTAGGTACCTCTACTTGGTGGAACATTTTGTGCATGCACATGACATTTCTTTTATAACTCTGACTCCCTTTAGGTAAGAAAGCCTTTTTTCCTCCATATACAATATCTATTACTTTACTGCTAGAATTTTTAATTGACAGCACCATTCATAATTCAAGCTGAAATGAATAGTTTTTTGTAGTAGTGTGTAAAATTTATCGTCACATTTTCTTGAGACCAAATGATTTTCTCTCAGCATTGTTGAGCACATTTTATTTGTGGCGGCAATGTTTACTAAACTCTGCATCTAGACTAAAGAATTTCTGCAATATCTGTATTTGGCAATGATTCTTCATCAAAACTCAAAATAACTTCTAGACCTTATGGAACTAATTCGTGACAGTTTAAACTAAACCTTTGGAGCTTTAAAACAAATTTGTATTCTCTTATCTTGCAAGTGTTGTTTTAAGAGCATTTCAAAATTCAGGATCAACTTTGAACTAATCTTTGTGGAAACAATCTTATTAATGATTCTTTGAAACAAAAAGCATTATGATGCTGCTCCTGTTCTTCATATGCTATCTAAACCAAATGCCAAATAGGGACCTCCCACAAAGCAAACCAAAGCATATCAAGAACTCTGATTTACTTTCAATGTAGCAGCTTCCACTGATCAAAATCTTATTACATCAATCCCCTAAAGAGTGACCGCTATTTATATACGCTATCATGAAAGGAGAGGCTTTGTAGAAATTGTTCGGTTGATTCAACATAATATTCAGAGTTTTGCACAAAGCAATTGCAAACGCAAGGCTTTGGTAACCATCTCATTTGACTGAGGTGTGTAACTCGGTAGGAGTTAAAATTATTGGTAACAAGCAAATTCGGCCCTCCCCTGCTGTCACCAATTGCTGCCATCACCTAGGCCTGCTGGCTTCTCCTCCTTTTTCTGTTGCTATCAATGTTGTCAAAATCAATATTTACCTAGGGTTGAGACTTGAGAGTGGGTGAATGATAATAATAGGATTGTGGCACAGATTCTAAGTTCCTTCTTAAAATTCAAAATGTTACCTTAAACACTCACGCACATGCCTGATAGAAAATAAGTAATAACATAGATAAGCAAAATGACCTCTAAATCATATTCACAAGGTCACATACAACTCATGATGAGTAAATGAGTCACATAACATAAGTTTTTGACAACACTGCCAATGAGTCACATAACACAAGTTTTTGAGAACACTGAACACAATACTAAACCACAAAAGGAAATAGTCCAGAACCTCTAACTTTAGAATCTAGCCTGGCTAATCTTTCAAGTCATATTCCATATGATCTTCATCTCTTCATTATCCATGGCATTTCCACCTTCATCAAGCTCACCATCGCCACAATTAGGAACCTCCAAATCATCTGCAAGTCCAGCTTCTTCAACTTGAACCAAGTTGTCTTCACTTCGAGTATCCAATCATCCAATTGAAGTATGTATTTGGATCTTTCTCCACTAAGTGACAAACCAATCACCGTCTAACGAAATATCATTCACATTATACTCATTTGCTTCCCTAATTTGTTTCTTCTTGGCCAACTAGCCATCACAAATACAGAATCATTCTTCTTTTGTTCTAAACAGTTTCTTATCTTGATGTGACTTAAAAATTATAAAACCAATCGCACATTGTAGGTACTACGTAATTTGAGGAATTAAAGTACCAATTTATTTCATTAATTTGGATTCTTAACATCTGGAAAAAACTCCGACCAAGCTCATAACCTGAGGCAAAAGATACTATGCAAATAACAAACTTCTGCAGCTTGGGATATATCTCATTGCCATAAGACTCTGACAACTGTACCAGAATTTTATTTTCAAATCCTATGCAAAATTTGATCAGAAAACTTTGATCTTTTTCTGAAATCTTCAATTTGACTATCAATTTTATTTATCTTTTCCACATCTCTCACCATCCTTTGTAAACAATTAAGTCCACGTTTTACTTCGTAGTCAACATTGAAAATATGACTATATTGCAAAATATGATGAAGGTAATAAGTCCGTGGCATGCAAAGGCCTATGTAGATGGCTGTCCCATCTTCCATCAACCATTTTCAGTAGAGGTATATGTAAGTAGAGAATGGGAAAAAATCAGTTCTAAAACTGAGACCGTAAAATTGAATTAGTGGAAATTGGAAAACAATAAGTTACCTCTTTCTAAGACCATTCAAGAAAAACTAATAATTAAAGAAGCGGGAGAATCTACTTTCTATCTGAATGCTGAGTTAAATTTTCTCATTTCTATACCAATGTACCACTATTACATATATTTGTTAAAATACAGAAAAAATTATTTGTTAAAATACTGCAAAATCCATTCTTATAGATTTGATGTCTTCTATGGCTTAACACAATGACGTTTTCATGAAAATTTTCTTGTTGCGCAAGAACAATGAACAAATGATCCGTACATATTGTACTAAAAGTCTGATTGAATGTGAAATAGGGGTTGTGCATATGAAATTAATGGCTTTTTGTGATGAATTGCAGGTATTGGTAGCTCTTCAAGCGGCACTAACTGTTATAGGTAATTTCACAATGTGCCTAGCCGCATACCGGATATACAAATCATCCCGCGAAAGCTCTGAGAATATTTGAAGTGTTTGATTACAAGTATCTCGACGTAGCATCTACGCTTGAATGAAAGTCCTAATCTTTTACCGAGTTACAAAATTATTCAGTGACAAAGATGGAATCTATAAGATACTGATACACTTTTGTTCCTTGATGTTGCTTTTGA
The DNA here is from genome assembly GCF_003473485.1 of Medicago truncatula. Lineage (NCBI taxonomy): Eukaryota > Viridiplantae > Streptophyta > Magnoliopsida > Fabales > Fabaceae > Medicago > Medicago truncatula. The sequence continues at coordinate 3,322,232 of NC_053046.1, forward strand.
TCTTATCTGTGTAACTTTGGTATCTAGCTTTCTTTTCACATGATACTGTCTCCACTAGAGAATTCAATTGCATACTGATACATTAAAGTGACCTTTCCCTGTATTATTTGTCAATGTCAATAGAATACTTTGTGTATAGTACATTGCTAAGAATGCTTAAACCTTTTTTCATTTCTTATAATGTTATTTCTATTCTTTTTTATTACTTTACTTTATACTTCCCTTTCATATGAAGAAGGCAAAGAGAAATTAAAAATGGAAGTGTTAGACCCTAGTATAGAAAACAAGGTTTAAATGTCATTGTATGATATTATGAGAAAATAACACTACATCATATGTGAATAATGAAGATCAATACTATAAATATGTTGTGTGGGCTATCAGAATTTTAAATCATGAACCATTTAAATTCACATGGTTTCCAAAAGCTTGTAACAGGGATTTGGACTAACCGATAAGTTTGTGTTTATATTAGCATAATATTTTAAGCTCAAAATAGTTGAATGTTTAAAACTTCAGTGAAAGTTCTTTTTAAAAGTAAATTTGTGAAATTTATATGTAGTATAACCCTGTATGATACAGGTTTATTATGAACAACACATGGAGCTTTTACTTTTGGTAGATATTTTGCACATGATGTTAATTGGTGAAGTGAATGTATACAAAAAAAAAAATATTGTAAAGTGGATGAATTAAGCTTTCTCTGTTCATTAGGGTCCTCTGCACACCACATTGTCGTATTAAGTTAGAAGAAATTTTTTGGTAGTACATTAGACTATAAAAATGAAATATTAAAGAGATTTATTGTCACCAAATATAGTTCAGTGAAACTAAATCAAGTCTTGCATTTGAATAAATCAAGTGCCATTTTATAAACTCTTGTACCTTCTCTATCCCTAGCAATGCATATCAAATCATTTCAAAATTGTGGTCCGTTATAATACTCTCTCCGTTTTCAAAATGAGTGTCGTTTTAACCAATTGCACGTATATTAAGGAATGAAATAAAGTAGTCAAATGTCATAGCAATTTTACCAAATTATCTTAATCAACTATTGATTTGTTTTTCATTAAAGAAAAAATAATACTTTGGAAGTAGTGTAACAGAGTATTAATTGAAGGGTACAATTGAAAAGAAAAAATTATTATTGCATTGGAAACTGAAAGTGACATTCATTTTAAAATAATTTTTTTGACTAAAATGACACTCATTTTAAAACGGAGGGAGTATATAACTAGCTAGCGATGTGATTCTTCACATGTCCTAGTCCTACTTCTTTTTAAGTAAAGAAAAAGGTGTTACATCTTATCTATACGGAAAGTCTATGCAATGCATTACGATCATGTAATAAAGAAGTCATGGCTCACAAGACATAACTCTCTGAGTCTGAAGTTGCTTTATCCACTGGCCTAATTTCCTGAACAAAGGTACATGACATAGATCCTGAGTAAATAGGCAACCATCCTTCTGAAATTGTAAGTTTCGTCAATTATCTCCTTGAAATTAAGAAAACTTCAATTACCTCCCTGAAATTGCATGACGTTAATCAATTTGCCTCTTCCGTCAAAATTTTCTGTTAGTTAACATGATGTTTTACAAATACCCCCCCTGAAGTTTTGCATTTATGTGCAAAATACCCCTTGAACTTGAATTTTTTTTTATTTTTTCTTCTTCTTGTATTTGACTCAAAAGATATTAAAGGCAAGCAATTAACATTTAGCTTTATGTTGGGTCAATTCCCATCACATTATTCTGCACCATAATCGAAATTTATTTGTTTAATCTATTTATTTGTTGTTTTCTTTCTTTTTTGATAGCAATTCTTGTTAATTTTTGAATTACTCATTAACCATTTTTGTTGTATGGTATGATGATTAGTTGTTTACTATTGATCTCAAATGCTCCAAAAACATAATCTATATCTATATGCATAAAAGGAACACAAAAACCTTATCCAATCCAAACAATGTTCATGAACTTCATGAATGGAAATTGTAAACAAACACAAATGGAAATAAACAAATGGACATAGGAGAATGACACCATAATCAACTTGTAAAGGAAGGTCAATAAGTCAAAGGTGAAATCACAATGATGATACACATGACATTGATAAAATTCAATAATTCTATTCCAAGAACTTAAGAGGAGACATAAAGCTAATTGTTAATTGTTTGTCTTTAATATCATTTGAGTCAAGAATAAGAAAAAAATATATAAATTTTAAAGTTCGGGGGGCATTTTGCACATAAGTGCAAAACTTCAGGGGCATATTTGCAAAATGTTATGTTGACTAATAGAAAAACTTGACGGATGAGATAAATTGATTAACGTTGTGCAATTTTAGGGGGTAAACAAAAAAAATAAAAAATACTTCTTTAAATTAATTAAACAACCATACATCTGCTCTATAATATAAACCATATACATAAGTTGTTTAATGAGTCTAAAAAATAGTCTTTTGCTCATAACAAAGATCGGATCTAATAAATGAAAGGGCAAAGTTAATGAAAATCTGATAGGTCGAAACGTGTCCAATTTTATTTTTTTTAAGAAATGAATTGAACATATTCAGCTCTTGCTGATCATCAATCAACAGGAGACACATTCACATTAGGAATATTAGCCAATAATGGATACCAATTATTGTAATAATGCTCTTGTAACCAATGTAGTTTGAGGTTGTTCCTTCAGATGACATTCCCAGTACCTCTGACCAGTGTAGTTTGAAGTTTTTCCTTCAGATAGCATAACCAATGGCGAGGATGAAACATCAGTTGAAGTTTTGTGCAAAGGATGAACAAAAAGAAAGGTTGGTTTGCAGCACCAAAGTATGGCAGGAGGTTTGTCAACAAGAGAAAGTAAGTCCCAAATCAGATGTTCTCGGACCATAGAGATGCAGACTAATTATAAATAAGTAGCATAACATTCAAATGTGAATAGAGCTCCCGAAGGAGATCTATTAACATATTACTTAAATAAATGTTAATTCCATCTTCTTCGATACTTTTCAAACAAACTCAATTCTTTTTTCTTTTTCTTTTCATTATTTTAGTTTGTCTTTGTTACACATTTTAAGTTAAAGTTGAAATAAAGTTTAAAAGTATGAATTAAAGGGTGCTCATAAAATAATAATAATGAATTATTCTTTATACAAAAATACCGACTTTCTTGTTTTTTATTTTTTGTCTGAAACAAAGTTAACTATTATCATTAATCGATCAATGTTCAATACAAGAAGGAGAAAAATAAAAAAATACGGTAACTAATCCAAAAACATACTGATATTTGTAACGCCTTTTATTATAGATGTTGTACCACTTTTACTCCTTATGAGTAATATATCTTTGTTTATTTATAAAAAACAATAGAAACATTATGATGCAAAAGATGAATAAATATATTTAGCTGTTCATTTATATGTTACCTATGTTTTTAAAAGGGTTAATCAAGTAAATGTACTCTATAAATATTCAGAATTTTGTTTTTAACTACAAAATAAAATCATATTTTTTGGTCTCTGTGACATTTTCCTTTATCATTTTAGGGACCGAAATGCTATCGTAAAATTTTTCCAAGGACTAAAAATGTTGATGAAATTTTTTACAGTGACTAAAAATGCTGATGAAATTTTTTACATGGACTAAAATGTGCGATTTTATTTTCTAAGGACTAAAAATGAAATTCTGAATATTTATAGGAACCATTTACTTAATTAACATTTTTAAAATGTATTTTGATTGATTGAGAGGTTATATCTTGTTAACTTTGCTTTTAGGGTAAGCCCAAAAACTGTTAAATTCTGAAGAACATGTTGATTGAAAAATGTTAGATCTTGCCAATCCTTGATTAGGACATATGACTTTATTCAAAAAAGAAAAGAAGATTAGGACACATGAATTGCTACAACCCGCTGCCCCTAAACTTTTCTAGCTAAGCTTTAATAAATAATGAATTCAACTTATAAGATCTGTTTCAAAATAAAATTTGGGATAGTTTATTAAAAAAAATTCAATGCATCTAACCCGATTAATTGGAATATATCTTGAACTTTATCATTGATTTGTGGGTTTCACATAAATTGGGTCAGATCTTCTTGCTTTTTTAGAGTACTCTTGAGGTTTTGTTATGTGAAAACATTGTTGAATTTAAGCCCTCGTGCAAAATTCATACATAGGACCACACTCACTTTCATTTTGGTCAATTAACTTTATAAATTCTTTATTGATTAGTCTTCATAATGGAGGGAGAAAGAGTGAATCCAAGGAGGATCACTCTCAACCTATATACTGCATTGGTGGAGCACGTTCTCGTCCTTCTTCTCCCTTTCTCTCTTGAAAATCTTCAACAAATGTATATGCTTTTTAGCCTTTCTCTGACTTCAGAAAGAAAAAGATAAAATATCCATAAGGTCCACTTAATTGATTGAAGAGTGCCTTTAGCTTAGACATATCCCACTGCTGAAACTACCTAGCTATAGGGCAATCTCATCAGTGCCCATTTTCTACTTGGTGAGGTTTAGCATGGGAAAGGGAAGTTCTTTCCTATGATGGGAAAGTTCAACCACAACCATGAATTTAATAGTTTTTAATTTGGATGACTAAGATCATTTACCTAGTAATTGCTTTAACTTATTGATGGGTATTGTGAAACAAAAAAGTGGACCTCACCAAATGATTAAATAACAATTTTGTATTTGTTTGATTTATTGGTTTTTGTTTATAACAAATCATGGGCTTTGCATATTGTGTTGGACTTTTTGTTCTAAACAAAATATTTCGGATGGCCAGTTCTGTATTTGATGATAATATTGCCACATTAATTTCAATTACACAAGAAATTAATTGATTTTTAAAATGACATTAAAAAGAAAAATAATGTTTGACATATAATTAATTGATGTGGACTATTTTATGTGACATAAAATAATTGTGGGTAGTGTTTATTTAAAAAAAAAATGTACTATTTTAAATAACATGTTTGTCGTTTTTATAAAGAATAGCATACCATTTTAAATAACGATTTTATTGGTTTTTAAAAAATAACGCACTATTTTAAATAACATATCTTAAAACATTATATATACTTTAACAGGTTTTACAGGTTTATTATGCCTAAGATTCTTTTTTCTTAATCAAGGAAATTTTACTAACTTAACCTTTAACCTTAATAGTCCAATTAATTTAATTTTGCACATAGTTTCTTATTTATGTGTGAAAAAATTAACAAAAAAACAAAAGAGTGATTGATGAGTAAAAAATAACAAAAGAGTGATCGATGAGCATACGGATTAGATAAGAAATAAAAAAAATAAATGAGAAAGGAAGGAACATATGCCATCCAAATGTTTTGAATGATCTGACAAATGACAATAACCGACGGTAATCACTAGTAAAATTGTAAAAGACATACTAAAACACATACGAATCCGGTATAAGTAAAAATCAACCAAAGCATCTACAGTAAAAAATTATATAACTGAAAAGAAAAAAATTCTAAATCTGAGCCTCTTCATCCTCTTCCTCTTCCCTTTCATACCCAACCTTAGTTTCCGATGCAGAGACAATAGCGCCGGCAGGATTCGATTTGGTTTTTAGAGCATTGGATCTAGCGTTGATATCCAATGGTTGTTGAGGATTGGATTTTGTTTTGAGTGCTTGAAATCGACGTTCCAGATCGAGATTGAATTCGCGATCGAGATTAGGGTTAGGATTGGGATTGGGAATGGTTGAGGAAGAAGGTGAAGGCGTTCTTACTTCTTGTTCTGTTTCCTCGACTCATCCTCTCACTACAGTTCTGGAAATTAGTAAATGAGGTGAGAGAATACAAAAGCAAATGGGGGGTGCCATTGGAAGAAACAAAAAACATTAAAAATTAATTTACAGTTTTTTTATTATTTCTCTCCAGCAGGTTGGCAACTGCCACCTTCCTACTTTGGTAGTTGCATATAAAGTGATTGTTCAAACTAGATTCATAAAATTCTTATTCTGTATAATCTTTATTTCATAAAGTTTAAATTAAGCTTGTCTCCCGAACAATTACTTAGTTGAGAGTTTTCTCTTTAACTTCGATAAGCTCGGTTTTAGATCCAACACCTTAAAAAATATTACATTGTTTAGTTTGTGTGTATGAGACAACAATATAGATATCCATTGAATTTGGACGGGAAAAGGTATAAATATCCATTGAATTTGGAGGGGAAAAGAAAAAAATGTGACGGTCTAATTAATTATCCTTTCATTCGGTTGAATCAATATGTTTATTCAACAATATTGGACTTGAATTTGAGTAATCTCATAGATTAATTAATATCGAGGCGGGTCTCCTAGCTAATTAGTCCAGCTTGAATGTTGGATCATACTTATCCTACCCTAATACATTTTCTTCAGTGAGTGAGAATATGATGGAAACTCCCACAACTAACAAAATGCATATATCACCATCTTTTTTTATCCATTTATTCTTTCAACTTTTATAGCAACACATTCATCACTTGAACTTACCAATCTTCCTGTGAATACGCCACATGATATACTTGCACCACTGTTAACACAAACAGAACACCCTCTTGACAACACCACTAGCTAGGAAGACTTTTGATATCAGGATCCGCTTCTGCTTCTACCCCAAGTCGAATCAATACACTTGTTAATGAGCTCGAAGGAGCGCCAAAATCAACAAAAATGATCCAGGATCATAAGGGATGGGGACACCACATTTCCACCTAAAATATTAAGAAATTATATGAGTAACATCTCCTATATAGCCACCAGATCGCATACCCTCTTTCCCTCATATTCGTCTTTTATCTCCTTGCCTTGCGTATTCTTGCCACCACAAAAATAGGAATCTCTTCTATCCTTGTTGTCGCCTCACATTTACTCTCACTCCCTTGTATCGTTTTGCCGCCACAAATTGGCAACCTCCTCCTTAGTTGTCTACGTCGCCTTCACCGTACCAAAACACATCATTCCCTGAACATTCAAGATACTTGTCTAAGGTAACCAACAATATCTTTTTAGAGTTTTCAACGTTTGCACTAACATTTTTTAAAGTTTTAACATAAAATCAATTTTCAACATCTTTTATTTTAGAATACATAGAGCAAGATAAGTACCGACCTCATTTTACATAAAATCAATTTGTCCTCGTCATGTTATCGTTGGCCAATTATTCTTCTTTGATTATTGATCTTATGGATCAATGTGCTTAATGTTTATTTTTTCTCGTGACATTTTGTGCAAATTCTTGCAGAAGAAACGTGAAATTGAATGGTGGTGAAGTTATTGTCATCCATCAGAATGTATTGTCTAAACAAAAGGTCTACAAAATAGTAGAATACATAAGAAGGAAATGAATTTGATCAATTTTATAATTCTATTAATGAGTTTGTGCTCATAATGTTATGGTTTTTTTTTTTGTCCAGGCATTCATAATGTTCGGATAAAAAGTACAAATTGAGGATTAAGATATGTTTTATTTTAAAATATATACAGAACAAATAGACCTTCAACCATTAAAATACTTAAGTATTAGAATTATGCAGTGATATATGATCAAGGATGATAGTTCATCATCACCTTTTTAATTTGGAAGGATATGTCCATAAATTATGTTTTCCATACCTTGCATGTTATTGTCACTTTCCAATTCGGAATTTGCTTTATGGTTTTTTACTACAAGCTTCCAAATGGAGAACTTGACATGTTTCAGTGGTCTAAGAATTACATAAAATATAATCTTAAGGGATATTCCAAGATACTCTAATATAATTAAAAATATTTTTGTAATATTCTAATACCTAAATTGATAAAAAGAAATGAGTCTTTGTTATGTGAACCGATCAACGAAGTATAATTACAAAATCAATATCTCCAATCGAGTAGGATTACATAGATAACAAAACTCTCACTCAAGAGATTTAATATTGTCATATTTCTAAAAATAGATTTAAAGGTGACCAAAATAGGTGCATTTTTAGACTGGTTTCAGTTGACACTTAAAATTGTTTAATTGTTTTTAGGAAACCGAATGTTGTTTTGGACGCATGTGTGTGACATTACCGAGTAACTTGTGTTTGCTAATTAGCATGCCAAATGGACAATTATATGGAAAACGACACAAGAAGACATTTTACTAGGTGCAAAGCTACAGAAACAAATACTTAAACGTGGTCCGTTTGACCCTTTTCCTTTTATTCATTTTCTTATATTTGCACAGACAAATCTGATACCAAACATAATAATTGTAATAACAACCAAATCAATCGCTCAACAATGACAAGATTCCATAAAAACACTGCTTCATAAAATTAGGGAAATGTTAACTAAGATTTTGGGTCATGGTTAAGGAATCAGTTATAGTAATATTACGCTTAAAGTTGTTTGGTACCTTAAAAATGCTCTGAAGGTATTGGTTAACATGATCCAATATATTATTAGATGATTATTAGCAATAATTAAAGATGAAAGTGGATTGAGCGGAGTCTGCAAGTCCGAATGCAATTGTAAAAATGGCAAAATTATTACTAACAGATGCTGAAGCTGGAGTTCAAATTCAGACTCCTTCACTTTTATATATGAGTTTTTAAAGATTATGTCTATCTAAAAAAATGGATTGAGCTGTTGAGGGAATTGAAACATATTGAATGTCGCCGGCTCAAATCTCCTCTCTCTTTTGAATCAGTGAAAAAAGCATGATGGAACTCATTCATTTGTTAATGAGCTTTAATTTGAAATAAGGGAGTTGCGTTTGTACTTTCAAATTAAAACAAAACATAGAAATCAATTGATGAATTATTAGAGGAATAACATCTTTAATATTGTAAGAATAAAGAAGTATATGGGACCTGCCTAGTGTGGACCGAGCCATGATGAAGAGCTCAAGTTGCTTTTTCTCTATTCAATTTTGATGCCCGCGACAGAACCAATGCTACGAAAATGTCTATCACACACAAAATCCGACATTTTGGTATGTATACATTTTTATAACGCTTTTTTTTGTCTTTAGAAATGACAAACATGGTCGTCTTTCAGAACAATTGTTAAGAGATATGAAGTTTGAATCTTAGATTTTTCATTTATTTAAATAATAATATGGAATTATTAGATTATATAACAAAAAAACGACAAAATTAGTTTAAAACTTATTACACACATAACTCCAAAGTCAAAACATACTTCAGCTGTGTGTAATTTTTTATGGTATTTTTATTTCATTTATCTACTAAAACACATATTTCTGATTTAAAAAAAAAATGTTCAATTAAATATTATTGTCAACATTTTTTGTTGAGTTAGGCCTTCCAGACAGACATATGTTAAAACAATGATTGATGTCAGTATTTGAACTCCAATTATGTTGTTCAATGCAACAATTTCATCATTTTTATCTGTTAAACTAAAATTAATACGATAATTATAATATAAACAATAAAACATAAAGTCAAAGAAATAAAATAAAGATGGTACTAAGGCACTAGTGAGTGTTGTTCGGAAGGAACATGAATTAATGTGAGTCACATCTGTAGCGGTTGCGGAATGAAGAAGTGAAGTTGAACTCAACTGCCATATTCATATTCTCAAATCAACCAAACAAGTCCTTTTTCTTTAATCAACCACCAAACCAAACCTTTTGTTTTGTTGAAATTTGAACAATAATAATAATGTCAACCTTCTCTCAAGGTGGTGCAAGTAGTAACAGAAACGGTAACACTAACAGTAACACCAGAACTTCTTTCAAACCACCATCGTCAAATGTCAAGTCCAAACCAACTCAACGCCGCAACACCACCACCGGCGCCGCCAAGGACCGTCATGCTTCTGGTCAGTTCTTCCATTCTCTGATCAATTACATTATCATCATACATTTTCTCTCTTTCTATATGTAGAGATCAATTACTTTCATTTTTGCTTTAATTCCCTAATTATATGGTATTTTTAGTTATTAGAAATGAAATGCTGCGGAAAACTAAATCAGGATCCGTGAAATTTGGAGATAAAAAACTATTAATTAATTAATAATTACGTGTGAAAATAACATGTTAGTGTTGTGTTTTCTCAAGTTCCTGGAAGAGTTAGAGTAGCTGTTAGGCTGCGGCCACGTAATGCGGAGGAATCAGTAGCGGATGCTGATTTTGCTGACTGTGTTGAATTACAGCCTGAGGTATATGCTGAATCAATTTCGCCATTTTTTTTTTTTTTTTTTGTTTGCTTGTTTTTAGATTTATCTCTTTGTTGGAAACTTAATTGTACCGGTGGTGTTAGCTTGAGACCTTGGAGTGCGCTCCTCCTCAAGGTCTCAGGTTCGATTCTCCCAGGTGCCAATTTAGGCGGATTAATTTAGCTTATTAAAAAAAAAAATTATCTCCTTTGTTGGGAAGTTAATTGTACATGCGTTGCTGTGTTGCAGCTGAAAAGGTTGAAACTTAGGAAGAACAATTGGGATGGAGAGACTTATGAATTTGATGAGGTGCTTACTGAATTCGCGTCGCAAAAACGTGTTTATGAAGTTGTGGCTAGGCCTGTTGTGGAGGTGTGTGTACATTCATTCATATTCATTGCTTGCTGGTATAGGTTCAAACTTTGATACTAATTGCCATTTTACATCTGTCCCAATTGAGATTTGAAATTCGTCTCGAGATTATAACGTCAAGCACTTACTGCTAAGGTGACACAAGAAACATTGATTTTATGAGGGTGCATGACCATCTAGTTTAGCCATCTTTGGTGAAAAGAAATGTCAATAATATTGTTGATTTTATGCTTTCATGAATCCATCTTCAGCGATTAAAATCTAGTTTAAATGGAATGATGTGGATTAACTATGTGTCCTATTGCTTGGAAATTGAAAATTCCCCACTTTCTAGAGTTTATCATTACTTCTGATCAATTATTTTAAAAATCAACCCCTGAAACACACTTATTTATTTTGGTGCTTGTATCACATAACAGGAAGTGCAAAAGACTATTCATACTAGAACAAAGATGAATTTGTGCAATCATGTTGTTTCTTACTTTGGAACTTCCTTTTATTACATGCCATGCCTTACTTTAACCTTCTGCAGAGTGTATTGGATGGCTACAATGGGACAATTATGGCCTATGGGCAGACTGGTACTGGTAAAACGTATACTCTTGGAAGACTTGGGGAGGAAGACACAGCTGCGCGTGGAATAATGGTGCGAGCCATGGAAGATATTTTTGCAGATGTTTCCTTGGAAACTGATTCAGTCTCAGTCTCATATTTGCAGGTACTTAGCAAAAATATATATTTTGGTATGACTTTCCAATTTAGATATAGTACTTTTATCAATTCAAATTTATCCATTGTATTGAAGTATTTGTTATATCTTCTGGCTAACTACATTCAGACTTCATATGTTAATATGATATTTCTTGATTCCCATGTTCAGCTTTATATGGAGACTATACAGGATCTTCTTGATCCTGCCAATGATAACATAGCCATTGTAGAAGATCCCAAAACTGGTGATGTTTCATTACCTGGAGCTACTCTAGTCGAGATTAGGGACCAACAGAGTTTTGTTGAACTACTAAGATTAGGAGAGGCTCACCGCTTTGCTGCAAATACGAAACTGAATACCGAATCTTCTAGAAGTCATGCTATTCTAATGGTAAATGAATTGACATATATGCTGTATGGAGCTTATATTCCTGTCCTTTTAGTAGTCATTGTTCAATATTTCTACTTTTAATGTCATTGGAGGAGTGACTGTACCGCTAATATAATAGGTGCATGTAAAACGATCCATCAAAGGAAGAGATGCTTCTCATTCAAGTGAAAATGGAAATCATCCACACATGGTCAAATCGTTAAAGGCGCCTATTGTTCGGAAAGCCAAGTTGGTTGTTGTAGATCTTGCTGGCTCAGAACGAATTGACAAATCAGGTCCGTAGATATAATCAAGTGGGTTTTGTGATCTCAACACATTCATCTTTTTGTAGAGTCTTTGCTACATGGAAACATTCCATATTCCTCTCCCAGTCTTTTCCTTACTTTAATTTTATAAATCTTGATATACATTGAGGCAACAGGGAATTTTTTTGAATGCTGGGCTAATATAAGTCAGTTTTCCTTGCTCAAGGAAAATATTGGTTATTCAAGATGGGGAGGATATACAGTTTCTGTCTCTGATATTTTCTACTTAATGATACTGTTTCATTATTGTTTGCTTAATAGGAAGTGAAGGACATATGTTAGAAGAAGCCAAATCCATCAATCTTTCTTTGAGTGCACTGGGGAAATGTATTAATTCACTTGCAGAGAATAGTGCGCATGTGCCATTTCGTGACTCAAAGCTTACTAGATTGTTACGTGATTCATTTGGAGGTAAGATTTTGTCAGTATATGAATTGCTATTTTCTCCTGTTCTTTTATTTTGGTTTGGGCTTAGCTTTTTCACCATAAAGCATCGTATTCTCAACTATGCCATGTTTGCAGTTGATGTTAACATTAGTTTAACACACTGGAGTCCTGTGTTATGTCAAATGAACGCGTACCAAAAAGCTAACAAAATAACTAAATAATTAATGTTGCGAGAATTCAATCTATAGATGACACTCATGTCATGGAGAAGATTATGACGCTAAATCTGACATTTATCAAAAAATTGCTTCCACTTTCAATGCTTTTATATACTTTGTAGATAAATCTTCATGAAGGTTTTGAGCTGACTGTCTCTGAAGTCACCACTTTTTGCAGAATCATTGATATTTGAGGCAAATCTCGGGTTACAAAATCCATAGATAAATACTTTCATTGTAGATTCGAGATATTATGAAATACACGTTTTGTTGAAATTGTGAAGCATCTTCAAATTTTATGAACCAAATCTGTGCAGTGTGTGTTTGACATCTAAATTTTTTAACAGGTACAGCAAGAACTTCACTTGTCATTACTATTGGGCCATCACCACGGCATAGGGGCGAGACTGCCAGTACTATAATGTTTGGACAGAGGGTGGGTTCCAAATTCAAGTAGTTCACTTTTTTCTCCCTCCACTTGAGATTATTATAGCCACTAAAATGTCCAATGCTCTTTTCATTGGTCGGCTTCACCTTTTGTTCTGTACTTCAAATTCAAATCCATGCTGTTGCTAATTCATTTTATAAGGATATTGCATAGAATGAGAAATGAAATAGTGTCCTGTAACCACTAACCATTACTTATGTTCAATATTCGTGCATCTTGTAGGCTATGAAGGTGGAAAACATGATAAAACTGAAGGAGGAATTTGATTACAAAAGCTTATCAAGAAGGCTAGACATAGAATTAGATAAACTCATAATGGAACATGAAAGACAGCAGAAGGCATTTGAGGATGAGATTGAAAGGTTAGCTACTGAAGCACAGCATCAGATATCTGAGGCTGAAAGAAACTATGTAGATTCATTGGAGGTTGGTTCTTTATCAATTTTTTATATCTATCTTATATGTGTTGTAGTTTGTGAATGACTTTCTTTGACAGCCATTGAATCACGCAATTCCTGGTGCAGTATATCCATAATATGACACTTAACTGGTCTTTTAGATGATTATTTTTTTGCATGCTAGGGTAAGATGATTTAGTATATATAGAATGACTTAAGTGAATTATTGAAGTTCAATTAACATTAAATGGTTGATTTGATGATGATTTTTTGGTAAATATGTGCTTATACCCACTTTACTTTCTTAGAAGGAAAGATCAAAGTATCAGAAAGAATATATGGAGTCAGTTAAGAAGCTTGAAGAGAAGTTTTTGATGAATCAACGAAAGAATGAGGAGCCTAATATGAAATCAAGCATGGAGGTAATAAATTTTAATGTAATATACTTTTTGAAGTTTATCGCAATAGGTGAAGTAGATGATTACATCCTCTAGAAACATGAACAGAAGTGGGGCATGACTTTGGTAAAAAAAAGTAAAAAATTGGGGCAGGGGGGAATCTGATGTGAAGTAATTTCAGGATAATAGCAATATGTTTCAATATTTAATTATGCCTACTTAGTGATTAGGGATTTCCCCAATCAAGGATTGATTGTATTAGGTTCATGTATTTCAAATGACAAATGTTGCTAATTAGTTGTTAGTAATGTTAGTGGACGGAGCTAAGCTCACTATCCCCATCTCTCCTATCCTTATACTCCTCCCCTAAAACAACATTATCACTCCTGATTGTGTTAGGCTCACTTGAATTTCATTATCCTAGATTCCCAAGGTATCTGCTGAGGAAATGGCTGATTTGAAGAAAATGCTTCAAAAAGAGACTCTTTTAAGAAAAGCTGCTGAAGGGGAAACAAATAATTTGAAGATTCATGTCGCTGAACTAAAACAGTCAGAGGTATGTTTTTGGACCTCCAATATTTATGTTTCACTTGCATTTCCTCTCCTCATCGTGGTATCTGAATTAGTTTTACATGGATGTGTTTACTGTGATAGACATCAGCAAAGTCAGAGATATCAAAACTTCATAAGATGTTGGAAGATGAGGCTCATCAGAAAGAGAAACTTGAAGGCGAAATAGCAATATTACAAAGTCAATTGTTGCATTTAAGTCTTGAAGCTGATGAGGTAAACTATACCTAAACTGCACAAATGCCATAAGCTAACAAGTTTCTCTAGTAGATTTTTTATAAAGAAAAATACTAACAAGTGTCATTAGAGCATTGTTTAAGGTATCAAAAGAGATAATTTTTGCATAGAACATGTGTATTTATTACTTTCACAAGTATTTGACTTGTATTTCCAAGGCAAAATTTCCTTTTTTAGACACCATAAACGATGCTCTTAGGGCACTTGTTAGCATGACCCTTTTATAAAAAGATGACCACTTATGCATTATATTTGATTTTCCTCATGGTTACTAATGTAGAAAACTTGGGTATTTTTTGGATTTAAGTCATTTAACTAATTACTAAATTTGCACTTATTGCAATGCATATTCATTTTGATTCACAAAGAAATGGCTGATCTCATTCGCAATGCCTTTTTTGTAAGAAAAAATCAAAATGCCTATTATTTTTATCTACCTTGTTTTATAAATGAGATATTAAACTAATTTTACACTCAAAGTGCCTTATTTTATTTTATCACAAAGGTTGAGAAATTATTAAACAACAGTTGCATTTAATATCTTCTGTTCAGCTTAGGCTAGATATATCATGTCAAACATGCTTCTATTTCCTGCCGATGTTGATATTTTTCTGGGAATTGTACTCATGTCAATGGGAGACCATGGCATCTTCAAGTATTTGGCTTTGCGTTATTTATGTAGGTTGAAACCTGAGGGCTTAACATGTTGGTTACCTTACCTGTCATTAGCAATGACTTGTTTACATCCACATGTGTGGGAAGACTATTCAATGGTTTAGAATGTGAATTAAACTTTGAGAAAAACTTTAGCTTAGTTTTCAAAATCTCTTTCCCCTGTTTCTATTCTCATATCTGGAAGTGAAATTGGACTATTCAGCTGCTTGATTGGGACGCCAAATGATGGCAAATGAGTTGTATTGAAACCGTCAATGTGAAAATACACCAGCATTGTTGTTCTTTACCGTTTCTAATCATCATATGCACTGCTATCTTCTTGTATGATTGTCTGCCGTAATCTTATTTGGTATTATCTGATTGACATTTATCGAATAGACAAGTCGACAACTAGACGAGGGCAGATTTGAAAAAGAAGTGGGTGGTCGGGATTCTCTCACTTCCCAAGTTAAGCATCAGCTGCAAGCTTCAGGAAATGGGGAGAAGCCTTCAATAGGCAAGCTCTTTGAGCAAGGTAGTAATTAGAATGTATTGCTTGTGTCAAAAACTTGACATATATTTTGGTAATAGCTTGTCTGTTTATTCTGAAGTCATTTGTTCCTGATAGAATAAATATTCTTATAGTGGGATTGCAGAAGATTTTGTCATTGCTTGAAGCAGAAGATGCTGATGTGCGAATCCATGCTGTGAAAGTTGTAGCAAATCTAGCTGCGGAAGGTTGCTGTCTTACCTGCTTATATTGAATTTCCTTATAGTGGCAGTAGAAAAGTGAAGAAAAGAATTTGGGCAAAAAATATTATTACCTGTAATTTTTTTGATTTGAAGTCAATAAATCTACGGAGAAAAGTTGTAGTTTAGTATTCTGAATCTTTGTTAATTATTTGATTTAAGTCAATTAATCTGCGGAGGAAAAATCTCTGTTCGGTATTCTCTTCCTTATCTGTTAATTATTTTGTTTATGAAATGAATTGATTCAAAGAAAGTATCTCCTTCTAAACTAAGTTAGCTAGAACTTGGTGTAGTAAGAATCATGAGCCCTAACATGTATTCAACTTGATACAGAAACAAATCAGGGGAGGATTGTAGAAGCGGGGGGGCTTACATCGTTGCTTACGCTGCTTAAGACCACACAAGATGAGACCATACTTAGAGTTGCAGCAGGTGCTATTGCAAATTTGGCAATGAATGGTAAGATCATGTCTTCTCTTCTTTGCAACTAACAAGATTATGAAATAAAAATGTTGATTACTAAGATATCTTGTTAATTTCCTGATCTCTGCATCCTTATTATGTACAGAAACCAACCAAGAACTCATTATGGCCCAAGGGGGCATTAGTTTGCTGTCGATGACTGCAGCCAATGCTGAAGATCCACAAACTCTTCGCATGGTTGCTGGGGCCATTGCTAATCTCTGTGGAAATGGTAAACTAATTATCTAAATCTATTTTAGAAATTGTTTTAATTGTCTGCGCTATAGATGCATTTTACTGCAATATAGATAATGCATTCGATCCTGAGACTCATTTTGTAGAAAAGACCCTTCTGGCTAGTTGTAGTACATTGATCAGTGAAAACTGAGTAGTTCTCGACTATAAGTGTTGGCGTCATGTACAACATTGTTTCTTTAAATAAAAATAATCTGTCGCCACCACTAAAAGTTTTGTGTCCCTGCACCTAGATAAGCTACAAACAGAATTAAGGGGTGAAGGTGGTATCAAGGCACTGCTGGGAATGGTGAGATGCAGACATCCTGATGTGCATGCGCAGGTTGCTCGAGGAATAGCAAATTATGCGAAGTGTGAGTCAAGAGCATCTAGTCAAGGTAAACTTGTATGACAGTATGAGTAATATGTTCATTGAAATGACACTTATTCCTTTAAAAGGATACATAGTGCATATAATCTCCACAGTTTTCATAGTTACCACGGTGCATATTTTGGGTTTGCAATGATTTGCATGATCACCAGTATCTGCTATTATCCGAGTTTAAGTTTTGCCACATTGTATAGGGTTAAAGAGTGGAAGATCTTTCCTTATCGAGGATGGGGCTCTTCCATGGATTGTTCAAAATGCAAATAATGAAGCATCGTCAATTAGGCGCCATATTGAGCTTGCCCTCTGTCATTTAGCACAACACGGTAAGTACTAAGCAAAATCTGTCTTTGGACTATAAACTAAATTTTTGTTGGGCCATGTCCCTAAGACCTTTGTGGTGGATGCATTTCAGAAGCAAATGCAAGAGATATGATTAAAGGGGGTGCATTATGGGAGCTAGTTCGTATCTCACGAGATTGTTCCAGAGAAGACATAAAGACTCTTGCACATCGAACGCTAGCCTCCATCCCCGCTTTCCAAGCCGAAATGAGGCGTATGCGGGTGAGTCGTTGAAGAATTCTGTAGAAAAGTAATGAAGCTGGCTGGAAGATACAAAGATAAACAATATTTTTCGGTATTCTGGATGTATTTCTCTTTGTAACAAACCTAGGTGGATGGCTTTCTTCAGTGTTTTAGTTGAAACTCTAGATAAGTGTTCGTGGGTTCTTGCATTCCATCATGGAATGGCCATAATTTAATCAAGTCAACGAGGTGGTGTCTCTCTGGTCCACTTGCTAGCTTCTGGCATGTAAATTAATGTGTATATGAAATAAATAGAGGTAACAGTAGTCACAGTTTTGAATTTCTTTCATGAAATAGCTTGTTGCTAATCATAACTGCAATAGTTATTTATTTTTGAGGATGTAATAGTTAAATTTGTTGATTAGTGATGATTTGAATTGTTTCACCAATTGTTAGAAGTGTGAACCCCGTAAACTTTCAAAAATTTCATAATGAATGTCCCTACCAAGTTGCAAAAGCCAGTGTATTATTATCATAATTATTAGCTATGATAATTGCGATGACTTAAGTGGGCATGGCCATAAAGATTAAAGACATATATGCGCCTCAAACAACTTGGGACTGAAAAGATAAAGAAAAAGTAATCTTATTTACCTGGGACCTTTTTGTTTAAGAGAAAATGGTTCTGATAATTCGAAGTTGATCGAAAGATAAGTAAAGTCGATCAAATATTACTTTAATCAAAATTTGAACTCATATGGTCTTAAACAATTCACCATTAACTAAAATCCATTAAACATTTGAGCTTAACTACTTAGTTTGTCTTTAGTTGATATTATTTCCTTTTTTTTTTTTGGTCCGTAGGAGTACCATGATTTGTATTATTGGGTAATGATGTGGTGGGTGACTGCGCCTGCCTCCTTAATAATCAGATTGCCATCATATAAACATGACAGTTACCCAATTATTATACTATTAGTGTTAATTTATTTATTTTCTTCGGAAAAACTTTGTTTATTTATTTATTTAATTGGTCTTAACAAAACTATATTTGGCGGGACTTGTTGCAGTCAAATAGACAAAGTACGCATTAGATTGATGTAGAGATTTCAAAAATAAAATATTTTTTTTTTTTGAAAGAAAAAATAAAATAAAATTTGTATACATAATTTTTCTATTGTCAAATAAGCTAAGGTCAAACGTGATTATCCTCTACCTGAGCACTAATCTGCTGTACGTAGTCGTTATAGATAACAATATAGATTGATTACTCGTCTAACTGAAAGCTTTCATGTAATTATAATATGGTCAATGAGGGGGATGGGTTAATTGACCAGAACTAAAAGACACCCGTTTTAAAAATTAAATGTCATTTTCTACAATAATCACTGGCTATTGCCTCCAAATTAATAAATAAATTGATTCTTGTAAATTATATTTTTGTCTTCATACATATATATATTTTAGATTGAAATTCTGCCAATTAAGGTAAGGTCCCGTGATATAGCATATGGTCAATGTAATGCCGGAAGTGAGGCAGGTTTCACGTATGCTATTGTCGGCTGCGTGTTTTATAATATTGATTGATTGATGATCAAGAAAGAATTCAAAGTCAGAGGCCGTTTCGGTTTGTTTTTTTCTACATCAGCAAACAATAACTAGCTAGTATGTAGCTTGGCCCTTCAACAAACATTACCAATTAGTTAGAGGTGTGTAATAAACTATTAATCTTCAATATTGTCGATTTTCGTGGATTAGTCCATATAGAAGTTGCAAGACAGCGAGGAGGAGACGGACTTCACATTTCTCGTCTCGTTATTCCATATACTTATATGTTATCTTACTGATCCACAATGTAGATGAGAAATTGAACTTTATTCCGTCTCCGACAGATTCAGGTGTCTCCACCACATCTTCATCTTCATAGTGAAAATCATTTTTTTAATAAAAAAGAAGTTATTCAACCCCAAAGCCCTACTAAAATCCTTATTTTCCGCAAACCCAAACTCACTTCTAGAAGTTAATGGTGAAGATTGACGCAATTCTTATTCTGAAGGTATTTTTTTATTCATATAATTACAAAATTAAAATATATTTCAATTGAAGTTGAGTCTAACAAAAAATACTATGTGATGGTTTGAATCTTAGACATGCCTAAGATTATATCATGTGGAGTGGAACATATGAACTTTTTTTAGAAAAATCTATCAATGTTATGTGAGATTTAAAATAGGATGATGATTGTTCGATCTAGAACACCAGAAGAAGAAAAAAAATACACATCCTACAGTTTATTTCATAACG
Source organism: Medicago truncatula (assembly GCF_003473485.1). NCBI lineage: Eukaryota > Viridiplantae > Streptophyta > Magnoliopsida > Fabales > Fabaceae > Medicago > Medicago truncatula. The sequence continues at coordinate 3,342,145 of NC_053046.1, forward strand.
GTAGGGATTCAAATCCAATCAATAATATGTTATCACTTCTCAACGAATCAAAACAATAAGATTATAAAATTGACCCAATAAAAAAAGTTCTTTCTTTTTTCCCATAAAGAAATAAGCAACTAGTGCGGGACACAGAGGGACGCATATAATTTGGAGGGACTTGAAAACAGTGGGTTTATATAGAGCCGCAAAAGAAAAAATAATGCAGGTAAGTTAAAAGAACCAAATATATAATCAATGAGAAAGATTCATATAACAAACGTTACAATAAGAGATTAAACAATGACTAGAAATAGATTAAAAAAATGCCATAACGGATAAGTTCATCTTGTAATTCAGTTAAGTTGGGTTGAACTTACGAGGGATTAATTAGAAGATTAAAATATGCCAAAACAGTAAAGTGGTAAAAAAGAAGAAGTCAAATTCTTGGATTGATTAGGTATTATTCTCTAGCTAAAATTTGTTTTACATTTGAATTTATTTTAAAAACAAATTACTAAGAAAATATGACATATCATTGATTGATTAGATGAATGGCACCTACTCAACTAAACTAGGTACCATTGTGTCACAAAATAAAATTGCATAAATTGCCACGATTTTTAAATTTTTGAATTATGTTGAGATTTGTCTCAAAATTGATAATTGAAGGTTCGTCAAAAATCGTGTCATAATTTAAAGAAATTCGGACACCATTTTAGTTTCAAATTTAGAGTTTTGATTCGACAAAAATTGTGGCACGAAGGAGGAAAATTGGGGCACGATTTGGAGGACAACGTTAGTATTATTGTACTAACGTGAAATCATGGCACAATGGTACGAAATTGAGCCACGATTTTTCAGGATCTTTGCATCATATAATGCTTCATTTTTCATGTTTTAGGTAGAGCTTTAAGAGAGAGAAAATTGGGAAATCAAAAAGAGTAATTTTAGGGTCGAGTGTCTTTGGTGAGTGTTCTCTTGAGTTGAGAAACATTTGTAAACACCTTGGGTGAGTGAAACCATTGGGTATCTTGTTCTTAGGAAGAAATTGAAAAAAAGGTAGAAATTAGTTTTGTTCTTGAAGAGCTTGTTGAAGCTAATTTCTTGTAACCATTGTGTATCTCTTTGTAAAGAACTCAATGATGGTGGATTAGAGAGATCAATATCTCTCACATAGTAGGTCATTGTTTCGCCGAACTGGGTAAATATTTTTTGGTGTGTTTTTCTCTTCTCTTTTATCTTTTGTTTGTGATTTTTTACTTCACACTTGATGTTTGTTATTGTTGTTGTTTGATATTATTTTGATATTGTTTACTAATTTCCTTTTGCTGAACACATCTAAATCTAATGGTATGAGTTTTGCGTCCAAATTCACAAGAAATTGCAATCTCAAATTATTATCACTAAACTCACGTTATGTGTGTTATATTAAGATTTTTTTTTAGGAAACATACCTTTTTTGTTAAAATATATATCATTTGACAACATAATTACGTGCCAATCAAAATAAAACCAATCGCCCATAAAATAAAATAAAAATCAAATCAATTGATTCTATCCAAACTATATTTAGTCTAATCGAATTATATCAAAAAATTTAGAAAGCAATTTAAATTGAATTGAATCGATGTTATTTTATAAACTTTAAGGGTGTGTTTGGTTGTGAAGAGAAATAGGTGAGAGAGAGTATGAAAAGAGAGAAATATGTGAGAAATAGAGTAGATTTGATAGATTGTTTGGAATAAGAGAAAGATGAGAGAAATAGAGAAGAGAGATTTACAATGATTTAACAAATTGACAAAAAAGCCCTTACCTTATAAAGTCATCTTTATAAAAAAAATTGTTAAAGTGTTAATTAATTATTTCATTTTTCTGGTGTTGCTATTATCAAATTAATTGACTAAATAGGATAAAAAAGAAACATCCTTAAAAAAAAATTAACAAAATAGGGGAGTTTTTTTGTTTCTTTCGAAAAAAACAAATGTAAAGAAAAAGTTAAAAAATAATGAAAATTAATTATAGAAAAAGATAAACTTGCGACTTGAGAGTAGTGCCAAGCTTAGTTGTTTTCAATTTAAGCCAAAATACACAAGATCTTAATTGGGGTGTTTGCTGCAAATCCATTTGAAACAGAAGAAAAAAAAATTAAAGCTTTGTACATGGTGAGATGGTGGAACGCATCTAAGAGACAGCATATAACCATGGCAGTGATGAAGATATGAAGAAACAATAGTGAATTGTGATAATAATTAATTAATAATAATAATAATAATAATAATAATAATAATAATAATAAGGGTAGAACATGAAACAAAAAAATGAAGCTGGTTTTTCCCCCCTTTCTTCTTCGCAAGTTAGCACAGAAACAAAAAGGCGGTCATTTTTTCTAAGGCTATATGGAAAAAAATTGGTTTTTCTTCTCATCACTTCATCGCATCTAACTCGGTTTATGATTGGCTAAAGGAGGGTGCTTGTTCCCAGCGGTCTTCTCTTTTTCTAACAGGTTTATGGTGGATTTGGAGACACCGCAATCTTATGTGTCTCAATAATGAACAACTATCTCTAACCCGACTGTGCTGCAATATTTATATCTTGGCGGAAACCATCAGTTCCAACTCCCTAAATACCTCAGTTGTCCCTCCATCTGATAGATTCACGCGATGGAATAACAATAACCATCGCTACACAATCTTGAACGTCGACGGAAGCTGCAACGGTGACCCCCTGCGCACAGGTTTCGGTGGAGTCTTCCGCGATCACACAGGTGGATTCATGTCTGCATTTTCAGGGTTTATAGGCCACTCTCAGGACATCCTGTATGCAGAACTTTCAGCACTCCATGAAGGACTAGTTTTAGCAGTCAACCGAAACTATGATGAATTGGCCTGCTACTCGGATTCCCTTCTCACAGTTAATCTCATTAAGGAAGATTTAAATCATTACCATGTCTATGCTGTGCTTATTCAAAACATCAAAGATATCCTCAGCTCAAGAAGTTTCACCCTGCAGCATTCTCTCATAGAAGGTAACAAGTGTGCAGATTTCTTAGCAAAGATTGGAGCCTCAAAAAATGAAGAATTGGAGATTCACTCTTCCCCTCCGGAGGGCCTCCTCCCTCTGCTGCAGGAGGATGCAGTAGGAACGCTTTTCTTAAGGCGTTAGCCTAGATACTTCTGTTTTTTTTTTTCCTTCTGTTTTATCTTGTTTTTTCTTCTTCTTTGTTCACCATTGTAACCAAAAAAAACACAAAAAGGCGGTAGGCCCCATATTAAAGCATCTCTCTCCCCAATTTCTTTCCAAACCAAACAGAAGAAGTTTGACATCTCTCTCCCCTATTTCACCTCAAACAAACACAGCGTAAATCCCGTAAGTTTTACTCTCTCCATCCCTAATTATAAGTTCATTTAAAAAAAAAAGTATTTGTATTTAAATAGAAGACCATCTACAAATTTTTAGATGCATTTATCACTCTTTTTCAACTACTACACAGTATAACCCTTATTTATACCATCAATTGTTTTGAAATATGAAAAATAATTGTTAAATCCATTTATATATAAGGGCAATTATTTAGTATGAGTAGCAAACTTTTCAGATAAATTTATTATTATTACTGTAACAATTTTTTTTAATATCAAGGATTTTTTATAAACTATTCATACATTGAGAAATGCTAACTTGTGCCCTTAAGACATTTAATTTTGCATTTAATGTCTTAAAAGTTTATAATTTATTTTTTTAATACAAAACTTATGTTTTAATTCCTTTCTAGATGTTTACCTTAACTTGTACCCAAGTACAAGTTAATATGACCCATGGATTAATGGACGGAGGCAGCATCTAAAAAATGATTAAAATGGAAATATGAACACCGCTAGGGTTTACTATGAAGTTATGCATCAAGTAAGAGAGAGAGAGAGAGGGTAGTGTGAGAGGGAGACAAGTTACATGTAACGCTGGGAACCTTGTTGTCTTGGTTAACGTTTCCTTTTAATGGAAGTGTGGGGTGACTGCCTCGAAAAAGAGCTTGAATCAGACAGTGCATGTGTGAACCAATTGCCAAACTTCCATGTTTATCTTCTTCTTACATACTCTAAATACAATGCACTCAAATGAAAAGGATAAATACAAAAAATAAATTCATATATATTTACATATTTTCAACCTTTCTAGAACCGGGACAATATATATACTCCTTACTATAACTGTCAAAAATAATTAAGACTTTCAATTTTCAGTAAAAAATTAGTAGTTTTTTTTAACTGTATAAATTATATACTTGCATCACTTTTAAGTCAATATTTTCTATTTTACATGTCTGGTAATAGAGTGGATACACTAATACTTAATTAATAAGAAAGAGTATTTTCTGACATATTATTCTCTCTTTTATTTAATATTTTTTAAGTCAAGTGAAAATGATCAAATAAATCTATTGTTGTCGGACAAATGAATATATTCTAACAATGGAGGTGTTTTTTTTTTTTAAGAAACTAACAATGGAGGTGTTATAACGATTGTCTCCTCAATCCTTATATATATAGGGTCTTATTAAGTAAAATTTAAAAATTATTGATTTCGATAATAATCATGATCATTAACAGTAAGTATTTTTTAAATTTATGCTTAAAAATGAGAGGTGTGCTTGTATGAGCTTAAAAGGACCAACCGAAGTATATTATGCATTGATCATTAAGGAAGACCGCTTCAAAAGCATAGAAACGATCTGACAACGAGGTCCAAATCCAAGAACTTATGGTCGATCACCTAGCAAGAAGGGATGATGAAGTGTGAAAATCTACTCCTCACTTCTTCCCAAAAACTCATTCACCTTCACATTGGGATTCTAGAAGCACTTATGTGCTCTATCGTTCTTGGCATTAGGGAAAATGCTCAAGCATGATAGGCTTCACCGTCTATCTCAAATTCACTTTCTACAACAAACTAAAGTTATCATGTATGAACTCAACATGAAGATATTAACAGTTTGAAGTATTTTTAAAATTTATGTTTAAAAATGAGAGGTGTGCTTGTATGAGCTTAAAAGGACCAACCGAAGTATATTATCCATTGATCATTAAGGAAGACCGCTTCAAAAGCATAAAAGTGGTCTGACAACGAGGTCCAAATCCAAGAACTTATGTGGTGGTCAATCGCCTAACGAGAAGGGATGATGCGGTGCGAAAATCTAACACTGACTTCTTCCCCAAAACTTATTCACCTTCACATTGGGATTCTTGAAGCACTTATGTGCTCTATCATTCTTATAATTAGGGAAAATGCTCAAATATGATAGGCTTCATCGTCTATCTCAGATTCAGTTTCTACAACAAACTAAATTTATCATGTATGAACTCAACATGAAGATAAAAAATAATAATAAAAGTGTATAAAGTTTCGAAGTCACAATATAAATAGGGGGGGTCATCCCTAGACATGATCATCTCACTTTATCACTCACTTGTTTTGACATGATCAAAATGCCTTTTAAAGTTACACATATCATTTTAGAGAATGATTAACATATATAAATAGTTAAGAGGATTGTCAACAATTGACGTGATTAATAAACACACTTCTTCACGTGGTACACCTTGTGAGTTGACACAAAAACAAGATATAAAAAATTTATCTTTCTTAATAACCACCTTCTCCCATCCTCAAAGAATAGAGATAGTTTATCATTACTAAGTTTCCTTTGTTACAATATATGTAAACAAATGGGGCTCCAAAATGTTTGATTTTTTAATCTCTTTTGCTTATATTTTGTTACAAAGTAAGTATTTTGTAGCTTTATTTTTTGCAAAGAAAATGTAGTTTTTATTTTTGACTCAACAAAATGCAAAATAGATAAATGTATTTTGGTGAAAAAAATTAATGTAATTGTTTTTTTTAATAATTTTGGACATTTTATAATAATTATACAAACGTATATGTTACATATAGGATGAAGGTAGTAAACAAACATTTATTATCATACATTAGATCCTTTGGTAAAAAAAAAAATCTTACACTAGATCCTCACTTTATTTAAAAAAGACAATTAATATATCTTCTAAATTTTGTACTATATTTTTTTATTAAAATTAATACTAGTATTGCTTCTTCTTTTTTTGACAAAAATTTAATATGAATACTTTTTATTTTCATTTTCATAATCCGAGTAACCTAGATCATACACACTACCACACTGAATCCATCACCAAGTAAATGCAATAATGAAACAACATAAAATGAAGACGTTACCTTGAATCCAGAAACATAAAATGTAGTGTCTCACAGGCTAAAGCAAGCCTGATTATGGCTGATCATGCAGATCAAATGCCCATACATATGATCAAGAAATAATTAACATGCAAAAATGAGTTTTCAAACACTTCATCAAGTGAATGCATGAAGGCACAACAACTTGCTATTATTCAATGTTCTAAGCTTAGAACACTTCTCTGCCGTCATTGTCTCATTATACTTCTTTGCATTCATTCCTCGTACTACTTTTCTTGTAAGTAACTTGTACTGTTTCATTCACCTTAAAGTACTCTATATATATATATATATATATGTGGTAGGAATTAAATGCACCAAAGTACTAATTTTATTGATCCTCTCACAGAATATAGAATAAAATTAAACAAACTCACCGAGGATAGATAATAATAATAAGGATACATCAATTTAATTACAGTCTCAAATTCAGCATACATCAACTCACCTAGAACCTAATAACCAAAATTCAAAATGACACACAAAATCTAAAGAAAATTAAGCAAATTTAAATAGAAAGAAAAGAACCTCATCATCGAATTCCCTAGCTTCCAATTCCTTCCTTCTTGCAACATTTGTTCCCAACAATGATAGCTTTGCAATAATGTCATCATGATCAATACGGAGAACGCCCGGTTGGCCAGAAATTATCAGAAGGCATCTGACCGAGAAGATTAGGATTAAGATTAGGATTAGAATTAGGAGGATGCATAGCTTGAAAAAGTGGAGCAGTTGAATCTCCTAAAAGCTGTTGTTGTTGTTGCTGAACACCACCGCCACCACCACTTGGAGAACCACCACCACCACCACCTTGAAGTTGTTGAATAGAAGAACCATCATCATCTTCCAAAGGAAGTCTCTCATAAGCAGCGTTACTAAAAGAAGCAGACATAATAACAACAGGTCCAGAAGCAATCAAAGCACCAACAACACTTCCACCAACAACCTGCCCTTGTCCGCCCGCTAAATATATGGTCAAACCAGAAGCAGCGGGCGGAGCAGGTGGTGGAAGAAACGATCCAGCCAGCGAAAGAATCTCGAACCTTCCATGAAGTGTAACAACAGCTCCAGGAGAAGCCGGTTGCCTTAGTGTCACGTTTGTAACCGTCCCTGTCCCACTCATGATGCAAACGCCTCTTTGACGGCGTCTAGCGAAGTTGTTGACACTTTCAACAACGTCACAACCGTCTGCAACTTCCATCACGTGAGTTTTCAAGGCGTTTGCGCTGTCACGTGTGATGATAATCGGTGGTTTTGGTTTGTTTTTGGATCCAGCTGGTCTTCCTCTTGGTCTTCTTGTCATTGAATCGGTGTCGCCACCGGAACCACCTCCTCCGGATTCTAACTTGGGGCTAAAATCTGTGCTGAACTTGTTGTTGCTGTTTTCTTCTCGGTTTGTGAGGTTGAGTCCACCGCCGCTGCTACTTCCGCTTTGTTCATCTTGATCTGTGGTTTGTTGCTGCTGCTGTAAAGTGTGGAATTGATGGTGTTGTTGTTGTTGTTGCTGCTGTTGGTGTTGATGGTGAAGATGAAGATCTCTTGCTGTGTGGAAAGGTGGAGGAAGTGAATGTCCATGTGATGTTATTTGATCCATAATTAATCTCTATAATCGATATGTGCTGCTGAGATGAGTATTCTTTCTTCAAATATACTTAATTCCTTTGCAATAGAATATAGAAAGCACACAAGAAGATGCAACTGGATTGAAGAATTCTAAGTAATACAACTAACCAAAAAATCAATTGAAGAGAACAAGTTGATACTTATATCTCCTTCCTTGTTATCTTTGAGTATGATGATCCATCTTAATTAATTCTTGCTAATTTGATCCCAAGCAGAATTAGTTGAATTGATTCTTCCTCTACCTTCACAACATAAAGGAAAAGAAGTTGAGTTGAAGTTGGTATGAGAGAATGATGAAAGGAAAAAGAAAGTATATAGAAGAAAGTGGGAATTATTAGTGTTAGGGTTAGATTTAGAAAATATAGATCTAATCCAAATGCTATTGCTGGCTTCGGTAAGAGTTGTAAAACTGCGTGTTTATGGGCGGTGGATGGGTCCTCACCTCTGCACTGTACATCTATTTTATTTTATTTTTATGGATCAAGTTAACTTATACCCTTGTGCCCTAAAGGCACAATTTAAAGGAACTAAAAAATAAATTAAAAGATAAATTTGTGTTAAAAAGATAAGTGTTTAAACTTTCAAGGTATTGAATGCATAATTTTCAAAATTATATTTTTATATTTTTTTTTTAATTTATGTCATAATGATATAAGTTAACGGTTTCTTCAACGATGATTTATTTGATGTCAGCCAACTCTTACTAGATTTCTATATATAAAAAAAAAAAAAAAAAAAACTCTTATTAAATTCAACTTTTTGTTGTCACATACAACTAAATAGTAAAATACCACTAAGGAACTTGATATGTAGGACAGTGTTTGGATCATCTACAATTAGGGTATGGTGGTTCAAGTGAAGATGTATCATAGGTTTTACAAAGGGCATAATATCTCATGTAAAGATTGTCTTCATAAACTTATCTTTTAAGATTTAATAGCAGTTTTCGCCCCCTAACTTTCATGAAGTTGCGATTTTGATCCCCTAAGAAAAAAACTACAAAACCGTCCTCTAAGTTTTGCAAATGTAGCAGTTTTGGCCCCCCAAGGCCAATTTTTGGTAAAAAAAAATAAAAAATATAACACATGGCACCTCACTTAGGGTGCCACGTCAGCGTAGACCGAGTCAAAATTGACCTTGGGGGCCAAAACTGCCACATATGCAAAACTTATGGAGCGGTTTTGTAGTTTTTCTTCTTAGGGGGCCAAAATCGCAACTTTGGAAAAGTTAGGGGGCTAAAACTACTATTAAGCCATTTTTTAAAGAGATGGTGATATCAATTTCTAAATTTGATGACATTAATTAGGTATTGAGTATATATTTCAAAAAAGATGGACGTATTGGGAAGGAGATTCAATTTTATAAAGTTTAAAAACGTTAAGAGGGTCTTATTGATGGACGTATTCGGATTGTTGAAAAAGGACAACAATGAAGTATATCTAAGAGGAGATAAGAGATATACAAGATATGAGAAGTATGGTCGAGTCTTATATGGCCTCTAGTGGAGTAGTCTTGATGTTTGTATGTATTGAGAGCTTCTTTGTTGATGGATGTGAAAATGATCATTCAAAAACTTGTCAAAAGATTTTACAACTGTAGAATACAGATAAGAGTCTACCAACATGCTTTAGGGGGTTTGAAAGGAGATGGGATGGCAAAAATCTTTCGGATGTAGTAAGGAGAATATTCTATTGTTTGTGGGAGGTTGGGCAGGTTTTGGAGGGGACCACGGTGGAGTGAGGGTTTGTGTTGTGTAACTCATCATTATAGATGTTATCTAGCTTTGGAATTGGGACAATTAGAAGTGGACCATTGAGTGAGAATGGAAGTCCATATAGAGGATAATGATTCGAAGGGTGGTTTTATGGGAAGTGATATTGAGGGAAAAAATGAATTTAACCATAACCTTAAAGGGGGTTGTGATCACATCGTCAAGATAAGTAAATTCAGGAGTTGAAAGACTTGGTGACTCATCATGTAAAACGTACGCTATAAAGTTATGACTTAAATCATGTTAGGACTTTATAGGGTGGACTCAGAAAACCATCTGATGATCTATAAAGGTATGTCATAAAGTTATCTTTGTTACAACTGGTAGACAAAGATGCCAAAAAGGCAAAAGAGACTTGTCAACATTGACCCCAAACACACTACTCTTATAGAAATTGACTCAAAGACTAGAAGCAAGCTCAAAGGACCAAAGAATGGTCTTTAGAGACTATAGATTTTCTGCCAACAGATCACCAATGAACATGGTGTCATCAACATATTGTAAATGAGAGACCACCAACCCCTCTGACCCCACCAAGAAGTCTTTAAACACATCAATAGCTTCTTCGAGACGAATCAACCACTAAGACCCTCAACAACCAAATGAAATATAAACAGGCGACCGGACCCCCTTCTTTAAGTTCTTTGGATATTGACCTCCGTTAATTGTTGGGTAACTGGTATCTAGAACCGACAAGCTACTTGAAAAGACACACATTCAGACCCAATATTTCCATCTGTCATCAAAATTGAATATCCCCGTTAATAAATCCATGAAGGCCCAATTAACATATTCATAAGCCTTTTTTAAAATCCAAGTTTAAAATCAAGCAGGGTCTCTTGGATCTTTTAGCAAGGTCGATGGACTTATTGAAAACCTCCGTCAACGAATTGTCTAGCAATAAAAGTAGGAAGGTTAAAAGATATTACACTATCCATAACCTTGGTAAGGAGGCCCACAAGAACCTTTTCCACCGGCTAATACAGACACCCAACTAGTAAGTTGGGCCTAAAAACCCTAGGTCAAGAAGATAGTCAATTTTAGGGATAAGAGTGACAAAATAAGAAGATAAATTATGGGGTAATCAAGCATTCACATATAGTTGATATAAAAGAACACCAAACTCTTTCATCAAGCATCACCAAAAAAAGGCGTAATGAAAGTAAAATGAAAATCATACGACATTGGTCTTTTATTACCATCATAAAACGTCATTGTCTCGTCGATCTCACGTAAAGCAAACCTACCAGATAGCGACGATCTTTCCCCTACAGAGATATTCGAAAATAAGATACCATCTAAAGTAGGTCGTTTAATTTGAGTTTAAGTAAAATGACGAAGAAAACACCGAGTAATTTCTGACCTAACCTCTGAAACCTCTTCAACCCATCTATCGTCCACTCTCAAAATTGTGATATATGTTTTAATTACCCCTGATTTTAAGACAATAATGGAAATAATCTAAACCAGTTTTCGATGTGTTAATTAATATTTGGATGAGACGAAAAAATGTATAATAAAACTTTAGAGACATAGTACACAAAATTATATGTATACTTAAATAACACATCATATATTTTTTTTTTTTTGTTAAAAAATTCACATCAAATATTATAAGAGTTTAAACGTACATAAATCATTTTGCCTATCAAAATTCCCAACTTCTCTTCTATACTAATAATACATCTGATTAAGTCTCTCTAAATCAATTAAAATTCCGGCTCTGATCTTTGTTTTATTTTATTTTTTCTTTTCACCAAACAGACAGTTAGACAAACGATAAGTCCTTTGAAAAAGCAGTTGCGTATGTATAGATGCTGCTTTTGAGTAACACTTTTGTCGTTTGCGGAGAAAATCCACAACATAAACGAGAACTACGGTGGTTAGTGGCAGAACACTTGATTTTATAAATGAAACAAATAGCTGTCACAATTAAAACATAAACTTGACTAGTGTCATGCACACCCACGGAATAAGGAAAAAGAGAGTGTAATGTGTATACTTCAATTTTCTATGAAAATGACCACATGCACCACTTGGTTCTTCTGCAAAATTCCATCTTTAAGGTTTAGGTCCACCTTCTCTAAACATGACACGTGCCTTTTCCCCCGCTACTTTCGGGTCTTTTTCTTTGGACTATACTTTCATCTTAGTTTGGACTCTAGTTAGTTAACTTTGCCAAAGTAAGAGTCATGCCTTGATAGTGTGGGATTTAAACTTCAATCAACAATTGTCATAAGGAAGTAAGTGGAGTATTATAACATAATTAAGTTGATGAATCTCATGGAGCCAGAGCTAGGGCTAGCAATTAATGGAAACATTAGTTGTGCCAATTATGGGAGTGGGTAATTAGAAACTAGTTGTTTCGTGGGAAGGGGCATGGCTAGTGACCCACATGCATCACACTTTGGGACAATGAGGGGGATTGAATCCTTTAAGAGGAGTGGAAGCAATCTCGAGTATATTTACTTGAAAATCGTGATTAACATGACATCAAACTTTGGTTACACTGCCATTTTTGAAGGAAAATACTAGTTAATAAGGCTTACATAAGCAAAGATAATGTAGATAATATCTTCAAGAAGTTGGCCGTTGACGACAAAAACTTACACACAAAAGTACTAACTCTCCTTTCACTTGTTACCATGCAAGACTCAAGTATTTTAACAGAATTTCATAAATAAAATTATAGAGTCTGCCTTTATGATCTATGATGACATATAGATTAAATTATGGGAGTTGGTATATATCGCAAAAAGTTTATCACGAATGGTTTTTTTTTTTTAAAAAAAAAAAAAATTTCTTAAGGTGGTTTTTAAACTTTGACCACCCAACTCCATGAATTCCCATGATTTACCGAACTATAAATTCCTTCACACGGTTACCCATCACTTCTTGATAGATTCGCGAAGCAAATTTTCGCTTAATATAGCATTGCTCTTAAATTATACTATCAGGGAAATGTTGTTTATAGCGAACAATCACATAGGGAGAGTTTCACGAGAAGTGTTTCGCATTCCCTTCGGGATAATTTTCATCGTGGTATATAGCACTGCTAATTATATCATCAGGAATAACCCATAATTTATATCTGCACACAAAACTTGATAGTGTTGGACGTGAAGTATTAGTTGGTAAAACTCAAATCTCACATAGAATAAAAATTATATTTTAGATGAGTTTATATCAACAATGACAACTCTTATCTTTCAAGTCAATTTTTTAAGGATGAATAGTGTTTTAGATGAGTTTACAAAAGTAATTAACCTCTTATTTTACAGGTCGATTTTATAACTATAATAACATTTGTTTTATATGCGGTACTTTTCATGCGTGCTAAATTATTCAATATTCTTTGAATGGCAAACTAGGGCTCAACAAACTTGAAGAGAAATTCAATATATAATAGGGATAACATGATAAACAAGTTATTTATTAATCACAGGTGCCTAATTGACTTGTTATAATTGAGACGATGAAGTGTTGATATTTGTTGGTGAGGTTTGGTGCATATAATGGATGGAGAAAGAAAGAGTACAGAGTGTAGTTAAGTTGGCATGGGGTTGACCGCATAATCCAGATCAGTGTTGCTGTTAGAGAAAGAGAGAGAGAGACTGAGAGAGGAAGAGAACAGAGATCACAAAAAGACAGTGGAAAGCACCGAAGAGTTAGCTGAATTACTCTGAAATCTCTGAAACCTACCTAAAATTAATTAGTGATAATAATATGATATTAATCACAAGTCATTGATATATATTGAGAATAACAACTCCCGTGCGTGCGCAAATACTAAAACCCATGCATCCAAAGATGCCCTTTGTCGGCCTCTCTCTCTCTCTTATGCTCCATCCAATGCACTCATGGTGGACCCCACAACCCCTCCTCCTCTTCATTTCATTATCTGTGTGTGAGTTTGTCAGATTCTTAGACGCGTGCTTACTTCAAATCCAAGTCTTATCCTCAAATCATTTCTCAATTAGGGTGACAAATGACAATTATCATGTGAACTTATTCTACCTTTCACCACCTTTAGTTAACTTGAATATATACCTCCCTTCTCAAATGACTAATTTTCATAGGAGAATCTCTCGGACACATAAGATGCATAGATTCTCCTCTTTTAATCGAATTTTTTCCACACGTATGAATCAGGAATCGAACATCTGACCACATGTTTAAAAGATCCAAATCTCTTACCATTTAAATCAATAAAGTATTGGTTACTTCATACAAATATTAAAAAATGCGTAAATGAGAAGAGATAATCATTACTTTTACAATATTAACTTTATCAAAGATTGTTGTATTACCATTATCATTAACCATTAGAAAGATAAGCACATGCTTGTATGTCCAATTTTCTATTGCATTAAAAATCGATAATAAGCGACAAGTATAATAGAAAGAAAAAGTATCACACATCTCACTTATACTAGCGAAAAACAGACATATTAGTTTTTTTAGAGAAAAACAGACATATTAGTGTTCCTCGTTAACTTTTCTATTACACTTAATCATATACCTATATTATCACATCTCATCATAAATTTTTTACCATGTACCGTGCTCAAATAATGTTGGTAAAAAAAATATAAGTTTAACTGCATCATGCGATTTTTTTTTTTAAGTTTTACGTTGTACCACATTAATCCTTTACATTATTTAAATTCCATATTCATTTATATCTTTAACAATATACACCGTTATCATTTCTGTTACAAAAATGTTGTCACGTTTGTTAAATCTATAATGTATTTGTGGTGCTTATGTGTCATGTCTAAATCAGTATCACTTTTTTTTTGGTACAACAGTATCACAGTTTTTAATTAAACTTTATTAGAAAAATTAAAATCTCATAAATCTTCATCTTCTCAATCGTCATCTTTAAAAACAAACCCTAAAATATCTACCAAAATAAAAAAATAAAAAAAAATAAAAACCTAAAATTGAGAACAACAAGAAAAATCAAAAACTAATAGATCAATCTCTTCAAGTATAAACCCAGAAATTGGGAATAAACTCCAATTACTCCTTCAAAGCTAAAATTGCTGCCATACACAAAACTAATAGCCAGCCCCAATGAATTGAAACCAAAAATACACTCAACCCATTTTTTTCAAGTCAACAATTGATTTAGTAAGAGTGTAACAATTTAATCGTATTACAATAATATAATTAATTTGATCATTTCCTAAATATATAATTATTAAAGTTTATTACAATAAAAGGCAATTAGATAACTATAAAATTAGGGTAATGCTATCCAGTGCCCGGGGCACTGGTTAAGGAGCATTAAATGAACAAATTCAACTTATTTTACTTTAATTAAAGTGCTAAATAAGACAATTAATTAAAAGAAGAAAAATGTGTATTCAATACTCTATCAAATTTCCTAGTTTGTGATACAAGCATGGAATTCTATTTTGTTTTGAACAATATTTTGTAATTTTTACACATTTGATGATTTTGTATTTGATATTTTTTTTGAGACGTTGTATTTGATATTTTAATTGATTATTTTTTATCTTTGGAATTGTTAATTTATTTTAGATTTTATTTTAATTGAAAATGTTGCTAATTATGCATAGGCTTCCGTGAATTAGTTTGAAAAAAAAATATATGATTTACAAAAAATTTAATGGAAAGAAAAATTGGTTTGAGTAAAATCCACAAGAAAAAAAAAATTGTTAAGAAATGAAAAGGATATAGAAATGTAAATATGAAATGGAAAAGGAAATTTGACGAACTATTAAATACAACTTTTTTTATTTTAATTAGTTACCTTATTTATCATTTTAATTAAAGTAAAATAAGTGGAATCTATTAATTTATTGCTTCTTAACCAATGTCACAGGGCCACCGGTTAGCAACACCCATAAAATTATTATTTTTCTTTTGCTCTTTGTCTTTTAAACATGAAATAGGACAAATTAATATGGTTGTATTTGTGACTCAAATATGTGTATTTTTTTTCTTCATATCTTGTACAATGACCTGGGTCAAACATATCGAAGGAGTTTTGTAACACGCATAAATTTTGAGTAAAGATTTTGGGTGCGGTTATGGTGCATAAGGAAATCCTTATGCACCCTGCATAAATTTAGAAATGGTTTTGGAGTACAACTTACAGAAATCATTTGCACTTCAAAATGATTTTTGCATAATTGGGTTGGGATTTATGCAGATTGCTGGAAACCATTAAGTACATCTAATGGTTTTGGAGTATAACTCACAGAAACCATTTATGGATTTATACATAGTGCATAAGGATTTCCTTACGCACCATAACCGCAGCCGGAGTGAAGTGTCCAGAAATCTTAACTCAACTAGTAAAATGTAGAAATTGTTAGACCAGACGTCATGACCGGGGTTCGAATCCCAGCACCTCCACTTATGTGTGAGCAAAATAGAACAAAGTTTTCAGTTTATTGTTTTCAAATTTTACGGTGATCAATTGAATACAATTCTCATTTTAGTATTTAAGAATCAGTTAATGGAATGAAATATATTTTTCATTTTTTTATTATCGTTATTTTCATGGGCGGCTTTAAGGCCCGACTAGCCTGGACAGTTATCCAGGCTCTGGCCCAAATTTTTTGCAATTTCTTATGTAAATTCTCTGAATTTTTTTATATAATCCCCTATAAATTGGGAAATTTCTTTAGCTTTTTGATTATTTGCTTTCAATTTTTTATGTAAACCTCCTTGAATGTGTTGCAATTTTTTTGCCCAGACTTTATAATAATCCTGGCTCCGCAACTGTATTTTCAACTTACAAATTTTATTGGAGAAATGAAAGGAGGAAGAGATGAGAGATAGAGTTAGACATAAAGGAGATGGAGGTAGGAAGAGAATGGAGAGAGTGAAAAGGGGGGAAAGGAGGATAGTTGGAGAGATAGGGAGGAAGAGAAATCAGAGAGGGGGGCAGAGAAGTGAAGTGAGGTGAGGAAAAGTTGAAAATAAATTAGAATATTTGGATATATGGGCTGGCTTCTAAAAGTTGTTTGTCATACGGGCTAGATTAACGGTCCGTTTATCTTCTTTTTTTAAAGAGGATTGCTTTTTAGGCCCCCTCAATATCTCTTTAGGCCCCCTAAAAATACAAAAATAACCTTTATACGACTTCCGGTAGATAAATACCGGTAGTTCATTTTAATTTTTCTCATTTTGCACCTCCGGTATGTACATACCGAAGGCACATTTTCAACTACATGTATGAAATTATCAGATGGTTTACCGGGGTCCAAATCTTCTATAAGTTTGCATATAGTGGAAAACGTGACAAGATCCTTAACTCCGTTCAATATGGATGGTCATTGGTCAATCTTTTATTGATACTAGGAATGAGAGCCATGAAACTGATGCTTCAGTAGTTGCAGATTCTTTCACTTCCGAGTCTCTTATCTTGACAGAAACCATCGACGTATATCTGGCAAACGCACCTTATAAGAGGAAAGTAAGCCCTGCAAATGCTGAGGAATTCAACCATTCTAGCACCTCCAGGAAAAATTTAGTTATCATGATCTTTCTCATAGGTCATAATTTTTATTCTTTACATGTTTGCTAGTTTTACCAAATATTGCATTGCTCTATATAGGAAGAAAACAAGTACTGATGATGCCAATGGACCTAAGACACAAAAGAGGTTGCAATTGCAAAAGGTCTAAGTGTACAAAAAATACTGTGAATGTTTTCAATTTAATAATTCCAACAGTTTGAAAATGTGCCTTCGGTATGTACATACCGGAGGTGCAAAATGAGAAAAATTAAAATGAACTACCGGTATTTATCTACCGGAAGTCGTATAAAGGTTATTTTTGTATTTTTAGGGGGTCTAAAGAGATATTGAGGGGGCCTAAAAAGCAATCCTCTTTTTTAAATTGCTATTTAGGCTTTTAAAATTGCTCTCAACCACTCCGAAGTAATCCATTCCAAATACTCTCGACAGAAGTTAACTGTCGCTCGGTCTTGAACAAAAGTTAACTTCCGTTACAAATGTTTATTAAATTTCCCAACGGCATCACTTAAGTGTCGTTCATTCCGTTTTGGTTACTTTCTCGTCCAATATTGGATCGTGTTTGTGCATGGAGAGTTGGGGAATTCTTCATAACATAAAATTAGCAAATGTAGACTCCGACTCAACTGTGGCAATCAAGTTATTGCAGCATTGAACACCATGCTTCTCAACTAGTTAAAACAATCCATTGTCTAGTTTAAAGGGTACGGTGATTTGGTGGCAACGCATTCTATGGGAGGCTCAATATAATTTATCAGTTATTGATAATCTCAAAGTTTTTTAATCAGTTCCAAATTTGAGCATAAAAAGGGTATTTAAACTTTTCATCAAACAACATTTGGAAAATAGAAATGCACAATTGTTTCATAAAAAAAAAAAAGATGATTTATCATGCAAGATTCTCGTTATTGGCATCGTTAGTCTATTAATTTTATGCAAATAGATAACGACAAGAACTATGGGATTGTTCAATAGGTAAAAAGTTAAAAACACAGCTGAAAAAGGAACGTTAAAAATTTGCAATTGTTGTTGGGATACAACAACAGTTAGCTTTTTTTTTTTTTTTGAGCAAAACAACAGTTACCTACCTTTGGGGCATCTACGTGTTTTTGGGGTGGCTGAGAGCAATTTTCCTTTCTTTCTTCTTCTTAGAAACGGTTCGTTTATTTTAAAAGACTGATCTTTGTAGCACAAATGCATATGTGCTCATTAGTCTTTTTTATGTTACAAACAAAAGATCAATAAAACACGAAGAGAAAAATCAGATGTCTCGTTATCGACTCGAGTATTGGTCTCTTAGTATAGTAAGTTCTAACTCCTAAGCACCTAAGCTTGTGAGAATATTAGGGATACCTGCTAAAGATCAAAGATCGTAATTATGATGAGTTAGAAAACCAAAAACATCGCATAAAGGTGATTAATTAAATTCGTAATAATGTATGATTTACAATAACTTTATTAAAAAAAGATTTAGATTAGCTTGACGTAGGAGAATGCTATGCAAATTAAGCTCAAGTGATTTATGGACGAACTGTTCAAGATAATCTAAGTTTGATTCATGCGTAGAACAATTTTTTATCATGTTTTACTTACCTTCCGGTCAAACTTCAGATTACCAGGGTTTCTTTTCCCTAAAAATTGAAGGGATAAAACTAAAAAAAAAAACTAATTCTAAACAAAAAGATTAACAACTCATGTTGCATGGATTTTCAATTCATCCAAGCAACTAGTGCCCTAAAATTACCTTCCTCCATGGGAACAACACAAAAGGCGTGAAGCATAGGTGTGTCTCTATCATTGTGTGTCTATTTCCATTCTAAGGAAATGGGCAAATCACTCATGAGACTGCTCATCGACGAGTTGGAAGAAGAAGAGGGAAACCTTGAACTACAATTTATGGGGTTCTATTGTTTATGTTTATGCAGTGATTTTTGGGGATGATTTAATTTTTTTTCTTTTTAGGGATTTGATTTGCATGCAGAATGCATAATTATAGTTTCTGGGGTTCTATTGTTCTTGCCTTTTGGCCTTTTTTTATACGACAATTTGGTAGAAAAAAATATGCTAAAAGCTTCAGACAACAGCAGAATCTTCAATGGTGTAGTGGATGAAGATGATCATCTTTAACCAGAGTTTTTACTTTAACAGAACAATAACGGTGTTAAATTAAAAAGGGAGGTATATCTCTATTTTGAAAATCTTAAGGGAGGTTAATGTCTATTATAAAACTAGACAGGGTGTTAGTGTCATTTAAAGAAACTTCAGGGTAGGTCATTGTACCAATCAGATCTTGGATATAAACGAATTTGTCTTTTACTAGCGTTCAGAGAGGGGTTTGAAACCTGTATATGTGGTGTTTGGATTTTGGGTTTTATAATCATAATTGAGTAGATAGCCACGATTGAACTATGGCTAAAACGACCATGACTCTTTTTCCGAAGTTTAGAATCCAGATTGGTGAGAAAAATAGTTAGTTACGGTTGAACCTTTGCTAAAAACACTGGCTAATTTTTTTCTTCTTTCAAAATAGGGGAAATCTCATTTCGAATTATAGAATCCGAAAATTCGAGGCCATTTTTAGAATTGCAAAGGAGGCATGAGAAGGATGGAGGGTGGGAAAAGAAATTTTCAATATTAAACTATAAAAATATACAGATCTGTTTAGTACAGCTTCTTTCAATTGCAAGCCCATTAAGCTTGGCCTTACGCTATCTTCTGCAAACGAAGAGCTTACGTTTGATCCTTAATGAAAATGATAGTAAAAAACTTTTAATATTTTAGTAAAGAAATTATGTAATAATACTTTAAGAGTGATATTAACTTGTGCCCTTAGAGCACATGTTAAACATTAAATTTTTGCCACTAATGGTAAGTATTAATTGAAATAAATTAATATTAGATTTTTTAAGCAATAAATTAACGCAATTTCTAAAACATAATTTCTATTAATGAAATCCTTAACATGTGCCCTAAGGACGCAAGTTAACATTTCCCATACTTTAAGTATCATTTGAAAAATGAGAATGTTTGGAACATTTCTAAGTTTTTATTTTAAATTTGGTACATGTTTAAGGTCGACACTGAGTTTTTTTTATGAAAAAAAGAATGTGTGATAAATTTATTTGTGTTCTGCTTTTTGAAAAAAAAATTGATAACAGAAAATCTAAGAATTTTGGATTTAAAATTAAAAGAATTTGAAAATTTTTAATTCTGAATTGTTTAGTTTTCCAAATTGCCGGCATATTTTTTTTTTTCAGGATATTTATTGTACTTTAAATATGGGACAAAAGTGAAATAGGATATTTATTGTATTTTACATATGGGACAAAATTGAAATTTAGGAATATTAAGAAAGAGATTATGGTTTAGATATTTCAATTTATTTTGTAATATTTTTTCATTATTGACCTAATTCAAAGACTTGACATTTTTGTGAATATCGCAATTTGTCATAATTTAAAATTAAAATTTCAAATATGATTTGAATGGTTGGTGGTCTAATCCTATTTGTTGTCTTGATATTATGTTTCGTTGATGGTGTTTCGAAGTTTTTGTTGGTGGTATTGTTTTTTCTATTCTTGTAGGTTGGTTACGTTGCATTGACTATTTTATTCTATTCTTTAAACACCTTATGCTAGAATAATTTGTAATACATAATTTTTGTTTGGCTTTTAAAAAATAATCATAAGATATCCCCTATAAACTTAAATCAATTTTGACTACTTACATCATTTTCGTTTAGACATATAGTATCAATTTTTAGTCATGTCAAGAGGAGCAACTTGCAAAACACAAGTTGAGATTTACTAGCTATAGGACTGAATTGATTTCTCTCTCAAAAAAAAAAAAAAGGACTGAATTGGTTTCACAATTAAGTGAAATGACTAGAGAACACAATTGGTTTTATTTATTGATTATTACTTTTTCCATTTGTTTGAGAAATCAAGTATTTTCTTTGAAGAGACGTCATCCCACAATGATTATTTTATAATGGCAACAAAAAATATTGTAAATTAATTCCTTCCACATTATCTCCTTTATAGTAACATGTAGTAGTGCTTATCATCTAACGATTGTTTAGTCTTAAAAAAAAAAACAAAATCTTACAATTGTTTAACCATGTGGTTATTATTATCCCTTGATGGGTGTAAGGATGATTATTTGCATTGAATTGAAATTGTGGGAAGTTATGAGTATTAGATTTCTTATCTCTCATAAAGTGTTTGCTACTTATGTATGAAAATCTTTAAAGTACGGGTACCCTACATACACTAACACAAATGTTAAGAAACCAAAATTGCAAAATTCTATTGGCAAGAAGAGAAGATTGATGTTGGACGAATCAAAATGAGGAAAAGGATCACTCTTTGTTTGGATTTGGATTGTAGCATCTTTATTATGATTGAATTGAAATAATAGAGGGAATCCCCTTGCTTTGCATGGTGTGATGAATGAAGTAGCTAGCTAGCACAGATTTAGAAGTCCTTTCCATCTTTTTTTCATTTTAGCTTGCTCCATCATTATTATAGAGGTTGAGATTGAGTCTCCTATCATATCATATTAGCAAAGTCAAGAGGTACACCTCAATTTCCACTTTTACAAATTTTATATTTTATATATCAACTAAAAGTATTTGTGGACAACTCTGATCATCACTTTTTTTCTCAATAATATAAGCTTTTCTACAATAGAGTTTTGTTTTTTGTATATTAATTTTTTCTTTTGTGTCAATGTCACTTAGTCATAATCATAAAAATTGGATCTTAAAAAAATAATCATACAATTCGAAAGTTTCTTTTTTGTTTTCCCTTTTTTATAAAGGATTAATAATTAGCAATCTACTGCACCCTTCGATCTCTATATATAAGAGAAAGTTTCGTCAACAAAAGTTGATGTACCTAGTTTAAAATTTGGATCAGATACATCAATTTTTATTAACCTAATTTTCTCTTATATATAAAAGACCAGAGGATGCATGTGATAAAAGATTTACATGGTGATGATTTACGATTATGGACCAATACATCCTCATTTGTTTTAAATGTTCTTGTTAAATTATTTAATTAGTGATTAATCACTATTTTTAAGTGACATTGACACATCTAATCACTTAACTTGATTTCACGTAACAATTTAGTTATTTATCTTTTTTCATGTCATTTTGAGTTTTTACTTATGTTAACATATGAATTTTTAAGTTTCAAACATATGGTTTTCTTTTAGGGCATACCATATATTTAAGACCGAGAGTTCATGAAAAAAGAAAAGCATAGACTTAAAGTTTGAAATTTATAGACCAACATAGATGAATGATCAAAATAACGTGGAAAAAAAAAAAATAAATCGTTAGGTAAAATTAAGTTAAAATACTGCATGAGCATTTTTACCCATTTATCTATCACAATCTCATTGTATTTTTCATAGACCAACACTTCATTAAACAAACTACCAACATTTTAAAATAAGACGGGAATTCATCATAAGTGTTTATGTTTAGGCAGGACAGGTCCAATAATCTACAAAAGTAAGTGAGAGTTAAAATAAGTTTTCTGTCTGCATGAGATATTTTGTTGGTTTTAATGACCTTACTCTTAAATCAATCATATATTTAAAGACGGAGGAAAGGAAGTAAATAATAAGCGACAAATTAGATGATCGTGTTTTCCAACTGGTAAGCTTTTGTTCTGCGTCTGGACCAACCCTTCATCCCACTAATCGGGTGGTTTTTCTTTAATTGAAATGAAAGGGATGTTAGAAAAAAAACAATTATTTTATTGTGTGCACTCAAGAGTAATTAAGCATCCGTATCCCTATTATGTACAAACCAAACCCAAAAACAAAATTAAAAAGAAAGACCTCATGCCTCAAGAATCTGTATCTGCCTCCACACTCTCTTTCGGTGGTATACTGCAATTTCTTCACTCAGATATGATCGAGTGAGTATCTTCTTTTCTTGTGTCTGTTAAAGTTGTACTTCATGCCTAAATTCCCTAAATCCAACATCTTTCAAATATTCCTTAAACTTACTCCCTCCGTCACTAAATAATAGTCGTTTAAGTCTGATGGGCACGGTTATTAAGGAAATTATTAATTATGTTGATTTTGATGGTAAAATTAGTACCCCATTATTTATTAAAACACCCTTATTAAATGTAGTTGGTGAAGTAATTAAGTTGGATGAAGTTCAATAAATAAGGATATTATAATGGAAAAAAATAATAAATGCTGCATTGGTATTCTAAAATGACAATTATTTTGAGAAAAAGAAAAATAGATAAAAAAGACAATTATTGTGAGACGGAGGGAGTAATTATCTTTAGATGGTGTTGGTTTGGGACGTTGGAGGATGTTCCTCTTCAAACTTTTTGAATTTACTCTGATGCAAATTTAAATGGGCTGGTTTAAATTTTTAAAAAACCAAATATTTTGAATATCGTCAATAAGATATACATCACAAATAAAGAATTTAAGATGTATACAAATTAAATTGAATTTTTTTTTTTACTAAAACTATTTTGATATCGAATTTAATTCATCAGAAATGATAAATAAACACAACTTTTTGGACAAATACTAGACACCATGGGCAGTTAAGTAATTTCGGATTTAAAATATAAGGACAATTTTGTCATTCTATTCCCATCCTCCTCTTCGTCCCTATTCTCTGCGACCTTCTCTTCTTCTTCCACCACCACCGGAACTTCTTCCTCACCCTTCTTCTCCTTCTTTTTCAGAGTTTACTCCAACTTCTTCCTGTGTTGACTCCGACTACTACCTAGAACTTCTTCTTCCCGTTTTCACTATACTGATCCACATCTATGTCGACCGCTTTTCCGCCAAATACTCCCTACCCTTCAGATATGTGCTCTTGAACCACTTTCACACCGCCGGTGCAATCGGAATCGAAGTTTATTGGTTCTCCTTTATTTGGATCGGACTCTCCTAATCTTCTCCCACAGTGATTCGTTCAATAACAACACAAGGGTTATTTCTTTCACACCGCCGGAGAACAACGACGGTGAAAGAGAGGTCGTCGGCGAGTGACAGAGAAGAGGAAGATGATAGAGTAACAGAGGAAGAGGGTGAGTGAGAAAGGAAAAAAAAAAACAGTAGTGAACAGTGCAATACATATATGGTGTCGTATTTGTGTTTGTTGTTTTGTGTCTGTTTATCATTCCTGTTCATTCATAGGGATTGGTTAGAATACACAAAATTTATTTTAGCAACATGTATTTGAATATGTATTTAGCCACTTTTTAATTATCATTTGCTAAAATACTCCTTTAAAAATAATAATAAGTGAGTGTCTTATTGCAAGTACATGTGAAGTTCTTAACTTACACCCCCGCTTGTTTTTTAGAATAAGTGTTTAAACATCATGCATCTCAAAGTATATTTAACCACTTTTAAGTTATAACTTACTAGAATACAGGACCGTCCCTATGAAATAGGAGGCTCGGCTCTCTATTTAAAATAGGTCTCCAATAAAATAAAAACGCAATTTTTTTGTGTAGCTAAGCTTTATTAAAAAATCAGAATCAGAA
The DNA here is from genome assembly GCF_003473485.1 of Medicago truncatula. NCBI lineage: Eukaryota > Viridiplantae > Streptophyta > Magnoliopsida > Fabales > Fabaceae > Medicago > Medicago truncatula. The sequence continues at coordinate 3,366,845 of NC_053046.1, forward strand.
GAGTTTCTAAACATGAAACTAAATACAAAAAACTTGAGTGAAAGAGAGGTATAATTTACTAACGGTGTGATTTGGATTTGTCACTTATCCGTTGTGGGAAAGGGGAAAACGAACGGTTTATGTGAAAAAGAAATGATTGTTGTGATTCTTTCTATGAAATAGCTTTTCAAATTGACTGATTAAGTCATTATTCCAATTGGTAGTGGTTTGATGTACCAAATTTATGTCCAGATAGGAGAACTAAAGTCTAGAAAAAACTCAAACGTGTAAAGAAGTAACATATGTATTTTTTATTTAAGTGAGGTGGGTATTACAATTAATTTTATCGGAGGCCCATAGATTTTGGAGGCCTGACTTGATTGAGCATCTTGCACTCCCTCAAAGCCGAGCATGCTAGAATACGCATTTAAAAAAAAAGTGGGTGTAACAAATCACTAATTCATATATACCAAAAATGTAAAAAGTTTTTATGTCGTGATGCTAGGAAAGAGGAAACTGGCCTTGCATTATTCCCGTACACATGCTTGTGGAAGTTGGAACTTATGTCATCAAGTTAGCATGAGTATACTTTCAGCCTAACTTGGCATCAATAAATAATTAGTTTCAAAGTTTAATCCATCTCATTTTTTTAGTGTAAGTTTTTAGTTTCAAACTCTAATTTACTTTTAAAAATGTAAACCATTTTAGAAAGAAAAAACAAACTTGTGCAACAAAGGAAATACACTTAGTTGGTAGTATTTTATTAAATAGGTTGCAATTATAGTATTTTCTAATTGAAACCAAAAGAAAAATTAAAAGTGTACTAGAAGTAACTTTGTGGCATCCTATGTAGGAATAACACCATCAATTGGGTATGTTAAAGAAGAAAGAATGATAGAGAAAGTTATGTTATCTTAAAATCCAGTGGCATCTAAGTATCTAGCAGATGGTGAAGGAATTTTCACTTTTAATAACATAAGAATTTGTCCCTTTGAGTTTATAATTTTTAGATTGTAGATTAGGTTCCGTGATTCAGTTTTTTCGATCTCTTCATTAATTAATAGAAATGCATTTCACCGCCCGATCCCATATTATTTTTTTTTCCTTTAGAATCAATATTATCTCTGTTTGACTTTAGCTATTTTTTCTTTTTTTTTTATTTGTCAAATAGTTTTAGTGGCGGAAGATCACACATTTTAAATGTAGAAAAATAGGGTGTTTGGGGTTCGAACTTCAACCCCGATATATATTATGCAATGTCAATTGAGTTATGTTTACGAGGATGATGTTTTTACCATTTTGGACTTAAATTATAAAAATGTCATAATTCTACGATTTTACTTTATTTCTAAAGTTTTGAAAAAAGTTAATTAAAACAATGCAAATGCTAACAAGTGGTTTCTTATTTTGGTTACACTAACAAGAGTTTCAAAAACACGCATGTATATTAAGAAATTAAGTTAGAAATGTTTTCTATGAGGGAAAAATTAAGTTAGAGATGTTTTTTTTTTTTTTTTTAAAGTTATGCATTCAATTTTTTAAATTTTTTGATTTTTAATACAAAATTTATTATACTCCTTAACCTGCATCTTAAGGACATGACATCTTAAAAAGGAGGAAGTATTAGGTGATCAATGATTACAATTATTTATCCATACATACGTAAATATTTAAAAAAAAATAGAAAAGGTAAAATAAAAATACTGTTTATTATTTAAAATTTAATATATATTTTTTTTTTTGTCAAATAATCTTATGGCTGGAGATCGTATTTATGCAATTCAAGCATATTTTACTTTAATGATAAAAAAATAAGCAATTTTTATGAAATTAAGAATTTTAATGATTTTTTTTATATGTAACTTTTAATTTGAGAAAATAAATCAACTTTTAATTTGATGAGTGACTTATTTAACTTACTTCGACCATTTCTTCATTATCCACACTGTTACGTCATAGTTGCTCGCTTTAGTGAGAAGGAAAATAAAATAACAAACAGTTATGAAACTTAATTAAATATCTCGATTGGAGATGCTTTACAATAACACATTTAATTTAGATAGTAAGTTTTTTTGTCATACATAGGTATGAAGTTTTCATCATCGTTTAACGAAGAATAATCTCCTCGAGGAACCCATAAGACATATATGATGAATTATCCACTTCAAACAAAAAATCCATAGCAAAAGTCAGATATCAAACTCTTGACAATTTGCTTAAGGGAAATTAACTTGTTTTAGATAGTAAATATTATTTTGCTTTGTTTGGAAGGAATAAAACTTCTTTTGTAAGGAAATAAACTTTTGACTCTAAACCACTTCTCATAATATTTTTTTCGTCAAATGCATCTAAAGGTCCTTTAAGTTTTTCATTTTTCTCAAAGTGGTCATTTAAGTTTCAAAAGTCTCGAACAAGTCCTTTTTGTTTTTGAATCGTTTCAAACAAGTCCTATTGTAGATAACATAGTTGGTAATTGCTTCCTTGAACTCATATTTGGTACCAAATTTGGCTCCTAACACCCACTTAAAATTAGTCATCTTTTTAGGCATGACAAAGGGTGGATAATGCTCTTTGTTGCTATCATCTGAATCATCACCATCATTCTTAAAAGGACTTGTTTGAAACGATTCAAAAACTAAAAGGACTTGTATGGGACTTTTGAAACTTAAAGGACTTGTTTGGGACTTTTGAAACTTAAAGGACCAATTTAGGAAAAACGAAAAATTTAAAGGACCTTTAGATGCATTTGACCTATTTTTTATATCTCAGATTTAATATATATGCTTTGGAACAAAAAAAATAAAAATTGATTAAATGTTATAAGAATGAATATTAATTAGAAGATAGGTTGTACGAATTTGAAAATGATTATTTTGGGGCTAAATAATCATTTTTCAAACTCTAACAAAAGTTAACTTGGTTTTTTGACTAAAATTATATTAACTTTTAAAAATAAATTAATTGAGTCACGCAAAGATAAATGCATGAATTCCGTTTCTGAAGATCGACAAATGTTGAGTCACGCAACATGAATCTTTCTCTTTGCTTTTGGTGTGAGTAGGACCGCAATGAACCTCAAAGCTCTTATTTAAGAGATTTAATATTGTTGCATTTTGAGGATTGAATTCAAACCACCTGATTAAGCCGATAGAGATCCTTGCAATTTCATCCAAGTGATCTTTGATGAATCCTTCACTTTTGATTTAAGAAATAATGATATAAATGCTATTGTATAAAATAATATATGAAATAAATTTCTAATGCTTTTTCAAATGCTTTACTCAACCCATGGTTCTTGCAATAATCGAAGTGCGTAGTTACTATGGTCTCTCTCTTGCATGTCCTATCACTCATCACGCACTATAAATCTTTCACCAACAACCGTTTCTTCTATTGGCAGCAAAAAAAGCCTGGTTACGTTCTTCCTTAAAAAACTACAAACTCCTTAAAGATCACGAAACTCGTGCACGCTCAACCATTCTCATTCAATACAATACATAAGTACACTAGAAAGTAGAAACACTACAAACAATGTCCCCAAAATATTAACTCTTCAAAAACAACAACAAAAATGTCATCAACATGCAAATTAGGAGAAAACCTCTGCTCAAACCATAAAACTAACCAACCACCTTCACCTCCTCCACCATTACAAACCCGAAAATGCGACATAAATCCGGGGAAGTCGTTGCTTTCAGAGGAGCTAAGAGTTCAAGGAAGATTAGCTTTTCCAATGGTGTTGATGAATTTAGCTTGGTTTGCCAAGACAGCTATCACAACAGCATTCTTGGGTAGACTAGGTGAGCTCAGGTTAGCCGGTGGCGCACTCGGGTTCACTTTCGCTAACGTTACCGGCTTCTCTGTCTTGAATGGTCTCTGTGGTGCCATGGAACCTATTTGTGGACAGGCTCATGGAGCTAAAAACGTAAGACTCCTTCACAAGACACTTCTCATGACAATTTTATTGTTGCTATTGGTAACAATTCCTATTACTTTCATGTGGCTTCATATTGACAAAATTTTGATTCATTTTGGCCAACAACAAGAAATTTCTACTGTTGCTGGTACTTATGTTTACTATCTCATACCTGATTTGTTTGTTATGTCACTCTTGTGTCCCTTAAAAGCTTACTTGAGCTCTCAAAGCATCACTCTTCCTACCATGTTTAGTTCTGGTGTAGCACTTGCTTTTCATGTTCCTGTTAACATACTACTCTCAAAAACCATGGGTCTAAGAGGGGTTTCCATGGCTGTTTGGATAACTGATCTTATTGTTGTTGTTCTTCTGGTCATTTATGTTGTAATTCTAGAGAATCGAAAGGTATTAGCGTGGAAAGAAGGAGGATGGTGGGATCAGAGTATTATGGATTGGATTAGGCTAATCAAGCTATCTGGATCTTGTTGTCTCAACACATGTATGGAGTGGTGGTGCTATGAAATTCTAGTCTTGCTTACTGGCCACCTCGCAAATGCCCGACAAGCATTAGGAGTTTTAGCCATTGTGTTGAACTTCGACTATTTGCTTTTCTCGGTGATGTTGTCGTTGGCAACTTGTGTTTCCACCCGTGTCTCGAACGAGCTTGGCGCAAACCAAGCCGACCGTGCATACAGGTCAGCGCGTGTGTCTCTAGGATTAGGTTTTATCACAGGGTGCACCGGCAGCTTGGTGATGGTGGCTGCAAGGGGAATTTGGGGGCAACTCTTCAGCCATGATAGGGGTACTATAAATGGAGTAAAAAAGACAATGTTGTTGATGGCTCTAGTGGAATTGTTTAATTTTCCATTGGCAGTTTGTGGAGGTATAGTTCGAGGGACAGCTCGACCTTGGTTGGGTATGTATGCAAATCTAGGCGGGTTTTATTTTCTGGCTCTGCCCCTTGGTGTTGTTTTTGCCTTCAAGCTTCGTCTTGGCCTTGTTGGACTCTTCTTTGGACTTCTTACTGGTATTGTTGTTTGCTTGTCATTATTATTAGTATTCATTGCTAGGATAAAGTGGGTGGAAGAAGCTGCCAAGGCACAAATACTAGCAAGTAACGACCAAGTTAAAGAAGTTCCCTGTGATGACGCAGAAGTACCAACTGAGGCTCGTGAAAATGACAAAGTGTAAAATGTGATAAAAAAAATACATGTGTACACTTTCATACGTGTTTCCAAACATTTTGCAAGGACAAATAAGACACGTCTCAACCATGCATAACAATTCAAGAATAGAAGATCATACTCTCCAACGGCTGAATTGCTTGTCAAACTCATTTTGAGTGATTACGGATTTTTCTTGAATATCACTCACAAGAAGACAACACTGCCAACCTACATGGGTTCTTTGTAATTTCAGATCACTACTACCTAATGCTTTTGCTTTCTCTATTTATTTATTTCTTCTACTTTTCTTCCTTTTTCTTTTTCTTTTAATGTTTGAGTTTGAGGAGGGGGTTGAAGGGGGGAAAGGGTCATTTTACATTTGAAAATATATATGATTATGCAATCAAAATCAATAGGAAGAACAGCCTGTTGATCTATCTATTGTACAAACAATTGCATCAATTATCAATGTGCATTAACATAAAAAAATTGCTAAATCATCTTTTAAGTAACCATCACTCATCCTTAACAACATGTTTAGAAATTGAGGCCTCTAGCTCTTTAGCTTTTTCGTCATTAATGCCAAGTTTGGATAGTATCTTGTGACCTGGGGAATCCACATCAGACCAAATGCCAAGAATTATGTGTGCTGTGGTTACTTCCCCACCATCAACTGCAAGTCACATGAATTTATAAAAAGGATTATTTTTGTTTGCACTAAGCCATATAATATTTTATAAGAATCACCAGTTTCAGAAGAAAAGGAGATGATGATGCACCACACTCCATTCACCAAATAATTGAAAGAAGAAATAATATAGGAAAATATATAAATTAGCAGTAGCTACCTCAAAGTGGCATTCGTATTTATATTGAGGACAACTATATCCAACAAAATAAAATTCAAACACCTGACAACTAATAAGTATAAAGGGCCTTAGTCACAAGATCATTCTAACAAACAAAAATCATCTAAACAAAGGCAGGGAACATAGTACCAAAAATGTGAAAACGACAAAAAGTTTTTCATGTTGCTATATAACCAAAATGAATTGAATTCTACATTAAAAGCAAATAACTGCACATCACTCGACAAGTACAATCTTCCAATTTATTTACACCGCCTGCTCTCTTCTCATGGCATGTTTGGTATCACAGTGGATTTTCCAAAATCACTACGAGCCAAATGACTTTGCAAAAGCTAAACTCTGTAGCTTTTGAAAAATCACAGTGACTCACCGGAAACCCAAGGGCTTTATCTTGGAATTCATAGGTTAGTAGTATACAATGATTTCTAATAGCAAATTTGAGAATATCATTACAATTTGAATGCAAAATCATAAATTAACTAAATCATTATACACCTGAATGCAGGAATATTTGACAATTATTTTAGCCTGAAGAAAAGCCTCGGAACCAAAACACAACCCCGACTGGCCCCTATCTTTAATTAAGTCAAGGGAAGTCAAATCAATAAAGTGAACAACCCAAACTTTTTGTTTGAAGCTTTGCATATAATTAGCACATGATTAATACCAATACTCATAAGCCTATACATAATCAAAATAGGTAACTAGAAATATATAGTCATGGTTAATAAAAGCCTCTGACCTAGGGATTTAAATAAAATAGCGCCTCTCCTTTTCAACTTCAAGCACATATTTTATTTGGCACAATCACATCCAGAAACATGAATTCCAATACAAATTATGTTTTTTTTTAAAAGTAAAGACAAAGAACTAATTACAAAATATTGTCTATTCGCAAAAGCATTGATAATCAAAATTTGAATGCCAAGGTCCTACGATTTTTCGGTTCCATTTATACAAACCATAGCATCAATCCATAAAAGAAAGGAGACAAAAATCTGTCAAGTCTCGTGTGTTAAAATGCAATTAGAAACATCTGGACAGAGTGAGACAGAGTCATAGAAAAATATCAAAGAGAATTCATCAATACAGTCATATAGTTTTTGTAAGAAGCATTCCACACTTTGGCAATTGATGATATAAATAGTAAAGTAAATGAGAAAAACGGCAAGAACAAACCAGATTTTAATTTTCGATCAACAGCCCAATCAAGGGCCCTCTGAGCATCATCAGTCATTGGTGGACGCTCGGGGGTTTCTGTAAACGGATCAACTTCTCCAAGTATTTTCACAATTTCATCTCGCACCTTGAAAAGTGTAATTCCATTGGCTCTCAAAAACTTGCTAGCCAGATTAGTACCTAGAACCCCAAAAATATAGACTAGGCTTAATGCACAAACTTAAATATCCAAAATTTTCATTGTAAAGAAATGGGGTAAGGGTCACAACACAGGGGATATGTAAAATTAAAAGCCTCCCAAACATAATAATGGCAAAATTTTACGCCTCAAAATAACTTAAAAAAAAATAATAATATAGCTTTTTGAGTTCATAAATATTTTCGATGTTATTCCCAGTGAAAAATCAAGTCTCTGTTTCCTTTAATTAGTTGTTAGGACTTGGGAGAGGGAATCAACTCCTTACACAGGCCAAGTATTATTCTAGAAGTCATCTAAAGACTCTACCAGAAAGTAAGTTCAGGTGAAAATGTGAAATGAGCATATGCGCATAAGATTAAATGATTGAATTTTTATGAATTTACAAATGACAACTTATGAATCAAGAGAACTATGCACATGAGAATGTGAATCTATGAAGCAAATGACATTAACTCGTCTATGGTTATCAGCCAGGTAACAACAAAATTAGTCTGTGTAACAACAAAATTAGTCTGTGTAAGCAAACTAAAATCTGTAATAATATCAAGAACTGACCCAATTGCAGTGAGCTAAGTTCACATCAAAACAATATTAACAATGTTGTCCATTTATATTGTAAAGACAAACAAACACAAATTACACTTTGGGAGAAATTTGAAACATCGCAAACAAATAACTAACCCTCGATAAGAATCCCCATGATAAGAGCTTCAGTGCCAGTAGTAGTAAACTTGAGTTTTCTTGCCTCGATTGCAGACATTGCAAACGATTTTATAGCTTTAGAAGACCATCTTGCTTTCACCAAACAAAATTAACAATCAACAACCATGATTGAATGAACAAGAAAAGAAATTTGACTCACATGATACTCACTTGGGAATTTCCTGGCCTGGAGAAACACGCTCAGGATTTCTGAAAATGCAAAACAACAGTTAACCACCTCTATTAGGTAAAAATAAAATAAAAAAATAGCGGAAAACTGATAAACTAACTTATAGCTGATAGTGGATTAGCTAGCTTATTGAATTCGTGGTGGTTGCTAAAATTAGTTGTTGAATTAACAGATAAATATGAAATGACACAACAAAATATATTTAATTTTTTCAATTAAGAAAGATAACAAGGATACAAAATTGAGAGAAAAATGATAAGTTTAAGCTATAAGCTAAAAAAAATTATCAAGTCAAACCAAGCATTAATCACAACGTTGAATTTGGGAACAGAAGAAGCTTACGAGGTGGGGAGACTGAAGGAAACGGTAGCAGCCAAAGGACGGCGGTGGAAAACGGAGACGGAGGATTTTACACTGACAGAGCAATGTTGAACCCTAATTTTGGTTCCTAACCATGAATTGTTAGGGTTTGTTATGTTCAAATTCTGAATCAAACGAAGAGAAGGGTTCGAACGCAGTGACAAGGTTGAAGGTAAATCGTAGTGTGTAGTAGCCATTTCCTTCCAAGACGAAAATGCGACACTTTCGGAAGGAATTGGATAGAATGTTTTTGTGCAGGAAAATGGATACGGCGTCGTGTTGGTGATGGGCTTTGTTGGGTTTTAATAGTAGTTGGGCTTAGGTCTCCAAAACTTTAAAGAGGATTGCTTTTTAGGCCCCCTCAATATCTCTTTAGGCCCCCTAAAAATACAAAAATAACCTTTATACGACTTCCGGTAGATAAATACCGGTAGTTCATTTTAATTTTTCTCATTTTGCACCTCCGGTATGTACATACCGAAGGCACATTTTCAACTACATGTATGAAATTATCAGATGGTTTACCGGGGTCCAAATCTTCTATAAGTTTGCATATAGTGGAAAACGTGACAAGATCCTTAACTCCGTTCAATATGGATGGTCATTGGTCAATCTTTTATTGATACTAGGAATGAGAGCCATGAAACTGATGCTTCAGTAGTTGCAGATTCTTTCACTTCCGAGTCTCTTATCTTGACAGAAACCATCGACGTATATCCGGCAAACGCACCTTATAAGAGGAAAGTAAGCCCTGCAAATGCTGAGGAATTCAACCATTCTAGCACCTCCAGGAAAAATTTAGTTATCATGATCTTTCTCATAGGTCATAATTTTTATTCTTTACATGTTTGCTAGTTTTACCAAATATTGCATTGCTCTATATAGGAAGAAAACAAGTACTGATGATGCCAATGGACCTAAGACACAAAAGAGGTTGCAATTGCAAAAGGTCTAAGTGTACAAAAAATACTGTGAATGTTTTCAATTTAATAATTCCAACAGTTTGAAAATGTGCCTTCGGTATGTACATACCGGAGGTGCAAAATGAGAAAAATTAAAATGAACTACCGGTATTTATCTACCGGAAGTCGTATAAAGGTTATTTTTGTATTTTTAGGGGGTCTAAAGAGATATTGAGGGGGCCTAAAAAGCAATCCTCAAAACTTCTTGATACAAATTGATCTTTATGCACGTAGGATTGCTCACAAGCACCTTGAACTTCCGAAAATACCTCAACTACGATTACAAATTGTTCACTAGTAAACAAAAGTTACGAGCATTCTAGAGTTAACATATTATCTGGCAAAATTCACTTGTACTACACTTCTCTATCGCCATCCTACTACACTATTTCATCCATCTTCAAAGTTCAATTTTTTTTGGTTGGTTTTACACTGACACTGCAATGTTAATCCTTTGATGCATTGTTGTATAATTTTAAGTTATGATATATTGGTGTTGCATTATGAATGATGATGTATTGTTGTTGAATTATGAGCGATTTAATTGTTTAATGGAAAAATTATTGGTTGTTGAATTGTTTGTGTGTTGAGTGTGTCTAAACTTACCATTTTGAGTCCTGGTTTTGCATTTCAATTTTGATATTGCATTTTGTCCTGCAAAAGTATCCTGACTCACATTCATGTGAACGATGTGTAACTTCGGTTCTTGGGAATGTTTGTATAACTATCATTTAATAGTAAAGGTAATTAACTGTCGTTTGAGGTATTTTTTGAAAATTTAAGATGTTTGTGAGCAATTCTAGATGCCTAAAGAGCAACTTTCCTTCTTGATGTCCATTGAGTTGGTGCTGTAGTTTGGGGAACCTATACTATAGGTTTTCCCCCCATAAATTTTCATATTTTTCTTTAGGTGAAAAACAAAATTAGGGTGATAGAATGGTGAGTCAGCTCAAGATAGGGACGATATTAAGGATGTGTTTATAACTTTATTTTTGGAAGGTTTTAGAGTGAAGGATTTTGGAGCACTAATTTATATTTTGATATATATTTGATATTCAAGAAAAATTAAAAGAATAATACGATATTATTTGTTCATGTATTTTTTTTTACGAATATTATATGCTCATTTATTATGTTGTTCTTTCAAATTTATTTTTTTGAATTATGAAATATAGATTAAAAGATAAACTTGATAGATAAAAGAGCAGGTTTGCAAGCGACAAATTCGTGAAAATTGGGTTTAATAGTAACAATTTTGCTAAGTTGAATACTTTCCGACAATTATTAAAACAACATTATTTATTTTAGTTATTTAATCAATGTATTCTAAAACGACAATTAGTTTGAGATAATAAAATTTTACAAATGAGACATTTATAACAAAACAAAGTATTTTAAAAAATACATGTCATATCTAGTTAATTAACATTTCATATATTACTCAATCATAGTTATTCGCTTCAAAAATCTTTTATTTAAAATGAATGCATTTTTAAACAGAATATGTTTTCATAAAATAAATAAATAAAGGCTCTTGTTAACCAATGCACCCAGAGCATTGGTTAAGGAATCCATAAATAAAAATTTTGTGTTGGAAATATAAGGAATTACTTTTGATCAAATGATGATTATATTACTTTATTGTAAAAAAAATTTTGTTTTGGATGTTTAACCAATATCCCTGAACATTGGTTAGCATTTTCCATAAATAAATAAATCTTATTGAACTTAATAAATACAACGTTACCACGAGGGAGAGTAAAGTCTGTTTCTTCAATACTATTCAAAGGTTATTAATCTTTTGTGGACGTGAAGCAAACAAATGGTAGGATGAACGTGAAATATAAAGAAATACATTAGGAAATGTAGGGGACGAATCGAGCAAGAAAGTGGGAAACCAAACTTGTCCAAAACCAGAGAAGGTATAAGCAAAGATTTGCATGGAATCATATCATGCATCTGATTCTAGGGCTCTGGATTAACTATTTTAGTAATTACATTTATTTATTGAAACATGTTGAGGCACGTTGGAGCAAAACATGCATCGAGTGTCCCTTGGAGAGATATGCGGCGCCGTAGTAAAACTCTCTCCAATCTCACACCTTCAATCCCGCTTCAATGTCCAACAGCACAAGGTTTTAAATTCATTGGCGCTAGTCACTTAAATAATGGTAAAAAAAGTATCGTATCTGTAACCGATAAATATGGGATTTTACAAACAATTAAAACCATTGTACATTGCTAGTCTGAAATTTGGATTTGCTAGATTTTTCTATCATTCATGTACTATCAATTTATTTATGAGATAAACATAAGTAGAAGATTGATGAGGCCAATTAGTGAGGTCCATTCATTAAAATGAATCTTACTAATCATCCACTTGTTTCTTTTGAGTTATCTCATAAATAAATAATAAATAGAAAGTAGATAAACGAAGCAAACTCAACTCTTTCCGATCTATGTAAAAAGACACGTTGGCCGGTGAATTTGGTGAGTAGCCTATGGAATACTCCACACAACATTTTTAGAAAAGGATATCAATATGGATGGATATAACGGTGGGAACCACAACCTATTTTGACGATAAACTCGTCTCTTCCCTCATCATGGAGCTTAGCCCTTTCTCATTCACATAAATAAAGAAGAGAAGTGATATGGATATTCTCTTTCTAACCATTTTCTCTAACACTCACTATTTTATTGAACGAAACTCATGTGTGTCCCACACTTTAGAAATGAATTTCATGTGAGTTTCGTCCAATAAGAGAGTGGATGTTAGAATAAAAATATTTATAGCATTTTTCATAAAAGAATAAATGGCATGTTAACAAATATCCTAAAAGCATTATTTAAAAATCTTAAAATGAAATTTATCTTAAAAATGCAAGTCATATTGTTAAGAATATGCTAATTGACATTTGTTTTTAATACACATTTTTTAGCACATTGTTTGATTGGTTAAGCTCTACATGAGATCTACCAAATTTATATGGAAGTACATTATTTATTTGATGAAATCCATGCAAATCTAATTTTAACCAATTAGAAAATGTGTGTTATACTTAAAGAATGAGTGCCTTAGCACCAAATAGAATTCAATTATACCGCTAGCTATTGCATGTGGTAACTATAATACTAACGACATGCCGTTTCTCCTAGTAGCCGGCTTTTGTTGGTGTTGGGCAGTTGAAGAAGTTGGAGGGTAAAACAATAGAGTCAACAGGGAACGTGTTTTCTGATAGGCCTGCATGTGATTCAACACAACGAGCACATCTCCCCACGACCCCATGCCTTCTATCCTAGCTCTCCATAAAATTAAATAATCTGAATATATATATATATATATATATATATATATATATTCACTGATAATTGTTTACTGTATTTGATGAAAAAACATATTATTGTCAAACTAAGGCGCATATGTGTGCATTGATACTACATCATGTTCATTTGTATTAATAAACATAAACATGAAGGCGTGCATCCATGCCTTAGTAATCATCATGCGTGCTATACTCATCCATAAGCAAAGATCATCCCTATAGTTTCAAGTTATTATTTTAATTGTTTATAAAAAAAAAATCAGATATATTGTGCGTAATTAAGAATTATTATTTTTTACCAAAGAAATAATTTCAAATGATTATGGAATAAATATAGAGCAATGCTATATATCAAGAAAGATTTTATCAAGAAAATTCCAAGAATGACATGGCAGAATAACCACCCTTAGATTTTATCAAGAAATAGTCCTGAAATTAATGTTAACCAATAAAATCTCAGTCTGGCCGGAAATCATGGGGTGGTGGGTGTTATGTATCTTTTTTTTTATGAAAGATTAATAAATGAGACTGAAATCTAAAGGTGGTTATTGTGTCATGTCATTCTTAAATTTTTCTTATAAAATCATTCTTGATATCTAGCATTTTCTATATTGACTTAAAAAAAAAAAAAAAAAATTTCAAAAGAGTAGTTTTGTCTTAATGATGCATGGAGAGTGATGAACATTAAAGAAATATGTTTCAATAGTGATTTGCGGATAAACGCAAGAATATTCTGCTTAATTTAATTAAGAACGCAATTAAGTAGTTCGAATGTCATATTGTGTCGGGGATATTTTCCTTTTTTTATTTTTTTTATTTCAACTATTATGATGTAAGACCTCTAAAAAAATAGCTATTATGATAAGAGTAGTGATTCAATAAAAAAAATTGAGAGTAGGGATTCATTCTGATCTAAGGGAAAAATTCTAAGTTGTACTTGTATCATTTAGCTTGCTCTTTTTTTAAACAATACAACATTTTAGGTCTTATGAAAAACATATTGGGACAATATATAGTATCTAATTGAACATTAAAAAAGAAACATTTTTCTATGCTGATTTAATTTAATTTATATTCAATTTACTATATCTCAAAAAGTACAATATTTTAGAGATTTTTTATTTTTACAAATGTGTTTATAAATTGAGTGAGTGAAACTGACAAGGGAAAACCAATAGAGGCGGTGGTGTAACGTGGAAACCATCATTTGGGTCGGCAAATTCAACCTTAATTACAAAATTTACTCAATTGGACCATGGATGTGAGCCCCACCAAAATTGCCACATAGACCGACACGTTTCCTCATTCATTTCAAATATGCTGAGTTGTTGAGTACATAGCAAGCAAAGCTAACCTATTGAGATCCCACGTGTCATCCATGTTGGAATACAAACATCCCCGATTGGTGGCAAAAGTGGACATGTCACCTTCATTAGTTGCTTGATTAAACAAACACTTTAACAAAAACTAATCAAATAATTAAAGGAATAAACAATGATTTGTGTTAAGTATTAGGTGTGGTGTGGAGCAGCACAAAATTGGAATATGGGTCAACGCTGCATGCGCTAGTCACGCCATGTGATGTGAAGAAACTTTGCTCCATTAAACACACACACACACCTTCCTAATATATTTTAGTACAACTTGTATTTTCAAACTTCTAAATAATAAAAGAGGAAATATTTTTCCATATATAAATGTAACGTAACTTTATGAAACATAATTAAGAGTCAAGACTCAAGAGTTAAGAACAAAGCGTGCTTTGTGTCAGGAGAAAGAGCATAGACAGAAAGAAAGTATTGGACACCCAGATCACACAACATAGGTGACATAGTTTGAGTTGGTTAAGGTTGTTTGAGGAAGTTCAAGCAGAGATAAAAGATCATAACATATTTTGATTTGTTTTTTGTGATACCTCAAAGAAAAACATGGAGTGGCCAGCATGTACGGATGAATATGAAAAGCTCTTGATAAGGATGAGCACACCTAGGTTTGTTAATTTTCCTTCATCATGTAGTTTATATGTTTTGGATTGATCTTAAATAGTCTATGTGGTTTTATGAATTTCTACATGATTTTTTTGCCAATGATCCTACCACATATATGTTGAAACGAGTATAGTAGTAGATAGATACTTGAATCTTTTAATCATTTCATTCTCGATTTGATCCATCGGCGGTGTGTGTGGATAAATATATGTCGAGAGATGTCAACCCCTTGAATGAATCTAAGTTACCTCATAGGAACAAATTTTCTTTGAATGATCCCAACCTAGATTTTCTTTAGTTTAAAAACATTTACTATTTTGATGTGTTGTTTTTGGTTTCTTTAACTCCAGCAGAAGTTTATTTCAACAAGCAAGAATGTTCTTTGTCTATGACCAGTTGCTTTGGTTGCAATAATTCAGTTTTATTCATTTTAATATCTCCAAATGGCATCAATAATGTGTATAAAATTTGTAACAATTGTCATTGATATGTCCACTATCATTTTTTAATAATTTGTTGACTTTTCTAGTCAATTTTTATTTTCTTTTGACTTTTCTGTTCTTATCTCTTCTAACAATTGCCCTTCTAGAACGTCTATGTTCCCAATTCTGATGCATTTTTTTCTGATGCTTTTTGACCTTTGTGTATGAAACAGGGTTGTGATTGACAATGCCGTGTGCTCTACTGCTACTCTGGTCAAGGTAACATTCTTATGAAAATTCTTCCCATAAAGAATCAATTTGTCATAAAAAAATGTTTTATTTTAATTTTGAAATTTCAAATAAATAATATTAGTCTCTCTTTTTTTTTATGAAATTAACAGGTTATTAGTGCAAGAAGGAATGGTAGTCTACTTAATGCAATACAAGTACTCATTGATCTTAATCTTTTAATTAAGAAGGCTTATATATCTTCTGATGGCAAATGGTTCATGGATGGTAAGCTAGCCTGCATTTTCCTTTTGAACTTTTCAATTTGATTTTGTGTTATTCTGGTAAATTGGATAATGTATAAATACTAACCTTTCGCTATTCAATGGACAGTATTTCATGTAACTCATCAAAACGGAAGCAAGATAATCGACGAGAACATTTTAAAATATATAGAACAGGTATTGTAAATAATGACTTTACAACTTATTTATTCGACATATACTGTTAATATTGATCTTTAATCTAATTTTCGGTTGTATTTTGCAACAGTCGCTTGGGAGCACTCATAATGTGAGAACTAATTGCTCAAACGGTCTCACTGTGCTTGAATTATCAGGAACCGATAGAGTTGGTCTTCTGTCGGAGGTGTTTGCCGTACTTGCTGATCTTCAATGTGATGTTGTTGAAGCAAAGGTGTGGACTCACAATGGTCGCATTGCCTCTTTGATCTATGTTAAAGACTGCGATTCTGGATCCACTATTGAGGATTCTCAGAAAATTAAAAAGATTGAAGTGCGTTTAAGAAACGTTTTGAAGGGAGACAATGACATTAGAAGTGCAAAAACTTCTGTTTCTATGTCTGTCATGCATAGTGAAAGAAGGCTGCATCAAATGATGTTCGCTGATCGTGACTACGAGAGGACTCCCATTCTAAAGCTTACTTCCGATAACACTTTAGTGACAGTCCAGAATTGGGCAGAAAGGGGTTATTCAGTTGTTAATATTCAATGCAAGGATCGAATCAAACTATTATTTGACGTGGTATGCAATTTGACAGATATGGAGTACGTCGTGTTTCATGCGACCATCAACACAAATAGTAACCAAGCTTACTTGGTAATTACTAAACACCCTTCCATAAAGTTCAATATATGTTAGCTTAGATTATGTTCTAAGTTTTGTTATTGATATTCAAATCATTAATTATTTCAGGAGTTTTATATAAGACACAAGGATGGCACCCCAATTAGTTCAGAACCAGAGCGACAACGCGTAATTCAATGTTTAAAAGCTTCTGTGGAGAGAAGGGCATCTGAGGTATATATTTGTTAAATCATATATTTATTATGACCTTTGCTTAAGGAGTAGTTAAGACTGATTAATTGTTAATTGTGTGATTATAGGGTGTTCAACTAAAGTTATGCACAGAAGACAAGCAAGGACTTCTAGCAGAAGTGATGCGAACCTTCCGAGAGAATGGACTTAATGTTACAAGAGCTGAGATATCCACCTTAGAAAACATGGCTACAAATGTTTTCTATGTAACAGACGTGACTGGAAAACCAGCTGATCCAACAACTATAGAGTCTGTTAGGCAGAAGATTGGTTCAAGCAATTTAGAAGTGAAGGAGTTACCATTGATTTATCATCAGAAGACAGAGAGAGAGGATCAAACAGTTGGAATTGGTGGTGCAGTGTTATGGTTTATTGGGAGCCTTGTGAGAAGGAATCTGTATAGTTTGGGATTAATTAAATCATGTTCTTAATGCAGATCCTTGTGTACTATAATATTCTTTGCTTAGTATTTGGGCTTGTGTACATAAAAAGTTTAGAATGATGGATGTAATTTGGTGATAGTTAATAGTGGTTCTAGTTGGTTTGGTAGGTTGTAAGATGAAAGTAATACAGAATTGGTCTTGGTGGCTGATAGACAACTTTTAGGTACAGAATTGGACAGAACAAATTGGGTTCATTGTTCATTTAGGACTTTGGTCATGTGTACATACATACTTATTTTATGGTTATTAATATCAATTTTATTGGTTGACTGACTTGACTCCATTTTTATATTGAACTCTTATCTTCCCTGCACCTTCCTTGGACTCTACGTTCTGCAATTACAAAATTTTATTCGATCATTAAAGTTTGCACCATTGAAAGATTTCTATATTATCAATGGAGTGGTGTAGCATCATTAAAGGGATATATCATTTACTTAAAAATATAATAATTTGGTGTTTCAATAATGTTAAAGAAGCTAACAATATAAAACAAAATCACATTGGAGTGTTATGTCTTGTATCAGTGTGAAATATAATTCCAGGAATTAATGAATGAATAACGAAGAACATAAAAATTCCAATATCTCTCAAGGGGTTCTTCAATTCACATTGGATTGTCATGTAGTTCAAAACAAAATTCAATCCTGTATGCTTCCTCTTTTTCGCATTTCATCCCGAGATTATGTAGCTGACATTTTACAAAATCACTTTCTCAGAGTCACTTCTATTAGTCTGTTAGAGGTTGTTACTGATCACTTAGGCAGTTACTTTATTTAAAGTTTTTTATTTTCATATTTTTGTTAGTTTAGTTTTCATTTCAGCCCCTGAACTTATATATAGGGTGGTCTTCTTTATTCTATTCTGTTAATACTTAATAATAATTAATAAAGATTAGCACTCATTTATTTAGGTCACAGGTAAATACCATTTTTTTCTTTAATCTTTATGAACATGCAAAGTTCAGATACTTCAACAGATTACCATGCAGCTCCAAGAACTAGAATCCCAGCTTTTACCGGTGGATTCATGGCTGATTCAATGTCTCAGGAAGGCATTTTGCCGCTGCAGACGATGGTAATTGGTAAATAATAAAACGGGTGGCCGCATAAAGTACAAACCAGACAGGTCTTTGAACTCGGTGATGCCTCCGAAGCCAACATCTAGCTCCATTAGTAAAGCTGGCAAAAGCACGTTGGAGAATACAGGTAACCAAGAAATTCTCTTTCTTTGTGATCATGTACGTGTCTTGATTGAGATGCTTGTGAAGGAGTATCAAGAATAGTGTACTTTGTTGTTTGGAATGTTCAATATGAAGTGTATTGGTGGTACTTGCATCAACATAAGATATAAATGTAAATGTTGGTTCAACTTTCTTACATGTTGATTGCATTCTTTGAATGATACAGTGATGCTTCATAATAAGTGATTATTTAGTGAAAGTTCTTTATTTCCTTTTTCAGGCAAATTGTTTGCAAGCTCAGTTGGTACTAATTTGACTCCTCATATTATCACAGTTAATCCTAGAGAGGTAATATTATTTTGTGGAGTTTTATGAAGCAAAGCAATTCTATTTCCCATAATATTCATGATTAGATAGGTGGAACCATCTTTTTTGTCGTGTGACATATATCTTGATAATTTTAGTTGGTAGATGCATAACTTTTACTAAAATTTCTTGCAATAATTATAATTCATTTTCGATATCATTGTCATGATGACTGATTAGTATAAATGGCTACTGCTTGTCATTTGATTCTCTCAGGATGTTGCTATGAAGGTAATGACATTTTGTCCACAAGAAGCTATACGCATTCTATATGCAAGTGGAGTCATTTCAAGAGCCATCGTCAATCGGCCTCAAGCGTCTGGAACATTATACAATTTACATATGAGGTGAAGCATTTATGTAATAATCTGATAGTATTAATAGCATCAATTTTTCCTAATTCAATGCACTCATATGGAGTTTACGTGTAGTTTGTTATTTATATGTTGTTTCTATGTGTTTCTACTTTCTTTCAACAATGCAAATTGAATTTCACGGCATTTATCAAATTCAATCTTTATCTGGCTCGTTCATGCGTAGATCTAGTGGCATGAATGTTTCTTTTGTGGATCTAGATGGAAATGTTGTTGGTGGTCGCGTAGCTGGTCCATTGGTGGTTGCAAGTCCTGCAGCTGTAAGTACCTGGGAAAGGAATAATAGGTTTATAAAATCAAATAAAATATTTAGAGGCTAATAGTCTAATATGTTTTTGACATACTAAAACACCAATTAGAAGAAGGTTTATGTAGTAGTTAATCTCGGATAAGTAAAGTTTATGTAATTCTCATCAGGTAATGGTAGTTACTTTTCTTGCAAGTGAACAACATGAGCAGAAGCTAAACACACAGAAGAATGAGGTAATTTCAACAGTAACGCCAACTGTAGCTGCTCGCATGTCTTCTGCTGGTCCAATGCTTAATAATTTGTCATCTTCATCTTGCTTCCATGGAGATAATCAGTATAGAATCCCTCCCAGCAGTGGCAGATACTAGGAATAACTCAACTGACATAAATGCATCATTTCATGGAAGTTGATTCTAATTTGTACTTGCTAGACAGTTTTTCCTTTTGGATTAAATAGATATGCTTATTATTCATCTTTTGTAATGAATGATGTTTTGATGTACTTTTCAAGTTATATTGGCTATGAAATTATTTAGTTCTTGAATTATGACAATCACTAATTTTAGAATGATTTCTAATTATTAGCATTGAGGCTACTACATTTGAATTGGCTTATGAATAACTTATTTAGGCTTATGACATTGAGTGGTCTTAAAGAGTCTTCGTCTAAATCATAATGTATTTAACCCCATATGTTAGTATATCAACAAAAACACGTTAAAAGAACCCAAAACAAGTCTCAACTCTATACAATAGCGAACAATTCAAAAGCATTTTTAATAGCTAACTACCTCCTCTCTTCTCTCCTACTATAAGGTGAAAACTTGAAGTTTTGTTGGATACTATCCATCATCTGACCATTTAATATTATGTCAGTTTGCCGACATAGTACCCGTATCCAACAAAATTTTAAGGTACCAAAGAATTTTCATTACCATAACCCGTAAGAAAACGTTTTAAGTATGATTCATCGAAATAACAACTCTGCCAGTTCAAAAAGTTCACCACCGTCTTCAAGTGAATATCATGTACATCTCCACCAATGTTCCACAACCTTATCTCACGTTTTTTTTATGCCTTCATCTTTATTTTTTGGGTTAATATGTCTTTACCCCCCTGTAATTTGGGCGAGTTCCGGTTTTTCCCCCTGTAAAAAAAAAAGTTTAGATTTCAACCCTGTAAAATAAGATTCTTTGATTTTAGCCCCTGACTCATGTGACTGTGCATAATTGCTGACGTGCCGAGCTGAGTGGCATGCTGACTGTGCATATCTGATTATGTGGCGTGCTGACTGTATAATTAATTTTTTTATTTATTTAAAAAAATATATAAAAATTTAAAAAAATCAGGATTTCTTTTATTACGAAAAATATTTTCTGAAATATATTTTTTCGAAAATTCCAAAATTTATAATTTACGAAAAATATATATTTCAAAAATTTTTAAAATTATTTTCGAAAATGTTGAAATATATATTTCAAAAAAAAAAATTCAAAATTATTTTCGAAAATTTGGAATATAAATTTTTTGAAGTTTAAAACAGATTTTTTTTCGAAAAATAAGTTTTTTAAATTTTCTCAACAAAAAAAATCTGGATACAAATTTATTTAAAAATTTAGGAAAATTTAGATTTTTATTACGATGTGTTACAGATTTAAGAATATTTTTTAATATTTAAAAATTGAGGATAAACAAAATTTGGAAATTTTTTTAATATTTAAATTTATTCTTATCTATTTGTTACATGTGTTATTTGTATTGAAAATTGTGGACATTTTTGAAAAAAAACAGCCAACCCAAAAGCTGAAACGGGTTGTTTTCTTTATATATATTTCCAAAAATATTATATAAAAAAAATTCATACACTTACTATATTTTGAAACTTTTGAAAAATTTTAAAAAAATCCAAATTAAATTAAAATTTTAAAAATATTCAAAAAAAAAATAATATAAGCTAATTTTTGAATGTTTTGGTAAAAAAATTAATATTTTTATTTTTTGAAAAAAAATCCAATTTTTTTTTTTCGTTTTTTAAAAAAATTGTTTTTTTTCTTGATTTTAAATTTTTCAAAATTAATTTTCAGTTTTTTTTTTTTTATCTTTTTAAAAATAATTTATTAAACCATTACACACATGTCAGATTTAAAAAAAATTAAAATTAAAATAATTACACAGTGGCGTGCCACATCAGCGTCTGAATGGGGTCAGGGGTGTTTTGTGGAGAATCTTCATATTACAGGGGTGTTTTGTGAGAATCTTTATATTATAGGGTTGGAATCTAAACTTTTTTTTTTACAGGGGGGAAAACCGGAACTCGCCCAAATTACAGGGGGTAAAGACATATTAACCCTTATTTTTTCTAGGATACATAGCATACATACATATTTTATGGTTATTAACAACAATTTAGGACTTAGGTCACGTGTACATACATATTTTATGGTGTTTTTAGAGAACATATTTTATGGTTATAAATATCAATTTTAGTGTGCCTCAAAAATCATTTTATTAGTTTGTAAGTGACTATTTTCTGTCATTTTTTTTAAAGGTATATGCTCTGTCATTTGTTATACTCGATGCATTTACATTATTAACCAAACAAGTGTGTTAGTGTGTTAAAATAGTTAGAGGTAGTTACTAATCAGTTAGACAGTCACTTTAATTAAAGTTTGTTAGTTTTGTTAGTTAAGTTTCTTTTTTCAGCACCTGAACCTATATATATAAGGTACTCTTCTTTATCTACAATTACATCTTATTATATTGATGCAAGTACCGCTGATACACTTGATATATATTAATAATGCATTGTTGAACATTCTAAACTACAAAATACACTATTTTTGATACTACTGCACAACCATTCAATCAAGAAACGCACATGATGACAAAGAGAGTTTCTTAGTTACCTGGTTTCTCCAACTCAAATTTGGCAGATTTGCCAATGGAGCTAGATGTTGGCTTTGGTGACATCGCCAAGTTTTCAGCTTTCTTACATCTTGATTCTATTCTTTGAATGAAATAGTGATGCTTCATAATAGAAACTATGAGTGTTCTTTCTTTCTTTTTTCAGACCAATTGCTTGCAAGCTCAGTTGGTGCTATAATAAATTTGGATCCTGATGAGGACACTATTGTTCTTCCTAAGAAATTGATTCATGAAGATCAAACTCAACACCCTCAAGAAGTAGAGCATCAGGTGTCGAATGCCACTGCTTTTACACCTCATATCAGTATTATCACGGTTAAAGCTGGAGAGGTAATATCGTGATATTTTAAATTGGTAGATGTACAACTTTAACTAAAATTTCATGCAATAATTATATTCATTTTCTATATCACTATAATGGCTGATTAGAATAAATGGCTACTTGTCTTTTGGTTGTCTCAGAATGTTACTATGAAGGTAATGTCATCGTGTCGGAAAGAACCAGAAGCTATATGCATTCTATCTGCAATTGGAGTCATATCAAGCGCAACCATTAGTCAGCCTCACTCGTCTGAAAAATTATCCACATATGAGGTGCAGCATTTCTGTAATCGATAGTAATATTAATAGCTTCACTTTTCCTAATTCAATATACTAAAATGGAGTTAACATTATATAGTTTGTATTCATATGTTGTTTGCCTATTTTGATGTGTTTCTTTAAATAATGTAAATTGAATTTCAGGGTAAATATTGTATTGTATCTTTATCTGGCCCATTCATGCCAAACGAAAGTCGCGGTGGTGGCATGAGTATTTCTTTAATGGGTCTAGATGGACATGTTGTTGAAGGTTGCGTAGCTGGTCCATTGATGGCTGAAAGTCCAGTAAAAGTAAGTACCTGGGAAGGGAATAATATGTTTTTCACATATTAAAACACCAATTAGCACTTTAGCAGGATGCTTAATTATGTAGTTATCTTTTGAAAAGTAAAGTTGATGATCTAGTAACATTGTTAATGTTGTGAATTCGATGAAAAATCACACCAATAACAACTTGATGTGTGGAGCAAGGGATAATTAAGCAACCAAAATCAAAGCGTATGGAACAATTAAATACAAGCCAAAAGTAGAAAACAACGGCGAGAAGAGCAAAAGAAGAAGAAGAACACAAAGAAATTTGTTGACCCAGTTCGGTCCAATCTGACCTAGTCTGGGGGAGAGAGCAACCCTCCAATCCACTATATGATGAGTTTCGTTACAAAGAGAAATCAATGGGTTACAAGAATAAGTCTCCCGCCTAATTCTACCCAAAGTCCCAATCTCTTCCCGTAACTAAGAGACTTCAATCCTAATAGTGTTTCTCTCTATCTCAATCTCAAAGTTTGCTTTGATACAAGGTCTATATTTATAGTAAAAGTATAACTCATAAATTTGGAACAAATACCACACTGAAGATACGTTTTTTTTTTCTCCTTCAGTGAAAAAATATTTGCATCAAAAATATAATATTCCCTTTCAAAATATATTTGCATCAAATCGTTCTTCATACGATACAAAAATATATTTATTGTCCATAAATATATTTTCAGCACAATATATATTTGAAACAAATCTTTTATATTTTTAGCAACAATATTCTCCATCCATCAAATTCTGAGTCATACTACAACAGTTAATGTCCTTCTAAAGAAATTGCTACTATGTAACAAAGGTGTGCATATCTGATATGATCCGGTGTGTAGTAAAACACCACCTTTGTGGTAATTAGTACTCGGTGTCGGTGACAAGTTTACTGAATTCTCAGTACTCTTTCCAATGGATTGATATGTATCAGGTAGTGGTCGGCAGTTTTATGGCAAATGAACAGCATGAGCAGAAGCTAGAAACGCAGAAAAATGAGGTAACTTCAACCGTTACACCAACGGCAGCTGCTCCCGTGTCTACTGCTGGTACAATACCTAACCTCTCATCTCCATCTTCCTTCCATGGAGATTATTCTTTCTTTGTGATCGTGCACGTATCTTGATTGAAACAGTTGTGAAGGAGGTTCAAGAATAGTTTATTTTGTTGTTCGGAATGTTCAATATTGTAATATTAATATATATGAAGTGTCTTGGTGATACTTGCATCGACTTAAGATATAATTGTAAATGATGCTTCATAATAGTGTGATTATTTACCCCTAAAAAATAAAAACTAGTGTGATTATTTAGTGAAAGTTCTTTCTTCTTTTGCTTTCAGGCCAACTTCTTGCAACCTCAGTTGGTGCTGCTCTTACACCTCATATTATCATTGTTAATGCTGGAGAGGTAATATCATTTTACGGATTTTCATGATGCGAAGCAATTCTATGTACTGTAATATTCATTATTAGACAAGTGCCACAATATTTTGTGGTGGCACATATCCTGATATTTTTAATTGGTAAAAGAACAACTTTAACTGATGTTTTTTGCGATGATTGTATTCATTTTCGATATCACTGGAATGATGACTGATTAGAATAAATGGCTACTACTTGTCTTTTGATTGTCTCAGGATGTTACTAGGAAGATAATGTCATTTTGTTGTCAAAGACATGTAGCTATAAGCATCCTATCTGCAAATGGAGTCGCATCAAGAGCCACCATTAATCGGCCTCAAGCATCTGGAACATTCTACACATATGAGGTGAAGCATTTATGTTGTAATCTGATAGTAGTAATAGTATCAATTTTTCTTAATTCAATGAACTTATATGGAGTTCAGGTGAAGTTTGTTATTCATATGCAGTTTCTGTGTTTCTTTCAATAATGCAAATTGAATTTCAGGGTAGATATGACATTCAATCTTTATCTGGCTGGTTCATGCCAATGGAAAGTCGCGGAAGGTCAGGTGACATGAATGTTTCTTTAGCGGATCTAGACGGTAAAAGAGTAAGTATTGAAAAATGTTTGTTAAAGCATGTTTTGTTCAGGGTTGATCCAAGGGTAAGGTCATCAAAGCAACCGTTTTAGGTCTAAAAATATATATAAAAAATTACTTTAAATTAATTTAAATTTTAAGTTTGCCCTCAAAACTTCATGGTACCAAATTGTTTTCTTTACCATAATTCATAAAAAAAAAAAAAAAGGCTTTTCAAATATGAATATTCATCTCTCTCAATATACAATATGAATATTCATCGATAAACAACTCTACCAATTCAAAAAGTTTACCACCGTCTTCAAGTCGAATATGTGTATCTCCATTGATGTTCCAAAACCTTATTTCACATTTTTTTAGAGCTCCTATATTAGTGCACGTCCAACTTTTCAACACCCACTTAACACACTTATTTTTTTCGGATCACCATCAAATAGGGTCGTATCTTAGGCAGGGCGACCGTCCTAGGCCCCAAAAAATAAGTACGAAATTTGGGCCCCAACAAAAATAATTAGGGGTTCATTAGGCTATAAAAAATTACTTAAGTTCTAAAGGGATTCATGGTTGTTGGTAATGGACTAAGTTCTATGTTGACTCATGTATAGTTTATTACGATGTTATAAAGGGAGTTCAAATCCTTAGTCTTCCACCATCCCAAACCCTTCCGTCGAAAGAAAAATCAGCGCTTTAAAAAAAAATCAATGTTTTTTATATGAAGTTTGATGTTTTTGTTAGATAATTTCTTAACGTAGCAAAAACTATCATCTTCAAACAAATTATTTTTACACTTTAGAAATTTGAATTTTTATATACTCTTTATTTAGGACCCAAACTATAAGTTTGCCCTAGGCCACCAAAATCTTAGAAACGACCCTAACATATCACATCTATCACATCATTTTCTCTATTTCTTTCTTTCTCAAATTGTGGATGAGAGCATTGGCGTACATAGATCATTACTTTTTTTATACCCTCATCTTTTTTCATACATACATACATATTTTATGGTTATTAATATCAATTTAGGACATAGATCATGTGTACATTCGTACATATTTTATAGGTCATGGGTTATGGTGTATTGTCTACATATTCTGTCATTTGTTATATGCATAATGCACCATGACCCAACCAAACTGACTAAAATTGATGATTTTATGGTACAATAACTTGATGGAGCTATGAGCACTCTCAATGAGCGAGGATGGTGCATGAAGAAAGTGCTACTCTATGATTATATATATTCTTATTTATCTACCTCTTGGCTAGTGTGTTAAAATCGTTAGAGGTTGTTACTGATCAGTTAGACAGTTACTTTATTACAAGTTTGTTGGTTATGTTAGTTAGTTTCTTTTTTCAGCACCTGAATCTATATATAGGGTACTCTTCTTTATTCTTCTATTCTGTTAATAATAAACATCAGTACTCGTTTCTTTTGTTCAAAAGTGAATACCATTTTCTTCAATCCTCCCAAGAATTTTCTGTCAATATCTACAGAATCATAATTTGATTTGGGTTTGGACGAGTAAGTTTGAACTGTGTAGTAAAGTTCATGAAGGGTGCTTCAGATACTCCAACAGATTACTCTGCAGCTCCAAGAACCAGAATCCCAGATTTTGCCAGTGGACCTGCAGCTGATTCGACATCTCAGGGAGGCATTCCACCGATGCAGCCGGTGGCGCCAGCAAAGAAGAAAAGGGGTCGCCCTAGAAAGTACAGACCAGACGGGTCTTTAAGCTTGGCGATACCTCCCAAGCCAAAATCTAGCTCCATTGGCGAAGCTGCTAAGTTCGAGTTGGAGAATCCAGGTAGCCAAGAAATTCTCTTTCTTTTTGATCTTGTGCATTTCTTGATTGAATGCTTGTGAAGGAGTATCAAGAAAGAATAGTGCATTTTGTTGTTCGGAATGTTCAATATTGTGTTATTAATATATATCAAGTGTATTGGTGGTACTTGCATCAAATATAAGACGAAATTGTAAATGTTGGTTCAGCTTTCATACATATTGATTCTATTCTTTAGATAGAAACTGTGTCTGTTCATAATTACCTGATTTTGACATTGAATATCTTCATGGTTAATAAGTATGATTATTTAGTGAAAGTTCTTTCTTTATTTTGTCTGGCCAATTTCTTGCAAATTCAGTTGGTGCTATAGTAAATTTAGATCCTCATGAGGAAGCTATTGAAGATAAAACGCAACACTCTCAAGAACGAGAGCATAAGGTGTCAGAAGGCACTACTTTTACACCCCGCATTATCACAGTTAATTCTGGAGAGGTAATATTATAAATATTCTTAATTAGTAGATGCAAAAGTTTAACTAAAATTTCTTGCAATAGTTATATTTATTTTCTATATAACTGTAATGACTGATTAGAATAAATGGCTACTACTTGTCTTTTGGTTGTCCCAGAATATTGCTATGAAAGTAATGTCATTTTGTCAGCAAGGACCAGAAGCTATATGCATTCTATCTGCAAATGGAGTCATATCAAGTGCCACCATTAGTCAGCCTCAATCGGCGGAAAAATTGTCAACATATGAGGTGAAGCATTTCTATAATCTGATAGTAGTATTAATGGTATCAGTTTTCCTAATTCAATCTACTGATATGGAGTTTAGGTTAAATAGCTTGTATTCAAATTTCATTTGCCTGTTTTTATGTGTTTCTTTAAATAATGTAAATTGAATTTCAGGGTAAATATGAAAATATATCTTTATCTGGCTCATCCATGCCAAACGGAAGTCGCAGTGTTGGTATGAGTGTTTCTTTAGCTGGTTTATATGGACATGTTGTTGGAGGTTGCGTAGCTTGTCCATTGGTGGGTGCTAGTCCTGTAAATGTAAGTACCTGGAAAGGGCTCTAAGAAATCATATGATCGGTGAAGGGCTATTATGTTTTTCACATGCTAAACACAAATTAGCAGGATGCTTAATTATGTAGATATCTTTTGAAAAGTAAAGTTGATGATCTAGTAACATTATTAGGGTCCTGCTAACGAAATTGGTACTATGTAACAAATGTATGCGTTTATGATACGATCCAGTGTGTAGTAAAACGCAAACTTTGTGGTAACTAATTCTCAGTGACAAGTCTATGCAATTTTCGTTACTCTTTCCAGTGGATTGATATGTATCAGGTAGTGGTAAGCAGTTTTCTGGCAAATGAACAGTCCGAGCAGAAGCTAAGAACGCGGGAAAATGAGGTGACTTCAACATTAACGCCAATGGCAGCTGCTCCTGTGTCTACTGCTGGTACAATACCTTACTTTCATCTTCATCTTCCTTCCACGGAGATGAGTCTCTTTCTTTGTGATCATGCGTGTTTCATGGTT
The DNA here is from genome assembly GCF_003473485.1 of Medicago truncatula. NCBI lineage: Eukaryota > Viridiplantae > Streptophyta > Magnoliopsida > Fabales > Fabaceae > Medicago > Medicago truncatula. The sequence goes on from NC_053046.1 coordinate 3,395,451, forward strand.
GTGAAGGAGTATAAAGAATAGTGTATTTTGTTGCTCAGAATGTTTAATATTGTATTATTAATATATATCAAGTTATTTGTGATACTTGCATCAATTTAAGATATAACTGTAAATGTTGGTTCAGCTTTCTTACATGTTGATTATTTAGTGAAAGTGCTTTCTTTTTTTCTCAGGCCAATTGCTTGCAAGCTCAGTTGGTGCTGCTTTTACACCTCATATTATCATTGTGAATGCTGGAGAGGTAATATCACAGAGAGTTTTAACCACTGCTGGTGATTCTAATGAACAAAACAAATCTGGACATTGGCTGCCAACTGATGTACTATTTAGTAAGATCTTTACAGATTTCCCATCTTTAGGTGACATAAGATCTTGGAAGATGGTTTGCAAAGAATGGAACTTTGTGGCATCACACCGTAAGTATGCCAGATGGCATAGTAATCATGCAAGTCAAGGCTTGCTATTCATGGATGCGGAAGAGGAGGTACCTCATGTTTATGCAAATTCTTTCCTTGAAAATATAAACCACCCCTACACTATTCCAATATATTCAACCCCGTGGATTGATGGGCAAATTAATTCGAGGAGGTTTAAAATTTCAAATTCGATCGGAGGGCTTGTTGGATTATATAATGGATTGGCAAGAGACCCTGTGTTGGTTTGGAATCCCATTACAGGGGTGTATCATAGAGTACCTGGTATGGACATGGATCCTAAAACTGTTGTTGTTGCACTTGGTTGTCAAGAAGACAGTAGCTGTTATAAACTAGTGAGAATTTCTTCTTTGGATTTCATATTTGATCATTTACCACCAGTTATAGAGGTTTTCACCTTAGGAACCCAAGGCTGGCGTGTGGTGGAAGGAGGTCCTAATTTTGTGTACGTCAAGCCACATCCAGTTTGCATCAATGGATGTATATACTTTCTAGTTACTTATGAAGACGACCCACCACTCCAGATACGTCTAGTTTGTTTTAATGTGAAAAATGAGAATTTCGTAGATCAAGTGTTGCCACAGGACCCTAATCACCCAGAGGCCTCGTTCACTCGACGCCACGTTTCAATTGGAGTGGTAGATGGTCTGCTATACATCCTTAAATGTGAATGGCAGGGGGGTCATATTGTATTTGAATTCCCTAATATTGCCTTCATTGAAGCAAACGTCAGAGTTTGGGTATTTGAAAATGATGCATGGCGTGTTCTTATAGACAATGTTAGAGTCGACACAAATTTTCGCTGCCCGCAGTTGTTTCAATCTCCAAGGAGAGAAAGAAGCTATATAATATATACACAGAACACTAATCGGATGGTGATATTCGAAGGAGCAGGAGTACCACTTAAAAGATACCATCTTCATAGCCGAATGGAGCGGAGCTATACGGCTGTGCAGCATACACCAAGCCTATTGCCTATGAATGAATCGCTGGCCCTTACTGAAATTGAAACAGAAAGGTATTTATCTCTGCATTATAAAATTTAACATGATTTTTATTATTAATGATTAGGAAAATATTTTGTATTGTATGTAGATGCGCACAAGGCATCGATCAGGTGGTGAGAATAGTTCAAATTCAATGATTGCCTCAGCCCTCAGGTAATTTTGTATACCTTCTTCTTTCCTCATTCGTTTCGCTTGCATTGCCACTGCATAGGATTCCTGTAATAGAAGTCTTTTGACAAGTTTATTCAATTCTAATTACTCTTTCCAATGGATTGATATGTGTCAGGTAACAGTGATTACTTCTCTTGCAAGGGAACAACATAAGCAGAAGAATGATCCAGATAAACAAACAAGCCATAACTCAATTGACCTTAATTTGTAGGGCTTCATCTCATTTACAATTGCTAGACAATGTTGTAATGAGATTCCCTTTTTTTTTTGTCTGTTATAAGCTTACTGATAGCTCAATAGAACTACCTTGTTTTGACTAATTAGATATGCTTCCTATTCATGCAGTTTTGGCTAATTAGAAATGTTCAAAACAAATGCTTGATTTTGTAATAGTTTGTTTCAAGTCTATCAGATTCCCAACTCAATAAATGGTCCATTGTATTGATCTACTCATTTTGTTTTTTTTTTTTTAAGAAATGTGTTGCTGCTAACACATTTGTAAACTACCTTGGAGCGTGTAAACTACGCCTGGGCGTATTTGAACAGTGCCCAATCTTCTCTATCACGCCTGGCCTCATGCAATTGACGCCTGGGTGCATATCAACAGCTTCAGAACTACCTTGGACCGTGTAAAATACACCTGGGTGTATTTAAACAGTGGCCAAAACTGTCTGTCACGCCTGGCCTCATGAAATTCACGGCTGGGTGCAGATCAACAGCTGTAGAACTTCCTTGGAGCATGTTTTGACAGCGAAGAAAGTCATTGAATTCCCTTCTTTTGTTTTCTTTCCAAAATCTTTCTGTCATGCCTAGGTGTGTAATTTAGAGAACAAGACCACCGGCACATTTGTTTACATTCAATTACTTCTATTTTTAAAAATTGTTACCAGTTTCTACGTATTCCGATATCAAACATATGTGGAGAAGGAAATCATTGCATCCTCTCACTTTCAAAACTAAAACAAAACATTGACTTTTGTTGTCCATCTTCAAATATGATCCAATGAAGTCCGCCGTTCACACATGTGGGATTCAAAAGCTTCAAAAAAGAAATTTGAGGATCCACTTCAAGATTTCTCTATGATGTTGTTCCGAACGTGTGTATCTCAAGCACTACACGCTCGAACACCAAACGGTTGGCCCATCTAACATGTTTGTTGTGATCACCTTTATATTCATTAGTTTTGGTGTTGCTCCTTTTCTCAATAAAGGAAATAGTTACACATGAATTAACTTTGTAGTTATCAATGGAGCCAAATAAAAATAATTGATCAAAGTTTTCTTATCAAACACATTTATGAAAATTAAAATGATAATTAAAAGGAAGAATAGTGATTTTTATCTCTTCCAACAAGATTGATTGATACAAACTTTATCTGATAACAATCTTTATCGGATAACAAGCACAATAAGCTTTTATCAATTGTGATATAGCATAACACTGCATGCTGTAACATAGAACATCTTAAAACTAACGTGCTAGAATTGCACCTTCGAAGAGAGTGTTGAGTTTCTATTGTATAGACTAGAACCATGAAAGATCATAAAGCATATTACCATGATACAGGAATCCCAAACGATTATGTCATATACTGAAACCTCTTAGGAATACCACACATACTCATGAAGATGGGAGTTCTACAAATTTTATTTGTTAACCCTTTTGTAGGATTAGATCATGAAGATCTTTAAACTCATCGGACAAGAATATATGAACTTGTTGATACACTTGCAACACCAAATAAGAAGAAGAAGAGGAGATTGTGTTTACGATATTGTTCCCTCATTCATTAATCGGGAAAGCAATAGAGCGGTACTTGAATAAACCAACTCAAGTCAATTCAAATTGGTATGAATTTGAAGAGAGGTTTCTTAAGAGATTTTTCCTGCACAACAGATTCATGGAGGCCAAGACAACTATTGCCATATTCTTCAAGTGCCTTAATGAAACATTTGGTGAAGCATGAGAAAAGTACAATTATATGCTGAAAAGATACCTCAATCATGCCATAATGCTATATTTCCAAGTCCTCCACCACCACTCTCACTCTAAGATGCCATAGATATCACTAAAACTATCTATTTACCTGCGGATATTCCGGCGGAAATAAATCCGCAGGAATATCTGAGAATTTTCCTTGTGGACATTTCCTGCGGATTCTAACTTTTGCTGTGGATTTTCCTGCGAAAGAATTTGAAATGTTTTGGTCCTTTTTCTACGGATTTGCTTAATTTTTTAGTTTTTAGTTTCTTCATGAAATTTTGATAATTGAAAAAATTTTAGTACACAGTGAACTTGGACCCTATAATTTAAAATTTAAGTCAAATAATATTAGAACACAAATTATATTTTTTGAAATTTTCCAATTATATTTTTTAAACAAATTTCTATAAAAAATATTATAACTCAAATATCGACAAAATACATTGACACTGTGTGTGGAATATGTCATATCCCCAATTATTGTGTGCGCAATATTAATTTAATAATTTTCTCATTTTATTTAAAAAAGGACAATTAGGTTCATGACAATATTTAACAGTAGAAAATATAGTCCATGTGATAAAAAAAAATTCATACATCTTTATAGAATTTAAAAATAAAAAGAAGACAAGATCCAAAATGAGAGTATCATACATTTTACGACATATATTTGTTTCCTATAAGTAAATTAATAAAAGAAAAATAAAAAATTGCGCGATTGTCTCTTGGTTTTTGTTTTCGTTGTCGTGCTGCCATTGACAGTTTCATATTTGCATCATAACTGTTGCATTCCCATTTTGCCTTCGGCTCATAGTCTCTGCATGTTTGTGGAACCACTATCTACCTCTTAAACAAAAGTTTCTATTTTGCTTTACATTCAATTGCAATTGGATTTACAAGTATGTATTTGTTGGTATTTTTTTCTAGATTAATTTACTCATAGTCAACCTATTAATTGTGTTTTCTTTTTTTGACTAAGATTAATTGTTTGGATAATTAGTTGTAATTTCTTTAAACAAATTGTTTTAGTGCAAGAAACATCCAAATCATCATCTAGTGAAAGAGAAAATGAAGGAAACGAAAATTATGATGATAATTTAGGTTCAAATATTGTTTGTGAATAGGAAGCCCTTAGTACTGAAATGACATTTAGCTCGGAAGCAGAAGTTACCTTATATTACATGAATTATGCTCGACATATGGGTTTCGGAATGAGTAAAATAAGTTCGAAAAATGGAGATGATGGAAAAAAAATTTTACTTTAGCATCTAGTCGTGCAGGAAAGTATGTGAGCACAAGAGAGTATTCAAGTAAGCAAAATTTATTACTTTCATTCTTCATTACATGCTGAACACTAGTTATATATGTTTTTTTATGTTTATATCTATAGCAGGAGCAAAACTACATCTTGAGCGGTGAAAATGTGAACACTTTAGCTCCATTTGATCCAAATGAAGAACATAGCACTGCAATAGATCAGGTTTAAACATAGGATATATTTTTTATTTATTTCCATTTCAGTATTTATACTATAAATTAATGTTTATCTCCCTGTGTATTTGTCGTGTGAGCAAGGTTATTTTAGGAAGAATGAATATGGTACTATAAACAATTTAGCTCCCTTGAATCCAAATCAAGAACATTTTGCTAAAGTAAACAAGTGATAGATAGAGTAAGGATAGGGAAGAAGGAGTACTTTCGAGCAGTACTAGCTCCTGAAGATAAGAGAGAAGAGTTTTCAATTAATTTTTCATATCATTTTCATCAGTACAGCAGGATATTTTAAAGAGTTCAAAACTATCCTAGTCTATCAGATCTTTGACACTTGTCACAAGATTCCAAGATTGAAAAACAAACTCTCTTTCAAAACTAAAGGAATACAATGATACTGATCAATTAGTAGCAGGTGGCATTCCCACATAGTCATGTGCCCAAGCAGGGGCTTTTCTTTCTCTTTTGGGCCTTGAGCTCTTGCCTTTAACGCCTTCAGCTGGTCCATCATCAACATATGTTTCCTTTCCTATTAGCACCTTCGTATCAACAAGGTGCATATATAGAATTTAATGTTGTTTGATTTTTTATTTGAAAATTAATATCAATTGGATGCCAAAGGAGTTGGTGGATGAAATTAAATTATGCTACAAATTTGTTGGCCTTCTAGTCTGCTATGCTATGTTTTTTCTTCTCTAGTTTTTTCCAATTTAAGTCCCTGCGTTTATCTTAAGTGTGATCTGCGACTGAGTTTCCTGTAAATTTGACAGCAGTAGGTGTTACTAATTTTTATATCATTGACATAACTGATTTAGTATATTCCACGCAGAGTCCAAATTATTCTCAAATGAAATACCATAATGTTACTCGTTCTGATCTTTTTTCAGGTATTGTCGAACAAGTAGCTATGATTTTCCACATGAACTACTTACAGTATCATTGTTGAACTATTCCTTAATATACAACAGTATCATTGTTGAACTTTTCCTACTGCACTCTAAGCTATGATTTTTTTAAGAATGAAAAAAATAAGTTACTTGCAGAAGAGTAAATATTATTACATTACATCCTAATATACAAATGAGCTTAAACAGCCACATGACATCCATCAAAGCTCTGACCAAAATATCTCTCTTTTTTCTTTCTTTCTTTTTCAATAGTCTAACCAAAATATGTTCACAAGGATATATAATTACAAGTCTTCAAACAGTAGCATCATTTTAATTTTATATGCATGGAGATTGTCTCTAGTACACAAATAACATATAAATTTCCAACAAACAGAATGATCAAACAAAATGCCAATCAGATCTCAGTTGGAAACAAAAACTTACTCCATGGAAAATCATCTAGAATCTATCTAATCCATCTAAATTGGACTCAAACAACAAATTGAAAGAAGGAATTATTAGGTTTTTATATGAGGAACAAAGCAATTAACTAATTAAGAGAAAGCAGACTCAGAGTTGCAACATTAAACTCAAATATGAAAAATGGTAACCAATTTTTATTTTTATATTTTTAAAAAAAGAGTGAGATAGAATTGTTGACTTTATGCAGTTACTGACACATAGGTTACCCACGTCATTCGTGGTTTTCTTAGAATTAAGTATTTATCTTCATTCATATCATATGAACCTAGAAAATTAAACATAGCAAAATTTAATCAATAAACTTTAACTAACACTAACAAAGAATGGAAATCAGTAGCAAACTAACAAACAATAAACTTTTATTCATTTGAAAAAAAAAAACCTTTATTCATTCAAATGGCTAGGAAATAAACAAAGTTTGTTCATAAAATATACACAACTGTGTGCTTTCTTCATATCATTGATTTCCCTAAGAAAAACCTAAAATTCTACTAAACTAAATTAAACTAGCAACCTATAGGAATAGTTTGTTCAAATTAATTATCAAATCTCATCAAAACTTAGTTTACTAGCTATTAGGCTAGGGTCAGTCTAGGGTGGGAGAGTTTGATAGGTCTTCCACCATGAGCAAGTTTAATGTATGGTTAGATTGTGAGGTTCCACAAATATTATGATGCACCACCATCAATTTATACATTCCCTTTCTCTCTCCCCCTAGCTTTCTCTCTTCTTGCTACTGAGTTCCTTTCCTGTTTCCTGTGTTTTCTTCTACCATTCCCCAACTACTTTTTTAAATTTATCTCATTCTCGCTTTCTTCGATTTATCTTTCAACCTTCTCAGTTTCTTCTCAAAATCCATTCCCCAATCTCAACTTTTCGTTCCTCTCTTTCATCAATTTTAAGAACTCTAATCCCAATTTCAAGTTCAATTTTCTCTTCCCATAGACTTAAATCACTCATTTTGGAAATTTTCTCTTTATAACCCATCTGGGTTTTGTAATTCACTTCAAAAGTTTTTAAATTGAATGGAAAAAAAAATCAATATTTTTTAATTCAATTTTCTAATTTTCACAATTGGGTTTCTGAGCATTTTGTTGAAAAAAGGGTAATGTTATGAAGTTGTTTTGATTCTCTAAAAATTTATTCTTTAATATAACTTGAAGAATATCAAGGTTCTTCAACTTTGAATATAAGTGTCACTCAAGTCCACTCAATAGAAAATTCAAGCTTAGAAAAATAGCTTAATTTGTTTTAGAAAATGTAACTGACACGTTCAATGAATTATGTTATGTATTAAATGATGATTTTTTTTTTTGAAGGATAAACAATATTATAATATATTAATTATAATTATATATATAGTATAATCAATATTCATCCTTAAAAAAATATCAATATTCATATAAGACAAAATTAACATTCGAGGTGTAAATAAATAGTCTAAACATCATTATACACAAGTATAATAATATATGATAAGCTTTCTTTTAAAAAAAAAGTATAATAATATAAATATAAACTTGAGAAATTATGATTGTAAACTTACCATATATATAGATATTAATGTACAGTTTGTTACCAAAAAAAGACAAGTAATTAAGTTTGTTTTTTTTATTCAGTTTCATTTTGTTACGTAACAAAAAAATAATAACAATCATCCTTAAAAAAAAATCTTAGTTACGTGTGTTACTTTAGTAAGATAAGTATATAGCAATTTTGTTACTCATGCACAACCAAAAATAACTAACATTATAATTAAAATATATGTTTTTTTTCTAAAAACAAAAAAATAAAATAAAAATATATGTTTTGAAAAAGTGGATCCAGAGATAATCGAAGGAGGTTACATAAATTCATAGGCTCCTTGTTAAGCCGGAGGGTAAGCTGAAAATTTAGGCTTATTAAAATATGGCATAAGCAGCTTATGAAACTATGATAAGCTATTTTTATTTATTTACCCAAACACCTTTAAAAAGGCTTATGAGAGTAGATAAGTCCACATAAGCTCAAAATAAGCCAATCCAAACAGACCCTAGTCCCTATAGACCAATATTTATTTTGGTTACACTATAGACCAATATTTTTATTACACTACTATATTTTGATCATATTAATTAACTTAAGTTAGCGCCTAACTACCATTCAAAATAGGGTCTTATACTTTGTGCAAATATATATATATATATATATATATATATATATATATATATATATATATATATATATTATCTTAGAAGAAGTGGTAATCCACTGAAATTAAATTCACACACAACTTTGAGGTTCCGACTTCCGGGTTCGAACCCGGATAACGACGTCCGGCCTTGCAATTTCGGCATTTGCCAGTTGAACTAGGACTTTTAGACATACCGTTGGTTTTTTAATCTTTAAATAAGATTAATGTATACAACACTTGGTTGCGATCTATGAGGCCCGGATACTCCAAAATGGTGATGTACCTATATCGGATACCGATACTCCAAAGATATTCGCGGATACATACCCACGAAGTATCAAAATTAATTATTTTAATTTTTGAAAAATAATTTATCAAATACATATAAGATACTTCACGGATACACAAAAATACTTATAAGATGCTTCGCAAATACGTATCCTAGAAAAGATGAAGGGTAAAAAAGTGAGACAATGTTGTAAAAATTCAGTAGAGACGTGTATATTTCAATTTTATTTATGCATCATTAGAATTGTTTCTCAATGAACCACTTAAATTTATACTTCTTGTATATGAAGTTAATCGAGATATGTGATTCACTTAATCAACATTAGATAAAATTTGTGTTGAGTTCTTTTAATGATGTTTCTCTCGATATCCCAACATATGAAAATATAATTTGGTTTAAAAGAAAACTTCACATTTTTTTTATTATGATCACATGTATTATTTTTTTTAAATTATGATTTTTATAATAATTGATGAGTCATTTATTATCTATTTTCATATGTTATTTAGTTTCGTTTTAATTAGATTTAAGTTTATTTTATATTTATATTATTTCCTTTTTGAACTATTTTACTTTAATTTCATATTGTTATATTTCAGGAACAAATATTTTATGAATTGAGTCTTGGAGCAAAAGAAAGGGATTTGGAGCTGATTCGGTACGAAAAAACGAAGATTTGGAGACAAAATATGTCTCCCCCAAAGTCAGAAGCTTGGCACGGCCCGTGCTAGAATTGGCACGGCCGTGCCACCCTTTAGAGTCACTTTTGCTGCTTTTGCTTAGATATTAAGCTACTCTATTTTTAGCCCGCAGTTTCTTGTGGAACATTCTAGTAATGTAATTGCTTAGATTTTAAGTCGAATGTATGCTATAAATAGAGTAGCTAGCCATCACAAATATTCATCTTTTCTTGGAATTCAATATGTGACAATTGTCTTTCTAATAAAAGTTCTTTTCTTTTCCTTTACTTTCTTGTTATTTACTTTTATGCTTTCTCGCTTCTTCTCCATGTCTACGATGAACATCAGTGAGTAGAATTCTCTTGTCTTGGGATTGTTGGATAAGTCTAAATGACATAATCCTAATCAAACTAAGCTCTTAAACCTTAATCTTATGTAACCCTAATTTCTAATATAAATTCACCGCTTTAACATGAATTAACCATTATCAAACTGTGGAAACGAAAGTGGAGGGTTTGATAATTGTTAATTCATCATCTCAAATATCAATTCATAAAACGAAAGTGGAGTTTTGATATTCGAACAAGTGAATTTAGACAAAGATTGTAAAGACAGCGAAATAGTCTTTACAATCTTTGAGACATATAGTTTCGAACTTCAAGGATTCTAAATTGTAATCAAGTCAGCGAAATAGGTTTGGTTGCAACTTAGGACAAAAATCTAATAGTAATCAAGTCAGCGAAATAGGCATAGTTGCTAGAGGAACAAAAGAGAAACTGTCTTTAGAAGTTAGGTCTAACATAAGGTTATATGTTTAATAGTTTGGTTTGTGAAGGACTTGTCAATTAAATGAACCAATAATCCCAAGACTTTTTATCTTTTCTTTTATTTTCTTTTAAAATCCAATTTTTTGATCGAAAACTCTTTCATCTAATCATTATTAAAAGTTACTTGAATTCACAACTACCTGTCGGAACGATACTCTTTTATTACTACACCGGTAGAACCGTGCACTTGCGGTTTTTTCCATCGATAATATAATACTAAAAAAAAAGAACAGAAAATTAGGAAAAAAATTTGTAACTTTTTTGCCTTCAAAAAGTTGTCTAAAAGACTTAAAAACTTTTATAAATAAGATATAATGCTCTTTAAGTGATTATTTTTTAAAAGTTATAACAATCGACTACTTAGATATTTTTTTTGCTATTTTATACAAAAATTAGAATCTTTGTTTGTTTAGTACAATGATATGAAAGAAATTTTTTGTTACAAAAACATTTCGATCAATTTCTTTTACAGTTATTTTTCTCTTCTCTAAGTATGATATCATGTTACAAAAGGGAACATTGTCTTCGTGAACATAACTCAGTTGGTATGGACAATGCATAATATATGCAAGATCTGGGGTTCAAACATCGGCCATCACAAAATATATATATATATATGGGTAGGGATATTTTGACTCCAAGAGTAAGTGTGATATCTTACTCCAAATCTTGACCTTTAATTTCAATTTTGATTAATGGCTTATATTAATTGATATGGTAGGCTTTAATTCCATTTTCTATTGTAGTTAACATTTATCACCACAAAATAACAAAACAATAAATGTCTCTTGTCAACAAAAAAAAAAAACACAATAAATGTCTTTTAATTGATTGATTTTTTTTCTTCTTCCATTGCTTTTTTTTTTTTTGTTTCACGCTAAAAGAATTTTTGAGGGTTAACTTAAAATCCTTTCCTTAAAAGAAAAATTTCAAGAATCACTCATTCTAAAAAATTGCATAAGAAAAAATTTGCATATATTTTTTTACGCAAAAAGAATTTTTTTTCTTCTCCCATTGATTTTTTTTCTTCTCCCTTTACTTTTTTTACGCTAAAATAATTGCATATTTTTTTTTTAAAAGAAAAAAATTGTAAAATTCAAAGAATTGCATATTTATTCTTCTTCCGTTACTATTTTTTATACGACATATTTTGTTTAGTTTCTTCATTATAATCCTGATCTTTTCTTATATTTTTTATAAACGCACATTTTTGTACTAATCTGTCACAAAAAAAAAAAAGACGATAGAGGAAGTAACCCTAGTATTTTCTTATATCTAATTCATTTACAATAATTGCATAAAAAATAAATAAATTTGTGTATTTATTTATACGACAAATTAAAATAATCATCTCCATTGTAATTAGTTTTTGTTGTCATAGACATACATAGATGATGTTATTTGAGAAAGACCTCAAGAATTCAACATAATATAAAAAAAATATTTGAATCCAACATAACATAACATAACAAGAGCATAAAATCCAAAATAAAAATTCTTTTAGCATGAAACAAAAAAAAACAATGGAAGAAAAAAATCAATCAATTAATTAAGACTGGTGCTAGTCACACCCCAAAAAAACAAGTTACACCCCAGAATGACTAATATACCCCTGAATTGAACATAAGTAAACTGAATTTACACTAACCTCTTATATACATACACGTAAGTAAACTGAATTAACACTAACCTATATTGAATTTAAGTAAACTAAATTTACATTAACCTAAATTGAACATAAGTAAACTTAATTTACTTTGAACATAAGTAAACTAAATTTACATTAACCTAAATTGAACATAAGTAAACTTAATTTACATTAACATGAATTTACATTAACCTAGATTGAACATAAATAAACTTAATTTACATTAACCTAGATTGAACGTAAGTAAACTGAATTTACACTAACCTCTTATATACATACACGTAAGTAAACTGAATTTACATTAACCTAGATTGAACATAATAAGTAAACTTAATTTACATTGGCATAAGTAAACTAAATTTACATTAACCTAAATTGAACATAAGTAAACTTAATTTACACTAACCTAAATTGAACATATCTCATACCAAATCAAACAATAAACAAATAGAAACTCATTGAAAATGAAATTCATGAAATTCACTAACCTTTATGAATATAGTAAAGATCAATAACAAAGATGTTGATTCAGATATTGGTTGCACATCTATGGTGATTTGTGGATGAAAGGGGGTAAGGGTTCAGAATGATCATAAAAGATGGGTTTTTAAAAATTTACATGAAGAGGGCAATTTTGGTATTATTGTAAAATTTTAAATAAATTTGGGTGTAACTTGTTTTTTTTTTTGGTGTGACTAGCACCGGTCATTAATTAAATGTCATTTATTGTTTTGTTATTTTGTGGTGATAAGTGTTGACTACAATAAAAAATGGAATTAAAGCCTACCATATCAATTAACCTAAGCCATTAACCAAAATTGGAGTCAAAATATCCCCAATATATATATATATATATATATATATATATATATATATATATATATATATGTTGAGGTGCCAAATGATTAGTATGAGCGAAAATTATGTTCTTGTTGGTGATTAATTTTCATAAATAAAGAATAAAATGATTCTGCCAAAAAATAAATAAATAATAAAAGGTAGCCTATTGATTGATAATGTTGATGATTAGCAAATTTTAAAATATTATTAGTAGTTTGTTGAGATATTTTATGCTATACAAATATTGAAAATAAATTAAAAACTTTAATAAAATATTAAGTTGATAAGAATAACAAACGAAACGAAATTTGTTGAAATATTTATGTCAAATAAAATATTAGTTTTATAAAATATAAAAAAAATAAAAATATTGAGAATAAACGTTGAAAACAAGATGTGGCATAAAAAACACTTTTATTCTAATCCGTAACAAAAACATGATCTTATTTTATTTGTTTGCTTTGTTTTTTATTTTAGATTTTCGGCTTATAAGGGTTTTTTGTTATTTTCTTATTTAAAAACTTAAAGGCAATAGAGAGCTATTTTCACAAATTTGTCTGTTGAAAAGTTTTTCTTCTAGGTTTAGCCTCTTGCATGCATAAGATGGAGGAAGGGTGGGTTGGTGTTTTGAATGTTCGTCAACAACATGTTTGTCAACTACGTACTTTGTTTCATTTGGAGCAGATCAGCGTTTGGACCAATTTTACTAAGCTTAGTCATATTATGAGAATCAAAAACAAAATCGATGACGATGAAGGTTTGTCTTTCTGTTTCAATAGCTTATCTGATGCTACGGATGTTGTCAATCTTATAGTGGACATACTTCCTTCCAAGGTTCGGTTGAATATGAATATGATTCCTCCTGAAGAAAGATGCATTTTTTCTGTTGAAATCGTCCCAATTTGTTGCGGGGATTTGATTATTCTGCCTAGTCATATTGCTGCTTCTTTCGGTCCAAATATTGGTCCTATTGTCATTTGTACTAGGGTTGCCAAAATATTTACTTTGCTTGATCCATTTACCTTGACCCACTGTTTCTTAAAGGCTGGTCAATACTGGGATGCACCCTTCACGCCTTCATTCTCTAGGCCTCAGTTAGTGGAATATGTTGTTCTCGGTATTAACCTCAAGGAGGAATTAGAGGAGTTGGTGGAGGAGAATAAAGAGAAGAAGAAGCTGATTATTGAGTTGTATGCTGCTGATGCTGTTGCTGCTGCTGCTGCTGTTGTTGCTGCTGAAGCTGCTGCTGCCAAAAAATATCGTTTAGCTGATGCCATGGTTGCTCGTGTGAAAGATATTGGAAATAATAATCACACAACTTTTCAAATCAAGACTCATCTTGGTCGTATTTTAAAACCCGGTGACCATGCTCTTGGTTATGACCTGTCTTCTGGAGGAGTAGATACAAACCTTCCTGCTGCCATTTTGATCACCAAAATTAGTTATGCCGAAGAGGAGAATGGTAGAGTTGTTGCTGTTCAGGATAAGTGGGAATCTGATTATCAACTCTTCTTAAAAGATCTACAACAAGACACTAAACTCCTCTTCGACCGAAGAGCAATCTACCGAAATCGAACCAACTGCCATCCATTTGACACAACCATCAAATCCCCCTTTAGAAGACCTTTTTATCCATTGGAGGATTTGCTTGATGGATGATCCACTTACAAGCTTAAACAAACATCACTTCTATTGATGTTTTGTTACTTCCAATAACCAAAACAAGGAAGATGCTTTTCATTTATTAGCTTTTTTCTATTTATTCCGATAACAAGAACAACTAGTTCTTTTCACTTACTCTGTTGCAATTTGCAATTTCTGTTTGATATTTATGTTTATTAGAACAAGTTATGTGTGCTTCCCAAACCATGCATGTCATTAATTATATTCGGCATATAAAGTACCTTTCACCATTTCACCTCACCCTTTCATTTACTTTCCTGTCTTCCATGTGTTGCACTCAAACATGGCTAGTTTTACTTCTTTTCACTTGGAATTAGTAGACTAGAGTGGCACCAAACTGTATTAATGTGTGATATTTACAGTTTCACCATACTGCTGTAAAAGTCTGTTATGCAGAAAACTGCATTAATGAGTGATATTTCACAACTTGCAAAGAGTAATGCTATACTATGAAATATTTTGCTTAGAAATGTCGTGAGTGCACACTTGTTAAATATTGCAGGAACCGATTTTTTTTTATTTTTTTTTTTTATCAATAATGAAATGGTTCAAGCAGTAAGAGATTTGTTCACTTAAACATGTAAGCAGATGTTTAATCATGTGTAAAATTGTAATTGTGTGGTGTGATTAATCTTGATGATGTTTAGCACTAATTTTCGTTTGATAAACTCTATTTACCTCGCTCTTTTTCTCATCCATGGTGAATATATGGGTTGAAACAATGTACTTTAGAAGGAAGGCCGAGGTCATTACCAACAAACTATGAAGATTGCTCTTACACACCTAAAAATTATCTGCAATACCCCAACAATAGTTAATAATTTCTTTCATAATTCTTTCTTATCATAATTAAGGATGTACATGTCATTTTATTATTATGCATATTTATTTCTTATCATAATTTTCTTTCATTTTCTCTCGTATCAAACTATTTAGTAATCTCTTTTTTCATTTCATTTTATTTTCTTCGATAAATGGTCGTTCGAGATATAGTACAAACAAACATTAATAGATGTAAATGTTTCCTATGTTTTTGAATAGTTTTTTGATTCATTGAGAGGTTACATATTGTTAACTTTGCTTTTAGGGTAAGCTCCAAAAATTGTTAAATTGTGAATACCGGAAAGCCCTGGAGAAGGCGTGTGATAGAGTACATAGAGAGATTTTGTGGAAAGCCAAGAAAGGGGTGAGGATTGCCTATATTAGAGTTATCCAGGATATGTATGAGGAAGCTTCGACTAATGTGAGGACGCGGGATGGGGATATCGTAGATTTTCCCATAACAATAGGATTGCACCAAGGGTAAACCCTAAGTCCTTATCTCTTTACTCTAGTTTTGGATGTACTGACGGAACACATCCAAGAGTTAGCACCGAGATGTATGCTTTTTGCAGATGATGCAGTCTTGCTTGGTGAGTCGAGGGAGGAGTTAAATGGGAGGCTAGAGACCTGGAGGCAAGCCTTAGAAGCGTATGGTTTCCGCCTGAGTAGAAGCAAGACAGAGTATATGGAATGTAATTCAGCAAAAGGAGAAGTGGGTCTACCTTGGAGGTGAAAGTTGGAGATCATATCATACCCCAAGTTACACGGTTTAAATATCTTGGGTCCATAGTACAAAATGACGGAGAAATAGAAGCAGATGTAAATCATCGTATTCAAGCTGGGTGGTTGAAATGGAGATGAGCCTCAGGTGTTTTGTGCGATAAGAAAGTACCACTTAAGCTGAAAGGAGGAAAGTTCTATCGGACAGCAGTCAGACCGGCAATGTTGTATAGTACGGAGTGCTAATAAGTACCACTTAGTTGGAAATGTTGTTGGTGGTCGCGTAGCTGGTCCATTGGTGGTTGCAAGCTGTAAGTACCTGGGAAAGGAATAATAGGTTTATAAAATCAAATCAAATATTTAGAGGCTAATAGTCTAATATGTTTTTGACATACTAAAACACCAATTAGAAGAAGGTTTATGTAGTAGTTAATCTCGGATAAGTAAAGTTTATGTAATTCTCATCAGGTAATGGTAGTTACTTTTCTTGCAAGTGAACAACATGAGCAGAAGCTAAACACACAGAAGAATGAGGTAATTTCAACAGTAACGCCAACTGTAGCTGCTCGCATGTCTTCTGCTGGTCCAATGCTTAATAATTTGTCATCTTCATCTTGCTTCCATGGAGATAATCAGTATAGAATCCCTCCCAGCAGTGGCAGATACTAGGAATAACTCAACTGACATAAATGCATCATTTCATGGAAGTTGATTCTAATTTGTACTTGCTAGACAGTTTTTCCTTTTGGATTAAATAGATATGCTTATTATTCATCTTTTGTAATGAATGATGTTTTGATGTACTTTTCAAGTTATATTGGCTATGAAATTATTTAGTTCTTGAATTATGACAATCACTAATTTTAGAATGATTTCTAATTATTAGCATTGAGGCTACTACATTTGAATTGGCTTATGAATAACTTATTTAGGCTTATGACATTGAGTGGTCTTAAAGAGTCTTCGTCTAAATCATAATATATTTAACCCCATATGTTAGCATATCAACAAAAACACGTTAAAAGAACCCAAAACAAGTCTCAACTCTATACAATAGCGAACAATTCAAAAGCATTTTTAATAGCTAACTACCTCCTCTCTTCTCTCCTACTATAAGGTGAAAACTTGAAGTTTTGTTGGATACTATCCATCATCTGACCATTTAATATTATGTCAGTTTGCCGACATAGTACCCGTATCCAACAAAATTTTAAGGTACCAAAGAATTTTCATTACCATAATCCGTAAGGAAAAAACCCGAGTTTTAAGTATGATTCATCGAAATAACAACTCTGCCAATTCAAAAAGTTCACCACCGTCTTCAAGTGAATATCATGTACATCTCCACCAATGTTCCACAACCTTATCTCACGTTTTTTTTATGCCTTCATCTTTATTTTTTCTAGGATACATAGCATACATACATATTTTATGGTTATTAACAACAATTTAGGACTTAGGTCACGTGTACATACATATTTTATGGTGTTTTTAGATAACATATTTTATGGTTATAAATATCAATTTTAGTGTGCCTCAAAAATTATTTTATTAGTTTGTAAGTGACTATATTTTCTGTCTTTTTTTTTTAAAGATATATGTTCTGTCATTTGTTATACTCGATGCATTTACATTATTAACCAAACAAGTGTGTTAGTGTGTTAAAATAGTTAGAGGTAGTTACTGATCAGTTAGACAGTCACTTTAATTAAAGTTTGTTAGTTTTGTTAGTTAAGTTTCTTTTTTCAGCACCTGAACCTATATATATAAGGTACTCTTCTTTACTCTATTCGGTTAATAATAAAGATCAGTACTCATTTCTCTTGTTCAAAAGTGAATACCATTTTCTTAAATCTTTCCAGGAATTTTCTGTCAACATCTACAGAATCATAATCTGCTTTGGGTATGGACGAGTAAGTTTGGACTTTGTAGTAAAATTCATGGCGGGTGCTAGCAATAGTGGTGCTTCAGATACTCCAAGAGATTACCATGCAGCTCCAAGAACCGGAATCCCAGCTTTTGCCGGTGGATCCGCAGCTGATTCAACATCTCAGGGAGGCATTCCACCGATGCAGACGGTGGCACAAGCAAAGAAGAAAAGGAGTCGCCCCAGAAAGTACGGACCAGACGAATCTTTTAACTTGGCGAAAGAAGAGATGTTAAAACTACAGAACATTGTGATTTTCATCATAAAATATGGATGGGTTTATTAAGAGAGCATATAATCAGTTTATAATATTAGGATGAAAACAAATGGAACCAATATAGAAACCAATGATGTGTGAATTTCCATATTATCCATCCAAACTAATAAAAAAGAGTGTTGTTGTAATAGAGTTACCAAAAAATGATTGATATCCATATTTACATCAAATGAAATCAAGCAAAGAAGTAGCATAGATGAGTGAAGAAAATCTAGTTTAGGATTAGAGTTAAGGTGATATGTTGAAAGTGCGGATCATGAACATCAAATCTTTATTTGGAAACGCCTTGAACGTGCATATTTTTAGGTGGCTTCTCTAGATCAAAAATTAACTTATCACATACCTCTAACATATGTTCTCGGCAAAATTTGAATCATTGGCCGCCTAAGTATTTTTTTTTGTAACTTGCTCTCTTTGCCGTTATCAAGCGACACTTATACCTTTTTTGAGCTTGTTTGTCGATGAGTGTGAATTTTTTCCGTGTTCCTTTTAGAAATATCATTGATATCTCATTTGAGAAGTGTTAGATATAAAACAAATTGCAGTGTTAATTAGAAGTTATATATATGTACATTTCTAAAACATTTACCAAAGCATTATAAAGATTTATTGTAGGAAAATAGCATGTTTTATTTAGTCAAGAGATTAGGAAAACAACATTACAATTAACTTGATACTAATTGGAACCAATGAATGAACCAACAATGTGCAGATTAATGTTACATAATCGTTAGGTTTATAAAAGAGATTGCAAGTTTCATAGACTAACCAAAAAGGGATTTTTGCCAATATTTACACCAGACAAAATGAAAAGAACAAATGACATTCCAAAGTCAAGATAGTTTACGACTACAGTCCAAAGCGATACGTCAAAATAGTAGAAGTTCAAATAGTTCAACAACAAAGATCTACTTTGGAACAACTCGAATTTGCAAGTTCTTCTGTGACTTTTCGAGATCAAAGATGAGCTTACCACCTTCTTCCATCACTCGTTATCTGCAGAAATTGAACCACTGCCCACCCAAGTAATTTTGATAGCTTGCTCTATCGGTGGTAATGAGGTGACCGTTATATTGTCTCTGTGTCTGGTCATCAATGAGAGTGATTGTTTTGCGCTTTCCTTTCAAAATTGTTCTTGACACCTCTTTTGGGAAATGATAAACAGGAAAATAACTGCAATATTAGTCTAATACATATTTACATAGATAAGATGATCTTATGCAAATATAGTTACATATAATTTATAAAATAAAGGTAGCATAACTGATTTTAAGCTAAAGAAAATGTAGCATGACTTCTAATTTATCTTCCCATTATCTTCCTATAAAGTCTAGATAAATGTATACATGTACATATATTTACCCCGTTGACCAATTAACATTGTTGAAACAAATGGAAATTAAGCATCACTTTTGCATGTGCATATATAGCTAGCACCATTTGACATTGATGTCTTCGAACATTTGGTGCAACTCTCATAATACAATCCAAACTGGTTAGGATTGAATTTAGTTGTTTTCCAAATAGTGATGCAATATGTTTCCTAACACATATTATGCACATGAAATAAAGAATAATGCAATATGTATTTTTAATTTGTGCGTAAAAAAACTCAAAGCATGTTCGTGCATAAAAAAAGCAGACATTGACTAAGTTTATAAATTGGGTTTGTCTAACATGTGCAACATTGCACATGTTAAAACAACTAATAGTAGTAACTTTTTCTTGGAAAACTATAATTATTTATTTAAAAGTTTTATATTTAATATTAAATGTACAAGTTCCAATACAAAATTTCTATTTTAAACTTCTTAACATGTGCAAATTTGCACATGATAGAAAAACCCTTATAAATTCAACAATTGATCTAAACTAAGACAATTTGGAAAAATCGTTATACGAAGTACGTTGAGAAGAAGTCGAACTCTGACTTAAGTTCCAACTGAAGCTTTGACTCTGAGCTTGAGAAGTGTTAAGGTCACGACAACAATTCAAGAAACATGGTCAAAAAAAATCAAATCGGATTGTGAAATAATAAGTTATTCTAACACTGTATTTTGAAATCATAATGCAAACTTACTAAGTCTTAAACTTCTCAACAATCGGATGATGTAGGTTGATGAGCAGCCTCGAACCTGACCAAATTGTTACATATATTTGGATTGTCGTTGACTACAAAATGGAAGCAAAGAACTCAAGGTAAATAGAAGGTAAATGATAAAGCTACGGAGTATTTTTCCCATAGTGTTACATCAACTATATTTACACAACATAAGGAAATACATCTTTCGGGTCATTATCAAACTTAAACAAAATCCTATCATCTGATGCTGACAAAATATAAAATAATATCTTTTCTATTTAACAATTTTTAGTTGTTTTGAATAAGAAAAAGATATGCATAGTTTGTTCCGATATAAAGATGCAATATATATATAAGGTAACCCCTAATATGGACCTCATATTTTTTGGTCCACCCATGATCCTCTTTACATGACTGAGTATAGCCAGTCATTTTCTAATTAGCAAAAAAAGTCATTCATTTTTTTTAGCAATTTAACTGGGTTTTGTTTTTTTATTGAGTTATGTTCAGTCTAGAATTGAAAGCTTTCACCTTTTGTTTTTCCTTGTTGAGAAATTAGGTTTCTCTTTTCATTTTGATTATACCCATTTAGAAGTGGAGTTTTAGTGATCTGAATTGGAATTAAGAAGACATATATGATGCCTATTTCATTGTATAATATATCTCCAACAAGAAATCGATTAAATGGTAAACTCCAAAAATGGATGACAAACACAATGAATAAATTAATTTACTAAATTACACAACTTAAAACTTGAAAGGGACAGCATGTCACCTGCTATAGATAGTCACATGAAGAGGACCATCGATGGACCTGAAAAAATAGGGTTCATATTAGTGGGCACCTATATATAAATATATATAAAGATAAGTATAATTTTTTTAGGCATCTATACTTTTTTTTGAAGAAAAGACATCTACAATTTTACTTTTAATTAAAATCAAAATTTTATAAAAATTGTACGCATTAGCGTAACAAAAAAACAGACACACATAAAGTATTACTCTAAACGTTAATATGTGTGTCTACATATTTGCGAGGTTGAAGAAAGAAAATAAAAATATTTTGTATCATTAAATGATACCGTGAATAAAAATATTTGTGAGGTTGTTATGATTAAACGATATTTAAATTAAATATATAAGTGATAAAAAGATAATAAAATTTCTTTGAAAAAAGGTGATAAAATTAAATGGAACCTCCTTAAAAAAATTAAATGGAACGGCTAAAAAAAATTAAATGGAAGAAAAAAACATATTGAAATATAATATTAGAAAATAAAAGAAAAGGTTCCCAACGTGAATTGAAGATAGATACTTGTGAAATAAATTGTCGAGAAGTAGGACTAAATAAATATATAAAAAATTACTTTAAAATAATTTAAATTTTAAGTTCGCCCTAGGCCACCAAAACTTCATGGTACCAAATTGTTTTCTTTGCCATAATTCATAAAAAAATAAAAATAAAAATAAAATAAAAAGGCTTTTCAAATATGAATATTCATCTCTCTCAATATACAATATGAATATTCATCGTTAAAAAACTCTACCAATTCAAAAAGTTTACCACCGTCTTCAAGTCGAATATGTGTATCTCCATTGATGTTCCACAAACTTATTTCACATTTTTTTTTTAGAGCTCCTATATTAGTGCACGTCCAACTTTTCAACACCCACTTAACACACTTATTTTTTTCTGTATCTTTCTTTTCGGATCACCATCAGATAGGTCGTATCTTAGGCAGGGCGACCATCCTAGGCCCCAAAAAATAAGTACGAAATTTGGGCCCCAACAAAAATAATTAGGGGTTCATTAGGCTATAAAAAATTACTTAAGTTCTAAAGGGATTCATGGTTGTTGGTAATGGACTAAGTTCTATGTTGACTCATGTATAGTTTATTACGATGTTATAAAGGGAGTTCAAATCCTTAGTCTTCCACCATCCCAAACCCTTCCGTCGAAAGAAAAATCAGCGCTTTAAAAAAAAAATCAATGTTTTTTATATGAAGTTTGATGTTTTGGTTAGATAATTTCTTAACGTAGCAAAAACTATCATCTTCAAACAAATTATTTTTACACGTTAGAAATTTGAATTTTTATATACTCTTTATTTAGGACCCAAACTATAAGTTTGCCCTAGGCCACCAAAATCTTAGAAACGACCCTAACATATCACATCTATCACATCATTTTCTCTATTTCTTTCTTTCTCAAATTGTGGATGAGAGCATTGGCGTACATAGATCATTACTTTTTTTATACCCTCATCTTTTTTCATACATACATACATATTTTATGGTTATTGATATCAATTTAGGACATAGATCATGTGTACATTCGTACATATTTTATAGGTCATGGGTTATGGTGTATTGTCTACATATTCTGTCATTTGTTATATGCATAATGCACCATGACCCAACCAAACTGACTAAAATTGATGATTTTATGGTACAATAACTTGATGGAGCTATGAGCACTCTCAATGAGCGAGGATGGTGCATGAAGAAAGTGCTACTCTATGATTATATATATTCTTATTTATCTACCTCTTGGTTAGTGTGTTAAAATCGTTAGAGGTTGTTACTGATCAGTTAGACAGTTACTTTATTACAAGTTTGTTGGTTATGTTAGTTAGTTTCTTTTTTCAGCACCTGAATCTATATATAGGGTACTCTTCTTTATTCTTCTATTCTGTTAATAATAAACATCAGTACTCGTTTCTTTTGTTCAAAAGTGAATACCATTTTCTTCAATCCTCCCAAGAATTTTCTGTCAATATCTACAGAATCATAATTTGATTTGGGTTTGGACGAGTAAGTTTGAACTGTGTAGTAAAGTTCATGAAGGGTGCTTCAGATACTCCAACAGATTACCCTGCAGCTCCAAGAACCAGAATCCCAGATTTTGCCAGTGGACCCGCAGCTGATTCGACATCTCAGGGAGGCATTCCACCGATGCAGCCGGTGGCACCAGCAAAGAAGAAAAGGGGCCGCCCTAGAAAGTACAGACCAGACGGGTCTTTAAGCTTGGCGATACCTCCCAAGCCAACATCTAGCTCCATCGGCGAAGCTGCTAAGTTCGAGTTGGAGAATCCAGGTAGCAGGATGCTTAATTATGTAGATATCTTTTGAAAAGTAAAGTTGATGATCTAGTAACATTATTAGTGTCCTGCTAACGAAATTGCTACTATCCAGTGTGTAGTAAAACGCAAACTTTGTGGTAACTAATTCTCAGTGACAAGTCTATGCAATTCTCATTACTCTTTCCAATGGATTGATATGTATCAGGTAGTGGTAAGCAGTTCTCTGGGAAATGAACAGTCTGAGCAGATGCTAAAAACACAGGAAAATGAGGTGACTCCAACATCAACGCCAACGGCAGCTCCACCCGTGTCTACTGCTGGTACAATACCTAACTCTCATCTTCATCTTCCTTCCACGGAGATGATTCTCTTTCTTTGTGATCATGCGCGTTTCATGGTTGAAATGATTGTGAAGGAGTGTCGAGAATAGTGTATTTTGTTGTTTGGAATGCTTAATATTGTATTATTAGTATATATCAAGTTATTGGTGGTACTTGCATCAATTTAAGATATAAGTGTAAATGTTGGTTAAGCTTTCTTACATGTTGATTATATTCTTAAATGTTGATTATTTAGTGAAAGTGCTTTCTTTTTTTCTCAGGCCAATTGCCTGCAAGCTCAGTTAGTGCTACTTTTACACCTCATATTATCATTGTGAATGCTGGAGAGGTAATATCATTTTTTGGATTTTTATGATGCAAAGAAATTCTATTTCCCATAATATTCATAATTAGATAAGTGAACATATATCTTGATATTTTTAACTGGTCAATGCACAACTTTAACTACAATTTCTTGCAATAGTTGTATTCATTTTCGATATCACTGGAATGATGACTGATTAGAATAAATGGCTACTACTTGTCTTTTGATTGTCTCAGGATGTTCCTATGAAGATAATGTCATTTTGTCAGCAAGGACCAGAAGCTATATGCATTCTATATGTAAATGGAGTCATATCAAAAGTCGTCATTAGTCGACCTCAATCGTCTCGAACATTATTCACATATGAGGTGAAGCGTTTATCTAATAATCTGATAGTGTAATAGTATCAATTTTTCCTAATTCAATGTACTAATATGAAGTTTAGGACCTTAGGTGTACTTTGTTAATCATATGTTGTTTCTGTGTGATTCTTTCAATAATGCAAATTGAAGTTCACGGTAGATATGAAATTCGAACTTTATCTGGCTCATTCATGCCAAAGGAAAAGTGCGGAAGGCGAAGTATATCTGGTGGCATGAGTGTTTCTTTGGTGGATCTACATGGACATGTTGTTGGCGGTCGCGTAGCTGGTCCATTGGTGGCTGCAAGTCCTGTAAATGTAAGTACCTGGGTAGGGAATATGTCTTTTTCACAAACTAAAGTCTAGCAGGATGCTTATGTAGTTAACTAGTTATACTTATTTATCTTGGATAAGTAAAGTTGATGATTTAGTAACATTATCTGTATCCTGTTAAGGAAATGGCCACTATATAACAAATTTATGCAATTCTGGTGATTTGTGGTAATTAGTACTAAGTGACAAGTTTATGCAATTATCATCACTCTTTCCAATGGATTGATATGTATCAGGTAGTGGTAGGCAGTTTTCTGCCAAGTGAACATGAGCAGAAGCTAAAAACACAGAATAATGAGGTAATTTCAACTCCAGCTGCTCCCATGTCTACTGCTGGTCCAAATACCTAACAGCCTATCTTCATCTTGCTTCAACTGAGAGGATTGGTAGGCAATCCTAGCTGTGGAGGATACTGGGAGTAACTCAACTTACAATAATGTATCATTTTATGGAAGATGATGTATATAGCCTATAGGACTTCATCTAATTTGTGCATTTCTAGACCATGTTGTAATGAGACTCCCATTTTTTTTTGTCTGTTGCAAGTTTACTAGAATGAGCTTGTTTTGAGTTTTTCCTTTTACATTTGAATTAGCTTATGAACAGCTTATTTAGGCTTATGTAAGTGCCTTGGTGGTCTTTAAAGAAACTGTAAATGACATGCCCATAAACAGTTTTTAGCTTATTTTGACACTTTTTATGATAGCTTATGAAAATACTCTCTCTGCTTCTTTTTGCTTATGACTTTAGTAGAAAAACTTTGTTTCTTGTTATGAAGATTATGAATACTTGTGGATGTTCACTTTGTCTATCTCTATACTTTCACATTCCACAATTCTCATAAGTAAAAGGTATTAATATTTGATATTAGCGGAATGCAATTCGACTTATGTTAGGATACTCATATGCTCCTTGAAATAGTCCACCGTTATATGGTAGATCCTTTTCGTAGGAATAAATAAACCATAGATTTGCTGAAAAAGTAAAAACTACAAAATTTTGTAAACAAATTCAATATGAATATTGAATACATTATCTTTTTGGTCCATAGGCACATATCGCCCAATAACACTATGCAAATAACCAAACTCCCTCATCAGCCACCAGCACCTCCCTTTGATGCCTTCACCCATATACACGAAGTCATAAGTTAGATAAGCATAAAATGCTTGCCGTATATAAAGATATCTTACTGTCCAACTATCAAAACAAGCTTGCAGTTGCAACTCACCCCAAAAATACAGTCAGTCATGTCACATACGCGAAGTAATGAACTGCTCTCTACCACAAAATTCTGGAAATTTACTGCAGTGGTCAATTTTAGAAAGCACTCCACAAAACAAGTAACCAACTGCAATTACTCATTGTGATCCTCCAATGTTGTATAAATCATCCTACAACAAAACAAATATTTTAAGAATAAAACCATATAGTTTAATTGAATTCATAACATTGACAGATAATTAGGCTTTCTCATACCAAAATACAGAGAAGAAAAGGGTTGAAACAAGATAGAAAAGTTTGACGAGCCGTTGCTTCTTTTCCCATGCGAGCATGTTGAATATCTCAGTAACATCGATTAAATGCTTTTTTTGTCTGTACCTGATCACGGGAATAAAATATGCAATTAGCATGACCATTTTAAGCACATTCCCTTACATGAAGATATCAAAGCATCATAATTACAACAACAACAACAACCAGAAAAGAAACAATTCATCTCCACAAATCCTCTAACTGGAACACCTATCATAGGGTGGTTGCAAGAGATTGAAAGAACACTGATTTGACTATGTCGATTAGAAGCTAATCCCGAACTTTTTAATAGGTTTCAAGTTGTTAGACTAAACACAATACTGACAGTGTGTATAAGTGCATTCTTATACATTATCACAATTTAGGATTTTTCTATACTCAAACGATCTTAGGTAGGAGGGATCCCGACTCCCGAATTTAACAACCATGCTTGTCGCAGCCTTCCTTAAACCACCCTCTGCAAGAAAACATAACTATTACCCAATTTCAGTTGTTAATTGTTATGACAGATAATTGGCCTTGTTATATTGCCGCGACCAAACAGCAGCTCAGAGGAAAACACTACATTCACCTAGCATCACCAATACCTGCATGCTATCCCTTCCCAAACCAGCCATGATCCACAAAACTGGACTTGCCCACCAACAAACTCAAAGTAATCAATTTCCATAACAAAACTCGACTCGCCCACCATTTTGTCTCTATCCCCCACTCGAAAAACTACCCCCTCTAACTTATCCAATAAAAGAAATGTAGTTTTACTACAACTCGACAAATGCTAAAACCAAATGCTATCAAATTGAGCTAACTTATGTCATTATTTTTTGGGTTAAATAAGTTTTTAGTCCCTATAAATATATCAAATTTCATTTTTAGTCCTCATAAACAAAAGTGAGTCCCTTTAAAAAAATTAGCATGAAGTTTCAGTCCTTGCTAAATTCAAATTTGTTTAATTATCCTTAAACTTTTGAATTATAAGTGATTTATTTCAAACATGTTTAGAACATTATAACAAAAATTCTCTTTAAAAAATGAGCTCAAAATATGATTTTTAGGTCTAGATTTTTATTAATTTTATGAAGCTTTTGAAAGTTTAAAAAAATCTTCTTTTTTTTTTTCTGCAAAAAGAAAATTTAAAAGTTTAAGCATAATTAGACAATATCGCTGTAAATCTCAAGCAATAGTTTAACAGACAAACTATAATACAAAAGCAGTTAAATATTTCTCCTTTATAACATTTTGTGCACAATAGAAATAAAAACTTACAATCTGAAATTGAAGTATAGATAAGGAAGACAGAAGAAAGACATGATCCAATGGCCAGTAATGAGATAGAAGACGGTAAGAATAGCTTGAGTATAAAATTCAGGTAACATCACCGAATTTATTCGTTTTGAGAAATCATATGGATTTAGATAATCAAATTCTAGTTCTGCAAGGCACATTAACTGCAATGCAACAAAATCGAAATTATAATAAGTCAATATTGAAAATTTGAAATGAAATGAAATTCATTGCAAAGCAGACCTGGTATGTGACGAGAACAAGTAACGCGATGAGGAGGAAGAAGGAGATGAGCCACCCAAAGAGATCGACCATGCTCCCTCCCTCTCTCTCTCTCTCTCTCCCAAATTCACAATCACGACAGTAACTACGTACACCACGTGCGACCACAACTTTGCTCTACAAATCAACGCAACACCACTAACTGTTTTTTTTTTCCTTCTTTCTTAAACAATTTTTTTTTTAAATTAATCAAAATTATTTGTAAGTAAGATCTAAGAGACTAAGACCATCCCTAAATGGGTCTTTCATTTTTAAGACAGGTATCTATTGCCATCTCCATCATGGAAAAATAATTGGTTAAATAGGTTTTTAATCCTTAAATATTGCGTCTCTACGAAGAATAGTTCATATATTTCATTAAATGTTTTTAAAATCCTTATATTTTATCTCTGTTATCAAAATTAATATCTGATGTTAATTCTTTCACAGAATGTTGATGTGGCAGTTAGTAAGTCTCAATTATTTCAAACTTAAATATGTTTTCAGTCCCTACATTTTGCGTGACTTTAAAGAATAATCTTTATATTTTAGGGATTTTAAAAACATTTATTGAAATGTAAGGACTATTTTTAAAAGTCACGCAAAATGTCGGAACGAAAAACATATTTAACCTTAAAATATTTGGAACCCCTAGTAACTGTCACATCAACATTCCGTTAGAAAATTAATATCAGG
Organism: Medicago truncatula; assembly: GCF_003473485.1. NCBI lineage: Eukaryota > Viridiplantae > Streptophyta > Magnoliopsida > Fabales > Fabaceae > Medicago > Medicago truncatula. The sequence goes on from NC_053046.1 coordinate 3,424,082, forward strand.
GACTAATTTTGATAACAGAGATAAAATGTGAGAATTTTAAAAATATTTAATAAAATATTGGAACTATTCTTCAAAAAGGCGCAAAATATAAAACTAAAAACATATTTAACCCAAAAATAATTTATGGTATCTGATGAGCACAGGGTCTTAAATAGGTAACCTCTCTTGCGTAGGTTCCATCCATTTTAAAGATTAAAATATAATTATTAACAAAAATCAGATACCATAAATTACGAACCTATTTAAGATTTTTGTGCACAGGGTCTCAAAAATTATGGGAAATTTTTGTGCAAAAAATTGTTCAAAATGTTAAAAGTTTAAGCATAATTAAACAAATTTAGATTTAGTATGGACTAAAATTGAGTGCATAATTTTTTTATATGGACTAAAAGCACTATTAAAATTAAGTAAGGACTAAACTTAAAAGGTCCCAATTTTATAGGGACCAAAAACATATGATGTCATTTACCACATGGCAGCCATGTCACTTGAAATGTCCATGTGGCATGTCTTGGTCAGCATTCCTTTAGCCTAGTCAACACAGTTTGACGGTAAGGACCAAACTTACAAACGGAAAAAAACGTTGGGATGAAAAATTTAATAAAATTTTAGTAGGGACCAATGTTGAAAGCTCGCTTATTTGTAGGGACCTTAAACATAATTAACCCTGAAGAAAAAAAAAAACAACACAAAAACAAGGCAATAAACGCAAGAAGCCAAACACAAACCAGGAAAACAACTACAACGACAACACCATAAAAGAAAAATATATAAATTCCTCAACACCTCAGGCCACCTCCTCAAGCAGAGAAAACCATACCATAAAAGACCAGAGCCATCGACAACACCTGAAGGATAGTCGAGGACCAACACAAACCCCGAAGTCACAACGCCAACACCACAAACCTCTACTGATAGTTTGAAGTTCGTTTAAGAGGTAAGTAAAGTCTGGTCAACAACTGTTCCATTCAGGAATCAAACTCAGATCCTCGTGAAAAAATCGCCTTTTGATAGAGCTCGTCAGTCACTTGAGTTCAATTGTTTGATTTAATTGTATTCTTTTTTTAACAAAAGGAACTTTATCATAATGTGTTAAAGTTGTATTGAATACAATCCTATTTAAAAGAGGTATTTGAGTCAATAAAAACTGATGTGTTTAAACTAAATTTGATATACTCGTAAAGAAATATTGGTAACAGTACCCAATGTTGTAAAATTTAAATAAGTAAACTATATAAAGGTACAATATTATTAAATACTCTTTGACTATCAAGATTTTGGGAAATAATGTGAATTTTAAGTTGCTTGAGAACTACCTTCAAAGGAGATGAACAAAGAATGGAAGTATCTCAATGGTTGATGGCTACTTTCTTGTCTGTTTTAACCAAGAAAAGGATTAATAACACGCGCTGTTCAAAGGGACGTGGAGGATTTTTTTTTTGACACTATATAATGGTCCAACAATGGCGTCACATGTTTCTTCAAACTACCAACATTATGAAAAATATTTTGGTACAAATTTGTATACCACGTGTCTCCACAAATCTTTATAGCATAGAATTCCTTACTCGTATTAGAATAACCCTCGAGATGATGCTAATTAAGGTTGATTTTCTTACATCAATCCATCCACTCACGATGACAATTCACACAGATTTGTATTGAAATCGGTCTAGAAAAACCACTAGTGGCATATATTGTCATTAGAGGCTAAAAGTTTCTATTGGAATATGAAGACATCCATCAAATTTGTTTCCATTGTAGATATTATGGCCACAAGATGGAAAGTAGTAGTGAGTTTCTAGGATATCATAGGAGAAGGTATGATGAATATCAAGGTGGTACGGCAGCAGTACAGTCTGCAAAAGAAGGTCAATCAGGTAGGTAGGGTTGGGGTCGCATAAAAGAATTTTGTTGATACTGCATTGATTATTGAGAAATCCATGCCCCAAAATTCGGAGAACAATGCTTATGGTCTCTGGATGTTTGCCAAACGAAAGTCACATGAGAAAATTCCAAATATAGTTACCATACAACATAACGGATGAGAGAAAAAAGATTAGATCGTAGGCAGTCATTGTGATACAATTCCTAACTCTAAGGGGTACACTTAATAACGATGACAATACAATAATTTCACCAAATAAGGAAACAATTCATAGGAAAACATCAAATAGTAGTTTTTATACCTAAAAATAATTACCCTATCCACCGAATTCGACAAATAGGCAATTGAAAAATTAGGCGAGAAAGCCCTTCAGTCGAGTGAAGCATAGGCGATGCTAGAGCATGCGAGTAGGGAAGCTGATTCTTTTTCAAAGCCACTAATTCATATTATTGTTGCTTAGGTAATCTCTCTACGCACAGCAATAATAAAGGAAACATGGATGAAAGTGGCCAATTTCGGGATACAAATGTGAAAATATGCAATTTAAATGAGAGGGTGCATAACTCATATTTCGAGCATACTTAAAAACGCATCTAAAATGACAATAATCTCATTAACCAAAAGCGACCTGCGCTATCAATTTTTCATGAATGAGTTGAAAATCCAAGTAAATAGAAAATCAAAGAAAAACACACATAAAAGTTATAGAGAAACTCTCTTACAATTTGTCTCAATTATTAAAACCACCTTTTCAGCATTCAACCTGCAACCACCTTGCAAATGACTTTTGCACTAGCAAACCTAAAATCCCATCCTTTTACTACTGAATTTGGCGAGCCAATGATTTCTGGTACATCGCCGTAGTAGGAAAAGGTTGACTAGCATTATTGTAGCTTCCAAGCCTCTGACTAAAAGGACTATTCTGATTGTCACCAGAGGACTCATATGAAGGCCCTTGAAGGGTAGCACCGATTGGAGTCCCAGAAGCAGCAATTTGGGACGATGGCACTGAAGAAGGCCCAATTTTCAAGTTATTCGAGCTAGCCTTCTTAACATCCAAAGTAAAACTACCCACAGTGACCTGTAAATGATTTTTAATAAGTCATAAGTGATGTAAACAAAGTTTGATCATTCATTTAAGCAAGAAAGACTATCAATTCCCAAGAACTTAAATTCACATTGTACATTAAAAAAATCAACATAAATTGTTTATCATTTGAAAACAATACCTTTACTGAAGATGCTGCAATAAGCTTATTAGCCACCACACCTCCCAAAGGGCGTAAATCAGGACCCACCAGAGACACCTTAAAGTTACCCATTCTTTTACAACCACTATTGTTGTCACATACTTCTAACATGCCTGATAGGGATACAAGCTCAAATCGACCCTGGGATAAAAAAATACATCACAGTAAGAAAATTAAACTAAAACACAAGTAGTTATATAAATCAACTATCAGAATAACATAATGACATTTTCGCACGTACACGATGAAAAATTAAACAAAAAAAAACTAACAATGTTTCTTTCTTCATAGACAAATCCCACTACTGTAAGTTTTAACTTTAACTTTCAAATAACCATAAGCGACATTGATATTATTAAAGATAACACAAAACACGGCATGTGACACAATCCTCTAAATATAGCTGTGAATATGAAAATAGATATGCCTAAATTGTGCCAATAATGATTTGAAAATGTATGATCCCACCATTGTTGTCAAAGTTGGGATCCTGCTTAAGATCATGAGGGGGTAAAAGATCATAATTTAGATAATCGTAAAATTATACCTATATTATAAAATCATACCCACACACACACAAACACACATGAAAAATAACATAAACAGGAAAATGAAACTTAAATTATGACATTATACCAACTTAAAGTTGTGTACTTTTAGGTATCATGGTTAAAATTGGATTGTGCAAAACACATGGATTGTTTTATGTACTCTCTTTGTAACAAAGTACGTATAAACATAAGTGAACAAACAAAAATCAAATGTATTTAGTCTAAAAACACTTAATTTTTTGGATCCCTTTTACTTTTATTTTATCACATGGGGAGTATAGTGAATATTAAAAATTGAACAAAGATAGTAGAATCAAAGAGAACAAAACGAAACAAGCAAACTTCTTTTCCTTTTCTACGTGTGACAGTGTTGTCAAATTGCCCTTGTGGCATGCAGATTATGTGTGCGTCTCCATAGACCACAATGCCAATTATACGCACCATGTTTCTTCCATCGACTGCTTTAATGGATAGTCGCCATAATATGAAAAGGACAACATTGTCCCATGCCAAATGCTAGCTTAAGAATTTATGCGCATGAAATAAACACATCTTACATCAGATTCCATATCTCTTCCAATTAATATAATACAAACATATATTTTTCATTATTGGATACTTAGTTATTGAATGGATACTAATAAAAGGATGGAAAATGTACAACCTCATAAGTAACAATGACTCCTGATTGTTGAAAGGAGGCAATGCCAACTAAACCCTGAGCTGAAAGAATGCATATCTCTGTGTTAGGTCCTCCTTGACAACAGCTTGCAAGTTTTGCAACAATATTCTATAGACAAAACAAGATAAACATTTTATTAGGTAAAAAGAAAAGTAGATTAAATAAAAATCTAGGAAATACAAACATTGGGGAGGCATAAAACCGGACCAAGGAAATCAAACAAAATTGTAGGTTGATCTAAACACGCAATACAAACATACAAAGCAACACAAGTGGGACTAACCCTAGTCAATCCTAACAAACGAGCACCCATCACGAGCACAATCTAGCTAACCCTACATACGGGTGCGAAACCATGTTGTAAAAAAAGATGATGTGTAAATATCTGCAGCATCAACCAGAGTTCAAAAAGCCAGCGAATGATTTGACTATGAACACGAAAATAGATACACATATTACAACTCCTTTCTAGGAACAACAACAAGCAATAAGCCCCTTCGAGCCAAACAATGACTAAAATCAATCGCCAATAGGGTAATGAATCCAGGCACCAACCATTTACTATGAGAACAAACATCAAACTCATGACCTTTTATGGCTTACCATTCCTGATCCAATCATGAAGAACTTAAGCGGATATCAAGAAACAAGCATTTTTCTAGGGATGAATCCAACACGACATTCACACACCAGATTTGAAACAAGCATTTTTTAAGTTTTCAAGACTAAACCATGTTAAGAACATTGATGAGTGAACTACGCTAGTGGCCAACCCAGAACAATCCATACCAATTAGTTTGTCACATGAAACCATACCCAGAAAGCTACCGTGACAAACAAATTAACATAAATTAGCATAGGATCTAAGGAACTCAAAACAATAGGCCACAAGTTGTGAGATGCCATTATTGACAACCTCAGATCCGGAACCCAAACTCCGATCATGAAGCAGGCGAATGGCAAAACAAAAAGAAACCCTTCGACGCAAAGGAGGCAGCATAATCGAAAATTGGGACATACAAATCACAAAGCGGAAAACACGACCACAAATGCAAACAACAACAAAAGATCTCTAACGAACCATAATCCACAAGCATGACCCACTGATAAGTGCTAGGAAGTGTTAAATTCTTAATGTATGTAAGCACTTTTAGTTACTTGTTTTACAAGTTAATTGAGGAAAAGTTATGAAATAGTAAGAAAATGTCTCATTGTGTTTTTTATATCTTACTTAACCCATTTTGTGCAGAAAAGAAGTGATCAAGACTTGAACAAATGAAAGAAACACAAAAAGGAGCAAAAACAAGCAATCTGTCGCCATGGCCACAACCTGTCGCCATAGCGGAAAACGACAAAACAGAACCTATTTCTTTCTGCCTAAATGTCTCAATGGCGAAAAATGTCCTACTCGACAAGAAAAGGCGGTTTGGGGTAAGTGATGATGTGGCAGAAACCCACTGGCAAAGAAAGTTGATGTCGCCGTGCGACAAATGTCCTGCCGGGCCAAAATGTCAAATTGTGCAGAAAGTATAAAAGCCCATTTCATTCATTTCAGACAGGATGCTATTACATTTATAGAGAGAATATGGCGAAATTCTTCTGTTTTCATAGAGCAAGGGTGTTTGAGTGTGGATTCATCAAGATTCTTGGAGAAATCAAGTTCTTGCCATGGATCTTCATCTTTCTTTCCACTTTTGTAATGTTCTCATGACAATGATGAACTAAATCTCCTTAGTTGGGATTAGAGGTACTTGATTAAGTTGATAATGTAAACTTTTGATCTTTCAATATATGATTCTAGCAATTTACATGATATTGAAGTTATTCTTGCAATTCATTTCCTATCTTTGATTTAATTGTTATTGAAAAGTACTTTTGAATCTATGTTTAAAATATTCATCTATCAAAACAATGGTTCTAGACATGGAATCAATGTTTTGGTAATCACACAAAGTATCAGGACTTAAAGCTTTCGGATCGTTTAATAGATGGAGAAATCGTCGATTAAACGATACGATCGGCTATTGGATTGTTTAATAGTTTGGGAAATCAACGATTGAACAATACAATTGATTTCACAAGATTATTTGGACACGAATAATCTTGTTGAGCGATACATGATAATATCGGTAAAACGCTAGAGTCCATATATGTGATTATTAGGTTATGTTTGACGCTTAACCAAGGAACTCTAATTCCAACGTTTTTACGCCTTATTACTCTCCGTTTTTATCTTCGCAATTTAGTTTCCATCGTTTTAAACAAACAACCAATCAAACTATAGCTTAGAATGATATCGATTGCTGAATGGCTTAGAATATCGCACCAGTCCATGTGGAGACGATGACAAAAATACTTACTTTTGATACTACATCACCCACCGACCAGAGAAAATTGGAACCTGAACAAACCAACATAACCTTTGCAAACCCATACGAACGACGACGAGCATAAGAACAACATTGATGGAAATAGGTTAAGAGAGCGTTTGAATGGACGACCGTCGAAATGGAAGGAATAAAAGCAACCGCAATAGGATGACACAGTGGTGCAAAAGACGGTATAGTCGCACCACAACCCAATGAGGCTATATCCTGAACTAGATATTTGGATTTTAGGGTAGATAAGTACAATGGAGGATGAAGGTTAGAGAGAGGCTAGATAAATATTTGGTTTAGAGAGTTATACAAAGTAGTATGATTCTAAAATGCTTGATTTAACATGAAGGAGTATTGAGAGATATATGTTTAATTTAGCTCAAACTAGTCCAAAAAAACCTAGTTGAAATAGACCCTTTCAGGTTTTTGAGACCGAAACATGCCAAGAACGCGAGTGTGGCGGCGATTCAAACACACCAACGACCAACCCATAACAATCCACACCAATCAATATGACGCATGAAGCCATAACCAGAAAGCTAACACAATGAACAATTTAAGACTAATTAGAAGTGAATCTCAGCAAATTGAAACAAAATGCCACATATCGTGAACCACCATAGATGAAGACATCTGATATGGAAACCAAACTTTGATCATGAAGCAGACAAAGGGCAAAATAGACCCAAACCGTCCAGTACATATGAGGCAACAACCGAAAATTGGGACCTCAAAATCAAGAATCAGAATGGCCACCATAACCATGAATAGAAACCAAAGATCTCCAAAGAACGATAATCCATAAATGCGGGTCTCCAACGGCAACAAACATAAGAATGACGACACCAAAAATAGGTTGAAAGAGTGTTGGAGTAAAATATCGTCAAAAGGGAAATGATTAAAACAATCCAAATATGGTGAGACAGTTATGCAGAGGATGAATATTGTCGCGCCACAACCCAATGAGGCTACATCTTGAATCGGAAATTCAGATTTGGGGGTAGAGATGCGCAATGACATATTAAGGTTAAAGAGAGGTCAGAGAGATATTTGGTTTAGATAACTACACAAATTTGTCTCTCGATCCTAAAATGCTTACTTTAGCATGAAAGGGTCTTGAAAGATATTTGCTTAATTTAACACAAACCAATCTAGAATATTGATTTGAAACAGACCCTTTCAAGTTTTTGAGATCGAACTAGGTCAAGAACATTGGTGGAGCAGCGGTTTAACCACACCAACGGTTAACCCAAAACAACCCACACTAATCAATCCACTACACGAAACCCCACCCAAATAGTTGCAATGACAAACGATTTAACGGAAACTAGTAGCAAATATCAGTGAATCAGAACAAGATGTCATAGATCATGAGCCAACATAAACGATAACCTATGATCTGGAAACAAAAATCTAATCATGAAGCGGATCAATGGAAAACATATCTAAACCCTGCGAGACAGAGGAGGCGACATAATAAAAAATCAAGACCTACAATCATGTACCAGAAATGTGAGCACAACTGTAAACAAAAACAAGATATCTTCAACGAACTAGAATCCAGGTTAAAATGATTCTTAACAAAAAAGACTATAAAGCAAAATAAAGAAACCAAAATCTACATTAGCATTTCAACATATAAAGTAAAACATTTTTAACATCATCAAAGTCTACATTATCAATCAAATTTATGAAGTAATCAAATTTTTAAAATCGTGAATGATAATTACTTGTATATATGACATTTTAATATTGGAATAATAAATTATAAGATTAGTTGCATACCTCTCCATGGTTCACAGTGATCAAATGTGCAGAGAAATCAGTGCCATTATCTCCTGAGAAGATGAACAACTAGAATGAAAATTAAATAATAAACAAAATTTTGAATTTAAATAATATTTTTTTTTTTAACATACCAAGCACTTCAACTTGCTGATTCTTCTTCATAGTGGAAGAAGGAGAAATAATGGCAGCATTTTGGGTTGGGACCGAGCTTGAACCCAAAGTAATGTTGCCATTAAGGAAGTACTTCCTCGGTCGGCCCCTCTTTTTCTTGATTGAACAAGAGCCTAAGGAAGAAGGAGAAATAATGGCAGCATTTTGGGTGGGGACCGAGCTTGAGCCCAAAGTAATGTTTCCATCAGGAAAGTACTTCCTCGGCCGGCCCCTCTTTTTCTTGAATGAACTAGAGCCGAAGGAAGCATTCACACTCGAGTGCAAGTTGGACCGAACATTGTTGTTGTTGAAAGGCTCAGAATGAGAGAAAGAGTTTGTGTTCATGTTGCATGGTGGGGTTCGAGCATTGGTGAGTTCCACCATGGTGTTTGTGACGGTGTTTTCGAATGGATTAGGGCCCACCAACGCCATATTTTTTAGTTGACGATGGTGTGTGTGAGGGTGCGGTGGTTGTGGTTCACGCGGATCCATGAAAATTAAATGTAGTGAAGAAAAAAGAGATTGGAAAAATTATGAGTGAATCTGTTTGTGTGTGTGTATATATATATATATATATATATATATATATATATATAGTCATTAAAGTAACCGAATGTGGTGAATGGTACGATGATGATGACGAAGGAAGAAAAGTGTGAACCAAAAATTCAATAACCGATAAAAAAGGGAGGAAACAAGATTTTAGATATTTTTATTTAATTTTATAGGAATTTTAACAACACACATTTCAACACACTTTCTTTGATTGATTAAAATTTACATGTGTCCCACAGAATCATGTGGGTCATATATAAATTTAGTGGATTCTACGTAAATTTTAACCAATCAAAAAGAGTGTATGAATGTGTGTGTTAAAATATGTGTTGCTAGCCTTCCTCTTGATTTTATTTAGAGTTTTTAGTTTGCTTTAGACCGAAATTTTTATTTATTTATTGTTTCTTGTGGTCCCTTAGAGTCATTCAAGGACTTAAGTTATGTATAGTATTGTTTTTTTTTTTTTTTTGTGGTGTCCGGGGTTCGACCCCCAGACCTTGTATATATTATACATTGTTTCTATCAACTGAGTTAAGTTTACCGGAACTATGTATAGTATTCTTTAATGTTTAATAAATTTAATACCTTTTTGAATAAATAAATTTAATACTTTAGAAGCTTTCCATTTGACTTGAAAATAAATTTAATAAATTTTTATTATATATTTGACTTTTATATGGCTTGTTATTATTTTACGTTTTTCTTTAAATTTAATTTGAAAATAAAATATAACTTTATTTTGACTTTGAAATAAAAACTAACTAATTTAGAGAAAAAAAAAATTGACTAAGCGTTATTAAAGCTCTCTTTATTTTTTTCCCTTGTAACCAAAAAAAAAAACTCTCTTTATTTTATTACAATGGTCAAAGTTTGTTCTTAAATGAGTCACACTCAAAAAAAAATTAATTAATTAATATTATGTGATTTTGTCTCTAATTTTTTTTAGAGTGAAGACTCATTTTAGTCTCTGAAAAATATGAAAGACCAAATTTAATCCTGAGAAAAATAAATTGGGACAAGTTAGTCCCTACCGTCTTTATGCTTTGTTTGGTTGATGAAAAGAATATAGAGGCAAGAAAAGAAAGTCAAAAGAATAAATTATTTAGTGGTTTGGTATGAGAGAAATTTAAAGAAAAATATAATAGAAAATAAATATGTGTATTTATAAAATGATATAAATACCTTAAACAAAAACTTGATATAATAAAATAAACTAAAATAATTATTTTTTATAAAATAAAATAGGTATTTCATTACAATCAATAAAAACTTCAAAAAAAATAAATTAAAAATAAATTTAGAAAAATAAAAGAATTTTCTAAATTCAATACATTGTTTTTTTGAACAAGCCAAAATGAGATATAATAACAAAGAGTTTTATTCCCTAGCACAAGGAGTGCCAAAGGAGACAAAACAAGGTTACAAAATAGTTTCAATCAAACCACAAAAGACATCAACAAAAAATACATCAGTCAATCCCTAAACAAGCAAGGGGACGCTGCCACCACATATGATAACCAAAAGGAAAGCACACATTTTGTGCTTTCAATCATTTGAGAGATGTAATCTTAACCTTCTCAAGAAGTTGCTATGTTGGTTTAGCTGTGTTGACAAACAATCTTTTATTTCTCAATACATTATTAATACAATGAAGACTCGTTTTAGTCCAAAAAGAAATTCACGAGACCAATATGGTCCATAATAAAAATAAAAACAAATTTTAGACCTTGAAAAAAATAATATCAGACTACGAGTTTAGTCTGAAACCAATTAATTCCCTCAAAAAAGATGTCATTGATATTAGTTAGAATATTTAAATGGAAAAAATTATTTGGTTGTATAAAAATAATAAAATATATGTGACCATGAGTCATGTGTCACGCCAGTTCAACACAGTTTAAATTTTTTTTTTTTTTGAGGGAACAGTTTAAAATATATGCGTGTTAAGTTTCTTGTGAATTTTTTTTTTTCTCAACCATAAATAAAAGCTAAAACTAAATTTTGATACAGGGATTTTTTCCGAGAACCAATGTTTGAAGAAAAGATTAATAGGAAGTATAAAAGTTGATAATTATTTTGAGACTAAAAAAAATTAGCCTTTAAAATTAATTTTATAATTTGTGATTGATATTTTTTATCTTATTTTTATTTATTAATGTTATTTTTTATTTTTTTTGAACAGGCAAAAATGAGATATATTAATACGGACACCGCAATTGTTATCGCACAAGATGTGCCCAACAATCACAAAAATGGCAGAGTCTAAGCAAAAATTACAAACAAATCAGTCAATACCTAGACTTAAAAGAGGGCTCGATCACCACTGATGTGTGCCAAAACTAAATACAACATTACTAGCCTTTAACCACCACAACGAAGTTAATTTCACTTTATCTAGTAATTGAGGCACAGTACTTTGTCTATTTCTAAAAAGCCTATCATTCCTTTCATTCCACAGCACCGAAACACAAAGCAACCAAATCAAATGGAAGAAAGACCGTCGCCCTCTCGAACAACCTGCATAATGAATAAATTGCACAAAGTGATCTGAAGTTGATTGAGAGTCGACACCTACCACTCCTAACCAATGCCGCACCATCGGCCATAATGCACCAAAAGTTGCACAAGACAAAAACAAATGAGTAACATCTTCGACAATCCCACATCCAGCAACGCATAATCGTTCCTCCACAGATAGAAGTTCAAATTTCAAATTTTCCACTTATCCACCATAATGATCAATTTTTAGCTACAAGAATACTTAACAAAAAAATGTTTTTTAGGGAGACCAAAAAAAATGTTATTTATGCAATTTATTTTAATTTATTAAATTGAAAAAAAAAAAAACTCTTTGATTGTTATGAAATATATACATTTTAATAATTAAATATATTTCATATGATTATTTTTTTATTTTATTTATTGACCGGATTTGATTATAATAATTAAAATTTTACTCTTGACCAAAAAGAAAAAAAATGTTGCTCCTGAGTAATGAATTCAGATGATCTTTGATAATTATATTTTATTGAAAATTGAAATGATTATTCATGGAATTTATTTAATAATAAAATGTAACCTTCTTTTGTTGACCGGGTGTAATCTACTACTAGTAAGTAATATAATAAAGTTGTACTCCAGCAAACTTTGATATAAATTTTATAAGCCTAATATAATATTTAGTCTCGATTAAACTCGTAATCTTTTAAATTTTATGAGCCTAATCGTCATTTTGCAAGGAAAAAATTATGTATTTTGACATAAATATAGGAAAATGGTTTATTCACCCCTCTTATGTCATAAATATAGGAAAATAATTTATTCTCATCTATTTTAATCTCTTAATTAATATCACTAATTTTCTTACAAAATAAAAAAAAAAAAACATTTTTCTTTTATAATAGAAACCCTTCATAAATATTTATATTTTAAAAATATTCATAAGTTTTCAAAATTTTATCATATCGTCACGTTAAAATTTATTTTTGCGGATATAAGCACATAAAACCTGTAACGAGTGAGTTGCAAAAAACTAACAATGTATTGCATATAAAATAAAATAAAAAAACTTCATGGAAAGACAACATTAATGTTGATATTTTAAAAATAGTCATGAGTTTGCAAAATATTATCATATCAACCTTCTCATATCGATACACAAAAATTTGCGACCATTGATTACACATGAAATCTACAACGAGTGTCGTGAAAATATTTAATCGTGTTTATCATATAAAATAAAAAGCTATTTAATAGAAACATTGCATTAATATTGATATTTTAAAAATAGTCATGAATTTTCAAACAAATTTGAGGGGTAATTTTTAATTTTTTATCATATCGAGTTGCTAGTATCAATATATAGAAATTTTCTCCCGCAAATATAAGCACATACAATTTGCAATGCGCACGGTGCAAATATTTAACGGTGTTTTGCATACAAATAACAAAATATTTAATACAAACATTATACTAATGTTGATATTTTGAAAATAGTCATAAATTTTCAATTTTTTTATCATATCGACATTCTGACATCGGAACATGTAAAAGTGCTTCCGCATAGACACATAAAATACGAAAATATCGTCCCTGTGAGCTTAGTTCACATGGTAATGGCCAATGCATAATATATGTAGGGGTCAGGTTCGAACCTTGGACACCCCACTTATATTCCCTTTAAATGTTGTTTTTTAGTCACTATGCTACTTTACATAATAAAATAAAATAAAAAAAACCGCAACTTAGCGTGATGCAGATATTTAACGGTCTTTTGTGTAACAGCCCGATTTTCACTAGATTTATTTTTAATTGTTTTAATATGTGTTTATACATGTTTGTGTGTGAATATTTATCATTGGATGCATTTTCATGGGTTTTTGTGTTAGAAAGGTAATTTAGTTACTTTGTGAGTAAGGGTAATTTAGTAAACTCATGTGAGGATTATTTTTAGTGTTTTAGTGAGAACCATAATTTTATTTTATAATGCTTGTGAACTGCTATGTGAAAATTTATTTTATTTTATATATTTTATTTTAAGTACTTGGAACTTGATTTAATTCATATATGTTCAAACTTATTTTATTGATTATGATTGATGTAAAGCTTACCCCCAGTGGTTTTGACCGCCTACCTGTTTGTATGGATGGGTAGACGAAGTGCAGGATTAGTTGCTTTGGTGAGTTGTTTGGTGATTGCTTGGATAGCGGAAGCTATCTCCGTTATCGTTTCCTTAGAGTCTAGGATAGGTTCTGATCTAGGTGTCTGTCGTATGATTACTCTAGATTGTTTATTGTGGATTTATTTATGTTTTGGAGATTTTCTCATTTGTCGGGATGTGGAAAAAATTTATAATGATGTATTTTGATATCATGACATGTATACTTTTGAGGTGTATGATTTATATCTGCTGCGATTGTTGAGAATTTTTATACATGCATCTTATTTTGGATTTTGTTGATGACGTGACGTCTATTTCTTGAATATTTATATTATTCGCGTGTTTTATCGCTTTAATAGAAATAGGGCGTTACATTTTGCGTATGAGATAGAAAAATATTTAAACTACATTGATGTTGATATTTTCCTGATTTTTTATACTTTATTATATTGTCTTTCTTATATTAGTACATAAAAATTGATTCTGCCTTTTAAAAAAATTATTTTTGCAAATATAACAAATAAAGTCTACAAGAGACGCAATGCAAATATTTAACACATTTTTGCATATAAAAGAAAAAATTAATAGAAACATTACATTAATGTTGATAATTTTTATTTAATACCTTTAAACATTTCACAATATTAGCAATGTAATTGTTTTAAGGTTTATTTATACATTCGGTCATTGCAAATATGATTCATTTGAGTTTTGGTCCATATACTTACTAATCCTTTTAAAATTGATACGCAATTATCAATTACTTGAACTTTGATCCCTGAGGTTATTTAAGTGATGACATATCACAAATTAGCTTATGTGGCAGTGATGACTGTGCAAGGATGTTGCTGACTCATAAACATTTGTCATGGAATGATGAAAATGCCCCTATGACATATAGAACAAAAGCGAAATGACCACAATCACATCGAAGCCTTGTTTGTAGGAACTAAAGATATAAATAAGCCTTGTTTTTAATATAGTTACCACACACAATGTTTTTTTAACAAGATAATTACTGCAATATTACATGATATGTGCGAACACACGAATCTTTTATTGATTATAATAAATACATCAATATACATATTTTTTAAATAACGTTAGTCTTGACTTTATTTTTTAAACGAAATGTTACTCTTGAATTAGTACACAAATTTGTAAAATATAAGTAAATATTATTTTTTTAGGGAAAGTAAATTTTAATTACTCGTCTCATATTTAATGGTCTTATGTTCTCGTGATCTTAACTTAGTTGGTAGAAACAATGCATAATAATATATGCAAAGTTCGGGAATCGAACCTCGTATAAAAAATAATAATTAATGGTCTTATCTCTAAAATACCAATCATTTAATTTTTTGCATGTTTAGGAATCAACGTATTAGTGATGAGAATAATTTATAAAATAGACTTAATTTTTTTTATTAAAATTGGATAGATTAAATATTAATAACTATTTTTTAACATTTTCAATTTAGTCAAAATATGTGTAGTAGTCAACCACTTTATACATATCAATACATAACTTTGACTGTTAATATCTTTAATTATCTGTGGTAAAAAATTATAAAAATTTAATATTTTAAAAATATTTATCAAGACAAATCAATCAACATCTTACATGCTAACATTTGTATTTATATATTAGTTAAAAAAAATATAGTCAAAGTAAGTTATGTGAATAGTGTGAATGCTAGTCAAAGTAAGCTATTTATCATGGTCTTTCAATGGCTAAAGAGATGGGGATATCAGAGTTGGTTTGCTACTCGGATTCCCTCCTCTCTATCAATCTTATTGTCGGTAAACCTTCGAGGTTTCATGTCCATGCGGTTCTCATCCAGGATATTAAGGTGCTTCTTTCCCAAGCCAATTACAAGATTTTCCACACTCTCCATGAAGGCAATCATTGCGCCGATTTTCTTGCGAAGCGAGGAGCTCTATCAAATGTTGGTTTACCGCGACACCATTCCCCCCTGACGACCTGCTTCCTTTGTTGAAGAATGATGTTTCAGGAACTTGGTTCCTGAGATCTTAGTTTTAGTTTTTTTTTTCTTTTCTTCTTTGTCTTTTTCTTGTTTATTTGCTTCTGTAACCAAAAAAAAAAAAGTGTGAATGCTAGGTCGTTTCCCCGAAGCAATGCGTTGTTTAACTCGAGTAAAGTGATAAATGAGCAAGAGTCGATGCATCGTCGTTTGGATGCAATAAAAAACTTGTCTAATAGGTCGACTACGGAAACGATCTACTTACTTTGACGTGTGATGGAGTGGTATCAAACATGTAAAAAACTTACACTTAATATTCATCGATTTGGAGAAAACGTATGATTAAACGTCTATAAATATTTTGTTGAAAGCCCTAAAAGAAAAAGAAGTACAAATGAAAAACTACCAAAGATATGTATGAGGGACTTCAATGTATCCTTTACATGTTGTACAAGGCAACTAAATATAATTTGGGTAGCCTAAACTACTTCATACTACTCAGTACTCAATAGCTTCGCTTGACGATTCATAAATTTCAAAGAAAAGTAATTGACGATAAATCGCACAGTAAACCAAATACATGCAGCTAGATTAAAAAAAATAAATCCAAATAGTATTATTTTTGACTTTCTTTTTCATTTCACCTTATTACCCTTTCACAAGATACATAAGATTTTGTCTCTCAAAAGTATTGAGTGGCCAATTGAGATTCAATTAGTCACAACCTCAATCACTTTAGCATTAATTATGGCTTGAAGCCAATAAGTGTGAACAATATCTTCAAATGAAATATTGCAGAATCAATTGCCACATGCTGCCTTGGAAGTTCAGATTGAAGAAGGCTTTGAGCATAGAAAGAAATTCCTTGACCCCAAGTTCTTCAATTTCTCACTGACCTTCAAACCTGCACCATTTCAATAAAAACAATAAAAATGAGAAACACAAGCATTTCATTTGGTGCTTGATTAGCATGGAAAATATTTTTGTATTATACATGATGAATATGATAGGGACATCAGAAAAATTAATCGAATTCATATTGTTGTTATCGACCAGTCTAATTATACATGAATATGCAACAATAAAGATCTATAACATCTAAAAACTAGTCTAAAAAATGACATGAAAAAACAAGGCCAGATATAAATTATAAAATAAAATAAAAAAGGAACATTGAAGGATTAAGGTTAACATAATTACTTTCCAGCGTGAACGGAGAGTAGTGAAGTTGGTAGCGGTTTGGATCGGTGTCCTTCAATAACGGCCTTCTCTTCTCCTTATCATAAGTCATCAATGCAACCTTCACTAATTGGCCAACGGTATCTTCAGGCAACATCAAAACTTGTATTGCACCCAACGTGTTCTCGATGGACACGTTGAGTAGAAGTTTCGATGGCCTAAGAAGAGAGTCATTGGATTCCGTTGTATCCAACGGAAATTTGTCTGTTTGAGGAGTAGAAACGGTACCACCCATGAAGGCAAAGACAAAGAGAGTTTGGATTTCAGTTTACGGCTTTTTTCACTATGTTGCTGTTGTTGTTACGAGAAAGGTGGTTTTTTCAAAAGTGAAAGGGTGAAATTTGAGTTTGTGGGGGCTTAAATGAGTGAAGGAAGCTTCTAGGAAAGTGCGATATTTAAATTATATTTGGATTTGAGAGGTTGGTTTTTAGGCTTGCTGCAAGATCCCGAATTTTCCAGCAGTGACCTGACAAATAATAGCCTCATCATCCCTAAACAGTGAGGTGTTGATGTTCATGGATTGGTATCTTTTCATTCGATTCAGATTTCCGCTCGACATTGGTTCTATCCGATTAAGATTGGACGATTCAAAAAATTATAAATTTTTATTTTACAATAATTTCACAATAACAAATTTGAATTTGGACCAATTTGATTCAGATGAAAGGTCGTCGATGTTTCGATATGTGAATGCGGAGAATAACCGTGTCCAAACTTCAAAGTTCGCATTATTTTCTTTACCAATAAAATATAATTTTAAAGTTTTTTTTAATAGCCTATTTAATCATTAAATACCATATATTTAATTTTTTTTTTATATTAGTAAATGTATTTATTGTTTAGGAGGATATTTATGCTATTGTCGATAAAAAAAAAAGGATGATTAGAAAATGCTTTTTATCCTGAGCAATTGAATTGCGAAAAACAGAGGCCAAATATCATTGGTGAATATCACAGCATCCTTCCTTAATTTTCGTTATCCAATAACTTAAAAAAGAATATCCTTTTTGCAAATAACATCATTCCTTAAGAATATTTCCGTGTTAATTATTTTGTAAAAATAGCATTTTGTTGCTAAAATATCATTCATACTTTATCAAATTTGCTAAAGTATTAAAAGAATGGAACTTCTACGGTACACCCGCAAATTAAAGTGTACCGGTACTCCTACTTCAAAAATCTTTAAATTAACTATTATTTTTTTGAAATAAAGTACTATTTGTTGATATAATATTTTAGAAAATGTCATCTCATAAGAAAAAACTTCATTTCATTGTTTATAAAAATCATACTAATTTTTTTTACATTTTATTGTAAAAAATAATCAAAATTCTCTATTATGAGTACTAAAAATTCAGAAAAATTTAATTTTATTTCGTCGACGTTTTTGGTAAATAAGATTTAATTATAGATGATAGAAAATAACATTTTTCTTCAAAAATAACACATTTATCTATTAATTTATTAATTTGATGTACCAATACACCCAAAATTTTGAGTGTATCATAGAATTTGTCTTAAAAGAATTGCTAAAATATTTTAGAAAATTACTTTTAAATCATAATAATTGAATTGATTTCGTCATTTTATTATATAAATGTTGACTAGAGTCTCAAGGAACAAGGAATTTAAATGGAATTTTTCATTAAAAAGAATAATATTCCTTCAAAAAAAAATTAAAAAGAATAATATCGAAAACATTTAATATTTTCTTTTGAAAAACAGAGTATAATATTTATCCTTACTAATACATATAGGGTCATGTTAACCAGTGTCCCAGGGGCACTCGTTAAGAAAGCCAAAAGAAGAAATTGAAAGTCAAAAGACAAATTATATGGTACATCCAATATATTTGAGTGTACCGCTATACCTACTCTTTAAATTAATAGTTAAAAGAGTTGTTTTTTGAAGAAAAATATTATTTTTTTATCATTTATAATTATAACAACTAAATCTTATTCATCAAAAGTGTTAATGAAATAAAATTAAATTTTTTGAATTTTTATCACTCATAATTGAGAACATTGATTATTTTTTACGATAATATGTAAAAATAATTACTATAATTCTTATAAACAATGAAATGATTTTTTCTAATAAAAGGATGTTCTATAAAATATAAATATTGACAAATAGTTATTTATTACATAAAAAATTATCGTTAATTTATAAAATTATGAAGCAAGAGTATCGGTACACCTCATTTTGTGAGTGTACAAGTCAAAAAAAGATACTTTTTAAACTTTTAATGCATTGATTTCATAACTTTCAATGCATTACCAATTGGATGAGAGTTCAGCAAACATATTAGATGTTGTACCAGAAAAACCATGAATCCAAATCTCGTTAGAGTTTCTCAAGAAGCCAGCAAAACCCACATTACTTGGGTTGCCAAAGGAGGAACCATCCACATTGACTTTGATATAACCATCAGTTGGTGGGTGTCAACGAACGCGCCGAAGGACAGTACGGTCCACATTTTGACCATTTATCGTAAAAGAATGATATGAGAAAATACTATTAATTGAAGCCCAATTATCTTTCTTAATATTTTGAAAAATCTCGTCATTTCTATTCCTGTGCATCTCCCAACAAATAACTATGAAAAGTGAACCTGTCTTAACCATAACATGATGCTTGAACCAAATCTGACAACTGCTAATAGAGAAATAGGTTGGACAAGAGGAATGAAATTAACTCGAGATAGACATAGCTTTCGGGAAATCCCGAAGAGTATGCAAGTCATTTTCCACCATAGCCCCACACATATAACATGTTGTATTAGTTGTAAGATGTCTTAATCCTCTAAAAGCATCAGTAGGAAGGCTATCATGCATCACCAACCAACAAAAATGTTGAAGACTCTCCATATGGGCAAGCGCCAAAGCCATTTTCATCAAGTAGTAGATTGAACCTGCAAATTGGATGAGTGATCAACCCATCTGTATGCATGGCTTTCCGAGTAAGTACAATTTGAGGAACTACTCTTTAGGTGGAATTATAATGGGAACAAACTGATTATGAGAAAATAAAAATGATTTTCTATAATGGTAGCATATATTTTTAATAACATCTCTCACTAAAAAAATTTGAAAAAAACAAATGTTAAACGGGCCAGCTAGGGGTATGCAAAAAATATTGTTAACTTAACCAAATTAGTGAACTGAACCACACTACACCCAAAAAAATTGTAATCAATTAAATGGTTCATGAACTGAACCACATATTTAAAAAAGTTCAATTAACCAAACTTAAACAGTTAAATTGTATGTGAACTTATTTGATAAAATTATTTTTTTTTTGTGCAAAAACTTTAAAAAAAATTAAAATCTTTTATAACTCCCAATCGAGAAAGAAAAGAGGAGACAAAGAGAGGCAGACAAGGGGAGAGACTTGTATGGCTACTTCTCTCTGGAGTTTCCATTGACATAATTTGTTTCGCTTACGTATTGCTATCTTTGGCGAGACTTGCACCACTGACAACTTGTGTTTGTTCTCTTCACCGAATGTCATTGGATCTGTAGCGGAGCTCTCTCTCCTCCAGCTCCTCTGCCGAAGCATCATGCGAGCAACACTTTATTGGTGTGTGATTTGTACCGTTTGTATTCTAGATTCAATTCGTTAGTTGATTTGGTTCAAGTTTGTTGCAAAGTTGCGTCATTTTTTTTTTCGATGAAGTTAAGAAATTCAATAATTCAAAGGTCAGCCTACCAGTTTGCCTCTTGACGGGGCGGGTGTGTGTTTTGTGCCCAACAACTTAGGTTAGCATGCCCCGTCCACCCTATTTTTGGGGCTAATAGTGGGTCGGGCCTAAACTGGGCAAGCGAACCCGTATTGTCATCGCTATGTGAGGAAAGTGACCGAGTGTTGTAAATTTTGAGGTACTGAATTTATATATATATTGAAATAGAGTTTATATTTTTTTGTTAAGTAGTCTAATGATTAGAAATTTATCTCTTAAGATAAATAAGTGGGAGCCCCCACAAGCTTAGCTCAAAAAAGTTATAAAAAATACAAAATTTTATTTTATTATATTAAAAAATTATCCCAACCTCCTTTTATATTAGTTATTTGTAACATCGATAATTTAAGTTTTTTTTTTCGACTAGATTATTTTTTACACTATCAACTAGAACATTTAGGTCTTAAAATGTGGTTGATATTTTTTTGTGGAGTTTTAGTCTAATACCTTTAAAAGTTTGTGATTGACTAATTGTTATGACACTGACATGTATGTAACAATACTTGTGTGGCAAGTAAGTCCAAACAAGTATTTTTGAATGACAAATGTTAGTACATCTAATTGACAAGGGGCATTTACAAGCTTCTTATATCATCTTGAATGTGAAACTTTACATAGTACATCTAATTGGGAGAATCGCCTATCTCTTGTTGGGATAAATCTTCATATTGGTTTTACACTTTGAAAAAATATAAATACATAAATATATATACATCAAATAGAAAAGGTAGAGATGAATCGAAAGGCAACATATAAAAAATAGTTGCTTTTCTGTGTTATAGAGTTGAAGACTTGAAGAAGTAGCACATAATATTGCTTGAGGAGGTGTACTTGGTTGACTGTCATGGGGAGCAAACTAGAATATTCCAAAGCCTATGGGCTCTTCTAACAATTTGGTTAATTTTCCGGGCAACGAAAGATGGGAGTCCACGTTTGGCTAAATCATGATCACTTTCTGAAGAATTCAATGTAGAAGATTCACCATTACTCTTCCGCAGATAAAAACTTCTACTATTTACATTCCCAATTACTTCTGATTTATCCAAACCTTAGAAACAAATTAAAAAAACGTAAGCCAAATAAATAAATAATATACTCCAGTTTGTAAAATCGAAAATTATTGAGATTACCTTGGAGACTGAAATAGGAAAGATACAATTGAAAGGAAGATGGCACATTAGAATCGATCTTAGGGCTCCTTCCTTCTTCCCTATATTTATTCACCACATGGCTTATTGTATCCTCCACAGTTGACCCTAGTTTAACCATTGTTCGGACAGGTCCTGTACTTCCTTCAACCGTCACACTAACCACCACCTTAGCCTCCTTGTCGTACCCCTTCATCTAATCAAATATAATACGTGATTTCTCTTACTATAAGGCATGGCATGCTTTAATTCTTAATTCTATATTAGAGTACGTAATATATCTTACGTAATTGTTAAATTTGTGGTGAATCTTTATCAAGGGTACTGGTAATCAATGGTATGGCATGCTTTCTACGTCATTAGTTACAACTTACACCTAATATTTAAATCTTCAATTTGTGTTACGTAACCTGGATGGATGATACAAAAAGTTAAATAAGAAGAACTTTGACTCACGTCACAAAATTTAAAGAATACTACCATATATATGTTATTTTTAATATTGGTCTGCAAGTAGATCCAAAAATATAATAATGAAATTAATTTATTGGTTTGTCACTTTAATTGTCTAATAAAAATTGTGAGATCAACTGAAAACTTATAAATTTGCACACCGACCCCGGGTCCACTAAAGCTACCCTGTTTTTTCCCTTGTTTTAATTTTACCTCATCAAATAAATAAAACAATAATATACGGAAGAAAAGAATTAGGTGCTAATAGAAAACTTGTAGTTGTAGGCGATGTAACAAATTTTTATCCCTTGCATTTGAAATATGCAAAGAGGAACCAAGCAAAACAAGTTGTAAGAATCTTTACATTTTGGGAATACATCATCATCATTCATGAAACAAAGTCAGTTAATTTATACCAAACATCTTTTTCTTTTTCTGTTTCACGCAATCTCTAATATCCATTGCCTTAAATGAAAGAAATCTATCAAACTCCACGTGGAACCAAGCAAAACCCCCCAATCGATGTGTAAACAATAAACAAACAAAAAATTCCTAAATATTGAAAGCCAAGCAAGAAAAAAAAAACTCTGTAAATTAAGAAACTCAATGTTAGAGAGTCTCTGATTCGGATAAACGTTTATAGGTGAAGATAATTCTCACGTCACAAGTGGAAACAATTTCTAAGACTCAATATTGATCTCAAACTACTAGACATATGCATGAATTAGTTGAAAAAAGTAATAATAATAAATTAACAATGATGATAGCATGAATTAGTAGAGTTAACTGTAATTAACTAACCTCATTAGAGTAAATGTTTGGAGAGGAAGGAAAGAGTGAAGGAGAAGAAACAAAGGCATTTGAAAATGTTTGAGGTCGGAAAAGTGTTCCTCCTCTTCCACTTCTGAAAGAATATTGAGCAAAGAGACCAACACCATCATCATCATCATCATCATCTTCATGAATAAGATTTCCTCGTGAAATCAGCAGTGGCGCTGATGAGCAGCGTTTCAAGGTATTGATCAATTTTGACTTATTCTTTGTCCTACAACGCGGCGACGGTGATGGATGCGGTGGTTTTTTTCTCCGGGATGTAATCGCCGGCGATCTTAAGGTTTGCGACATGCAATATAGGAATAGGAATTAGGAAAGGTATGGGCTTTGGTGAAGAAGATAAAATATTAATAGTTTATTTGGAATGGATAAATGGGAGATGAGAAGAGAAATAAGAATGGTGGTTATGAATTATGATGATATTGAGAATGGTAGCAACTAGTCAAGTCCCACTCCTCTTAATTCTTATGTAAGAATAACGATGTTATAGAACCAAGTATGAAAGGAATAACAAATATTTTTTAATACATAGATAATGATGTTTTTTTATATAGGATGTCCTTATGCGGATTACAACATACACAAAAAATGTTTAAAAATCATGTTTCAGGAAGAAGAAGAAGAAGAAGAAAATTACGTATCAAAATTGACGTTTTTACAATTTAAAACTCTAATTCTGACTTTATTGGTAGTAAAAACACTTCTTATACTAGTATAATATTTAGTTGTTTTAGAATAAAACTAGTTTAGTTTTTTTAAAGAAACAACCAATATTAGATTATTTTTACGAACCAACCAATATTAAATTAGAAGCATAATATTGAAAAGTACCAAAAAAGCATAAAGTCGAGCTTTTTCTTGTAAATGGTTGGTCGTGAAACTTCATACCGTCCAATATGGTATCGAATCAATTGTCAATAGTTACACTTTTTTATTTATTTTTGACCAAAAGGAATTCAACACATTTTACTCATAAGGAATACCTCAATACAAAGTAGAATATGAAAGGAAATTTGGGGACTGGTCATAAAAAATGTTGCTCTAGCTAAAGATTGATCTACATTATTCACTCGAACCTGACAAAACATAAAATAAAGTTTGTAGACTCCATTAAAATATAGAACACGCTCTATTGCTCTAAGAATATCGCCTAATTCTGAGATATCATAGTTTGTGTTCATAATTTGTTGCACTTATGATAGAGGATTCATATCAAAACTAACATTTTCAAAACCAAGATTACCCACAATTGAAGAGCTTTAAGGAGCACAAGTGCTTCTGCTCCCTAGTCAATTGGAAGGTTAAAAGGAATGTGATCCGTATGAGCCATGATAAAAGATTCAAGATGGCCGCAGAGACACATGTCAAACGTGGTGCTCTCGTGATGTTTCATTTCAGAAAACCCACATTGGCGAGCACCACATGTCGACCTTGCTATTGTTGTCCATTGGACGTGGACAATCGGAGGTTCGGTCCAACACCTTCATTGTGTCATAATCTAATAAAAAATTGACTGCTTTTTATACAACCAGTCGCAAGTCCTCTATTTTTCCTTCCCAAAACTTTTTGTTTCTTGCATTCCACAAAGAGCACAGAATCATTGCAAATTTCATGTACCTCAGAGGTTCCATAACTGCAAAAATCGAGAATCAAAGTATATGAGATGCGTTTCTTCCAAAAAAAATAATATATGAGATGTGTTATCGGAACACAATTTCGCTGATATTTTATAGACACCGTACATATACAAGCCAACAACTCAATGTGTGTACGTAGCCTATGGTGTAGGAGAAAATATTAAACAAAACAAAAGGAGAATCACATTGTATGAAATATGGTGTCCGAGGTTAAAATATATATGCAAGAATCATTTCGCTATGTATATTTTATTTAGTAGTTAAACTAACTCACCAAAATTAGTATTAGAGATAATCAAAATTGAAACTTTAAGAGAAATATACTCAAAGATTTCAAGACAATACAACTAGAGTTACCCAAGTAGGTTCATTTCGCTAAGTATATATACTAATGAATCATTCTTAAAAAAGTATATATTCCCTTAAAAAAAGTATACTACTCATTCATCTGAAATCTTTCTTTACGTAAGAACATACTGCACTTATTTTATGTAAGACTGATCGGTTTGATAAGATTACGTGAAGCTAAGTTATTCTTCATTGAAAGTTTCAGAATTTAAGTTTTATAATATTATGTATCAAATACATTAAATAGCCCGTCTAGCTCAGTTGGTAGAGCGCAAGGCTCTTAACCTTGTGGTCGTGGGTTCGAGCCCCACGGTGGGCGTTTTGACCCTTTTCGTTGCTACTTTTTTTCTTTTTTTTTTAAGCGTGAATTTAAAGTCTTTTATAAAATTTCTCTTGTTGATTAAAATTAAAAACAGTAAACAAGATAACAAATTAAAAAAGTAATTATTTTTAATAGATATAATTCTATCAAAAATTTAAAAAAGATATATTAAAACATAACTTGTTATCTTGAACAAAAAAAAAAACATAACTTGTTACAACCGTCAATTTTTTTGTTAACTTTTTACATTTATAATAGCCGAATGGTTTATGTTCGGTTTGGATTGATTTATTTTTGAGTTTATGAAATAAATAAACTTTTAAGTTAATTCACAAGTTCTTTAAAAAATAAATGTTAGTTCATTAGTTTTCATTAACGAAAATTGTATTTTAATAAATTGTTTTTTTTCATATACTATCTTGCCAAATACAGTAATACATAAAAGCTTATCTATTTGCATCTTTATTTATTAATTTTGTTAAGACCGTAGCAATTTAATCTAATATTTTCCCTCTAATTTTTTGTATTAGGTTAGCAGTAATCCTTTTTATTAATTTTATTAGATTTGCAACAACTTAACCTAATAATTTTCCTCTAAAATTTTGCATTAGGTCAGTAGCAATTTAAGATAATAAATTCCCACTAAAATGCAACAGTCCCTGGTATTTCTCCTCACTGGTGAGCTTTTCGTTCATATCATGTTGTGTCATCGTTTGTATATATCTACTGTTTCTGTAGATTTTTTTTTTTTTACAAGTTGTTGTACACTTATTTGATACGTTTACAAACTCGGCTACTCTAATGTCCATGCAAACTCGGGTATATATTGCAAACCATAAACCGTGTTTCTCTCAACAAAAAAAAAAAAAGATAAACTTTTTTTTTTTATATTATTATTATTAAAACTGACTTTATATGAATTTTTTTTGTTCTTTTTTAAATATAATCCTACAGTTTTATTCTAATTACTTATTTGTTTTCCAGTTTTGTCCTTCATTAAATTTTAGTTTAAATTTTATTAAACTCATCACAAGTTTTATCAAATTTAATACATAATTTTATTTTTCTTACATGTGTCCATTATATATATTCATTCTAAACAAATACTCTTGATTATCATTTCAACTTATACAATTAGGACCTTTTATATTTTAGATAGATGTTAAAAATTGTTTAATTAACTTCGTAAAAAAAAATGATTTTATTATTATCTATGAGTCATATGAATTTTAAATAAATATTATACATAACCTAAATAATAATGTGATACTGTATATGTAATTCGGACAACGTCGGATAAATACGCAATTCGGGCAACGTCGGATAAATACGCTAATAAACTAATAAATAAGTTAATTCAAACGACCCTTAATCTCTTACGCAAAGAAAGCCCCTTGATATGTTATCCATTAAGCTTTGGAAACAATTTTTCCGTCTAATATTAGTTTTCCCATCTTAAGAAAATAATTATAACTTTTCTTACATATTAGTTGTGTCATTTTAAGAAAATAACTTTGTCCCTCCAACCTCGTATATATGCAAAAAAAAAAAAAAAAAAATGTTTGTTGAATAACTTATGTATCTGATCTATATTATGAACTTAATACTCAGTTACAAATTCGATGAATAAGAAAAAATAATTTTTCCTTATATATAAGACTAAATGAAATATACCGAAACCAAACAATTGAGATCAAGTAATTAATGAGCTTCTTCAAAGTGCTAATTGTTGAGAAGAATTTTAGTTTGATTCTTAGTTTGAACAATTTATTGACCTCTCTCAATTAAACTCTAGATTACAAGGATCCATCCTCCCTAGAAATCAAAGGGGCGGGGGATTAACAACAAAAAAGGGACTATGCCAATTTTTAATGTAAAATCATAGTATATTAAGACTAGAATAACAAATCGGCCTCAATTTTCTATATCTAGCTTATCTCTTTCTTTTCTTCATTGAGGATATGGTTTTGAGTAAATTTGTGATCCAAAATCACTTGTATCCGTCCTTTTCTTTATGTTTCAATCATAATAAGTGGTTTTCACATAAATCTAGACTTTTGCTTAATGATTCTGGCGTCTGAATACAACGTTATGTTGAAAGATCGACTATTCAATCAATTATTTGAGTGTCAATTCAGAATCATTGTTGTTTCAATGATTTTAATTTTATCATAGTATTTGTCGACTATTAACGTTGATGCTTTTAGTTTGGTTGCAAAGTCATACTTTATGTTTTTAGCAAATGTTGAATGATGTACTCCATCAATTTTAAATGAATGAAGTCGTTTTGTTTTTGTCAAAAAAATTCTCATTGACTAATTTCATCGGGCATTATTTTTAAAGTATTTAGTTAGTAGAGCATTTACAACTTACTTTTTTTCAATATATTTTTTTTAGTTAAGTAGACCAGTGACTAGAAATTTATTAAGATGAATCAATATGGTGTCCGTGATTCGAACATCAACCTTTACATATATAATGTAATGTTCCTATTAAGTGAGATAAGCATAAAGAATTTTTTTAATGCAATCTATGATTGATTTAGTAGAGCTTATTTAAATTCAACCTTGAGAAAATTTGTTAAATAAAATATTGATAGTATAATAAGACGGGGACTATTACTTTTTCCACATTATCCATTTATCACGTGTCCTATTTTTTTACGAAAATGCCTATGCGATTTTCAGATTTTAGAATTGAGTTTGCCTTTGTTATGAGGTGGAAAAATGAGTTTTTTCACCAATTTAGATTTTATAACCCGAATAACTAAAAAAATAGGGTGTGTTCCTTGTTTTTTTTTTTCTTCCGGAGTATAGAATCCGAACACCCCCTAAACACCCTCATTTTAGGGGGAAAATAGTTCAAATTATATATAATCCGAACTATATTAGCATAAATTTTAAACCTGTTTGTAACATGGATAAACAATTTAAAGAGCTTGTTAATTTTGTTAACTTTCATCCTTATGTTTTAGGTCATTGTTAGATGTTTTCAATCAAAAATTTGATTTTTGGACTACTTTATGAGATTGCTTTGAAACTTCCCCAAAAAATCAGGAAAAAATCAAGGATCAAGACTCCATTATAAGGGGTTTCTAACGGGACTCCTCCCAACCAAAATTTCATCATTTAGACCTATTTTTAATTTTTTTTCATATTCTTAGAAAAATCTGAAAAAATTTACATTAGTTTTATTTGATTTTTAGATTTTTTTTGTGATATTTTTATATTTTATTTGACATGTTTTATAATTTTTTTACTTTGTTCTTTCAATTTTTTTTGTTTTTGAAAGCAAAATTAACAACGGTTAAATGAAAAAGATTCTGATTGCTATTTATGTATAAACATATTTCAAACTATATAATATGAATAAATATAAACTATGTTCGGATTATATAATCCGAAACACCGTGCATTTTTGAAAGAAAAAAAAAAGGCCAGTGTGAGAAGCAGAGCTGTCAAAACGGGCGCCCCAGCCCGGCCGGGCCAAGGGCTTTTAAGGGTCGGACTAAAAAGCCCAGTTTGAATATGGACTGGAAAAATAGAGCCCAAGCGCGGCCCTTTACGGGCTCCCTGGCTAACGGGCCAGCCCATGCCCGTTTTTTTTTGCACTATTTAAGGACTGAAAACATAATAACATAAATGTACACAAAATTTATAGTGAACAAAAGATAAATTAAGTTTGGTCCAAGAGAATAATAATTATCCATACTAATATAGTAACATTGACATAATTGTACACTAAAAAATATATTTATTAAATTCATTTGCTAACCAGTATAGTTACCATATATAATTTTTTTAGGGAACAACATAGTCACTATATTGTCTTGCAAGATCCACATATATGATATAATTAATTAATTAGCCAACACATGTAAAAATAAATTAAAAAACGAAAGAAAGATAAATGATACTAAACTGAGTTGACAGTGAGGAAATGAAATCACAATGCAACCATAAGCAAAAGGGTTTCAAAAGTGGGGAATAAAAGCATAACATTTTTAACATCATAGGAGAACAAAAGTTAAGAAACAATGATGAAACACGACCACTTTGATTTTTGTTTTTCCTTCATTTTAATTAGAAGTAACAAAATTTCGATAAAAAAAAAAAATAGAAGTAACAAAACAAATGAACATAATTATATACAATTTTTAGAAGAGAGAATGACTTAAATACCAAATGAACATAATTATTTGGACTGTCCGTCTAGTCCAATGTAAAAAATAAAGTTTTTTCTTTGCGGGCTGCCCTTAGCCCGAACGGGCTTCGGGCTTTTTCGAGCCGGGCTAAAAAGCCCTAAAAAAATTCGGGCAGCTATTTATTGGCCAAGACCCTACATTTTATTCAGACTTTCGGACCGGCCCGTAAAGCTTGCTCATTTTGACAGCTCTAATGAGAAGGTGAAAAAAGTAACGGCAGTATAAGATGAAGGATTATCCCTTTATTTTGGGCTTGGGATATATATGATGAAAAAATATAAAATAATAATAGATTATACACGTGTCAAGCAACGACTGGATGTACGTATATTGGTTCGAAACCACACACCAAAACATAAAAACGGTTGAAATTCCCTCCAAAAGGCGTACATTAGCTACCTACGCCACGCAAGAAAAATCTCCGATTATGGCTACAACACCGTCGCCGCCGTCAATGTTGCCGTCGGTGAATTCGGGTCGCATTCGGACCCTGAAAGAAGGTTCTGGAAAAACGGGTCCCGTCGTGTACTGGATGTTCAGAGATCAACGGTTGAAAGATAATTGGGCTCTCATTCACGCCGTTCATCAAGCTAACAAAGCCAAAGTTCCTGTTGCCGTTGTTTTCAATCTTTTTGATCATTTTCTCGGTGCAAAGGCGCGTCATTTAGGGTTTATGCTTAAGGGTTTGCGTCAATTGTGTCACCAACTGCAACATTCTCTTCATATACCCTTTTTCTTAGTTCGGGTATATCTTTATTTTACTCTTTTTCTTCTTCAAAGTTCAAATTTCAATTATGGGTCAGTTTGATAGATTGTTAAAATGTGATTTTGATGCTCAATAGTTTAGAGATTTTTAAAAAAAGCATAAGTTGTTTTGTGTTCGTTTACTACAAAAATGTTAATATTGTTATGCTGGACACAAGGGACCTCGCAGCTGAGCGTGTGAATTTAAGACGGTGTTTGTCACTTCGTCTCTCATTTACCCCGAAATATGCGAATAGCCAAAAAGAAAACATGACATTGAGCAACTTGGTTTTTCTGTTAACTTGTATCTAATTTACTATATCTAATTAGTCTCTGAATACACCACTTACTAATAAGTTAGTTTACGAATTTTTTGACTTAATGTCAAACTAGTCTCTTAAAGGTGACATCATTCAAAATTAGGGTTATTTTTGCGTATTTGTAAATATCAGGGGGGTAATTGCTCGACCCGGACAATTTCATGGGGTGAATAGGTGTTTTACTCATTTTCTTTAAACTTTAATTGACTTTTTTTATATTATAGGGTGAGGCGGAGGAAACTGTATCGAAATTTGTTAGAGAATGTGGAGCTTCACTTTTGGTGACAGATATGTCACCTTTAAGAGAAGTGAAGAAATGCAAAGCTGAGATTTGTGAGAGAGTAAGTGATTTGGTTACTGTTCATGAAGTTGATGCTCACAACGTTGTGCCTCTTTGGGTTGCTTCTGAGAAGTTGGAGTATAGTGCTAGAACAATAAGGGGAAAGATAAACAAAAAGCTTTCTGATTATCTTGTTGATTTTCCTGATGTCGAACCACCAAATACAAAATGGGTCATCACTGAGGATCATGTCATAGACTGGGATGATATCATTGCTCAAGTTTTAAGGTTTGAGACTTTAGTTATATGTGATTAATCATGTGTTATGTAGCACCGACACTTCATATAAGGCCTGTTCCGATACATATTGACATTGTTATATTCATTTACTTATTACATGTGTCTATGTGTTAGTTGTATCCGGTGTATGTGTTTGTGCTTGTTCATGTGGTTATATATGTAGTTGTCATTATTATTGTATCCTCTTTCTATCCTAAACTAGGAGTGGATCTGAGGTTCCTGAAGTGGATTGGTGCGAGCCTGGAGAAATTGCTGCAATGGAAGTATTGATGGGAAGTAAAAATGGATTCTTGACTAAAAGGTTGAGAAATTATTCTACAGATCGCAACAACCCTTGTAAACCAACTGCACTTTCTGGTTTATCTCCCTATTTGCATTTTGGACAGATATCTGCTCAAAGATGTGCTTTAGAAGCTCGTAAGCTACGAGCTTCATATCCTCAGGTTTGTTTTACTATGCTGTTTATGTTGCTTCATTTTGTTTTTCCTAAAAAAGTGGTGATTAAAGATCTTTTCTTAGACTTAACTTTTTCTGTTCTTCAATGTTGGTGTAAAGGCTGTTGACACTTTCTTGGAGGAGTTGATTGTGCGGAGAGAACTTGCTGATAACTTTTGCTACTATCAGCCTCATTATGATTCAATACAAGGAGCATGGGAGTGGGCTCGTAAAACCTTACTCGACCACGCCTCTGATAAGCGACAACATGTTTATACGTGAGTCACATTATTTTGTTTTCTAGCTCTAAGGTTTACTTGTAAACTCATGTGATTTTTGTTCTTACAGAAGAGAGCAATTGGAGAAGGCAAAAACTGCTGATCCTGTAAGCTAATCTTTCATGGATAATAATAATAATAATTTCCCATATTAAAACTACATGCCCCTGTATTAATGCCTTTCATTTTCGGGGAAAATACCAGCTTTGGAATGCTTCTCAATTGGAGATGGTTCACTATGGGAAAATGCACGGTTTTATGCGGTAAGTAACCTCATAAGTTATTGCCTCCTTTTTCCTGGGCATTCTAATTGTAAGCGTATTACATCGTCATGTCATATGCAATAATAAGTATTCATCAAAACAGTTTATTTCCCCTTACAGTTTTACTTGGTCTTCATAGAATCTCTTTCTCTATTGGTTGCGTCTTATAAATATGTTTTCTTAATTAGAAGTTTCTTGTACAGAATGTATTGGGCGAAGAAGATACTTGAATGGACAAGAGGACCTGAAGAAGCACTTGAGATATGTATATATTTAAATGATAAGGTATATACTAACCATTAGTCAACATTGTAGAGAAGCAATCTAATTACAGATGCAGTTTTCATGAGACAAAAGGATTTTTTTATAAATGACTACAATTTCATCTGACTGCAGTATGAAATGGATGGGAGGGATCCAAGTGGTTATAATGGCTGCATGTGGTCTATATGTGGGGTACATGATCAGGTTCGCCTGCTTTGTTTTTGTTTGCTACACAATTTAATTTGAAAGTTGGAATTTCTGACTCCAGTTGGCTATATAAAAAAATGAATGTTGAGGAAGAACGAAGTATAGTTTTTGTGTGAAGTGCTTTTGGTGCCTCTAGCTAGGCTGTAGTAGTTCCATTTTTTATGTGGAACCGATTTGTGTTTTCCTTCTAATTTCATTAGAACCTAATGAATTGTAAAATTTGGTGTTGCAGGGGATTGTATAAAAATCATGTAGAGCTAGAAGTGTAAATTTTCTTCAAGATTTCTCAGTTTTTGGTATTTGTGCTTCTATTCATTTCAGGGGTGGCGAGAGCGTCCCATTTTTGGGAAAATTCGATACATGAATTACGAAGGGTGCAAAAGAAAATTTGATGTTGACAGATACATTGCATATGTTAATAAAATAGTTGGTGAGCTCAGAAAGAGAAAAGCGGAAAATTTGCTGTCTGAAAAGGAGAAAGTACGCCGCTGTTGTAATCCTGAGGACTGAAGAACATGTACTTGTTTTCTAGACATCTTTTTTGTTTAGGGATAATGGCCTGGTAATTTGCCATTGTCTGGCTGATGATATTTGAAGCAGGAATAGGTTTATGTTTTGCATTACTTGCACTAATATTTTTTTGTTTAGGTATAGTAGCCTTGTAATTTGCCATTGTTTGGCTGGATGATATTTGAAGTAGGAATAGGTCTATGTTGAGTACAATGTTTTGCATCAGTTGCACGCCTTGCAGTTCAAGGACAAAACTGAGATTGATTGTAGTACTCCAGCTCGAAAGAGTTAGTCACATTGACATTAAAAAGAGGATACGCAACTGTTCAGTGCTTGTTTATTTTCAAGACAGAAGCAATCAAAACTATTATGAAATGATTTTTTACAACATGATCACAAGTTATTTTTTTGTTGGGACTTGGGAGTGGCGGACGTTTCCCAAGTGTTCAAAGGACCTTGTTTAGAAAGTCTAAATAAGTATATGTTTTTGTGGGAAGTTATGTTTTTATTACGATCAACAAGAGACATGCTTAACTTCTCAATGATGATTGATTGCATTGTTTAGCACAAAAAATCTTGAAAATAATTAATGATAATGAGACTTATTTAATGATAGGACCTACCATCTAGTATTTTTTGTGTCTATCTCTTTCCTAATTGTAATCTCCATTTATTTTAATAAATGGAGAGGATCTCAACCCTTTTTTTTTTATGTTACTAATGGTAAATGCGTGTTTAGAAAAAAATTAGGGGTGTCATAAACTCCACCTGTCATGGAGAAGATCCACCCTCGGTTGGGATAAGAGGTCTCTTGCAATATTCCTTTCAATACAATTTTGAGATTGTGAAAGTTAAGGAGCAAAAGAGGAAACTTGCAGCATATCCATGCACTGTATCAATACACGTGTTAAATTGGTACAATGTTTTTTATGCAATCTTTCTTAAAATCAAAATATGTAAAAGTCAATTGAATAATCTGCGGCGTTACGATGTAAATGTCTTAATTTCATGGTATTTTTTAGAGCAATTTATCAAAACAGTTTAACATGCATACCAGCCTTGTATTCCATTCAACCAATTTGTGTTGAGAAGCATTATCAGTTTCTTTTTCCTGTAGTATAAGTAGAGCATATATTTTGGTAAAAGGCATAGCAACAAAGTATTAGCTTCACTATTTCAATTTTTGGATCCAAGCGTGTATGTTAATTCATGGAAAACTAAATAAATTATTCTGGTTAGTAATCGATGAAGATTTCCTAGTTGCAGAATATGTCATCAAGTAACTGGGTGGAACCAGCCACAAAGAGTTGAATATCCAAATTAACTGCAACAACGGGATGATTTATCTATATAATTACAACAAATATTTTACACATAAGCAGAAGCTCATCTTCGACTATTGTAACATCATATCTGGATATCATCTAATGTAAGTTCATGTGTTGTTAGCATCTTCAATTTCTGCAAAACAAGAAAAATAGCACTCAATTATGGTTGTCAAAATGGCTATTCCAAATTAAGGCACACATTCGGCACAGAAAAAGGTAGAAAATTCAATACCGTGATAAATTGTGCAGGATCATCAAGACTCGATGAACCTAGAATAATTTCCCTATTCAGTTTTCTAGTAAGCTTGTGGCAAGCCCTTAGCTGAAGATTAAAGCATCATACAAGACCAAATGATAAGAAAACAAGAAGACAGAATTCACAAATCCCAATTTATTGGATAAATTATTCAAACCTCTGATCGGGTTGCGCCACCGACAATGAATACAAATAGTCGTTGGCCCATCTTCTTGAAATCACTAGAAGCATGCCTAAGCACTGAATCACTGTGTTCCGACAAGAAAATAAAAAAAAATTGTTTGCAACTAAGGGAGATTATTCAAACATAGAGTTCAAAGATGAAGTAAAAAAAACCTTAAAAAATAACATGCATTCAATCATATCTCATCAAGTAGATATCAATAGAATTACATGTGGAAATAATGTTAACAAAGTGACATCATGATAACAAAACTCATCACATGCTTTGAACTCAAACAAATAGATGATACAGCTCACTACTGAATATCAGGGAATTCAAAGATAGAGCCATTCTAACTTCAATTAAATTTTTATAGATTTTTAATCTTAATTGAATTTTGAACTGCATCTCATTAGCCAAGCTTAATAGAACAGAAAAAGATAGCTAATTAGAAAAGGGGGACCCAAGACAAGATGAGGAGCCTATTTAATACGAAGAAAATTCCGACCCTTGAAATTACTTTCTAGTTAATTAGCATCTTTCTTTCAGATTAACTTTTGCTCTAAGAGAATATTAATTAACCACTAAGATACTTTATTTTGGTCTAAAACAAAGCCGTCATTTGCTTGGTCGTGGGAAGTGATCTATATAATAACAAACTTGTGCAACAGTGCAAGTCTACTCCACTCATAAATGAAGGGAAATATTAAGCAAGCAAGTATAGTGAAAGAAAAAACTGATCCCATCAGAAGCAATTGTTAGATTACTGATTTTTTTTATTTTTTTTGCTCCATGGAATAATCTAATCAGTAACTAGGAAATCTTCCAGGAGTTTGACAGGATAGTAAAATACAAGATTGATCAAACAAACAACAACCAAGCCTTATGCCACTAAGTGGGGTCGGCTACATGAATCAAACGACGCCATAGTGTTCTATCAAAAACCATGTCTTTCTCCAATTCATTAATCTCTAGATCTTTCATGGAATAAACTTCTGGGAATTGAACCCCAGACAATGAAGCACGCGTTTCTAAATAGTGGGACCGTGTCCAGCCACTAAACCATTGAAACAATTGATAAGAAGAGTGATCTAACAAATAAAATATCAATGCAAAGGTTTTGTTAGATTACTGATTACTACTAAGGATTACAGAAAATATTACCTTGAGTACCCATCATCAGAGCCTCGTGGTTTTGCCCAACTTGGTGTACGTCTTGATCTCATTGAATGAGGATTTTGATGTAAAGTGCCAGCAAAAGGTGAGCTGTGGAAAGTTGCACTTGGATCATTCAAACATGGATAATCCTCCTTAGACAGTTGATTTCTCGTGAGTTTTTCAATGAGTTCCTGAATATTCATCCACTCATCACATATGGGTCTATATAAGTTTTGAGGCTAAATATGCAATCATAAATATATTCTTATTAAAAACTTGAAATTATTCATCATATGGAAAAACGGGGTTGGCCTTTATTTGCCTGATAACATATTTTCAACGAGAATCATAGTTGTTGAATCTTTATGCTAAAAGCTATCCTCTTGGTGAAATTTCATAAGTGGATACATATTTTGTGTGGGAAAATCACATCAAGTAATAATTAACATAATCTGTACCTCTATTATGGGATAAAAGCGTGATAGTTGCCATTTTTCTTCTTCCCCAGGACGTTCTATCCTTGCAGCACGCTTCTTTTTACTAGAAATTACCTTTACCTTCTGGATATCAAACTTAAGACCGAAAGCGCCAGTCAAACGTTTTTTGGTATCAGGTTGTCCCCCAAGCATTCTCAAGTTATTCACAATAGTCATATCTTCATCTGTTAACCGTGCTACCTGAAAAGTACTTGAAACGTAAAAATTGGATAACATCATTACAGGTGATGGGAATAATAGAAATATATTATTCTTCAAAATGAACAGAAAGGGAAAATTAAATCTGCACCCAGCAAGACAGAAATCACACCTTCATCAAATTCAGACCCTTTTCTCCGTCAAATTTCTCAGGATAAACAGCTGCAAGAATCATTAACAAGCGCAGTTTATTTTCACGGGTTGTGTCCTGCGTAAAAGTGGGCACATATATGAAATTTAATATATGAAACAGTGCAAAGCTAGCATGTCTGATTTTGCAAATTGTGTGTTCACTAAAAAGTTTTCTCATTTTCACATGTACATTGATTAGGTGTTAAAGAATGCTGTTTCATTTCCCACATTAAGAATATCTTACTTCTTTCATAGTCAAAAATTTGATCACATCTTTCATTGTTGCATCTCCAAAAACAAGATCTTGCTCCACCTGGCCCAGTTCTCGCAGTCCTGACTCCCTAATGATACTGTTAATTTTTCCTGCAAGCTGGATCAAGAAGACCATCATTTATAAAGAAGCTATGTAAACTCACACCCATGATTTTGATTAAAAAGCAAGATAGTAAGAAGGGAAATTTCCCAGAGGTAATAAAAGACGTGGCATTACCATATTACAGTAAGATAGTACAATTATTTATGCAGACCATATCGTGTTATCATTTTAAGAAGATAAAATTAGTTGTATCAGGATAGCATTACAACCAAACTAACCTCTACATGGAGGGAGAGTTTGTCAATTTGTTCGCTGTATTGTGGAAGTGCTTGAACCATCTTCTGTAAGTCCCTTGTTGACATTTCACTGCTACTTCTGTAAATACAATACAAATTGATAGTTTAAGTGAAGCTTATTATGATCTAGATAACTAGATAAATAATTACATAAATATTTCCATCAAACTACAAATCGAAGCTTCCTTAAATTATGAAAAGGCCAAATATTCACAACATATATAGTTTGAATATGTTGAAATTATTATGGGTTTTAAAAACATGAGCGAAGAATAAGAGCTTGGATATTATTGATAATAACTTGATAGTAAATATATAGTAACTTTATACAAAAGACTAGACACTAATTTGTAATTATAGGGATACATAGACTTAATCTTAAATAAATAGAGAAATCAAGAAACAAATAAATAATCATAGTAATAATAAGTAATATAAAAATTAATCCTAAGAGATAATCTAAAACACTCTAAGATTATAAACTAATTTTAAGAAATAAACTACGATACTAAGATGATATTGAAGATATTATAAGATATTTTATTATATTCTAACAGAACAGGATTAAAATTGTACAATGGAACAAATATTGATACTTCGCCATCTATGATTTGTTCCCTTAGACCATCTCTTTGGTGGTGGCCGGGATTTGAACCCCGGACCTTGCATACATTATGCATTGTCCTTACCAACTGAGCTAAGCTCACGAGGACCCCTTAGCCCATCTCTAAATATATTCAAAGTCTTCTCACAGATAACTAGTCATAGAAAAATGGCTGGAAACACTCGGGGGGTGATTAAGAGATCACCGAATACACCACATGGTGGCAAAGCGTCAACTTTTACCCACAGCGGGGAATGAATTTAAGTCAAATCATAGGGTGCGTCAAACTATACCATTTTTAAATAAATAAAAAAAATAAGTAAAGCATATAATTATAATTTCTAATAATGACTAAACAGTTACATCAGTTTGTTCACCATCAATTGCAATCCCCATAAGATTACTACTACTCACCTTGAACCAAGTTGTGCAGCTTTGTTCTTTGAAATGAAGCTAGTCATCTTCGCATGCAGCCGTTCACTAGCCTGACATTCATCAATATCAAAAGGTATTCACATGGCTTAAGTATAGGATAGTAAAAGCAGGACCTACATCAGCAATATGAGCATGGCGAAGCTCGAGCCATACAGGATCATGATCCTCCAAAAGAACTTCTTTTCTCTCAGGTAGACCTCCGGCCTTGGCAGGAACCTTATAAAAATACATACACTAGATTCAGGTTTATATGCAAGAGACTGGACCCAAAAACTCAGAGAGAGAAAGGAAAACTGTTGAAGTTACTTCGTGAACGTATTTATTTCCCTCCATATTCAGCAAATCATGACACATGGCATCGTATGTCCACTCATGTATTACAGGAGCAATCTAAAAAATCAGAATAATATCTTAATTGTAAGCAACATTACAGTCTGATAAAATATATTACAAGTAAATAGCCAACAAATTTTCCAAGGAAACCTGATCAATAGATCTGTCAATAATGAGCAACTCGCAGGTCTCAGTCTGAGGAAAATTAGGTATGGTTTTTTTATATTTTGTAAGACAGTCCCAGACTCCAGCAGCAAGCTTTGTAGGAACAAGATCACGGAATGTAGTCATTGTGGTTGCGTCTAGGGACTTGGCAGCACGAAAGCGGATAGAAGGAAATTCCTAAAACATTACATGCTTCAGAAAACTTCTCAATTTTAAAAATAATAAAGAATAAAGAATTTACTACAATATTTTAGTATTCGTCACAGAGCACTATCCACATACTCTTAATGAAGCAAAAACTGTGGCAATTCGCGTTGCCATTGCATTCAAACATGCAACACCTTTACGATTATTCTCTTCATTCCCAAATAGATCCTCTAATGCTCTCTCATTATTTGTGATGAAACCCTGCGTTGATATGACCAAAAACACACCTCAAGCTGAAGGCACAAACTAATGAGACCATGACAGGATTAGTTACTAATAAAGAATTTCTAATTACATCAATTATAAATTGATACATGTTTAATATCTCTCAAGGGAAGAATCTCAACAAGCAGGTATCATGAAGTTTGAGTTCCTAATAAGATACGCATAACCACGGGTATGACATGGCCACCCCAAATTTCATATTACTCTACCTATTTTTTAATATTTGAGTTATTGTGAGTGGTATAGACGTACAGTAAGTCTGTGGCTTAGGCTATTGGTCCCGTAGCGAGCCTTTGATTTTATGTCTTTGGTTATTGGCCCGCTAATATTAAATTCCTGATTCTTCCGCCGCACATGAATAATCAAAATTGCGAATTTGCATTGATGGACTTTCTAATCAACAATAGTATGCTGTCTGGCTGTTCACTTCTTAAAAAGTGCTTCAATGTATATCCCACAACAAATCTTCTAACTCACCCGACTCAACAATATGCAATTAGGTATGGATAAGTTGTGCTCTGTACTAGTGAAGTCAAGCCTTCTTTTGTATATGGAGAAGGTATTCTTTAGCAGTTAGTAGATTATGATTAATTTAAATAGAAAAAATCATGATTCATCACTTTTCACAACTTTTGAAATTTATTAAGAACCAAAAAGGAATAAAATTAATTATTGTCATAATGAACGAAGGTAATATGACGGAAGAAAAGGATACAACCATATACCTGGCAATCTATGGCAAAATACTCCAAATTCATCTGCACGGTGTCATCCAAATAAGGGGGAAAATCACAATAGGCAATGAAATTGTTGCATTAAAACTATGGATCTAAGCACAATCTTGTTTCTAATTAATAAAATATCTTCACCTCTCTCAATGCACCTAATCGAGACAACACCCTCGGATCTTTTTTAATGTCCAAAACTAATTCTCTGGAAATAGGTGAGCTAAGGAAAACAAATGCCCTACAAAAAGAGAAAAAAAAACTTGAAAATAAATAAGTTGAAGATGAATGACACACATAAGATACAATGGTCGTTACATACTTCCTGTATAAAGGAGCCCTTCCAGCCATGTCTGATAAAAACATAATTATGCTGCAAACAAAATGAAGAGAAAACGACTAAATAGGGATGAAATAAAAAACTCGACAACTTAGTGACTGGATTCTACATCAAAGCTAAATGAAAATATTTTACAGCCAAAAGGTTATGGTATAATTATCATTCAGTAATTTACATTGAAAATGAATAATTAGAAGAGAGATTTAGTGACCATGTAATTCATTATCGTGTCATTTGTAGAGAATAGAGAGGAGAATTCAAAACAAAAATGATAAAATTAAAAAGTAATACAAATCTCATGTCATATTTGGAAGTAAACATAAGGTGAAAAATAAAAGGAAAACTAAACAGCAGAAAGTCAAAGAGAATTACGGATAAACTTGGAACAAATTATACCCTTTGATATTCAAAACTTAAAAATGACTTCATACTTTTATTGGCAGCTAAGGTACATGGAATTATACATTCCAAAATGTTTTGTAAACGACATGATCATTGAGACATTAGTCGCATACTTAACAGAGAAGTGCAGAACAATAGGAACAGAAAAGAAAATCAGATGTGTTACTTCTCTTTGGTTGGTTGTATGAAATATATAGCATCCATTGTTGGTAACGGTTGCCTTCGTTTGTATATGTCTTCAACCACTACGAAAAAAGCACCAAACTATCAAACCATAAAGGAAATAGAACTAAAAAAAGGATGCCCAATAAATGAGGATGCCCCCCATTTTGATGTTAAGAGAGCATCAGAAACTTCAACTTAAATAAACTTAATAATAGAAGTGTTAATTAACTGATACAATACATTGACAGTCACTAAAACTGGTCATTTACGTTTTGTGATCCTTACATGAAACACCTTCGTCGGTGATATCAGCCATCTTGCATGAGTTAGACATTATCTTTATAGTAAGTTTGTCCATTATTAGTACCTACAGACAGGCAAGCAAACAGTGAACCAGCATAAGATGGTAGTACTGATCAATAAATTGAACAGTTATGCTATACTTTTTGGTTTCTTAAATTCACCTTCAACAGTTCACTCATATGTAAAGTATGTTTCGGCTACTCTGGCTGGCTGACCACAAACATGCATGCATATCTTGCAACAATTTTATTTTAGAGAAATGTTGTATATCAAGCCTTATCCCACTCAGTGGGGTCGGCAACATGGATCAAACTATGGCTTGTTGTAGAACATTATGGCGTAATTTGATTCATGTAGTGGACTCCACTTAGTGGCATAATTATGGCGTAATTCCATCCAAGTCAAAGCTTATATTTTTCCATCTTTAAATATTAAATAATATTTTATTTACAAACCAATTGCACATAGCTAAGTTCGCATTATTCGGTTTTGTTTTGCTTGCTCATCGTAAGGAATAGCATAGCTCTTTATTCAATCTTTTGAAAAACATACCTACCAGAATTTAGTGTGTATAAACCAGTACATAATGCACATCAGTACATATATCTAGAGGAAAAAATATTTTGATGATGCAATGAATAAAACAAGCAATTAAGACACGTGAATTAAATTATATAAACTACAAACTAAATGTAAAAACTATACACTGTCGATGTACATATTTTTTACACATACAAGTATACAACCAATGACAACTTGCCAACACTTGAAATGAAAACTTGAAAAATAACTTTTACACTAACAATGCATGACCTTTAATCTCTAATGCATTTAACAGATAGCATCACATACCTTCCAAGTTGATTTGGAATCCCCTGTTTTTGTTGACCTTAGCATTTCGTGTAATAATCCTGAAAACAATATCATCATCATCATCATACATAAATTAGATGAACTTGCTTGATCAGAAAGTATTGCTGAGAAAACATTGAAAAATACCAAGTTATTACAAGCTATAAGCATATAAATTGAATGGAGAAGAAGAAAAAGAGATTATTACGGTCGCGTGTAATTTGCTTGAAATTTTGGTAATCGGCGCCACCGTAAGAGGAGGAGGAATCAGAATCCGACATAGACATGATGCTCCTCTCTCTTTTCTCACGATTTATCTTTGATTGATCACTTTTTGATTCAATTCAATTCAACAAAACCAAATAGTTTCTTCCAAGTTTAATTTTTTTTTTTTTTTTTTTTTTTATAATTTGAAATTGGGAATTTCGAATTACTTTACTATTGAAAATGGTGATCAATTAATTTATTTGATAGTTTAATTCAAAAAAAAAAGTTCGGTCAAAAAGAAACGCATTGAACATGATTCAGTATGACGTGTTGAATTGTCTATCGTCCTACGCACGCTCCATCGATGTGATTGAAGTGCTCCAAATAAGGAGCATTCGGGTTCCATTGCAGGATCGGAATGAACCGTTTAATGACGACAGATAAACCCGAAATTTTTTTAGATACTTTTCTCACCATCGATGAGCCCTCCATTATACTCATATGGGATATATAACACTATCACACACATATTTTTTAACACAACCTATTGATTAAAATTCACATCGAATCCATCAAATTTATATGAAATTCACGTGATTTGTTGGGACTCAAATGTGTTGAAAAGTGTGTGTTAACATGTGTGTTGCTGACATTTCTCATATACTCATTTTACTTCGTTCAAGTTTATTCGTTCAAATTATATAATTCTATATTTGATTAGATCATATTTATATAATTTGGAGGGTTTACCACGTTTATATTATATAATATATGATCTAATTGAATATAAGATTTTTCTGTGATTCATATTGTACCAATAATTTATGTGGTGCACGGC
Organism: Medicago truncatula; assembly: GCF_003473485.1. NCBI lineage: Eukaryota > Viridiplantae > Streptophyta > Magnoliopsida > Fabales > Fabaceae > Medicago > Medicago truncatula. The sequence goes on from NC_053046.1 coordinate 3,467,642, forward strand.
GCTTAAAATAATCAATAAATTGGCATGTTTTAGTCCATTTGCAAACAACACCAAAAAACTAACACATTTATCTAGTAGAAATGAACATTAAGCTATATGCAGTGTAATACAATTATTACAATTATAGGAAACATAATATCTTTACGGTTTGTATTGATGATACACTGTCTGACTAGAATGATCGTTTGAACCAAATTGACGGTCGTCTCAACCACAGACACAAAAAGAGTGGACAATGTTGAGTGTTGATGTCGATCAACTCAGATGGATGTGTTTGATTCACCTAGATGAAGCTCCATAACTAAAAGGATGCGAGAACTTTGCTCTCTATATTTGGTCAATATAATTCAAAAGGACCAATCAAGTTAAAGGCTTCCTTGATGAGAACTTTTCAGGATATTCGAAAAACATTGATTCGGTCCAGGACATACGAAGAAGCTAGATTTGCATGCATGGATATACCCAATGGAAAAATTAGTTTAACTATTTTTATAAATAAAAAATGAAAAAATAGTTTAGCATATACACGATCTTGTTGTTGTTTTATATCGTAGAGATTGTTGCTTTTAAATAATGTTACTGTTGTTTGTCGAACACAAAAAAGTATGACGAACAACATGTGAACGTTTAATTGAAACATTGAAAAGTGAAGATATATAATCGATAAAAAAATATATTTGTGAAATAGTTAATGAAATCTAATCTCGGTATAACATTAAAGATATATTCTTGCATAGATACAAATAAAAAAAGAAAAAAAAAAAGCACACAAAACAATAAATAAATTTAAATGATAATTTAATTAGTAACATCATTAGACATTTTACTTTTTCCCTTAAAAAATAGACATTTTACTTTTTAAAAAATATCAATTATGCTAGTGTGCTAAAACCTTTTAGATTTAGGTTTGGTCCTAAGCAAGTAATTCTCAACATTAAAATCCATGAAGTTTCATTTCTTTTGGTGCACTCTCTTACATTACAAACCAAACCTTTATAAATCCTAACCTAGAATACAAAAATAGTTCTGATATAATTAACAAGTCTTCCTAGATACGGTAAACCTAAATATATATCTAATATATGTAAAGTTTGGGGTTTGAATCCCAACCACCACAATAAAAGATACGGTAAACTTAAATACTTTGACCATTTTTTATAGCTATTAAAGATTGCAGATGTAAGTCATGTGAGCATAGATAGGACAATGTATTATTATATGCAGGGGTCGTACCCCCGACACCCTACTTATTCACCTAAGGTGAATTCTAGCCACTAGACTACCTGACAAAAAAAAAAAAATTGCAGACGTAATTTTGTAGTTATCTTCATTTTTTTTTGTTGACAAATTTGTATTTATCTTTTTAAATCTAAATGAAATAAATAAATCCTTAAAAAAAAAATGAAATAAATAAATAATAAACAAATGTGATATACATCAAGGTTTCTTCACCAAAAAAAAATGTCCTAGAAGAGAAAAAGAAGCTAGATGATAAATCTAGCGGGTAAGCTCTTCCTTGTTAATTAACAGCCTTTTCACCTATGTTCCGTTTGATATATCCATAATCATATTCAACCGTATTTACAAAAAAGAAATGGAAAAAAAATGATATGGATATTGGAATTTAACATGAAATCTCACTATATACATTTCTCATTTTCTAATGAAGTGGACATCTCCTGATCGTTGATCAACATGCTTAATCCATCTATTATGAACAGCACGTCCCTTATGCTTCATGGCCGCAACAGAGTTGTCGCCACCAGCAGCCGAGAAGTGTGCCATATGAATTCCCTTCCCCACCGGAAGAAATACCGATCGAACAAGTCGCCGTGATCCCCGCGCCACCACGCTCCGCCATATATAACCAGAATCCATCTTAGAAATAAAATTAGCATTTTTACATATCAACACAGCACCTTTACCACTCAACTTTGCTAACCTCAACACTCTTGTAAAATCCTTTCTCCGAGAATCAACAACCAAGAAATCTATTCCTACTAAACCATCCATAACTTCTTCTGGTTCTCCAACTATAATCTCCGGCGACATACCAGCTTCTCCCATGTTTTTTGCATACTCTGATCTTGATTGTTCATCAGGAACTATGCACACGTGTCTTCCACCTGTGTGACCGCTTGCTATGGATAAACCAACACTCGTTGGGATAACTCCGCCGTGTGACCATGTTTCTACTATCAGCTGAGCGTTCCATCCTGCTGCCATAGAGGATACCAGCTCCGCCGCACCGGATTCGCTAGAAAGGTGATTGATGGTGGTTATCGCTTGAACTGTGTCGATGTATGAGTTTGTTGCTCTCTCTGGGGACCATACTAGTTTCATGTTGTTATTGCTATGTTTCTTTGTGTTGTGTTTGTGTTTTGTTGTGAATGTGAAATTGAAATTGTTGCTGCTTTGTGTTGGTTGTTGGAGTGTGGAATGGAAGAAATGGGTGTAGTGGGTTATATTTATGGGTGTTAAGGGACAAAACATTTGACTTTTCGTCTTTGGGCTATGTTTCGTAACGTATTGGATTACGATAGCAAGTTGCACTGTTCTTCTCACATTTTCTCGGTGCTTTAATCACCGTGTTAGTTTTAAAATAGTCCCTTTCTGTTGGTGGTTTTGGAATTTAGTGGTAGTTCTGTTCATTACTTTTCTTCTAGTTGCAGTTAAAAGTCTTTGTGGACCAGGTGCAGTGATTGGATATTTTCTACTCCTACAAAATATCTGACTGACACAAAATATCAAAACTTAATACCTATCTTACGAGTCATGACTACGACTGCTCTTTATTATTTGGTTTAATGTTAATTAACAAAGAGTAAGTATTTACAACTTTTTTTTTTTTTTTTTGAGCAATTTTACAACTTGCTTTTGTTTATACAAAATTTAATCTGTTTTGCAAAAAAAACAATATTTGTAGTCAATTTAAACAGTTTATTAACAATTTCAAAGAAAACTTTGTCGTAAACATTTCTTTTAAAAATGGTTTCGGGAAAATGTCAAAGAAAAACTTTGTCGGAAACATTTGTTTAAAAAAATGGTTTCGGCAAAATGTAATTCAAAACTGAAAATTATTTTTTTATTATAATTTTTTAAAGGAGTTAGTAGTATACTTATATGATTGATGGCATGAATGTGTAAATTAATCTTTTTACAAAAGGATATATCATCTCCATTTAATATCATCTTTGTTTCTTTTATTTAGAGAAATAAAAAGACAATAAAACTTGAAAAATATACAAATAATTAATAATGATAAGACCTAATATTTACTTTTTTGTATCTCTCTCTCTCACTAAATCATATTTTTCGTTTATTTTTAACAAATTGAGAGGATCTTCACTTTTTCTAAACTAAACCGTCGTGTTGAACTGACCAACAAAACCCTCCCTCGTGAGAATTTAATTGATGCATTAATTCTACCAAAAAATTAGTTAGTCTTTACAAACCCGTTCTTCATGTTAAATTAAAATAATAATAAAAAGGAACAAAAAAAAAAAGGTGTGAAAGAGAACACAACGGTCAAGGAGTGAAAGATGCAAGACTTGACGAATAATAGTAAGACCAGGACATGAAAATTGAAAAATCCAGAAGAAAACTGTCAAATGGATACCGTTTAAGATTATTCCCAGCAAGAAATTGATCTTGTCTTTGGGACTAATTCAGAGGTTACATCATTCGTAATTAATTAATGATAGTATGAAGAATGAGTGGGGTCGAAGTCTTTGCAAAGGTGCAAGCAGTATCTTTTTTCACAAGAAACTTAGTTAATGCATTGCTTAAACCCACCACCAACTTAGCGGAGGATCCCCCTCCCAAATGGTCAATGTTTTATGAGGTATTCTTCCATCATGGTTACAAGATCAAATCAATAATATTTAGTCACAAATATATAAAGATTCTTCTTAAAATATTCAATCATCTTTTTTATCAATTTCTTTTTTATTATTAAAAAAAATATTTCTTTATATATGTGTAACCAAATACTTTTTCCTTGATCATGTGACCATATTAAAATTTCTCATATTTTCTTGGGTGCTACGATTAGAGTCACAATCATTCCACGAATCAATGCTCACCGTTTCATCCATTATGATATTTTAACGTCAGCAATTAGGTTCTCATCTTAATCTTAATTGACTAGTGAAATCACATCTATGCCTCTATATTTACATTCACACAGCAGTACGACTTGTGTTATTTCCCCTAAAAAGTCACATGTGTTATTATATAATGATACCAATGAACCTCCATAAATCATTTGAGCACCCAGTTTTTTTTCTTCTAAGACCATGTATAATGGGAAAAAAATTTCAATACCCTTCAACATCCACTTTTTCAATTCTCAACACTCCACATCATTTTCTCTCTCATAATTCAACACTCATTCAATTTTTACTCTCCAATGATTTTTTCATTCAACACCCTACCCCACCACCTTTTATTTCTTATTCTTATTTAATTTTATATTTTTGTTTTTATAATTACCTAAAATTATCGATTATAATTAAATTAAAATAATACAATTAACTATTAATTTTTTAGTTTTTTTGAAAAAACAAAATTTTGTAAAATAATTTATTTTTATTTTCTTAACTTAAAATGCGACACACAAATAACTTAAAATGCAAGACAACAAACTAAACACGCAACACACAAATAACTTAAAATGGAAGACAACAAACTAAGCATACAACACACAAATTGATTATTATTGGGATCCATTTCATTAAACAAAGACTAAAACTTCAAAAGAAATTCTAATTATAAGATTAAGAGAGGGAAAAATATGATTTTTTTTTGTGTCCAAATCAAATGATCCAAGTCTCTATTTATAGAGGAAAAAAATTACGAATTTTGGTAAAAAAAATAAAAATCATTTGCAATGAAATAATTGAGTCCAAATTATTAAGAAGATAAAAATCCAAGCAGCCAATCGTAACAAGCCACATGTCACAACCTTTATCCATTGCACTTTCTCTCTCCGCGTTCTGCAACGCCCACGCACCCTGTCGGCGCGTGCATCACACGCGCCCAGATCAACGGCCAGAAAAACAACGCGTGACATACGTGGCAGGGTTTCAACTTATTGAATTTGTTCATCATCTCTCTCCTCTTCCCTCATTTTCAATAGGTCATTGGAGATGGTCTAAGTTTTTGTTTTTGTTTATATATAGAAAATTATACAGAAATAAATGGTAAATAAACAATAAACTACGTGATTAACCTTTTTTGATGACAAAATCAATCATCTTAAAAATAACATTCATGAAACTTATGTTTGGCCCTTTGTTATAAGTAGTTTTAAGGATTACCTATCCTACAATAAAAGCTTCACTTCCCAATCCCACAAGTGATAAATTATTTTTTGAAAGCATACATTACCTTCTCCTCCCTCAAAAGCAAAAATTCATAACATCAAGTTAGAATCAATTTTACTTAAGACCAAATTAAACATTGATTGAAATCAAGTGTGAGTGATTGTGTCTCACATCGACTATAAATGGAGAAAAAAAAATTATAGTTATTGATATTTAATAACCCTGGGACCGCTCCAATAATATATAGTTATTGATATTTAATAAAAGGCAAATCATAAAAAAAAAAAAAAAAAAAAATTATTAGATCTTTCTATATGTTTAAAAAGAAACAAAATACTCCATTGCATGTACTTCCAATGTCCACACTCAAAGATACGATGTCCGAAATCGTGTAAAAAATGCACATATTTTTTGAAATTCCTTCCAACTTTTGAAATTGTGGTCGAACACCATAGAAGTTTTCTTTTCAATATTAAGCTTATGTTTGCTTCCACGTTTGGAGTAGTTATAATTAATTCCAGAGGTGCAAAATATTTTAACATGTTTGTTGGAAAGTTTGGAAAGCGTCGAGAGTTTGAGTGATTATGTCACACATAGTTAAGGCGATTTTTTTTACCAATTTTTCTATCTAGAATAAATAATTAAGGAGATTTTTGAAAAAATAATAGTTAACATTGCATTCAATTATCGGAGCGGTCCCAAAGTCAATCAGTCCAATATAAGATTTTAAGCTTTAAAATTTTGGGATCAATTTGTATCCCCTCCGGCCAATCTTCTCATGTGGTCTGTCCTGCGGTAGTTACAACCATTGAATCTATACACGAATGAGAGAGAAAAAGTAAAATAAAGTAATTAAAAAGTCTCAACTATTGAATCGCCGCATGAGAGATGGCAGCACATCTTATGCAAGAGATGATCCTTGTCCAAAATTTTGTTTCATAAAAAGGCCACAAATAGTCATGTCTTCCCTATCCTAGTTTTTTTTTATTGACAAAGCTAACCTAAGTTGAAACCTTGAATCCAAACAAAACTTATTATTTTTTAAAATAACATTACGAATTCTTCAAGAATAAAGAGCAGTCACTCACAATGCACTATTTGCCACAATTCAAGGAGGTGTGACTGAAAAATAGGAAGTGAACAAATAAATCATGCAATTAAAACTTGTCGGTTGTGTCAAAAATTCTTGATGCTATTTTTCTAGAAAAATAGCATTTTCCTTTTTTATATGTTATTAAAATTTTCCTTTTGTTATCTTTTTCCTTTTTTATGAGGTATCACTATAAAAAATATTTTAGGGCATTGCCAAACCTAAAATCAAAATGCCTTGTCCCAAGATGTCCATTTTTTTTAGTTGCTGGCTACTTGGTATCTTTTGTCCTATTGGTATACAACCAACCAACACCAATGTTGAGCTCTCTGCAATTCCTTATGGTTTTCAGTCTTCACATGATCTGGGAAGTTGGTTTTGGGATTGGTTTAGGAATCTGACTCACAAATAACTTATCAATGCAATTTGTTTGTGTTTTATACTTGGTAGGGCTGGAAATGCGGCTCGACCCGATAAAAATTAAATCACCTCGAAATTCAACTCAAGTTCGTCACGATCTTTTTTTTCCAACTCAAATTCGACTCAATTCAAGCTCACGAACAACTCGGTTCGACTCAATAACTCGAATCAAAAGAACCAAAACTAAAAAAAAATAAAAAATGAAAATGTAGCCAAACACCATAACAATAAAATAATGCGATTGGCTGAGAACAAATTTGTTCTTAAAACAAAGTACTCCAGCTTTTCTTTTATTATAGCCAATCCAGCTTTCAATTGTTTGAAAACTTACCGATGTGGGACTATTCTCATATAATGGTTTCATGGTTTGAACTTTGAAAGCATTTTGTACATCGCTGTGTTATAGTTCTAAACATTCATTTGTCACTTTTTTAGTTAATTTTTTTTCATAATATCTTCATGTTTAGGAACCTATAGTTTTAATTTTGTGGGCTAATTTAAGTAGTACGATACAAGCTAAGTGTATGAGTGTGTGTATATATAATCGAGTTGGCTCATGAACCAAACGAGTCAGACTATATATAGCTCAAGTCCAACTCATTTATTTAACGAACTTAATTTTTATTTAACTCAAGTTCGATTCATTTGGTTCAAGAATCGAGTTCAACGAACTAATTACCAAATCGAATCTCAAACTATTTTCGAGTTGGTTCGGTTTAACGCCAGCCTAGTGAAATAGAAACTACGGGCCCAATTTAACCCCTGTAACATGTTGAATTCTGCTCATTACCGAAACCGTATTGCTCATTTCCAAAGTAAATGTCCAAAATACCCATGCACATGTTAACATGCGTAGCGTGACTTAAGTTGCGCTATGTCCTGTTATTAGCCCAGGCAGAACCTCATTATGCATCACTTTCAAACACAACACACACACAAATCTCAATTTTCTCTCAAATTACCCAACTCCAAAATTCCTTCAACTTCAAATCAAACAACACTCCAACAACAAAAACAAGTAAGCTATCACTTAAATTATGTTGGTATGATAGATTTTTTCATTTAATCTAGAAGTTTTTAGGTTTATTGTTTTGTTAAAATTTTAATTTTTTTTTGCAAGAAATGATAGAATGTTACATGCAAATGACTTATAGTGCTTAATTGTTATGATGTTTAGATACTATGTTAGATTTTTTACATTTAGATTAGATTTTTTACATTTAGATTAGATTTTTTTAGATTTAGGGTTTGTTTAATTTTATTTTTTTGCAAGATATGACCCAATGTTACATGCAAATGAGTAATATTGCTTAATTATTTAGATGTTTGCATGTTTATGTTGTAGTTATCATTTTTAAAGTTTATGTATAATTTGCACTCCAAGTGTTTGATAAAATGTTGGAATGAGTTTTTCATTGATTGTGTTTAGTTTCTTATTGTGTAGATTTGAAGCAATGGCCGGGTGGGTCGACGTTCATGCAGAATTCAACGGCGGAGAACCTCAGAGGTTGAAGGTTCGGCGCCTTGATGTAACGTTAAGAGGTCTCAAGGATCAACTGAATGAATTCAACCAAGGAGTCAACCCCAAAGACGCAAGGAGGGTGGAATACGTTCGGTATAAATGTCCAACGCTTGACGAGGGGAGAGTATCATTCACTTGGGTTGAGTTAAAGAACGACGAAAACGTGACGAGTATGTTTTGAGATCAATTGAAGATATCATCAACAGCTTGATTCCGCTAGAAGATCGTCATTAGTTAGGGTAAGGTGCATTCCAACTACAACAATTGTCTTACCTCTGAAATGAGGTAATTCAAACTTGCCAAACGACCATGACTCAAGTATTAAGCCCAGCGTTCATATTTTTCCTTTGAAAAGATTAAATTCTTGTTATGCTGGTTTAGATGAAGGTATTAAGTGTCAATGAATGAACCTCATTTCGTTGGCACTTGAATACCATCATCTAAAGCAAGCCTAACAAAAATTTATTATTTTCAAAGAAAAAACATGAACGCGGGGCGAAATGCTTGAGTCATGTTGTTTGGCCAGTTTAAATTTACCTCATTCAAAGGTAAGACAATTGTTGTAGTTAGAATGCACATTCCAACTACAACAATTGTCTTACTCTGGATGGGGCAATTCAAACTTGTTAATCGACAGGACTCCAACATTCGATAAGCCTCTTGAACACTGGTATTCAAGTGTCAAGGAATGCACTTCATTCTTTTGACACTTGAATACCATCATTCAAGATGTTGATCGTATATTGGAGTCCTGCTGCTTAGCAAAATTGAATTTGCCCCATTCAGTGGTAAGATAATTGTTGCAGTTGGAAGGTACATTCCATAATATGTAATGTAATGATAAGAACATGTATTACTGAGAATCAGCTATATAAGTTATTTATTGAATTTTTATTTGAATTCACGCTGTCGCAATTTTTATTCGAATTTGCGCTGAATTTATTATAAAAGAAACAATTAACATTTACATTTTATTAATATAAATGCAAACATAAAATAAATGCAATCAATCATAAAATATCATTTTATTAATATAATTCTTATTACATTTACAATAGGGTAAAACTAAATCTGCGAAAAAATAAAAACCACCAGAAAACCTACCTCCGTGGCGTAAAACTAAAAGAAAACCCCCAGAAAACCGACCTTCCAGTGGTAAAACTAAAAGAAAACCACCAGAAAACCTAGCTCCCTGGGGTAAAACTAAATCTGCACATTTAGTTTTACGCAATCTGGTTCTTTTTTCAAGAAAACTGCTCACTACTTATCTTTTCCCCAGCATTCCCACTACTTATCATTCTTTCTCTTTTTACACCAAAATAAGAAGGAAAGGAACAAGATTCATGGGGGAGAGAGTGGGGAGGAGAGTGAGAATGTGAGTTGGTGTGAGGAAATGGGGAAGTTTAGAGGTGTATTTATAGCGGGAGATTGTAACATATGTTATATTTACCATAAATAGGGTCAAAAAACGTGTTAAATCTTAACAAAAACGTGTAAAAACAATTAAAATGCATTGAACAAAGTCAAAAAAACGTGTGTTCTTGAGGCTAGGATTAACACTAGCGCGAGTTAACTCACGCCCAGGTTAACACTAGCGTGAGTTAACTCACGCCAGTTTGGCCGGTGGTCAAGAACACGTTTTATGAACTTTGGTCGGTTATTCAACACTTTTATTGAGTTTTACACGTTTTGTTTTACTGTTTTTGACTGAATTTAGTGCATATGAAACCTATGCACTAAATAATTTTCAATTAGGCTTTTATTCTTATTTTTTGGTTACATTTAATTTAGTCCTTTATTCTAAATTATTTTATTAACTTTATTCTAAATTATTTTATTAACTTTATTCTAATTTTATTTATTAACTTTATTCTAAATTAGTTTATTTACTTTATTCTAAATTAGTTTATTTACTTTATTCTAAATTATTTATGCACTTAAAATAAATATTAATTTGATATTATTCATTAAATAAATACAAATATAAATAAAAGTAAATGAACTAAATTAATATTTATTCATTAAATACAAAATTAGAAAATAAAAGCAAATACAAAATAAAAAGGAATAAATAATAAAATTGAGGCATATAACAATATCTCATTTTATTAATAGAATTCATACAATACAATAATTGATACAATAATTTATTCCAATTCACTAATTTATTCTACTTATTAATAGAATTCATACAATACAATAATCAACTTCTTGGGGTAAAATAGTGAGGAGCCTTCTTGGGGAAAATACATCACCAACCCTTGGGCTAAATTTAAATCTGGTTTTTTTATACCCCTACAAGAATCTTTTTCCCACGGTAAAAAGTTTGTGGAGTAAAAAAAAAGCAAATTTAAACTTATCATGAGGGTCGATCACTACCCCAAGTCGGCTACTCACTATTTTACCCCTAAGAAGATTGATCATTTTTGCCCCCAAAGAGAATATTGAAAAAGAAAGAAAGAAGAGAAATAGAGGGAGAGAGTGAGGAGGGGGAGAAAGTGATATGGTGTGAGGAATTAGGGAAGTATGGAGGGGTATTTATAGGTGGGAATGGTAGTATAGGTTGTAAACACCATTAATGTAGTCAAAAAAACGTGTAAAATAGTGTTAAAAATGTGTGGATTAAATGTTGAAGAACTGACCACAGACCAAAAAACGTTTGTTCTTTAGTTCTGCACCGGCCAACTGGCGTGAGTTAACTCACGTTCAGAATACACTAACGCAAGTTAAGTCACGCTACGTGACTTAACTTAGGTAAAAAAAATACATTAGCGTATGTTAAGTCACGTAACGTGACTTAACATAGGTAAAAAATGCACTAGCACATGTTAACTTACGCAGGGGTATTTTAGACATTTATTTTGGGAAAGAGCAATATTGTTTGGTAATGAGCAAAATTCTAACATGTTTGTAAAAGAAGGTTGTTCTCAAAATTGTACAAGTTATTAGTAACCGGTGAATCTTTAGGGTTCTAAATAGAATGCAATGAGAAAATAGAGAGAATATGTATAATGCTCTTGAGGAGTACTTTAATAAAAGTAATAGACAGATTTGCCATATATTAAAGTCAACTTAGAAGAGAAAAAGATGCTAGATAAATGCAGTGGGTAAGCTCTTTCTCATTAATTAACAAACTTTATTTTCTTTTTCTTTTGACTTGTTAACCACTATATCCATAATCATGATCAACAAAAAAAAAGAGACTATATCCATAATCATTTTCATATTTCAACCGTATTTACAAAAAAGGAAAGGAAAAATATGATTTGGATATTGTATTGGAATTGAACATGAAATTGCTACTATACATTTCTCATTTTCTAATAAAGTGAACATCCCCTGACCGTTGATCAACATGCTTAATCCATCTATTATGAATAACACGTGCTTTATGCTTCACCGCCGCCACTGAGTACTCACCACCACCGGCAGCTGATAAATGTGCCATATGAATCCCCTTCCCCACCGGAAGAAACACCGACTTAACAAGTCTTCGCGAGCCCCTCGCCACCACGCTCCGCCACATATAACCAGAATCCATCTTAGAAATAAAATTAGCATTCTTACATATCAATACAGAACCTTTACCACTCAACTTTGCTAACCTCAACACTCTAGTAAAATCTTTTCTCCGAGAATCAACAACCAAGAAATCTATTCCGATCAAACCATCCATCACTTCCTCCGGTTCTCCTACCAAAACCTCCGGTGACATACCAGCTTCTAACATATTTTTTGCATACTCTGATCTTGAGAGTTCATCAGGAACTATACACACGTGTCTTCCACCATTGTGACCGCTTGCTATGGATAAACCAACACTCGTTGGAATAACTCCGCCACATGACCATGTTTCCACTATAAGCTGAGCGTTCCATCCTGCCGCCATAGCTGAAACAAACTCCGCCACACCAGATTCACTGACAAGGTGATTGGTGGTTACGGCTTGAACTGTGTCTATGTATGAGTTAGTTGCTCTCTCTGGGGACCAAACAAGTTTCATGTCTTTCATGCTACTATTGCTATATATGTTTCTTTGTGTTTTATTGTGAACTTGTGTTGTGTTTGTAAAATTGTTGTTGTAGTGTGGAATGGGAAATGGGAGTTATGGAGTTATATTTATGCGTGTGTGAAGAGACAAGACCATTGACTTTTCTTCGATTTATGTGTACGTTTTCATAGTCATAGGTAGTATTGGATTACGATAGCGGTGGAATTTATTTCACTTTTCCAGAAACAGTAATGGCCGCGTTTTATTTTCATATTTTCTCGGTGCTTTCTTCGTCAACTTCTTTTTTAATATTCATACCTTTTCTGTTGGTGGTTTTGGATTTTAGTGGTGGTAGCTTCTTCATAACTTTTTCTTCTAGTTGCATTGCAATCGCAATTTAAGTCTTTGTGGACCAAGGCGGTTGAGGTGATTAGATATTGTTTACTCCTACTAAATATCCGACATGTACAAAAATATCAAACCTTAATACCTAATTCTATTTTATATTTTATCTTATGACTATGACTGCTATTTATATTATTTTGTTGTGTTAATTAAGTTTTTAACCCTTATAAATATTTATACTTTTATTTTTAGTTCCTGTAAAATAAAATCATACATTATAGTTTCTATAAAAAATTTCATTTGCATTTTTAGTCCATATAAAATTTTCCATCAGCACTTTTAGTTCTTATAAAAAATTTCCATCAACAGTTTTGGTCCCTAAAATGCTTAAGGAAAATGTCACAAAGACTAAAAAGTGTGATTTTATTTTATAGGGACTAATAACAAAACTGTTAAATATTTATAGGGATTAAAAACTTAATTAACCTATTTGTTTTATCTTGATAACAAACATTAAATTCTTACTTACTACTTGCATTTGATTATTATAGAAATACAAATTTAATCATTCCTCTAAAAAGTAAATACAGTTCAAATTTGATCGTTAAAAAAAGCAAAGTTTCACAATGTGGTCAATTTAAACAGTTTAACCATTTCAAAGAAAACATCGTAGTAGTATATTCCCTCCATCCCATATTATAAGAAAAAAAAATCATATTTATTAAGAAAACTAAAACATACAGTTTGTAACATAGTTTTTGTGTTATCTTTGAAATAAGTTTTATAGGAAGATATAAAAACAATTTTTATTGGTAGTTGATTATAGAGAAAATGAAAAAGAGAGCAAATTGAATGCACTTTGCATTTAATTTTTTCTTGGAAAAAATAATTTTTTTAAAAAAACATAATTAAATATGATAAAAGTTGATCTTTTTTGCTTATAATATGGGATAAATAAAATAGGTTTTTTTTTGCTTATGATTTAGGAAGGAGGAGTATGTTCAAACTTCAAAAATTTTGACAAAAATAATTATTTTGATAGATATTAATGGAAGTTATTACTGATGGGATTGATGGCTAGCTTGAATGTAATAAGCTGGGCAAATTGGTCTGTCTTTACAACACATTCTTCGTGTTAAAAAGAAAAAAGAAAGAAAGGGAAAAAAGAACACGGGCCGGGGTCAATGGAGTGAGGGATGCAAGACATGACCAATAATAGTAAAACACTAAAGAAGAGAAATACTAGTCAAATGGATATCGTTTAAGATTAGTTCCAACAAGAAATAGATCTTGTCTTTGGTATTAATTATGAGGTCATAGCATTCGTAATTAATTATACCAAGAATGAATGTGGTCGAAGTCTTTGTAAAGGTGCAAGCAGTATCTTTTTTCACAAGAAACTTGATTAACTGCTTAAACCCACCACTAACCAAGCAGAGGATCCCCCTTCCGATATGGTCATTGTTTGCTTGGGTGCTACGATTAGAGTCACAATCATTCCACGAAGCCATCTTCATCACAGTCTCATCCATTATTTTAATTAACGTCACCACTTAGCTTTCATCTTAATTTTCTTTGACTTGTTCCAATGGACACGGTGCCTCTATATTTTTACTCGTATATGAAAAATACTGATGATTTTGCTTTGAGCATAAGTTAAGAAAAATTAATGTATAGTCATTTTTTTAAGGAGAAAATTAATGCAGTAACGTTTTTTTTTTTTTTTAAAGTATGTAATCAATTTTTTCTGAAGTTTAAAAATGAAAAATCTTGTTCTTTCAATAGCAAAATTTGTGAAGAAAAATACTAATAAGTGGACTGGCATGTTAAAGAATCAAATATAGTATTACTATTCTTAATGTTTTACTATTATTATTTTTTTGAATGGCAAACTATATATATACTAGGTACACCAACATCTGAAGGAGGAAACTCTAGCCCCACAACTGGGGTAAGAGAACCAAACCAAAGGCACCAAAGAAACAAACACCCGAAAGGGAAAGACAAAAGGAGAAAAAACAACAACAACCAGGAGCATCCATCCAACGACGAACGCCACACACCAAAGAAACACCTGCAAGGAAAAGAAGGTGCAAAGAGAGCCCACGGAGCCAGACCAGGAAGGAAGAGGCTGCGAACCCCCACAACCCCCCTAGCAACCCCAGGAAAACCACCCCCACAGAACCCTACTGATGCCAGCACAGGATGGGTTGCACCTCCCACTCATGGTAAGTGCAGGAACTAGTAGAACGCTTCGCCAAGAAACACTTCCAAGCTAAGAGTTTCGCTCTATCCACCAAAGACTCCTCTCGAAAGGTGCCACCAGAAAAAATAAGGTCGTTTCTGGATGTCTAGATGGTCCAAATAACAACATGTCAAACGATGAGTAAACCTAGCCTAACACTCTTCCCCCACCTAATCCCGTGAAGGACACTGCCGGACTAGACCCATAGGAGACACAAACTCCCACCCCAACCACCTAATTTTTAAGCTAAAAACTATTATGGGGGTTAAAATGCATTTGAACCATATAATTAATTATTTCAGTCATCATCATCAGTTCATTTTGGACATAGAATTTGATGGAAATTAAACAGACTTTTTTGACCTATGTAACCCAAGTGGGAAACAAAAAATGGTGGGCTAGACATATACAAGCCGCATGCTTCATCCGTACATATAGTATGTGTTCTTTGATTGATTCTTTCACACTATAAAGCGCTAATACAACGGAGTACTGTATGAGTATTGAGTATACTATTTCTGTTTGAACTTTGCCTTGTTATTGTCTTCAGATTCAGACTTCATGTAAACGAGATAACTTTTTTATTTATTCGAAAATAAACGAGCTAAATTAAAGAACACCTTATTTTTATCCAAATTCAATTGAAATGAGAAAATGCACCGACTGATAATGCCTGCATTTATTGACCTTATAAATGCATGCATGAGGATATGATGAATAGTTGCAAACAAGTAAAGGCAGCATTCTCTCTCAAAAAGAAAAGTAAAGGCAGCATTCGGATCCTGAAATCAATTAATTCTGGCATGCATGTAAAAAGTACTATAGGATTGTGTACATATCTGCCAGGTGTACGAATGCACGATCCTCCTAGAAAACTTTGTGTATTGACGACCATGTGGAGAATAAGGGGGAAGCAAACAAGAAGAAAATGAAAATTTTGTTAAAAAAACAATTAAATATCACACTTGTTAATTACTCCACAACAGGGCCGGCCCATAGCCCGTCGAGGCTGGGCGACGACACCGGGCCTCCAATTTTTTGGGGCCCAAAATATATATTTTTTTAATATGTAAGACATGAAAATAATGATTATATATCTATTAAAAGCAAATTTATTTAATTTGTACAGCTTGCTTTAGTGGCATGGCCATTTTTTGTTGAGTGTGAGGTCATGTGTTCAAGACCCACCAAAGTGTGATTTTTAATTTTATTTTTTTAAATAACTTATTTATTTTTTTGGGGCCCAGATTTTTTTTTTTTTTGCATCCCTTATAAAATTAAAACCGGGAATTTGTTAAGACGGCCCTGCTCCACAATAAAGGTGAAATATAAATGATAGGTGACAACTAGGGTACCCATAAAAGAATGGTGGGTAATTTACCCCAACCAATACACATTAGCCACATAAGCATATTTTTAAGTGGTATCCATGAACTATCTTGACCCCACCAACAAATTGCTCATTTTCATTGGTTAGTGGGTAAATTACCCACCATTCTTCAAAGGTAATCTAGAAAAAACCTAAATGGTATCATTGTTAAATTGAATTGCTACTCAAATGATAATAGTGATATTGTTATACTAAACACCTTCATCTAAGTTCATACTTGTGATCTTGAAATTATATATGCGAATTTTAAACGGTGTTTGATACTTTGTCAAGATATAAAATAAAATAAAATATTGGATTTGATCATTCAACTTATCAATTATTAGTTGAATTATTAGGTTGAACCAAACCACATGATTTCAAAACCGTGAAATAGACCAAGTGCATGCATGTTTGGTTCTACGGTGCTAAAAATTAATTTTACTTAACAATATGATGAATGTTGAAAGTTTTATGTTTATATACATTTTCATGAAAGTGAATTGAACAGGTATAAAAATCACGTTTAAACTCAAGTTATAAATCTCAAATTCAAACACGTCAATCAATTTTACACCTCAAGATCAATTATGACTACAAACACAGAACCACATAGCTAGGTGGAAAGAAACTCCCAGGGTGTTTGGCCACAATTTCTAAAAGCCAGTACAAAATTGAGAGTTGGAAGTAATTTCTAAAAGCATCTGTGTTATTTTAACACAATTTCCGACATTGTATATCTTTGAGTGTGGATATTAGTCCCAGGGAGAGAAAACGGATTTGATTTCGCTGAAATACAAAGCATGGTATACAATTTTAAGCCCAATCAAGGTTTTAACTAGAAGTTTGTTCCTCAATTGCATAAATTGATTAAAAAAGTTTGAACTTTTTTTGAAATAAAAGTGCTTACTATTACTGAAAAATTGGCATATGCCGTTAACGGTGACGAGTCCATGGTATTCTTTAGTAAAAGGCGAAAGAATAGTTTGCTTTGAGCTCATCACACGGCTGCGTGAATTGAATGGTGGAAGTCTCTATTCATTTTATATTATTAACAATTTTATTTCACACATGCACTGGTCGATGTGGGCTAAACTCTGGTGTGACCTCTGTTTACACTTATAGTCTGTTTTGGAAGTTCTCCCCATCCACTCATTACTAATGCTTTCTTACTTTCATATTTTTCAACAACAGTTATACAAATAAACATGTGTATGTTGTAAAAGTTTTTATATGACTGACTGAATAAAAGGCTTCTAGTGAAATTTACAATTATTTGGCAATCACTAACTTAGATAACTTTATTACATGCTCATGGAATAAATAACAGCAATGGATGAAACCTAGCAATTAGAATTAGTAGATCATAATGAATGAGCCGGAAACACACTTAGCTCCTGAATCACATCCACCATGTTTGGTCTTTCATCGGGGCTCTCATGGATACATTGCATTCCAAGCTTTGTAAGAATGCTTGCTTCAGAATTAGAATATCTTCCCTTAAGATTTGTGTCGATGCAATCATCAAATTTGAAAGATTGAAATGCCGTCCGGATTGAACCGCCTATCGCTGTCTTGCCAGATAAAACTTGAAGTACAATAACTCCAAATGCGTATATGTCGCTCTTCTCGGTAAAGCGTCCCGTAGTAATGTATTCGGGAGCTAGGTATCCCATTGCAGCACTTACTTTTAGAGCCGAGAAAACTACATCGTCTGCAAGAAGCTTGGGAAGTCCCGCATTCATGATCAAAGGATTAAAATCTTTGTCAAGGAGAACATTCTCCACTGAAATATTCTGGTGTACTATCGTAGGTTTGCTTGCTTCATTGCTGTGCAGATATCCTATACCTGATCATAAAGGAATAGAAAGTATCAAACAGAAAGAAAATGGATATTAGGTTTGAATGTTTTTGGTCCATACAAATATGCAACTTTTTGCTTCTAGTTCCTGTAAAACATATTTAGTGTTTGTAATCCTTGCAGATATGCAATTTTTGGCCTAAAGTCCTTACTTTTTTTCAGTCCCTAAAATATTTAGTCCCACCAATACATACTACATAAAGACTAAAGTGAATATTACACATATATTGCAGAGACTAATTTCAACAGGAAGGACTATAAAAAAACAGCAAGGGGCCAATTATGATTATATCTGAAATTTTGTCAGATGTGATTCAGTTTCAGAAAGGACATTGCTGAAACTTTTTTTGGAAACTTCTTTCATTTGTACCATAGATTTCTAAAGAAAATATCATCAATTATGAATAGCTTACCCTTTGCAATGCCCTTGATGATAGTAACCCTCTTGGACCAGTCAAGCAAATGGCCACTTCTATCTTCTATGTCAAGATATTGGGACAGGTCACCCATCATAGCAAAGTCGTTGATAAGGTAACATTCACCTCTACTACTTGAGCAACAGAAACCTCTTAGCTTGACAACGTTTTCATGTCTAAGTGAGGTTAATAAGCTCAATCCCTTTACAAATTCGGCTTCCTCAGTTTTGCAGCATGACATGTTAATGCTTGTAATAGCCACAAGAGAACCATCTCTGAGAACTCCCTTATACGTTGCCGAGAATTTGCTCTTACGCAATAAATTCACTTCTGAAAAATACTGTGTTGCAGATTCGACTTCATCTACATTAAACCTAAACTGGTTTAGATATTCATTTGATAATCCACCGGCATTTTGATCATCAGGCATTGGATAACATCCATTATAATAGTCAAGATTAACAAGTGTAGATGGACTTTTTTGGTATAACTCTTTAGGTTGCTGAGGACTAAGTTTCCCTTCAGAAGAGTTGGATGAAATTTTCTGCTTTCGACGGCGGTATTTGACGAATGTAAATAATCCAGCACCTATGATTGTGAGTGTGATGATGGCTATAACACTCGCTGTGATGACACTTGTAGGAACACTTCTTGATTTTGAGCAATGTTTCTGGTTACAATGCATTTGGAAATTCGCAGGCTCCGGGCGAGGCGTTGCAGGATTACTATTTTTGAGGTGGTCTTGATCCGAGGTATCAATGTTGCTGACGTTTAAATCTGGTTCTTTGTTGCAAGCTCTCAAAGTAGAAATCCCTACTCCACATAAACCTTGGTTGTTTGCCCCTTGGAATCCTTCCCCAAGTCTCTGCAACACTTCATTTTCAATTTCAAAACAAAATGTTACTGCGGATTTAAACTATAATGCACAAAGAAGAATGCCGAAAAAAATTGGAAAGTCGGCGAGGCATTAGGCGTACCAGAAGGAACAGTTCCCGACAAAGAATTGTTTTGGATGTCTAGAACTTCCAAATGTGCAATATTGGCTAGAGTTGCTGGAATAGCACCACTGAAATTGTTGAAGCTCAAATTTAGCCTGCTTAGATTTTCCAAGTTCCCTAAGCTAAGAGGAATTTGACCAGTTAACTTGTTATATTGCAAAGCAAGAGTTGTAAGTTGCTTTAAGGAACCCATCTGTGTAGGTATATTCCCTACCAATTGATTATCTCCCAACTGAAGTACTGCATAAACAATTCAAAATCAATTTGTCGCCACACAACCAAACATACGCACCGTAAAAATTGAACCTGGATTGAAAACCCCCTGAGCCCATCAAAAGGGTACAATGCACAAAGACACGTGAGATTTCAAAATCTATTCAAATCCAACACAGCAATAAAGCTCTTCTTTATGATCTACATGATTTTTTTTTGTGGAAATTAGAATATATCTTTACGCAACAGCAAAGACTAATCTCACGAGATAATTGATATCTATTTGAGGATTTAACATCTTTATCATATATTTATTCATAGGCACCAATCAATGATCAAATCTCTTTGATCAAATGCTTAATGGATTCCTTGTATCTACTATTCGTGCCACACTATATATAATATATGGTCTTGTTGACACTCACAAGTGCTTGCAAAATTAAACAACTGTTAACAACTTGATACTAAAAAACGGTACTATATACAATTATAAATACATACCTTGGAGACTAGCCATGTTGCCAATCTCAGGAGGAATTCTTCCAGAAAGACTATTAACATCAAGATAGAGATCAACAAGTTCAGTAAGATTTGAAATCTGTGATGGTATCTCACCAGAAAGATTGTTATAATGCAAGTATAACCCTGACAAGCATTTGAGTTCAGCTACAGATGAAGATAATGATCCAAAAAGTCCCTTTCCCTGCAAAGAGATATTAGCCACTTTCCAATGTTCATTGCAAGCAATCCCTTCAAATGAACCACTGCATGGATTACCATCACCGATCCATGAGGTAAGAATCTTTCCCTCTGGATCAAGAGAGGCTTTCAAATCCATCAAAGCTCTTAGCTCTGCATTTCCAAGAACAGTTTGTGAAATTGAAAAGGCAATGAAAAAAAACATAGAAAAGAGGAGATGGAAGGAGTTCATGTCTGAATTATGAATTCTTGAACAAAAGCTAAAAAAAGAGATACACCCTTTTTGAGGTTTTATGTTAAATAAGCTATCTGTGGTTTAAGGTTGTCATGTAACATATTGTTTGATTAATGATTAATGATCACTACCTTGTTAGAACTTTGTTTTGAGACTTAATGGTGTGTGATTTTGTTAGTATGTGGAAAGATTTAGATAGAGAAGAAAGGTAAGTAAAAGGATAAGCATTTTTTCAAAAAGAGGTGGATAATTAATTGAATTAACTTTATGAGTTGCTGACAGAAAGACAGAAAGTAGGTTTGGTTCACATTGCATCACTATTTCTTGACTTTGAGTAGGTTTTGGGGGGGGAAATGGGAGTTTATGATAACTTTGGTGTTGGGTGGGAATAGCTGCAAGTGCCACCCTTTGCGGAAAAGATTGGTGGAATTAGTTAATGCATGAATAGAGATGTGTCATGTTGTGGACCTACATTCTTTGACTAGTACTAGTATTTCATTTTCACTTTTTAATCATCAACTTTCTATTGAGCTACGCCTACTACTAGTACTATTGTCTATCTAGCATGGTTTCTAGATTTTACTCCCTCTATTCTTTTTTTAATTTTGGTTTTTCTTTCTTTTTTGCACTTACTAAAACAAATAATCATTAAATTTATCATTTTTTTTATCTAAATATTTATTGTTTTATAATATCCAAAAAAGTCTAACCGTACAATATTTTTTAGGGAATCTAATGGTACCATTTGTTTTTTTGTTCATGTATAATTAATTGTTTCTTTAATATATAAAAATGATATATAATTCTTTTCATTAAACTTTCTCATAAATAATTAAGGGTTCTAAATAGAATGTTAATTTGATTAGGAATATCTAACAACAAATGAATCTATTTGGGTTGACCTGGTGATATTGGTTTGAGGTTTAGAAATATGTTTCTTCTTGAATTCGATTATCTCTTATGTCAATTTGAATGAGTTAATTTAGTTTTTTTAAAAACAACAACACTACCTTTCTTTTTAGTAGCCAACACAATACTACCTTTCTTTTTTGAAAAATGATTGTTTTCTTTTGTATTTTGAGAAATAAAATTTGTAATGATACTATCTATCATACTTTCACCGTGTTACTCTCTCTTTCCTTATACTCCATCCATTTCAAAATACATGTTCAAGTCAACCACTTTATATAGGTTAATGTATAATTTTGACTGTTAATATCTTTAATTATCTAAAGTAAAAAATTAAAAAAATTTAATATTTTGAAAATATTTGTCGCGACAAATCAAACAACATCTTACATGCTAATATTTGTATTTATTCATTAGTTAAAAAATATGGTCAAAGTAAGTCAAGTAAATAGTGCACATTGCAAAAATTGAACATGTATTTTGAAACGCATAGATTATCTTAGATTTTCATACTAATACTTACATTTCTTTTGTTTGTTCAAAAATGATTGTTCAAATAATATCTTTTGTATTTATTGTCTTACTATTATTTTCCATGTGTGACATCGATGGGTCAAACATAAACTGAACTGAACACAGGTGCAGAGATTAAATATAACTTGAGTTCCCAGTAGTCTACCATTTCACTTTCTCACATAAATAATTAACCCACAACCTACTTCACGCACCCGTCCCCACACACACCGATCCCTCTTTTTTAATGGGCTTAGGCCCAAATAATCAACGCTCTAAACTCAATAACCGTCCAAAAATTCAAAAACGTACCTAACGACGTCGTAAAAGTCCAATAATAATAAACAAAAATAAAAACAAATCACAAGTACCAAACAAACAAAGCTAACACTACCATAATCATCAATCTGAGATTCTGAGGAGGGAGTGAAAAAGAAGGAGAAAAACATTTTCAATTTCATTTCACAGTGTTTGTAATATAAACGAGAAAACAAAAAATCTCAAACCCGAAATCAAACGAAAATGGGTAAGGATCTAAGCGACGATCAAATCTCATCAATGAAAGAAGCATTCACACTATTCGACACCGACAACGACGGCAATATCGCACCATCGGAGCTTGGAATCCTCATGCGTTCTCTCGGCGGTAACCCGACCCAAGCCCAGCTCAAATCCATCGTCGCCGAAGAGAATCTAACCTCCCCTTTCGATTTCTCTCGCTTTCTCGATCTCATGTCCAAACACATGAAACCTGAACCGTTCGATCGTCAACTAAGGGATGCGTTCAAAGTTCTCGATAAAGATGCAACTGGATTTGTTTCTGTGAATGAACTTCGTCATATTTTGACGAGTATTGGTGAGAAGCTTGAGCCTGCTGAGTTTGATGAATGGATTAGGGAAGTTGATGTTGGGTCTGATGGGAAGATTCGTTATGAAGATTTCATCGCAAGAATGGTCGCCAAGTGAAGATGGATCCTGAAAATGCAATCGCTTTTTATATTTTTCTCGTGTTTCGGTATTTTCTCTGTTTAATTTGTGATGTTATGTTTTGTTCAAGTGGATCAATGAATTAACTTAGTTATGTTTGTTTATGATTTTAATTTTGCGTGAAACAGTTTGGATCAATGTTATGTAGCTAACCTTGGGTGTGGTTTTAGGGAATGTTTGGTTATTCAAATTGGATATTTCTTTGGGTTGATTTGTATGATGAGATCTGATTCTGAATATTCTGAACATATATGTGTATCTAATCCTTTGTTCCTTTTTGTATCAAGTTTGAATTTTGAGTGTTGTGAAATCTGGAAGTAAATGTTGGTTTTGGTTTCTTACTGAATAATCATCCTGTTTACCACATGTTTCGTATCACTTGGAAGTTTGCCCGAATCAAGGTGGCTCACCGTGATTCTGACGAATTGTCCGTGATATCAAAGATGCCGTTAGTGTGGGATTGGACACTATGTAAAATCTCCACTTGCTTGTTTGTTTTGTATTTATACTGGCTTTTCTTACTGAAGGAAAGAAATGCATATAATTCAATGCAGACAAGATTATTCTTGATTAGGAAATATGTTATTGAAGTAATTTTATTACTCTAGAAGTTCTATCGAAGTTATCTATGTTTCAAATTTTGATTGTTGTGAAATAAGGAAGTAGATGATGGTGTTATTATTTTACTAAATAATCAAACCTTATTTAGTGTGTAATTGGAGCTTGTTTTTCATGCCGAGGGAAAAAGGAATACATTTAGTTCAATGTAGAAACGATTTTTTTTTTTAAGAAGCTAAACTAGCCCACCCAATTGCACACGTCAAGGTCCCAAGCCAACACCATCAGACTAATCCAAATGGGCAACGTAGAAAAGATTGTTCTTGAATAGGAAACAAAAATAGAAAATGTCATTGAAGTTATTTTATCAGTCTAGAATGACAAAGATGACAATTTTTTGTCGCTCATTAGCAGTTGAATGCTGGTTGTGTGTGTTTTCACCTGTGCAAGGTGTAACATATAGTAGGGAGCGGTTTGGATCGAATAAGATCAGAAGGATAAATGTTGCTTTAATTTAATATGCGCTTGGCGTGTCCTCTTTTGTGATTTAAACTGTTTTATTTACGTTCTAAATATTATTTAGTTGTTGGTTCCCTACATAAATGATTATCTATGTGGTTTTTTCAAAGAATTGCTTCTAAATGTTTGAGTTCTGGTTAGGAAGGAAGAAGCCATTCTGTTCTAGAACAAACTTTAAGAGTTCAACTGTGAATCTTTAGTCAAATATAAAGAAATAGACTTCTCCCATGTCTATAAATAATGCTTACTGCAATCTATTTGACGTACTGATTGAGTGAAAGACACTATCAATCAAACCTAAACCTGAACAATCACTATTGTAGTCAACTGATGTAATGAGCAGTTCAGAGGCACATGATTTTGGGAAACATGGTCTTGGCATGATACCCTGCAATTTTGTAATTTTTGCATGTAGTTTATTTGATGGCGCCAACAAAATAAATTTTTGTTTTCAGATAATGAAAGAAAATTATAAAATCTTTTATGTTGTATTTGCTTTTCCCCAGCACCAAGTCTCTCCGGCTCCACCTCTAGCATTGTACAAGACATTGTAGCATATGTCAGGCAACTAGGGTTGATTTGTTCATGAAGTATTGTTTTTACATGTGTAATTGTGTGTGCCTGTGATTGCAAGAGGTAGAAGAGGTAATTTTTCTGGTTCCACAAGTGTTTGCATGTTCTTTAAATTCTTTAAATGTGTGTGTCTCACATTGGATGATCCAGAAAAGAGAACCATTGTAAGAGTTAGAATGTTAGGATATAGAACTCTCCTAAATATGTGTGACTGTCTCACACGAAGGATACTCTTGGATGATGTCGTGTTTGTGAATTGTGGATATGGATATTTAAATCATATGTTCTGTTGTGATAATTTCACAAATCTCTATAAAACATTGAAATTCAAGTTAGTAGTGTATTGAATTGTTGTCCATTTCAGAATAAGGTTCAATGTGATCCCCTGGAACTTTAAACCGTGCCCTAGAGTATCGCTATCAGGTCAGGTTAAGGTAGAATTGAAATGTGGTATGCTTGAATGATAAACATTGATTGTCAAAAGTAGACAATCAAACCCATCATCTTAGGCACATCCCAAACATTTGTTGGTGACTCTCATTCATTGAATATGAATGCAGATGAACTGAGATAATGATCGATTATTTTTCCTTCCACGTGGGTGTTTATCTGTGCACTTTGTGTTTATTTACATTTAATCTTCTCAGTAGGTGTTGTATCCAATGCTACGCTCTTGTAATTTCCAGTGTTACTGTGTCATATCATGTGCCATGTTTATATACTTCTTTTCTACCTGCACCATGTGCAAGGGTGTTCGCGGTTTGGTTTGATTTCAAGGCTAAAATTCATCTGTCCCGCAAGATATAAAAACATATGGTTTGGTTGGCTCTTTTAATAAAACTAATTCAAACTAATGCGGTTTGGTTTGGTTTGGTTTGGGTTGGTTTGTTTTTTGCAAAGGTTAAAAAGCTTATAAACTCTACATCTCTGTTTTTCAGTTCAGAAATTCTTCTGTTTTTCCGTTTAGAAATTCTTACCTAGATTATGTTTGGAATTGGTCATTGTGTGCAAAGTTGATGTACCTAACTGTAAGAAATTATCATAGTTTGGCAATAAAGAATCTATTCTTAAGGAAGTAGAGATTTTCACAAACAAAACTTTGAAGCATGTCTACTGAGTGTGTTTTCATAAACAAAACTTTGAAGGATGCCTAGTAAGTGTTTGGGTTGAATAAGTGTTTAGGATCAGTGAGTGTTTTGTAAGGACTTTATCTTTTCACACCTACTGTTTGCTTGTGAAAATACTCTCAATGATAGTTAATTGCTGTTTGGAGACCTTTAAATCGGTTAAACCCATTTTTAATGTTATTGTAGCAATCTAAAAAGTGTTGAACGGTACTTAACTACCGTTGTGTGAGCGTACAATGGTTAAACTAACGCCTAGCCAACAATAATTTGATTTTTTTAGCAAATATAGGGTTCGCAAAGAGCAACCTTCTTTAAGCCTGCAAATTGCAAATATCTTTCTCCCCTAATTCTTCCTTCTTATTTTTTTTTGGTTTTATTAACCGGTGCCCTCAGACACTGGCTAAGATATCTAAAAAAGGAAAAATTAAATTAAAAATGACACTTTGTGCTCGCGATTTTCGGATATCAAACCATTTAATTGATTTGAATCGTCAATCTTTGAACTCTCGATTTTTATTCTTGGGAAGGGAAAAAATGAGTAAAAACCCTTATCGAGACTTTGGATTCGGGGGTTGGTTATGCGAAGGGAAGGTGCTAGCACCCTAAGCATCTACGGTATTCCGTAGGAACCTCTTACCTAGATTATCTTGTGCTAAGCTACTTGTTTATTTGAAAAAATTATTGCCTAATGTCTAAGTGAAAGAATGGAGGGAGAAGAAGTATGTTTTTGGTTATTTTTATTTGATTTGGAAGGACGAGTCCTCTGCCTACGTACCCTTTTTGGGGAAGGGATCAAAACCGACGTAGTTCCACTCAAAAATTTCTTTGGTGGGTTAGGTTGATTTTAAGATTTTTTGAAAATGGGTTTTAAGAAGAGAAAGAGGCCTCAAGGCATGAGATAAGAAAACAAGTGAGGTTGATTGATTTTAAATTTTGAAAATGATTGAAGTTGAATTAAAATTGATTGAGAATTTGATTAAGAAAATAAAGGAAAACAGTTATTAAGAAAATAATTTTTGAAGTTTTGCATATTTGACTTTTTTGAGAAAATGATTTTTCTAAACTAACAGTAAAAACTAACGTAACGTCGTAAAAACTAACGGAAAGCGGTAAATAAAATGTGGTAGTGTCGGTGCATGTGTCGGTGCTTGTGTTACCTACATTATTACATCAATTCCTAAATACAACCCTAAGGCCTTTATGCCAAAATAAAATGCAAGAAATAAAATTACATCAATTCCCTATTTATACATACTAAGTCAATGACAAAATAAAATAATGAGAAAATTAAATATGCATGCTATGATTTAAGACAAAAATTAAATGGTTAGTGATCACAAGGAATATTATGATGAATGGGACATAAGAAATAATAAGCAAGAATTAAGATAATAAAAAATTTAAGATCATCATATAAGAAATAAAAAAAAAACCAATTAAAAGGGAAAAAAAGGATGGATTTTTAACAATGATAGAAAAATTAAAAATAGTGAGAAAAACATTTTTTGGAATTTTTTTCTAAACATAAAAATGTCAAAAAGAAAAAAAACAGCATTTAAAAAGTAAAAACAATAACAAATAAAAATAAAAAAACAAATTGGCTCAGCAGGATTAATTCTGGACCATTGGATTAAATCAATGGTCCAAGTTCAAACCCCTGGATTCATCATAGCCATAGGATCTAAGATCCAACGGTCACAAAAACAACATAGAAACAAAGGGATTATACTGAAAACACAGTGACCGTCAGATCAACGATCTGATGGTCCAAACAGAAACCACACTATACTCACGCAGAAAGAAAATCCACTTGATCCAAAATCAAGATACACAGGAGCCCTCAGATCAAGGAATGATCCAGATCCAAAGGCTGTAACGCGATGGAGCACTGAATTGCAGTATGCGCATGTGCACAAGATCAAACCAAAAAAGAAGCACTATAAAAAGGTTTTAACAAAAAAAAAAAAAAACACAAATCACACAAATCCTCTCTCTAAAAAAAAACTAGAGAGAGAAGCTCCCCCTTCTCTCTACAAAGCTCGCCGGAGAAGAAGGTGGGGGAGGGGCGGCCGGAGCTGCTCCGGCGTGGTGGCCGGCCGGAGCGCCGCCGCGCCGGAGTTTTTTTTTGCTTTTTTTTTTTCGAAATTTTTACATCAAAATACTCCTCTTCCCTTCCTCTACTCGAATCTAAACTCAAAATTTCGAAAACATGCACCAAAAATCCTAGATCTACAAATGAAGATATGAAAATTTTACCTCTTTTTCCGGTGCGGTTCCGTTTGCGTTTCCGGTTCACCTCCTTTCCTAGCTTTTCCGGTTCGGCCTCCTCCTCTTTTCCGGTTCGATTGGCTCCTTGCTCCGGTTCGCCTCCTCTCCTAGCTTTTGCTACGGTCCGGTTCGGTTTTGGCTTGTTTGGGATGATGATGATTTGTGGTTGTATGAATGGTTTGAGGTTGTTGTTTAAGTCTTGTGTTGCTGGATTTTGATGAATCTATGAATGTTCTTCATGAGTTCATGTTATTTCTTTGTAATTTTAGTGTTTGATCTGAAAAAGGGTTGGAAAAGTAGGAAATGAGTGTTTGTGTGGTTTGGGGGACTGATTTGACTCTGACGTGAACAGTGATTTTTTCTGGCCCATTTCCCAATGAT
Source organism: Medicago truncatula (assembly GCF_003473485.1). Taxonomy (NCBI): domain Eukaryota; kingdom Viridiplantae; phylum Streptophyta; class Magnoliopsida; order Fabales; family Fabaceae; genus Medicago; species Medicago truncatula. Next base: position 3,496,208 of record NC_053046.1, read on the forward strand.
TGATAGGGTTTTTATAGTGACAAACTAGGGTTTCTCTGGTACAAACAAATGACCAAAATGCCCCTGCAGCTGAGACTTGGAGAAAAAGATTTGACAAAAGGATAAATAAATAAAAACAAAATGAATAATAAAAAGAATAAAAATAAAATAAAAAAAAAAGAAAAGATAGAGTCACGTGAGTGACTTTGATTTTTTTTTAAAATAAAAATAAAAAAATAAAAAAAAATATAATAATAATAAATAAACTAAACTAAAAAAAGAAAAATAAAAAAAGTCCCTTCGGAATCTGACATGAGGTACTTCAAAGTATCCTCCCTGCCGAAATTTTGTTTGAAATGATTAATAAAAAAAACGCCTTTTAAAATGCGATCAGGCCTTCTCTTTTTTGACGTGATCGTTACGATAAAAAAAACTATGCGTCGTAAAAATGAAAGTGAGACGTTTTTAAACGTCGTGAAACGCGAACGTTGATTTAACGTAAAAAAAACTTTTTTGAATGACTAAAGACAAAAAAAACACGAACTTTAAATGGTAAAAACAACGAAAAAAAGGGAACGTGAACAATTTTAAAATACGGACAAGAGGTTTTAAACGGTCCAAAATTGGGGTATGACAGATGCCCCTATTTAAGTTTCTTCGTCACAAAGATTTTAAAAGAGAACTTTTTAAACCAAAGTGTCGGAGAGACTTAAATATATAAAAACGCCAATTTTGGACCCTTTGAAACGCCAGAGGTGTGATGCTGAAGAATGTGACAATACGACTAAATATGATGTAAGTATGAAGGTAAAGATGATGCATATACTGACTGGGAGACAAATGGATAGGTATCACTGGGGAAAGAAATGATAGGTAGGTATAAATGACATTGTTTCAAGGCGAAAGTGAAGACATGATTGGCCGACGAGTGGCGAAAGTAAAAACATGATTGATTGCCGACGAGTGGCTAATGTAAAGACATGATTGATTGCCGACGAGTGGCGAATGTAAAGACATGATTGATTGCCGACGAGTGGCGAAATTAAAGACATGATTTGCCGACGAGTGGCGAAAGTAAAGACATGATTGGCCGACGAGTGGCGAAAGTAAAGACATGATTGGCCGACGAGTGGCGAAAGTAAAGACATGATTTAGCCGACGAGTGGCGAAATTAAAGACATGATTTGCCGACGAGTGGCGAAAGTAAAGACATGATTGGCCGACGAGTGGCGAATGTAAAGACATGATGGACCGACAGGATTTGCTAACATTGTGGGATAGCGCACACACGGTAAAAAATAAAGGCAAGACAGACCATTAGCATTTGCTAAAAGCAAAGCCTCCGGTGAAAGTAAAGACAATGTAAAGCTTGGTATCAGGGGAGTGACTTGATAAGGATAAAGTTGAGGGGAACAAGGAATTTGTCTGAAGACCAAGGGGAATTGTATAGACTGATTACTGGTGAGACCTGCCGCATGTTTGATTTGATGACATTTTGGAGTTAGACACACTGGGGGATAATGAAGCAAAATATTGGGTAAAAATGCAACTATGTATGGATGATGTTTATATGCGTGCTATGTATGCATGAATGAATGAATATGTATGAGACTCATATGATGGTGTAATGGTAAGATTGTTGAGGCAGGACTGGGCAGGTCTACGAGGAGAATGGCCCGGCATTACTGTACGAACACTCAAAGCCTTCACCGGGGATAAAGTCACGGAGATGAATCAACCATTGTTAGGGTACAGCCCTTAAACATACTGCTGGGATAAGTCCTCACCAAATGGGGTAGAAGTCGCCATTCCACCAATGCAACACCGTATTTTCATGTTTGAATAGTCATTGCTTTTTGTATATATTTTTTTTTTGAAATCCCTAACTTTTGCCTGGATCGTCCTTTCGGATTTTCAATCCACCGGGGAGACATTTTTCTTTTTCTCTTTTTGTATGCCCCTAATTTTTACCTGGATCGCCCTTTTGGGTTTTCGATCCACCAGGGCGCTTTTTTTCTCTTTTTTTTTTTTTTTTTTTTTTTCTTTGCAATGACTATTTCTTCTTTGTTGAACCTGCTTGTTTCGGACAAACTGTTGACACATACTTATGTGATACATGTTTTTAAAGATAGTATGTTTGTCATTTTTTTTTTTTTTTTTTTTTTTTTTTTTTTTTTTTTTTTGGAAAAAAACATAAAATCTTTTAGAAAAGTTTTTTCAAAATTTTTGCTTCAAATACTAATATTAAAAACGAAAGAAAGATTTTTTTTGCACATAGAATAAACAAGAATTCCAACAAAGGGGCACATGCTCAAATTGATTTAATAGAAATGGTGACCGGCTAAAGGCATGGCACCACAGATTACAAAGAGTTGGAATATGGTAATTATATGGGATAGGTACATTGAACACAATAACCGCTATACTTCTTGACCACTTTGAATTCCACAGTTTGGATGCTTCAACATTAGAGAACTTCTGACAGTCAAGGTGTCTCGGGCAAGTGATGTTTCATCTGATGCAGTTACTTGTCTCGATCCTTAATTTTTGCATAGATCGCCCTTGCGGGTTTTCGATCTATCAGGATAATTTCCCCTTTTTTTTTTTTTTTTTTTTTTTTTTTTTTTTTTGTCTCTAATTTTTGCCTGGACCGCCCTTTCGGGTTTTCGATCCACCGAGACGCTCATTTTTGGTTTAAGCCGCCCTTTCAGGTTTTCGACCTACCGAGCTGTTCTTTTATATATTTAGACAAAGTATTTCTTGACTGCATCAGAATTCACAGGACGAGGTAACTCCTCTCCATCCATATTCGTAAGAATTAAAGCACCACCAGAGAAAGCTCTCTTCACCACGTAGGGACCTTCATAGCTTGGCGTCCATTTGCCCCTAGGATCTGGTTGAAAGGATTTGATACATTTGAGCACAAGATCTCCTTCCTTGAATTCGCGGGGATGGACTCCTTTATCGAATGCTTGTTTCATCCTTGACTGATATAACTGTCCATGACACAAAGCAGCCATACGTTTTTCCTCAATCAAATTCAACTGGTCGTACCTGCTCTGGCACCATTCAGCTTCAGACAATTCAGCTTCCATCAAGACTCTTAAAGAAGGGATCTCAACCTCTACAGGTAGTACAGCCTCCATACCATATACCAAAGAGAAAGGGGTTGCCCCTGTCGAGGTTCGCACTGAGGTACGGTATCCATACAAAGCGTAGGGTAACATTTCATGCCAGTCCTTATAAGTAACTACCATCTTCTGTATGATCTTCTTGATGTTCTTGTTTGCAGCTTCAACTGCCCCATTCATCTGTGGTCTGTAAGGAGAAGAATTGTGATGTTGAATCTTGAAGTCATCGCACAACTCTTTCATCATGTTGTTATTCAGATTTGTGCCATTGTCTGTGATGATTCTGTTGGGAACACCGTAGCGGCTGATGAGGTTGTTCTTGATAAATCTGACCACTACCTGCTTGGTCACATTGGCGTAAGATGCTGCTTCAACCCACTTGGTGAAATAATCGATAGCCACTAATATGAAGCGATGCCCATTGGAAGCCTTTGGTTCAATCCGACCAATCATGTCAATGCCCCACATAGAGAAGGGCCACGGGGACGAGATGACATTGAGCATAGATGGTGGTATATGAATCTTGTCAGCATAGATTTGACATTTGTGGCATCTCTTGGCATGATTGTAGCAATCAGCGTGCATTGTTATCCAGTAGTACCCAGCTCTTAATATCTTCTTCGCCATGGCGTGCCCACATGAGTGAGTTCCGAAAGAGCCTTCATGAATCTCGCACATCAATTTTTCTGCTTCATGCTTATCCACACATCTAAGTAGGACCCTATCAAAGTTCCTTTTATACAAAACGTCTTCGTTAAGGAAGAAACGGCTTGACAATTTTCTCAATGTTTTCTTGTCCTTGTTGGATGCCCCAGGTGGGTACTTTTGAGTTTGAAGGAAAACTTGGATATCATGATACCATGGCTTGTCATCATCAATTGCTTCAGCTACAAACACATAAGCTGGTCGGTCGAGAAATTGGACATTGATTACTGGCACAGTATTGTGACCGTTCACATTGATCATTGAGGATAGAGTAGCTAAAGCATCCGCCATTTGATTCTCATCACGGGGCACATGGTGTAACTCTACTTTGTTGAAGAAAGTCAGCAATCGTCTCGCATAATCTCTGTAGGGAATCAAACCAGGATGGCGAGTTTCCCATTCTCCTTTGATCTGGTTAATCACGAGAGCTGAATCTCCATAGATGACAATTTTCTTGATCCTCAAGTCGATGGCTTCTTCGATACCCATGATGCAAGCTTCATATTCTGCGATGTTGTTTGTACAATCAAATCGAATCCTTGCAGTAAAAGGGATGTGAGTACCCTTAGGGGTAATGAGAACTGCACCAATTCCACTACCATAGACATTAACGGCTCCATCAAATATCAAACCCCATTCGGATTCAGGATCAGGACCTTCACCGAACACTGGTTCGTCACAATCTTTTGCTTTTAGATACATAACCTCTTCATCTGGGAAGTCAAATTTGATCGGTTGATAGTCTTCGATTGGTTGATGAGCCAAATGTTCTGCCAAGATGCTACCTTTGACTGCTTTCTGAGTGCGATACTCGATATCATACTCGGACAATAACATCTGCCAGCGAGCAATCCTTCCAGTTAAAGCTGGCTTCTCAAATATGTACTTGATAGGATCCATCTTGGATATCAACCAAGTTGTATGATTAATCATATAATGACGGAGACGCTTGGCAGCCCAAGTTAAAGCACAACAAGTTTTCTCAAGTACAGAATATCGGGACTCACAATCAGTGAACTTCTTACTCAAATAGTAGATAGCGTGCTCTTTCTTTCCGGTTTCGTCTTGTTGACCCAAAACACAGCCCATGGAATCTTCTAGTACTGTTAAATACATGATCAAAGGTCTTCCGTCAACTGGAGGAACAAGAATTGGAGGTTCTAACAGATATTCTTTGATTTGATCAAAAGCCTTCTGACAATCATCATTCCACTTCACCCCTTGATCCTTGCGGAGTAACTTGAAAATTGGTCCACATGTGGCGGTCATGTGAGAGATAAATCTGGAGATATAGTTGAGTCTACCAAGAAAACCTCTTACTTGCTTCTCTGTCTTTGGAACAGGCATTTCTCTGATGGCTCTGACCTTGTCGGGATCAACTTCAATACCCTTTTGACTGACGATAAAGCCTAGGAGTTTACCAGATCTAACACCGAACGTACATTTGTTAGGATTCAACCGGAGTTTGTACTTTCTCAACCGCTGAAACATCTTCAACAAATACTCAACATGTTCTTCTTCTGTGCCAGACTTAACAATCATATCATCTACGTAGACCTCAATTTCTTTGTGAATCATATCATGAAAGATTTTGGTCATACCCCTCTGGTAAGTGGCACCAGCATTTATCAAACCAAATGGCATCACCACATAACAGAAAGCACCCCAGGGCGTGATGAAAGACGTCTTTTCTCTATCCTCAGGAGCCATCCTGATCTGATTGTAGCCGGAGAAACCGTCCATGAAGGAGAAAACCTTGCACTTAGCAGTGTTATCAACCAATACATCAATGTGAGGCAAAGGAAAATTATCCTTCGGACTAGCCTTGTTCAAGTCCCGATAATCAACACACATTCTGACTTTACCATCTTTCTTTGGAACAGGCACTATGTTGGCCAACCATTGAGGATACTCTGATGTGACTAGGAAACCTGCATCAATTTGCTTTCGCACTTCCTCTTTGATCTTGAGGGCCATATCAGGATGAGATCTTCTCAATTTCTGTTTTACCGGAGGACACTCAGGCTTCAACGGTAGTCTGTGTTCAACGACATCAGGGTCTAGACCCGGCATGTCTTTGTATGACCATGCGAATATATCAACATATTCTCTGATAAGCTCAATTACTCTTTTCTTGACAGATACATCCAACGATGCCCCAATCTTGATTTCTTTCTTGTCTTCCTCAGTACCCAGATTGATGATTTCTATCTCCTCCTGATGAGGTTGAATTGTCTTCCTTTCTTGTTCCAACATCCATTTGATCTCATTCGGGATCTCCTCATCCTCCTCTGCCACAGCCTCGTAAACCGGGACCTCAAAGTTGGGAGAAAGCATGGGGTCACTGTGTTCAACGGATTCACTTATGTTCAGTCTGCACATGATTCATGATTGATTTTAATGAGTAAATGCAGACCTTTGGTTTTGAAATTTAAAAGAAAAAGAGAATGATTTTTTTTTTGGATTTTTTGTATTACCATTTTTTCCAGAAAAAGCAACAAAAAATAAAAAGTAATAAAAGCCGTGATAGAAACGACGATTTTTATTTGTAATAAAAGTACTAGAAGCAAAACAAAGCCCTACATGATTTCACTTTCGCCTTGGGCAGAACGAAAGGAGTTTTCTTAAAAAAACAAAAAAAACAACAAAAGACAAGACAAACACATTACTTAGAGCGGGGTGTCACAGAAGGAATGTCAACAGCAATCCAGTTGCAGCAAGCTCCTCCAGGCGTCACAAAGACCGGTGTCACTCCTCCAGGTGCATCATCTAAAATTGCATTGGTCTCTGATGAATCATGAATGAAACCAGCACTGTGGAAAGAACCTCTGGTAGGGTCGAACATCCCAGGCTTACTGTTAAGGAAACCAATTCCCTCCTTACGCTTGTTTTCTGGCAACTCCACTAGCTGACCCCAGCCTTCGGTTTTGCCTTCCTGAATTACTCTCCGGGCATCCTTCAACGAAGCCATACAAGTCTCAATCTTACCGACACTTTCTTCGGCAGAGAACCCTTGGAATGATGGCCCGTCCGAACTACTACCACCGATAACAGAGAAAGCAGACAAATTGCTGATTAAAAAGGCCGATTCGCCACTCACAGTGATCAACTTTCCACGACTTACAAACTTCAATTTCTGATGGAGAGTAGATGTCACAGCCCCAGCGTCATGAATCCATGGTCTGCCGAGCAAACAGCTGAAAGAAGCCTGGATTTCCATGACTTGGAAAGTAACCTGAAATTCATGTGGGCCGACCGAAATTGGTAAATCTACCTCACCATACACCGATCTCCTAGTTCCATCGAAGGCCCTTACCGTCACCTTGCTAAGTCTCAAAGGAGCCTCGGAGTATGCCAATTGGTCGAAAGTTGACTTGGGCATCACATTAAGTGCAGAGCCGGTATCTATCAGGACGTTGGATAACGAGTCCGTTCTGCAAAGTACAGAGATGAATAATGCTTGATTATGCTTATTCCCCTCCGCCGGGAGATCTTCATCACTGAAAGTCAGACTGTTACATACGGTCACATTCCCCACAATGCTTTCGAATTGACCCAGAGTTACATCATAATCCACAAATGCCTGGTCTAGTACTTTCCTCAGGGCATCCCGATGAGCACCAGAACTTGATAACAGGGCCATGATGGAAATCTTCGCAGGAGTTTGTAACAGCTGGTCCACCACCCTGTATTCACTCTTCTTGATCAGCTTCAAGACTTCATCGGCATCCTCAAAGTCAAACTCTTTGGCCTGCTCCCCAGCTTTACCTTTACCGGCGTTTCGCTCTTTTACTGGCTCATCGACCGGAACACTAACACTCTTCGGACCCACCGTAGGAAAAATGCGGCCACTCCTCAAAATCCGGCTATTCTCTGCGATATTATCCACAGCAACAGGTGAAGTTGTCTCACTTCCGGGCTCTAGAATCGTGCCTTCATACTTGTAGGGTACAGCTTTCTGAGCAGTAGTAGGCGTGGGCCTAGGCACACAGATTACCAAGGGAGTACCAACGGGCTTTGTACTGTTAGGGTTTATCACCAGCGGCCTCCTGGCTCTGAATACCGGAGTGACAACGCAGACGTCCTTGCTCTCGGGTTCCCTTGTAACCACAAGTTCTCTTCTATTTAGGAGACCCTGCACATCATTCTGGACTTGTATACATCCACGAGGATCCATCGAACATATGTCACAAGCTTCATGATTGTGGTTGAAGAGAGTTGCTTTACACATTTTCACATGTATCGGTACCAGAGGAGTCTTGATATCACCTACAGAGAGAATGCGAGCCTCTTCCTGATCGTCTTGAATCATATTAACAGCAGGCCCATGAGTAGGCAGAGGATTGTTCTGAGCTACAGCATCAGGGTCGGTGAAGGTTAACTCTTTACTATTTATCAGTTTCTGAACCTCTTTCTTAAGAGCAAAACAACGCTCCACATCGTGGCCTGGTGCCCCTTGATGGTAAATACAATGAAGGTCCGGACGGTACCAGCGTGGGAGAGGGTCCGGAATGCGAGGAGGTGGTATTGTTTGGACCAGATTCTGTGCAAGTAAAGAAGGGAGCAATGCTCCATAGGTCATTGGCAAGGGGTCAAATTGTTGTTTTTGATTTTGCTGGTTGTAGGGAGCTTGAGGACGGGGTTGTTGTTGTGGGGGGTTATATGGCCTTTGTTGGTATGGTTGTTGAGGATAGTAGGGTTGTTGAGGATGGTAGGGTGGTTGAGAGAGTTGTTGTGGGTTATATGGTTGTTGATATAGTGGGGGATAGTATAATGAAGGCCCTTGAGGTCTTGGTGGTTGATAGTTTGGGTTCTGGGGTGCGGTCATTTGTGGGGTGATATTGGCAACAAAGGGGTGATTAGGGTACACGGGCTGAGGTCCTCCATGAGCCACCATGCCAACCTCTTGAGCATTCCTCTTTGGGTAACCATTCCCAAATTTCTTATTACCACTGGACGAAACTCCTGAAGAACCACCTGAAGAACTTCCCGAAACAGCTGCTCCCTTACGAGCCCACTCCTCGATACGCATTCCTGTTTCCACCAAGTCAGTGAACTTCTGTGATGCACAGACAATCATCTTTTCTGAATAACAAGGGCTCAGGGTTTCATAGAACAAATCTGAAAGTTCCCTCTCATCCAAGGGAGGACGAATCTGAGCAGCTTTTTGAATGAAGCGTTGTGCGTATTCTTTGAACGATTCTTTATCTTTCTGGGTTAAGGACTGCAACTCCTTGCGACTTGGCGCCAGATAGGTATTATATTTGTACTGTTGCATGAAGGCCTCAGCCAACTGTTCAAAAGTAGTGACTCCTTTCAATCCCATGAACCAGGTATGTGCCGGACCAGTCAAACTATCCTGGAAGCAGTGAATGAGTAAGGGAACATTATTCTTGTAAGCTATCATCTTGCTAATATACATAGTTAGATGATTTTGTGGACACGTGTCCCCTTGATATTTCTCAAATACAGGCATCTTGAACTTTGGAGGTATGTTTACATCTGGTACCAAGCAAAGGTCATATATGCTTTGGACGACTGTTTCCTTTCCCCGCATATTACTCATCTTCTTCTCTAGAGCACCGAACCTTTCTTCCCAATCGATTGCTTTATCATCCCCCATTATACTGTCAGAGTGATAAATCTGCTCTTCATGTTGTGGCCCAACATGCACAGTAGGACCTGCTTGAGTCATGGTAGCTTGAGGAATCGGTTGACTCATCTGGAAATGTGCCGAAGTCTGTTGACCCTGTGCGAAAGGCATTTCAGTAGCGCCTGGACCAAAAACCCCGTTAGTTGCAATCGGCATGCCCCAAGGGTAGCCTGAAGGCATGGAATATTGAGGAGTAGCAAAGGGACCCTGGGGGCCAAGAGGACGGAAGCCTGAGTTGCCCATAGTTGCCATATTACCAGAAGAAAAATCAGTTATCAGAGGCTGGGTGAGGCCGATAGTTGTAGTAGTAGTCGGAGATGGTTGCGGGGGACCCTCAGGTGCAGCTGTGACAACCACAACAGGAGCTGAATTGGAGATTGCTGCTTGCTCTCTCTCAGCCATCATAGTTTCCATCATAAGTGCCATTCTTTCCATCTCCCCCTTGAGGTTAACCAGTTCCTCTCTGAGCTGAGCGTTTTCCTGTTCTGCCGCTAACATCCTTTTCTTGATATGAGCTCGAGTGTTGTGAATGCGAGCGGGTTTGTACTGAATACGCCGGGCCACTTTGCTTTTCTGAGGCAGAAATGAGGAGAGTATGAGACTTGGATTTTGATACTTTTTATGAATGCAATATGATGCATGATATGCTATATGCCAAAATATGCAATTTTTATATATATTTATTTTATTTTTATTGAAGGACCTATAAAAGCAGTTTTGTAAACATACCAACCTAAACAAATCATAAAAAAAAAAACAAAGTTGATTACAAGATAATTCCCTTTCTAACAACAAAGCCAAGGGATAAACTTTCAAAGAAAAACAAGATAATTCCCTTTCTAACAACAAAGCCAAGGGATAAACTTTCAAAATAAAACAAGATAATTCCCTTTCTAACAACAAAGCCAAGGGATAGACTCCGTAACTACACCAAAAAACATCAAAACAAACTGAAAGACTCTCAAGCCTCTGAACCGAGCTACTCCTCAAAATCAGAATGCGGCCCATCAAAGAGATCCATACGTTTCTTCTTCCGCCCGGGAATTTGATCAAGCGCGACATCTTTCTCCTTGATACTCTTTTTCAGCTGGGCGATTATCACATCTTTCTTGTGGCTATCATAAGCTTCTTGCTCTAGTAGGGCCATCACAGCCTCATATTCCTGATCCTTTTTCTGATACTCCCCTTTCCACTTTTGTACTTCACGTTCCGCCTCAACTAAACGCTCTTGGTATTCCTTCTCGGTGTCAAAGGTCATAGGTAGGGGTGGTGCTGGAGTGATTGCAGATACAAATCTTGATATCTTGTAAGGCATCCCAATTTGAACAGCTCTATCTATCACCCACTGAGTATATGATTCATGAACGGCTCCTGTCTTCCTCCCTAACTGGCTCTTGTCTCTTCTACGAATGGTGTGCCAAGCTCGCACAACCTGCTCTCTCATGCCTTTACTGTCATCTACGTTGAGGTAATACACATTCTCTAGATAGATGCTGAGCGGCTTCCCTTCCATGGGATATCCGAACTGACGTCTGGCAAGCGTAGGATTGTAGCTAATTCCTCCTTCTATACCAAGAAGTGGTACATTGGCAAATTTCCCACAACTGTCAATAATAGTTCCTTTGTCATAAACCCGATCGTACCACACTACCTCGGTTGGAGTCAGGGACATGAGTCTTTTGGACCAAAGAAGGTTTTCTGGATTGGTGGTGAAGCGAGGAGTTCGGGGTAAGTGCGAGGTGATCCATCGATATAGCAATTGTGCACAACAAAGGATAGTTCCACGACCAGCCTGGGTGCGCCTATGGATGGAGAGGTAAGTATCACCTAATAAGGTAGGGACAGGGTTCCTTGACAAGAAAATTTGAATGGCTTTAATGTCCACAAAGTTGTCGAGGCTAGGGAAGAGTACGAGGCCATAAATAAGCAAGGCAAGGATGGAGTTAAAGGCATAGGCAACCCCCATTTTGTCAAAGAATGTGGTCCTTTCGTAAAGAAAATCGGTGGAGAAACCCAAAAGTTTTCCCTTAGTGATGAGATGTGCTTTCACTTCGTCCGTTTCAAGATGGAGAGCTGCGGCAATGGTTGAGTGCTTGGGGATTTCCTCGAGGCCACTGAAAGGTACTTTGTCCAACACTGGTAGATTAATCCAACAAGAGTACTCCTCCAAGGTGGGGAGAATCTGGTAATCTTGAAAAGTAAAGCAATGGTAGCCCGGGTCATAGAACTGAACAAAAGCGTTGAGAAGCCCTTCGTCAATATCTGTCTTAACAACACCCATCAAATTTCCATGTTGCTTGTAGAAATCGTCCATACAAACCACTTTCTTCCCTAGCTTCCTCAAACTCAAGAGATCTGGCTTCCTGAAACTATACTGCCTAAGGTTCCTCATGTCTACAATGTTTACAACAAAGCTTTTATAAGTCCTTCAAAAAAAAATGATGAATGGAAAAAATATTTATGGATGGATGCATGTATGCATGATGAGGTTAAATTCATATGTTGGAGTCAAAGGGTAATAACGCCATTTGGTAAGGACTAAGGTTTTTTAGATTGCACTTGTAACAAGGGTTCTACCAAGTTCCCAAAGTCTTTAACCACTTCCGAATATTTATCGGGTGACGGGAGTACTCCCATTCCAATTATATTCGTCGGAAAGTCTCGTTTGGGTGTAGTATCGCGTATCAACTAATTCAAGAGTACTCTCGATTAGCCACCGCACTACGTTCCTAAAAGGCCAAGATGGGTTACAGGTGACTAAAGGTCCTCAACTTCAAAGGTCACTTGAAAATAGCATGCCAAACATGAGTACTCACGTTGACAACATATACTTCCAAGATCCCTCCGTTGAGTGGGGTTATCACATGTGCCAATACCGAAGAGTACTCTTGGCATGGAACTATGATTATACCACCGTCCTATCTTAAGTTTCCCTCAAGCTCGGGTGTAGAGCTTATCGCACCACTCACGTAATAAAGCAAACATGTAAGCAAAATATTTACAAAGCATAAACAAATAATAAAGCACAAAATAAAGAAAGTGAGGTGGGTTTAACCCGCATAGGATCTAAGTCCCCAGTGAAGTCGCCATTTCTGTGCTCGCGATTTTCGGATATCAAACCATTTAATTGATTTGAATCGTCAATCTTTGAACTCTCGATTTTTATTCTTGGGAAGGGAAAAAATGAGTAAAAACCCTTATCGAGACTTTGGATTCGGGGGTTGGTTATGCGAAGGGAAGGTGCTAGCACCCTAAGCATCTACGGTATTCCGTAGGAACCTCTTACCTAGATTATCTTGTGCTAAGCTACTTGTTTATTTGAAAAAATTATTGCCTAATGTCTAAGTGAAAGAATGGAGGGAGAAGAAGTATGTTTTTGGTTATTTTTATTTGATTTGGAAGGACGAGTCCTCTGCCTACGTACCCTTTTTGGGGAAGGGATCAAAACCGACGTAGTTCCACTCAAAAATTTCTTTGGTGGGTTAGGTTGATTTTAAGATTTTTTGAAAATGGGTTTTAAGAAGAGAAAGAGGCCTCAAGGCATGAGATAAGAAAACAAGTGAGGTTGATTGATTTTAAATTTTGAAAATGATTGAAGTTGAATTAAAATTGATTGAGAATTTGATTAAGAAAATAAAGGAAAACAGTTATTAAGAAAATAATTTTTGAAGTTTTGCATATTTGACTTTTTTGAGAAAATGATTTTTCTAAACTAACAGTAAAAACTAACGTAACGTCGTAAAAACTAACGGAAAGCGGTAAATAAAATGTGGTAGTGTCGGTGCATGTGTCGGTGCTTGTGTTACCTACATTATTACATCAATTCCTAAATACAACCCTAAGGCCTTTATGCCAAAATAAAATGCAAGAAATAAAATTACATCAATTCCCTATTTATACATACTAAGTCAATGACAAAATAAAATAATGAGAAAATTAAATATGCATGCTATGATTTAAGACAAAAATTAAATGGTTAGTGATCACAAGGAATATTATGATGAATGGGACATAAGAAATAATAAGCAAGAATTAAGATAATAAAAAATTTAAGATCATCATATAAGAAATAAAAAAAAACCAATTAAAAGGGAAAAAAAGGATGGATTTTTAACAATGATAGAAAAATTAAAAATAGTGAGAAAAACATTTTTTGGAATTTTTTTCTAAACATAAAAATGTCAAAAAGAAAAAAAACAGCATTTAAAAAGTAAAAACAATAACAAATAAAAATAAAAAAACAAATTGGCTCAGCAGGATTAATTCTGGACCATTGGATTAAATCAATGGTCCAAGTTCAAACCCCTGGATTCATCATAGCCATAGGATCTAAGATCCAACGGTCACAAAAACAACATAGAAACAAAGGGATTATACTGAAAACACAGTGACCGTCAGATCAACGATCTGATGGTCCAAACAGAAACCACACTATACTCACGCAGAAAGAAAATCCACTTGATCCAAAATCAAGATACACAGGAGCCCTCAGATCAAGGAATGATCCAGATCCAAAGGCTGTAACGCGATGGAGCACTGAATTGCAGTATGCGCATGTGCACAAGATCAAACCAAAAAAGAAGCACTATAAAAAGGTTTTAACAAAAAAAAAAAAAACACAAATCACACAAATCCTCTCTCTAAAAAAAAACTAGAGAGAGAAGCTCCCCCTTCTCTCTACAAAGCTCGCCGGAGAAGAAGGTGGGGGAGGGGCGGCCGGAGCTGCTCCGGCGTGGTGGCCGGCCGGAGCGCCGCCGCGCCGGAGTTTTTTTTTGCTTTTTTTTTTTCGAAATTTTTACATCAAAATACTCCTCTTCCCTTCCTCTACTCGAATCTAAACTCAAAATTTCGAAAACATGCACCAAAAATCCTAGATCTACAAATGAAGATATGAAAATTTTACCTCTTTTTCCGGTGCGGTTCCGTTTGCGTTTCCGGTTCACCTCCTTTCCTAGCTTTTCCGGTTCGGCCTCCTCCTCTTTTCCGGTTCGATTGGCTCCTTGCTCCGGTTCGCCTCCTCTCCTAGCTTTTGCTACGGTCCGGTTCGGTTTTGGCTTGTTTGGGATGATGATGATTTGTGGTTGTATGAATGGTTTGAGGTTGTTGTTTAAGTCTTGTGTTGCTGGATTTTGATGAATCTATGAATGTTCTTCATGAGTTCATGTTATTTCTTTGTAATTTTAGTGTTTGATCTGAAAAAGGGTTGGAAAAGTAGGAAATGAGTGTTTGTGTGGTTTGGGGGACTGATTTGACTCTGACGTGAACAGTGATTTTTTCTGGCCCATTTCCCAATGATTGATAGGGTTTTTATAGTGACAAACTAGGGTTTCTCTGGTACAAACAAATGACCAAAATGCCCCTGCAGCTGAGACTTGGAGAAAAAGATTTGACAAAAGGATAAATAAATAAAAACAAAATGAATAATAAAAAGAATAAAAAATAAAATAAAAAAAAAAGAAAAGATAGAGTCACGTGAGTGACTTTGATTTTTTTTTTAAAATAAAAATAAAAAAATAAAAAAAAATATAATAATAATAAATAAACTAAACTAAAAAAAGAAAAATAAAAAAAGTCCCTTCGGAATCTGACATGAGGTACTTCAAAGTATCCTCCCTGCCGAAATTTTGTTTGAAATGATTAATAAAAAAAACGCCTTTTAAAATGCGATCAGGCCTTCTCTTTTTTGACGTGATCGTTACGATAAAAAAAACTATGCGTCGTAAAAATGAAAGTGAGACGTTTTTAAACGTCGTGAAACGCGAACGTTGATTTAACGTAAAAAAAAACTTTTTTGAATGACTAAAGACAAAAAAAACACGAACTTTAAATGGTAAAAACAACGAAAAAAAGGGAACGTGAACAATTTTAAAATACGGACAAGAGGTTTTAAACGGTCCAAAATTGGGGTATGACACACTTTTTTGACTTTTGAAGAATTGATTACACAATTTCAATACAAAAGCATATTTGTTTCTTTAACCAGTGTCCCGGAGACATCAATTAACATTTTATTTTTTTAAGGAAAATGTTAACTTGTGCCTTAAGGACACAAGATAAGGATCTAAAAATGGAATTAAAAAATAAATGTTGTATTAAAAAGATAAATTTTTAAGTTTTTAAGATTATGAATGCACAATTTTCAAGATCAAATTTTTATATTTAGTTTTTTATTTTGTGCCCTTATGACAAGTTGGCAAGACCCTTTTTTCAAAAGTCTTCCCCTCCCCTCCTAAACTCCTAACAGAACCTTAAAGCATTGAACCTTAAAGCATTGTTCATCTTTTATGTAATATTGCTCCTCCTCCTTTTCCAATACAAGAGAGTACACGTGTAGAAAATGTTTCCACTAGTATGAATTTTCCAAATGTTGCACTGCATCCAGGCCGTTTCTGAAATGTTTGTGGCCTAGGATCAACCTATAATTTGAACCCTAAATAATGAGTATGTAAAAAATTTAAATGTCCAAAACAGTGAAAATAATTTGCTTAAAGAATATATTTTTACTACGTTAGAAATTATCTAACAAAAACATCAAGTTTTAAAGTGAAATATTGAATTCTTGATTTAATATTCAAATGCTCATACAAAACAAACAATTTATACGACCATTTTTAAATGCAAAGTCACTAATAATTGTGTTTACAACAATATTTTTCTCAATACATAAAATGGCTAGATCATTAAACTTTTCTTAACATAGTCATATGTGTAAGCATTTGTACTTTGCCGTTTTATGCTATTAACATGGTTGTTGTGAGCCTGTTCACATATTCATCATTTTTGTTTTTAGCGAATTTGCATTATATCGATGTACTCTATCAATTTGAACGAATAAATATATTTTATTTTGTCAAAAAAAATTTTTAACTTTTCTTAACATTATGATCTCAAATAATTTTTCAATAATTTTAACTTCGAAAAACTTCTTTTGCAGGTGTCACATTCATTGACATAGTTAAATAAATTTTTTGGGCCTAATGAACCTCTCGTTTTTTTGTAGGGGCCAAATTTTATAACGGTTGCCCTACTCGTTTTGCCTCGGATACCTCGAGTGATACATGCACCTTTTTTTGGAGCATTTCCAAGAGACGATGGAAAGGAAATCTAGGTTTTTTGACGATATAATACCAAAGACCTGACATTGCATGGTAGAGCTCTTACGAAGGCTATTTATGGTGTGTGAAGAACACCATATTTTAGAAGATAAGAAACTATAGTTTTCAAAGAAAAATAGTGCGTAGCTATATAAATACAAAATAGTGAAGCGTACATAACTTTTTGGAATTTGCATCTTTGCTTCGAGAAAACCCAAGCTCCAACTGCAAAATCAAAACTATGGTCTCTCTGTTTAGGATTGACATTAGTCTTGTTTCTATTTTGATTATGTTTCAGATGATATTTTAGTATAATTTTTATATTTTTTTCAAAATAACTTTCAATGTTCTAATAAATTAAATGCACTCTTTTTAAAGTTCGTTACAATCCAAAAAACTAGAAAGTTGTAAACTAATGTCTTCAAGTTTCCAATGCACAAGAAAACTATGACTAATACATATATCTTCAAGACGGTGAATAGGAAAAAAAAATCAAAATATACTATCAATCCAAAAAATAGTTCTTATATTTTTTTGGATTAATAATATATCTTGATTAACAGTTCCCTTGAGTATGTCATAATGACATAGTGTAACGTCCCTTTCTGACCCTAATATAATTAGTCACTTAAATTAAATAAGTTCGTTCTCATTATATCATAAAATTAAATAAGACCCCAATTAGATAGTTAGATGCACGGCATAGTGCGAAAACTTTGACGCATGACATGAGCACGATAAAAGGTGGAAATACATTTATATTTTTTAAATAAATAAAAGTAGAACATGACTAACATCACAATAAAATCCAACGGCTGGTAAGCATTCCTTAATTTTCGTCGTCTCCCCATCGCACCATTTATCTCTTTCCTTAACAAAATCGTCTAAACTAATACCATCACCAATTAATCATAAGCAAATTATTTTGATGTTGAATTATGATAAAATATCTTAGTACAAACATAGAATGACATATCTGAATCTTATAATTATGTTAAAATAGAAGAAATATGACCAAATTTACACTATGTACACGACAATATTGGTGTCCTTGTAAACGAACAATCAATGACTACATATTCATGTGTTACGTAAAGATATATACTAATAACATACAAAAACCAATGATTTAATTTACATGTTACATAAAATACGTGATCATGAGTTGCAAAAGATATAATGAACAGCAACTTAAAACAAAGCCAATTTTTCATGTGTTACATGAAATATGCTTGTGTGATACATGAGAATGTAGTTGAAGAACAATCAACAACCAATATCATTGTGTGTTACATAAAATATGATCATGTTTACATGAAGATGTAGATGAACAACATCCAATGACTCAGTGGCGGAGCCAGGAATTTTAACTAGTGGAGGCACAATTGTTCTTTATGATTTGCCTTTTTTTGTTAAATATTGAATGATTTTCTCATTTGACAAGGACCATTTGAAAAAAGTATCCTAATTTTTTCTCCATCACTTGGATGATAATCGGAAAGTCTTGGTTTCAACCCATGATCATTAGAAAGCTTTTCCAAATCCAATTCTTTTTTTTTTTTTTTAAAAGATGGACCCAATTTCATACTTCTACATTCATCTAATGCTTGAGGATTAATTGTTGATTATTGCTCTAAACTTGACTTTTTTGAGATATTTCTCCATTGTATATAATTTACTGCTAGAAATAACAAGTTTATTGATCACAATCAACTATAAAACACTACTTTTTCTTATAACTACCCTATAAACACTACTCATTACATAAAAATCATAGGAAATCAATCATAAAAAGGACATAAAAATATCAACATAAACACTTAAAGCAATAAAATAGTCGTAAAGTTCAAGATTGTTGAATATCAACATAAATTCAATATCATAAAGGTAATAATATTATATGCAGGGGTCGGGGTTCGAACCCTGGACACCCCACTTCTCTACATTTATTAAAATGTGTGAACTCTATTAACTAGACTATTTGACAAATAAAAAATTAATAATACTCCATCCGTCCCTAATTATAAGACCCTTTTGCTAAAATCACGGGAATTAAGAAAGCGGATATTTGTATTAAAGTTGTTTGTAATCACTATTGTTTTTACAATATTATCCTTAAGAGAGAGAGTTAGTTTATGTTTTCCATATGCTACTTATTGCTGATTGAAGAAAAAGATGTATAATAAATAGGGGCATGTATGTAAAGAAATAATTAATGTAGTTGGAAATAACAAAGGGGTCTTATAAAAAGGGACAAAAAAATTTCTCAAAAGGGTCTTATAATTAGGAACGGAGGGAGTAGATGTTAACCATCATTACAATAATAAACAAATAATGAAATAAATAAGGTTAAAATCATAAATTAAAAAGTTGATGCGGTTGATTTTTTTTATCAATGAAACAAGGATGAAGGGCTTTATTTTGTTCACTAAGAAGAGAAAGAATTTTGCATGGGTGGGGTGGTTGTGTGCAGCGGCGAAACTAGCATAAATTTTATGCAGGGGCCAAATTTAAAAAAAAAATAAAAAATATATATATATATATATATTTAAAATCAACATATTAAATTTAAAGAAAAATTTAATTATAGTCTAATAAATTATAACTTTTTAAGTTTCGTTACTACAAAAAAGTTATTCAATCCTTGCCTAAACAATGAGTGTTTTTGGTCATTTAATCTTGATAAGAGCAAATTAAGGATTAAAATTAAATAAACTATTAGGAACTTAACTTAAAAATCGAGAATGTTCTATAGACTAAAACCAAATTTAACCCTAAACTTAACTAATATGTTAAAAAAAAACACAATAATTTTTACTTACATGAAATGTAAATAAAAGCAATAACAAAGAAAATAAAAATTGACAATAACTATTTAAAAAAGTTGGGCTCAACACGTTTTAAAAAGTTAATTTTCTTCAGAATTGATTGCATACTAAATAGACTAATATTGTCTTTTTCAATGTAAACAAATAAGTTATTTGAAAAAAGAAAAAAAAACTCATTATATGTTTAATTTGTTTCACTATTGTTTTCACAATTTTTATTCTTCCAAAAGTTTTCTCCGAATTTGTTATTGAGACCGAAAATGTTGAACTAATACAAATAAATCTATCAATATCCCGTAGTAATTTCTTAAATTTCTTATTTATGTTAATTTTTAACAAATAAATTTATTTGGGGTAGCTAAATATTTTTTATTTGGGGTAGCTAAATATAAAAACATACCAACATATTCAAGAATAATACTTTTTTTGGGGTAGCCATGGCTACCTCATGCTAATGAAGGGAACCGCCCCTGGTTGTGTGTGACATATGGGGGGCTTTGTTTATTGATTAAAAAAGCTTAAAAAATATGAAAGAGAGAAAGGGTTGGTTTCGTCATAGTAGGTGGGGGTTTGACTATCAATATATGTATATGTAGTATGTATATATAAAAGTAGTGCAGGCAGGAGCCTACATAACCTTGTGTGTGACTCCGCCACTACAATGACTATATTTTAATGTGTTACATCTAATATTCTCATTTATCACATAAAAATGTAGATGACATCCAATGACTTGCAACATGCATACTCGTGTATTACCTGAAATATAATAATGATTTACGTGAAAATATGGAGGAAGAATGGACAAAAAACATCATAAGAGACATTAAAATATTCACTCAAGGAGAAGAATGAATATGTATGTTAAAATCCGACTAAATGCCATAACCAATAAATGTTTCTACCTTTGTAAAAAAAATGATGTTTCTATCATGAAGTTCACAAAGTACAAAGATATTGAAGCTGGCAAATAAGAGATAAATTCAAGTCAAATCAATGAATAATAATTAGGTTTAGATGCACTTTTAATCTCCATATATAAATTCCTTCAAAAAAAAAATCTCCATATATAAATATTTTTAATTTTTATTCTTTTTCTAAAACTAACTTTTTGATCTTCTATTAAGAAAGTCAATTTTTTTTTGTTCCCTACTAGTTTTAATGATGTGGCGTCTTCATTAATGACGTGGTACTATGTGGCATGAGTGTGTTGGAAAAAAAATTGTGTCACTATTGTTGCATTTAATATTATTATTTATTTTACATATAAATTAAAAAAATAATTATTAATTTTTTGAACAAAAGTTCATTTCAAGCACATCAAAACAACAAATTCATGCACAACCTTAAATAAAGTAACTCAATCCAAAACTTTATTAAAGTAAATCCCATCACAAATCTTCCCAACATTAGCACCCACACCAATAAAAACCCATTCATTCCTTCACCTTAGCCTTCTCACTAACCTCTTGAATAGCCATAGTTACAGAGATATCAATTTCAATGAGATTTAAATTTTGGGTCTCTTGAAAGTATCAATTTTGAAGATGGGAGTAGCTATAAAATTCAAGGGATTGCAAATAAGATCTATTGATTGTTGATTGGGTTTATGTGTTATTATCTCACTCACACAAACTTTCAATCTTTGCTTTATAAGTCAACTCTCTTCTTCCCTGTAATCTAACAATCATATGATTTTGAGATACAATAATTTCTTTTCACTGTTCAACTTATATTTTAGACTATGATTCAATTTTCTTGTTGTAGTGTGGTTATTTTTGTTTTTTTAATCGATTTTTAATATTTTAATACGTCAATAAAATAAATTACAACAATAATGGTTTGAAAAATATTTTATCCAACTCAATTTAGACAATCAAAGAATCTAAAATACATCACTTAAGAGGGTAAGAGAGAGAGATGATTTTCTATTCAAGTATACATTTATGCAATCAATGAGGTTGTAGCTAATACTTTGTATAACTTTCACCTTTGTGGTTCAAGTAAGATACGAATAATACTTTGTAAATTTTTACCTTTGTAGTTCAAGAAAGAAAGATACGAACAGTGCTTCAAGAGGGGACTGGTGGTAGCTAGGTAGGAACCATAATTTATTTTTGTTAAAACGGTTTCATAGTTTAAAAATTAGATGTTAATAAATCTCTCTCTCTCTCTCTCTCTCTCTCTCTATATATATATATATATATATATATATATATATAAACATAATACATACATACAAGTTTACTGCACATACCTCATCAATGTATTGTTAAAAAAAAGATAACAAGTAATTAGAAGTGTTATCCATCTCTAAGAGTGTTGACGACACTGATAGATAACGAGAAGTTATCACATTTGTATCATAAGGAAGTCCTATCAACTCTAGACACACTACTCAAACATAAAGAGATTTGGCCGGTTTAAGATGTGCCACAAATCCTTTCTCAATATTAGAGTATTTGTTTGCAATGACCGGAAACTCTTTAACTTTGGAGTAAAAGCAGACTAAAGATCTAGCAGTGTCTTTGACTTGTTCCTCTGAATAAGTCGTCTGTAGTATTAATTTCTCGATCCAGTTAGGAGTTATCGTTATAGTGCATCTGGATGCAAAAACATCTGCAACTGAAACCATTGATGGAATGTAGTTCAAGGTGTAAAATTGATCATTCCCAATTCAGATAGGAAATAAGTCATGTTTTCCAAAAGAAAGTTGTTATATGTGTCATCTGGTGGTGCCTTAAAGAAAAGAGATAGAAAATGAAAGGGTGTTGAAACAGTCAGTTTCCGGTTTAAAGCTCCTGATGTCTCTTCCTCAATCCATAGTATTTGTGCACGTGTGTAAGGATTATCAGGAAGAGTAACAAAGGTATCCACCTGCACAAAATTTACAAACTATTAGAGAAACACTAACATAGTAGGAAAAATACATATTCATATAATACCCACCTTAAGGTGCCAGATTCCACCATACTTATATGCTATCAGCCAGGCGCCCATGCCAACCAACCGAAGTTTTTCCTCTCTCACCGATCTGGCTACCAAGAATCGATCAACAATATTCATAGCTAGAAAAAGGGATTCCTGTGAAATTGCATACTTGGTATGGATACCTATAACCCTGTCAAGAAGCTTAGGTCTCCTGCTAATATAGATATTAGATTGTGAGACCGCGTAATCACCGGTACTCGTACTCCCCTCATCCTACAGCAACAACATATTTGTATCAATAAATAACAAAACACTACAGACTTGTGCAAAAAAAAAGTTACTTTAAATCATCATATTTATTTGTTAATCCTACCTTCTTATAAAACTTGTTTAATTCTTCGATATATTTCATAGCGACAAGTTTCTCCTTACTAACATCAGAGGTGACATCATTTACTTCAAGTTTCTGTAATTTCAAAAAGACAAAAAAAACTCAAATAAAAGAACAAACTTAGCCGTAACCTATAAGTGAAATGAAACTAGTAACAAGAGAAGTTCACAATTATACCTTGTTTTTGTTAATAACAACCTCTTTTTGTACATACTCTTGTAATTTTTCTAGAATTTTGTCAACCAAACTGCCAAAAGAAATAAAAATCCACACCAACCTAGAATCAGTGAGTAAGAGGGAGGGGGGGAGAACAAGGAAGAAAAGAACCTGGTGGTGTTTTTACTATCAGTGTCTTCAATTACAAAAGATATAATGAACAACAACTTAAAATGAAGCCAATTTTTCATGTGTTACATGAAATATGCTTGTGTGATACATGAGAATGTAGTTGAACAACAATCAACAACCAATATCATTGTGTGTTACATAAAATATGATCATGTATTACATGAAGATGTAGATGAACAACATCCAATGACTATATTTTAATGTGTTACATCAAATATTCTCATTTATCACATAAAAAATAGATGAACAACATCCAATGACTTACAACATGCACACTCATGTATTACCTAAAATATAATAATGATTTACCTGAAAATATGGAGGAAGAATGAAAAAAAAAATCATAAGAGACATTAAAAAAATTCATTTAAGGAGAAGAATGTATATGTATGTGAAAATCCACCTAAATGCCATAAACAATATGATGTTTCTACCATGAAGTTCACAAGGTACAAAAAGCAGATCAATAAGAGATAAATTCAAGTCAAATCAATGAATAATAATAAGGTTTAGATGCATTTATAATCTCCATATATAAATATTTTTAATTTTTAGCCATTCTTTTTCTTTTTTCTAAATTTTTAGCCATTCTTTTTATAATCTCAATAATTTTTTTTTCTCCCTGCTAGTTTTAATGATGTGACGTCTTCGTTAATAACGTGGTACTATGTGACATTAGTGAGGTGGAAAAAAAATATTGTTTCATTATTGTTGCAATTAATATTATTATTGATTTTATATATGAATTAAAATATTAAAAAAATTATTAATTTTTGAACAAAAGTTCATTTCAACTACATCAAAACAACAAATTCAAGCACAACCTTAAACAAAGTAACCCTATCCAAAACTCTATTAAAGTAAATCCCATCACAAATCTCCCTTAACATTAGCACCCACACCAATAAAAACCCATTCATTCCTTCACCATAGCCTTCTCACTAACCTCTTGAATAGTCATAGTCACAGAGATATCAATTTCAATGAGATTTAAATTTTGGGTCTCTTGAAAGTATCCGTTTTGAAGATGGAAGTAGCTATAAAATTCAAGGGATTGCAAATAAGATCTATGGGTTGTTGATTGAGTTTTTTT
The DNA here is from genome assembly GCF_003473485.1 of Medicago truncatula. Taxonomy (NCBI): domain Eukaryota; kingdom Viridiplantae; phylum Streptophyta; class Magnoliopsida; order Fabales; family Fabaceae; genus Medicago; species Medicago truncatula. The sequence goes on from NC_053046.1 coordinate 3,520,361, forward strand.
GTTATCATCTAACCCTCACTCACACAAACTTTCAATCTTTGCTTTATAACTCAAACTCTCTTCTTCCCTATAATCTAACAATCATATGATTTTGAGATGCAATAATTTCTTTTCATTGTTAAACTTTTATTTTAGACTATGATTCAATTTTCTTGTTGTAGTGTGGTTGTTTTTGTTTTTTAATCGATTTTAATATGTTAATAAAATAAATTACAACAATATTGGTCTGAAAAATATTTTATCCAAATCATTAATGTCAACCTAGTGTCATGTCATTAATGATAGCACCATGTCACTTAAATTGATGGGGAGTCTGAAATATTTAGTTGACTTTATGAATATAGTGAACAAAAAGTTGTTATTTAAAAAGGTGAACTAAAGGTTAAAAAAATAGGCAAAATTATTCCCGTGGTTCCTTAACTTAATTTCGAGAAATAATAATGTCTTTTATCCTTTTTTTTTTCCATGTCATTTTTGCCATTTTGATCAATTTGCACATGAATTCAAAATTATGATTTTATTTTGATATGAGTTCTTGATGTTAAAATATATGATCCTTCATTCATATTTTATATTTGATGCTTCAAATCCATATTTAAACATATGAAAATGACATAAAAAAAAAGATAAAAAACGAAATGGTTATCTGAAATTAAGTTAAAGACAATAAGTATAATTTTTTCTAAAAAAATATGTTTTATAAGGGGACCAAAATTGTCATTAAGAATAATAATTAGAAGAAATAAGAAGTTGAATTTTCAATTTAAAGTTCAATTTAGATGCACAAAAGACATTCAATCAACGATTAATTAGGGTTTGTATTCAATATTCATAACAAACATTTACCCATCTTTAGTGACAGACACCATGGGGCGTATGCATAGTAAAGGGTATGTATCTCCTCTTCCAATCTCAATTTAACCCTCTTCTCTTCAATTTATTCCTTCTCACACCATTGATATTCCTTTTTGTTTGATTGCAGCAAGGGTATTTCTTCCTCTGCTTTACCCTACAAAAGAACTTCTCCTAGCTGGCTTAAGATCTCCTCACCAGAGGTAACTAATTTCACATTACATTCTTCTAATTCCATTTTCACATTAATTCAAAACTTTTGAATTTGTTTCAGGTTGATGAGACTATTTGCAAGTTTGCTAAGAAGGGTTTGACTCCTTCTCAGATCGGTGTTATTCTTCGTGATTCTCACGGCATTGCTCAGGTCAAGAGCGTTACCGGCAGCAAAATCCTTCGTATCCTCAAAGCTCACGGTATCTCTCTATGCTGTATTGTATTGTTTTGGTTTGTTAGGCCTTGTTTGGATAAACCGTTTAACAAATGATAAAATAGACGCAAACTGTTTTTGTTTAAGTTATAACTTGTTTTCACAAGTTATTAAGCCCGGTGAACAGCCTGTGCAAAGTGGGATACAACACAGGGCCTTGGAATTGAGGTCCCAAATTGTAAAAAAAAATTACATAGAAATGTTTAACCGTCCAAATTTTAATGAAATATGAAATTCTGAACTTAATTATATCAATAAATCCCAAATTATTAGGGTCCAAATTCCTGCATATACCAATTTCGGTGGCCAAATATTAGAACAGGGACTCCAATTTATTTGGGACGGTACTGCAAGTTATTCTGGAGAGCTTATGTAAATAAGCTGAAAACAGCTTACAAACATGTCATAAGCTTTTTAAGTTCTCCAAAATAGTCTCACAAGTGCTTATGTCAATTGATAATAAACTCAAATAAGTAAATCAAACAGACCCTAAATACAATTATAATCTTCATAAAGTTACATTCAAGTTTAGTTAGTTTTATAGGTAATGCATAAAAAAGTAGATAATTTTGAGGAACTAAAAACATAAATATAACCCTTTGAATTCATACATTGTTTTGTTTAACTGAAGGACTTGCACCTGAGATTCCTGAGGATCTGTACCATTTGATAAAGAAGGCGGTTTCAATCCGCAAGCATTTGGAGAGGAACAGAAAGGACAAGGACTCCAAGTTCAGACTCATCCTTGTTGAGAGCAGAATCCACCGTCTTGCTCGTTATTACAAGAAAACCAAGAAGCTTCCTCCTGTGTGGAAATAGTAAGATTTTCACACCCTATGCCAATAGTTTTGTATTTTCCATCCAATTGATTCAACTACAAATGCTAGGTTTAGTCACCAATTTCAGTTTTTCTATTATGGAGCAAGATAAAATTGATTCAACTGCAAATGCTATAGGTTCAGTCACCGGTTACAGTTTTTCTATTTTGGAGCAAGATGAAGAATTGACCTTGTTTATGTTTGAAGCAAGATGAAGAATTATACTTGTTTATGTCATTAGTCAAATTTTGATGTCGAGCTTTGTGGTGGAATGCATTGGATCCATCAGTTGCATTTTTTCAGTTTATGTTACCTATTTATGTTGAATTCGTTTTGCTTGTCTAGGGGAAGATATTGATTAAAAAAACTAATTAACTTTTGGAATGCATTTAAACTCCGGGGACCTAGATTACATTTGTGATAGACAGGGGGATATGAGGTATGAGGTATGTTTACGAGAAGGGAAGTAATAATCGAAGGGTAAAGGAAATGAAATAGATGTATTTTAAATAATGACTTTCTTCCCCTTATTTGAAAGGGTCGTTAAAAATTGGGGCATCCCATAAAGTTTGCTAGGACCCATGAGCACTTCGATAGGATCTTGTCAACTATAAATTTAATCAATGCATTTTGGGTTGAGTACTAGTCCTCTCTGAATAGAATGCTTAATAGCTTTCCTTACCCATGGGTGCATCTTCCTTCATGTTTTCAACATTTTAATTTTGAATTCATACTCTTTCATCTCCAGCTCAAGTCAAGTCTGTTTTTAAAATAAGTTCAATTGCGCGTCTGGTTGACTAGATGAAAAGTGGAAAAGAATGACTAGTTAAAAATGATTTTCAACAATGAAGCCTTTATTTTTCCTTTTTATGTGTTTTATTCTACTAAATAAGTAGAAGTATAAAGTGATTTTCGTTCTAAATTTTTACTCAGGCACTTTCTATGTACTCACCCATGCACATACCAATTAAATTGGTTACTCTGTTATCAATTTCTGTTGATTACCAGGGTTTTAGTTACTTTGATATAAATTTTTGCTGTTACTCTGTTGACGTACATGCATAATATTGTTTCTCAATAGGCTAATTTTATTGTGTGGTTGCCTGCTTTATTATTTCTTATGTACTTTTATTGAATTGTGCACAGCTGTATGTTTCTTTACAATCTTTTAATCTCTTGAACTTTCCCGTCTTGCCTTCCAGTAAATTTGCAATTCTACCATGTTCCTATCTCAAGTAATGACTTTTGAATATGCAGCGAATCAACAACTGCCAGCACTTTGGTTGCTTAGAGATTGTATGGGCTCATTCTTCATGCTTTCCGTTTCCGGTAACAGAGGGTTGCTGCACTGGCAATCTGCGAGGTCATTTTGAGGTTTATCTAGAGACTTGATGGGCCATGCAATTTCTTATTTTGTTAAGAACCTTTGATAAAGTAGAAAGATATTAATTATTTTACGTTGACTGCATTGTATTCTTTTTAAGTAAACTGTTCGAAAGTTGTTTCAAACGGTTATTGTATTTCTGCATTCTTGTGTGTGTGAGCTTGCGTTTACAAATGAAACATAGGATTTTTATTTTAATTAAAAGCTTGCTGATCGCTTAGAAGGGAAAAATTTACAATGGGAAAATGAGCTTTCATTAAAACCTATTGTATTGCCTTCCTGTAATCAGCATTCCAGAGAAGCAAGTCAATTTTCTGATGATCAAATTGTGAGGACGCCTCGATGATACTTCAATCCAGTATAGTATTTTTTAAGTCGATTCTGGTCTTCCAAAATGTAAACCTTTTTTTTATACAAGGGAGGCCCTTAGGCCAGACTACAAAATCAACAAAATTTAACTTGTAGACACAGTAAGAAAAGTACCGACGAGGGTAACAAACTGCTAGATAAGGATTTCTTTAATTGGAAGGTGTTCCTGAAATTTGTAAGATTGAATGAGAGAGCAAAGAGATAGAAAGAAAATAAATAGTTAGAGAACAATATGAGAATAAACGTTATTGACTTTGCCAAGAGAACAATTCAGTTTTTTTACATCAATGAAACGGGTATAGCTGAGTGATGATAAACTTTTTTTTTTCAATGGAGGAAACTTTTACCCTACTCGACTCCGACGGTGAAGATAAGATCCCTCCCTCAAGTCCTGGAATCCTTATGCCGTTTCTCGGAGACAACCCGACCAAAGCACAACCGAAATCAATTTTTTGGTGAAGAAAACCTCACATCACCTTTCAATTTCTCTTCGTTTTTGGATCTCTGTCCAAACACATGAAACCTGAGTCGCTTAATCGCCAACTACGCGACGCCATCAAAGTTCTCTATAAAGTATACTAGTGGCTTAGTCTGCGTCAACAAGCTTTGTCACATTCTCACCATCATCAGCAAAAAGATGGTGCTACACAATTAAGGAAATTTGTATTCATATTGCAATGAAATTAGTTAAATTTGGTGTTGTGCTATCTGAATGTAAGCAAGCAGTGTTGTAATTTATGTTTCAAAAACTTTCTTGTTGAGTTAAGTTGGAGACAAGTAGTTCATACTTTAACTAATGTTGTCCTATCTTTATTTAACTACGATATTTTTGTTGATTTTTTTTGGAACCAAGTCTCGAATCGAGAACCACAAAGTTTAAAAGTAAATCATACAATCAAGTAATTTCAAGAGACCGACAATATTTTAATAGATATCAAGTCTCAAATCGAGAACCACAAAATTTAAAAGTAAACCATGCAACCAACTTGTATTGAACACTTAATTAGAACTTAAATGATATAAGCCTCCATTATAAAAGAAACACTTGGCAGTAGTTTGTTGTTAACAAGAATGTAAATAGTCAATTTCCCCTCTGAAATTGTAAGTTTCATCAATTATCCTCTGAAATTAACAAAACTTCAATTACCCCCCTGAAATTTCACAACGTTAGTAAATTTACCCCCTCCGTCAAATTTTTCTGTTAGTGAACATGACGTTTTGCAAATACCCCCTGAAGTTTTGCACTTATGTGCAAAATGCCCCCCAAACTTAAAAATTTATATTATTTTTTTCTTAAAAACAAACAATTAATAGTTAAATATTAAAACTAACTATTAATTTTGGAATTTGGGAAAACTACGTGCATATATACATCAAAATAGGCTCCAAAATGGGGAAAATTATATATTTTTTAAAGTGACAATAATGGGATGATTTGTGGATTAATATTGGGGGTTGTGTAGTTTAAATGGTTTGAGCAAATTGTTGAAGGAGTTGGAGGAGTTAAAAGACTAAGATGATGAAGGAGAAAATATAAATATAAATTTGATTATTGATTTGTTTATAAACCTTTAAAAATAATAATTTGTCTATTAGAAATAACCATTATTGTCACTTTAAAAATACACATTTTTCCCTATTTTGATGTATATATGTATGTAGTTTTTCCAAACTCCAAAATTAATAGTTAGCTTTAATATTTAACTATTAATTGTTTGTTTTTAAGAAAAAAATAATATAAATTTTTAAGTTTGGGGGGCATTTTGCACATAAGTGCAAAACTTCAGGGGGGTATTTGCAAAACGTCATGTTCACTAACAGAAAAATTTGACGGAGGGGGTAAATTGACTAACGTTGTGAAATTTCAGGGGGGTAATTGAAGTTTTGTTAATTTCAGAAGGGTAATTGATGAAACTTACAATTTCAGGGGGAAAATTGACTATTTACTCAAAAGGCATATAATTTTAGTCCAAAAAATGGAGAAGAAAATGCATTGAAATACATAGGCCAGACTTGATGCTAAATCTATAAATGACACATGCATGCAAATCAAAATTTAAGCAGGCGCATGCCTCCGTAGTAGTAAACGTGTGTCTGACCCTTTTTCATATGCATAATTCCTTTCTTTAAATCATTTTTTTTTTCATATCTTAATTTTGGTAAATAGAAAAATTCTCCGAAGAAGGGGAATGAATTTAATTTTGAGCTTTATATACAAGGAAGGAAATAATTTTTTATTCGAAAACAATAGCTTTTTAAAGTAACATTATATTGAATGCCATGGATTCTAATTAAAAATTGACATAATTTTTGGAGCAATAAACTGGTTAAATATCTATGTTTTCCGTAAATAGATTTTCATTAAATTTTTTTAATTATTATTCTTCATATCTTAATTATCAATCAAAATTTTCTCTTAATAGAATATTTTTCTTTGGAACTATTTAAAAGGGATTTGTCCACATTTGCAATTTTTTTCACATTAAAAAATTTGCCCATAAATTCTACCTCAATTGATAAAAATATCAAAGGGATTCGTATCATCTCTATGTATGTGGTGAATTTTCAATGGCTATTATCATTTTATCTATCTAACAAAATCTTAAGATTGCACAAAAATAAAAATAAAAAGGATCTAAAAACCTAAAACGAGATTACACACTTTTAAACACAACTACCATGAACTTAACCACATCACCACCTTCTCAAACAAATTCAGAACTACAAACTAAAAAAAATTAGACCAACTCTCAATAAATAAATAAACAAAACATATATATTTTTTATATATAAAAAATATAGTTTTTGACATTAATAATGCATTAAATGTTGTAAACCGTGATCAAAACTTTCTACAAATGTTAATTCTTTGATCCATATATACAATAGCATTTCCTTTTTTGATAGACCAAAATATATATTGCATTTTAATGAGTTTTTTCAAATAATATCTTAAGATAATGAATGGGATCTTTTTTACCTTAATTTCCTCTTCATCATTATATTTTTTGTTCTGCAATATTGTATTCTCTTTGTGTCATTAGATAGGTAGTTTTGTATAAACATGGAGAACAACAAAAAGCAAACATCGTCTCCTTCATCAACAACCGTGAATTTCGATCAACCACTCAGTCCCAAGGATTCCATTTGTCCATCACCACCATCTGTATGCATAACTACACATTTCTTTTGTTACCAAGACTATATTTCATTTTACTTATTGCTACTATATTATATTCAAGGGTTTTACTTGAAATTTTCCGGTCCGGTCTTACATTTTTTTGTTGTTTTATATAAAGTTGAGATCTAGTATTGGTGTATGGTTGTTTTTCTCTCTGATTTGAATATTCTAGTTCCTAGTATGCATATAATTGATTTCAAGGACTTAAAATGTTCTTTTAAGTAAAAAATAGTGGTTAAGATGGCAATAGTAAATACATGTTTTGTTTTTTAAGTTGTGTTTGGATTCATATAGTTTTTTGCCTGTATCTTTTTTATTTTTCCTGCTAAGTTTATGTATGTATTTTTTTGTTGTTTTGCTCAAAAAAATAAGACCAAATTGACCGGTTGAACTTGAAACGGACAAATTCATCGGTTGATTTGATCCCTTTTTTACTTTTTTGTGATTGAATTTGGTTGAACCCATTGAATATGTGGTTGGTTCCATTTGTTATTATTATTTTGTACTTTTTTAAATTGTTTTTGCTTTTTTATCTGTTTATTTGTAATCTAATTCGACCTGATCAATTGAATCAAAATCTAAAACCCTCACCGGTATGATCCCCATAAATGGTTTCAAGTACTCTCTCAACTATTATGAAAAAGTGGTGATTTTCAATTGACATGTAGCTAAATCACTGTGTTATGTGGTCATGAATTTGATTTTGGTTGTGATTATGGTCTTAAAATACATATGAAGAGTGATACTTATCACTTTACAAACAAAGCATCATGTACAGCACACCGGACGTGAGGTGGTGTATAGGGAAAAAAGAACAATTCTGCAAATAGTTTATAAAGAGTATTGGTATTTACGTTAGAAGTAAGTTTTATAACGACTAGTTAAACTAAAAATGTAAACTTTTTGGTTTGATAAACACACATAGCACATATATTAATGCTGTTTTTTATTTGTCAGGTTGAGGATATTGGATCAAGAATTCAAGAAGTGGGAAAAAAAAGTCTTGGAACACCAGGTAATTTATTTTGAAATTCTCTTCATCTATATATACTATAAAATACTTTAATTTGATTACATCATTTACATGACATACAACTACAAACTATACCACTAGAAGTATATATGGCTTACAACCAACTATCGTGCTAGTGTATAAGTGTGAGTTATATATCCAACAAAAACCATTTTGAATATGTCCACTTTTTTTTTTTTTTTTTTTTGAATGGAAGACTATGTCTGCATTTATTTAGTAATGTTTCTGTTTGGTTTCGGGACTTCTGGCAGTGACATATCTAACAAGAGTACTAATACCCATTGTTATAAAGATACAGGGGAAGCCACCTTGTTCAGCTCTTCAATCCTCTATGGTGGTCGTGAAGATGATACCCCAATAGGAAATACAGCTGAACCATGTGATGTTGTGAGTGCAATCATTCTCATCCTTTTTTATATGTTTGACCTGAGGAATTTATTATATCCTTCCTAGAAAACATATACAAACATCTTATAAATGGTGAGATCTAATTAAATGTTTGTATAAAATTATTTTATGTATTTAATGAATATAGTATTCTGGTACACTAAAAAGTCTCACATTGCTTGGAATTGAATCGAGGTCAAGAGTAGTTTATATAACACACACAAACACTCATATTTCGAAAACAATGTTGTGGACTTGAGGTTGGAACGTTAGCCTCGATTGGAGGGCTTGTTCTGCTATACAAAAGTTTCACATTGTTTGAGAATTGAGACTAAAAGTAGTTTATACATTACATACAACACTCACACTCCCCAATTCATCGAATCGTCTTTTATAAAGGATAAAACCCCGATGGCTCATACAAAGTCAAAGCAAACAATACTTTGAAAGCACAAAACTTGAGGTCGGAACATATTCAATTTCATTATAATAAAGATTTTTTACACTACCGATCAATCATAATTGTCTGATCATAAATAATTTCACTTTAATAACAATTACTTCTAATGTACATTTGAACGGTGCTAGAGCAATACATGCTTGGGAACACGCAAAAAACTAAAAGAAAATTAAAGAGAATAAAATTAAACGATACCGGTTGATGTGACTGTGCTCAAATAATATTGATTTAGAGTTATGCCTATGAAAGTCTTTATCATGAATGATTGTGAATCACTAATTTTGTTTTTTATTTACACGGTTAGCATATCAAAATTAAACTTTTTTGTTATATTTTAAGTGCATATGAATTAAATTCCAATAATATTACGCCACTATCTGATTTCGTAATTGTAATTAAGAATATGATTAAAATTAGTCACCAGAAAGACGATTTTGCTATTCAAGTATACATTTATGCAATGAGGTTGTAGCTAATACTTTATATGATTTTCACCTTTGTAGTTTAAGAAAGATACGGATAATGCTGATCTCAATTGTAACAATCCTAACAGTGCTTCAAGGGGAGACTGGTGGCTAGGTAGGAACCATAATTTATTTTGATTAAAACGATTTCATAGTTTAAAAACTAGATGTTAATAAATAAAAATGTCCTTACTCACTTTCATTATGCCTATATTACTCTCTCTTTCATAGTTTTATTACAGCTATATTATTTATTCGGATTTGCCAGGTTCCCTTTATTACTAAATCACTGAAACATGGTGTTAAGAGTTAGCATTCTGCAGCCTGCTGGTAAATATTCCTTCTCCTTCTTTATATTCCTTGACTAGCTAGATTCATGGAATTTAATATAAAGAATTGATGATACCAATTTTAAATGAAAATTAAATTTATTTATTTTTAGTTTTACCTTTTCATCAAAAAATCGTTCATTGCATTTCTCCTTTTCTTCTGAGATTAACTTGGTATAGCTACATTCTTTCAAAAAAAAAAAAAAAAAAAATGGTATAGCTACATATCGACATTGAGAAAATTTAATATTATTGCAAACACTTTTTTTGGATGAAATATTATTTGAAACTCAAAACAACACAAGTGGAATTTGATATAGCGTGTTAGTTATGTCCATCTTTAAACAATAACCATATTAGAATGAGAGCTAGCTGTATCAATATTTATATCCTTTTACTTGAAGAAAATGTTAACATGTGTTTGAGGATACAGGTTAAGAAACTTCAAATATAAATATCAGCATTCAATTTAAAAAAAAAAAATTGATATTTTTAAATTCCTTAAAATGTACACTTAAAATAAAAGTTAGTAAACTTTTTTTTTTCCTTCTACTTCAGCATGCGAAGGACATATTGCATTTTTTTTTATATGATGATATAATGAGACGTGAGTTTGTTTATGTAGCAGAAAGAAGATTGATCGCATAAAGCTCAAACGTGCTCTAATTCACCATGCAAATATACAAGTTATATATTATAGGTAGACTTAGTATCCATTACATTTTTCATCCACTATGTTGGGTCCTTTTTTGTCTCAGATAGCGGGTATAATTAGCTAAATCGTTAAAGTACTTCGGGCAAAAGTAATTCCTGCTTAGTTTTTATTTTTTTAACTTATGAAAAGGTTTTGTATTAGACTTTGTTTATGATGATAGGACCGTTCTTGGTCTTTTGGGGATCATCTTCACCACGTTCGTAGTATATGTTATTATTGCTTGAAAATAATATGGGTTCTTGCATTCTCTTGAGTGTGCACATGTTGGTAACATATTGTTGCTTTCCATTTTTTAGTTTGTACTTAAATGTCCTAAATTTGTAAGAAATCAATCGTTGATACGAAGCAAAAATTGAGCTTTTGATCCATCCTTAAACTCTTTATAAGTCTTTAATTTGCATTTCATAAGAAACACCTCTTATTGTTTGAAAAATTAGACATAGAAATATTACAAGGGAAATGATATCATGTAACCTAATGACATATGTTAAAGAGTTTGGGAAAAAAGCGGAGAATATGCTAAACTTCTCCTGGTTGGTTAGAGGAGTAAAAATGAGACAAAAAAAATAAATTGTGAAATTCACACTAGAAGAAAAAACAGTATGAACAAATTACTTTCATTTTTAGTTGTAGGTTATACAGGGCCGTCTTAACAAATTCATAGGCCCGGTTTTAATTTTATAAGGGATGCAAAAAAAAAAGTCTGGGCTCCAAAAAAATAAATAAGTCATTTAAAAAAAAAAAAATTAAAAAATACACTTTAATGGGTCTTGAACACATGACCTCATACTCAACAAAAAATGACCACACCACTAAAGCAAGCTATACAAATTAAATTAATTTGCTTTTAATAGATATATAACCATCATTTTTGTGGCTTACATATAAAAAAAAAAAATTTGGGCCCCAAAAAATTGGAGGCCCGGTGTCGTCGCCCATCCTCGATGGGCTATGGGCCGGCCCTGAGGTTATATTCTTGGTGAGTTTTAGAATGGGACAATTGAGAAATTTTCCGATCTTAGGCTTATTTGTTTCTTACCGGCTGTTACCTGTGATTTCAATTGAAAGAAAATACTCATACGGCTTATATGTTTTGGATTATGTTAATATCAACAACAAAGAAGCGGTCTTTATTTTATTTTTAAAAGGAAAACCTATTTGTCAATCTGAACAATTTATTTAACTGCTAAATAATTTACACCAGATTTTATCAAAGAAGCAAAAGCAAATTTATAGACCAAACAAAATTTAAAAACAATCTACTACTATAAAATTATTTAAAATATTATCTACACTATATTCAAGTATTTTTTAAAAAAAAAACTCGGTATCAACCCAAGAATAGATTAATTCATAGGATACATCCAAGTGATAATATTAGCTAATTTCTTTTAACTTAATTTTATGTAATATTTTCATTTTTAATATTTTTTCTACGATTTTATTATTTATGTTATAACATGTCAATATTGTATCTTTTTTTTATGAGATTTTTTTCAATAAAACTTGGGTTTCTAAGTTTGTATAATGAATCTGCTAAAAAAAAAATGTATGATGAAGATTTGAGGTTTTTTTATGAACTTCAGATGATTTTTTTTTAGTTTTTATTTTATTTTATATTTTTTGATAAAAAAAAAGTGATAAGGATATTGATATTTTATAATATAAAAGATTAAATCGATAAAAAAAAAAATGACAAAGTATGACCTGCTGTGAAGCATAAATACTTCAAAATTGATGACACACCTGTATGTGATACGTACCATGCATCAATACGTGCTCGATATGCCCAAATACATATTATGAGAGTATTCAGTGATTAAATTTTATTTTTTTTTAAAAAAACAATTGTTTTTTTTTTTGTCGAGTAGCATAGTGACTAGAGCTCACACAATTTAATTGTGGAGAAGTGGAGTGTCCGGAATTCGAACCTGACCCCTGCATATAATACGCAATATCCCTGTCAACTGAGCTAAACTCACGAGGATAAAAAAAAAAAAAAAGCAATTGCTGATACATTAAAAGTATTACTCTTCCTGTTTTAATTTTATAATTTTTTTAATCGGTGTAAAATTATCAAATATTTTTGTTATAGTCGTGGGCAAAGGAAATTACATTTATGAAGAATATAATGAAAAATTCTTAAAATAAAAGTACAATAAAAGAAAGAAAAAGAAACGCACTCCAATTCCCTCAAATTAGTGTTCCATTCTACTTTTTAAAAATCCATGTACTTAAGTTGATGAGCCGTACAAGTTGCAGGTAAAAAAGACAATACGATCTCAACCATCCTCATTATTTTGTATTAAATCAATGATTCAATTTAGATAAGCCTAAGATGGGGAAGTTTTACAATTACCCCATGCTAAACGTGACCTATATTCTTTACTCCCTTTCCGGTTAGATTACACAATGTTAATATTGAAAGAAGAAGAAGAAAGCACAAATTAGGGATCTAAATAAATATTATACGATGATATTTGTATTGTCATGTTGGATAACTATAATATTCATACCAGTCATATATTCATTTCGGTATATATTAAACATATGATTTATGAATTTTGAAGTATCCCTGAGTCTTTCCGGATACCCATAAATATATATATATTTTTTTTTATAAAAGAGGTTGAATTTTTCTAAAAATCAATAAATTTTAATTACCTAAAATTTGACAATAAAAGTTCACCAGATTCATTTCACTCTCAAATTCAACAAAAGTTCTTTCTTTTTATCAAACATAATATACATACTTAGTATCTAGGCTTCCCCCAAAAAACAAATAGTATCATGGCTTATAATGCTAACTTTATTTTTAAATGATGATTTTTAAGTAATTTACTTAACGATAAAGGATATCACGGATGCCACTACCATTAAATCGGCATATGTACCATTAAGTAATATGTAGTTAAAATATCCATTTTTTTTTAGGAATATCTATTAAGGTATCCGTCTTGTGTCTATTATGGATTTTATATGTGAATACACAAATATTTTTGTCATCCCTAAAAGAATTGAGGTAAATAAAGATACCCACACTTTTATTTTTTATTTTTTATCTTGTTTTATCTTTTTATGCATAGATTTTTTTTTGCCAAATTTACTATATTTGTCGGAATATATTTTCTCTCGGCACCAATCTCAAACCCTAACAAAGTCTTAATGTTCTCTTTTTTTTTGGGTACAAAGTCTTAATGTTCTATTAGATGATCCAAGAACAAGAATGGATACAATCAAATTTTCAATTGCCATATAGATTTTGATAATTCTACAAGCAATAATAAAATACCAACAATGAAGCAACTTTTAAGTACATCATTCTTAAAAGAGTGTTTTCATAACATTATTCTTGGTCTGTGTTTGTTTATGCAAATAGACGCCTCAATAAATTTATGATAAATACTCATTTTTTACATGAGAAAGACACACAGACAGACACAACACATATCAAACAAATGCTTAATCTAGAATGCATCCAAATGTTTTTTTAGTTGTTTAAAACATGTTGTAGTATGCAATTGAGTCATCTAGTAAGAAAGAATCATTTTCTACTCTCTCGGATTTATATTGAATTTTTTAAATCAGTATACTTGATCCCCACGAACACCTTAATTATCAGTTTGCGTAGTGTTGTCATCACCCTGAATACACCTTATCGGTTGTAACAAAAAAAGAATACACCTTATCGGTTTTGTATGTCATGTCTAAATTAGGAACTAAATCGAAAGGAATCTTATATCACAATGAAAAATTAAAAGGATTTTCTTTTTAAGGACTAAAATTCAACTTAAAGATATCACAATGGAAAAACTCTAATTAAAGACACTGTCAATTTGGTGCCTCCAATACTCAATAAAAGAATGTACAAAGGTTAATATAAAAAGGGAATTTTTTTTTTTCTGACCCTCTTTTCGAAAAAAAATTCAAGTCTGACCCCCTTTCGCGTGCGGGACAATTTCAGTCTGTGTTACCACTAAGCCAGTGTACATTTGATGTTAATTTTTGCATCCAATAATATATATACCATTTTTAAAACCAGATTCACACACCATGAGGCATGAACCATCCAATTTTTCATTTTTGTTTTTTTATTGTATAATTTAGGATCTCCGACGAAATATATTTTGATAAAATATCCGACGAATATATATATATATATATATTATTATCCGACAAAATATATAATTTTCACCGATAAATTATCCGACGAAATGATTTATATATTATTTCAAGATAAAATCTAGAATCCAATTAAAATTATAAAATCTTCTATATTTATTTTTTTATTGGATAATTGAGGTGCCCGTGGCCGGGGTGAAATTTTATAGGAGATTTGTAAAAAAATAAAAAAATTTCGTCGGATTCTAGATTTTATCTTGAAATAATATATAAATCATTTCGTCGGATAATTTATCGGTGAAAATTATATATTTTGTCGGATAATAATATATATATATATATTCGTCGGATATTTTATCAAAATATATTTCGTCTGAGATCCTAAATTATCCAATAAAAAAACAAAAATGAAAAATTGGATGGTTCATCATGCCTTATGGTGTGTGAATCTGGTTTTAAAAATGGTATATATATTATTGGATACAAAAATTAACATCAAATGTACATTGGTTTAGTGGCAACACAGATTGGAAATCTTGCATGCGCCTGGTTCGATTCCCTTTGGGAACAAAATTGAAATTTTTTCTCTCTTTACCATTTTTCTCTCTCCATTGTTTTTGACCAATGAGAAGAGAGAACAACAAAGTTGTCTCAAAGGTTGTACCAAAATGGTTGTCAAAATATCACTACTCATATATTTAACATGAATATCATGTGGTTGTGCAAATTAAAAAAAAAAAAAAATCAGTTTAGCTTTAATTCTTTATATTATTTGAATTTGTTTTAGGTTTAATTATATGAATTTGGTTTAGACCGATAGCTGAACTAAAAAAGTTGAGAAATACTTACCATTATGAGCTCTACTCTTATCCATTCACAACAAAAATATATTCTTCATCACTCATTCATCAACAAGCATGGATGGGTGAAGCAAGTTCTATCGAGGCTACATAGATATAAAAGTGATACACAAGTACATAACAGCATGGTGAATGGTATAAGCCAGATTGCACCAAGTCGGGTGTAGTTTTGCAGTCTCAACTAACATGTGGAGCAAAAGATATCAATGTCAATGAGGATTCATTCATAAGACATAATCTCCAAGAGGAATGCTGGCAAACAAACTAGTTTAAACCTAAAACATGGTAATAAAGGTTTAACCTTACAAAACCCAAACACAAATTGACCCCAAAAAGAGCTCTGCAGATGCTTTGGGGCTAACCATACTTCCAAAGATTTTTTTTACTATTAAAACCAAAATTGACTTGTAAGCAGTGTCTGACTAATCGTTCATGCATATAGTTTTAATTGCAGTTCGCAACTGCCGCAGTACTCCAAGGTTCTAGAGGTCAGTGTAATGACATCACAATGACAATGACAATTGCCGTTCAAAGATTTTAAATGTCACTGTAACCGCATAACAACAGCAATCGCAGCAGCATTTATCATGTATCGCTGTGTAACCGCAGTTTAAAACTTTGCATTTATGGAATAAATATAAACTTCAACTAAAGTCAATTTGGTGCATCCAATACTCATAAAAAACTGTACAAAGGTTAACATAAAAAAGGCATAGTACATAGGAAGATAAAAAAGGCAAAATATAAAATTAAAGAAGAAAAAAAGAGACCATGATACTATACTAGTTCTTCCCCTCAGTTCCCCAACACAAACGGCATACTGCAATTATATAGGGAAGAGAAACAGGGTACGTGTGGAACATTAGATAATGTTATGCAGCAAAACATATGACATCGAAATCACCAAACATTCTTGTTCTTAAGAGGAGAGTGAAAGTCAAGGTACCACCTTACAAACTTCTTGAGTCCAGCTTCCAAATCAGTAGTAGGCATGTAACCAAGCTCCCTTTGCGCCCTGCTGATGTTAGCATGAGTAAACCTAACATCACCATTTATTGGCATCGGCACTACCTTCCTCTTCACATTCACCTTCAAAAGCTTCTCCAATATATTGACAAGCTCACTAACCGGAACCGGCGAAGTATTACCCAAGTTAAAAATCCTATATTGCGCATTTCCCTTCTTCTTCCCACCACTACCAGTACTTTTCTTAGCTGTATCCAAAGCCCCTAAACACCCTTTGACAATATCACCAATATACGTAAAATCTCTAGTTACACTTCCACCATCAGGAGATTCAAACACAGTAATTTGTTTTCCTTTCAAAATATCCTTAGTGAATAAGTAAACAGCCATATCAGGACGACCCCAAGGACCATAAACAGTGAAGAAACGTAAACCAGTTACGGAAAGACCATAAATATGATTATAAGTATGTGCAAATTCTTCACCAGCTTTCTTCGTCGCTGCATAGAGACTAGCAGGTTGATCCGTTCGATCCTTTTCCGAAAAAGGAGTCTTCGAATTTAACCCGTAAACCGAACTCGAAGAAGCGTAAACAATCGCCGGTTGAGGGTTTGCCGATTTAGAAACTTCAAGGAGGTTAACAAAACCTGTAGAATAAACCATAACTTAGTCTCAGAATTACTATCACTCTGTCAGTCTATCTCCAATTTAATACATAAACTATTTAATACACGTTAGACAAACCCATATATTAAATAGTCCTTAAGCTCAGTCTCAAAATTATCTGTTAGATACAGGCCATGTTTGGATAAACAACTTATTTTCAGCTTATAGCACAAGCACTTGTCATGATAAAATTAAGTTAAATTGTTTTTGGATATACTATAAGTTGTTTTCATTAGCTAAAATAGGGCCTGTTTGGATTGACTTATTTTTAATATTATGAAAAATAGCTTACGCAAATAAATAAGCTTTTATGTAAATTCTTAAGTTCTTACTGAAGAAAATTCTTCATAAGCTGTTTTGTCCTAAACTACCTTGACAAGCTTATGAATAATACTAAAAGGTTATTTATTTACATAAACTGTTTTGCATAAGCTAAAAAATAAGTCAATCCAAACAGGTCCATAAGCTTATGAAAAAAGTCATAAGATGTTTTCATAAGTTCTCCCAAACAGTCTCACACAACTTATACTAGTAGATGAGCTCAAATAAGCCAATTCTATCTAATCATACCAAACTTCTAATTACCATAAACCAATTCTAACAAATCTCACACTATATCAAACAATATCGCACGCACTCGACAGTTTATTCCATAAACTATATAACTATAATGAATGAATAATTCTTAAACTATATATGTATTCAAACCTGCAATGTTGCTGTGAACATACGAATTAGGGTTTCGCATAGCATAACGAACCCCAGCTTGAGCAGCAAGATGCATAACATGCGTAAAAGCAACAACATCAAACAGTTTACGGAGAAGATGAACATCATTGATATCACCTTCAACGACAAAAACACCAGCGCGTGAAAGAACCTTGGCACGAGTGCGTTTGAGGTTAATATCATAATACCGATTGAAATTATCAATCCCTAAAACCCCATCGCCACGTCGCTTAAGAGCGAGCGAGACATGCATACCGACGAAACCAGAAGCGCCGGTGACAAGAACGGTGAGTGGTGAACCGGAGGGAGAGTTATGGCGGGTTGATTTGGTGACCCGTTTTTCCCATTCGGGTCCGCCCCATGAATTTTTGGTGGGAAGTGATGACGTGGAAGGTGAGAGAATGAAGAAGAAAATAATGAAAGCGAGAAAAACGAAAATTGAAGAGCATAGTGTGAATTTTGATGATCTAATGCGAAGAATGTTGTTGTTATTAATATTATTGTAAGGTTGATAATGATATTTTTCTGGTTTTGAGGGTAATATACCTATGCCACCCATGTTCAATTTCAGAATTCAATTGACGGTGTTCGTTCTTGTTTGTTGATTTCGAGGGTTTTGACTTATGTTGACTATCTATCTATGACCACCGTTCTTGCTAATTAAGTAGACTTTTGCCTCATTCCAAGAACAAGGAAGGATTGTTTGTGTTTACATGCAAGGGTTTTAAATAGTTGCGACAGTACGGCGGCCTGTTAATTTAGGTAGAGATTTAATTTAATTTAATTTTTTGTTTTTGTTTTTTTCTTTCAATTATTTATTTTTTATGATCACAAATTAATTTTCATATGTACTTGTGAAATAATATATGCAAGATTCGAGCTTATTATGACGATGAAATTAATTTAGGAAAATGCTAGATATCAAGAATGATTTTATAAGAAAAATTTAAGAATGACATGGCACAATAATCACCTTTAGATTTCAGTCTCATTTATTAATCTTTCATAAAAAAAGATACATAACACCCACCACCCCATGATTTCCGGCCAAACTAAGATTTTATTGGTTAACATTAATTTCAGAACTATTTCTTGATAAAATCTAATGGTGATTATTCTGCCATGTCATTTTTGAAATTTTCTTGAAAAAATCTTTCTTGATATATAACATTGCTCATTAATTTATCCTCGATTTAAGAATGTCAAAAATGTTTGCTATTGTTTTTTGTCGGGAACTCAATTAAGCTGCGAGAAAATCATGTTGATCAAATTGGGTTTTGATTGATTTTTTTTTTTAGTCCTTAAAAATAAAAACAGGATGTTTCAACCTTCGAAAATTTTCATTTCAGTTTTAGATTTGGTCTCTAAATGCTAGTTTATGTTTATATTTATGTGAATATTATGACCTTGTATGTTGAAGATGTGTTTTAAGCTATGTCAATCTATTATGTTTCAACTCATGTATTTTCATATCAAAATAAAACAAATATTATTGATTTTTTTTTTAATTTATTAGTATATTTAGAGTTTGTTTGGTGTGCAAAATATGATAGAGACATGATATAATTAGAAAATAGATAAAGATATAATATGATAGTAACATGATAAACATTTATCCTATTGGTGCACGCATGATAAAAAAGATGATAACATTATTTTATCCTATCGTGTGTTTGGATACACACTTATTATGATAAGAAAAAATTAACAACGCTGCCACCTCCACCGTGTGCAACAGCCAATTGAAATTGATTGGGAACAGAAAATTCATATCCTAATTATGTGTGTTTTAGTTAAATCAAATTGGGAATCAATTCTTTAATCGACCGAGAGTGAGAAGCAAGGACCTTTGGAATGAGAGTAAAAAAATAGAAGGAAAAATAGTTTGGAAGACATTCATTTTGATTGAATTGATCCAACATTACCAACACTTTCCACCTTGAGGAGACCTCAAAAAAGGCTTAAAAAATTCACAGTTGAAACCATTCGGGCCTGAACTTTTGTTTCCTTTGGAATTATGGACTACCTTGATGATTTCCTCCTCCAAGATTTTTTTGAAAGAAGAGTATTTTGAACCTCATTCAAAGAAGCAAAGACTACTATGTCAAAAGTAGGTATTTCTCAGTTGACATAAGAGAAAGGTTTAGAAAAATACATGAAGACCTCTTGTCTTATAGTCGATGAAAGATGAAGTCATGAACCTTCTGATTTGAGAACCGAACTAGTTTTTGATGGTTCGGTTAACCTAAAAAACCGAACCGAATCGAACCGAAATTTTGAAATGGTTCGGGAAAATCGAACCAAACCGTTTCAGGTATGGAGCTAACCGAACTGAACCAAAGTTATGGTTCGGTTAACCGTTTTCTTACCTATGAACTGAACCGAACCATAACCAATATTTTGAACCGAAATGCATTTTTTTTATCCTTTTGTGAATTTAATTGTGTTTTTTTATCCTTTTCAAAATAGCTTATTTGATAAACAACTTATTTTCTGAAAAACAACTTATTCAAAACAACTTATTTTATGCAAAACACCTTATTATAAAAAACAGCTTATTTTATGAAAAACAACTTATTTTTTAAAACAGCTTCTTTTATGGAAAAACAACTTATTCAAAAAAGCTTATTTTATTAAAAATAGCTTGTTTCGATCTCTTTCTAAAAACAACTTATTCAAAACAGCTTATTTCAAGCAAAACAACTTATTATAAAAAATAGCTTATTTAAAATAGCTTATTTTATGCAAAACACCTTATTTTAAAAAACAGCTTATTCAAACAACTTATTTTATGAAAACAACTTATTTTAAAACAGCTTATTTAAAACAACTTATTTTATTCAAAACATAAGTTGTTTTTTGAAAATAAGCTATTTTGAATAAGCTGTTTTTAAAATAAGGTGTTTTTCATAAATTAAGTTGTTTTTTTAAAATAAGTTGTTTTTCAAATAAGCTATTTTGCATAAAATTAGCTGTTTTTTTTAAAATAAGTTGTTTTCATAAAATAAGCTGTTTTGAATAAGTTGCTTTTTAAAATAAGGTGTTTTGCATAAAATAAGCTGTTTTGAATAAGTTTTTTTTTTATTTTTAAAATAAACTATTTTGCATAAAATAAGCTGTTTTTCAAATAAGTTGTTTTTTTTAAATAAGTTGTTTTCATAAAATAAGCTATTTTTAAAATAAGGTGTTTTGCGTAAAAAAGCTTTTTAAAATAAGCTATTTTAAATAAGTTGTTTTTTTGGAAAGATCCAACAAAGAGTTCAAGTGGTTTCCTTAAAAAAATAAAAAATAAAAGTTCAAGTGGTTCGGTTCGATTCAAGATGGTTCGGTTATAGTTCAAGAACTGTTAATAAATTAACGGTTCGGTTCATGAACCATTATAATGATTCGGTTATTTTTGGTTCGGTTCGGTTCGGTTCCCGCGGTTCGGTTCGGTTTATGGTTCTTTTTACCCACCCCTAGATGCAAGCATGAAAGAAAGTCAAGTTAGAGTCACCCTCGTTGAACCACTTCACCCTCCCTCTTTGGTACATAATACTATGTTTACTCTTCAAAAGCAACCAAAGATCCGATTTTTTTTCAAACCTAAGACCTCCTCTTTAGTAAGACCCTCTTATTCATATATTTGAAGTCTAGAGTTGCTATATACGTCAAGCCCATTGATTTTCTCCTCCAAATCCCCATACACTTTTCAGTTCCACTTCTTGATTTCACCCTTTATCAACCCTCCAAAGGAAAGGAGCATTCCTCCAAGAATTTTCCACCACCGAATGTAAGGCCTTATTTGAGAGCCAATGATTATGATTATTAAAGTAAAACATTGTTGGTCCTCAATCATGATTATCAAATTTGTGACAAGAGGGCAAAAACATCCTTATTCAAAACCAATTAACTCAAATCCCCCACTCTGTTAACCATTGAATGAAGACCAAAATTCTATTTAGCTGATTCAAACATTTACCATTTGGTATACCGACTTTATAGATCTGAAAGACTTTATGTGAGTCGTAACCTGATATGTTTAGCTAAATAAACTTTTAAATAAGCTCTAACATTTTATATTTTAAAAAATCATGTGTGGTTGGGATCTAACGTTAGCATAATTGCATAAGAAACCCTAGTTGTATTTAACTTTGATTCTTACTTTAAAGAATTTAATATAAAATATAAACTTCAATATATTTTTTTACAACGATAAACAATGATTTTGTTTAATGCATATAGAGAGATATATTTGATAAACAATGATTTTTAAAATATATAATATCTTAAAAATAAAAAAAATGTCTCAAAACATTTGTTATATTTTTCGGATGTGCCCTTTAAAAAAAATGGGATGTGAAAACACATTGACTATTTTCTTGCTCCACCAAATCAACTTTCTCGATCCGTCAGTGCCTTCTTCTTCCTAATGAAACAATACAAATGCCCAAATAAAAAGGATGATGCAGATTCTAGTTAAAGTAGCTTTGCCAGCAACTCCTCCTTCATCGCCTCTGGTTATTGCTGCAAATTGGAAAACAAAACTCATTAATATTAGTGAGTTTATTGCTGAAATGTTAACTTTATAATTTTATAATATGAACAAATTATGTTCTTCAGTTAAATTTGTATAATTATAATTCATTATTAATTAAGTAACACTAATGATCATTTTAATTTAGGTTTGATTGCTCTTACTTGAAGTCATAGATAATTTTTTTTTTTAGGGAGGTCATAGATAAACTTAAAATTATAAAGCTAAACATTTTTAACCTAGTAAATAAATTTTCTTATTACCTAAACGTAAAACTTGATTTCACCAAATGGAATAAATAAGAATTAAGTGGATTATAAAAAATAATTGAAATGATCTAATTTATATAAAGCACGACAAAAATATTTATAGTGACAAACACGTGATATTCTTGTGTGCACTTTAAAGGGTTTTTTTTGTTTTTTTTTTTTAAGACAGGGTATCCTCCGCGCGAGACTAATCCCCTTAGTCTTGTGGGAATCTAAATAGGCGGCAAACTCTCCCTAAAAGTTTTAACAATGTTGCATGTCTAAGAGTGGATTCGAACTAGAATCTTGGTTAAACTAGAAGAGACATGTGTCATCTCATCTAAGCGTTGTTAGGTTTTAAAGTGGTATTTATGTGTTCACTTTAATTGATTAGTATTA
This sequence comes from Medicago truncatula, assembly GCF_003473485.1. NCBI lineage: Eukaryota > Viridiplantae > Streptophyta > Magnoliopsida > Fabales > Fabaceae > Medicago > Medicago truncatula. Next base: position 3,543,286 of record NC_053046.1, read on the forward strand.
TAAAAGTAAAAAAAAGTGGTTTTTTTTTTTTTTTGAGTGAATAATAATTTAATAATTTTAATTGATTAGTTACTATAAAGGGTTTTATGCGTGCACTTTGTCATTTGTTTGCCTAGTGTAAGATTTGTTCAACAAAATCTGGAAGAAAAAAAATCATACACTCACTAGATCTATTAAGGTTCCTCACAGTTAACTGATCCAATGAATGAAATACTTATGTTTGACAGAAACAGATGCATACACATAGATAAAACAAGGGTATTTTAAAATGTGTGGGATGAACTTCAGAAAACAAGGATTTGCAAAATAAGAGAATTTCACAAAACACTGTAATAATATTTGAGAGAATTTCTTAAAACAACTTATGATATGTTCATAATTTCAGCGTATAAGTTCTTCAACATAACTTATAAAAATAACTTCTAGCTTCTACAAAAATATTTACCGTGACAAACGTGATATTCTTGTGTGTACTTTAAAGGGTTTTTTATGTGTTCACTTTAATTGTTTAGTAGTGGTTTAAAAATAATTTAATGGTTTTATTTAATTGATTAGTTACTATAAAGGGTTTTATGTGTGCACTTTGCCATTTGTTTGTCTAGTGTAAGATTTGTTCAACAAAATCTGGGGGAAAAATCAAACACTCATTAGATTTATTAAGGTTCCTCACAGTTAGCTGATCGAATGAATAATATTTATAAGTTCTTCTAGAAATAACATATACATAGAAACTTAAGATGATAAACGCTTTGTCTTGTGTTTTTAACTTATTTTCTTCTCTATTATCACAAAACACAATGCAAATTCAAGTATTGCTACTCCTACTAAAGAAGACTGCTTGCCGAGGCACCAGTTTGTGTCGCTTAAGTGGTGCATCTGTTAAACATTGTTGATAAACTAAAAAGTGAAATGAAGAGGATTTTACCTGGGGGCTGCAATGACGACAGGGGAAGAGTTGGAGAAGAAGCTGAAAATTTCCAATAAGGAAATATCAGGATATAAATGCATGTATTGATGTAATCTCATTATTATTATAAATTGAATTGATGAAAGTAGTGTACTTAATTATATGGTAGAATTGGAAAATAAAAAAGTAATATTCCTCTAAAAATCAATTTTTTTTTTCTTCAATGGGTCAGTCGATTTAGGACGGAAGAAGTATTAAATATGTTTTCATTTCACATACCTATGCAGGAGCTGGTATTGAAGTTGATACCACATAAGTATATAACTTGGAAAACCTGAGTAATTTTCAAACCAAAAGCTTCAAATAAGCCATAAGCTGCGATAAGTTGACAGAAACATGTTTTGTGGGTTGCATATAGATCTTTAATTGGATTGCAGCAAATGTCTGGTGGTTGTGTAGAGTTAATGTAGTCAATGCATGGTAATAGTATCTGATCAGCACAAGGTGGAAGCACTTGTGCATCTACTAAGCTAATTACACTCATGCTAATTACTACCATTAACACCCAAATCAGCATCACCCGTGTACACATTTTGCCATTATTCATTTTGTTATAATTAATGAGACAACGAGACCTTAATTTTGTTCCACTTTTCCTACGTGAAAAAATGTGTGTGTGTGTACTATATAGGTTGCTTTGGTTTAATTTTTTTTCTTTTTCTAACTATTTATTTGAGTTCTATTTTGGTTTAATATACATATAGTTTCCATTGCCTCACTGGAAAGGTTTATTTTCATTGCATTTGACTATATTAATCAACGAGGTGACTCTTTATATCCCTAGAGTATAGTCAATGGTTTCTTTCTCTCTGATTAGTGATCCATATCTCTCAAATCTTCAATCTTCATTTTCTTTTGCGAGAAAAAAAGAAAGGAGTCTTTTCGAGTTGCGTTAGGAGCAGGTAATTAGATAGCTGGGATCTTTGCTTTGATCCAATTGAGAGTGGCTGGCATATATGACGAAATAAGTTTAATGTTAGATTTCTTAATCAGAAGACTTATCGAATTGTGAAGTTAAAGTAATTATAATAATTCATTTTTTTAATAATTTTTTTTCCTTCATATGAACGGATTGAGAGGAAATAAAGAGTTAATGATTTTGTGTAAATGTATGTTTGGACTGATATCATTTTGAGTGTGGATCAAAGGAAGGAGTTGAAAAAATGAAAAGAGATATGATTGTGTAACTTGTGTGTTCTATTAAAGAAATTGAAGAAAAAAAAATGTGTATATGGGGGTATGTTGAATGCATACTACTCGTTGTTAAGTGGTTTGATTATTTTAAGGCTAATGGTTTTTGGTTTAATTTTTATAAAGCATTGTTGGTTGCAAGTTAGATGTTATTTTTGGTATCCTCAGGGTTAAGACTAGATTGTAAAAAAAAGTTTATGGCTCAAATAAACTTGTTTATGATATAATAGGTATTGCAACCTATGTTAGATCTAGAAGGTTGTTTGAGTTAGCCGACAATAAACCAGTGACAACAACGAAGATGTATGCTTTAAGTTGGGGGTGAATAGTGAGGCTTGGAAGTGGAGAATGAAGTTGTTGGGTTTGGGAGGAATAGCTTTTGAGGGTATGTTGTGAGCAGTGGCTCGTATATCTCTTTGTGGGCATGTGCCCCCATAAAGTTTTCCAAAGCATCATGGCTTCATGCGTTAATACACTCATATTGCATTACATACATACATACATATATATATATATATATATATATATATATATATATATATATATATATACCCTAATACAATTATTTACTTATTTATTTATTATATCTATTAAAAAAAGTTTTATCATCCTTCTATATAAATAGATGTTATGGAACCTATTAAACAAAAAGGCTTAAATATGTATTTGATCCTTGCAATTAGGGGTCGTTTAAAAATTGGTCCCTGTATTTGCTAATCCTTGCAAACTAGCCTTGCAATCGTTAATCATTTAAAATTTAGTCCTTTGACCAACTTAATCACTGCCACGTCACTAATTTGATGATGTGACAATCACTGCCAAACATGAAATTCCAATTTTGCCCTTAAGAAGAGGACAAAATATTGAAGAAAGAATTGGAAACCCAGGGGTAAAATTGGAATTTTATGTGGCGTGGCAGTGATTAAGTGGGGAGAGGGACGAAATTTTAAATGATTAAACAATGTAGGGGTAAATTGCCAGGATTAACGATTACAGGGACCAATTTTTAAACGACCCCTAATTGCAAGGATCAAATACATATTTAAGCCAAACAAAAATGCTGATTGTTCATCTCTCAACATATCTTCTTTTACGTTGGTTTCATTCTCCTAATTAATATATGATAATAATGTAATTATTTATCATGGAAAAACTTGAGAGGTTTCGAATCAAAATGAGTTATCAATCTTTCTATTAAAATTATAAAAACAAACTTTATTTTTTGTTAGTCATTTTGATTTTTAAATGTGTCTTTAGTTAGTTAATTTAATCTTTAAATATATTTTTTACTAATCAATTTGGTCTATACAATGAATAACAAAACAACCATTTGAAGATTTGTTCATAGTTTTGATAAATTTCATATACTTTAGTGAAAACACATCAAACATTTAGAGACCAAAATGACTACTCTAAATCGGTCTCGACCTCTAAATTAATATTGTATATCGGCGTCTAAATTATTTAAGATGACCCTGCTACAAATTAGAATAGGGTTTCCAAAAATTATTTAAAATGACCCTGCTACAAATTTATATATATATATATATATATATTGCCCCCACTATTCAAAATTTATGGCTTCGCCAATGGTTGTGAGTTGTTAACTTCTACTCCACATATGTCCCTATATAGAAGTTCTCTGTTTTTTTTTTTCGCATTTCTTAAAAAAAAATTGTTAGTATAATTAATGTGTCTATTTTGTGTAAATATTTACTAAATTGTTCTTTGTTTATATGTGTATTAAATTTGACTATTTATATTTTAAGAGAAGTCAGCAGTATTACTTTGGGATATGTTTTAAAAATAATAATAAATGCATCAAGTCATTTGTAGAAGAACTTATATTTAGGGACAAAAGTTTTTCTCAAAAAGTGCTTATAATTAGAAACGGAGGGAGCAATGTTTTGCAAGTTAGTATGAATGATAGGTGAGTAGAAATTGCCTCCATTTCAATGCTATTAAGTGAACACTATATATCAACATTTGACACTGGAGAATATTATTAATCATGTAGATGACGATCAAATTCTTTGAATCATATTTCTACCAAAGTAAATTTGTTTAAGCGAGGAATTCTTAATCATAACGATCAATTGTATGTGGGAGGTTGTGGTATGATTGAAGACATGGATTACTTGTTTGCAAAATGTAACTTTTTCAGTAGAATCTTGTACTTGGTTTGTCATTGGTTAGACTTTGTTATTGTTTCTCATGGAACTCTTTTGGATCACCTATCACATTTTGGTGGTTTAGGAGGGTTCTCGAAACAAGTTCATTTAGCCTTGAATATTATTTGATTATCTTGCGTGTAGATTATTTGGAAAGAAAAGAATATGCACATTTTTCAGCACATAAGTAACAATTGCAAGCTTTATGTAAAAAAAGTCAAGTTGCAGTTCTATTGATGGTTGAAAGCGAGATACTATGTTATTTTCTTATCAGAGGTTTCACTCACCCTCTCCAATGTTTGCAATATGTTTCCTAGTATCTTTAACTTTAATTATTTATGTGGCAACTATAACAAATGAATGATGTTTCTCTTCGTTGAATTTTATATAGAGTAGAAAGATCAATCGTATGAGATGCAATTTTTTTTAATTGCAAATAATTTTATTGAACGACAATCTAGTGCACTTAATCGTATGAGATACACATTTGTTTTGTACGTTAAATGCATATAAAGAGATGTATTTGTTTCTTTAGAGGAAGAGATGTATTAGTATTGACAATGGAAAACGCATACAATATTTTAAAAATATGTATCAAGCCATTTGTAATTTATAGGAATTCAGGTATTAAGTATTTAATTTATTTAATGTGATGATAGTAAAACTTTATAATATTTTTCTCGTGCCAAATAAACTTTTTGGATCCGCTAGCTAGTGCCTTCTTCCTAACCAAACAAGAAAAATGGCCAAATAAACATTATGAAGCAGAGTCCAGTCAAAGCAATCCTGCCTGCTCCTCCTTCATCACCTATAGGTGTTGCTGCAAATTGGTAAAACAACTCAGTATTACACGTTACTTTATAGTTTTAAAAATAACAAATATAAAACAAAATGCATATTCATTTCGTGCTTTGCTACTCTTTTGTCAACAAAATAAAATAATTGAAGAAGATTGCTAACTGCTAAGGCACTATTGTGTGCTACTTAAGTGGTGCATATGAAATTGAGAGGATTGAGAGGTTCTACCTGCTGGGGGTTTCCCCGAGGACAGTGGAAGAGTTGGAGAAGACGCTGAAAATTTCATGATATCAATGCATTAATAGGAAAATACACATAGATTCACTTAAGTACTCATGATTTCTTTAAATAATTCACAATTTTCTCCAAGTTTAAATTAATTAAGAATCATATAAACACATAAGAAAATGCATTTAATTTTGTCTACATTTTAATTTCAATTACCATTGCAGAAGCTGGTATCAAATTTGACGCCACATGTGCGGAGAATTCGGTACCCTACAGTGAATTTAACACCAAAAGCTTCAAATAAACCAGGAGTGTAGACAAGTTGACAGAAACATGTTTCTTGGGTTGCATCAAAAACATCTTTAATGGCAGTGCAGCATATGTCTGGTGGATAAATGTCTTGTATCGAATGACTAGTGGAGTTAGCGTACTCAATGCATGGCAATAACGGTTTACCGCACGGTGGAAGAACTTGTGCATCTAATATGCTAATCACACTCATGCTAATTACCATCAACAGCATAACATACATTCTGCAATTATACATTTTGTTGTAATTCATGAGACTACGGACCTTAATTTTGTTCCACTTTTCCTATGTCGAAATGTGTATATATAAGTAAATAATGCTTTGATTTAATTTGGTGATACAGGTCCGGCCTGCTAAGTAATATATAATATATACTAGAAAGTTTCTTTTCCTTGAATTTGAATTTATTAATTAGCGCCGGTGACTCTTTCATTGAATATGCATCCCAGAAGAAAAGTGAAATAATGTGATTGATGCAGGAGCTATTTTTGGGGAGATTCTCTACTTTTTTTTCATCAAAATTATATTCTTACTTTGTCTTTATTTGATCCATATCTGTCAAATCTTAATTACTCTTCAAAGAGTCTTTTTGAGTTGCTTTAGAGAGTTTAAGGGATGCAATTGTGACAATACCACTATCCTATAATTGTTCCATAATAATTTCAAAATTACGTTGACAATCAAAATGAATGAATATATTCATTGATTTATTTCCTTTTCTTTAACACTTCCCCCTCAAGTTAAAGCGTGAATGCCAATGACACTCAACTTTTTAAGATGGGTATTAAACACATATGATAGTAGTTTTTGTAGATATATTTGTTATCTCCTTTTTAGTCTGCCATTAAAGATGTCTTAATCTATCCTCTTTGGATCTTTTCGCGAATAGTGTGACAATCTAGTTTAATTTGCTTATCTGCTCAAGCTAAAGTGGGTTTGCAGCAATGTGTAATTGATTGTCACAAAACAATCTTGCCAGCCCGGGATGTGGTACTGGTACATGTAAAACCTTTAACAAATATCTTGACCAAGAAAGCTCACAAGTAGTATACGTAGCAACCATCGGTCGATACCACGCTTCTGTTGATGACACTTCTGTTGGTGACCATCACATAGCCTTCTGTCGAATAGATGGAGTGTCGAGGCAAGAAGTGTTGATTGAAAATTACTCTTGACCGGTCAAGGCGTATAACATATATATGGATGTCACTAGAATTGGCTTGAATGAGGAAATGCTTTCCCTCTTCGATGTTCTATTTGACATTGCAATTGTCTTGCAAACAATAATAGCCAATCTTGTACCGTAAGGCATCGCAAATGCCAAGAAAAGCTTATTTGGTGCAAACAACAAAGTAGACACGAAGGTCGTTGTCACTTTTGGTGCCAATGCAAAGTATAATTGGCAGCAAGTAGACAACACACACATGAGAGTTCATCGCAACCCATAAGCAAAGCAACACTCGCTTCCATTTTTTTTACCCTTCATATTTTTTAGAATATATATCTATGAAGTACTTTCTAAGTATCTATTATGGTGCATCTAATAAAATATTTAAAAATATATATATATAAGCTATTTCATTCGGTCTTTCTTATAATAACAAATGTGTCAACATAAATTGATGTATTTGGTCTATATTTTGAACAAAATATATCCTTTTTTTTACCTATTTGTCTTTTATATAAGTGACTAGAAAGAGTAATTTTAATATTTCATGGATACAAATTCATGAGTAATCGCAAATATTGAAAGAATATTGGTGTCCAATACAAACACGGTTTCATGTTTAAAGTATTTGAACTTCAAAATTAAGAAGGAGACATGAGACAACTTTTCTAATAAGGAAGTACTACTCAAATGGAATGATTTCCTCCCTTGACAGTAAATATTAAGCTACAAAAATAGATGTTGACCTTATATTGAAGCATTGATTGGTTCAAACGAAATTTATAAGAGACTTTGTTTGACGTGCGTATACCAAACAAGGAAGGCCTTGTAGGAGCATATATTTTTAATTTTCCAACATGGATTTTCCACTACTGCACATATGAAATTTTGCAACATTTTTGCGGTGACAATTTTAAAAAAGTGTTACACACATAATTTATTTTCAGTTTTAAGAGCACCCATAAAATAAAATGTTACTCTATATTTCTTTTTTAACAAATAAAAAAAGGAAAATGTTACCAACACTTCAGTGGATAACTCATAACTCTCTCTATTCTCTCTCTCATCAAAAATCTCACCGATCAAAATGAATCAACACAACAATCAATCACCACCGTCGCCGCCACATCACCACCGTCACGTCTCTCAGAGTTCAGTTTTCTTTTCTCGACCACAAACAACTAATCGATCACAATTCACCACATTAACGTTCTTTGGAATTCCAACTTAAGTTGATGTATTTGGAATTCCAACTTGTTAATGACCAACCATTGTTTTATGGTTTTATTTGTTTTCTTTTTCGGATAGTAGTTGTTGGATATTCTAAATTAGTTTCTATAGGTTAAGCCTTGGTGAGATAATTTTATCATAGTAGCTCATTTCTGTAAAACTAAATTTTAGAAATAACCAGGAAAAATGAATTTGGTGAGATATTCTAAAATGTCATAGTAGGTCATTTCTGTAAAATTGAGGAGAAATTATAAATGTAGTAAAAATAATAAGAATTTTATCAAATTAGCATAAATAACTATTGATTGATTATAAGTCAAAAATAAGTTATTGGTTGATTCTCGTTATCATAAGTGTAAAGTAAAAAATAATAATTTGAGAATGATGCATAACACATTAACTAGAGGGGCAAAATTGAAAAATAATTAATTAAAATTACATTAAAAATTGAACTGACAAGTATTTTACGACAATTTTTTTTACAAATATAATAATAATAATTACTGGACAGGTTGAGTACACCTATATATTAGACGAATAAAGTTTAAAGAAATGAAAAATGAGCAAATTAAATGCATGGAAACAGATTCAATAATAATGAAAAAATAATAATATCAAATAGTACAATTTTGGCTTAGGTAGATGCCCGTAGAAAAAATGTCAACTTCTTGATCTTAATGAAGAGGTAGTCTTACGTACACACAAATATAAATAAAATTAGCTGACCACACACACAATAATGAAGAAAACTAAATAAATAAATAAATTAGTTACATCTCAAATTTTTAAAATTTAAGTTTGTCCCCAAGCAAGAAATTCTCCTTAATGAAACAACATACATGCCCAAATGAACAATATGAAGTAGTGTCCGGTAAAAGTGATCATCCCCGCTCCTCCTCCATCACTTCCACGTGTTGCTGTAAATTCGTAAAAACTCAGGATCATTGGTGATTTTACATACATCATTTAGAGCATCTCCAATAACACTTTTACTAAGAGATTTTTTATGTGACTCCCACATGCACATCACTTTTTTTAAATGAGTTCCACTAATAATTTTACAATATTGCATAACAATAATTTATTTGTTAGATCATAATATCTTTTTCTTAGAGAATAATTATCTTATTTATGAAAATATTAAATTTATTTGTGCAATTTTTTTTCTTCCAATTTTTTTTCAATAATTTAACCATTATAAAAACAGTGGAATGCATGTTGTAAAAAAAGTTGAAATATCTGAAGTTGACATTTATGTTCCTAACACTAGCAATATTTCCCTGTTTTTTATGCATATGGTAACAAATCTCACAAGACAAGTATGCTATTTTTATTCTCTCAAAAATAAAAAAAAAGTTTAAATATGTTTTTTATCCTTTATCTTTTATTAAAAAATTGTTTTGGTCCTTTAACTTTTTTGTAAATTATTTGTCCTTTGTCTTTTTAAAAAGTGATATTTTAGTCTTTGGCATACCAAAACCAATAAAATAAAGACTAAAATATCACCCTTTTGAAAAGATATTAGATTAAAACAATTCAAAAAAAAAAAGATAAAAGACCAAATATATATTTAAGCCAAGAAAAAAAAGTACGCTATTTTCCGTAGAAAAAACCTTTATGGAGCCCTTTTATGAGAATGAGAACGATGTAGATAGATAGAGTTTGAATAACTAAATGAGACAACTACACTACGGCGAGTTCTTCATTTTGAAATATGGGATGGTTTGTAAAAAAAAAAAGTTATTTTATAATATTAATTGTGTCTTGTCTTTTTTTTTTTTTTTTGTCAGGTAGCCTAGTGGTTAGAATTCACTTTTTTTAAGGTGAATAAGTGGGGTGTCCGGGGTTCGAACCCCGGCTCCTGTATATAACAATGCATGTCCCTGCCAACTGAACTATGCTCACGGGGACTCTTGTCTTTTAACTATTATCTTAAAATTATTTTTCCCGAATTATTTTTCACTATATCACAAAACACAACGCAAATTCACGACATGCTACTCCTATTTATTTAAAGAAAACTACTCAGCCACCGGTGTGTCACAATGCAAGTAAAAGTTGTTTGGATTGATTTATTTTTAACGTTAAGGCAAGATAGTTTATGCAAATAACTAAATTTTTATGTATTATTTATATGTTTGTCAAGTTATTTTATAAAATAAAAACTTCTAAAGATACAATTCTTGTTAGTAAGAATTTATGAATTAACATTTTTTTTTAAAGAACTGATTCATAAGTTCAAAATAGGTCAATTCAAATGAGTCCTAAGAATTGTTCATAATCCCAAAAATAAAAAAAGAGAGAAATTGAAAGGCTTTTTACCTGGAGGTTGCATCAATGACGGAGAAAGACCTGGAGCAGAGGCTGCAATTTTCCAAAACGTAATGTAAATTTCAGGTAAGGTAATTTTTTTTCTTCTTATATTGAAGTAAATTATAATGTACCTTTTAAAATTTTATTTAAATTTTAAGTAAAGTAAAACAAAATTATGATATGTGAACGAATAATTGGAAGATATATATTCAACTAAGCTTCATATGCTATTGTGTTCATGTTTAATTAATAGAAAAAGTCTTGTATATATATTAGAACAAACAAAAACCCAATTAATATGAAACGGTTTAATAATTTCATATATATATATATATATATATATATATATATATATATATATATATATATATATATATATATATATATATGGTACCTTTGCAGGAGGTGGGATCGAATTTGACACCACATGAGTTAACAACTTTGACAGCCAAAGCTAGTTTAACACCAAAACTTTCGAGTAGACCAGGAGTTGAAATTTGACAGAAACATGTATAATCGTGAGTTGCTTCAAAAATTTCTTTAATTGGATTGCAGCAAATGTCTGGTGGATGAGTGGAATTGAGGTAGTCTGTGCATGGCAACATCTTATCACCAGCACAAGGTGGAAGCATTTGTGCATCTACTATGCTAATTACATTTATGTTAATTACTAAGATAATCAACAAAACCACCATCATCCTCATAATATACATTCTGCAATTATCCATTTTGTTATGTTCCACTTTATTTCTTATGTTGAAAATGAATGTATTTTGCTTTGGTTTGATGGATATATATATATAGTTCCCGTTGCCTTATTTGAATTGTTTATTTTTTTTGCCTCAATTTATTAATTAATCAGCATGTGACCCTTTCAAGAAAGATTGACACCGCAAACCAAAGAGTGTGTGATGGAGCTATTTTTGGGGAGATTCTCTACTATCAGAAAAATATTCTTACTTTGTCTCTATATATATATATATATATATATATATATATATATATATATATATATATATATATGTGTGTGTTTTCAATTTCCAATTTTTATACCAACTTTACATTGATCCGAGTGAAATTGAATTCATTATTTAAGCAATTTCTCGAGTCTAAACTTTGTAAATGAAAGAAAATGTAGTTAAGAGGAGATCTCGTTAATGGTCATTTACAAGGTTTTGCAAAAAAGAATAGTCATTGACAAAAGTTAGTAGATACTTCATATCAATAATATGACTGAACTCTTCTCTGGAAGAAGAAAAAAAAAACTCAAGTTTATTTTTGGAGTCTTTCATATTTTTGGAGATATGATCATACGAGCAAGACTAAGAGGGTAAATGGGAGACATCCCATTTGAGTAGTAACATTATTTTTTAGGTTTATTGAATAATTAATGTATTTGATATATACTATTATAGACCAAATACATAATTATTCAATGAACCCAAAAAATAACTTTTTGCTTATAAATATGACTGGATGAAGTATTACGATGATTTCCTCCCTTGACACCTAACGATTAAGCTAGAAAAATGGAAGTTGACCTTTGATCTACTCATCAAGACATGGCTGGTGATATTGAAGCATTGATTGGTTCAAACGAAATGATAGGAGACTGTTTTTGACGTGCGTACCAAACAAGAAAAGTCTTATAGGAGCATTATGTTTTTAATTCTCCAACATGGATTGACCAACTTGTTAATGACGCATCTTTTGTTTTGGCTAGTTGTTAGATGGACATAATGGAGGATATTCTAAATTAATTTCTATAAGGCTAAAGGCTGGTGGAATCAAATTTAATATACATATATCTTATTTTGTCAAATCAAACTATTCAAAATATAATACTGTAATTTCTCAAATGAATTGTACTACAATTATTAGCCTCTACATGGGCATGTTTATGTTTAATATATTCTTGGCTGGCTCAATGATTGTCCGATAAAACGTTTCATCGCTGATGAGAGACGATTTTAAAGCTGAAACTAGCTAGGAAGAGCCAGAAAAGGAAGAATTATGGAGATGGTGAATCTAAGACAAACATCAACTGAAAGTGAGCGTGGTTGGCTACTTGTCTTGACTGATTGAGTTGTAGAGATCATTGCTTAAGTTTAGCGGTCCATTCAAACATAAGTCTGATCACAAATTACGGAATAAAGTTTGATGAAAGTTACACTATGTTTTTGCTGTTTTTTTAATACCTGTGTTTCACTGTATTAGTAGCAACAACATTGTTCTATGTCAATGTAGGTTTGATCCAATTGATAAAGAATCGGTTCATGTTCATTAAGGATTGAAGTTTAAATTTTGTTGTCGACGTGATAACTTTTTTGTTGGCGGATAATATGTTAGTACATCTATCAATTTTATGAGTTTTGCAACTTTTTATGTCTTTATTGCGGTTCTAAAATCCAACTCGCCTAAACCTTTATATAAAAAAAATTCTGATCTACTATCTCTTTTTATAGAGTATCCGTATCAATCATCTTTATTATGAGCCAAAAATGGTTTAAGATGAACTTGGTGGTAATTTGGTGATTATTTTTTTATCTTTATTGGATTGGATGTCTCTGAAGCATGTCTATTTCAAAATCAATATGAAACACGTACCCAGTACTCACGGGTTATAAGTACCGAACACAAACCAAAATTAGTTTTAAAAAAAAATAAAAATGGATGTTTTATATGGGTACACAAAAAAGTCTACATACTTTTTGCGTATTTACTTGTGATGCTTGTTAAATAAATATTTATTTTATTTTACTATAATAATTTAAATTAAGTTTTCTAATTCATTTTTGGTAATGTTGATACTTTTTATATTATACTTTATGCATATATATCTTGCTAAAAAAATAATATTTCTCCGACTCTTGTTGTGCAAATGTCCTTTCATAACCTAATTTTCTTAAATTTGTATATTTATTTTCTAACTCTATCTTAATTTGTGAAATAGTAAATTATGAGAGACATTTTTCAAAATAAATTATTATCCTCAAAACGTAAACTCTCATACCCTTAATAATAAGAGACAGCAAAGTGAAATGAAATAAAATGAAATGGAAACCTAAGTTCAATAACACCTATTTTGGATTGAGTTATAAGTGTCAAAACTCCCTTCCTTCAAATAATAGCGAAGACTCATAATAAAATAATGGAAAAATTATACAATTAATCCCTTAACTTTATTTTAGGTAACATTTTCGTCCTTTATCTTTTTTTTTGTCACAATTTAGTCCTTTATGTTATAAAATAACAACATAGTTATCCTTCTTTATGAAAAAATAATCAAAAACTCCAAAAAAAATTCATCAAACTCATAGGCAAACATAAATCTTCATCATACAAGCCTAGAAAATCAAATTTCTTTGAAAAAAATCTCATAAAAAATGATAAGATATTGTCATTTTATAACATAAAGGACTAAATCGTGACAAAAAAAAATAAAGGACGAAAGTGTTACCTAAAATAAAATTATGAGACTAATTGTATAATTTTGCCTAAAATAATTGAACAATCAAGGTAGGCCACCTCTCAAAGAAAACAAACAATCTAGGTTGGCCTCAACTATATCATATATTATATGAATTATTATAATAAGTTGAAATTTGATTAATTAGGAAGAAAAGCATACGCACGATTATTCAATTAAATTAAATATTGTATTTTTTTTAGGGAATAATTAAATATTGTATATTATATTTTAGTAACACTTGCACGCAATTTCATTAACTTTATAAAATACATCATATTTAAGTGTTGATTTATTTGAGAGATGAGAGAATTAATTAACAAAATATAAAACTTAATATATGGTGTTTTTTTAAGTATATTATATGGTGTTAGAGGTCAATTTTGTTGATAAATCATAATTGTTCATATGTGATTTTAGAAGTAATTACGATCAAAGTCATATAATTTTTATGATGATTTGACGGTTATAATTATCGATAATCTAGAAAGTCATTACAATGTTATTTTGTATAGGAATTAAATTCTTAAATAATTTGTTACAGGACCATTAAGTTTTTAAATAATTCACAATTGAGTTATTTTAGATATATTTTGCTTCTATTTGGTAAAAAAAATAGTGAATTGTTGATAAATTAACTTATAGTGGATGATCTTGTAGCGGATCGCTCATAAGTTAATTTATAATTAATAGCGGATAAATCAACTAATTGAATTTGTAGTATTTAGTAAAATTATAGTTGAACTAGCTTATAAGTAAATGACATAAAAGATTTAATTCTTTTTAATTAAAATTACGAGAGTAAATTGAATTAAAAAATGATAAATTATAAACTACTTGAATCACCTTATGAAAAGATGTTATAAACTAGTAAAAATAAATTATAAGTTCGTGATAAAGTGGCGGTTACCAAACAAGTTTTTTTTAATCAAATGAGCTATAAGACATAAGTTATAAGTTATAAGCTAAAAAAAAATGTCTTGCCAAACAAACCCTTGTTGAAAATGTTGGAGTTGTTGATATTCGAGTATGAATGATAGTATCACATCGACAATGAGTAAATATAATATTGAATATATAAGAGGATCAATTCATACTCTCAAAGTGTTGATCAATTGTTGCTTCAAGCGCGTAGACTTCTCAACAAGGGTGTGTGATTGGCAAAACGTATCACACGACAAATTACTTAACAGCCCATCAAATAAGTGGGCTAAACTTTTGGAGTGGCCCATTTTCAAAACCCAACAAAAAAATTCACTAATAACTAAATTACATATATACCCTTGGAAATTTAGCAATATTCCAAATTGGAAAGTTATAACAGATAACGCATCATCTGATTGAAGAAGATAGTAACCATAGCAAGCAAGGTGGTTAGATAGTTTTATTTCCTTCAACTTCAATACAATAAATGGCTACGCTTAACTTTGGCTTAGCCACAACAAATTTGAATGCTACTTCTGGTTTTCGAACTAGAACCAAATCATGGAGCAGAGGCAAATCCACAATTGTTTGTATTGGTGGTGGTCCTATTGGTCCTCTTGATTGGGTAACTTAACTAAACTTCAACTTTAACTAACTAACTAACTAACTAACTAACTAACTAACTAACTATTTGTTGATTGATAATTTTGATTTATGTAGGACCCAGAAGGTGTACTAGGCCGGCCCAATACTGGCCACCTTGCTAGGCTTGAGTTTAAAAGACGGCTTGAGAAAGATTCTGATGCTCGCGAAGCCTTTGAACGTCAAGTTCGTGAAGAGAAAGAACGCCGTCGAGCCCTTCGTGATGTAAGTTAACTTTATTTTGATACTTAAATATGTGAGACATTCGTGAATGTGTGTTTCGTTGGTAATTTTGGTATTTGATTGTGTTTTCTATTAGTTAGTTTAGTCGTTGAATGTGTTTTCTGTTAGTCAATTTGATCCATTGAATTACTAATGTAATATAAGAGACTTGTGATTATGTGTTTATAATTTTGATACTTTCAAAGACTATAGTAACATCGTCTCAAATATTTAGAGACCAAAGTGACTATTACTCTAATTTACTCCATAGATGTATGACTGTAAAGTATATATAATCCATCATGATATTAAGATTGTAGTTCTGTTAAGAACTAAAATGACAAAATTTCATATAATTTAGAGATTAAATTGGAGAGAGCGTGAAACTTTGGAGACTAAATTGACTGCTTATTGATTTCTTGAATGCTTTTTCTCTGTAGCCTTTATTATTCTATGAAGATTCAATGATTTAATATCTTATTTTTCATTTGCTTAGTCTCGTGATGTTCCTGATACTCCACAAGACCTCATTGAATACTTGCTTGACACTGAAGCTCAGGAGATTGAATTTGAGATTGCAAGAATGAGACCACGGTTTGTAGTACTTTTCAAATGAATGGGATTCACCTCTATATTCTGTTGTGCTGAGTCTATTTTTATATCAATGCACCGTGACTCTTAAGTTCTGCAGATTAAACGACGAATTCATTTTGGCACTAAAATCCGAGTTAGGACAGCTTCGATTTGCTGTTAACAAAACACAGGTTTCGGACTCTTTTTGGTGGTTATTTTCATTGAATAAATTATTCTAGTCTCTGGTCCTTTTTACAATGATGATTTCTGCAGCTTACGGAGGATAGATTGACTGAGCTGGAGGCTCTAGAGAAGGCCATACAAGAAGGAACAGGTTTGTGAAAATGGAATCTGAATAGAGTGAATCACCAATTTAGTTCATGAAATTGTAGGGTGCTGGTAACTATGTCCTTGAAATTAACAAAATTTCACAATGATCTCCGGATTTGAAAATTCTCAATCACATTAGTCATGTTCAGACTATTTCATGGTCTAAATTGACCGAGTTGGAAAGAATCATGATTAGTGATTTTCAATATCCAGGACTGTTTTGATATATTAATAATTTGAAGGATTAAATTGTCAACACCATACCATTTCAAGGACTAAATTGGCGATTTGATCAATTGGTCAATCTGAACGAGAAATAAATACTTGTCTAGAAACTACTACTATAATGCAAGCTTACTCCTTGCTCGGTTTGCTCCCATTTGCTTATGCAGATGCCTATGATAAGATGCAAGCTCAGCTCATAAAAGCCAAGGAAAACCTAACCAAAATCTTGACATCAAAGGATGTCAAAGCAACTGTATGTAAATTAATGTTTGCAGTTCTTTATAGTTGATATTATTGGTTTTGTACTTCTGTTCTAGTTAAACTAGGTCTAATTTATCTTCAATACAGTTGCTGGAGTTGGTTGAACGCAACGAGATTAATCGATCATTGTTGACCCTTCTTGATGAAAACATATCAAGTGCACATGGTGCCAACCAGGTAAAATATCAATTGAATGATTTTTCATCTGATTACCAGAATCTGTGTGTGGAATTGTCAATTTTCAAACAGGATAATTCCAGCATCATCCAGCTATAATCTTTTACTCATTACCCTTCTTAGAGCACGGCATATTTTTGTGCCGCCGAAACTAGAAACATAAAAGTTATAAATTGCCAGATTTAATTTACTGAACATGGTTTATGTTTGAACATAACAGAACTTGTGGTGCACATACTTTATTGGTGATATTGAGATTAGTGCTTATTTTCCTTGTTGCAGAAGCAAGCTGCAGAATACATGGAGAAGCTCCGTGGGGCTGTTCTCAAATACATTACAGTTTAGTGTGGATAGTATGTTTTGTTTCTTACTTTATTATCACCATTTGTGGAAAACTGTGCCGTCGATAATTGTATCAAATATGCGATATATAATACTTTCTTTGCTATGATATCATAGTAAATGAGTTGTAAATTTTGAAATACGTATGACTAATGTATCTTTAGTTGGAAATCTTGTAAAATTGTTTTTAAAATCACAATATACACATCCTGTTAATTGAGAATTTGGTTCTGTTTTTGAGTGATTTCAATTTTTCTCCTTCATGACTTTAAATGTTCTGAACATAAGCTTGATGGATGATGAATTATACTAAGTGGTAGTTGTGGGTTTACATTGACAAATTAGATAGAATGTTAAATTTTATTGAGTTGTTTTGGTCTTTTTCTTTAATGTTTTTTCATCCTTTAGATAACTTTTACCACTAGGAGGATGCGGCTAAGCAGATTTTTTTCAAGGGAAAGCAGTGCCACTTAAAACATGTCAACAAAAGTTGCTTTATCTTTAAAACTTGTCAAAAAAGAAGCGATATCTTCAAAAGAATATATTAATAAATTTAAAGATAACCTGCCAATATTTTCCTTTTTTAAAAAAGAAAGTGGGATACGGTAGCAATCCATTCACAGTCACATATAGATACAATAATACATGTCTCCCACTTCCTACAGTCCTATTTCCTATAATAATACTATATATGCGAGAGGACCATATGATACAGTCATATATAGATACATATATCACTATATTGCTAGTAAACATGGCGGCTAGAGCCGGGGTTTATTTGCTGGTCTTCATGAGTCTTGTCACTGCAGAATCCTCTATAACCCCGTCAGAGTTCATCAGGTCCTCATGCAGAGCTACTCGCTATCCTGTTTTATGTGTTCAATGTCTCATGGGGTATGCGAGTGTGATTGGCCAAAGCGAGCGACAACTAACGATAACTGCTCTATCAGTGAGCATATCTAGGACACGATCGAGTGCATCGTTTGTAAAGAAGATATCAAAAGCAAGAGGCATCAAGCCAAGGGAGTACAGAGCCGTACAAGACTGCATAGAAAACATGGGTGACAGTTTGGACAGTCTTAGCCAATCGGTTAGGGAGTTAGGCAGTATTGGTCATGCTGTTGGAGAGGACTTTGTGTGGCACATGACCAACGTGCAGACTTGGGTCAGTGCTGCACTTACTGATGATAACACTTGTCTTGATGGCTTTGCTGGTCCTTCCATGAATGGAATTGTTAAGGCTGCCATCAAGGACAGGGTTGTCAATGTTGCTCAAGTTACCAGCAACACACTCGCTTTGGTTAATCGCTTTGCCTCAAGCCATCGAACTGCAGAAACTCCTTAAATCGTTCTGTTGTACTTGTTCAACTGTTTTGTCAATGTTTTCCCTCAACTGATGAAAAGTCTCTCTTCTCAAAATCTAGATTCAGTCTTGTGTGGTTCTTTTTGATGCATGATGTATACAAAAATCATATTCTGAGGGTATTTGTGTAATATAGGTGTTTCTTATGGTGTATTGAAACAGGTTTCTGTATTGAAGAATGTGAAATTACTGTTTAGAATTCATCAATCTAGTTTCAGTGAACGAGTTTATGAATCTTTTGATTTCAGGATAATTGTGCTGAGTTTTTCTATATCCACTGCTAGCTTCTGCACTGTGCACTAACATTAGTAGTTGGACATATCAAAAAAAAAAAAAACACTAGTTGTTGGAATACAAAATTCTATTTCTAGTTTTACACCAAAGTGCTTGTTCCATCTTTTAAGACAATTGCTTGTTCACTTTTTGAGTATTTATTTTGTTACACTTCTCTTCCATCATATTTACATCTTCTGTCTCTTAAATCTAGACTTAATCAAAATACCACTTGGTAACTTTAGCAAATTTGAATCATTGGATGAAAATATAACGACTAACATTTCAAATTTGTGGAGGAAAAATATGAGTCGTTTAATCTTCATCTGGTTTCACATTGTAGACAATAATGATTGTCATTTTTTACAATAATATGTACCAATCATCTCTCTTCCTTTTTTCTTTTCTTTTTCTTCCTTCTTTATATTGCAAATCACAAATCCTACTTTCTCTTCCCCTACTTCTTTTTCTTATCTTTTTTATCTTTCTTCTCTACATCTTTTACTAACCAACCAAGTAACCAACATCAAATTTTGATGCACATTACAAGTAACCAAGGTGTGAGAATCTTTCTTATTGAAACATTAACTTAATCAATTGTATCTGTGGCACTAGAAATAGTATTCTATACGAGATATCCCCACATAGATGCACATTACAACACTATTGTTGAATGGTTATTGAATACAAGTTACAACTTATATCACCATTCTTTACTGAAAAACATAATCTAACCAAAAATAATCTAACTGAAAAACATTATGCCACTTAATATGAAAGCACACTTCTGTCAGAGTGGCAACAGAGTAAATCTGCTTTCCAAACCCTCAATGACAGCATTTACTAATTACCTAGCTCCATATAATCTAAGATTTACATAATCAAAGATTTATATATTTGGTTTACATATATGAATTCTCATCAAAGGATGGATTCTCTTTTCATGTAAACAAGATCAAGCCTCATATTATGGTTAACCAATCAAACTGATACAGGACATGGTTGTGGGGGAGAGGGGCAGATATAAATTATGTACATCAACATGGATCAATTCTATTTCTAATTTGTAATGACCAAGATATAGAACAATTATTACATTTCTAATTTGTAATGAGTTTACATGAACATAAGATGAATTGCATCATCAAAAAAATTTAAGCACAATATATGATATCATAAGGCAATTCAAACGACGATGAGTCGTACACAACTCAACAAAGATACAAAAACTAGAACATAGTAAAAGAATCAATACATCAGATATTGTATTCTTCATATTACAGATAAAAGAAGGATTTCAAGAACTGCTGAAACTAGTGACAATGGGAATAACAATGATGAGAACCAGAATAAGCAAGAGTATAATCCCAATGCACATCCACTTCCTGCTACTTTTTTGATACTGTTTAGCACCGTGAAGATTCTTTGTACCATCTTTAACATAATGAGAAGCATGAAGAACATGATGTTCAATATCATCCATTTTCTCACCTTGTGCTTCAACCATAACAGCCATATCCAAAAATATTTGATGAAGTTCCAACAAACTCTTCTCAATCTCTTTAGCAGCATCATGTCTGTCTTGTATCTCAACCACAGTTTCCAGAACCTTTCCTCTTCCATGTTCTTGTATTGCCTTCCCTAAGAAACTTTCATCATCTCCATTTGAAATTATCTTCTCAATTACCTCTTCATCAGCATGTTCCCCTGTCACTGTGTAATACCTTCTCCCTACTGTTTCTTTGTATTCACTCATCATTTTCTGCCTAAGTCCCTGTTGTTATATACAAGGTTTCATAAATTGTGATGAGTGTAATGTTACAAGATACACAACATACTAAAACTAAATATTCTAAACCTTAAAATTGATACATAATTTAAAGAAAATTATTAATTTGAATCCAGAAATAAAAAAAAAATAAAAACAAAAGAGAAATTGACAAGGGTATCTACCTGAAACTCCATCATAAGCTCCTTGAGTTTCTTACGCAAGCCATTAGTAACAGCAATTCTAGTTCTATAAATTGCTGGTGAACCATCTTTAAGTCCAGAGAGTCTTCTATTAGCAGCATTAGCACGATCCATTTCTTCAAGTTGAGTCCTAATACACTTTGCTTTCTTCAAAACAGTCACAATATCAGTATTAATTCTTTCCCTCAATGCTTTCAAAGCTTCAGTTTTGTGAAGACTCTTGCTCTCTTCATTTGCTTGTTCAAGCTTTGTTAGTATATCACGAATTTCACCCATTTCTGTTCTCACTTTCTCTGCCTCTTCCAAGAACAAATTCATATCAGTTTCCAAATGGGTCAATGAAGATCTTGTTAATTCAACACCACCTTGTTTTTGATGAAGACCAGCTTCTAAATCAACTTCATCTTTCATAGCTGCTTTTTTTAGATCAACATAGTTGGTGAATGATTTTGTCATTAGATCATTCATTTTCGATCAATTTGGTGTAAAGGGTTTTCCTGCATAGATAAAAAAATTGAAGAAAAAAATGAAGATTAATATACAAAAAATTGGTGAGTTATGAACTATTAAAAAAATTGATTTTTTTGCAATAATAGAAACATGAGATGAGAAGATTACTTACCTTTTTGATTGTGAGAGAAGAGAAAAAGGAAAGTGAAGAGAAAAAGCGCAGATTGAGAAGGAAATTTTTGAGGAATCTAGAGAGTGTTGAAGTAGATTTGAATATTGAAAGGAAGTGAAGGTTTTTTATGAGTTGGGAAAATGGGTCTAACGGCTAGTTTTTGTAGAATAATGAAAGTAGCCGTTATTGTTTTCTGTGAATCCAACGGCTATATTTATGTTTGGGACTCAAGACAAAGGACAAGTTTTCTTTGTACAAATGTTTTTTTTTTTTTTTTTTGACAAATTCTTTGTACAAATATTGTTTCGGCCCACTTTGGTCTTTATTTTTCAAGGTTAAATATTTTTTAATTCTTATAATATCACGAGCTTTTAAGTTTAGATTTCACTGTTAAATATGTTTTTGTCCTTATAAATTTAGAGCTTCTAATTTTAGTCTTTATTTAATTTTAATAACTTTTTTAGTCTCCACAAAAATGATTTACATGTAATTTTAATCCCTATTAAAAAAAATTTGTTTAATTATCCTTAAACACTTAAACATTTGAACGATTTATTTTAGACAAATTTAGAACATTATGAAAGGTTCATTTACTAAAATTTAAATTATTTAATGTGAAATGAATTAAATATGAATTTTTTAAATGCCAAAAGTTCAAGATAAAAGTAACCAAATTTTGTGCATAGAAATTAAATTTTGAGATAATTTCTTGTCGAGGAATTTTTAATAATGTTCTTGACACTTCTACAAATAATTGTTCAAAAAGTTAAAAGTTTAAGCATAATTAAACAAATTTTAATTTAATAGAGACTAAAATTGAATGCAATTTTTTTTATAAGGACTAAAAGAACTATTAAAATTAAGCAAGGGCTAAACTTAGAGGGTCTCAATATTATAGGGACCAAAAAAATATTTAACCCTACATTACTAATGGTAATTTTAGTCATTTATAATACTGCAATTAAAGTATTTCTTATTTTATTATTATTTTTTTTACAAAAAATAGATATTCTTAGTTCTCAAAATAATCCCTATAACTAACTAGTTAGGCCCACTCATGAAGTATGTTGGCAACATGGAAATAATGGTACAATGGTTCTTAATGTAGATGGCAACGTTTTAACTAACCTAGGTAAAGCAAGATATGGTGGATTGGTTAGGAATTTTGAGGGAAAATTTCAATTTGCCTTCTATGGTAGTGTTTGATTGTCCAATATTTTGCATGCAGAAATTCATGTTCTTATGATTGGGATTAAGCTTTGCTGGGAGGCTCGTTATAAGAAACTAGTTTGCTTTTCTGACTCTCTTCATGTGGTGCACTTAGTGTCGAAAGAAGTGTCGAGACTTCATCACTATGCGAACCTCTTAGAACACATTCGGACGTATTTGGATAAGAAGTGGGATATTTCCATTCATCATATTTTTTTAGAAGGAAACTCTTGCGCATATCTACTTTTAAAACTAGGTGCTAATTATTCAGAGTCTCTTGTGATGGTACATCAATCATTATCATGTCTTTCATCAGCTTTACTAACTAATGCTATGGGAATGTTCTTTATTATGACGTAGTTTTTCTTTACTTCTTTTTCTTTTGTTTTTTTTTTTTTCCTTTTCTCATGTAAACAAAAAATAAATAATCCCTATAAAATGTAAATATGGATTTAATGTGAATACACCTTTTTGAGGAACTAAATTTAAAACACATAATTTATTCTCTCCGGTCCTATTTATAAGAGAAATTTATATTAACAAAAGTTGATGTATTCGGTTAAAAATTTAGACCAGATACATTAATTTTTGTTGACTAAAATATCTCTTATAAATAGAACCAAAGGGGGTACGTAATTTTTTCGATTCTCTCCAGTAACTTTTTGGTGGGTTAGTTTATCTTTTAAAAAAAAACGTAAATGATATTTGATAGTTCATGAGATCTACCAGTACCCAAGACTTTGAAAAGTAATCATTAATAGTTTTCTTTTGTCTTTTTAAAATAAATATTTTTTTTCTAACTATACCAGAAAAGTACTAAAGTATTTTAAAGGAAGAGCTAAAAATAACAGAAATACACATGCACACAGAAACCTTACACTCACCATATATACATCCGGTTGGTAGAGTTTTATTGTATTTCCTCCCACCTTGGCTTCGTGTACGATTGCAACTCTGATGTAAGTTTTTGATGTGCAAATAACAACCCACTAAAAATAAAACATAAAGCATCATGTTTTGAGAATGCAGATGCGTTGAAAACTTTGTAAGATGATTTACCTAATCTAAAATGATTTGATATGTTATTACAACAATTAAGATAAAGGATGTTAAATAAAATCCGTAAGTCGTTAATCTTTATGGGTGAAAGAAAGGGAGGCTCGTGGCATGAAAAGATACTCATGAATTATGAAAAAACATCAGATCAAGCCATAAACTTAACAATAGTTGGAACATGTAACAAGAAGCGAAGTACATCGTCCATTCTTGGAGTCAAGAGTACTTTTTATTATTTATTATTGCGAAGAATAATAAATAAGAATTGGTTAGCATCGTTCTTTATCTTGAGTCATTGCGAAGAATTGGCTTAGATGAAAATAGTTGACCATGAGGGAAAAATGTAGATCTAGTTAGTACAATTTTCCTTATTTATTATTGTCTGCCCTGCATTATAATAATTATTTTGAAGAAAAAAATGCATTGAAATTTTTTCCTATAAAAAAACTACAAATAAAACGGATTCCTGCAACCCAAAAAATTGATTTCCTGTTATAACTCACGTTTTAGTAGCAAAATAAAATGCTGATGTGCTTATTCCTGAAATTTTTTCATTCATCTCCCTTTATATCCATCCTTTCAAACAGTGTAAAGTTGCAAATGCTAATTTATGTGATAGTATTCCGAGTGATTTGACTTTTTTTAACCCTTAATTTCATGAAAGAAAAAAAATAGACTGATAATTTGTAGTTTAACTCTGAACTCTATGAAACATTCATCTTAGGTTTGATTAAACACTTAAGCTCAACCACATAATTTAATTTGACAATATAAACTGGTCAGAATCAGTAAAACCCCTTGTCCAACTCAATTGATCAATACAACAACAATAACCAAACTTATCCCACTAAATAAGTACAGACTTTTTCACTGATGCTCTTATCATCTATTTTTTTTCTCCATTTATTGTTTTTGAACAATGAAAAAAAAAATTTGTTTTAAAAATTATATAAATATCATTACTCCTATCAAAAACCGACTCAAATTGTTCAATGATAAAAAAAAAAAAAAAAAAAAAAAAAAAAAAAGAAGAGGCCGGAAAACTGTCTTCGGCAAACAAAAGACACACTTTCCTAGTTGGGGCCTTCTCACTCAAGATATTTTATAGCTTGATTTTTTTTTCTTTTTTTGAATTATGAGGTTGATATCTCTATTAATATTTTAGACTTAATTTACCTCATAATAAGCAGCTCCACGTTATCGGATTCAACTTTCGTGTCGCAGTAAACTTAACTAAGTTGATAAAAACAATACATAATATATAAGGCCTGAAGTTCAAACCCCAAACACAAACTCAAGTTTCTCCGTTCTCCTTTATTCAACAGATGTCCTTCCACAGCAATACGACATAATTTCTATGTAATGAACCTTTTTCTTGCAAAAAGAGATGCGCATTATGTCTACAGAGACTCATCGCCTGTTACTACATTGTGCAATGAACGTTTGTATTTTAGTTCAACACAATCTAGCAAGTATCTCTTCTACAATCAAAGAAAATGATTTCCTAAATTTAGAGTGAAGTCATTAAACTGATACAGATCCAATTGAAAGCATGCACACGACATCAATTACTATGCAAAAATGAATACTTGAGTTTTTAAAAATTCTACGAATACACGAAAACAAAAACAAAACAAGTCAAAATTTCCCAACTATTGTACTTCCAATCCAATCTATTCCAATATCAAATCAAAGTCACAATAGGAATAATAGCCAATTGCTTTTTCGCAAGAGCTGCTATCTTCCATCAAATTTACTTCATCTGGACAATTCCGGCACTGATCAGCTTTTGGATCTTGTCCATCACACCCGGGTTCTTGGTATGTTCCTGTGCAGCCTTCGGATTTTCCTGGAAATCAACCAATACCTGCATACAAAGCCAACCATTATAAACACATCTTATTGCTGTGGTACATTATACACAATTATTATGCAGCCAAGAAAAAAAGCAAACCTGTCTCATAACAGGGTCTTGAAGGATGTTCTGAATCTCTGGATCTGACATTGCCTTAGCCTGAGAAATATTCAAAATACAGCATATATCATATATATCATATTTGAAATAAGTCAAATTTGAAATAAGGGTCCTGCTAACCGGTGCCCACCGGGGCACCCATTAGCATTTCCCTTCGAATAATAATTTCTAATTGCAAAGATTTTCACACTATATGACAAACCTGTCTCTCCTTCAACTCTTCAGGAGTTACATCTCCACGACTGGTTCTATTAATTTGCTTCACACAACTGAAATGGATATACATGGTTAAACATGATTTGCAGCCAAAAAAGGAAACTGGAAATATTAAACACATTGCAGGGATTTTAACCAATATGATATGTACCTTCGAACCCCTTCAAGCAATTCCTGGTTGTTTGCATCATGTTTCAACCCTTCCTGATATGTTTCCAAAGCCTTTTCATATTCTTTCATGAAAAACTGAACCGCACCCTTCCGAGTATAACCCTTGGTGAAGGTCGGATCAAGCTCAATACACTTCTCTGCATCCTTTAAACCTTCAGGCATTGCCCCCAGTTTTGTGTAACATGCAGCTCTGTTACTATAAGCCTGAAAGAAATGGAGTATTCCAACATGTTAGGATTCAGATAGCATAACCACAAGGACCACCTGAAATCAAAGAGTATTATTACCTTAGGATTTTGTGGGTTTCTTTTTATAGACTCTGTGTAATGCTTAATAGCTTCAGGATACTTCTGCTGCTTAAAGTATTCATTCCCTGCAAGACAAGGTTTTCATACATTAACACAGTCTACAAATAAGATTGGGTCAAAACGATAATGTGGAAATAGAGGCTAGGAGAAGGATGCTTGCAGGAAATGAAGAGCCTGGAAGATCAGACTAAGAGATAGTACCTTTTTCTCTCTCCTCATCAGCCAAATTTGGATCGAAGTATTCTTGTTGTTCTAGTTCTTTCTTGGCCTTCTCAGCTTCATTGAGTTTCTTCAGGGTGTCTGGGTTACGGTGCTCTGTAAGCGCTTTTTGGTAAGTCTCAATGACAGGTTCATAATCTTTAGAGCATTTTGCCGTTTTACCCATGGCAGTTCCTTTCCTTGTCAAAGCTCTTGCTATCATCTTGTAGTCTGCTCTTAACTCTCGTCCTCTTTCAACAGCCTTATCACAATCTTTTATGCAATCCTCATACTGAAAAGATTCAAAGAATATTTATCAGAATACATTACAGGAAAGAAGTGTCCCTTGACTTAACTTTAAAAAACCCTTAGATTTTTCTCTTCCTAATCCTATTTAAACACTCAAACCATAGTAAGATGTGACCAAGTTCTGTAACCATCAAACACTGAAACAAGCTTTAACAACAATACCGCTGTTATGTTTTGGATGCTAAGTGCAATAAGCAGGTATAATTATAGATCTTAAGACTTACACTTCATAAATATCTAATACTATTGGAGGATATGCCAAATACTCGGCTGGAAAATCAGAGTATTTTGCATATAATGGTATAACAACATAAAATCCTAAATTCTCAGCAGTCTTGAAAATATTATTGGGGTTGTCAAAGGGTCATTTAACTCCGGTGTGATTACATTCCACGATTACAGAATTTCTATGACATGCAGTTCATGATAATAAACCAAAGTCAACCTTCAGTACCAAGGTAGCTTTAAGACTTTGAATGGGAGACTGGAGAGATGGAGGGGACGGCGGAGGGCTTTGGGGTAGAGAATAGAGCATCTTTACTTTTTCTGGG
This sequence comes from Medicago truncatula, assembly GCF_003473485.1. Classification (NCBI taxonomy): domain Eukaryota; kingdom Viridiplantae; phylum Streptophyta; class Magnoliopsida; order Fabales; family Fabaceae; genus Medicago; species Medicago truncatula. Next base: position 3,571,049 of record NC_053046.1, read on the forward strand.
AGAGTATTAAGGGATCGAAATGAAAATCTTATGAATGATTTTTTTTTTCATTTTGAAAGTCTAATAGAGAAAATAATGGATTTAAAAATTTATTCAAAATCGTCTATAACATCCTTCAAAGTCCACTCCCAGTGCATTTTTAAGTTCCCGCATATTATAGGGTTTTAGTCTATTGAAGAAAAATATGTCATGCAAGGTGAGGAGACTAGTCACTTCCCTTTTACTTCTTTTATCCAGAAAAATCTCTCCTTCATTCTCCTATAAACTCCCAATTAAAGCCTAAGGGTCTGTTGGAGAGATTATGAGGGAAGGGGAAGAGAAGGCTTTGGATAAAAGGGACGAAATGAAAATGGTAGAAAGGATAATCCCCCTAACTCGAATGGGCAGTTAATTTTTCTTTATAATACCAAATCCCTCCAAAATGGGAGAACTCAGACATTTGGAGGAGGGTTAGATAAATTCTTCAACATTTGGAGGAGGGTTTGATAAATTCTTCAAATCCGATACATATATCATAATAATACACTCAAAATTAAAACTATATTAATCCCAAACATTCATTTACAAGAATCTCTCAAATAAGGTGTAAAACCCCACTCTATAAATTGAGAGCATCATAGATATCAACGCATCACCCACAGACAAAAGTATATTTAATGACACACTTGGGAGATGATTTCCAGCTTTCATAAAACAATAGTTCTGTCTGACAGTAAGATGTATTATCACCACGTCAGGAACAAATCAAAATACTTGTCCCACATAAAAAACAAAATAATGTATTTTCATGGCCAATACATGATAGCCTTCTCAATTTGGTTCATAGACTTGATAGTACATCAATTCAATGGAATTCTCATGGGGTTTAATTGGAAATAGATAAAAGGACCAGTTTTGAGTAAAAGTTCACAACAGACTAAGTTAAACACTTGTTCACCTATGGAAAAAGTTGAATAGGTTAACACATTTTCACCTATGGGGTCAAACTAAAAAACACTGCACCTTTACATAGACAAGTTACAGTTTCACCATATACGATAACTAAGCAATTAAGCAGTAAAATTATAGTCAAATAACCTTAACAATGAAACTAGACTAAACTTAGATAAAACAATGCATAATAATAGAAGCAGAATGCATATACACACACACAGATACATATAGATAAATATTTGTCAAAAATATATAAATAGGAAAATTCATACCTTTCCCATTTCCAAGTATACAGCAGCACGGTTAGTGAGAAAGGAAACATCCTCATCATCCAATTCCAAAGCTTTCGAATAATGCTGAATCGCGGTATCAAAATCCTTCTTCTTATACGCAGCATTACCAGCCTCCTTTTCCTTCTGCGCATCAGCTTTCCTCTGCTTCACTTCCTTCTCCTCATCAGCCACCTCCATTGGCTCCGGTTCCGGCTCAGGCTCAACCTCCGGCTGCTTTGTCACCTCAGGTTCAGCAGCTCTCTTCCTCTCCGAGCTGGAAGGCATATCGGGCATATCCACATCATCACCACCTCTTCCAATTTTAACATTAAGCAAAACCCCAAAAGCTTGCATAACTCTTTGATCCTTCAAATACAAATTCAAATTATTGGGATCCTTTTGAATATCTTGCATCATCTTCACAAAATCAGGTTGTTGAAGATAAACCCTAGTTGTAGGATCAGCCGTGAGTTTCGCCCACATCTCTGGTCCAGAAAAGGCATCACCAAAGGGATTAGCACCCGGCGCAGAACGTGGCCTAGAAAAACTCGCCGCCGCGGCTTTTTGAGCATCGGCTAAACCTGATTTCAAGGGTTCATTATTAGGATCAATTTCTAACCCTTTCTTGTAAGCTGAAACGGCGTCATCGTATTGAGAAAGACCGAGATGAGCGGCACCGAGACGGCTGTAACCCTTTGACCAATCAGGTTTGAGTTCGACGGTTTTCTTGGCATCGGTTAAAGCGTCGGTGTAATTCTGGAGAGAAGCGTAAGCGGCGGATCGGTTGGAGTAGAGGACGTGGTTGGTGGGGGAAAGATCGATGGCTTCAGAGAAGTGACGGATGGCCGTTGAGAAATCGCCGGAAGAGAATGCTGCGTTGCCTTTGGCTTTAGCTTCGTCGGCCATGGATAGATCGAAAGGGTTTTGGGGATTTTGCGATAGGAAGAAGAAGAAAGGGATTTACTTTGTTGATTGGGACCGAGGAGAGTGAGTGAATTGAACAAGAGTGAAGAGAGAGAAAGAGTGGGTTAGGTTATATATATTAATTAATTGGTTCTTAACTAGAGAGTTCTACTAGGGTCTGGGGTTCTCGAATGTTCTTCCAATTATGCATATATTGCATAAGGGTGGGTGGGTGTTCATTGTGCGGGTAGACCCGTAAACCCGATAACATAAACCGATCCAATATGTTAATTACCCGAATCCGATCATTAACGGGTATAATATGAATTAAGCTACTACAATTTGTAAAAGTTTGGTTTGGGTATTGGTTTTTTTTTTTTTTTTTACTATTACTTTTCCCATCTGCCTCCTCGCGTGTTGTGCAAAATTTACTAAAATACCCCTGGTTCGGATTACTTATTCTGGACCAGATTGTTAGTTATTTTCGAAAACAGAAATCCAGACCAGATGTTATGTAACTTTATGTGTCTTTCTTTGATGTCAAAGGTCTCTATTGATCGTTATATGAACCTCACACAAGCTGCAATGCATTGCAATTGCAAGGTTCCTATGAACGGTCAACAATGACCATGACACCATCGACACCCCTAAAAAACTAAAAAACATTTGAAGAAAATGGAAGAAAAGAGGTGAAGTGAAGAATGAAGGAATTTGTTAAAGATGGAAGCATATTTATAGCCTAAAACAAGTCCTAGGTCATTAATACAGTCAATGAAAACGTGTTAGTGCTTGTAATCGTCCAAACCCACAATAACGGCTCCGAATCTTTCCGGAGTTTACATTCTGGAATGTCCTTAGCCCTACAGGAAGTGCCAACTTTTCTCTCGTTCACCACCATTATCGCATTAATCCGGAAAATATATTCCGGAAAACAGGTGTGCATTCCGAATTTTATATTTCGGAATGCATCAGTCATTGCCGGTGGTTTGCATCACACGTTTTTGTCGGTGGTCAAGTAAAAAAAACATGGTAAAATGCATTTTTTGACTGCATTTATGGCCTCCCAACTGTTTTTGACCCACCCCTCCCTATAAATAGTCTTCCAAACCCCACCATTTCTCACATCATCCTCTCCCACCCTCTCCTCCTCTTCTTCCTTCTACAACCATGGTTTTCCATCGTTGGCTTTTCATAGATAAGGGTCTCGTTGAAAACTTTCAAGGTTTGTATGAACGATCAATGAGGATGGAACCGCGCTGCAACGAAGTGCAGTTCATCTGAGGGTCATGTGGGTCAGTGTGGTTCTTAGCTTGGCCTGTCTGGGCGTAAGTTTGAGCACCCCTCATCTCCCTCAAGGGCATTGTTTTCTTCTTCCCGCCCTCCTCTTCCCCCCTCCCCCGGTTTTCCTCCAATAGGCAAACTACTGGTATGTCCCATCACATACCAGTGGTTAGGCTCTTAAGAGATTAGAATTAGGCTCATAGGAGATTAGAAATAGATTTAGGATCTTATGTAATAAGCTTAAAAAGCTTGAAAATTATTATAATGTATTGTTCATATAATAATAAAATGAGTTGTTTTTATGTTTGTGTCTTTTTATTTATGTTTTTTATTTTATTTTCATTTTATTTTACGAATTTTGAAGATTAAAATTGCAAAAGTTATGGTAAAACATTATTCTGGATTTTCAAATCCTGAAACATCTGCAAAATTCTAACAATGCAATCCGAAAAACGAAATCCGAACCAGGGGTAAAATTGGAAAAAAAAAATAGGGCGCGAGGAAAGGTATAAGGTGGGAAAAGTAATAGTTTTTTTTTTTTTTTTGTCGAAATTTGGATATTGGGTTTAAGCTTTTAGACCCGTAAATCTGTGAATCCGACTTGTTATCGCCTTACTGGTTAGTGTGAATTTATATAGGGTCATGTTAACTTGTGCCTTAAGGGCACAAGTTAACATTTCTCATTTATATATATTATTTTCAACCAAAAAACTAAGAAGTATATGTTATTTTTTTGTTTGAGTTTAATTTCTACCAAAAACAATTATGAGTCCAACCAAACCATAATTTTAATTAGAATAGATTCTTATTCCATATGCGATTTATTGAGATTAAAAAAAAATCTATCAAAATTATTAGTTTTTATTTTACACCCACAACCCATGAACCCAACCTGATCCAACTTGGTCACAATCATGTTGGTTCGGTTCGGGTTTGATAGCAAAAAATGCAAATAAGATGACAAACTCGATATGTTGAAAATTGAATGGGTTGGGTAATAGGTTTGATCAAACCCAACCCAACATGTGTGCATCCCTGGTTTTGTGATTCAAATGTTAGTTTTCCTTTTATCAATCTTACTCGTTATTTTAATTGGTAAAAAATAAAATTAAAGATATTTTTTTGACTTAAATACAATTTTGATCCCCTTTATTTTTAAATTTCTTAACTTTTGATACCATTGTTTCTAAAACCAACTTTTTGTCCCGCTATCTAGGAAGTCAACAAATATTTTTGTTTTCCCTCTCCTCTTTGCATGATGTACCTACTCATTAATGACATGGATCTTACATGGTTTGCATTAATTTAATCCTACTGTGTGCATGTCACAACATACATAAACAATTAAGATAAGAATTCACCACAGAGGAGAACTGGTTCACACACCTGTCAAATAGTATATGAATGGTCAAGTATCTTAGACCATCTCTAATGGGAGGGTCTTAATATTTTAAGACCCGTACCTATTAGGTACCCCTACTAGGGAGGAACTTTTTCGGGGTCTGGCTCTCATTTAAGACTTTCATTCTTAAGTGGGACCAACACCTTTTTAATATTAAAAAATTGATATCTAATAATTTAAAGTTATTGATAGTTGATTAATGGGTCCCATTTATGAAATTTGTGTGACATGCTGGATTGGAGGGATTGAGTTCTTATTAGATACTCCCTCCATCCCTATATCTAGGCACCTATTTTATTTTATTTTTGTCCCTAAATATAACCCTCTTTTCAAATTACTAGATGCATTTATTATTTTTTTCCTAAACATACCCTTAATAAATACTACTAACTTATCTTGAAATATGAAAAGTCAAATTTAATACACATACAAACAAAGGACAATTTGGTAATATTAACACACAAAATAGACACATTAATTATACCAACAATTTTTCTTAAGAAATGTGAAAAAACAAAAGGGGTTTACATTTAGGACGGAGGGAGTATTACTATTATAAAACTATAAATGAGTGATGTGTAAAAATGGGACTCATTTAAGTACCCAAAACTTATGTCTCCATTATCGATGCTCTTACCCTTGGCAAAATGTACCACAACAATGCAAATGTTAACATATGGTGTGGCAGCAGATGTGGTCGATGAATACATCAAAATAGGAAGTAGTACAACATTGGATCTCAGACGTGGACAAAATATCTCATAAGCAATTGGTTGATTTGATTAAAAGTGAAGAGTACAAAAGCATCACGTACCTTTGGTATTGGAACCTTGGATTTAGCTTTGCACGTGGCTTAAGACCATTGAACAATGATGTTGATGTTTTAAATTTCATCGAGGATATCAGCGGTTTTAACGTGGCAGATGTTTATGTGAAGCATTCAGTTGACAACCCTATTGTTAAGGAAGAAGAGATTATTGCTCTTAAAAAATGTAACGAGACTGATTTTGCCATTGGAACGGAGAGCGACGACGAAAGAATCAATGGTGTTGAGGTTGAGTTTCAGAATGAAGAAGGTGTGAGGGTAGATGCAAATGAGATTGAAGTTGAGGTTCAAAATGAAGGTGTGGGACTTGAAGATGAAGTTAATCCTCAGGTCCATGATGGAGCTAATGTTAAGGGTCAAATGAACGATGATGTTGACTTTGTTCCTAGTGGGGAAGATAGTTATAGCGACTTAGAGGATAGCATTGAGTCTTATGAAATGGATTGGAAACTGTACTTCCAGAGGAATTAATCAAAACACTAATGATGATGGTACACAAACAACTCCCACACATTTTGGGGATTTTGATGACGAAGGAAATGGTGACTTTGATCAATTAAACACTCCTTCAAAGAGTGATGATGAAGAAGGTATTGAAAAATTTCCATTATTTAAGCCTGGTGATGGAGTTAGGTTTCAGATAGGCTTGAGGTTCAACAACAAGAAGATGACTAGGGAGGCAATCAAGGAGTATGCAATGTTTGAATAAGAAAAACATTTTTATGAAACAAAATGATACAAAATGAGGATAAGTTAGTGGGTTGGAAACCAATTTTGTCAAATTGCTATAAGGAATGATCACACATGCCAACGACACATAAAAATCATGAACAATAAATGTGAAATTTTATTTAAGGCATGTGAGACACTTAATATGGTTACTACTTTCGATCATAGTTTAAACACAGATAAATATGCAATTTTATTTAAAGCATGTCGAACATTAATTTGAGACATGTAGACACCAAGTGTGCTGTGAGAGACTAACTCCGTCTATTAGACTCAATCAATTAGTGCACGAACAATATTTAATATGAATATTATTTATCAATTGTTAAACCTTGAAATAGTCAAGTATAATTGAATAAATTACCTTTTTACCTTTGCATATTTTGGTTTCACATAACCTGTCTTAATATATTTCCAACAACTAACATCATATTAATCGAAATTTGAAGAAAAAAAGAATTTAAAACACGTATGACCAATAAAATAGCTATATTTACGATCAAATTTGTGACATGAACTACAACTAAATTACTCTCCATTTAACCACCAATCGAGCTAGGCATAAAAATGTTTAAAAGAATTTGACTACCAAAAATATATTTAAAGTGAAAAAGATTTGAGAACCTAATATAGGATCTAAAAAATTGGGGGCCTAAAGCAAAGCACTTCAGGTGACGAATTTATTTATTTATTTATTTATTTTTTGACGGGGTAGGTGACGAGTGTAATGACCTGAAAATCTTCCTTAACAGTCAATTCTCATTCCGAATTCTAAAGATGCCTACCATTACAAACAAGAAAAGGACTAAATCAAACACATGTGTACTTTGATAAATAATAAAAAGCAATAGAAAACACAAGGTTTTATTACAAGTTTAAATCATCACTCGTCTTCATAATGAGCAAGGATACATGATAATACCAATAGCCAGACTAACTAACTAAACAAACATGCATCAGGTGTTTCCAACTCTAAACTAAATTTGATAAATAAATTAAAACAACCTCGCAAAACTTCACATGTATGTCCAGGTCCAATAGCCAATGTACTGATTAGAAATATAAATGTTTGTTTTTCGGTTTTGCCCAAGTATGACAAAACTAAATAGGAAATGAAGCTAAACTGTTGGTATGAAGAAATACGTCATGAAAACCTTCAGGAATGCCCTCTATCTTTGTCAATCGTCTAGTCTTGACATTGTAACCAAAATGGATTTTTTAAAGTATGTAGCTGACTTTTCTTTTGTAGGGAAACATAATTGAAAGATAATTTGTTCATTCATCCCGAAAAGAATGGATATCAATATCATTTTAGTATCATTAACTGATAGCTGGCCGCAAGCAACCACATAATCAAAGAGTACCATCTCGTGATAAAGTGACCATTTTCCTGAATTGATATCCAAAATGTAAATTTGAAATGTTTTAATGGGATCTTCATGCACAATGCAAGAAAGGTGATTTCCCATCCATAAATACTCCACATCTAGATAGCGACACACCCGTAGAGGGGGAAGTGGATATTCTCTGACAATAACTTCCTTGTCAACATCCATCACAATCACTGATTCCTTTAGTATCCAGTAAAGATCATTGCCACCACTATAAACTGGTTTTTTGAAAAAATATTTCTCATTGAGAACTTTTGGTCTAGCCACTATCTCTTTCCAAGAGTTATCTATTCCAATTTTTAGCACATAAAAAAGAACCCAATCGACGCCTGAAACCTTTCTAATGTCTACAAAGAACAACTTGAATATGGAAGAGTGAGGAACACGTGCTAAAGTTAAACTGTCCATAGTTAATGATTCTTGACTGGGTAAACGAGGAACTCTAAGGCGGCACTTGAGGATGGGGTTCAAGACAAAAATTTGTTTAGGAAAATTCTAAAACAACAATATGCCATCACAAGTACTCCTTAAACTTCCCATGCCTGAATATGTCCCCAAATCAATCCTTTCAAAGTGACCATTTAAATCATCTTTAATATCCAAGAAATAATAACTCATTGACTTATTTTCAACTAAAAGACCAGGTTTAGAATGTGTGCATTGTTGAATTGCAAAATTTGAGCTATTAATAATAGTAGCCCATGATTTGCAAACGTACCTTGCAGAAGTAAGCAAGCTCTTGAGAGAAACCCGACTAAGGATATCAATAACCAAGTCTTCAGAGAGAAGCAGCAGCTGTGAAATCACTATAGACTTCTCACTATTTGACTCCAACTTCATAACATTCTTCTTCACATGATCTTTAGAGCATTTTTCCGTGTTGCCCAAGGCAGTCCCTTTCCTATTCAAAAAGCTCTTGCTATCATCTTGTAGTCTGATCTTAGTTCCCTTCCTCCTTCAACAACCCTATCACAATCTTTTATGCAATCCTTGTACTGAAAAAATTCAAGGAATATTTGTCAGTATGCATATCATAGGGAAGAACTGTCCCTTTACTTGCATAACTTTTAAAAAAAATACTGAAATTTTGCTCCCTTAAATTTTGTTCTTCCTAATCTTATTCAAGCACTCAAACCATGGGCAAATTTGACCAAGTTCCGTAACCACCAAACACTTTTTTTTAAGCATAAGTGGGTGCAGATGGAGAACCAACTGCAACACCTAGATTTATAAATATACAAAAGGAAACAAGCACAAAAGGAGAGGGGGGACGAGGACCTAATATACATCTTAAGACTGATGTGATGTTTATGGCAACAAAACTGATGAGATGTTTATGGCATGCTAATTGTGAAAGCTGACTAAATAAAGCTTAATATACATCTTAAGACTTACCCATCATAAGTAACTAATACCTTGGAGGTCACCAAATACTCTTTCTGGCACATCAAAGTTTTTTGCATATACAGGTAAACTATATAACATGTCACATTCCTAACAACTACTATGATTAGATTCCACAACTACTGAACTTTTAAGACATACTGTCCACGATCAAAAACCAAAGTCAACCTCCAGTACCAAGGTTTGAGCCCTAAGGCTTAGTGTGGGAGGCTAGAGAAAAACGAAGAGAAGGGTGGAGGGCTTGGAGGGAAGGGGAAAGTGGAGACATAGGAGAATCCTTCACTTTTTTTGGGAGAGTACTATTCGAGTGTGTTTGGATAGGGGAATGTTTTGAGGGAATGTAATGTTTTGAGGGAATTCAACTACTTTAAGGTGAATTCTATTGCTTGAATTAAGGTATTGGGAGAATCCTTCATTTTGGAAGTATCATTAAGACAATACAACAACAACAACCAAGCCTTATCCCATTAAGTGGGGTATCATAAAGACAATAATGGATTTAAAATTTATTCAAAATCCTCTAAAACCCTCAAAAGCCCTCTCCCAGTGCATTTTTTGAGTTCCCATATATTGAAGAGTTTTAGTATAATGAAGTAAAAAGAAAATGCCATGCAAGGTAAGGAGACTACTGTCACCATTACCCTTTACTTCTTTTCCTTTATCGAGAAAACTCACACCTGTTTGGGAGTTTATGAAGGAAGGGGAAGGGAATGCTTTGTTTGGATAAAAGGATGGAGGAAAGGATAGTCCCCCGACTTGAATGGGGAGTTTATTTTTCTTTATAATACAAATCCCTCCAAAATGGGAGAACTCAATTATTGTATTGGACGAGGGGGATTTTGAAGGTTTAGAAAAACTCTTCAAATCCAATTAATATCGTTATTAGTTATAATACTCTCAAACAAAAAATAATACTAATCACAAACATTCTTTACAAAAATACACTCTCAAACAAGGTGTAAAATCTCAATCTATAAATTGAGACTATCCTAGATATCGACGGTTTACCCACAAATAAAGGTATATTTAATCACAGACTTAGCAGATTATTTCCAGCTTTCATAAAAAAATAGCTCTGTCTAATGTTAAACTGTATTATTATTTATTTGTGTTCTAATGCATACAACTTGTCTTAATTTCAAGTAAATAGAAACGAACAGAAAATTCACATACCTAAATAAATACATAAATATGTAGGCAAAAATCATTCATACCTTTCCCATTTCCAAGTACACAGCAGCATCGTTGGTGAGAAAGGACACACCCTCATCATCCAATTCCAAAGCTTTTAAATAATGTTGAATAGTAGTATCAAAATCCTTCTTATACGCAGCATCACCAGCCACATTTTCTTTCCGCACCTCAGCCTTCCTCTGCTTCACTTCCTTCTCCTCATCGGTCTCCATCGGCTCCGGCTCCGGGAAGGGCTTCCTTTGTTGTTCGGGACTGAGAGTAGATTCAAGAGATGATGAAGAGTGGGTTAGGATAACTAGAGGGTTTTACTAGCGTACGGGGTTTGGGGTTAAAGATTATCAATTTTGTGCTCGAATTATTGGAATAACTAAAAAAGAAATGATATTTAAATAACCATTTTAAAAAAAAACTGTGACAACTTCCTTTTTCATACTCATATTATGTTTTTACTTTCTCTCTATTGATTTGGTTTTTTTGTCAATACTAGACATGACAACAAAATCCATACTCGCGGTTCCCGCCCGAACCAAATCCAATTTGACGGGTTTTCCCGTTTTGACTGGGTTTGGGTATGGGTATGGATTTTCTCCGATTTCAAAACACGAATAACAGGTATATAGGTACCCTACTCCGAACCCATATCCATACCCGTTCCAAATGTAAAAAATTACTTTATGTTGATATGTATGTTATTTTGTTTGATAATTGTCATGTTAATAAAAACTATCATTGATATTTAAAGGATCAACTAAATCATTCCGTCTAACAAATGTTAAAGTGAGCATATTGTTGGATAATGTATTACAACATTGCTCTTGGGAATGCAAAAACTTCTATTTTTTATTAAAAAAATTATTCGATACGGGGATGGGGATGAGGTGGGGATATCCGAACCCGTCGGGGATGAGATTCAATTTCTCATCCCCGTTGGATATGGGTAGGGTAACGGGTAAGTATATGAGAATCGGGTATGGGGACGGGAAGGTAAAACCCGTCCCCACCCCGCCCCATTGCCATGCCCAATCAATACCTCATTTTCTTTGTAAAATTTTGGTTGTCTCAAAAGTTGTCACTCAAGTGGATGTTCAAATAACACAACTCTAACTTAAATGTCCTTGAATTGTATAAATTTCGATCAATTTTGTATTCTATCAAGTGTAAACGTGGATTGTCACTCAGATGTCATGTATATATGGACACAAATTTTTTAAGTTTGACTAAAATTATTTATAAGTATATAGATATTGCACTTTCATATTATACGATACTATTACCTTTTTTTAGACCAAACTATACTTTTTTTTTTTTTGCTTATTTTTATATATTTATACATTGTTATTTTGTCGATGTTACTTAGAAAGATAAGAATTTATATTATTATTTTTTGAATGATATTATATTTCTTATATCATTGGTGACATTAAAAATGATAATTATAATTTATTACAATATTAAAGTGTAAAATATATATTATTTATACTTTTTTTGAAATATATATTATTTATACCTGTAATTTTATCTTCTATATTATATATATAAAAAAAATAGATTGTGTTTAAAGCGACTTTTTCTCGTTTTAAGTATACTATTTGTGCTACGAATCACACATGCTATAAATAATATACTTTATCTATATTATGGTCATGTTTGGATATACACAGCTTATTTGTGATTCACAGCACAAACACTTATCATGATAAGCACTTACCTATAAGCTATTTGACCTTTTTTTTTTTTTTTTTTTTTTTTCCGAGTCTTTTCAAAGAAAAAATGTATCTTTTTAGGAATAAATTGGAAAATGGGGAGCCTTTAAGCATATATACTATAGGGGGGTGAATTGAGAAATTTTCGGATTCAAATCACAACAGAAAATACAAAATCCACTTCCGTTGGAGAAGCCTACTGTATGTTAGATCGGAAACAAGTTGGATTGGTGTCGCACTCAACTCAACTCGCCGGAAAAACTCAGCCGGAGTTGCTCGTCGGCCGCCACAAACACTGACGAAATCATCAACCAGGTTTTCCTTTTCTTCTTCTTTCAATTTCATGTAACGAACGTGATGATACGATTCCAACACGATTCGTGGCCACGATAGCCGCTCCTACAATTCCAGAATTACGGTGCAATAGAAATTAAAATTATAGCTTAGTTCCGGCGAAATTGACAAAATGCAGCACTTTGTACGCTTAGTTCTGTCTCGTGAACTCTAGAATAACTTATAGCTTATACAAAAATAATTTAACTTTATTTTCTCTTTGGGTATAGAAATAGCTTATAGGTAAGTGCTTATCATGATAAGTGTTTGTGCTATGAATCACAAATAAGCTGTTTATATCCAAACATGACCATATGCATACATTCATACAAGATCAACCAACAATGCAAACTTAGATATCAGATTATTAACTAAGTACTTGGCACATGTTTCTATCCAATTGCATAGCCATAGCATTAAAGAAACAAATACCTTTTTAATTTTTATATCACTATCGCTTCGAATCTTGCTGTCCTAGCATGTTGCATCTCAATATAACATGGTTTGAACTTTTTGCATTTGATGAAATTGTTGTTATAACTCTTTTTTGCAAAGGAAAAACCCTTGTGAAGTGCATTTTCTTATCCACATTGTTACCTGCATGATAATGAAAGATTAACATAATTATTTTGTGGAGTTTTCTTTTTTCCCCTTTAGCATATTACCGAAGCTGAATTCCCAATTAGAGTAATTAGGTGTTGGTTTTGATTGTTGTAGCACTTCTTTTCTCGAAGGGCCAATCGCAATGTTATAGATATACAAAACAAAGGGAAAATTTGAGGGTTAACTTACAACCTATGAAATTTAGGGCCATTTGACTTTGTGAAAACATTGTCTATTTTCTTCATTTTTTTAATATTTATGTTAGTTTTACTTTTTTTTTTTGGTTTTTTAACCCTCCGGTTCTCAGGGGAAAGGACCTTGGTTATCCCGAGTTCGGCCAGGAGGTAAGTAAAGTCTGGGCAAGAATTGTTCCACCAAGGAATCGAACTCAGGTTCACCTGAACAATTCGTCCGTGGAGCTCATTAACCACTCGAGCTCAATTACTTGCTTCGTCGTATTAGTTTTACTTGTTAACAAGAAGAAAAGAGACTGTTGAAGTAAAACAATTGTCTTGCATTTTCCACATTTATAGTCTTGTGTTAGTTTTACTTGTTTCAGAGTAGGTTATAAGTTACATTTGAATGTATGTGCAGAACTAGTTTATTTATAGTACAGTTTTAGTGGGTACTAAAACCAGTCCTCAAAGTAACTTTTAGGAGCATTTTACTTTGTGAAAACATATTCTTTTTTTTTTTTCATTTTCTAAAATTTGTGTTAGGTTTACTTGTTAGCAAGTTAAAAAGAGACTCTTAGAGTGAACAATTGTCTTGCATTTTCAAAAACAATGAAAATGTCAAAAAAATTATTTTCATTATTTTATAAAATGCATTTCCCTAACTAGCATTTTATATTATCTCCATCACAATGAGTCCTCTCTTTAGAAACTTTTTTATCTCTTCGTTAACAAATAAAACTAACACAAATTTTGAGAAATGAAAATAGAATTTTTTTCACAAAGTAGACGAGTCGTTAAGTTTATAAATATGGTAACAAGTTATGCTTGTGTAGCTACATTATATCTGTGTGTATAGTGAAATGTATTGGCGATTTTTTTAAAAAAAAAAATATGGTAGGGTTGTGATTGATGTAACTTTCATCTGCAGGCACTAACGCGAGGATTTAATGAGTGGCGGTTCTGCATCTAGTAACTTAAGGCAAGCTCTCTCCTATTGCGTACAACAAGTGCGAAGTTATGATTACCATCACTATCTCTGCCTTCTTGAATTGCCTCCATCTATGCGGAAGGCTGCATTTACACTCCGTGCCTTGAATGTTGAAACAGCTAGAGCTATGGATGTTGCTTCAGATCCCAGGATTGGCCTTATGCGCCTTGTCTGGTGGCAGGAAGCGATAGACAAATTGTTTGCCAATAAATTAATTGAACATCCAACAGCGCTGGCCCTGTCAAGCGTGATAGCAGAGACCAAAATTAGTAAGACATGGTTGAAACGATCCGTTGAAGCCCGGATCAACGATGCAAGAAGAGAGGCTACCGACATTCCAGAAACTATGGAAGAATTGGAGAAATATGCCGAGAACACGGTATCTACTATGTTGTACTTGACACTTCAAGCTGGCGGTATCACGTCTACTGCAGCTGATCATGCAGCCTCACATATTGGCAAGGCTAGCGGTATTCTTTTGCTCCTTAAATCGCTACCTTATCATGCTGGTCACAACCGACATTTTTCTTACATTCCAAGGGCAATAGCATCCAAACATGGGCTAATTTTTAAACAGGAAGGTCAAGGAGAGAGATGGGTGGATTCTCGTGAGGGTCTGTGTGAAGCAGTTTATGAAATGGCATCAGTTGCCAACGCACACTTAGAAAAGGCACGTAAATTAGCTGGGAGTGTGCCTGCTGAGGCTGTTCCAGTGCTCCTGCCAGCTGTGCCTGCTCAGGTTCTCTTGGATTCCCTACGCCGGGTGCAATTTGATGTGTTTGATCCAAGGCTAGCACGAGGGGTGCTGGGAATACCACCTTTGTGGTACCAGCTTCAACTCAAGTGGACTTCATGGAGAAGGAAATACTAAACTAGTTTAGTTACCTTGATGTTAATCAACCTTGGGGGTCTTGAAATTTTTTCATGTGTGTTAATTGTTTAATAAGTTTATTGGACCATGTAACAGAAACTAGAATCTAGCATATGCACTAATTGTGATGTGCAATGTATCTTTTTAAAATGAGGCCTGGGTTATTTAAAGGCCAACACAATTGTATTTGAGCATACTTAACATGATTTTCTGCTCATAATTTAAAGAAAACACAACACGATTTTAGTGTACCAAAATCATGATAAGCACTTGTGCTATAAGCTGCAAATAAACCAATCCAAACAGGCCCTAAGACAAGCTCAAGTCTTCAACTGCTCTTTACAGAAAGAGCGGCACAGTGCCTAGAAGAGATGGTATGGTATCTCCTTGTGATTTTCTGCGGCAAATTATCGAGCTTCCCTGTTCCAGTGTTCCTCATTGTGCTGGCTCTGATTTTTGGTGGTCACATGAAATGAAACACATCTATGTCCCTGTAAACTATTGTTTAGGTAATTTTTTCTTCATATCTTTCTCTTTGATTTTCTTGCTTTTAATGGTCATGAAATATACATGACAACAACACAAACATATTGTAATTTTTAATGGAAATAAAACATTTTTTTTCATCTCAAGTTGTGTTGTGTGACTGATACATTAAAAAAATCAGATGCTCATTAACAATACTTGTCCAAACTCATTGGTAGAGTTCGCTAGAAGACAAGCTAATGTAGTGGTCCATAATTTGGCTGAGTGACTACATATACAGCTAATCCTCAAGTTTTTGATGTTGTTCCACATTGTTTTCATGATATTATCCTTAATGAAATGATAAAAACAAAGCAAAAAATGAAGAAAAAATAAAAATCAATGGATTCATCTTGACTGTGGATGTATCTGATTCTTCAAAAGATCCATGCAAGGATCTGAAACATTTAATAGTTGCTTGAAATTATTGACAAAACATTTTCTTTCCCGTTTGTTCTTGGTCATATGTAATTATATAACTAAATTTGGAAAGGGTTTTATATTTACCGAACAATATTCCATAATTAGAGGCAAAGCTTGATGGAATGTTTGAGGATCTTGCTTTGGTAGGTCCAAGATGACAATTGGATAGCATGTGAGACGTTTACTTCACTTCTGTGCCAGTTACAATCAAACCAAACCACCCCATAAAATAAATATACAATAGAATCAAACCACAAAAAACCATCAAGTTTGCATTCACTGTGCTCTTCTTTACCATGATTTTCATTCTTTTTTTCTTTTCAGATGAAATTATGAAAGCATTAAAATAACGTTTTGTTAAAAATTTATTGAGGTTAACAGCATCAGTACCCACGATGAATAATAATATTTCATAATTTTATTGGATAACTGCACAAAACTTGATCCCGAAGCATAGGCATCCATTTGAATGGTTCACATTCTCTAGCTGTGGTAACAGCCAGAATTCTAACTAAAAACAGAAAGCATGCTATAAATGGTATAACAGTTGGGGGTCCATAAATAAAACCGGTCTGCACTAAAATTTTCAGACTAAATATAATGATCTTTATTTTGAACATCAATGGAAAATTTAATTATACGTAAACTATTCAGTTTTATGTCTCTGTTGGAGTACTCTAGGCTTGAGCCCCTTTTTGTTAAGAAAAAAAGACATTGTATAAGGAGAAGTATCTCATCCGCATTCCTTAGCATATGGTCGGTTGGTGGGCCAGGCTCGTGGGTTTATATTAGATTACCATTATAATAATGGGTTTGAGTTTTGACATTGATACATTTCAATACTGTACAAATATATACTGTAGTAGTAATTGTTTAGTGTCGTAATATTATTTTGGACCAACCAAACCAGAGACAGCGTGAGGTTACTCCAACAGAATAACAATTATTATTTCTCTAGAAACCTTTAATTCTATTGTCTTGTCTGGTAATAATATATTTGTACTTTTTGAGGGTCACCTGCAACTGCAATAATGTTGTGGAGTGGAGTGGTGTGGTGCATTCTTCAGATTGTTTGGCCGCTCGGTAATTCAGTGAGCCGTTTCCCTCTGGGCTCAATAGCGTCGAAGACCTTTTAGGTTTACCGGAATTGTGTTTGGTATTAATCTGTTTGTTCATCCATCCGGTCATTAGAGTGCCTTCGTCCTTTAGGCTCGATTCTCGGAGATTGTGCTTGGTATAAAGTTTTTTGGTCCATTAATATTATATAGAGCTAATGTCGCACAAATATAGACGAGTGAATATAATCTGATGATAAATTGATTAAGTTAAGGAGCACGTCTTGCCCTAAATTGAGATCTCTCATCTTTATACTCGTTTACTCTTCTACTATATTATGTCTACTCTGACTTTGACATCAAAGTGCCTTTTGTATGTACCTCTTCTCTCGTCAGACACCACGCATCTTCACTAAAGCTTCATTATCTTCAACCTCCCAAAAATTGATTTGATTTATTAGACAAGTAGACAACAAAAATAACATATTGAAAGATTGATGCAAAATAACAAAAATTAAATACTCTAAGATTTTTTTTGTGGAGAAGTAGAGTTTCTGAGGTTCGAACCTCGACCCTTGCATATTATATGCAATATTTCTACTAACTGGATTAAGCTCACGGAGATAGATTATCTTTTCTACTCATGTTGATTTAGTAGTGTAAATGTTTTTAAAAAATGACAACACTCACTTTAAAATTCTTTTTTCTACACTAATGTTGCCCCACTGCTAAAATATAAAGAGCCTACATGATTGGAGAAAAGCATATGTAAATAATTTTGTAAGTGTTCTTTAAACTTGAATGTTTTCTTTGTCTTGTACTGAGACATCATCCTCTCAAACATTAAAATATCAATCTGCCAACAGTACAAGTATTGTTTTTTTGTTTTTCTTCATAAAATTAGCTCATAAAGCTATAAAGTTATAAACTACACGTCACCAAATTATTCGTCTTGTGTCGCCACTTATACATATGATTATGTATTTTTAAGAGATTAATGTAGTGAAGTATAATTCTGATTGACATTTTACTAGTAGTAGTACAATACAATCTTTGTCTCTCTTTTTAATAATGAATGACCATTCGTGCTCACCGTTTGATGATATGATCAATGTTTCATTCTCTTTCACTTTTTCCAATCCCGGGCCCGGCAACCGCAAACGTTAACACCAAATAATCATTCTTTTGGCGTCATCATCAGTTGCTGGTGGGTGGAATATCTCTCTCTAACATTTTTTTTTATGAACTCAAAGCTTTTCCAGTAATCTAGCTCCAACTCAATAGATAAGGAGAGAGAAACTTTAATTTGAGAGTGACGCTTTATTAGGGTTTCTTCATTTCTCTCATCTTTATATATTTCTTCTTGTTCTCTTCTGCTTTTGCTTCCAACCTATTTCATTCAAAAACATCTCCATTTTCTTTTTCCTTCACTTTCTCAACTTCTCTTTTTCAGTGATTCTATTCCTAGGGATTGATTTTGTTCAATTCTCGAGGAATGAATTGCCATTAATTACCTTACTTTTAGTGCTTTCTAGATTTGTCTCTTTTTGGTTGTTGGAATATATTTCATGATTTTTATATCATATGATTGTTGAATAAAAGGGAGTATATACATCTCGTGAATTTTGTGCTGCAAATTAAGAGATTTCTTTCGTCATATCCACACTATACATTGGAGTCTTTACGAAGAGCAAATCAAGTTTAAGGTTATTCTTTCGTCTTTACCTCTTAAATTTAATTGATCTTGCTATAAAAAAAATTAATTAATACGAGTCTATGCCCTGAATTTGTGTTTGTATGTGGATCAATTCTCATCTTAAAAGTCGAGTATGTAAAGTTGAGTTAAACTCAATCTAATTTCTAAAAAATTTCTTGATGTTCCTCAATTTATTATATCAATAGGTATTGGTTGATTTTTATAGTTTAAGCATCACTTCCTCTCCCTTTTAGTATTTATCATTTCTTTGACTTTTTACACATAACCTATAAATTTTGTTACTAGGCATGACAATGGGGTGAGGTGGGGATGAGTTTTACATTTTCCGTCCCCATACCTGATTCTCATATACTTATCTGTTACTCTACCTATACTCAACGGAGATAGAGAAATTGAACATCATCCATGTTCTCGACGGGTTCAGGTATCCCCGTCCCATCCTCGTCGCCGCATTGAATAATTGTTTTAATAAAAAATAGATGTGTTTTTGCAACCCATAGAGAAATGTTGTAATGCATTATCCAGCAATATGCTCACTTTAACATTTGTTAGACCGATTGATTTAGTTGCTCCTTTGAATATCAATGGTAGTTTTTATAACACGACAATTATCAAACAGAATAACATGACATATCAACATAAAATAATTTTCTACATTCGGGAGGGGTTTGAGTATGGGTTCGAGACCCATCCTATACCCGTGTCTTGAAATCGAGGAAAACCCAAACTCAGTCAAAACGATGAAAACTTGTCAAATTGAATTTGGTTCGGACGGATCCCTGCCCATTTATTACATTTCTTATTCATTTTTTATTTTTTTTTAGTAAATCTCTTATTCATAAAATACCCTCGATCATTTATTATCTCATTTTATCTGATATTTCTCTAAGTACAAATTAAATGGACTTGATAGCCAAGTCAAATGCTAATTAAATGTCACATGGGGTAAAGATCTCTGACTTGACTTTAATCTGTGTGTTTCGGTTGGAGTTTGTTCATCGACCATATGTCCATCAACACCTACCGTTAAATCATGCTCACTTTTCACTTTTTATTCCTTTTGTTTCACATCAGACAATTTTAAGCTCTTTCCGTCCCTATTGCCCCAACCAGATTATAGTATTGTTTTATCTGCATGCGACGTGGTAATATATTTGATTGTTTGTATAATCAGCTTCTATTTACTCATTTTGCCGTAGCACTCGTAAGCCAGAACATTCATGGACTAAATTTGATCGCTCTAGAACCAACTTATGTTGTAGACTATAATTAATGTTTGGTATATCCTATAAGTTCATTAAACTTATTCATGCTTGCATCATTGCATTCTACAAAAGGGTCTTCTCTTTTGTGTGCTACAAGTTTATTTTGTCTCTTTTTTCTTTCCAAGGGAAAAGAGAGTTAACAGATATGTGTCTATAATTCATTTTTCAATTCTTATGGAGTGTCCTTTACTATTGCTGTTTCTTGCTCTCTCTCTCTCTTTTTTTTTCAAATAAATGAAGAGTATTTTTTTGACAGAAAAAGAAATGTAGGGTTTTTTTTTTTTTTCAAATAAATGTTGAGTTTGTAATCATAATATTGCTAACATTATTTAAATGATTCAAAATTATATTTGAAAATGTCCTCGCAACTATTTTCAAGTATTTCTTTTGTTTATAAATCTGCGAATTGGTATAAAAAAAAAAAAAAAAACTCAATGATCAATAAATTTAGTAACAATAATACCTTCATCTTTATTTCTGGAGAATTTTTTTGTCTATTTTTATAGGATCAACCATTTCAAATTTTAAAATGCATCAATTATCAACAACAAGTACTATATATGATTTGAAGGTAAATTAACAAACTTGGAAAACAATACAAATTAATTGTTTACAAAATTATTATTATTACCAACTTTTTTTTTTTTTTTTTGACAAGGTTACCAACTTTCTTAATTTTTATAATTTCCGCGGGAGGTCCATTATTTAGTGATTGAGGTAACATTTAATATGGTTGTTATCAATCTTCCAATTTTTATTACAAAAAGTATTATCTTTTAACTCTACTTAATAGGTTCATATTAAAATGACTCGATATTTAATACTTTTTGTGTGAAATAAAAAATTATGATGATCAAAATATTCCCGGTCTATACCTTATTTAGACATGAATTTAGTTTAATTCAAGCTTTCTTGGCTTGTCTTGCTTCTTCTTTTTACTTCTTATCTAACCTAATTGACATAGATACTTCAGTGTTCAATATTGTCCTTTATAGTGCCTGTGTTATTCTGAAGTGGAAGTGAATCTCATAATTTAATTAGTGCACCGTAGACACATTATTCACCGCTTATAATTTAATATTGTTTGTTTTCCCCTCAAATGCGTGCAGGTTGAATTTGAATTATCTATAGCTAGCAGATATGAACAATTTCTCACACGTTCCTCCTGGATTTCGTTTCCATCCCACTGATGAAGAACTTGTTGATCACTACCTTAGGAAAAAGATAGCTTCTAAAAGGATTGATCTTGATATCATTAAAGATGTTGATCTCTATAAGATTGAGCCGTGGGATCTACAAGGTACTTAATTACTCCTTCCAATCTTATATATAAGAAAAAGTTGAGTCAACAAAAGTTGATGTGTCTGATTCAAATAAAACTAGATACATCAAATTTTATTGACCTAAGATACATTCTCGTATATATAGTACCGGAAGGAGTATTTACAAGTCTAGCTCCAAGACTATATATTAATTTATTAATAATAAGTAAAAGTAGATGCTCACATTTGTTGCTTGCTTTGTATTGAAACAAGAAGAGTTATGCAAAATAGGAAGTGATGAACAAACTGAATGGTACTTCTTTAGTCATAAAGATAAGAAGTATCCAACGAGCAGTCGTACAAATAGAGCTACAAAAGCAGGATTCTGGAAAGCTACAGGAAGAGACAAAGCAATTTATTCTAACCATATTTGTCTGATTGGAATGAGAAAGACTCTTGTCTTCTATAAAGGAAGAGCACCTAATGGTCAAAAATCTGATTGGATCATGCATGAGTATCGCTTAGAAACAAATGAAAATGGAACTACTCCTCAGGTAATAATACTTATAATAAGCACATATTTAATATTTTCTTTCTTTTTCTGAAAAACAAGAATATATTATCATCTTGTCGTCTAATGTAATAAGCACATATTTTATAGGAAGAAGGATGGGTTGTGTGTAAAGTGTTCAAGAAACGAATAGCTACAACAATGAGGAAAATGGACGATTCACCATGTTGGTATGATGATCAAGTATCATTCATGCAATCAGAGCTTGAATCCCCAAGCAGAATTTCTTCTCATCACCCTTATAATGCATCATACCAACATCAACAACAGCATTATCCTTGCAAACAAGAGTTGGATCAATTGCAATACAATATACACATTAATAATAATGATGCTAATAATTTCCTACAACTTCCACAACTAGAAAACCTCAATTCTCCTATGCAATGCTCATTATCAACACATTCAATGACTCAAGAACAATATGGCCAGCAACAAAGTATGCAAATGCTTTATGGTGGTAGCAATGATTTACAAGCAGTAGTGGAGCAATCAAATGAATGGAAAGCACTAGACAAATTTGTTGCTTCTCGTCTAAGTCAAGATCAAGATCATGCTTCTAAGGGAACTAGTAGTTATTGTAATGTGGCTCAACAAATTGCTTTGCTATCAAATGATGAATCCAAAAAATCAGAAACTGGTGGCCAGGAACATGTGACTTCAATCTCCAACTCAAATTGTCAGATTGACACGTGGAAATGAAAATTTGTAACTATATATGAAGATGCATATTAATATTATATATTATAGGGAGTAGTACAGTTTAACTCCTACAAAAATTAAAAGGGTTTATGTACATAGTAAACCCTTATAAAGCATTGTTAAATATTCTTATCAGGTTGAACCTCTTGTACAAGAGAAACCGACCATTAATACTCTGCAACTGATATTTAAGTTGCTACAACTATAGCAAATAGTTCTTGCTTCTAGTTGAAATCAAAGTTTATTACTTTTTTATTTACTTTTGTTTAATTAGGCAGTTACTTTTGTAATTTGTTAATTTTACTTGAAACCTATATATCATTATACGCAGCTAGGAAGTGTGTGATAGATTGTAAAGGCTTAATTAATAATTACCAAGCATATGTATATGTACAATATTTTTCTCTTCCTACTATTCAATTCATACGTCATTATTTGTGCAGTTATACTATGTATCTAAAAGTTTCAATTTTCAATAACCTCATAAAAATATAAGTGTTTCAAAAGCAACCGAAATGTGGTTGCATTATATATAGTGTTTTTATTGGTTTTTGTGTATGAAAAAAATCATGTTAGAGAAGAAGGTTTGTCTCACACACACACACACATAGACACACACCACCATTTTCTTAATTCAAAGGTGCATTTCGTTCCATGAGTCCGCAGCTTATGAAACATGGTTTTACTCAAGCCGAATGCAAGGTAAGGTGGTGAGACTCTGAGCAGTATTTTTTTTTTTTATCAGCAAAGAAATTGAATATATTAAAAGGGAGAGAAATACTCGAACCCATATTACAAATAGAGTCTAAAGAAACAATAAACTAGTACATTTTAGTCATATTATGACCTACTGGAATATGACTTTCAACTGTTGGGATGCCATTTGCTCGCACGAAAATTTTGTTATTATACAAAAATAATATTCAAAATTGTACTTGTAATATTAAAAGCAAGAATTGATCGTTAAATAAATTTATTGTCATAGTATTCATTATTTTTTTCAAGATTTTAAATTGCATACACAATATGTGTATGAGCTTCTTTTACAACTATTATCAATCACAATTCATGGAGTGGTTGGTTACTAATTGACTAATATGTGATTACCAATTGGCCAACTTCTATTTAATGATGTGTATAGCATACAGCATGAATATATCTATTGCATATATAAATTAGATTTAATTGCAGTTTTGATCCTCATATTTTCATTTTGCAAAATTGGTCTTCCTATTTTAAAATTCGACAATTTTGGTACCTCTATCAAATATTTTGTCTAAAATTTTGTGATATGATATGTTTTAAATGAAGTTTTCAAGGAATTTTGTTACAATTTCATCGATGTTCAAATCATATTCCATGACATTTAAAATTTATCACATCACATCTTTATAGTTCAAAAATATGAGCGAGAGGCCAAAACTGTCAAATTTTAAAATAGGGGGACCAATTCTTCAAAATGGTGAAAATAGAGGGACTAAAACTGCAAATAAGCCTGTAAATTAAATTCTTTTTTCAATTTTAATTACTAAAAAGTTCACAATAAATTTTAAAAAAATAAAGGATGTATTATGATTTTTGAAAACAAAATTGGCGAAATGGAAAGAGAAACAAAAAAATACCAAAATAAAAAGAAGACTTAAATATGTCTTTAGTCCCTGCACTTTCATCAGATTTTGGCATTGGTCCCTACACTTTTTTTTTTATTGGAATTGGTCCCTCCACTTTGTAAAAATATTGGTACTGGTCCCTCTCTTAACTTTCTGTTAAAAATAAAACACAAAACTATTGGTATTGGTCCCTGCACTTTGTAAAAATATTGGTATTGGTGCCACGTGGCGTGAAATGATTGGGTCACGTGGCACTCTGTTAGTTGTGTTTTTTTTTTTAACAGAGAGACCAATACCAATATTTTTACAAAGTGCAGGGACCAATGCCAAACAAAAAAGTTCAGGGACCAATGCCAAAATCTGATGAAAATCCAAGAGAAAAAAAAACGTCTCTTGCTTTCCCTTTTTTCTTTTTTCGTCTGTTGTGTTTTTGAAGTAAAGTGATAGAAATGACACAAATAATTAAAAGAGTATTGCTATTTGGTACGGATATTACCGTACGAAAATTTACGGACGCGTGTGAATTGTCATTATGCACGCGCTAAATTTCACACATTAAAATAAAATAAATCAAGACTAAATTAAAACCCCGTCTTCTTTCCCTTCATTTTTAACCCACCGCTTTTGATGCCTTAACCCACCATGTGACATATATTAAAACCCCTCATTTGTACATATGTCCTTCTTTTTTAGGTGCAGAAAGAAAGTATTCTTTCCACTTGATATTATTGTACATGCACCTAAAACTAAAACCCCTTCTTCTTCCCCTTTATCTCCAATGGCTCTTACCACACCCCAAAGGTACAACAATGTTTGTAGTGTGCTGAGCTATTTTCCAATTTTTCTTAATTCAGAATTTAATCATTTTTCCTAATATAAATGATTTGATTTTCATGTGGATTTTTGGGTGTTTCATATTGATGAATGAGTAATTTTAGTGTGATATTGTTTTATCTACAAACCAATGTTATGTGATATTGTACTCTTTTGGTGGTGGAATTCAAAGGAATGCTTGGTGAGATGATGAGTAGTAGGTGTTGGGGCTGTTTATCTGCTGGATTTTGACTTTTGATGGTGGTGTTGTTGCATGCTGTTTATTGGCGCTGAAGGTGGGTTTTGACAGTGAGGCTGGGATACTCATTTGTGTTTCGGTATCAGCAAGAAAGTTTGCTGCCTGCTGTTGTTTTTCAAGCATGTGTGCGGTGCGGCCTGGATTGAACTTGTGTTGGGCTGTTTTGTGTTGTTTTGGTTTCGGATGTGTTGCTGCTGCAAGCCTGCAAGTGGTTTCCTTTGGACAGAACTGCAGCGCGTGCAAATATGTTACTTTCACGCGTCCGTGAAAATTCTTGCGCAATACGTCCGTACAAAATAGCATTTTCCTAATTAAAATTACACTCATACCAACTCCCTAACCAAAAAAAATAATAGAAATGACATAAAGCACTTGCCAGACCAAAAAAATACAATAAAAAAAAAAAAAGATTGAAAATTACACTCACTTTGGTTTTGCAGTCACATTATCTTGGTCGAAGTTGGTTAGGGTTTATAGTTCGAAAATTGTAGGTTGTGAAGCAAGCAACAATGGAAGAAGAGAACTTGTTAAAGGAAGCAAATAAACTTCCATGGGAGGATCGTCTCTCCACAAGAATTGGAAGATACACAATGAGACCAATATCGAATTGTCGGGGTCTTTGCAACTCACCGATCCCAAGGACCATTGCATTCGTGATTTCTGTTAGTGTATTTTTTTTTGTTCTTTTTTTTTCATTTTGGTTAGGGTTTTTCGTGTTTCCTAATTCTATGTGACGATCGTTCACGGTCTTTTTGGTTGGTGGTTTTTTAGTTGATATAATTTTTATAAATCAAAAGAATAAGTTAATTTTGCAAAGATAAAAAATTATGGAAATTAACATGAAACTGGTCACGTGCATAAAAAACAAAATATAATTTTAAAATTTGAATTAATATTAAATAGTTAAATTAGTTGTAAAAAATGTTAAAATAAAATTAGAAATTAGAGAAAATTGTTTAAATATAATCAAAATTGATATGAGTATTTTTGAAAAAAAAAAAATTAATGGAACATAAATAATACAAATCAGTTGAACTTTTTGGATAGATAAAAAAAATAAAAATTTACAAAGAACTCTCTTCCAGAGAACTTCTAATTTCTTTTAGAAGAGTTGGATGATTGTTTATAACACCTGTGTACAGTTTACCAATGGTTTATGCTTGATTGTTTATAACACCAGTGTGTACAGTCCATCATCAATGGTTTATGCTTCAGAGCAGCTTTTATCACTTGATGCATGTTAAAGATAATTCCCTCTTGGAACGACAGTTCAATATTGTTTGTAAAAGTACTGCAATACTGACTTGTTGCAATACTTAAACCAGCCAAACAACTTCTTGTTGATGCATTTTAGAATGCCAGCCTATTCTCTTAGACTATTTGCTGTAACTCTTTATTTTGCTAGATTTTTTTATAAGACATTACAATGAAGTCGAATTTTATTTTATTGTTGAAATCAAATCTTCATCTATATTTTTTTGTAAGTAGTCATCAAAACATGCGATAAAGTCAAGAATTGGGCGAATATCCGAGCTTTGAGGGCTGTTTTGGTTCTCTTTGAAAATATGTCTAGGCTGAAGGTAAACTATCACAAGAGCAGTTTGTTTGGTATTAACATTGAGGACTCGTGGTTGTATTAGGTTGCTTTTATTTTATCGTGCAAAGTGGGTCGCATTCCTTTCATTTATCTTGGCCTCCCCATTGGAGATGATTCTAGACGTTTATCTTTTTGGGATCCGGTTATTATCGTATAAAATCTAGGCTGTCTGATTGGAAAAGCAGAAATTTGTCTTATGGGGGCCGTTTGATTCTCCTCAAATCCGTTTTGTCTTCAATGCATGTCTATGCCCTATCCTTTTTCAGAGCTCCCGTAGGTATAATCTCTTCCATCGAATCTATTCTTATTAAAAAAATTTGGGGTGGGGGTGAGGATAATAGGAAAATTGCTTGGGTTGACTGGAACTCTGTTTGTATGAGTAAGGAGGTTGGTAGTTTGGGGGTAAGGAGATTGAAAGAGTTTAACATTGCTCTTATTGCTAAATGGTGTTGGAGGTGTTTAATGGATAGAGACAGGTTGTGGTTTAGAGTTTTATTGTCCCGTTATGGTGAGGAGAGAGGGCGGATTAGAGAGGGTGATAGGATGGGGTCGGCGTGGTGGAAGGAAATTGTTAAAATTCGAGAGGGGATAGGTGTGGAAGGAGAAAGTTGGTTTGAAGCTAATATTATAAAGCGTCTCGGTAACGGCCTTAACACTTATTTTTGGTCCGATTGTTGGGTGGGGAATGAGTCGTTGATGGAGAGGTTTAGGAGACTATTTGACTTATCAGTTCACCAGGATTTGACGGTGGGTGCTATGCACGCCTTAGGTTGGGGAGAGAATGGGGAGGCTTGGAGGTGGAGATGTCGATTGTTTGCCTGGGAGGTAAATCCGCCCATGGTCACCATAATCATTGGGCATGTATGTCAACCTAGTTATCTAATTCATAATTTTCACAAAAAGAGACCAAGTGTGAGTGAAAGATCGGCATGCGTGCTGATCATGGATGGATCACAGGCTAGGGTATAACAAAAAAAGTAAAATCAAGAAAGAGTAATTTGCCGGAAATTCTAATACATTTTTTTTATGATACTTATTGTAGGAGGGATACATAAAATTAATTACTTTTAAATAAATAAGAATAAATATTTAATCAAGAGGAAGCACATCTACCCAAGAAACAAAAAGAAAAAAGAAAAAAAAACTCGCAAATATTATGTTATTGAGCACGTCATACCTACATCTACAATGTTGTATTATTCAATTTGCAATTTTTACAACGAGAGCCCTCTCAACTCCAATCTTCATATGTTTAATAAGAAAAATGTTATTGTCATGGATGCGATGAATCACATGCAAATTTGTCACGAACACAACATGAATAATAATTGGGATTTATTAAGACTATTGTGTTACTGACTGTTATAAAACACCATGTTAAGATAATAATAACATCGCTATGAGCTTCTGTAGTAATTTCTTATCCAGAAACAGAAATTAAAAAGAAAAGGATATATACTTTTTTTTCTTCTTCTAGATATGTAGGCCACACACAAATCGTAGTAGATACTCATAAGTTAACCAGAAATGGTGGTTAAGCCAAGTTTTCTCCAAAATGTTGACTTCAGAAATAATGTTTCTCCACCAAAAGGCTAGTGAGGCGGTTTTGATTCTGTTATTAAATTTCTCTGTATTTTGAACTCTGTTTTGGCTTTGAGTACACCTTATGCTCAGATTTATCTTACAAAAGAATTCAAATATTGCTTATCAACAACGATGATTTCTACTACGGTTAATCACTATTAGTAATAGCTTTTTGTTATACAAAAACATGCACAAAATGGATGGATCAGATGACTTTGAATTTGGATGGTAATGGACTACTAAAAAAAAATTAACAATCAACTAAAAGAGATCAATAGTGCTATTTGGTAAACTAGTTTATGTCACCATCATTGTTGGACTGAATCAAAAGATCAATATTCTTGCAATTAGTTCATAGCCACCATTATGCCATGAGATCCTTAATGTGTAGAGAAATTGTGATGTTTGAACTGTCTCAAACAACCTAACAAATTGGTGCCATGCACCCAACAAATCCTAGTTGCTCGAACCTCCATTCTCATAAAACGCTAACCGGGACTACGACGTTGCTTCTGCACCCGAGTCTCTCGCGCGAAGCCACTATTAACTTTGCACCACAAAATCTTTCTTGCAACACCGCAATTCTACCTCCACCAACCCGCATACCCATCTGAACGAAAATAAAAGACTAATATGTAAACCTGTAATGAGTTGAAGGTTTAAAAAAATAGGGTGAAGTGGCCAACGGTTGAAAGTGTATTCAAAGAAGTGTGTAAGGAGTGTGTTGCTATCATTTCTCTAATTATGTAAACCACGTTTAACACAATTTTCTATCTCTTCCTGATTGTCTATCACTTCAATATGGGAGATGTTAGGCAAGATTACTCATTTGTATAAATATAATGCACAAATCCACTGTCAACCTTGGTCCTTAAGTTATTGAGAAACATCAAAATGTGGGTTTTTTCCTCCTTACAGTAGCTATTTTCCAAAGAACAGTTGTTCAGTATTGACCCAAATGTAAAATTCTGCAGCAATTTATGAGTAGAGTGTATAACAGTCCACTTCATAGGGCAAGGTGGATAATCATATTATTCAAGCGTGGGGAAGATCTGTATGGAATATATTTATTTCTTTTTCGCAATATCATAAATAACATGTAAAAGTTATCTATTTCGCTATAGATTTACAATTGCCTAAAACGAAGATCCACACACAGATTCAAACAAGAAATTGATCTTCAAAGATCATGAAAGTTTTGTCATATATTTCAATGAGAAATCATGACCAAAACAAGGAGCGTGATTCTATATCCAGCAAATGAGGAAGTAGATCTTACATGGGAGAAAGATGACTTCACTAAATAGTTTCTGGCTCTAAACTGAGACCAAAATACCCAACACAAACAAATAGGGTAGTTCAAGAAAGTGCTTCATTTGTTCAATGCAATTATGCTCTTAGAAGTCCAAAGATCACAAATAGCCTCAATTTTTGTCCCTGATATATGTACAAGAATATGGTCTGATGGCAATCATTACTCCAGGTAACTATTTCGAGTCGCAAAGGCCTGATGCTTCATCACAGAAACCATCCCGGTCTAGTAGTTTCTGTGGTGGAGCACTCAACAATGGAGATGATGGGGTGCCATAAGCATTTCGTCGTTTGTTTCCGCAACCTAAACTCACTCTTGTGCTTACTCCTGTTACAGGATTTGTGCCACTAGCATACTTGCATAAAGCCTACATAATCAGTCAAATAATATATGTAATTCTCAGTCATAAGCTCAATAAATTCTACGCCAAGAAAGCATTTTGACCACATTGAAACACATTAATTCTACGCAATCTGACCATGACCCTATCATGTGGAAGCTCGAATACTAAGATTTGATTAGTGTTTGAAGCAATCAGTGGTCGTACCAGTTTTTGGGGAAGGTCCAACACGGCATCACTAAAATCAGCGCCTTCAATGATGGCGCCTCCAAGGTCACTCCGCGTGAGGACTGTTCTAGAAAGAATGGCATTCGTAAGATTGGCTTCATTAAGAACCTGTATACATAGTACATCCCAAACATGAAACCGGATATAAATAAAATCAGAGAAAAAAGCATACTTTTAGAATTAATCAGTTTTATTTGATGTACTAGTAGTTACCATGCGATCCATCAATGTATCACTCAAATCAGCACCTAAAAGATGTTGCGCAAAAAAAATCAATGAAATTATAATACATTGTAAAGGCGTCAGATACTTTTTAGAAATAGAAACCCACTATTAACTTATACCTGTAAAATTTGCTTTGAATGCAACAGCTTTCTCCATGTATGCACCATTGAAAGTAGAACCGCTAAAATCTGATTCTCTCATATCAGCAGATGTGAAATTGGCTCTTCTGTATAAGTAATTTAGATTAGCCATGAATATAGGTCCCTAAACTTCTATACATAATAACTATATTCAAAATAATTTGCTATGCTAAATTGCTGACATATATACATGTGGACAATATTACTAAGTTATTAATCAAACCTGAGACCTTAAGGAGGAGCACACTCCAAGGTCTCGATCCAACACCACCATGCTAACCCAACTGGGTTAAATTGGCTACTTTATTACTGTACTTATGTGTTTTTAATTGACAATACACTCATCTTCTAAGAAAAACTTAAAAAAACACAAGGCCTAATTTAAAGGTTACCTGAAATTTTCATTCACGTGCACTGTTTTCCTGCATTATAGTAACCCTAATGAATTAGTAATTATGATTCAACTAATAATATATTAACTATTAATATATTAAATGAAAGAAACGAACTTGAGGTCTGCTGATCCAAATTGGGCAGCTGATCCAATACCAAATTCACCCCTGACTTCAGCTTCAAATTTGTTAAGATCAGCAAGGGCAGACATGTCAGAGCTGAAAACAATAACAGCAGCTGCCAACGTGGCCGAAACAAGTTTCCCCCAGTTCTTGTTGGACTCTACATTAGCACATGGCAGCTCA
This sequence comes from Medicago truncatula, assembly GCF_003473485.1. Lineage (NCBI taxonomy): Eukaryota > Viridiplantae > Streptophyta > Magnoliopsida > Fabales > Fabaceae > Medicago > Medicago truncatula. Next base: position 3,602,384 of record NC_053046.1, read on the forward strand.
ACCTAAGTCATCATTGCATTATAACACTAATTTCTTTCTTTCTCCAATCAAAATTAAAACATTGAAAACTAATTAAAATATAGTACTACTAACCTTGAGGATGATCATTGTTTAAGCTCATTTTGCAAATAACTTGAGAGGACTTTGAAACCTTGGAACTTGAAGGGTAACAAGAAACATGGTGAGAATTGATTGAAAGTGGTGTGAATGAATTCAGTGCCATCGCGTATAAGGAAGGTATAAGCAATGAGGAAGGAAGGAAAAATTAACAAGGTTGTAGTGTAGTGCAGTGCAGGTAGTGATTGTGGTAAGTATTAACACACGTGTTCTAGTGTTATCCAATTTTTGGTAACGCCACATGTCAAAAGAGAAAGCATTTTTCTATGTAATTCTAAATGACAAAATTACCCTTTGTTGAGATTTAATTCACAATTTCGCCCTAAAACCCTTTCAAGTTTCAATCGTTCTCAAGAAAAACCAACCCTTCCTTTTACTTGTTCTCTCTCTTCTTCCAAAACTGTTGTTCTTCTCTCCACATTTCACAGCAAGATTGATCCTTTTCTAGCAAGTATTCGAAGTAAGGTTAGAAAATTGTTTTACTTGTTCTCTCTCATTTCAATTCATGAATTTGATTGTTTCTGTGTTTTTTTTTGTGACAGAATGCAACTATACAAGTAAACGCGGAAGTGTGGATGAACGAATAGAACACAAATAGATTGAAGCAAAACAATCAACAACCATGTGGAGATCACCTCGATTTTCGTATCTTGTAAATTGCTCTTTATTTCTCTACCATTAACGTGTTGAAGCTTTGTTTTCTCATGAAACTTGTGTTTTTTTCTTTCTGTTTTTCAGGTTACTAGATTGAGTCAAGGGAACATAAGTAATGTCAATCGATGTTACAGTCAAATATTGTCTCAACCGTCTTATTCGCAGACAAAATCTGAATCTGTTCCTTCTGAACAGAAAGCCAGTAGAGAAATTCCAAAGCATTATATTGGGGAAAATGTGTCTAGAAAAGATAGAACCAAATTTCTTCTCACCACAGTAAGTATAATAATGTGAGTTATGGGGAAACTCGGTATTTGGTCCAAGGATTGACTAATCCGATGACCAATCCCACAGCGGGGGTTCAGTTGAAGCCAGAGCAAAGTTCTGTATGGACTAGCCCAACACAGCCCGAGACCTAGTCAGTAACACACTCCTAGGTCTCAAGCCTTCACCATGCCAACCTCCGGGGATGAAGGGGTTTGAATATTATTTTGATAGTTTGAGTATGGTGATGGGGTTTCAATTTTTGTTGTTTTGATTAAAGCCCTAATGATGCAGCTTCGTGATATGGATGATACTGATAGTAAGGAGGCTATTTATGGTGCTCTTGATGCCTGGGTTGCTTGGGAGCAAAATTTTCCAATTGGTTCATTGAGAAATATATTGCTTTGTCTTGAGAAGGAACAACAATGGCATAGGATTGTTCAGGTATGTATCATCTCTGTGTGTGTGCTTCCTTTCTTTTTTCTTCTCATGCATTATACTTGTTAAAATAAAGCTTGTTAAAAAAAATTTGTTACGAAAGATTTATACAAGAGAAGAATGCATAAAAATGTGATGTTTGACCAATTAGGTTATGGCTGATCATACATGCTGAGAGTGGGTTGTTGTTAGTTGTAAGTGTTACATGCTGCCGTACAGGATTCTTGCATTTCTTGTGAAACTTCTCTCATAAGTCATAACAATAAGCACTTTCCATAGAATTATTGTGGGCCTCTAGACTTTTCATCATCAGTTTAGTAGATCAATTTGTCCTTCTAAAAGGATTAGTTATTGTTTTTGAAGCAAATAGAACTTAATACAATCACTTAAAGGCTCTAGAACTGTAAAAAATTACAAATATTTGATGAATATCTGTCATGATGGTAAATGCATGTTGACAAACAAATGAATTGCCATCAATCGATTTAACATTTGATAATGTTGACAAATTGAGTTGAGCACCATGAAAATAAAGTTTGAATGTGCAGAGAAAAATAAACCAAAAATTCGACAGTTTGATGGAAGAGGTTTATATTCAATAACCTTTCCTTTGGCTTGCGTAACTTCTCCATTTCCCTACTTAACTTTTGGTTGAATTGATTTGTTAATGGATGTAACAACTAACAACTGATAGGCATTGAGTCATGTGACTCACATTGAGTCATGTGAATCGTACAACCATTGTCAATGAGCCAAGTATTCAATTCATATGAATTGAGGGCTTGTGATTCAATAAATAAATGCTCAGCGCTCACATTTACCTGTTTTTTGGGTTGTTGTTGACTTGAGACTACTTTTCTTTATTCCGCAATAGTTAATCATTGTGGCCTAGGTTTTTTTTTTCTCTAAAAATCACAGTGAAATAGAGGTTTATCTTTGAAATAACAATCTGTCTCTGTCATTTGTTCGTTGGCAATAGGAGCAAGGGAAAAAATCACCCTTTCTTGAAGAACATTCATTTTCCCTAATCCCTCCATCATTATAGAAATATAGAGACTGGATTTTTCAGAATGCCTTCCCTTGTTTTTGCTTGAAAGGCACCTTCACTAACTTTATTATCTTTTCTTGAAACCCTTTGCTCTCATGCATGAAGCTTGCTGATTCTGTATTGTGAGACTTTGCAAACTTTTGAGGAAGTGAAACCATGATCTTTGCTAAAACCTTTTTATCTGTAAATGCCTCACCAAGATGCCACATTTGATTTACCGCTTCCATTTACCTGCCAGAATTATCTTTGACAGATTCTTTGTCCATCATCTTCATCAATTCAATTTCTCTCTGCAATGTGAGGATCCTAACAGATCTAACCCTGTTACTGCCCTCATATTCATCTTGGACAGTGTCCAATACCTGTTTAGCTGTTTCCAAGTCCATGGTTTTGATGAAAATATGATCTGTCAGTCATGAATGAAAACAAGTGATGGCTTTGTCTTTCTTCGATTTCTTCTCCTCATTAGCTTTTATTTTAGAAACGTTAGGATTCTCTCTCAATGGCAATGAATCAGCTTCAGTGATCACAACATTCCATAAAGCTTGAGACACCATAGTTGCCTACAAGAAATATCTCAACCTCACTGTGTTTAACCCTCAAATAATTAAGAACTTTTCCTCACATCCCGAAAGAAAATGGCTCTTTGATACCATGTTGACAGTTTGAGTTGAGCCCTGTGAAAATAATGTTTGAATGTTTGAGAAAAGTAAATGAAAGATGAACAATTTGAAGGAAGAAAGTTACAATAAAAGAAAATGCCTATAAATTGGCTTACAGGACCGAACGTTAACCCCATAAAAAAATCTAAAACAACATCTGTGTTTTTGGTTAACAAGAATGACTTACGTACAATATAAAGAATTGCACATCTGCAATAGGAACAGAGACTATCTAGATTTTATCTCCAACTTATTCAAAAATAAAATTTCGAATAAGGCATAATCTCATAAATCTAAGAGATAAATACCTTTCTTTTTATATACTTTTATCGATTGGTTAGTTAGATGATAGAGTTTATCAATTTTGTATTACTCATCCTAATGATTAGATACTTTTTTGCATGTATTGTGAGTTTTTATTGCGTAATGATGTTTGCGACTAATTTACTAGTAATTATTTTTGTGAACAAAGGCAGACCCAGAAAGAAATTTCAGTTGACCTTTTTTTATCAACACTGTGGTTGACCTTAGTATTATTTATTTTGATGCTTTAATATCTTCTCCAAGGTAATTAAATGGATGCTGAGCAAGGGGCAGGGGACTACGATGGGAACATATGGTCAATTGATTCGAGCGTTAGATATGGATCATAGAGTTGGAGAAGCACACAAATTCTGGGAAATGAAAATTGGCACTGATTTGCATTCTGTTCCTTGGCAGTTGTGCCATCTCATGATATCAGTATATTATCGGAACAATATGCTTGAAGATCTTGTTAGGGTAAGCTTTCCCAAATAGTGGAATATAGAAATTTTGGGTTTCAATTGATTCCCATTCTAATAGTGTTGTTAATCGATGTGGCTGATTGCTGACCTCATTTAGTAGAATCAAGCCTGGTTATTATGTTGTTGCATGCTATTGTTAGTTTCTTTTGATTCTACTATACTAAATCAATTGGTTGATGGGACAAATCTCTTTCAGTAGAAACAAAATAATATAGATGCTCTTCATTTGTTGAAAAGATTGATTTTAAAAATATGTCTCGAAATGAAGTTGATGAAGGCTTTAGTTAATACAAAAAATACTGCAGTGTCCCTTCAAACATAGTTACTGGTATTTTCACTATAATGCGCTTTTATCCTACTTCAAATTAGCAAAATTTTGACTAAAATGAAATTGTGGCAGTCGAGAAGCAGATTAGCTACCACATAATCAATGGATACTGGTCATAACTATGTTGAATATGATCAATGTCAGTGGATAACAAAATAATAGTTTAGCACTGATGAATTTTTGGTATTAATGGTATGTAAAAGAACAAGATTAAATACTTTACTCGGTCATTTCGAATTTCTATTGAGGCAACAAATCAAATAATTTTCTTATCTCAGTTGATCATGTTATTGTACTTCTATAGGTAGTATTTTGCTAGCCTCTCTTACTCTTTGTTGATGGCTATATACGGTTATAGTTCAATTAACTCAGTTAACCTTTATTTCATGTCTTGATTAAAAGCTTTTCAAGGGACTGGAAGCTTTTGATCGTAAACCTCGGGATAAATTGATCATTCAAAAAGTGGCAAATGCATATGAGATGTTAGGCTTGATTGAAGAGAAAGAGAGAGTAATGGAAAAATATAGTCATCTCTTCACAATCAAAGAGGAAAGACCGACCAAGAAAGGTGGAAGGAAGTCAAGTGCTAAAAAGAAGAAAGGGGGGCCCAATGAATCTAGAAAGGACTCTGCGGACAAGTAACGGTAAGGTAGTATCATATACTTATTACTTGATAACACGGATGAAATTGTTTGGTCAGTTGATTTTTAATCTTGTACTGATACAGTTACAAAATATTTCAAGAAAAATTTCAGGCTGAGCTGCAAGACAAAATTAAGTTCCGTTCTAGAAAAAAATGCATATCTGTTTCTGGACATAGAACTGATTCCAATTTTTTTTTGTTTTCACCAGTTGAATTTTATGAAGATGGAACCTGAGGCTGTTTATTTTTTTACTATTCTTAAATCAAGCTTTCCGTGGCTTGCAGCAGGATGTAGCATTTAATTGTTATATTGCTTTTAACAGCATCAACCAAATTTGAGAAGAGGTTCGAAGTTCAAACCGTTCGTTTTGTTTTTTCCCCAAGCTTCAAGTTTAAGCAAAACACCATGCACCTGGGACACATGTACTGAACTGCTGATCAAGTCTTCAATGTGTGGATATGAGTCTAATGAGTTGTATGGACGCTAGAATGTTATTCGTTACATGGCAGAACAAGAATTTCATGAACTGATATTACAGATTAAGTGTACTGATACTTTGATATTGTAGATTGTATTTTATGATGGTGTGATAGACCAAAGTTTCTCTGTGCTCTGGCTATGCATGTAAATTAACAATTCAACGTTCCAAAACCAATCTCGACGCTAAATCTTGCTAGTACGGTTTATAGTTATGGATAACTAAAGTCTTGTGACTAATATTACTACATTAGTTATTGTGTATGAACATTCACTCGCTTAATTTTCATTGCAAATAAACAATTTCATACCCTAGTTATTACTTATGTTTATCTTCTTTTAAAAATAAATCTTTTTGTGAAGGCAGTAGGCACTAATCCATAACGTAACTATTATTTTGAAGAAACACATAAAAATAAAAAGTAAATTAATTAAATAAAAAGAGATCACATCATTATCACATGTTCATTAATGAATTATTGAAAGTATTCCAAACATATATAATTTACATTCTTATTTGCACTTTAAAGCTGATTTTTGATCGTTAAGAATAACACTGAACTAGGCGTATAACGCATGAATGACTTGTACTTGGTAAATCTCAAAACAATACAACATTATATCTGATACTTAGCAAATTCATGCTCAGCTAGTTGAACAATGTCATCATCGTCCCACTCATCACGATAAGTCTCAGGTCGCAAGAGCCTGTTCTTCGATGTAGCCATATACATTTGCCTTCTCCATTCTTCCATAGCAGGAACACCACACTGATCTGCAAGCCAGTTATTGTAGTCCCACTGCAATAATACACATTCCTTAACATATCAGGTTTCCATTAAAGGATAGTTAACTATTTACATCTTTCTGCAGTGTTTCATGCTTGATGCACTTTGAAACGGAACATGGTAAAAAAACCAGAATATTTTAGCTCTATATAATTGCATTTTGTGGACAAATGTTACCTAAGTCTGAACAATTTAGAATTATATACACTATAATACAAGAAGAAACAACCTAATAAAAATTGGATATAACAAAAAATATAAAGGCACCTGAACATCGGCCGTGCCCGTGCCCATATTATGAGTGTGCCTCTTAGGAATGCCAGATTCTTCAAGTGACAAGTAAAAAGCTTCAATATCTTTAGTCATCTCCTCTTCTGAAGGAAGGGCAATGCGATTAGACAAAACTCCAGCTATCCACTTACTCTGCAATTCAAACAAAGGGAAGGGAGCAACCTTCCAAGGTAACCCAACAAAGGAAAGCCATGGAGCTAACGCCGGTGGAAAAACATGCTTGTAGAGTGGTCCAACACGATTGTCATCTACAGTCACCACGCTGTTGGTTTCAAGGAAAGGAAAATCATACTTGTACCTAGAAAAGGAACAAATGGACATCAACATTGGTTCACTTTTTTCTTGTAGTTAATATGCAAGACTTTATGTCTCAATTGCAGGTTACTTATGCCTAAATATATTTGAGTCCTCAACATGGTTTTAAATTGCAGTTGTGCCTGTCGTTGCTATAACTTTGCAATTTTGACATTGTCGATAAATGCGGTTCCTCCAAAACATTTGTATTGCAGCCGCATTTACGATTTAAAACTTAAGTCCACAATATGAACTGGTTTAAAAGAAAAACTAATAGGGAATGCTAAGAATACCCTGTGCAATGTACAATGAAGTCAGCGATAACTGCATTTCCATCTTTAAAAACCACTGCACCATCTTCATGAACACTGTCAATCTGCATTGTTCAAGATCAAGAAGATCGACCAAACAATCTAAGCAACAGTTATCCAAAAGTTTATGGATACTAATGTCATGATGGCCATCTAATTCTCACCATAAATAACAAGTTTTACCATAGAATGAAGCCACATGTTATCATGGCCAGGTAACTTTCCAAGCTTATCTTCTTCAACAGACCTAGCTGCAATATGAACTTCTTTAGCAACGGTTGCCACGTCTCGAGAAATATCAACCGCACTGGCAGCACCACCAATTAGAACTACAACCTACCCAGCACAAAAAATGGATAAAAGCCATGAAGACGAAATATGATTGTCATTTCTTAAAATAAGCATAGCAACTTCAATGTTATATGTTAAAAAAATTATGAACCTGAAACTACAAACCAACACAGAACCAAATCAGCTATAAATGATTTGAATTTGTTGACATTCGAGTACTATTGTTTTATTTTAACTAAAAAAGAATACTAATGGAACTAGTATCAATATAACTAAGCATATTACTTACTTGATCTTGAAAGGGCTCGGGTGTTCTGTAATTATGGCTATGCATTTGCTTCCCTGGCCATGCATTAATGCCTGAAAAGAAAGGGTGATCCGAAGTTTGTTTATAATTTGAGTCTATCAAATCTAACCTTTTTTTAGAAAATTATTTCAGCTAAGAGAGAGTATACATTAATATTATATTTTGTGAAGTATCTTTTTGTTTGAATAACTAGATAATGAAGAATTTTATCTTGAATAAATAAAAAGAATACAACTCATATGTTGTTCTATACAAGGTTGTTTGTATTGCTTACTTACAGTATATAGTTTGTCACGGTTAAATTTTTTGATAGTAAAGATTAAATGGTTCTATTTTTATTTTTTTTGGTGAATTGATTAAATGGTTCGGTCACAATCTAGATCCTAATTATAGGCAGATAAAACTATTTCTCTTTCAGTTGTTGAAATAATCAAATTTTTTTGTAAGATAATTTCTCCATCATAAAAATAACAGCCACTTTCATTTATTATACGAAATTAGTTTAAAAACTAACAAGGCCACGTCATTCCAATTGAAAAAAATAAAAACATAGATAGCTTCATGTTAAAAAGGAGAAAATGAAATTGAGAAAGCAAACAGAATATACGAGGAAAATATTTCTCGAAATTCAAAACTTTATGAATGTGCTAGAGTGGACCATATAAATATAAATAAGAAAAAGACACACACAAGAGAAGTGAAAATAACCAGGAATATTGGGAAGTCTTGGTTGAAAATAATGTCCATTGCAAACAACAACAGCATCATAAATCTCATCCACACATTCTCTCTCCACTGATCTAGATCTCACCGTCCATTTTCCACCTTCACCCACCCCAGCAAACACCACCTCTGTCTTCAACCTCACCAAATCACTAATCTCAAAATCCGCAGCAAAATCCTTCAAATACATCAATACCTCTCCATGACTCGGGAACCTTCTAGAATCTCTCCCCTTCTCTTCTTTCCTCCTAAAAGGGTAATCTCGGAAACCCATACTCTCCCGAGGCAAATTGGTTCGGAGTGAATTGTATAGGCTCGAGTGGATAAGCTTCCGGTTCGGGTCCAAACCGAGTGGGTCGGATTCTACCTCTGAAGTGTAGACCCATGAACCGCCCAATTCTTCTCCTCGCTCGAAGACTACTACTTGATGTCCTTCTCGTCGGAGCTCGCGTGCTGCTACTAAGCCTCCGGCGCCGGCTCCGATGACTGCCACGTGGCGGGGTGTGAGAAGTGGTGTTGCGGTGGACATGATGAATTTCATTGGCTTGGAATCGAATTGAATGCTTACAGTATGAACATGTTCATTCATGTGAAAGGGAATTATAAAATTATTTAAATGAGGAAGAGGAATAAGTAGATCCACAAATTATACAAACGTATGTTTCCATTTCCAAAATATAAAAATTAACCTTATCATTTACATTTAAAAATTTGTAAAATTTGTAGGGATATATTGCATATTATATGCAGAGGCGAGGTTCAACTACGTTTAAAAATGTGTGGGTTCTATTGTCGAAAAAAAAAATGTGGGTTCTAGTCACTAAATTCACTAATTGTTGGCTACAAAATGCAATACCAGACTCTTATGTAATCTAGAGGAATATCTCTATTAGCATGTAGGATAGGTGGCATTTAAAATGGACCAATGTAAAACTTGCCCATGATGGACCATTTATGATTATTGGTTAGATTTTAGTGGTTTATTAAATCTCATCATACACCTTCCACACCATATGAATTCTCTTTCTTCTTCCCTCTCTCCCTCCTTGCTCCACACCACCACCACCAACCCACTCTCACAATGGCTTCCAATGTAAACGCAAATTAAAGTTTCAAGATTTAATGGATGTTGTTTCAAACACTTATAATATATCATCCATTTAAAAAAAAAACTTAAAATAATTCATTAAATTCAATTGTGAGTTGTTTGCTCATACTAAGGTAAGAGATAAGGTTTGAATTCTTCAATTTTACTTAAAGGGTTATAAGGAAGGTAAGTCAGCGATTTGAGCTTTTCCATTTCTTCAGGTAATGGTCTTTGGGTAAATCATAGGGGTAAAATTTCAAGCTTCCATAGCTCTCCAGTTTCCTTAAGGAATGTAACCGGTAACTTGTTTATCTCAAAGGAAAGTGCAGTGAGATTCTTCAAGCTTCCAATTGCAGTCGGAAGTTCGTGGGAATACGTGTTGTTCGAGATAGAGATCAAAGAGAGTTCCGGTAAAGAGAGTTAACAAAAGAGAACCTGAGCGAAAGTTGTTGCAAATGTTTTCGTAAGAGTGGGTTGGTGGTGGTGGTGCGAGCAAGGAGGACTATAGGAAGAAGGAAGAAGCAGAAGTCATATGGTGTGGAAGGGGTATAATAAGATTTGATAGATTTGCATAATCTAACCAATAATCATAAGTGGTCCATCATGGACAAGTTTTACATTGATCCATGTTAAACTCCACCTGTAGGATAAGTGTAACATCATTTGCAATTCACTTGTTATACAAAACCAAAATTTTCTCACCACCGCCTATCCTCCATCTTCTTTTAGTTTTGAGAATAAATTTAGAATTACATAGCTTCGTCATACAAAGCTAGACTTAAGTCCAAAAGTCGACTCAAAGAAATTGCATCTAGGATAATATCTTGTCTTGTAAAGTCTAACTACCAACGAATCATGATTTGTCATAAGTCTCCACTCTCCAGCCATGTTTGCCTAACATAGACGGATTAAGAGTAGATAGATTTTTTTAACTCATATCTCCATCATTCTTGTACATAGACAGTTTATCCCAAGATTAATACCTCTACTTTGACCTCTCAAATTACCCCATCAAAAGAAATTCATCATTCTTTTAATTTCATCACAAAAAGATAGAGGGAGAGTGAAAAACTCATAAAGTAGGTAAGGATAGATTGAAGGTGAAGTTTAGCATGGGAAAGGCTAATTTTTCCCACCATGGGAAAGTTAGTTTTTAACCATTAGATCAAACCAAGAACACATCCTTACCATACTCCCTCATCACTAGATTTTGTAATTTTATTATTTTAAAACCATTTTTTAAAAACAAAAAATATATTTCGAAATTAAAATAAACATATAAAAATAAAAAATTAATTTAAAAATATGGAAATTAATTTTCCAAAATTTTAAAAAATATAAATAAACTTTTTGAAATAAACTTGTTTTCAAAAAATTTAATTATGATTTTCGAAGATTTAATTAAGTTTTTTGAAAAAAACTTGCTCAAAAAAAAAAAAAATTGGAAAATTAATTTCCAAAATTAAGTTTATTTTTTATTTTTAAATGTTTATTTTAATTTCGAAATATATTTTTTGTTTTTAAAAAATGGTTTTAAAATAATAAAATTACAAAATCTAGTGATGAGGGAGTATAGTAAGGATGTGTTCTTGGTTTGATCTAATGGTTAAAAACTAATTTTCCCATGGTGGGAAAAATTAGTCTTTCCCATGCTAAACTTCACAACTGATTTTTAAGAGATTTTTACTATTCCATGAATTTATCTTCTTTGACAAAGTTGAAGAAAGATTTTTTGCTCTTGCCTGTCATAAAAAGGAGCCCTAAATATTTGTCTATACCTAGAGCAGCCTGCATTTATAGTTAAAACATTTCTACTACCAAAAATCTTTGATATTTGGAGGTTTACTGTCTGACTAAAAGCAGCACTCTCGTAGATAAAATGGTTTTTGATGTTGATTACACACATTCATAATGTCATAGAATCTCTTGAATTGATTTTTTTTTACACTTCATTGATTAGAGATGAAAAGAAAATCACCACACAAATAAAGATAGATGAGAAGAAGAAGGACTATCAAAATACAAAATTCTTTCAATAAATAAAAAAATTACAAAGTTCTTGAAACATGATTCTCGTGTCATAATTCCAAATGTTCTTCATCATTGATTGGACTTAGTTATAACCATGAAATTCTATTTAAAAAAACTCTTGAAAGCTAAAATTATAGGTATATTATCTATGTCTATGACCAGGAACATGTTCTTTTAATTATTCTAATACTTTTATTTTTATATTTTTTTTTTCAAAAGATTCACTTATATTCAAATTTTTATAAAAATATATTTTTAATAGAATTAATCAAAACGAATTAAAAAGAAATATATCACAATAATACTAATTACTAAATAAAAATAATAATTTTGATACCCTAAAAAACTGGTGCCCTAGACTACTGTCCCTACCGCCCACCTATAGGGTCACCCTTGTCCGCATATCTCAATATTCCTACAAATTAAGTTGTGTCCACGGAGACATATCTTAAATTTCTAAATAGACGAAAGATTGGATCTCGGACCCATGCTTATAAAATATTTATTATTTAAGGGAGAAGATCATTATAAATTTATTTCATATATATCTTCTTTGAAATGATTGATTTTTGCTATTACGTAGACTGAAAGTCTAATATCATGGAAAAAATATAGGCTAAACTACAGTTTTGGCCCCCTAAGTTTACTAATGTTGCGATTTTGGCCCCTTATTAAAAAAAATGATAATTTTGATCCCCTATGATTTAGCCCCTTTGCAATGGTGATCTTTTAGTCAATTTTGACCTAGTCAACTTCTAAGTGGCATGCCACATGTGTAATTACTAAATTAAAAAAATAAAAATGCCAAATATTTAATAATGAAATAAAATAATTAAAAAATAATAATTTATTTTTAAAAAAAAAACCCAATTATTTTTTTTAAACTCATCCTCTTCATATCTTCATCTTCACCATCATCATTCTACATATATTCATCATAAAAAAAATCCAGAATTAAAAAAAAATTGAAAAAGGAAGAGGCATGTGATGATGATGAGTTCCAAAAAAACCCAGGAAATCATCTCCAACATAATAACACAGATAAACATAAATCCCAAACAAAATTCATAACAATAAATCTTAAACATAACAATAAATCACCGAAACAACAACTCAGATTTGTGGTTCCACACAAGCTTCATTCATCCAACTGTGCGGAATATGTTTAGAAATCATATCCGTGTTTTGGTTGCAGCTGTTCGGAATTGGTGTGGTGTACAAACAGCCCAACTGTGCGGCAGTTTTTAGCTTTCAGTTGATTGGGTTTGTTTACTGGTTTTCTGCGGCTTTTAGTCAGTTATGCTGCTGTAGTTTTTTGTTGGTGTTTTTCCTGCTACCTTGCGCAGGATTAGGGAGTTTTTATTCTTTTTGTTGATGCTCCCTGTAATGCTTCTTCGCTGGGAAAAGAAGAGGAATGAGGAGATTGATGAATTTTTCTTTTTTTGAAAGAATCAAATTTTTGTTCTTGAAGAAATATCACGTGACATTCCATTCCCATTTTTTTTTTAATTCAGTAGTTAATACACATGGCTTTTCAGTTTCTGTTTTTTGTTTTTTTTTTTTGTGAAAATGTATGAAGAATGATGATGATGATGAAGATATGAAGAAGAGGATGAGTGTTTATAAAAAATTTGGGCTTTTTTTAATGAATATTATTATTTAATCATTTTATTTCCTTATTAAATATTTGACATTTTTATTTTCTTAAATATGAAAATGGTCCCTGCAAATATCTGACATTTTGGATTTAGTCCCTGTAAAAATATTTTTTTGGTTTTAGTCCCTGCAAATATAGAATATTTGGTTTTGGTCCTTGGTATTTTGTTTTAATTCTTGTAAAATCATTTCATATTGAAATTGGTCCCTATAATATTCTTTTTAGTCCTCATTTTGAGGGACTAAAATCAAATATTCTACGTATTACAAGGATCAAATCCAATATGAATCAATTTTACAAGGACTAAAACAAAATACCAAGGACCAAAACCAAATTTCCTATATTTGCAGGGACTAAAACCAAAAAAATATTTTTACAGGGACTAAAACCAAAATGTCAGATATTTGCAAGGACTATTTTCACATTTAAGCCATTTTTTAATTTAGTAATTACACACGTGGCATGCCACTTAAGCGTTGACTAGGTCAAAATTGGCTAAAATGTCACTATTGCAGAGAGGCTAAATCATAGGGGACCAAAATTGTCATTTTTTTTAATAGGGGGCCAAAATCGCAACATTGGTAAATTTAGGGGACCAAAACTGTAGTTTAGCCAAAAATATAATGTAGATTGTAAGACTAATTAATTATAACATTGACAAAACAAAACGACCATATAAAACATAAATCTTGCACAATCTCAATCTGACTATCTTTATCTCCATTTAGTTTAGATAATTTTCTTAAAAACATTGACTCAATTTATCTAAGAATAATAGTACTTGATTAAAAGAGCAAATAATATAAAATAAAAGGGAAAAAGGAAACAAAACAAAATAACAAAAATATGTGAAGACAAAATTAAAACTAAGCTAAACAAATTTGAGTGCACCTCTAAATTGAGAGTTGTAATGCTCTACCTTTAGAGAAAGTTTCATGTGATTCCTCAGTTTAAATCATTGTTATTTACGTGTAACCACAACAAACTCCTAACAACGGCAGTATCATGAGATGAAATAGAGTCATTATCTAAATTAATTAATTTGTTTCCCACCTTCCAAATTCTGGGCGGGTATTTTCACATCATGAATAACATTGTATTTGAATTTATGACATTTACATGAGCTTTAACCACTCAGTGTTGCTTATAATCAATATCTAATTCAATTTAATTCATCTAAACAAATCAAGAATTTCATAATTGAAACCGAGCAAGGGGTTCATAATTCATAATAGCATTGAACAAAGAATGCATATATATTCTCCTCGTTGCACCAATATGCCATCACAAAGAGTTTGCACAAGATCAACATCAATAAGAACAAGGAAAAGTGTCCCACGAATTTGGAATTGCTTGCTTCATCCAATGATAAAGGAGTTCCTATTCCAAAACTATTTGTAAAAAGGTAATGGTTATATTTGTAAAAGGTAATAGTTATTTTGGTATCAGAACGTGGAATGAGTAGTGATAATAGTTACTTAATGTATTGAAATTTTAAAATAGTGTTTGATTGTGTATTTTGTTAATCAAAATGGTCTCTCACGTTAAAATATTTCGTAAATATTGTCATATTATGTCTTTCAACATATTTATTTATTGTCATATCAATCTACTTACTTTTTTTTTTTTGAAATCTCGGTATCAGATCCAAGAATCGACTAATCCGAGGGGATCAATCTACTTACGTATTATCATATCCGTCCATATATAAAAAGGAGAATGATAACCGTGCTCTCAGGACATTGATTAAGCAACCAAAATAAAAAACTTTTTATAAAAAGTAATGTAATTATTACTTAATTAAAATTCAAAACTTATATTTTCAAGACAAATATTTTATTTATAGTTTTCTTAACCATTGCCCTGAGAGCACCGGTTATCAAACCCTTATAAAAATAGGTAGAGAATTGTTGTTGACACATTTCATAAAGTTGAGCCACACAAGTAAAATATGTTTTTGCCCCCTCGGCAGTTAACTGCCGAATAATTATAATAACCAGCTGCAGTTAACTGCCAAGGAAAACCTCGATAGTTAACAGCCGAGGATCTTCTGCTACAAATCTGACAGAAGTTCTTTCATGCATTATTCATCTCATCTTCAAAAAAAAAAATTCCAAATCTCTCTAAAAAAACCCAACCAAATTTATTCAACAAAATCACAAGTAAGTAATTATAATGCTATTAACTTACATTTTAGTTATTATAAATATTTTTATTTTTTAGTTTTTGAGTAGATTTATTTTATTTTTGTTTTTGAGTAGATTTACATAGTATAATTCATTTTTAGAGTAAATGTTAGTTGCTTAATTTAGTTAAAATGTTTGTATGATGTTTATGTTATAGTTTAAAATTTTAGGGTTATATTTTAATTTGGTGTTTTATATTTATTTTTTTATTTTAGTTTTTAATTAGATTTACATGTTATAAATCATTTTTAGATTAGATGTTAGTTGATTAATTTAGTTAAAATGTTTGCATGATGATTATGTTATAGTTTAAAATTTTAGGGTTATATTTTAATTTGGTGTTTTATATTTTTTATTTTATTTTAGTAAGAGTTATATGATTTATTTTAAGAGTAAATGTAAGTTGAATAATTTTGTAATATTTTACGTTATAACAAAAAAAAAATGTTAAACATAAGTTGAATGATTTATGTTATAGTATATGATTAATTTTTTTATTTTAGTAAGAGTATATGATTTATAATTTAGGGTTATTTTTATGATTTTTAGAGTCTAAGTATAATTTGCACATCAAGTGTTTGATGAAATGTTTGAATGAGTTTTTCATTGATTGTTTTTAATTTCTTATTGTGTAGATTTGAAACAATGGTCGGGTGGATCGACGTTCATGCACAATTCAACGGCGGAGAACCTCAGAGGTTCAAGGTTTGGTGCCTTGGTGTAACGTTAAGAGGTCTCAAAGATGAACTGACTGAATTCAATCAAGGAGTCAACCCCAGAGACACAAGGAGGGTAGAACATATTCGGTATAAACGTCCAACGCTCGACGAGGGGAGAGTATCATTCACTTGGGTGGAATTAACGAACGACGAAAACGTGACGAGCATGTTTTAAGAGCACAACATGTTCCAGTGTTTCGATATGCGGGTGACGTTGCTGAGATCAACTGAAGATATCATCAAAAGTTTGATTCCGTCAGAAGATCGTCATTAGTTAGAGTAAGGTGCATTCCAACTACAACAATTGTCTTACCTCTGAAATGGGGTAATTCAAACTTGCCAAATGGCCATGACTCAAACATTTCGCCCAGCGTTCATGTTTTTCCTTTGAAAAGATTAAATTCTTGCTATGCTGGTTTAGATGAAGGTATTAAGTGTCAAGGAATGAACCTCATTTCGTTGGCACTTGAATACCATCATCTAAAGCAAGCCTAATAAAAATTTATTCTTTTCAAAGGAAAAACATGAATGCGGGGCAAAATGCTTGAGTCATATTGTTTGGCAAATTTGAATTTACCCCATTCAAAGGTAAGACAATTGTTGCAGTTGGAATGCACATTCCAACTGCAACAATTGTCTTACTCTAGATGGGACAATTCAAACTTGTTAATCGGCAGGACTCTAGCATTCGATCGATAAGCCTCTTGAACAATGATATTCAAGTGCCAATGAATGCACCTTATTCTTTTGACATTTGAATATCATCATTCAAGATGCTGATCGAATACTGGAGTCCTGCTATTTAACAATTTTGAATTTGCCCCATTCAAGGGTAAGATAATTGTTGTAGTTGGAAGGTACATTCCAGAATGTAATGTAATACAATGTAATGTGATAATATATATAGTTAAATATGCATAATACATTTTGTTTTGAATGGAACAATAATTATCTTATTTATTCACTTTTCAAATTTATTTATTCATTACGCAATTTTAATTAGTTGAATTCACATTAGATTTAATTAGTTTTTATTAGAATACACAATTATTCAAAACGCGACTTTAATCAAAATTATTCCAAATGCGATTTTATTCTAAGTACCATAATGTCAAACAAAATGTGCGCGACACGAAAATAAAACATAAAAATCCAAAACAATTAGGCATTAAAAGCCATTACATTCATTCTTCCTCGTCACACAAGTCAATCGGATTGTCCGCTACAGTCCCTGGGCACCTTGTTTTGGTTGAGGACCAAAATAGCATGTCCTCCCGCTCCTCCTCAACCTGGACTGATTGTACACCGCCACCTTCGAACCCTTCTTTTTTTCGGAACCATCACAAACAATTTCGTGCCATGTCGTAGGCGATTTTTCTTTGTTCTTCTCATCACCCTGAACATTACCCTGATTCTGATTCTGAGACATATCTACATTAAAAAAAATGGCGATCAAAACTTAACTAAACAACAATGCCATAAAATCGTAAAATCAAAAACTAAACCTAAACCTAAACTATCATCAAAACCTACACCTAAACCTAAACAATTGTAACAATTCTACAACGATTCATCAAAACCTAAACCTAACAATTCAATAAAAGTTCTCTAACAATTCTAACCTAAACTATCCTAACATATAATAAAATCATAAAATCAATAAAACTTATATATCGAACCTATATAATCGAAATTTAACAAAAAAAAAAAAAAAAATTCGACCACAAAACAACATGCAATATGATTCAAAGAACTTACTTGTTTTTGTGATTGAAATTGGCTTGGAATGGCAGAAAATCGCACCTAAGAGAATGAAAACCGCAACAATGGAGTTTTGGAAACTCCTATGTCTGTTCTGTTCTTATAATCAATTTTCGGCAGTTAACTACCGAGGTTTTCCTCGGAAGTTAACTGCAGCCAGTTATTGAATTCTTCGGCAGTTAACTGTCGAGGGAGCAAAAACGTATTTTACTTATGTGCCTCAGCCTTATGCAATGTGTCAACAACAATTCTCAAATAGGTAAGGTGAACATTGATAGATTCTTTTAGGCTTACTTGCCATTACACCTCGAGTCCCTGGTTTTGCGATATATTGGACACATGTTTTAACGGTTGTAAAATATTGAAATAAAAAGTTCTCCTTTCTTAATTTAAATAATAAAATAAAATCATCAAATAGGGGGGGGGGGGGTATTAGATTGAAATTTTAAAAGACTGTTTTGATAGAAATTTTTTTGAAGATTTTAAAAGACTTTGTTGGATTGTATTGATTTTGTGGAATTTTAAAAGATTTTTTTTGAAAGACTTTTTACAATCAAGATTTTAATGGATTCATGATATAGATTTTAATGGATTTTTAAGATTTTAAAAGGGTCAATAAATTTAAAGATACAATACAATATAATACTATTAGATGTATAATCTCAAAAACAAAAGTACAGTTATAAATCAACCGAAAAAAAATATTGAATCAATGAGTGTATAGACTATTAGATAATATTTCTTCAAAAAAAAAGACTATTAGATAATGTACTACTAGCAGGTTGATTGATCTTAAAAAATTCTAGACATATGATATCAAAATAAATAGACCTAAAAATAAGTTATGTTAGTTTATTGATTATAATAATTTGATTTAAAAATGCATGTTACAGGTAGAAAAATTATTATAATATCAATGAACGTAAAATTTTGATTTTTATAATAATTTGATATATAGGTAGATGGTAAATTAACCATAAGATTATACAATACGTTCTTTTTTTTAATGAACTTTTATGAACGTAAAAGTTATGTTAAGAAAAGTGCAAGTTAGAGGCATGATGATTTCGAGAATAAGTTTGTCAAACAAAATATATAACCTGCCATTGCTACAGTAGAACAAAAAAGAATTTGGAAGAAACGTAAAAAAAAATAAAAAAAATAAAAAAAAATAAAAATTGGAAGAGTATTACAAAATCTCAAGAGTTTGTGTGAGATTGTTGGATGAGTGTATTTTAACTAAAAGTCTCACACAATCCATTACGCAAATGAATCCATTAAAATCTGTCTAATTTTCAATACCACGAGACATTTTATAAGTTCTTAAAAATCTTAATTGAATACCAACGGATTTTGATGTCTTGAATAAAAAGTCTTAATTGTCTTGATTGAATACCACAAGATTTATTTAGATTTCATAAAAGTTTTGATTCAATACCTCAAGATTTTCTTTTCATAAGAAAGTCTATTAAAATCATTTGAAATCTCAATTCAATACACCCCTTAAGAATCTGTTGTCAAAAGGAAAAATAATATGTCTTTGATGAAATTCACGTGTATTTCACTGTTTTAGAAATGGGTTCTTCAAATTGCGAGATTTAAAAATTGGATATTTTATTTAAGAAGTCAAAAATTGAGTATTAGAAAAAGTATTTTTGAAGTCTAATTATGCATGAAGATTGTAGACTCACGGAGCAACGAAGGGACCATTCCTAAAAAAATCGTTTGCTTTATTTAGGGGTTTGTAGAGGGCAGATTCTTCCTAGCTTTCCCAGCTTTTGATGACATACGCTACCTCCAGCAACAACCAAAGGGTCTTTTTGCCCTGTTCTCTGTCTTTGATCAACTTCCATTTTTTTTTTTTGGATTTTCTACGCTATATATACGATGCAATAAAATATGTATAATACATAGTTACATTTGGTTTTTTAATTTGAAATTGCTTGCAAAATGTCAAATAAAAGAATATATTTTTACACAAATTTGAACAAAGTTTTAGGTTGTTTTTCATATCTTTTGATGCTTGTTTTTTCACTTTGGAACCAAGTTCCATCTTCAATCATACACGGTATACCCAGTGAAGGAGCCAGAAAAAATGGTTTGGATGGATCATGAAGGACTCCGCCCCAGAGTATATCGTAGTATCAAGATACAATGTTAAAAATCGTGTGTCTATATAACACAATTCGTGAAAATAAACATAGGGAAGGAAGAGGACATAATTACAACGTGAACGTAGGCAACAACCGAAGGGGTCTCCTGTCACTGTCTTAAATTTAAGGATGTAGTCCAATTTTATAAATTATATTGTTTGTCGTTAGTAGCAGCTTTATGAGTTGTATAAATTAGGCAGATGCTATTTAATTTAATGATAAATAAATAACATCGTTAAATAAGTAAAGATACAGGGATATTTGGGTTAATGAGAAAGGGACTAGAGATGCCCACAGAATATTACTGTGCAGATTTGAAAGCTACATTTGATACACAAATATTGAGATGGGGTAGTCACAGATTGTGTAGACAGTAAAGTATAGATATATACAATAAATTATACTAGTCGTAGTCGTCACTGGTGCCTTGGTGGCTAGGCTGGATAAGGCACCAATACTAGTCAACACTCTTGTAATTTAGTGGCTGTGTAAGACAAGACAAGGGAAAATCTAAGCAAAATGTTAACTTCTGTTTAATTTTTTTTTACCCTTCATTTTTTTAAGAAATAAACTCTTCATACTAATTTTAGTATGAAAGAATTAACTTATACTTTCTCCTGGTTTTGATTTTTTTAATTAAGTGAATATTCCACTTAAAAAAATTCAATCCACCATTACATGTTTATGATGATTTATTTTTGTTTGTGCGTGTGGTTAATTGTAATAATTTAGAGTTTTGTTAGACAGTACAAACTGAGTTGATATAGTAGAACCATGTGTTGCATTACAAGTTAAAAAAATGTGTACATAGGTACTTATTGATCCGAAGTGGATAGAAAATGATGGTCAAATTGGTGGATTGATAGGATAACACTTCGTCTCCTCGAAGATGAGGGTGGTACCTTCGAAGCTCAAGTCACTCGTTTATTGAGTGAAGGTTTTAAGGATAGAAAATGTGCATGTTTGATATTTATAATATGGAGAATGAATCATGGAAGTATAATGCTCACAAGAGCATCTACGATCCTAGAACCAAAATTTTGTTCTTCAACCATTTTTTATGGGTTCATAGATGCCACATAGAATTTAAGAATTATCACTCATTTCTATTTCAACGTAAAAAACTATATTTGTGTTCTTGTATTACTTATTAGGGTTCCACAATTCATAAAAAAAATTTCTCTTTAACTTGCATTTTTATGGTCCTCACAATTTCTGTTTTCCCTTGTTCTTGGGTGTTCTCTTAGAAGAACTGTTCTCCAAAGTGGCATCCACGTTGTTCCTCTCCAATAGGCTAGAAAGTAGGAACAATTAGCTTATTGCCTCAAGAACGGTGCATGGAACATAGTTGGAGATACTCTAAGTTTGACAGACCTTGTGCCAAGATCCTTGCTTGTTGACTCCTCCTGGCCATGGGAGTTAGGCCTGCCCAAGAAAATGAGGAGTTCAGAAACTGCCAGAGTGGGAGTCTTTGGACATTTGGGTGACAAATTAAGCCTTTGTGAAAAAATAAAACTCATGGAAATACATTAATTATAAAAAAGTATATTTTGTATTTTAAAATAATTTAAATTTTTCTATATCAAATATATAATCTTGTATTGGGTTTATTCAATGCGGAATCTATTATCTTGATTAGACATTTTAATCTTAATAGAACATCGATTAGAAGAGTGATAGAGCAAGTATTATATATATTGGGCAACATGTGATGAAACTTGGCCAAATTCATCTGTACGTAGATAAAAACACAAGAAAGAGGTAAGAGGGGTTGAATTGTGTTAGTAAACTTTTTCGACAAAAGCAACTAAGAAATTCCTTTTAAAAAATACCTAAAAATGAATGAACACAAACATAAAATAGTTTAAGGAAAAGGAAGATCTACACACAGCAGCCACATCCGGTCATTTCAACTTGAAGTTATATTCCTAGAAGGAGAATTCTTGCAACATTTTCCTTATCAATAAACAAATTAAACATTTTTTTTTCACTGGTAGCCTTTCTCATCCCAAAGTATTGATGAATGATTAGTGGATGCAAGTTTCCTCTATATTAATAATAGTTGAATGAATTTAATAAATAGGTTTAATTCCAACAAACTCGAATAAAGTATTCTCTTTATCTATGCCGGAATCACACATTGATTGGATTTCAACATAGTTGGCCCATACGTTTCATATTCAACTCAGTATCTCTTTACTCGGTCCAATTCTTTCAACTCTTGAAACAATGTCGTATTTGGAGTATGAGGTGTCTAATCGAGATAGTTAGTCCGATATAACGCCTACTATCGGGCAATAAAACCACTTCTAGAGAGGAACATTCAAGAAACTTCAAGAGATAACTTGATAAGAATGCTAAAAAGGAGAGAAAGCGTATGAAATCAAAAGTTACTTATTACCTAGAACACTCATAAACTTGAATCGCATTTCTCTGCTGACAAAGTCTATAGATTCAACCCTAGAACAGCACTGTAATAATTAACTAGACCATTGACCCGTGCTAACGCACGTGTCATTTAAAAAATTAATACTCATAGAAAAAATAAGACACTGTAGGTCGCTTGAATGTAAAAATTGTCGTGAATGAAAGCAAAATGTCAATTACCATAGACTTTGTTATTGTTCCATAATTCTAGTACGTAGTTCCTGTTACTTTAACATAACATATAATTTTAAAAGGGAAACTGAAGTTCGTTGACATGCAAATAGTTTCAATAAGTAAGAAAATGAATAGTACACAAAAAAGTCCTACACATTACGAAAAACTTCTCTGTAGACCACACTTGATGCAACATCGGTATCATCGCCGTCGTCATCATTAATCAATATCTTTAAACCACCCCTCAAAGTAACCCGTGATATTGCGACGTACAACTGTCCATGTGAAAAATAACAAAGATGAATCCAAAACGACAATTAAAAATTTCAATAAAGAGATAGCTACCTCAGTTGACTCAGTCATGCTTTCAATTGTCATTCGGTTAGTGTTGAGCAAGTCATCTGATAAAGACGCGGAGCTGTTCGTTGAAATTTGGCTGACAATTCGGGTGAACTGTATTGATGCATTTTTCATTCTAATAAAAGGGCACCAATGTTAATAGAAGAGTGGTGAGACCTCCAGTCAACTTAATTACGACCAAAAAAACTTGCCTTTATTCTAAAGCATATAAAAATGTAAATGGTTACCATGTCATGTACGCAGCGACATCAGGCAAATCGCCATTAAGTATCAGCTTAGTCCCATTAAAGGCATTAGCAACTCCCATAGCACCTAATTTTTTTAAAAATCAACAGCAAGTGAACATAATTTCACATTTCATTGTTGATATCAGCAGAAAGCACAAACTTAAAACACGACATACCTAACTACATGCGTGTCTTGCAAAACTGCAATATCAATACAGTAGGTGTGTCGTTATCATGGTTGCCAAAAAAGGTCACAATTTTGTCAACATGTTCACCCCAAAGAGAGCAATGCAAGCGGTTGTTTCTGTAATAAAATATTACCAAAATATCAATTCAGGAACATAAGGTATATTAAAATTATATTACAACCAGGTACAAAGAAAGAGACAAATCTTACTCAAGATCTTCTAAAGTGAGATCAGTAACCCTACTTTTCCTTCCGTCCTTTTCAGTTTCCCTTATATCACCTCTTTCAATTACATGACCAATAACATCTGAAATTACGTATACAAAAGCAAAAACAAATGTATGAAATTCCTAAACGAATGCTTATAGGTAGAAATAATGTACAACACACATTCAGAATTGAAGTCTTACCCGTAGATATTTCCTCGACAGTTGAAGAGAGAATTTCATTGAATGGCTTGAACTAAAAAACGTTCATAGGGATAGCAGGCGAGTGTACTTTGGTAAAAGTTGAATTGTGCATCATACTAAGCTTATGTTTGTGTGAAGTTACCTTATAAGGACTTTCATTAAAACCTACAATTGCATTTTCAAGCTGAAATGTACCCCCTTCTTGAACCATGGACCTGAACTTTGCCACCAAATCTTTTCTACCTGTGGCGTGAATACGTCCACCCTATTGACGACAACAACAACATTAAACAGCTGGTTAAATTAGATAACTAAAACAACAACAATGACATTAGTTTAATTTTAAAGCTAAGAGTGCAAACATGCAGAAACCTTTTCATCAACCAAATGTGAGCAACTCGCACACACATCTTGAGATTCTTTCTTCCTCCAGAAACAGCTGAGATTGGAGTGTATTTGGAAGACATCATTGGCTTGTTTTTTCCTTTCCAAGAAAGAGGATGCTTATTTAGATTGAGATGATTTGGCTAATATGTTATGATATATTTATAGGAAAAAGGTGGAATACGTGTGAGTAGGATATGTCGGTTGAGCAATAAAGAGTATTAGTTATCAGGATAAGCACAAAATAGTGGAACAAAATTAGGAAATGGCCAACATTTTAGGATAAAGATTAATATGAATAAAATGAAATTAATATTGTTGATGGGGCACTTTATTTTACTTAAGAATTGACATTTTTTTGTACTTAAGAATTACCATAGTTGATTCGCCAAAACATATTTTAGAGATGTGGATGAAATGTGTAGTAGTTACTTGAATGAGAGGAATTAGGATTTTTAGTTTGTTTCCACCCAAAACATATTTTAGAGATGTGGATGAAATCCCCTACTTATTTGAATGAGAGAAATAAGGATTTTAGTTTGTTTCCACCAAAAAGTTACTTTAGAGATGTGGATGAAATCTCTTAGTTACTTGAATGAGAAGAATTAGGATTTTTAGTTTGTTTCCACCGAAAACATATTTTAGAGATGTGGATGAAATCCCCTACTTATTTGAATGAGAGAAATTAGGATTTTAGTTTGTTTCCACCAAAAAGTTAGATTAGAGATGTGGATGAAATCTCTTAGTTACTTGAATGAGAGAAATAAGGATTAGGATTTAAGTTTGTTTCCACCAAAACATATTTTAGAGATGTGGATGAAATCTTTAGTAGTTACTTGAATAAGAGGAATTAGGATTTTTAGTTTGTTTCCACCGAAAACATATTTTAGAGATGTGGATGAAATCCCCTACTTATTTGAATGAGAGAAATTAGGATTTTAGTTTGTTTCCACCAAAAAGTTAGATTAGAGATGTGGATGAAATCTCTTAGTTACTTGAATGAGAGAAATAAGGATTAGGATTTAAGTTTGTTTCCACCAAAACATATTTTAGAGATGTGGATGAAATCTTTAGTAGTTACTTGAATGAGAGGAATTATGATTTTTAATTTGTTTCCACCCAAAACATATTTTAAAGATGTGGATGAAATCCCCTGATTATTTGAATGAGAGAAATAAGGATTTTAGTTTGTTTCCACCAAGAACTTAGTTAAGAGATGTGAATGAAATCTCTTAGTTACTTGAATGAGAGAAATAAGGATTAGGATTTAAGTTTGTTTCCACCCAAAACATATTTTAGAGATTAGGATTAGTAATTGTTAGTAATAATGTTAAGAGGAGACGTTACACCGCTATGCTACTAAATTGATTCTAGTAATTGTTACTAATAATGTTACTAAAATGCTTCAGTAACACAGTCATGCTACTAAATTGATTCAGCAACACAAAAACAAACACAAATATATAAATAAAAAAGCAAAGCAAGCAAGGCTAAATTGTTTATGAAATTCAAGGGACATTTGCTAAATTCAAAGACAAAAAAAATAAATGCTTCCAAAACTCTAAGAAACTAAAACTTAAAATTCAAATTGGAAAGGTCTTGCACAATTTATCTAAACATGGACTAATTGTAAATAACATCAAGGTAGATGGTATCATGTGACCCAACCATCGGAGCACCCCCTCTGATCTTCACACCGTCACCCACAAAAACCAAGGTCAGGCACCAAGATCACCCCCTCTGATCTTCACACCGTCACCCACAAAAACCAAGGTCAGGCACCAAGATCGATTCCGTAAAAGTCACGAATTGCTTTCCATCCCTTTGTGAGAAAAAAATGCTTCGTTT
The DNA here is from genome assembly GCF_003473485.1 of Medicago truncatula. Classification (NCBI taxonomy): domain Eukaryota; kingdom Viridiplantae; phylum Streptophyta; class Magnoliopsida; order Fabales; family Fabaceae; genus Medicago; species Medicago truncatula. The sequence goes on from NC_053046.1 coordinate 3,628,417, forward strand.
ACTCTATCGACCAATACTTCAAACTTGTTGGACTTAGGATCAGTCAATATTGCATAGCACCCAATTTGATCTCTGAAATCACCGCCAAACATGTTTGGCAAGCATACTGCACCCTAAAAAAATAACAAACAAAAACATCACAAACGTTGATAAAATAGAATGCAAATAATTGAGAATAGGTATATTTCGCAAAAAACACATACAACATCAATGTCATATTCAACGATATATGATATGTATTTCAGTCTGAGCTTGTTGATTGCTTTGTCAAGATCGGAAAAAGGGTTTTTCACCAACGGACCTACAAAAGATTGAAAGGGATTGAAAGAATTATTTATACTTTAAAACAGTGAGGAATAAGAGCAAAAATCTATATATTTAGTTTAAACCAGAGTGGAATGAAGATATGGTTACCAGTGAGGCAGTGGTATGACAGCAAAGTCTGAATGTTTCTGGAAGCCATGTTGAAAAGAGATTTCGGTTTAGGAGAAAAGATTAAAATATATTGGTGAGGGTTTGGAGGAGAGAAATATATGGTTTTAAAAAGAGATTTCAGTTTCGGGGAAAGGATTAAAATATATTGGTTAGGGTTTGGAGGAGGGGAATTAGGAAATATGGTTTAGGAGGAGTGAAGTTAGATGGTTAGGGTTTGGAGGAGGAGAATTAGGAAATATGGTTAGGTTTTAAAGGAGGGAAAAGTTGCTAAAATAATAGGGTTAAAATATTAGGTTAAAATTAGGGCAACCAAGCTTTGTTTAGGAATAAGAAGATAACAAATGTCTATTTATTCATTTTTTTTGTAAAAAAATACATTTTCATTAAAAAAAATTGTTTTGTTCAAAAACTAAATTTATAATATAATTATAGTTACATATGTTTTATATCTCACTTTTGAAAATTTGTAGAAAATGTATAATGTACCGACCAACATTTTTTTGTTGTTGAAGGAGATGTACCAACAACATGTATTTTTCCTATCTTGAAAGAAAATACATGTATTTTCCTACTGTCCCTTCGGTGGAATAATTGTCTCATAGATGTAAGTGGTAATGTAGTGTACATGGGAGGCAAGGATATCAATACCGTGATACATATGCATGCGTAGTGTTAACGACACACTCCTACATTATTTTACAGGAAAAAAAATTATGGTCGTGATTGTTTTTTTTTTTTTTTGAGACAATGGTCGTGATTGTTATTTGTATAATTGTATTAAAAGTTTTTTTCCACATGGAAATATGAATGACCTTTTTCTTTTTTTACAATTATGAATAACTATTTGTGTAACATATACCAAAATTATAATCCACCGACGTATTTTTCACTCTTCTTTTCCAAAACCAATTTTAAGAGCTAGTAATTTATATGTGGGGTTATACATTATGACGGGAGCTACTTATGTTAGTTTGTTTTTTTTATTTAATGAATGGGGAAATCTCCTTTCATTTCTTAAAAATTTAGTAGAGTGGACCACTAATAATCAGAAAACGAAGCTAAGATCTCTATACGGTTAACACCTTTGATCAATTTCCTCGCTGATGTTTTGACAAATACCATTGTTTGTTCGATTTGTTGATACTTCCTTACATTCAGAAAGACCACTATTTGTAAAAAAGTTGTTTCGAAATGAATGACTCGTTTCAATTTTTATTAGAATACCAACGTTCAGACGAGTACTATGTGGATGTTTGTTTGTTTTTATTGTGTTAATATATATGAATTAGAACAAAAGTTTTATGAAGTTTTGATTTTGAATAATATATATACACACATTACACCACTTTAATATTATAATAAAATGCATTCCTTCAAGAGGGTATTCAGTTCATGGTGTCTATGATATGTTCACTACTCAGGAACACCCGTCTGTGTTTTTAGACTTAGATTCCATTTGGTACAAACAGGTTCCGTTGAAGGTCTCCATTTTTGCGTGGCGGTTGTTGCGTGATCGTTGGCCAACTAAGGCGAACTCGGCGAAACACGGTATCATCTCTTCAGCAGATCGGTTGTGTGTGGCTGGGCGTGGTCACGAGGAGGACGTCCAACATTTGTTCCTCTCGTGTAGCACATTTGGTACTTAGTGGCAACTAGTGCGGTTGTGGATTGGTTTTGATGGTGTGGATTCTCAGGTGATTTCAGATCATTTTCAACGGTTCATTTATTACATAGGTGTCTGAAATCGTGACGGTCCTTTCTTCAGTTGATTTGGTTATTGTTGGATTGTGTGGAATGAGCGTAACAATAGGTTATTTAAGCAGAAAGGAAATACTATGTTTCAATTATTATAAAAAGTTTAGTCGCATTCTTTATGGTGGCTTCAAGCTAAGAAAGTTTGTTTTGTTTTTGGAACTCATATGTGGTGGTCGAGCCCGCTTGTTTGTTTAAGTATCGATTGATAAAGTGACACTCAATTTAAAACGAAGGTTGTATTATTTATTTATAGATTTTTTACAAACTTTTATGAATTGGTCAACGGAATCAACCATTTTAGGACGAATAAACCATAAAGTATACTATTAATGATGTTGTATTTTAGAGAAATATCTATCAAATTACAAATACAAGTATTACTCGCACGTCTCCCCTTTAAAAATATAAGTTTAAAAGCACTTTTGATCTCTATATTTAAAAAAAAAATGAAGGTTTGATCTCCTTATTTAAAAAATTAGTTTGTTGGTCCATTATTTAACTTTTTTTTTTTAGAATTTTGGTCCTTATCTCATTATATGTCTTTTTTTTTTTTATGAGGTGATAATTTATGATGTGTCATTATTTTATTAGACCATAGTGAATATTCATATCAACTAAATTATGCTCAATAAGTGTTGACACATCGTAAATGAATAAACAACATCATTAAAAAATGACTAAAAAATAAGATGAAGGTTCAAATTTTTGAATAATTTTAAGGGTTAAATATGATTTTAGTCCCTATAAATATACCAACTTTTTATTTTTAGTCCCTCTAAAATTTTCCTTCAACTTTTAGTCCTTATAAAATTTTCAATCACTACTTTTGGTCCCTATTTTTAAGTTAATTTTAGTTTTTTTTTTAATGAAATTGTGCAGATATGTGTATAATATTGTAAAAAAAATTCACAAAAAAATTTAATTTTTTTTAACAAAATATAAATTAAATATGAATTTTTAACCGCCAAAAATATAAAAATTCATGTTTAGTTAAAAAAAATTAATTTTTTTTTGGAGTAATTCATATAATAGAATGAATTTTTCTAAAATAAGAAGATCAAAACTTTATTTTCGTAAACTCATATCAGGTTTTGATAAGTTAAATAGTGAGACTAAAAAACAGATTTTTGAAATAAAAAGATCGAAACTTTATTTTTCTGAAAAATAGAGAAATAGAAAATGCATTTAAGCAAAATCTCAAATTCGAACTGATAATATTGTTCAACCTTATTAATATCAACATTGTCCATTGCATATTGATGTAGGTGTTAGGCATATACAGTAGAAACTCTTTAAATTAATAATGTCGGGACCGGAGAAATTTATTAATTTAGAGAGTTATTAATTTATCGATAAATTAATAATTATTAATTTAAAGAGTTTTTAAGTAATTATACTTTACATACCAAACAAAAAGACAAATTAGTCTATGTCTCTTAGAATTACGTTGCACCAAATCTTGGGACTCAATGTAAATTAATAAATATTGTATTCATATCCATTGGAAATATGACTTTTGACTTTTGAAGTGTATAGTAAATGTAAACAAGTGGAATGTTCAATGTATTCTTAAGAAAGTTTGGCATATATAAATTACATGAATGTGTTAAAAGTATTCAAACCATATCTCACTCACGAGATGGCTTCTCATCTAAAAGGTGTTGCAAAATCAACTATGTCAGATCAAATACGTAAGGAGTTGTGCGAGTACAAGAGAGATAATCCTGCAAGCACACAAAAAGACTTGCAGAGATGGCTTGAGGGAAAATTTCAGTTGAAAGTTAGTCAAGGAACAATATCAAACACACTTAAGTGGTCAAATGACTATCTCTCTGCTGAAATAGAAAAGGGAAGAGCGGAGATCAAAAGACACAAACCAGCAAAATATCCTGACATGGAGAAGGTTGTTTATGAGTGGTTTCTACAACATCAAGAACGTGTGAATATCACAGGAGAATTAATTTTGCAGAAGGCAAGAGATACAATGAAACTCTTATACCCTCATGATGATTCAGATTTTAACTTCTCTACAGGATGGCTTGGGAAATTCAAGCACCGACATGGCATAAAGTCATTTCGTCGTTTTGACGAGAGTGGGTCTGTTGATGTACAAGACATGGAGCAGAAATTGGTATCGATTCGAGAGAAAATTGATCAGTTCCCTATGAAAGATGTTTTCAATATGGATGAAACTGGGTTGTTTTATAGGCTACAAGCTGATCATTCACTGGCAACAAAACAACTTGAAGGAAGAAAACAAGATAAAGAAAGGCTGACGGTAGTTATTTGTTGCAATGAAGATGGCTCTGAAAAAATCCCTCTATGGATTATTGGGAAATATGCAAAGCCTCGTTGCTTCAAGAATGTCAACATGAATAGTTTGGATTGTCAGTATCGAGCTAACAAAAAAGCATGGATGACTAGTGTGCTTTTTGATGAATATGTTCGTTCATTTGACCAAATGATGCATGGTAGAAGAGTTCTACTTGTGGTGGATAATTGTCCAGCACATCCAAAAAATATTGAAGGGCTAAGAAACGTTGAGTTGTTCTTCTTGCCACCCAACATGACATCAAAGATTCAACCTTGCGATGCTGGGATGATAAGAGCTTTCAAGATGCATTACCGTAGAAGGTTTTACCGCAAAATATTGGAAGGTTATGAGGTGGGACAATCTGATCCAGGGAAGATAAATGTCCTTGATGCTATCAATTTGGCAATCCCAGCTTGGACGATAGATGTTCGAAAAGAAACAATAGCGAATTGCTTCCGACACTGTAAAATTCGTTCAGCTAGTGACGTTGTAGGAAATTTGGATGAATCCACTTTTGATGAAGAAACTCAAGACCTCCAGACTATGATTAATCAATGTGGCTATCGTAATAAGATGGATATCGACAATCTAATGAACTACCCAGGTGAAAATGAAGCATGTTCGGAGGTTCAGAGTTTAGAAGATATTGTGCGTACTATCATTGAGAACAATGCAGAGGATGACGACGAAGATGATACGGTGTCTTTGGAGCCTGTTACGCGAAAGGAAGCACTTATGGCGTCGAACACTCTTCACAACTTTATGATACAATACAAAAATACAACACCTCAGCTATTGGATGCAATAAGAAAAGTTAGAGATGAGCTCCAAACAGACTTGAACTTTAAAGGAAAACAAACAACTATTGAATCATATTTCAACAAAGTGTAATATATTTTTTTTCAGTTTCTATGAATTATTAATTTATGATTTCCTTGGGACCGAAAATTATAAAGGGATCTCCCAAAAAATTATTATCTTATTATTTTATCGAATTATTCAATTTTTTACACTGACCCAAGTCGGAACCGGACAAATTTATTATTTTAGAGAGTTTATTAATTTACCGAGTATTAATTTTAAGAGTTTCTACTGTATTTGTGTGTTTGTCTCTTAGACTATGAAGAGAGAGATAATCAGATGATTCTTTTCTTTTATCATTCATTTTCTCTAGTAATCCTTCTTCCTGATTGTATTTTTCTTTGTTAATAGGGGGAGTGAGATTAAGAGAGAGAGGCGGAGAGTCAAACTACGTTTGACATAAATTTAAACTTATGATTTATAGCTTATAAATCCGTATAATTAAAAAAAAGACATTTTCGTTAACGGTTGTTTTTACACGATCTTAGGAATAACTAATTTTCGTGAACTTATATCAGGTTTTGATAAGTTAATTAAACCGGTTTATAAATTATCATAATTTATTTTGATTTTACTCTTACAATTTTAATTGGAAAAGTAAATATTAATTTAATACAATTTTTTATGTCATTTTATTTTTATAAACTACTCTCAACCGTCAATCTGATCAAACAATAAAATTTCAATCAACTAGTTTATCCGTCATCACCTACAAAATAACTTAAAATTCATTCACTATAAACTTATCCAATGTAAAATAGTTTATCACTTGTCCACTATTTTTTATCTTAAAAATAGGGAAGAAGAGAAAAAAGAATTAGAGGATTTTAGGGATAATAATCAGCAGCTGGCTTGTTTGACAACGCACACACCTCTCTCTCTCTATAAATATAACGTACATAAATTGATATACCCACTTTCTTTCTCCTCCTCTTCTCTGGACTCAACTCATTTCTACACACACAATGTCGGCTTACACTAACCATAACCAGGATCCTCGTCTTCATGGCATCAAAACTAAGATTCGTGTCGTCCCTGATTTCCCTAAAGCTGGTTTGTTCTGTTTTACTTACAACACTGTTTCTGTTTTTCTTTTTTCCATGACCCCTTTGATTCATATTTAATTTTTCCAATTTTTAAGCTTTATTTTTTGCCTTGAGGTAATCATCTTTTTCTGTTTTTTTTGTTGCAATGACAGGTATTATGTTCCAAGACATAACAACTTTGTTGCTGGATCCCAAAGCTTTTAAGGACACGATTGATTTGTTTGTTGAACGTTACAAGGGCAAAAATATTTCTGTTGTTGCAGGTAAATAAAAAATGTTGATATTTTTTAACTAAAAAAATGGATGAACAAATTGATTTTATTTATTTATTTTGTTTGAATGTGGGTGTTGTTGTCATCACTATTGTTATCTTGAAGGTGGTAGGGGTCCATGGTTACAAGAAAGTTTGGTAGGAATGACTATAGTATAATATTATAGGATTCTTCGTCCGCAAATATAAGCAAAATAAAATTAATTAAAAAGCTGATGCATATGGTTTAAAATTTAGTTTACATACACAAATTTACGCCTAATTTTTCTGTTTATATTTCATATCGGATTGAGTAAATTTTTGTCTCCGATTATTTTTATTTGATTAATTTTTGCTTATATTTTAAGATCGAATTAGTGTTTACTTTTTGAGACATTATGCAATGGGAGTTACTGTATATTTTGTCAATGATTTTTGTTTGACTATAAGCTCTTGTAATTTGTGGTTAGTGGGTGGTGCCATTGATTGTTTTGTCAAGTTTTCTTCAGCGGTTCTTGTTTCTTGTGGATCCAATTAGGCATGGAGAACCATTGGTGATAAATTGATTCCAACTTGTGTAAAGTGGACCCACTTAACGCATGTTCCAACTCAGTGGATGTTTGTGGTTTTTTTTCCATTCCATTATTATATTATAATTTGTGGGTTCCTACATTTCACTATAGTGTGACACTGTCACTTTAAGTACTGGTTTAGAGTTTAGTAAGTACTATACAATACAACTATGCATCTTGTTTGGATTTTTCCCCCTTTCGTTCTTTGTACTATTTTTATTATTTGAAAATGAACAAGAACACTATTGGTAGTGTGGGACTTGACTTGTCCTTTTGTGTATACATTAGGATTTGTCTGTCTGTACTGTGCTCATAGTTATTTGGGTGGGGGTTTTGTCATCATATTTATGTATCTTTTGTTAGACATACCCGGAAGCTTCTCTTCAATTATAGACTCCAATGTTAGAGGAGGAATTTGTTTCTTTGTACAATAGTTATCCACTATTATTAATTGACCTGTTTAACTTGATTTATCTGAGTTTATCTGCTAACATAAAAACTTGTGAGACTGTTTACAAAAGTTTATGAAAACAACTAACGACATATCTATAAGTAGTTTTTGGCTTATTTCCATATGCTCTCTGTGATTGCTTATGAAAATAACTTACAGTTTAAATGAAAAATGTTTTACTTTATTTTATCTTTTTTTATATAAAAATAACTTAAACATAAACGCTTATGTTAAGTGTTGATGCTATAAGCGTGTAATTAAATTGTTTATCAAAACAGGTCTTAATAATGTCATATTGAATTGAGAAAAATGCAGGCGGATTTTCCTAATTGCCATTGCTAATTTTTAATCTACGTCCCCTACCGTTGTTCTCATTTTCACTTCTGTTTAATATAATCTTAGTGCTATTGTATAGTAGTAGATATTTTGGTCACTTACTTGCTTCCATGTTGGTTACTAACTCTGTGAATCATTTGTACTCTTTATATATTTCAATGGCAAACTATGAAGATGACATTAATATTTAGAATTCCTCTATTGGAAGCAAGTAGAAACAGAATGGAAAAATTGATTATTTCATGTCACCCTTTCCTCCATGTTTATAAAGTAGTAGTAACACACTAGTAATATAACTTGCATTACTGTCAAATCATGTGTTTGTGGTGAACTTATTCTTCTTCTCTTCTTTAATCTTTAGGAATCGAAGCTCGTGGTTTCATTTTTGGTCCTCCCATTGCCCTAGCAATAGGAGCAAAGTTTGTACCCTTGAGGAAACCGAAGAAGTTGCCTGGTATACTTTGAACCTCATATTATTCTTTTTTCCTCTTCATTACACTATGCTTATTGTCACTTTTAACGAAACACTATGCCACTATGTGTGTTTTCTTCCTCTACCAATTAACTTTGAATGTTCTACTAGACTTGTATTTCACAATTTTTTTATCAAAACCCCTCAATTGATTCTTTCATTGTTTCATGGCTTCACACTCCTGCATAGCATCACCTATGCAAATGTGCAATTTATTTGTGATAATGGTTCTCAAGGTTGTTCCTTATTTGTGTTTCAATCTTCGATAGTTAAGTGTGCGTTAATCAATCTGTTTCAAACAAAAAATATACTTACCAATGCACAAAACTTGATTTATTCCTTGTGTCCGTGCCTTGGAAAGTGTGTTTTTCGCTTAAATGGGTTAAAAAACAGCGATACAGATACTTACCTCTTGATATACAGAGAATTCATTGTGAAACGTTTGTGTTGACTGTTGCAGAGTTTGGCCTACAAATTATTTATAATTATCAGTAATGTACCAGCAGTTTATGAATACAACAACTTCTTTGACCTGAATTTTGAACAAAAATAATAAGAATTGTTTTATGTAGTTTTACATTCATTATCTTGTTCTGTGACTAATTTAACTGAACATTTCTCATTCAACAAGTTAGTTTACTATCTGCTTTCAACTTTTGGCTAAGCACACTTAGTTTAAAAAAATCCTATAAGTTTTTTATTTATTTATCAGTTATGTGTCTTTGTCAAGGATTCAACTTTGATTGAGACCATTGTTGTATACGTAAATTGTGTGTCAGACAAAATATTGTGTCAGGAGGCAAAAGATTACAAGTTTCAACTTTCTCCCATTTTCTTTATAGTAACAAAATCTAGTGTGTCAGGCAAAGTTATATCTCAAGAATATATTCTGGAATATGGAAGGGATTGTCTTGAGATGCATGTTGGAGCTGTTGAAACTGGTGAACGTGCTATTGTGGTTGATGATTTGATTGCAACTGGTGGAACGCTCGGTGCAGCAATGAATTTACTTGGTGAGAAAAGAGGATCCTTATTATTATTACACCTCAACAATCTATATGTTCAGATGAAATCAGATTCCCTACGGATAAAAACTTGAGTAAACCACAAATCCAAATTGGTCGTCTTTGTAAGCAAAGTCTCTGACTCTGTTAATATTTTAAACTAGTTTCTGTCTTTGTTAATAGTTTTTCAATGAGGTCTCTGGTCATGTGACCAAAACATAAAGACAGAGACCTAATTGAAAAACTTTTGATAAAAACTGAGACTAGTTTGTAATATTAACAGAGTCATGATTAATATGAAAATAGATTGCAAAACATGAATCAATTTAATGATTTACTTTAAAAACTTTAGGCATTTAGCACGTATGTAGTTATTGAATTAAGATAAGATCCAAATTACAATGCAGTTTTTTAATTTTTTTTTTATATAAAAAATATGAAATTTAAATCATTTGATCTTGATTTAACAATAATGTGTTACGGTGTGAATGTGTCAAATTTTTATGCATGCAATCTTGTTTCATCTTTAGATTAAGTTCAGTTTTTTTCTGCACTTCTTTCAATTATAATGTGTTCCTTTATTCTATTGATGTCTTTTTAGAACGTGTTGGAGCAGAGGTAGTGGAGTGTGCATGTGTAATTGAATTACCGGAACTGAAGGTATGTGTATTTTGTATTTCTGTTTAATGAAAATGACTTTGTTTGTTGCTGTCTAGCACATTAAAAACTGTTTCTGTGACATTTTATATAAGTTTTAGCCAAATGATTCATGTGAATACGTACGTACATATGTGACAGGGTCGTGAACGTTTGAATGGGAAGCCGTTGTACGTGTTGGTGGAATACTTTGATATATGAGCTGCTGCTCGTGAATATGGTTCGTTCCCATACAATCAAATTATGGATTTGGGAGATGTCATTTAGTGGACACTTTCACATTTTGAGTCCCATCTAATTAATTAGCTTGTAGTATGATCAATCAAATCAAATTAATGAATTTGTATGACCCACCCTTTGGGTCTCTCTCGTCTCATCTCTGCACCCCCATTTTTCTAATAAATTTATGACATGACAAAAATGAAAACTGGGCCCAGACTCTAGAGGTGACTTATAAATTTTGCATGGAGATTAATTTAGTGAAGAAGGATGCGTTATTTACTATATTATATGGTGGTATTAATGACATATATCTTTGTTAGAGCAACTTCAATAGTTTTATGGTCTGATGGTGTGCAATAGTTGAAAATTTATGATTAGTCTCATAACTTATCTATTATAGAAAATACTTGAGTGACTTTACATTTTAGTAACTTTGGTGAATGCTTGCAATTTCTTCCAAGTTTCCAAAGTCACTGAAGTGTGAATGCTATGGTATAAATTATTTTGATGAGAGATAATTATTGATTAGAAAAGAGATAGAGACAAAGTCACTAAAGTTGCCGAAGTGTATGGAAAATACTTGAGTGACTTTACATTTTGGTGACTTTGGTAATTTTAGTGTATTTTAGATGAGTGAGAATGATATACGAGTGATTAAAATAAATTATTTTGATGAGAGAAAATTATTGGTTAGAAGAGAGATAGAGACAAAGTCACCGAAAGTGACTTTACATTTTACTTTAGTGTATTTTATATGAGAGAGAATGATATACGAGTAATTAAAATAAATTATTTTGATGAGAAATAACTATTTGTTAGAAGAGAGATAGAGATAAAGTCACCGAAGTGTTACCCATCCATTATATTGTTAATGACAAGTTGGTTTAGCAAACGATTGTTATTGTAAGTTTTGTCAACGTCAAGTTTCTTCAACAAAAAAGCTCGATAAACTCAAGGTTTTTTTAGTGAATGAAACGAGTGCTTGATAAGTTGAGTTTGATTACATGGGTTAAAATGTGTCACTATGTGATGTGAATGAAATTTAGTTTAAACTTTTTTTCAAGGGTCAAAGTTCTTGTGTTGATAAGATCTATATTCACACACGAAATCAAAATCCGGGGGACTACCCATATCGGTTTCATGGGTCGTCTTACTTGTATAGTGCTCAACCTCCTCCTCAAGTGTGAGTTCATCAATTTATCCACCGCTTGAACATTCTTTGTCAAGAAAACTTTTGACACAAGGAGTCGGTCGAACCCTTCGTCGAACCTCAACTCTGATACCATTGTTGGGTCATGAGGGAAGCCCTGGGGACCACCCACATCCAGGCAGGGCAACCACACTAGTGACAGAGACGTCACACTCTTACCTAAAACTTAAGGCAATGGATTCTTTCACTTATAGAGTGTTCAACTTCCACTTTTCTATCCGATTTAAGACATATAACTCACACTTACGTCCAACACATACTACTTATAGTAAAGGTTCAATATAAGATAGCATAGTATCAAAGGACCGGAGCCTAACGCAAGAAATATCAACTCTAATTAGAGTATTGACAATCATGTTTGCTTATCTCCACAAAAGCTCTACCAAGAAGTTTCAACTAGAACTACAAAGCCAAAGAGAAACATCCCTACACTGTTGGATAATACAATCTAACTTGATATGCTAGTATAAGGACGGTTGAAAATGCGACTATAAGCTTTATAGAATTGTTAAATAAAGATAAAATTTAGATGATTAGAATCATGAAAACACCTTTTAGTATTTAATGACAATAATAGTTATAAACTAAAAACGTTAATTTACTATGTATATACATTTTCCAAATAGTAGTGCTGAATAGTACGAGACGAAAGCCCATGAGTGGAATTTGAGGAAATCAAGCGATGGAAAGGAAAATATGGGGTGAGAGAATATAATTAGTTAATGGAAATAAAAACATCCAAGGGTGGTAATAGCTTTGTGGGCTTCTCGTGCATGGTTTCTATCGTCAAATAAAGCATTTTCCTTTTCCAAAATTTATAGATTTAATTGAACTTAAAATTAAAAGTATTCTACGTCGTCGTAAATGACTGTTTGGGACATATCTGAAACATTGAAAGAAAAAAAAAATAATGCACCATAAACGGTTATTTACAATGTAAATTTTAAATATTGTGCACCACTAACAATTATTTACGGTGTATGATTTGTTATTTTTTCATCGTAAATGGACTTATTTACGTGAAGAATATCAAAAACTAATATTCATCGAAGTGGAAGAAGAAAGTGGGTGAAAGAGAAAAAGTTTTAGTGCAAAGGCAAATATGAAAATACGGGGGTGTTTTTGACAGGTGGGTCTATGCCATCAAAAACTTTTGTGCATAAGAAAAAGAAAATTGACGTTCCCACGTCAAAGTTTGTTATGTAATACCACGAAACTACCAATATAGCCTAACTATCGATGAATTGTAGTTAGCTACCGACGGAATTTGCAGTTAAATTTGTCATTTTATGGTGTTTTTAAAAACTGTTTTGGACTGTCATTTAAGAGTATGGACCAACTAGCACTTTGAAAACAAATCAAATGGCCTAACTGCCGGAGAATTGCTCAATAGACACCTCAATTTCAATCCAGACCCGATTAGAACTCCTGATCATCTGTTTTTGTGTATAAAATCCAATCAGATTGTAATTTTTTATGGACTTCTTTTTCAGCCAAGTGACCAATTTCGAGATGCATATTGAAGAATTAGCAGTTTTTGTGTGTAAAATTCAATCATATCATTTTAACCAAGTGAGCAATTTCAAGATTATTAGCTAGAGCTTGACCTGTATTACAACTGAGGGACCACATTTACCACAACAAGAGGATGCCCCAAAGCAAAAGTGAAAAATTAATTGTACTACCCAATGGCACAATGAAATCATAAAGGGAAAGCTTTTCTTCCCAACGGAAAATCAAAAAAGGGAAAGAAATCTAACTAATGAAAGTAATGTACATTGGAAAGGAAATGAAGAAAGCAAAAGTAAAAAGATAAACGTAACACACTAGCAACTGAGAGTCTGATATGAATTTCCGTCAAAGACAATGATGACTCATATGTAGTTAGTTAATTTGTCATCAAATTTTCTCATATGCTTTCATTATCAAACAAGTTAAGATTAAGGTCTTTTTTGGACCCATTGCGTGACTTGCGTTATACTTCCTTGTTCAAATTTTTAGCACTTGAAGTTGAGAGTGGGACCCTTTTTTCTTAACAAGTCCAAACTACTTATCCCTTTGTCTCGTCATGTGTTTCCACTTTGATTACCTATCCTTACTCTTTACTCTATTTCCATTCATTTTAGGTTTAACCATTAATTAATTTGATGCTTTTTCAAACGGAACTTAAAAGGGAACGCCTTTTGTATTTATTACTAGTTGTTTTTTCCAGGAAAAACAATGCACACGAAAACTATGTAGTACTAACTACTACCTTCGGTCATTTATATAAGAAGAAGAAATATGTTTAAGATCAATACACAAGTTAATAAGGTAAGAAAACAAAATTTATCAATTAATATATTCAATTCAACATAAGCAAGTACGGGAAGAAATGAAATATACGTAGTTGTCTCATTGGGATTTCATTATTCTAAATTGAGAAGGTCTCCAAAATGTAAAGAGAAACTATTAACACATTTTGCATTTTGAAAACTAAAAGTTTATAAAATAGCTCTTGATAAAAATAAGGCTATGCTCTTATATTACATCTAGTCCTAAATATCATTAAAAGTTAATGTATATAGTTTAAATTTTTAATCAAATACATTGGTTAACTCAAATGTTTTTATAAATATGATTATAAGAAGTAGTAAAAAGATGAAAAACATGAGGAGAAGATACCGTGTTATTTGAGTTTTGTAAATTAAAACTTCCTACCAAAAACGTATTTTCTTTCAAGCTATGTTATTTTTCGCGAATAATATGGGCAAGAAACGCAAGAATAACTCAGCAGTTGAAAACAAAATCAGCGGAAACATAATTCGTGAAAACAATCATTTCTGTTTTCTTTTCATACAACAAAAAAATTGAAACATAATTAAAATGTATCCTGGGAGATAGACTTATGCCCTCTATTGTTCCAAAATGAAGTATATAAACCCAGAAATGTTAAAACAATTAAAATAAAATAAAGAAATTATAATGGGTTGGTTGATAAACAGCAAATTGCAAGGAAAAAATGCTGTTTGGAAACACATCAACTTAACAATCAGCAGCATTCATACATACATACATCCCAAATCTCAAATAAAAATAAATCAGGAAAAAGTATTTTCCTAAATAAAAAAACTAGTGCTATAAAATCAAAGATTATTAAAAGTAAAAAAACTCCAAATAATTTTTACAACCTATAAATGATAAGAAAACAAGGCAAAACAGCACGCGAGTCAAAGACCAACAACTCACCATTATCACCACTCACCGAGTCAAACCCAACTCGTCCATCCAACAACGAATCCACAAACCCTACCCGCTTGGAAACCCTACCCGCTATGACCCGACAAACCAACATAGCCCTTCTTCCTCTACCACCACCAGAACTCTCATGTGCTCCACCGCTGCCGGAAAACGTGCAGATCGCTGCTGTACCTTTCCCACCTGGAAACGACCCCACACAAGCTCCACCGTAGGGACCACCACCGGAAGTGGGTCCCAAACAATGAAACCTCATTACTTCATTCCCATCAGCAACACACCTAGCATTCTCTTCATGGTTCCTCGACCCGGGTCGGGTTTTCACCGTTTCGCGATACTCTTCAAACCGAGTCACCGTTCTTGAACCATTGTGAACCTTGAAAATCATTTCAACCCGACCCGAAAACGGTTTGGGTCCCCAGCTAGTGTGAAAAATTATCTCCACCACATTTCTTGAAGGATGACCTTCATTAAGCTCCGTTAAAGAAGAGAAACGTGGGTCCGGTGATGGCACCGGCATCGGAATATTATTCCGGTGGGTAGTTGAGTTTGTGCTTCTAGAACGGTTTATGGTAGTTTCAAAATCGGTTGTTGCTGTTGGATATCTTGAACTATGATGTTTTTGAAGCGGTTTTTTGGATTTAGGTTTTGTTGTTTCAACTACAACATCTTTAATATCTTGAACACTTTTTCTACAACTTGCACTTTGTATTCTGTTTTTTGTGTTTGTGTTTGGGTTGTAAACATCTTCAAATGCTTTGGATTTGCATTGCAATGATTTCACCCACCCACCAGCCATAACAATAAAAAAGAACAAGAACAAGAATAACAACGTTTGATGATTTTAAGAAAGAGTTGAACTACTTTTTTGGGGAGGTTGAGGATATGTTTGTTGTGACAAAAAGGGTTTCAATTTCATAATGTTGTGGTGTGAAAGTCGTACTACTACTACTACTACGACAGAGAAAGAATCAGAATGAGAGGAAGTAGTGGAAGCGACATGGCGCCATAATAAATGGATTTTACTACCGTATGGTTGAAGGAAATTATTGTTTTGTCCTTCTGAAGATTTTGGAATTACCCATGTGGTATCTGTCTCATTTCTCGTAAAACAACAAGGGGTCATTAATTTTGGAAACAAAAATTGCTCATTACATTTGGTGTTACTTGCAGGTTTGCTTTTGAATCTTGGCCGCATGTTTTTAATCGGATGCACGGGGGTTAAAATTTCATGGGCTCATTTTCACTGTACTTTGCTTTTTCACTCATTACTTTTTAAGAGGGTCATTAATTAAGCACTCCACAAATTTATTAACCATCATTCCCTTGGTTGGATTGGTATCAATTTTTTCTATCGTTACATTTCAACCATAAGCTTGTTGTACCTCATGTGTAAACTATTGGTTTAGTAATTCAATTAGTTTTATCTTTATCTTTGATTAATAGTTTGTTTGAAAACTTACAGCTTCTGATGTCTTCATCAGAAGCAGAGTCTAGTAGCAAATCTTGGTTAGCGTGTTAACCAATGTAGTTAGTTTATTAGAGAAGTTTGTTACAACGTCCAGATGTATATATACTCACTCATGTGTTGTAAATAAATGAGAATTCAATTCAATAAAATTACACAAATCTTTTCTCATATCTTTTTCTCTCTCAAAAAACCATAGAAACCCATAATCTCAATTTCATCTTCTTCAATTGAACACAGTTTTAAGTGCTGGTTTCATTCTAATTTCATACATTGTTCCATCATAAACAGTAACCGCAACACCGCAACTTTAAATAATAACGTAGCAACCGCAACTTCAAATAACAACGAACCAAATTCTGCAAAACAAACTAGAAAGTAAACCTGTAAAATCACGTTAGTATTAACTTGAGGCGTCAGGAATACTGTCCTTGGAATTTATCCGCTTCAATGTGCGCAAACTCTCCAGGATTCAACAGGTCCTTCTCCAAGTTATGGAGGTTACAGAACAGCAAGAATGATAATTTTATCAGGCAGATGTTTATCTCAGGAAGTAAAATTGGAAGAGAAGAAAACAAAGTTGTGAGGTATCGGTTTTAATTTTTGTTGCTATTGATCAAAAAACTTGAGAAGAATAGTGCTTAACTTATATATTTTCACACGTGAAAAGAAATTTTTAATATATCAGCAAGTACCTGCCTAGTCATGCTAGAATAAAGACCTAATAATAGCTTAAAGTTAACGTTGTGAAGAAATGGTAACAACCTTGACCTAATAAGCAATTTAAATGTGTTTTAATAATGGTTATTTGCAATGACTCAGCAGATAATTGCTCAAACCAATTATTTAAGAAATGGCAACATAGTAGCACATGATCAGTATAACAATACAACTTTTGAAATATAAATAATATTCTAAAAATTACAACAAAGCTCAATATCATCTTTTCTCCATTGCACATGATAAAAAAAATTACTATTACTATTTTATATCTTATTTTTTCTTTTATGATATTTTATACAAGTATGTTATATGTCCCAAATGAAATAAAAAAATAAAGGTTGAACATATTTTTTTTATTTTTTTTTATCCTGGAGTTTGATTTGGATATGTTGAGGTCAATTTTTCAATCAACCATGCGATTCAATTTTATTTGCAGTTTTTGTTTTGCCACATGCGCAAAATCAAACCACAAATTCACTTAATTATGGATATTATTGGTAAGTCACTTGAACTCAAACACTATTCACTTCACTTAGCCCAAAACCTTCACCCATCGTCTCTCTTCTAGTAGCGCTCTCAATTGATTGTATCTCATATTGTAAGTTCTTCTCCCAACTCAACTCATCATCTCTCAAACTCTAATTTTAAAGAAAATGCTAACGAGTGTTCTAAGTTTATTTTTTAAGAACTTTATATAGTAGTAAATTTTTTTATAGAAAATGGTGCATTCAATGGATCGAAAATTGAAATGTTAAAACATAAACTACATTAATTATTTCTTTACTTGCACACCCTTATTTATTATATAATTTTTTTCTTCAATCAACAATAAATATCATGTTGAAAACATAAACTAACTCTAGCTTAAAGGATAACATTGTAAAAACAATAGTGATTACAAACAACTTTAATACTCCCTCCGGTCCCTATTATAAGATAAAAAACCAAAAAACATCAAAACCAATGTTATAATTAATTGTTGTAACTTTTTAAACATTTTTACAAATATAACCTTATAGAATGTTGTGAAACATTAAATACATTCACTAATATTAAAAATACAGTCATTAAATTAGGGATACAAAAGTCTTTTAAGTAATAACTACACCTTAAAAGTTGTGACATTTTCTTATAAATTGGACAAAAACTTTTTTTAAAAATTTTCTTATATTAAAGACCGGAGGGAGTATAAATTTCAACTTTCTTAATTCACGTGATTTTGGCAAAATGGTCTTATATATATAGGAACAGAGGTAGTAATTGAAAAAACCTTAAAGAGTGTCCTAAAAACACTGTTAGAAAGACCATTAAAAGAAACGAGAGAGTACTCTTATTAAGGTCGGGATTAAGGAGAGCATATTGAGTTACCTATTGGAGTCAAAGACTTTGAAAATGTAAGCTTCGTGGCTTTTATGGCTGTCAGTTTAAGAAACTCAAAAAAATAAATGTTGACAGGTTCATTCATTCATTTTGCAGTAAGATGAGAGTATTTTTTCGGTTTTTATACTGGAAAATGTCAACAATTGATATAATGATATTATGGAATTATGATTTTTATGTGTTTGACTCACATTTTTAATTAAGACAATTTTTTTTTTTGTCGACCATTACTGAGCTGCAGTGTGCCAGCATTGGGTCGTCAGCTTGATGTTTCAATATGCAACAGTTAACCAATTAAGGATTTCTCACTTACCCAGCTGGTTCAACGATTTAAGAGTAAACTTGAGGGAAAGAGTAAAGAATTTTTCATTTGCTGGTTGATTTATTTCAAGTTCATTACGTTTACGTATGCAAGCACTCCAGTTTAATGAGATTGAATTGTCAACAATATGAATGCAGGGGTTGTTTCGTCCATGCAATTCACTTTTTTCTTTCTTTATTTTGAAAATATACGTATTTTTTAATTACTAGACATAAGGGCAAAACGTTACAGCTATAGGTAGATAGAATTTTAAAAAGAAAAAAAAATATGTAACATCATGGGAGTTTGTAATATGAACAGTGTGGTGTGGGGAATAGAAGAATTGAAAGAGAATGGAAACCTGGCACAGAGTTGGGAGGGAGAAAGCATCTAAAAAAGCACTGAAATTTAAACTATAAACACGACAGATTTTCTTCCACTAGTAGGACTATAATTTTTGTTTTTTAGCCGAATTTAATAATCATGTTATGGAACGCCTCCTTGAGTTCCATTAGAAGCAGACAATTATCTTGAGATAATCAAAGCTTAATAATGTCATGCCATCATATTAAACCCACTAAATGGTCCAAGACTTGAGGATTTGCGCCTAAATGCGAAAAAGTCGTTAAAATAGTCAAAAGTTACATATTGTTGAATTAACGCACGGTGATTTACGCCTATTAGGGAAATTAAATTAATGCATCAAGGCCTATTTTAAACTCTTATAGAGTGTCTTTAGGGTACTCTTATTAGGTCCTCGTGAGCTTAGCTCAGTTGGTTGGAACAATATATAAAATATATATGTAAGGTTCGAAGTTCAAACTCCGACCACCACACAAAAAAAAAAAAAACTCTCATTAGCATTTTTCGAAAAATTAACATTTGATTTTTTGTAAGACATAGTTCGACTAAAAATATTGATGTTGTTAGTCCAAACAACATTATTCGGGTTGGAAGTTAAGACATTATAATTTACGTACGTGAGTTTTTAGCCAAAAACATTAAAAAAATTGAGAGGGTAAAAATATTAAATAAGTATCACCTTGATGTAGCAAATTGGTTAAAGATATTTATCTACTCCCTTCCTTCATATATCTAAACATCCATTTGATTTTATTTTTATTCTTAAATGTAAACTCTTTTTCAAATTACTAGATGTATTTATTATTTTTTCCTAAACATACCCCTAATTAATACTACCATTTTGTCTTGAAATATTATGAAAAGTCAAATTTAATACACATACAAACAAAGGTCAATTGCGTAATATTAACACACAAAACCGACACATTAATTACACGACAATTTTTTTAAGAAATGTGAAAAAGACAATGGATGCCTACATTAAGGGACGGAGGCAGTGGCGGAGCCCTTCATGGGCTGGGGTGGGCCACGGCCCACCCGGAAAAATTAAAAAATCAACGATTATAGGTCTATTTTGCGAGATTTTATGCAATTTTGTGTTGGTTTTATGTTTTAGTTGATCCAAATTCCTGCAAAGTGGTGTAGTGGCCCACCCGAAAATTTAAATAATTCAATTATAGGTCTATTTTGCGAGATTTTATACAATTTTATGTCGATTTTAAGTTTTGGTTGATCCAAATTCCCGCAAATTGGTGTAGTGGCCCACCCGAAAAATTTAAATAATTCAATTATATGTCTAATTTGCGGGACTTTAAACAATTTTTCAATAGTTAATTTTAGTGGTCCACCCTGACATTTTTTTCTGGCTCCGCCACTGGACGGACGGAGTATATTCACAAATGACTTATATTTATAGGTAGTCTGTTTTTCAAATGATAATGAAATTCAGACATATACAATAACTTTTTTTGGTACATAGAGAAAAACAAAGAAAAAAAAAACTATATTGTACCCTTAAGAATTGGACTCTAGACGCATAAACAAGAAGTAAATCTCCCAAACCTGGGAGGGGATTCTCCAAGTTGAACCGAGAAAAATCGTGATTAACACCATGCTTAGTTAAAAAATCCGCACACTCATTTGTCTCTCAAAAGGTGTGGGTAAGATGCACATTCCAAGGAAGATTAAGGAGATCGTTGATGTTTCTAATGATAGTTGCATAAACATGTCAAACATTGAGAGGGGCTTGAATTAAGTTTATAGCATGCAGGGAATTAGAGTAACAATCACATTCTGGTGCCCTTTATTCCATGACAACTTCAAACCATGCATGATTGCAAGTAGTTCCGCATGAGAGTTGTTCGAAATGCCAATAAATCCTAAGAATCCACAAAGCCAAGTATCGTCCGAGACTACCAAAACTGCTCCCATCAATATTGAAAATCATAGCTTCCATGCGGGAAGGAGGCCAAGAGGTCCATCAATGCTGCGGGCGAGAGAGAACACTTCTACCCAAGGACGTCAAGAGAGAACTAAGGTAGCTCCCAATATTGTGTCGTAGTTGATGATAACTAGCCTGCTCATTATCAAAATACATTGCATTCTGTGCTTTCCATTTATACCATATGCGCCACAAAAATAAGAGGGTCCAAGAGACGAAGACCTTTTTTGAGCCACGAGTGAGTGTGTAACTCCTGGAAGAAGCAGTGCTATTGTACCCCAAAGATCTCCAAATACAAGCAGAGAGATGACAATCCCTAAGACAGTGCAAAACATTTTCAACATGATCATTACATCTATGGCACAAAGGATACAAAGCCATATCGCGATGGTGTAAAAATGCTTTAGTGGGGAGCGACTAAAAATTAAAAAAGAAATATAATACAATGTATTAAGATTAATGAAAAAAATATTAATATTTCATTGATATTATAATACACACTACTTTGTCAATAAAATAAAATAGAACAAAACACAATCTGTTTTGTTAAAATGACTTAAAACATAAGTTATGCAAGGTTGGAGGTTCAAACTCCGATCACAAAAAAAAAGACTTATAACGTAAGATAACTTAAGTTTGCAAATGCAAAGTGAAATTTACATATGAATTTGAAAGATGTTCATGTCATGTTCTAAAAAGAGTACTACTGGTACTAAGTGTACTACTTTTATTATTCGAAAACCTAAGTCTGGTGGTGGTTGGAAAAAGGGAATAGGAAGTGAGGTGGGGGAGAGCAGGTGGAAATGTTGCCAGCCTTTGTTCTCACGCCTGCGGAATCCATTCGACCTTAGTCCCGGGAAATGCGTACTTGTAGGCGTGCTTTCAAAATCGATGTGCAATGCAACCAACGACAACCTCCAAAATATGCTTTTACTCCATTTTTTAAATTTAAATTCTTGCCACCTGAAATTGTAGGTGTTACTTATCCATTTGAAACTTGTGAATAGAAAAAAAGAAAAAAAAAAAAAAAACTATGACCTTGAATGGTGATGACAATTTGCTCATTCAATTGCTCCATCCATCCGAAAATAAGTTATTTTATGCTCTATTCACGTAAAATATTTTGACCATATTTTTTTAGTGTTATATAAAATGATGTTGATTTTGTCTCGATGAATGTATGCACAAATATTAAATAAGCACAAACTTTATATAATATTTTGACCATACTGAGATTTTTCTGGTGCTATATAAAGACAAACGTATGCACGTTAGATTTTAACTAGAGTTAAAAAATCAGATGTCACATTGTCGATTTGAGGATTATTCTCATAGTAGACTCAAAAAATCTAATTCATGGAGATACCCTATAAAGCACCTACTAATATCTCTTTCATTAAACAATATACGATAATCGGGCACTTGTTAACATAACCTTAAAATTCTATAGATAACTCTTTTAATTTTTTTTCTTCCAATGGTACAATCTAATTAATACTATAAATATCACTTTCAATTCAATATATTTCACAATGAGCGATTTGTACTTATATTAATGGATGATATACCAAGATTTTTTTTTATCAAGTAGTTTATAGGATATAAATTCTCTTTTTTAGATGAATAAATGGAGGTGTCAGGGGTTTAAATTGTAACCATCATATATATTATGTACTGTCCTACAAATAGAGGCGAATTCAAGTGAACAATACTTAATACTCCCTCCGTCCCAAATTGTATGTCACTTTAGAGAAAATTTTTTTATCCCAAATTGTATGTCACTTTACAATACTAATGAAACATTAACGTTATTTTTCCAATTATATCTTTAACTATTTATTACTATTTTTTCTTTCAACTCTTTCATTTATCTTTTCCATATCATTTATTAATGATAATTTTGTAAAACAACTCATAATATCTATTTCCTACACAATATTAATTACATTTCTTAATATGTGTGAAATGCTCAAAACGTCAATAAATTTAGGACGGAGGGAGTATAAGAGTAATATAATAACTTAACATTCTTTCTTTTTTATTCATACATTTTTTTCAATATATATCTTTTGCAGGGAAAGAATCAAAGCATTTCATTAGATAATAATGTCACATTGAATACACGATAATATATCAATAAATAATTGAGAACTAACTTCTAACAAGTCTGAGTTAATTCTTGAACGACTCCATTTAATTGTCTCTGATTAAATTTAACCGAGTCGTTAAAAGTTCAATCTATATAAAGGGATCACACATTAATTAATCATGAGACCCCATTTATTCATAGAGAAATTATATTTGCACAACCACTTTGTGACAATTTTTTTACAACTTTCTCTCTCATACTCACATTATCCTCTTATCCTCTCTCTTCTTTTTTCTCTCTCTGTTGTTTTTAATCAATGAAAAGAGAGAGAAAAAAGTTGTCATCAAAAGTTGTATGTAATGGTTGTTCAAATATCACTACTATTATTCATATCATTTCTTTCGATCTATATAAAGTGATCGATCAAACAAGTCGATTATTTCCCTAACAAACAAGTCGATTATTACGAGAGATAAGTATTATCATGTACACAACTCTTGTAAAAAGAAAAATCAGAGCACATAATTAGGTCTCTCTCACACACATTTATATAATTTCTATGTTACTTTCCATCAAAACAAAATATTAATGGAGGTAAGAAAACGTGATAAAAGGGCTGAAAAAGATTACTCCCCTATTTTATTTATTTTTTTAACAAAGTACATATGACAAAAAACACACAGACCATAGTACCCAAAAAAAGTAGTTAATACTAATTCTTCATCCAAAACTACAGTTATACTATCAGTTATGGATTTTTTTTATATGAATTTTTGGGGAACTAAAAATGGTGGATGAGTGCATTAGAATTCTTAGGAGGTCACCAGTCTTAATAAAGCTCTCACCCAAACACTATTTATATTGTGAAATTAAACCTTACACATAAAACATAGATATTTAACTAAATCTAACAATTAATACACTTTTTTTGTCAAAATAAATAAATTAATACACTTTAAAATTGTATTGTGTTTATGAAATTAAGGTTTTAAAATACTAAATTAATTATACAAATAACATTTCTCTTTATGAAGAGGACTATAAAGAGCAGAATATCAATTTATATCCGTAAGTAGGGATATCCGTAGGGATTGTCCTATTTGAGGACGCAATGGTGGGATAATATATCTCTGTGAGATGAAGAAAGTCTCCTCCTAGACAGTTTGGAGATAGGGTCGGATCATATCTCCACCTCACGGGGGAGTCCATCTTTGCTCCATTTAAGAAGACTTCATTTTTCCCTTTTCATCTCATAGATGACTGACATGTGGCAAATTTAAAACGAAAGGTTGAGATTAAAACGTTAAAAAAAAACAGCATGCTCCATTTAAGAAGACTTCATTTTTCCCTTTTCATCTCATAGATGACTGACATGTGGCAAATTTAAAACGAAAGGTTGAGATTAAAACGTTAAAAAAAAACAGCATGCTCTCTCCTGTATCTAAAACAACCCACCGACCTCCTTCTTCTCATCATCATCCCTGTCCATCTGAATCCCCTTGCCGGTGCCGCCGCCTCCTTGCTCAGACACAACACAAAAGATTTCACTTTAATTAAACACACACATACACACATAACTAAATAAAAGGTATGGAAAGGATTTAAGGAGATGAAAGCAAAAAGAAAATTGCTATTTTCCAGAAACAACTTGTAAAACTGAGCAAAAAAGCAATGAGGATGATGACAAACCCAAGCAACAACCTAATATTGCTCAATTTCACATCCTCTAACATACCCAGGACCCGTTTTAACCTACAATCCAAAATTCAAACCAATTCAATCCCAATTAATAAACAAAAAATACAATTAAACACAAAAATACAACAAAACTCGTCAAAAATCAACAAGATAAAAAAGAAAATTGGAAACAACTCCACCGGTGCCGCCGCCGCTTCTGTCACACTCCGCTTCTGAATCCGCTTCTGTTTCTAAAATCGAGCTTAGCGTTCCATAAAAAGCTGGAGTTAACTTCAGATCTCGCCGGAGTTTTTGTAATTGTGCGAATTGGAATATACGAAAATCCGGTGGGTTGTTTCAGATACATGAGAGAGCATGTTGGTTTTTTTTAACGTTTTAATCTCAACCCTTAATTTTAATTTTTCCACATGTCAGTCATCTATGAGTTGAAAAGGGAAAAATGGAGCCTTCTTAAATGGAGCAAAGATGAACTCCTCACGGGGACCACACCCCAACTAGTTTATTGAAATAAACAATCATATGTGTGTGTATGTGTGTATATATATATATATATATTTCTATTGTAGTCAACACTTATTACCACAAAATAAGAAAACAATAATTGTCATTTAATTGATTGATTTTTTTTTTTGCTCTTCTCCCATTTCTTTAAAAAAAAATATATGCATTTTTTTAGCGTAAAAAAAATAAAGGGTGAAGAAAAAAAATTGTGGTCAAATTACAACTTTGATGCTTATTTTACCATTAACCCTAAAAATTCTTTTAACGTGAAAAAAAAAAGCAATGGGAGAAGAACAAAAAAAAAAATCAATCAATAAATGAGAATTATTGTTTTCTTATTTTATGGTGATAATTGTTGAGTACAATAGAAAATGGAATTAAAGCCTACCATATCAATTAATCTAAGCCATTAATCAAAATTGCAATTAAAGATCAAGATTTGGAGTAAGTTATTACCCTTACTCTTGGAGTCAAAATATTCTCCCTCATATATATATATATATATATATATATATATATATATATATATATATGGGTTAAATATGTTTCTAGTCCCTATAAATATACCAACTTTTCGTTTTAGTCCCTCTAAAATTTTCCTTCAACTTTTAGTCCCTATAAAATTTTCAATCACTACTTTTAGTCTCTATTTTTAAATTAATTTTAGTATTTTTTAATGAAATTGTGCAGAAATGTATAGAATATTGTAAAAGTATTTCCCAAAAAAAATTAGAATTTTTTAACAAAACATAAATTTAATATGAATTTTTAACCATCAAAAATATAAAAATTCATATTTTGTTAAAAAATTCTAAATTTTTTTAGGAGAGATTCTTATAATATTATGAATTTTCCTGCAAATTTTTATTCAAAAATGTGAATTCTACATATGAGTTTACTTTAAAAGAGGGACCAAAAGTGAAGATGTAAAATTTTTGGAGGACTAAAAGTTGAAGGAAAATTTTAGAGGAACTAAAACGAAAAGTTGGTATATTTATAAGGACCAAAAACATATTTAACTATATATATATATATATATATATATATATTTCTTTTCTATGTAATGTTTAATGTTGTCTTAATTCTTCATTTGTTTCATGTTTGAATTTTAAATATTTTTACTACTCCCGATTTGATTGAATACAATAACAAAGTAATTATGTTTTCATATTGATTGGTCTTCTTGGAGACCACATCGACTCAGAGGGGTGGAGAACGAGGATGGAGACGGAGATCATTTTCATTGGTGGAGATGGATAGCGGGAGAGTGCTCCTTACTTCTGCCTCGTTGACATTCAAATTAGGGATTACTTTAAAAAAATTGATCAATAAAAATCAAATAAATATTTAATGAGTTTAAAGGTTAGACATTAACGGTGTAGAATGGTGGAGAATATCTTTACACCGTCGTCCAATAAAAATCCATCATCTTGCCATGTAGGCATAGATTATAATCGTTTGTTAAATTTAAATATCTATATGACATTATTGTAAAACTAATTTACGTTCGATATTTTTTTTCTCATATTTTAGAGAGACCACAATTAACATTATTTATTTAATAAGGATAAAAAATGTATTTAACTAAACTATTGTTCAAAGTTCATTTAGGGGGAATTGAAAGAATTTAATAAATGAGAGAAAAAACAAAAAAGACAACGAGTTGGTGTAGCATTTACATTAAGTGGGGCAATATCCTTAATTGGATTTGCAGATTTGACCATTATATTTGTGTGGTATGGTAGTATTCCCTCTGGTGTTTCTGCGTTGAAAACAATAAAAAAGCTTTCAACACAGTCTGTTGTGACAGTTGCAAGTGGAAATGTGGGAGAATTAACTTATTTTATGTGTTAGCAGAAAAGTGCACCAAATCTAGCATGACTTTTGTTAAAAGAAATTGTGAATCTATATTCTCCTTGCTAACTAATCATTTTGTCTTCTTAAAAAGCAGATTTTGTAACTTAGGAGGAGTATGTGGAAATTGTTGAAGAGGACCCATCATCTTCCTAACCAACTTTACAAATGAAAATTGGATTCTCTCTGTCTATGTGGTATTGCATATGAAGCGTCAAAAATAAGAGTATTGGATTCTTTGCAGGAGCGGGTTGATGTACCAGTACTACTATGCTGCATAAGAGTTGAACTAAGCAAAAGTTAATTTGATTCAAAATTTGAACTAAATATGTTGTTATTCAATCATTTTTATTAATTTTTTCTTTCTCTTCATCCAAGGGTGCCTCATGTATTTCTTTCACATGTTATCTCTTCCTTGCCAACTAATTAACATGAGTTAAAAATACTACTAATTGATTTTCCAAGGTCTAACAACAACATTTATTTTAAGAATAATTGATTTTTTTTTCTCTCGTTAAATTGCAGTTGATCATATGCCCCCTATGAATGAATGGGACATCATACCCAACAAACAAAGGAGAAAATTAAGCAATCATCCTAAAGCTACTTGATGGATATACGAACTGATTCATGCTTATATTAATTTACATTATTGTTGTTTACATTAATTTAAATTATTTCTTTTGACTAAACATTAATTTTAAGGACAATGCTAACCATTGTTCTTGAGACATTGAATAAGGGGATAAAAATAGAAATATAACATTGGAAAATGGTGAAGAGTGATAAATTTAATTTTTTAAAAGTCAAATATTGTTGAAACCAATGCAAACATATTACTTTTGACTTCCTTAACCATTATCCTGAAGGCAATGGTTAACAAGACCCTAATTTTAATAAATGTGTCCTTGTAAAACACTAGTTAAAATAAGTATGTATGTTGGTGATGAAATGATTGGCAATAATTAGAAACATAAATAGTGGATTATGAAAATAAAATATGAAAAATCATGATCAATACCTTGAGAGGGTCAGGTTATTCCAAGGATTCCATAATGTAGGAGTGAATTTCGGATTCAGGGAGTCATGAGCATGTGCCAATAAGGGAGGACCCATATAGGCAAGCAGCCCATTATACCAGCTCAGACGTGAAAATTAATATGTATATGTCCCAACTTTAAAGTAGTAACACCTTTAATGTGTGTGTATAAGCTAGTAATTCCTTACTTGAATTATTAACGACTTATCATAAAAAATTACTTGGACGGGGCCGTGTCATGTGAATTTTGAGAAGTATATTTGTTGCCAAATTGAGTATTATTATATTGCCAAATTATGTATATTTTGTCAAATGTAAACAAGCATTCTTGGAAAGCGGTCACTAGATGGGGGAATCGAGTCTATAGTTGAACAATATTGTGAGTATTTTAACTCATTTGGGGTTGGCTTGAGATTTTGGAGTTTGCTCTTCTCCAGGTCTTAGGTTCGATTATCTTTGGTGGTAATTTCGGTGGACTAAGTCCATACGGAGCTATGCTCTGGCTTTAGCTCAGCCCCGCAAGTGGACAGTGAGATTGATCCCCTCAGATTAGTCGATTCTTGAATAGAATACCGATTTTAAAAAAAAAAATATTGTGAGTATTTTGTTGCAACGACTGTTGCAATTTTTTAGTGCAGTAATTGTATTTTAACCAAGAAACAAGTTATATTAAAGAAGAAGGGAGGTGTTTGTCTATATAGGAGTGTTATTTGAACTACCATTTAGTTGACAACTTATGTGACAACCATAATTTATAAAGAAAAAGTGGGTATTTGCATGAAAATCAAAGCAATAGAAAGATAAAGTAAAAAATAATGTGAGTATGAGAGAGAAAGTTGTCTCAAAATAGATGTTCAAATATCATTTCTCTTGTCTATATGATGAGGATTTAGGGGAGATCAATGTATATTTTAAGACCAGAGTATTTTTGGGAGATTTTTTTTTTTTGTAACTACACTTTTTCTTACTTGGTACATACAACATAGAATTGTCAACAATATTATATTTTTAGCTTTATTTAAAGACCAACCTTTTTTTACTGATTTAAATACCATTCTTTTATAATTCCTGGATTGTTATTTTCCTATATGGTCGGTAGATTAGTCTCTTTAATTGTTGGTGAACACAGGTTAAACTTGTTGTAATTTTTGACATAATTTTTATTTCAAAAGTATTGTTGTGTTTAAGTGATTAACTTGGTCAAAAGTATTGTTATGCACATGCCTTTCATGCTTAAAAGTAGAAACTGTCCCTAATTCATCAAGTAACATGTCATCCTTATTTTTCTCTTTGGAAAATACGTTCATGACTGTATATTCTTGCAATCGGTAACACAAGATACATAACATGAAAATACACGTACTCCCAAAACAGAAATAAGAAACTTTGTTTTCTTCTCCATTTTACTTCCTGAGGAAAACATCATGATAGAAATTTGTGATTCTTGTTGCTCTGTTACCTCCATAACTAGGATAAGTACCTGTTGAATCCTGGGGAGTTTGCGCATATTGAGGAGGATAAATTCCAAGGACAGTCCTCGTGACGCCTCAGGTTAATACTAACGTGTTCAATCTTGCAGGTTTACTTTCCGGTTCATCTTCCAAATCTAGTTCGTTGTTGTTTGAAGTTGCGGTTGCTATCGTACAAATCAATATTACCGACGCATAAAATACAACAATAAATTGCTATGTCAGCCAGCATAGCCAAACTCTACTTTGAACTACTCGAACTTTCTTTCCAACTTTGATGGGTAAAACACTTGTAATTTGAAATGAGTTTACACTAATAAATTGCTATGTCATTAACTCATTATCTCAATAAGATTCAGTAAGGTTAAAATTGATTAGACTGTTATCCATATCTTTTTCATAGGCAAAATGAAATTTATTAAACCAAACCAATCAGTTGAAGAAGTGCCATTATTGATGAAGCAAAGGAAAAATGCATAGTTCAAAAAGTTGTGCAACTTCATCCACACAACAGCTGCCAATACATTACAGAAAATTACAGAAAACTATAGGGAGCATTCTCAGCACCAATTATTTCTTTCACATCTGTTAAGTAGATTTCACTTATTTATCTTCATGATTCCACCAGTACATTCTGGGTCCTTGATCGCGGCATTGTCTAAGGTTGCTAAAAAAATCTTTACAATGTCAGCGTACATGCTTGACAAATATATCTAATTACAAATATAAATATCTATACAATAAGATATGTGGGTAAAAAATGTTACCGAAACTGCTTGCTGTGCAGTAACTTCTGCTTTTTGATCCTTAGTGGTTTATCTTAGACGTCGTTAAAGAGCAATGCAGAATCAGAGGGCAGTTGCTGAATTCAGCAGACTCTGAATGAATTTTAAGAGACTAACCATATAATGTTTACAGAGAGAAAGGATCGTATCAAAAGGTTCAAAAGTTATAAATGAAGTCAAAATTTGGCCAACATGTTGTTACAAGAATCAAATTCACGATGTCACCGGATCAAACTTCATCATATATTTTCACTGATGTTACCTGGTGGCTAGAAGGAATCTATACAAATAACATTAAATCACATAGATAAAGTAAATTATAGGCATTTTTCAGCATAGAGATATTCACATTTGGATTTGTGATGTAAGTTATGTCCATTTGCAATTAGATTCTCTTACAACAACATATTAACACATGATGGTACAATTCTAAAAGGCATGTAACAGAAAATCCATCTGTATGTCAGTCTGTGTATGGTATAAGGGTATATGCTCTTGAGGCTTGTAAACAAGGACTGCATAATTGTTATACAAGTCGTCAATGACAATTCATTCAAGAATATCATCAGTGCCAAAGTTAACATGACCAGGATATTGATGCGAATAAACTAACCAAGGCAGCTGAAATTAGATGAACAAATGCTACACTAGACAATGGTTCCGATTTTCCTTGTTGAAACTTCTCCGGCAGTCAATACTTTAAAATTTGAGACAACAAATGAATCTTGAGACGATCATAAAGTTAGCAGCTTCATTTCAACTGAACCATGACCAATTGTCTTTGCAATCCTTTTATGCTTCATTTTGAAAAGGTTTCAGCTTGGTTAGTCGTACTTTCACTTGACTAGCAACATAGACGTTTTCATGAATCTGGAAACCATTTAAAAGAGCACCGAATATGGCAATATTTGGTTTTATTGACATTGTCTTCATTAGTTTTTCCGTCTCTTGGAAATTACCTGCCCGAATCAAAAGATCAACCGTGAATCATAACGCTCTCTTTCTGGCACTATACCATACCTCTTTGTTATCAGGTTAAATTGTCTTTGAGCCTCTTCAACCAATCCAACATGACTACATGCATAAAAAACTCAAATATAAGTAATATGATCA
The DNA here is from genome assembly GCF_003473485.1 of Medicago truncatula. NCBI lineage: Eukaryota > Viridiplantae > Streptophyta > Magnoliopsida > Fabales > Fabaceae > Medicago > Medicago truncatula. The sequence continues at coordinate 3,659,964 of NC_053046.1, forward strand.
GGGAGTAGAGAACACTATCCACTTGCATTATTTGAAACATACTGAATGCTTCATTTCCATGATCATGTATGGCTAAACCATTAATCATGCTAGTCCACATCACCACATCTTTCTTTTCCAAACTCTTAAAAATATTGTGCACTTCCTAGTTCACCATTCTTGGCATACATGTCCAAAAGAGCAGTTGCCAATGAAATATCTTTTGCAGCATTGCTTTTCAATAGACAACCATGAACAGTTTTTCCCAATCCCAATGCCAAAGCAGTGGGACTCAAAATAAGAGTTGATTGTAGTGCAACTAACTACTACATCAGAGATTGAATTCTTAAGAGTATGTCGGCATATAATTCTAAGAGACACAACAGTGGGACTCAAAAGGAATGAATGAACCCAAAGATGAATGATATAATAATCATGAATATCATGAATTTAATATTTGGCAATTCATAAGTTGTTATTGGTTTCATGACGGCCTATGTGTGTATTTATTTTCTTTGATTGATGATAATGTTACAGGAATAAAGAAGAAATTTGCGGTGTATAAGAATCAAAACTCGCAAGTTACTAAGCGAACTTACAATCCATGAGGGATGTTTCTAGACGGCTCAACTATCCGTCATGTTAAGAGTTCAACAAGTGAAAATGAGCAGAAGATACAGATGTGAAAAAGATTACGAGCTTGTGAATATTGATGCACTCTAAATGATGGATACTACTCAAGCATAGGAGTGCAACAAATTGGAAGAAAAGAACCGAAAAATAAAGGAAGAAGAAAGAGTTAGGAAGAGACTACCAAGCAAGCTGATGCTGAGTCCCACATCGAGGAGTTATGAGAGAAAGTGAGTGGATGTGGGATATAAAAACAGAAGCGAGACTTACTTTAAATTCATACCTTTCTCGGCCTTTTGGCTAAGATCAAGTGTAGTATCTGTTCTTATCAGTTTAATATCTGATATGTGGCCCATTGGGTCACACGATATTAAATTACTTTTTTAAGGGGGAGAAACTATCACAATAGCTTGCTATTGGGTTTCTCGAGTGTTGCTTATGTGTTGCACTATTGCATTGGCTGGCGCACCCCACCAATTCAGTTCAATATTTTTTTGTTTGTTGGCTTTAGGCCAGTTGTAATTTTTAGCTTGCTATTGGGTTTCTTGAGTGTCAGTGTTGCACTATTGCATTGGCTGGTGCACACCATTCAATATTTTTATGTTTGTTGGCTTTAGGCTAAGACTGTAATTTTTGCCAATGCAGTGGTCCCAAAAGAAAATCACTTATTCATGCTATACTAAAGCAGATATCTAACTTTTTTAAATACATTTCAATAGTTAGAAACGAGTTTAACAATAAATTGCTTAACATGTCATTATCTCAGTAAGGTTCAGGAGGCTTATAATTAATTAGTCTGTTATCCACATCCTTTTCATAGGCCAAATGAAATCTATTAAACCAAACTAATCAGCACAAGTGTTAATATTAGGGAAGCAAAGGAAAATGCATAGTACAAAGTGCAGAAATCTGTGCAATCCCATCCACACAACACTAACAATACAATACAGAAAATTAAAAATGCCAAAATATGAACATCAGAAAACTTGACAAAACCAAGGAAAGAGGGTATTAATATACAGGACAATGAAATAGTCCAATTGAACTTATCAACAAATGAGATAGTCTTATACTCTTATATTCTTGTCTTGAGCCATCTCAATAAGGATAGAATGATTGGCTCCTCACAATTGCTTTAACTAAAAATCATATATTCTTTCCAAAATAATCTGATATATTACAAAACTTGATTATGGTAACCAAATGCTATGTATTGTTTCTGTTGCCAATACAAACAGCATATTATTACAATAAATAAAATGAGAGAAAAGGGTGATAGGAGAAAGTTCTTATAGATGGAAAGTAGTACTTATGTTTTTTTTTTCCCTTCCAATTCTATGTCAGAACAATACAACCTTTGTCCAAGAACAATAATAATTGGAATATTAGTATAACTAAACCAAATATTAACAAATAAAAAATAAAGTCTTCTCTGAAATAATTTAACACCAAACATAATATTTTTTTTTGTTATTTCAGTAAACATTCTGTTCATACATCAGTTTACTCTTCCATGCCTTCCTCAGCAACCTTCTTATCCTTGTACACATACCACTTTGCACAAGCCAAGTATATCATCAAATTTATAGCACTCAACATAGCCAAAAGCCAGTAATAATAATTAAGCCTCCCTTGGTTAAGATTATCTGCAATCCATGGTTTACTTGGACCTGTTATTTTATTCACTGTAGACACTAATAAAGAGCTGAAGAAAAATCCTAAGGATCTTGAACTCAAGAATAGTCCCATGCTCATAGTTTTCATCCCATCTGGACATTCTCTGAGAAAAAAGTCTAGTTGTCCCATATACATGAAAGACTCTCCCGATCCCACAATGAAAAATTGCGGTATCAACCAGAAAACACTTAATGGAATCTTTGCCGTTGGATCATTCACCAAACCATGTGATTGTGCAAATATTAATCGCTTTTCTTCGACAAGAGCTGCTGCAACCATAGATAAGATTGAAAGAACTAAACCAACTCCAGTATGCTGTAAAGGGGTAAGCCCTTGTGGGTTTTTAAGTACTTTCCTTGCAATTGGACAAATGACACGGTCATAAAAAGGGACATTCAAGAGAATAGTTCCAATTAAAAAGGATGTCATTGATGCTGCTGGGATTTGAAATGATTTTCCAATGTGGCGATCCATAGTGGTTGCCTGTGATACCGAGAGTGTCATCATTTGAACTTGAACAGTCCAAAACACGATGGTTGATGCCCATATAGGGAGCATTCTTAGCACCAATTTCACTTCTTCTATATCGGTTAAGGTAGAGAGACACCACTTACTTATCTTCACGATTCCACCAGCACTTTCATAGTCCTTGATTGCCGCTTTGTCCAAGAAGCTGTCGGAAAATATATTTACACTATCAGTATACATAACTTTACACATGCATCCAACTAACTACATCTCAATAATATAGTATTCTGACACTTTATAAAATATATTTACACGATAAGATACAAGGGTAAAAAGTGTTACCGAAACTGTTTGCTGTGCGGTAACCTCTGCTTCTTGATCCTTGGTGGTTCATGTAAGATGGCATCGTCGTTAAAGAGCAATGCGGAATCAGAAGGCAATTGCAAGTGCCTCTTCCTCCAAGCGGCCACAAACACTACCGCAATCTGAGTCAAGGGACTACCTACCGGTTTCTTGTACCGATACTTACAGGTTCCAAACAAAAACACAACAAGTGCTAGCACAATAGAACAAGCACATATACCATAACCCCAATCTCTACCCTGATGATCTTGTATGTAAACAAGGACCGTCACCGCCATAAGAGATCCTAGGTTTACGATGAAGTAATACCAATTGAGAAATTTAACCATATGTTTCTTCTCTTCTTTATCAGTAGCATCAAATTGATCTGAACCAAAGCCAGGGACACTGGATTTTAAACCCCCTGTGCCAAGTGCAGTGACATAAAGCGCTAAAAACAGAACTGTTAACTGTGTATTGTTTGCTTTTACACAAGTTGTATGTTCCTTGCATGTTGGAGGACTTAGGCTTGGAATTATAGTTGATATCATCAAGAGAGCAACACCCTATTAAATTATGAATAAAACTATCAAAATTAAACTCCTAAATTATCATTATTATTATAAACTAGCGTTCAATTTCTCCGCCTTTTTTTTTTACTGTAGTACTAGTGTAAATTATGATGATTTTTTTATAGGAAAATTTGTTTTATAAGTAAATCCAGCCAAAAATCTCATATTCTCTTTAGATAGTGTTATAGATTATAGATATAAAAGACAATATCAAAGGGGCAGACGATAAACCTTAACAATATCGAACAAATATAAAGATAATAATAAATTTATAGCAAGTTGCGGCGATCCTGGTGGATAAAGCATATTTAGATGAAAATGAAATGTTGATTATTAAATTGGGTGTAAAAGCAAAACTAGTAGCAACAAATAACATGTTTTGATTCCTTACTGTTGCTTGAACGGCTGCAAAGACAGCGATATTGAGGTATCTGTGATGGAAGGAACAAAAATAAAGAAATATCACTTGAATGAATGAAATGAAACTAAAAAGAAATTTGATTGATTCTGACAAACATGCACACAATAATTAAACTAGTATACGAACCTTCCAATGTAAGTGTCGCCTAGAAAGCCACCGAACAAACAAAGCATAAATGAAGTTCCAACAAAATTTGTAACTATGTTGGCAGAGGAAGCGTTACCCAAATGCATTGTACCTGTTAAATATGTGACCAAATTCACGGTTATGCCTAGTGTTGTCAACCTCTCCATCACTTCTCCTCCTGATAAAAAAAAAAAAAAAAAAAAAAACAGAAAATCAATAAACAAAACAAAAGAAAAGGCATGCATGCAAGTAGAAAGAGGTATTGATAGTGATTGATTAATTTGTAAGACCTAATATCATGGAAGCTGAAGTCCAACCACCAGTTTTAGATCTTTCTGCTGGAAAACCCTTACAGTCATAGGCATCAGGGACAATTTTCTCTTGTTGTGTTGTTGTGGGGAGACTGTCCATTGTTTCAACTTTCAATGAAGAGCAAAGTTATGTTGTTTCTGTCTTCATTTATACTCCAAGGGGTAAAGGCTAGGCCCACATATATATGACCAGGATTTATTAACGTTGTTTCGAGTTTATCACCATCACATTTTTATTTCATCAAAAGTCAACAATATACTTCCCCTTTTCCTTTTATAATTAAAAGACAAATAAATCTATTAAAATTGATGTAGGAGTATTTTATATATTATATAATTTAAATACATCATTTTTGTAACACTTTAATGACTTGTATTTTTCGTGATTAACGAATAATAAAATGATTAATACATTATATGTTATAGGGTGTTACGAAAATGCTTCTCTATATCTCTGATTGTGTATGCCCTCAGGACATAATCTAATTGATTTCTAAGATAATATATAATGTCTACCATTTATGAACAGTACACATGTCTGATTCATCGTTGGGTTCTTAATACATTTAGAAAAATACTAACAAAAAAAAGACTTTAATGACCGACGCATTGGCACTTGTCAGGACAAAACATCGACAGATCCGAAAAATCCATGCAAAGACATGAGACAGACACATACAAACAAACAAACAAACTTCTTCTAGTTCTCCTTTATTATCCCTCATCAACCTGAATGAACCAAACGGCAACTATGTTGCGTGAACAACCATTAGAGCAACAACTGTAAACCCCAAACATAAATATATAATACATACATTGTAAAACTATACAGGGGAATTTGAGATCACCATATTCAACTTTAAGTGATTATATAATTAATTTATACTTTTTTTTAGACAAATAATTCATTTAGACATGATAATTTATTTGTTTGGATAAAATAATAAAATTCAACATTTTTAAACTCTGCTGGGCTATTTTTTTTTATCAAATTCAAAAAGCTTAGAGATTAATTTCAACATATGAAAAATAGGAGCAAGTTTGCAAATTTTTAGGGACCAATTTACAGAATTTGAAAAATATAGGGATCAACTTGCAAAATTCAAAAGAACTTTAAGAAGCATTTGGACGTTTATTTTTTAAGTCGTATTTAAAATTTCTTTAATTTAGCATTGGTAAAATACTTCATAAGTTTTCTTCATTAAATCACCGTTGTCAGGAGGTCTCTCTACACAAGTAGCCGATTACCTTTAGTTAAATCGTCAACTTTAATATCAATGTTGGATCATGAGAGAGACTAAAGGATCATCACTTTGAAATTTAAACAACCACACAAGTGATTTGAACATTAAATCATCACGTAAAATCTTAAGATAATAGGTTTATGTTTTCTTTTTAACAATGAGACGATAGGTATTTGCTTTTCAATATCCATATTTTCATCCAACATAAGACTTACTCACCATTGATATTCTAACAAAATCTGATAGTAGATGCAAGCCATCTGAAGTCTTTACCAGCATACTCCCAAATTCACGAGAGTAATTAAATTCCGCTCTTGCAAAAATAAATAATACATGTTTCTATCATAATAATGAAGGTCCTGGTCCATACCCTTATTTGGAAAATAAGGTTCTTACTAGATTTAATTACGATTTAGGAATTACATATTTTTAAATAGTTTTATAAAGTATTATCTTTGAGTTAATGTTGTACATTTTTATCTAATAATGTCTTGATTCAATGATAGACCTCTCATGGACTAATCGCCTACATTTTTATCCAACAAACTTGTTTATTTTTAGATGTAAACACTTCCTGAAAGTATTTGAGTTTTGTAAAACAAAATAAAAATTCATATTAGTATAAAAAATGCAATAAAATAAATAAAAAAAGTCTATTCTTTTTTTTTTTGGTAGATAAAAAAAGTATATTCTAACTACTGCAATAGCGTAAGAAGAAAGATTAAAGGCTTAGAAATTTTATAAAATATTTTATGGGATACCAAAATTTATTGATAATGTGAGTTTAAATTGCTATGTCAGCCTGACTCAGCCGTACGTAGCTCCTTAGTTCTTGTAAGAAAGACAAACCAATACACATATATAGCAGCTTGATATTTCAATCGAAGCTTCTAAGTTGTTTTTTTGTTTTGTTTTTATTGTCTTTTATGGATAATACGTATATTGTCAAAACTATTGAAATGGCTAGCTAATCCAATGGTTTTTGCCTAAACCACTGAATCCAACTGGATAATAGCGCAACGTCTTTGAATATAACGCTTGTGTTAGGTGTTAAACAAGTTTTAATTTCCAGTATCTTATTTATGATGCAAAAGAATTTACTATGTTACAAACAAAGTCGAAGTGTACAAAAGGTTAAAGATGTACCCCAAAATTAATAAAAGGTGAAAGAGGCCAAAAACCATATTCAAGAATGCTACATGCAAGCATTTATCACAGTTTGTATTTGAGGGTTTAGTAGAATTTTTTTTAACATAATTAGGAATATGTTAATAGAGAAATAACTAATGCAATTAAACATTTTGAAAAAAAAAATAGACAAGTGTATATGAATTTAATCAAAGTTCTTTGAATTTGATTTTCACAAACGGTCAAGTAAAAAGTTTTATAAGTATGATAAAAATCCAACGTTGTTAATAAGTTTAATAGATTGATTTATAGTATAAAATTATTATTTATATATTTTTAATAAGTTAAAATGAGATATATTACGAACAACAAGGTATATTTAGTAGCACAAAGTGTGTCAATAAGGACCTCAAAAAGTATACAAGCGATCAAGTCACAAAGAACGTGAAAAAAACAACAACATTGCAGATGAGCAAACAAACAAACGAGCCCAACCACCACATATGAAAATTTAGACGAATATTAATATTAGTAGTCTTCATCCACCAAAAGTAATGTAGCTTCACTTTATCTAAAAATTGATGGATAGGACTTTCAATGTTCTTATAACTAGGGATGAATGTAAACATAAATTAAGTTTAATTGCACTTTTGACCTGATAAGTATCGTGATTGTTTGATTTTGGGCTTCCATTTTTTTTTTTTAGTGATTTTAGCCCCTTATATTTTCTCCATTTTGGATTTGGCATCCCCCCTCCACATTTTCCTCCAAACTTATGTTGAAGAAAAATTAAATATTAAAAAAACATTATCTACTGACGTGAAACCCAACTATTATTGCGACTTTTCTCTAAAATTAAATACTATAAACGCCATAAAACATAAAAAAAAAAAAAAGAAGATTGAATCTCTAATTAGGAATTTCGTTGCGTTTTCTGTTGATTGCAATAAATAAGATTTCATATTAAAACATTTAAGTACGCAACTAAAAGAAAAATCAAACTAATATAACACCGTTAATTAGTGGGAGGAAAAATATAAGATTACTACTCAATTTAATTACTAAACTTTATAAAAAGGGAAGCAACAATATCTTACCAAGTACCAACATGTGCACAATCAATAGAAAGCAAGAAACATTATAATTTTCAAGCCCCAAAAGACCAAAAACGTTCATAAACTCAGACAAAATATAATATAAAACCTTTTTATAGCTAAAAAACTAAGCAGGACGTAGTTGTAGTCCAAACTACTTTAACGGTTTAACTAATTATACCTGCTATGATCTGTGACAAAAAAAGGACCTAACTAGTGGATTGAACGGTACTTACTCATATGATCTTCATCTTATGCTACTTTTTAATACCATAGCCGCAGTGACTTAGTAGTAAAGGGAACCTGGCAAATCCGAAATAATATAGCTTTAATAAAATATGAAAAAGAGTAATCTAGTTTTTTCTTTCTTTCTAAAATTATGAAAACTCTCTAACCAAAATAAATTATCGTTCTTACCTTGCCACCAGTCGCCTCTTGAAGCGCTGTTTGAATTGTTACCATTGAGATCACCATTATTCGTATATTTCTTGAACCACAACGGTGAAAATTATATAAAGTATTAGCTTCAACATTATTGCATAAATACTTGAATAGTAAATAATCTTTCTAATGACTATTTTGAATCATATTTTTCATTACTGAATTCGTAACTTAAAATCGCACAAATTAACTTTGATATGTAGAGCAAAATGAAATAGTAATCAAATCAAAGGAGCTTCAAGCAAGAAGAACAACATACCTAAATCTAAGTGTAAAATAAAAAACCACAAGCATAACCAAAACAACAAAGACAAAAGAGTAGAGAAAACCAACAAACCCTAATTTCTATCTATTTTTCAAGTCACTCAAACTCTAGTTCACAAGAAATTAGTGATAAAAAAGGTGTAACAAGAAATTAGATTATGTTCACAAAGAACAAACCCTAATTTCTACCCATTTTTCAAGTCACTCAAACCTATAATGAATCCTAAGATAAAACAAGAGAGAAAACTTTTTGATATTCCTTCCTCTAATGAGATCTCATTGTCTAAGGTGTTTGTGAAGTGTTTCTCAACCCAAAAACCACCATCAATCTCTAAGTCTCCTCATTTGGTTTTTCAAGATTGCCCAAAAAGTTGATGATGGTAGCTTATATAATACTCAGATTGCACCAAAATCTGTTGTTTCGTAGACAATACTTTTTTGTCATAAGACAAAATTATGTCGGGATTTTTGATGAATAGAAAAAACCCAAAAATTGACCGAGCCAATTGTTAGAAATTTGACTCAAACCTTCATCACCAAATTTTGAGGCAATTTTAACAATTACATTTTTATTTTAAGAACAATTACAATTATGAAGGCAGCTCGTTGCATAATATTCTTAACATAAAATTTAATTTACATGCGATGATAATGACAATACTCACAACATGACGGGGTTCAATTGTACTGCCTTCTGAGAAATAATCCTCACAACCACCATAGTGGATTGAAGAGCTGAAGTAGGTGGGTTCCACCGTCTCATTCTGATAATCGGTACTATTAGTATTCTTGTTAGAGATGTCACTATTAGGAGTTCCTAAAACAAATCCAAACAGAAACATTACTTAAGAAATACATACATGTTTAAAGTGGTTTTAAGCCATATATACTTCATATGGGTACACAATATTTGAAATTTATGTGCCGAATCGAAGAGATATAGTTTGCAGTTAGTTTGTCATGTAATCAAGTCAAAGTAATTATATTATTGATATAGATAGACGAGGAGAAACTTCTTAACAAATTACCTGGTGCTTCAAGACTTTTGCTTCCTACTTCTTCAGTTCTTGATCCTTTCCCCTCAACCTTACATACAAGAAACAATAGGTTACGGTGATTAATGTGTGCTCATAAAAGCAAAGCGTTGCCTATAAGCAAAACATTTTGAGAAATCAAATCGGTGAAAGATTTATTGACTATGATTCAATTCATTCATATACGGTTGAACTAGATTACAAATACACAAATAAAAAAAGTAAAAATATACTTAAAAAAAAGTACAAAAACATAATCACTAAAGAACCAACAAGTATCGATATAGGTTCAACCAAACTTTTAAATATAGACCTTAAAGCATACCAAAGCTAGACAGAAAAGAACATCGACACAACTTACTATTTTTTTTTTTTTTTTTGACAAAAACACAAACACGACTAAAAATTAACAAAACAAGTACTAACTATTACATGTCAAATCACTATGATGTTCTTAACCAGTCGATATAAAATTGGGAGGATAAAAAATGTAGACTGTACAGAAATTTCAAGTAAAACCCATACATATAATGTAACAAATAAAATAAAAGAAAAGAAAATAAAGCATTGGTAACAAAGGGAATGTATCGTCATGCATACAGATGGTTGTGGAAAAAGGGAGTCAAAGAAGGAGGAAAACGAAGCAGTGGTGGAGTCCTTGGAACTGAAAAGTTGATTGAAATTCACGGTTGATGAAGAATTGGAAGAAGAACATGTTTGGTTTTTGTTGTTATCCATGTTCATAGATATGTTAATTATCAAGCTAATTTGTTGTCAATAAAAGAACAAAACTACTATCTGAAGGGGAAATTAAGGCAAAGCGTGTGTGATTTTTAATGCCCAAAATTAGTGTCTGATTTTTAATGCCCGAAATTAAGTTTAATCCCGAGAATTTTTCTTTCAATCATGAAAAACGATCATATTTTTTTTGGTTACAGAAAAAAAAAAAAACGATCATATTTCGTAACATAAGAAATTAATGAAAAAAAAAATCCTAAATCATTTTGTTGGTCTATCACAAAAGGAAATATAATCTATTTTTATAAAAAAAAATATTACTATATATGTGGAATACATAGATACCATACTAGTCAAAGAATCAAAGGGTCATTCATACATAGAAATATAATGTCTGATAGGTTCATGAACATCGTGATTCATTTTATCATCTAAAAAGATTTAACCGCACAGTTTATTGCTTTCATATGTAATTTTTCATATACACCATGAACTCATTCATATGAACAAGAGATTGGTAGAAGTTTTTTTTATCATAATTCACAACATTTTAATATTATTTTCACAAGCTATATTGTATATTTTAATAAAGAATTTCTGCTTTTATTTATAAGCACCAAATTTAGATAGTCCCAGTAACAAATTAAATAAAATAATAGGAAAATCTGAATGAGATTTTTTGTTTTTTTGGCTTTTGCACCGGTTTTCGATCCACCAAAGGTGGACGACTAATCCGCCTCGTGCGTAGAGGCATGCGCACTGGTCAAGCGTTGTTCTCTAGGAATCGAACCCGGTATTCTCCGGGTACGTCCTTGGAAAGAGCTCATTGTCACTGGAGCCCAAACAACTTGGTTTATTGAGCATAATTTAGTTGATATGAATATTCACTATGATCTAATAAAATACTGACACATAATAAATGATCACCTCATAAAAAAAAAGACATATAATGAGATAAGGACCAAAATTCTAAAAAAAAAAGGTTAAATAATGGACCAACAAACTAATTTTTTTAAATAAGGAGATCAAACCTTCATTTTTTTAAATATAGATATCAAAAGTGCATTTAAACTTATATTTTTAAAGGGGAGACATGCGAGTAATACTTGTATTTGTAATTTTGATAGATATTTCTCTAAAATACAACATCTTTATTAATATACTTTATGGTGAGGGGTGCATATAAAAATATTTGATTTTTGGAGGGTGTATATAGCAAAGTTCACTGAAATACCACAAACATTGACATAATGAAAGGATGGGCTGAAACCTGTTAATGTTTTTGACCCTTTTGACATGATTCGCTATATATACCCCCATATATCACAAAGATTTCTATATTAACCCTCTTTATAAAAAAATTTGGTTGTTCTTAAAAATGTGCCAAAAAAAAATTATTATCGAAGAAATTAGTGATATTTTTTTGAACCCTTTTTCCTAATAATGTGAAAAAATTAATATTAAAAATATTGATGATATTTATTATCCAAGAAATTAAGATAATTTTATTACAAAATAAATTATATTTTAGTTGAAAATGGACCTACTAGAGAAACTAATTTTAATCTTGTCTTTCAAAGGTTCAAAAAAATTAAATTATATCATCATAGTAATGTCAACTTTCTTGAATTGATTAAAGAGATTGCAAAATTAAATTTGAGAATGCAAAATCATGCAAGACGCATTTATGATCATGAAACTGATATGAGACACATTTAGAATCATGTGACCCTGTTGTTCTCAGGTGCCAATATTTTTGTTTGGATCATGAAACTGATGTGAAACACATTTATGATCATGTATTAGATATTCCTTTTATATATAGGATTGAAATAATTAATTTTGTTTTTTAGGACTGGGCCGCACTGGTCCTCACTGAAATCCGTTGATGTCAGAATGTTTTCACCATCATCGTATCGTAACGAAATGCTATGTTTGCCGAAGACAAAGAAAAAAGAGAAATACTATATTTTGTTACATTTGGAGGCACTTAACACATTTAAATAGAAAACATATTTGTACATGAAGCTGTTTATTTGAAAAAGGTTTAATGGATATCTATTGATGGTATGATAAAGTTTTAGACAATTATTTACTCATATCTCACCACATAATGTTTGTCAAAATATTTTACAAAGAAAATACAAATGGTGACATATGAGTGGATGATCGTGTAAAACATTTTTAAACTCCAATCACTCTTTATAAAAAGACAAAGACTCTAGTAGAAAAAGAAATCTATGAAGGAAAAAACAAACAGAAGAAAAAAGTTGATTGGTGGAAAACCCCTATGCATGGAATGTAGAGGCCTCTATTTCTTCCAATTCTATGCCTGCCTCAGCAAGTCTCTTGTCCTTGTACACATACCACTTAGCACAAGCCAAATATATCACCACATTTATAGCACTTAGCATAGCCAATAGCCAATAAAAATCATAGAGCCTCCCTTGATCAAGATTATCCGCAATCCATGGTTTATTTGGACCGGTCACATTGTTCACTAGAGTCACTAATAATGAGCTAAAGAAAAACCCTATTGAGAGTGTGCTCAAGAACAACCCTGTACTCATAGTTTTCATTCCTTTAGGACATTCTCTTAGAAAAAAGTCTAATTGTCCCATATACATAAAGGCCTCTCCAGACCCAACAAAGAAAAATTGTGGCACCAACCAAAACACACTCAATGGCATCTTTGCCGTTGGATCGTCTACAAAACCATGTGATCTTGCGAATTTCAATCGCTTCATTTCTATGAGTGCTGCCGCAACCATGGATATTACTGAGAGGACTAAACCAACACCAATGCGTTGTAAAGGGGTGAATCCGTGTGAGTTGTTTAGTACTTTTTTTGCGACGGGTCGAATGAAGCGGTCGTAGAAAGGAACGGTTAGGAGAATAGTTCCGATTAAGAAGACGGTCATTGATGCTGCTGGGATTTGAAATGTTCCAATTTGACAATCCATGGTTGTTGCTTGTGATACTGAGAATGTTGTCATTTGAGCATGGATTGTCCAAAACATTATGGTTGTGGCCCATATGGGTAACATCCTTATTACCATTTTAACTTCTTCCACATCTGTTAAGGTAGAAATATACCATTTCTCCTTGATGGTTATTGTACCGCCACTTTCTATGCCTTTGATTGCTGCTTTGTCTAAGAAACTGTTTGATCAAAATGTATATCAATTAATTCATTGATCTTCAAGGTAATATAACAAAGGGGAGCAATAAGCATATTAAGTATAGAGGAGCAATATGCATATTAATTAGAACAATTTTATTATTTTTTTGTCTTAAGTCTCCATTTCTTTAAAAATAGACCCTATGAGCTTTATTAATTTGTAGTGGTGGCAACTAGGCTACCCATGAAAGAATGATGAGTAATTTACCCCAACCAATACACATTAGCCACATAAGCACATATTCATGAACTATCTTGACCCCAAAAATAAATTGCTCATTTTCATTGGTTGGTGGGTAAATTACCCACCGTAATTTAGAAAAAACCTTAGTAAAATAAGTAAATGATTAAACAATGCAAGGATAAATTATCAGAATTAGCGATTACAAAGACTAATTTTTAAATGACGTCTAATTGCAAGGTCGAAACACATCATTAAGCCTTAGTTTTTTTGACAAACTTGAATATGTAAAAGCAATCATTTCGAAATGAGATAGGATAGATGGATATTTGCAAATCTCAAAGGCAGAGAAAATATCCAAAGCGATACGCAAAAAATACTATACTATTATATAAACCACACATTATTAATTGGTTTCTACTATTAAGGTTTAGGGTATTAAGCTCGTGCGTGAACTTGTCACCATGATTAAGGAGCAAATGATCCTTAATAACCCAGTTGTCATTTCATGGCCCACTATTAAATATGTGGCACCCAATAATTTGTTCTTTCTAGATCAAGTGGTGCCCAATAATGATAAGTGTCTTTATTGTTAGTTGCATACGGCTCTCAATTTGTAACTTGAAAATGAAACTCCCATGCATCTTGCAGGATCAACATCGAAGAGGGCCCCTCCTTGACATATATAGTATATTCCACTCTATCTATCACTTTGTGTTGACTCAACTATGAATCTAAACCTTTATAATTTGTTTGGGAATTGGGGAGTAAAGGAAAAAGAGGAGAAAATGGAAGGATGGGAAGGTAAGAGAAGGAAAAATTGATGCATTTACACCTTCAGAATATCTATGATCGTAAAATTTAAGATTAAATGGACTAACTTCTGTTTTAAATAAAAAGGTAAAAGTATACGAATTTGAAATCCAAACTATTCAATCTTGAGTCAACAACCATGAATATACCAACTATGCGAATGTATTTAGTATAGACAATCTTTCTCTAATAGTCTTCACCTTAATTACATGGTAGTATATATATTTATTTTCCATAAGGTTTTGGATGACATAAGAATCTTTTATTAATATTTTACTCTCCAATAAAAAATCCAGGTTATTAGTCTTCTATTTTGCTCTTCTTCAAAACTCTTTCCCAAAACCCCTTGAAATATTCTAGATCAAATATTAGAGCAATTTCTTTTCAATGATACCTAACGTTATGGCAAATAAATAGAAAAAAATAGTATCACCAATCTAAAAACTTTATACAAAAAAATGAAGCAGGCAGTCAACTTTAGAATTCATCCATGTTTTTTTTTTAGGATATAATCCATTCATGTTTGAAACAAATAAGAAAAGTATTATTAAAACTGAAAATTTCCCATCATGAAGATCGGGATTGAAAAGAGTTTTGCTTGTTCTACAATCCAATAAATAAATAAATGAATGAATACTAGTTTAGCAAACATTATTGTAGTTTAGTCAACAAGAAACTATAATTGAATTTTTTATATAAATTATTACTCAAATTGTTCCATTCATTAGAAGAGAAACTTTAGATTAAACTACTTAAACTAAGAGGAACACCAACAATACATAAACCTAGCAAGTTAACATAGTGTAAAAAAAAAGAACTTATTACGTAAAAAAAGAATAAAGTTATGTATAATAATTATACTAAGAAGAATGAATAGAAAATTTACCGGAACTGTTTGCTATGTGGCATCCTTTGCTTCTTGGTCTTAGGTGTTTCACATAGGATATCATCCTCTTCATAGAGCAATGAAGAATCAGAGGGCAATTGCATGTGTCTCTTCCTCCAAGCAGCCACAAACACGACCGCAATCTGAGTCAAAGGACTACCGACAAGTTGCTTGATCCGGTACTTGCGGGTACCGGACAAGAAAACAAGGAGCGCAACCACAATTGCGACCGCACAAATACCGTAACCCCAACCTCTACCTTGGTTATCTTGTATGTACACAAGAACAGTCACTGCTGCCAAAGACCCTATGCTTACGAAAAAATAGAACCAGCTGAAAAATTTAATCATACCCTTCTTTTCTTGGTCATCTGAATCATCAAATTGATCGGAACCAAAGCCAGAGACACTAGATTTTAGACCGCCAGTGCCGAGGGCTGTGATATAAAGTGCTAAATACATCACCAATAGTTGCTTGCTGTCTGCTTGTATGCAAGATTTAGAGTCTTCTTTGCATTTTGGTGGATGTAAGCTTGGAATTATAGTTGATATCGTCAATATTGTTACACCCTAATATAAACATACATTCGTCAAGATCAAAGAATTAAACAAGTGATGTATTTTGATTTGAGGATTTAATTCAAAGACATTGTTAACATAAGAAAAATTTACATTGTCAATTAATTATAATCGTCGTATCATTAAAAATTAATGAGTTACTTCAATCAGAATATTTATTTGAATTTTTGCAAACCTTTTTACATGTGTACTAATATTAAAATCTTGATTTGAATGTAAAATAGTACTAGAAAACAATGGAAACAACAAAATGAATAGTAGAGATTATCTTACAATTGCTTGGACAGCTGCAAAGATGGCGATGGTGAGATATCTGTCAAACAAAGAATGGGAAGAAAAAAATATTAAATTAACCATAAGAAATCACGAGGCATTAAAACCAATCATAATTAATATGGATCATTTGAATAACAAAAATAAAATAACTAAGTCTTGTCTTAGTTTTCCATAAAAAGAAAGGAATTTTTTTATAGGATATATATTAAATTTCGAACCTTCCTAGAAAAGTATCAGCAAGAAATCCACCCAATAGACAGAGCATAAAGGAGGTTCCTAAGAAGTTAGTAACAACATTGGCAGAGGCAGCATTGCCCAAATGCATAGTACCGGTCAAGTATGTGACCAAATTAACGGCGATGCCGAGTGTTGTCAACCTCTCCATCACTTCTCCTCCTAATATCATTGCGGCTGCCGACCAACCACCGGTCGTGGACCTGTCGGCCGGCCGTCCCTTATAATCGGATGCATCTGGTACAGTTTTCCCTTGTGTTGTAGGGAGGGTGCTCATATTGTAAGATATGAGAGGTATGTGAAATGTGAATTAAGTGAGTTGGGATGGCATGAGTGGCTTGTGGTTTTGGCCTTTATATATACATAATTACAAGGCAAAGTAAGGCCCACAAACGACTAGGATTTATTAATTAATGTTGATCATCAATAGCTACAACTAGTTCGGTTTGTGGCTATAACCAACCAACCCCTGGTTATTAGAATTATACTATATGAAAAAACAACAATATAATATATCAATCATTAGATGAGACAAAGTAAATAAAAAAAAACGTTATATTTTCATACTCTAGAAGTTAGCGACATTTCTCAATTGGTAAACAACAATGCTAATAAAATTTAACTTTCAACAATATATACTTTTTTTGTGCGTAGTTATTTTTTGTTTATTCTTATGTACTTAGTTATTTCAGTCATAGAACAAATATAATTTGTTATGAAATTCAGTTGTTTAAATTTTGTGGAAATTAAATTACATATAGGCAGTTGTCAAATATTTTTAATAGAAATTAGATGATTTTGGAAAAATGAGTGTAAAGAGCTTTGAAAGCTTGAAGAAGAGTAAAACTCATAAAGAAACATTTTGATGAAAAATTATGAATTGTGTACATAATTGTTCTATTTACAGACTTTTTTTTTGTTGTTGTTACAAGCTAATCAAAACAAAAACACCAACAAGAAAAGGACAAGAAAAAAAAAAACAGCTAATCTCTAGAAAAGAAAGTTTCAGCCGCATCAATCTTAAGGAGATACAACAACAAGTCATCGTCATTTGGAGGAGAAGCATGAAGTAAGAATTCAATGTTCGAAGAGGCTCCTAACTTGGCTATGAAATTTGCATATCGAATATTCACGGACTTTATTTGCACCAACTAATTTCTAACTTATTATTAACTTTTTTTTTTTGGAAAGAATTGTTCTATTTACGAAGGTTATTAACTAATTCTTAATTGCTAAAAAATATCTTTTAGGAGACTCCCTCAAAAACTCAAGAGAATTCTTAACTTTTTTTGACAAGAGAATTCTTTTTTCTTTTTATGGAAAAGCCAAAAAGATTAAAGCTCCCTTGACGTACAAGAGTGCCTCAAAGGAAATAAAAGAGTTTACAAAACAAGTGTAAAAAAGAGAATTCTTAACTTGAGTGAACTACAATATGAAAGCAAAACACTGTCCAGGACCAAAAAGTGTAAAATCAAAAGGAAAAATCCGACAAGCATAAGAACACTAAGGATTATCCAAGTTATTACAATAAAAAACGAGTTTCTATACATTCTTCAAAAAATTAAATCAAAATTTTATTTTCTTTATTTAATTTATCAAATACAATAATTATGTTTTGATATTAATAATATTCTACAATTATATGAATAATAATAATAATAATAATAATAATAATAATATTGATTGAAACGAATATGATGATTTTCGTTTAAAAAGAAATTTTAAAAATAATCGAACACCGGTTATAATAAAGAACAACTAAGTCGTTGTTGAATATATGAACCACAACTCCTGCTGCTTTTTACCTATAGACACAAGACCATATATAGGTAAAGGAAACACCTTTTCCGTTGATTAAACAATATCTTCTAGTTTTTAACCAACGATAAATGACATTTAGTTATGGATTTTACATATCGGTAGTTTATTATATTTTTGTATTGCAAATTATGATCTCCTTTAAATTCAGGCCTTATACTAAAAGTCTTGTTACACTTGTACATGGTTGACCTTGTTTGCAACTAAACTAACCTTAAAAGAACTCTTGAAGGTTAATGCAATTTTTTTTATCCTTATTGAAAGTGAGTAAATAGAAAATGAGGAACTAATTCAGATTTACTATTTTTCGCTTCAATTCTTATCATGTTTTTACCCTTGTGATTGCTTGTCTTTGAAACAATAATACCTAAAAAAATTAACGATGCAAATTTAAAGAATAAAAATGAAAAATTTCTATAATATAGCCACTAAACTCGGTAAATGCCAACATTTATTTTCATTTTGGTTCCTAATATTTTGAGTGATGATTCTTTGGTCGATCTAGTTTTGTAGAAATCAGAAGATGTGACATGAGTTTGAGGAATCTTTCTTAACATGTATATGAATGTGAGAAGGCTAGATGGTTAGTATCATTTGGTAGGAAAGTGGAGTAAATCACCGCTATCATTTGTCAAATGCTATAATATTGATGCTTCTAGGAATGACTTTGACTTAGAAGAAATGTGAGTTGTGATGGTGCTTTCCTAATGGCTAATACTTGGATGTTGGAGACTCGAGGAGCACAACATAGATAATGTTGTTTTTGAAGTTGACTCAAAGTTAGTTGACATCAATTTTCCAAATGAACACATTTTAATGTTTGGTTTGATTAATGAAGAATTCAGAATTTTGCTGTCCATTAAATGTAAAAACTCTTAAGTGAATTTTGCTATACGAGAGAAGCAAATGTAGCAAGTCCTTCAAAAAAAAAAAAAGAAGCAAATGTAGCAAGTGTAGTACTAATTCATTAATAAGGGTGGCTGCATATACACATATTACTCCTTTTATTCATTTTTAATTGTCGCTTTTGTAGAAAATTTTGTTTTTATTGATCATTTTCAAATTTTAAACATTAGCTATTGTTTTATGGAGAAGGGTAATGAGTGTCTTTACTCTTTAGGTTATTGGTTAGTATTATAAGAAGTATCATGTTGGTCTCTATTACAAGAGAAAATTTAATTTTTAAGTTCATTTAATAAATGATGTATTTAGTCTATATATTAGAGATTTAATACATCATTTATTAAATCAACATAAAAAGTTAACTTTCTCTTATCATAGAGACCGAAGTTAGTAAGTTTGAATAAAAAAATGGTGTAGTTTTTGTTAAGACAAAAATAAAAATAAAAATATATTTTCAAGAAAAAGTCTCTTTTATAGATTCATTAATCAATGCACTCAAAACGCTCGTCAGCAAGACTCTTTATATTATATAGAAAAATAGTTGTAATCAAATAATAAATGATTAAGAATGTTATAGAAAAATAAAAAAATGATTACATTAAAAATAACAAAATATGTTGATTTTTTGTGTGTAAATAACTAAAAATAAATGATATGTCAGCCCTTGATATATATTGAATTCGTGTAATTAAAAAATCTAAATAATTGATTTTCACATGGATCTAAAGTTTTTTCTTCGTGATTTCATCGTTTGAATGCGATATTGTGTTGTTCGTCGTCTTGACAATTTTGTTTGATTTGAGTATCAGTTTCAGTCAATTAAAGATTAAATTAATGATTTGAGTATCAACATCGTAGATCCGGAGAATTAGATATTTCGATCATTTTAATTTTATCATATTATTATTTGTAGATATTTGTCGTTGTATGTTATTAACTTAATTCTTGTAAGTTTTTCGACAAATTTAACATTTATATTTTCAGTAATGTTGAATTTATATATGATTGTATTTGATATATTGTAATTCTTTTGATATTTGGTAAAAAAAGAAAACTAAACTAAAAATAAAGATAGAGCAATTGCTCTGGGGAGAGAAAAAATGACACGCGACCAACTTTTTTTGATTAAAATAATAGAATGGTTGACTTTAATTGGATCAAGTAGGTTATTTTATATGTATTTAATACCAATAATTTTTTTTTTCAGAATATTTAATACCAATAATTGAACATGGGATGTACATATTACAATAATTTTCAAACATTGACATATTTCAATATTATTTGTTGAATTCATGGAAACATTACAATAATTTTCAAACATTGACATATTTCAATATTATTTGTTTTTTTTTTTAAGGGAATTCAATAATTCAATATTATTTGTTGTTGAGTTTATGGTTTTGGTAGCTGTGTCACAAATATTAATCCATGTCATATACTCCTAATTTTGGATACTATTATCATGTTCTAACATTCGACAACAAAACTAGGTTTTCTTGTAAAAAAATAAAAATAAATTCATTGTTCCTAAACATATCGGTTTTGTTAGTTGTGTCACAAATATTAATCCATGTCATAAAACACTGATCCTAAATATATCGGTTTCTCATTGTTGCAATAAAGTGCATCCAGATTATAACTAAATTCAACCGGATGAATATTCATTGTTGTGCCGTGTGGAGTGAAAATGAATCAAACATATTAATTTATAAATAAAAATATTTGTGCATTGTGGGCCTAAAAAACTATTGGTTCATTGAAGACGACATAAATCATGTGTCTGGCTGGTTAGAAACCAATTTTTTTTTGTCAAATAGTCTAGTGACTAAAATTCACTTTTTTCAATGTGAATAAGTCTGGTGTACGGATTCGAACCCGGCCTGCATATTACAATGTATGTTTGATGTAGTATTTTTCTATCAATCAAAAGTAAGTATTTGTAATCGTCTCCTTAGGGACTAGTGCTATACCATAAACCGTTCAGCATCGAACATAAGAATGAAATGCAAGAATAAACTCAATATCAAGTAAATTGCTAGAATCATATATTTGCAAGATTAAACTCAATATCTAAGCTTGATAACAATACAAAAGTGGAAGAAAAGATGAAGATCCATGCTAAGAACTTGATTTCCCAAAGTTTCTTGATGAATCCACACTCACTCACTCCTGCCCTATGAAGTAGGGTGTTTTTCGCCCTATTCTCTCTCTAAAGATGTGTTATGAAATGAGGGAATGAGCTTTTATACTTCTGCATAATTTTGCTTTCACGCTAAGCAGGATTTGCTCTCTATGGGGGTTTCTGCAACGTCATCCTCCAGTTATTCCAAACCGCCTTATCTCGCCAGGCAAGAATATCTCGCCATGGTGAGCTCTGAACATAAAAAACATGGCTTCTGGAATCACTTCTCGCCCTCTTGCTCGCCCTTCCCTTGCTATGGCGACATCTCACTCTCGCTGTGGTGAGCTATGGTGCGAGCAGGATGGTGACATATACTGGAATTCATTCCCGCCATGGCGACATATGTAACTATGGTGATATGGCCTTTGCTCCTCTTTTGATTTTCCTTCTTTAATTCTTGTATTGTTCACTCTTTTCCTGGTTTTTCCTTGGATAATTTGTGGAACAAGTAATCAAAAGTGCATAATATATATCATGAAATTACTACTTTCTAGCACTTATCAATGTTCCTGCAGAAACCAAAACTTTAACTAAGCTTCAGTTTATAACTACAAAGTGTGCCTCCAATTCACCGGTTTTCAGGCACGTTGGGCATTAGTATATCAGTCTTGAATTCTATCAACCGAAACTGTAACATGCATGTTTGGCTTTTAGAAATTGATCTAAGAATACACATGTTTATGTAGTTTCTGAACTTATGAATTTATGTTCTGAACATATGTCCACGTTAGTTAAATAAATACATTGTTATTAATTGTTCAAATTTTTCTTACATGAATCATACAACAATCCCCTAATATTTACATCACAATGTAACCACAGTTGATTACTTCCTAACACAAACTAAATATGTCACTTCCTAACACAAACTCCATATGATAACTAACAAGTAACCATGCATATATTTATCTGTCGTAATAGTTTATTATTGGAAGTTATTCACAAATAATATCATATGTTTATAACAACCCAAGTATTTTATTTTAATACAATTATCAATATATAGCTTAACATATTGTATTTCAACAAAATTATTTTCTGCAATAACAATATCATCAACATAAATAAGAATAGCATTAAATGTAGTTGAATTAATCTTTATGAAAAGGGAAGAATCAACACTAGATTGTGTATAACCAATGATTTTTAAAGAACCGGAAAATTTTGAGTACCATTGCCCATTATCCTGTTTTAATCCATACAAAGATTTATTCAACTTGTAAACTTGTGAATGGTATGTTGAGTACTAAAGCTCCATAAAGATTTTGGTATTTTAGATTGAAAGATAAGTGATCTTGAAACATTTACAATATGTTGATTTTCCTTTCCACAATATCAGGAGCATGCATTAACTAATACCATTCAAAAAACAGAAAAATAAGTTATATTTGACAACAAGCGAGCATGCACTACGGATAAGTTTTTAGTTGATTTTTGTTGCACACAAGCGAGCATGCACTATGGTGAAGTTATTCACAAATAATGATATGGATACAAAATAATGACATGGACCATGTTTTATTCTACTCACTGGTGTCAGCTCAATAGCACATCATCAACGAGAGTACCATATCATAAACTGTTGTTTTTGGATTTCCAAACTGTTGTATTTTGGTTTTTCAAATTCTATTTTCTACCGAAGTTGTTACTAGGTTGAGTCACGACTAGGTCGCTCTCTTCAAGACGTTTCGTGGCACTGCCCAAAATTGTGCAAGGCAGACTATCAACCACGCCACCTCTAGGATAAAACAAGTCCAACTACAACTGTGCGGTTAACTACTGCACTGTAGAAAACCGTTCGGGAATTACACCTTCAATATGGTACTAATACCACTCTTTTAATACTGAAACCAATATGATGCTGAGACCACTCAAATATGGTGTTACCACCATTCTAACATCTAACTTCTCCAAATATCAATATGGTATTTCAACCACTCAAATATGGTGCTACAACCATTCTAACATCTAACTTCTCCAAGAATGGAAGAAGAATATATATGTTTAAGATCATTCTTATTATACTGAAAAAAGACTATGATATTAAAATATTATTTATTCTAAAGAGACGTAAATAATTGAAAGGACTATGCTCTCAAGACCATTCTTGATTCCAAAGGGATAATAGACCGACAAAGGACTATATGGTTTTAAGAACACTCTTAATTCGAAAGGGACAGAAAGGAATAGAAAAAGGAGAAGGACTTGTCAACACAAGTCGAATGAGGGAGAAGAGAGAAAAAACACAAGAAGCATCAAGTGAATTTCGGTGTGTAGAATGCCCTGCGTGAGCTCTCTATTTATAGAGAAAATTCACAACTAATAAGTGAGAAACTTTGAGAACAAGTAATTCACATATTAGATCTAGTACAAAAATATATTATATTGAGTACAAAAATATATTATATTATGTACCAAAATATATTTTAGATCAAGTACTAAAATATATTAGATTGCCTACCCAAATATTTCAGATTGTGTTCCAAAATATTTTCGATTGCGTTCCAAAATATTTTAGCAAAACTTAGGGACTAAGAAAGCACTTTCTAATAATGATTAAACTAATTATTTAATTTATCATTTCCAGATAATAAAATATATATCAATATATTTTTTTTCCTCTAGTGCTTACATCGTTCACATAATTATGTACCCCTATTAGAGGTACACCCCCACTATAAACACTACTAATGCTTGTTCCATCCGATGTGGGACTTCCACCTTTTTCAATTTACACAACACTATTTCTACACAACATGAAAATTTGTGTTTAGTCTTTTTACTCAATTTCCACACATGTTCCAACATAAACGTTGAGGGGTGCCCTAAAAACTTTACGTGTGTATAAAAGGGCACTAAAACTCAGTTTCAGAATTGAGGGAGTAAAAACTAATTATTTTGATCAATATAGTGCCTGTTTGGCAACACGTTTTTCTCCTCAAAACGTGGTTTTTCTTTACCAAACTCGGTTTTCAGCTTTTTTGTTTTGTTTGGGTACAAGAAAAGTGCTTCTCTAAAACGCAGTTTTGGTGCAAAACGCCGGTAGAGATGAAGCTGAAATTCCTAGCTTCTACGGTAAAGCAAAAGCAAGTTTGGATTTTCATTTTTGGTGATTGATACACTTTACTAAATTACTCATTACTTTCTTCTCCATCTCACCCAGATCTTGCACTCCAACCACCTGCTTGTAGCATTTTATCTTTGAAACTCACAAGTACCCAGATCTGAATTTTCCTCTGCAACTCATAAACAAATAAAATCATGAAACCATTAAAGAAGGGATTTTAGTTTCGAGATGGAGGAAAAAAAGAAGGTATTGAGAGATAAAGGAAGACTGTCGAGAAAAGAAAGATACAGACACAAGAGTGTAGAAATCCGTTGTTGAATTGTAGTTTTTTCTTTATTTCTTGGTTAATATGTTTTTTGTTGAAAAAAAAATCACATATTTTTTTTTTGTTGAAAGTTGGGTTGCGCTGGTAATTTTTTATCACACATTCAAATTTAGCCTTTGCAAAAGTGATAAAGAAACTTTATGTTTGGGGTTTTTGGTCATTTTACATTTAAAATCAATTTTGATTCAAACTATCCAAACAATATCAACTAATAAAAATCACTTTTAATTGAGTGTATCCAAACATAAATCAATTCACATTCAACTCACTTTTTAACAAAATCAATTCTCTCAAACTCAATTCTATCAAAATCAATTCTCTCCACCACTATACCAAACACACACATAGACGATTATAAGTGCATGTAAACCTTGTAAATTTTAATCTTTCACAAAAAAACAAAGATATATTAAGCTCTCAAATTTATTTGTGTAATTTCACGGGGAAATAATTTCTTTTGAATAAACTAATGCTCTCAAATTTATTTGTGTAATTTCACGGGGAAATATTTCTTTTGAATAAACTAATATTTGTTTTAAGAATTTCATTTGTATGTACCAACATTATTAAACTTTTTACACATATCTCAAATCATGTAACGTAGATGTTTTAAATATTAACTTATAAAAATGGTATTATGGTCTAATTTTATTTGATACGCAACATTTTTTTTACACCTTTCATGCTTATAAAACAATCTTATTTTAATTTCTTCGTGGATCGTGAATATCTTCTTAAGGATCTAGAAGCCCTTTCAAAAGACTTAAAAACCCTTCTCAAGGCCTCAATGCCTTCCAAAAGGGCTCAAAGACCTAAGGCGCCACCTCAGCCAACTTCTAGAAGCCTCTAGAGCTCGACCTAAATACTTAAATACCCTCATTATTTATAACTTATGTAACCATAAATCAGGTCTATAGAAGACTATAAATACAACATTTGAGAGTCTTCTTAAGCCACGATTAATACAATACAAATCCTAATTACAACTACTTTTTTCAAGTACACTTCATAAAGATGGATAACCACTCAAATATTGACACCAGGATCTATTGTCACCACAAACTTTTCCTCGTAAGCATTCGTACGTGTGATGGATGTTGATTGGTTTCTTCTCATTATTATTTTTATAATTTTACTATAGAAAATTTAAAATCGAGACTAAAATATTTACTTTATGCAGTCGAGCCTTGACAAATAAAAAGAATGATTGAAAAAAACACTTCGGGCGGCCTGTGACATCTAATGAAGAACAAAAAAGAAAACATCTAATGACTGATGTCAAAGACTAAACTAACTATTAAATGTGAAAATGATAATTAAATATTATAACCAAGGACAGAGATAATAACATAAGTATGTCAGGTTTGTTCCTTTCAATAAAAACTAGTATGAAATATTTCTTCTTTAACAAATTATTTGTCGGCGTCAATCTTGACCCTTTTTAATAAATTAATTCTTATGGATATAATAATTTTCACTCAATGGATACATGGCCATATTAGGAAGGTCATAAATCGGCTTTTGATGTTGCTCAAAGAGCCACCAATGGATGACGTAATACCTATTAAATTAAATATATAGTATAACTTTTTTTTTTTGAGAAAAAAAATATAGTATAACTTAAAGAATGCACCATTCTATTCACGCCACTTGTTTTACGATCTATATGAAAATTATAAGGATAAACAAAAATAAAATATATAATGAGCATATAAGCATATGATAGATCTGTCAAAAAAATAAAGCATATGATAGAGAGTGAGGCTTAATTATCCACGATGATAACCCTAATTAGTAGCTGCCACGATGGCAAAAAATTTATAAACAAAAATGTATTAAAGTCTGTTTTGTAACACCTAAAAAAGAGCTTTTAGCTCTTAGCTTATAGTTTATAAGTTCGTTTGATAAAAAAAGCTCTGTTTGGTAACACTTTTTTACCATAAACTTGTAGCTTATTTCATGAGCTTATAAGCTATTTTTCAGAAGCTATTCAAAGTAGCGTTTGAGCTTATAGCTTCTCACTTTTTCTTCCAATTTTACCCTTATTATTTCATTTAAATTCCATTTCTATCCATTATAATTTTTATAATAAGCTACGTAATAAAGACTACTATCTCTTTATTCCAATTTTTGTATATATATCAGTTGGCCTTTTTTTTTTTTTTTTTGAAAAAATATATACTTTCGTTTTTTTTACGAAACAAAATACTATTACTCTATTAGTGTTACTTTTATTTTTTTTATTTTTTTGAGGTAAGTATTTTTTTAAGAAAAATTAGTTTATAAAATTACAAATACTTAAATATTAATTGATATAATTTTTATTATGAATTAAGAATTCCCCTTATGTCATTTTACATTTATCAGCTAGTTGAACCGCTATTTTTATCAAACACTTCAGTTAGCTTATCAGCTAAAAGTTATCAACTAACTTATCAACTAGCCGCTATTTTTATCAAACAGAGTCAATAATTATTCTTGTCCAAAAAAAAAAAAAAGTGATTCCGATAGCACTGCTCTTGGGATTTGACACTATATTCTAGATTCTCCCTTCAAATCCTAGTTATGATCTCCTTCTCAATCCATAGACACTAAAAAAAGAGCTTTTAGCTCTTAGCTTATAGCTTATGAGCTCGTTTCACAAAAAAAACTCTGTTTGGTAACACTTTTTGACCATGCGCTTATAGCTTATTTCACGAGCTTATAAGCTATTTTTCAGAAGCTATTCCAAGTAGCGTTTGAGCTTATAGCTTATAGCTTCTCATTTTTTGTCTCATTTTTACCCTTATCAATTTAACAAAAATTCATATCTACCCTTTATAATAAATAACTATGTTGAAGAAAAACATAGCACTTTTAATCCCAGATTTCACTTTAACTAAATATATATGCTCACGCTTTTATTTATTTTTACAAAATATATGCTCATGTTTACAAAAATAAAAACTACATTTTTTCTTAAAAAAATATATGTTACGTTTGCCTTAATAAATCATATTACGTTATGTTTAATTTTGTTTTTAAGTCTAAAAACAAAATTTTGTTTGATTTTGGGTCAATACGTTTAATTTTGTTTTAATGGGTAACAATTAATTTTTTTTAAAGGTTTTGTTTAATTTTTTTATAAAGTCTAAAAACTGAAATAAAATCAATTTTAAATAAAACATTAGCCAATTTATGAATTTAAAAATAACATATGAAAGACATATTAGATTAATATATTTAAACTATGAAATTTTAAATATTTTAAATATCAATTGATACAAATTTTATAATGAATTAAAAATACCCTTTTATGTCATTTTACGTTTATAAGCTAGTTGAACCGCTAATTTTACCAAACACTTCAGTTAGCTTATCAGCTATCAGCTAGCTTATCAGCTAAAAGCTATCAGCTAGCTTATAAGCTATCCGCTATTTTTACCAAACAGAGCCTAATATTATCTTGACAAAAAAAAATGGCGTTTGGACTTCTGATGTATTTTTCTCATTTTTATTCTCATCATTTTAGATAAAATCATCTACCGACCTTCATTAAATACGTCTCCGTGAGCTTAACTCAGTTGATAAGGATAATGTATAATATATGCAAGGTCCAGGGTTCGAACCCCGGATACCATCAAAAAAATAATATAAAAACATATGCAATTTGTAACACCCTATTTCTATTAAACATGCAAATAATATATTTATTCAAGAAATAGATGCTACGTCATCATACAAAATTCAAAATAACATGCATGCATAAAAATCTCAATAGTCGCAGCGGATATATAAACCAGAATACTTCAAGGCATACATGTCATGAATCAAATAATATATACATCAACATAGATGAATCTCCAAATTCCAACAATGGGTAAATCTCCAACATGAATAATCCAAACATATAATCTAGACCGACATAAACAAACGCCTAGATCAGAGCCATCCTAGACTCTACTAAATCGATACCGGAGATAGCTCCCGATATCCACCAAGCATCAATCAACTCATCGGAGCAACTAATCTTGCACATTGTCTACCCATCCATACAGACAGGTAGGCGGTCCATCACAGATCCACTAGGGGTAAGTATTATATCAATCATAATTAACATAAACAAATATAAGCATTCAAGGATTCACGCATAACATATATATATATATATATATATATATATATATATATATAACCATCCATCCTAGAATACTAGCATCACATGATTGTTATCCCCCATCATAACATTTCAAGCTATCAAATTACTAACATAGCATAGCAACATATTCAATCACTAATCAAGTCATCAACATAAGCTCATCATTCATCAACAACAATCAAGAAAGGATTACTCACATTATTCTTCATTTAGCATACATAACTCAACAATACATTTCAAAGTTATAAGCAAGTAATTATCATTATCAAAGGAATCACAAAAACATATATGTATATACACATATACAATTCTCACCTCATCACTATTACCAAAATATTTATCATCAAGTAGATTCATCAAGTGTATAAGCACACGTAAGCAAGATGTGCAATTAGAGCATATATCATTTATTTACAACCATCGACAAAATCCACCAATGTACATATACACAATCCACATAAATCACATCATTCAACAATTTCACCAATGCACAAATTCATCAAGTCACATATTCAATTATGACATAATTCATCAACCAATCAATTCCAAAAATCACAAGTATGTATTCATCAAACACACTTATCATCAACAATCATCATTCACATGCAACAAATAAGACTCATGTCTTGATATGCATCTAGTTCGACACATATATGCATGTGGTACCAACTCACTTCAAGGTCGTCACCTATATCTAGACCATCAAAGGTCTCTGCAAGGCCGAAGCCCACAATCTAGATCACTAATGGATCTCTGCAAGGCCGAAGCCCACAAACTAGATCACTAAATGATCTCTGCAAGGCCAAAGCCCAATGGTGCAACAAAAACATCATATAAAATCTCAACTCGACTATGATGCATGGACATGTAGCAAAGACTCGATAATGCGATATCACATCACAATTTTCACAACAATATAGAGGACAACTTCCAAGTATATTGATCATCTCCACAACAATTGCATTATCAAGTGTTTACGTCCACACAACGATCAACTCATAATTCAAACAAGAGTCATCATCAAATTATCACCATAATCATCAATAATCATCAATATCATTCAACATCAACTAAATCATATAGTTTCACCACTCCAAATATTTCTCATATTCCAGGTAAGAGAGCATACAACATCTTATGATAAATATCATATCTCCATATAACAAAATCATTCACACATCTTCATGTAGTTATATGAAACTAGTCACCAAATGTCATAAATTAATTAACTTAAAGAAATCATTTCCGATAAAACCGTATCAAGT
Organism: Medicago truncatula; assembly: GCF_003473485.1. Classification (NCBI taxonomy): domain Eukaryota; kingdom Viridiplantae; phylum Streptophyta; class Magnoliopsida; order Fabales; family Fabaceae; genus Medicago; species Medicago truncatula. The sequence goes on from NC_053046.1 coordinate 3,690,283, forward strand.
GGCAAACAGCCAACCTTGATAACTCTCAAGTAAGGTAACAATATAAAGTTTGAAAACTCACCAAACAATCTTAATCAATCATGTAATCAAGAGCTTAAGCCACTTACTAACCATTAAACATTAGTTCAAAGAATAGCTTAAGTTCGTATGATAAAACCCAAGTTAACATTTTTCACATTCCCACCCGAAATTCACGTTTAACATGATTAAGATGTTTGACCAACGTTACAAGTCTTACCAAAGTTTGTATGAGCTGTAGGTTTAACTTGTAATCTCATTCATTTCATAAAAGTTCAATTTAAAAAAAGCCGGAAATTCCCAAAATATTCAAGTTTCAACCCAAAATGGAAAATCCCAAATTTGAATGAGTAAAACATGTTCCAGTAGCTTTAGGAGTTCAAACAGTAGTTAAACAAGTTGAAAGAAGCATTTTACAAAGCTCGGATTGACCTCCTATAGCCTGAAACGAAAATTAAAAGGTGCTGAAACTGGGCATGTACGCTTAAGCGTGCAAGTTCTAGTAGCTATTGTGACTGCACGCTTACCAGCATGCTTAAGCGTTCAGTTATCAGCTCTGCACAAAAACTCTCAGGTTCTTCCCCCTTTTCACCCAAAATCCCCAATTTTGATCTCCCAATGCCCAAATATGTTTCCAAAGTTTGTTTACAGGTCATAGTACTTAAAATGGCTCTCAAGAACACATCAATCATAACAACAATTGACATTTGAACATAATTCAACAAATCAACCCATTTTCACCAAACCAACAACAACAACTTATTTCTCATCATCAAATCGTGATTTATGAACACCCAAGCCATGAATCATCATCAACCACCTCGCTTAGCAACAACAACATCAATTGATCATGAAACTTATCACAATTCAACAACAACATAGCATAATTCAACAATTTGAGCATATTTCAACATATACCACTTTCTCATACTTTGATCATGAAATTTCCCTAACAACAATTCAATTATCAACAACTTAATGTATTCAAACATATCATCATAATTTGAGCACGAATTCTAACAATTATGAACAATTAATCAATTACTCAATTAAGCACTTATTCATACAACAATTGAAAATTACACTAAAAATGATTATGATGAATTCTAACCCCCTTACCTTAGTTAGATTAATTCCCTAGCTCAAGCTTCACTTTAGCTCCTAGATCCTCTCCTCTTCTTGAATCTTCAAGCTCCTCTTCTCTATAACCCATTTTCCTCTTCTCCTTCACTTTCTCTCTCTACCTCTCTCAAAATATCTTTTGTAATGAAAATTGTGTGATATTTTCTCTTAAGACAATTCTTATATAGTCTATTCCCTTAATGGGCTTAACCCTAAACCTTAGTGGACTTAACCCACTCCAACTCAATTCTAAAATGTTTCTACACTCACAACGGTAAAATACTATTAATGGTCATCTAACGGTAAAATACTACCAACGGTCACTTAACGGTAAAATACTAATTACTACCCTAGTAATTTAGTAAAATAAGGGTTCTCACTAAAACAGTAAAAATAATTCTCACAAAAAATTACTAATTTACTTTTACACCCAAAATGACCAAAATACCATTGAGTCCAAAATGACTAAATTATCCTTCTAACACGGAAACCCATGAAAATGCACCCAATGATAAATGATCACACACAAGCACATATAAACACATAATAAAACAATTAAAAATAAATCTAGCGAAAATCGGACTGTTACACAATTCATATAAGACCTTAAAAATAAGAGTTGTTTTATTTGAACAGATAATGTGAGTATAAGAGAGAAAGTTGTCCCAAAAATTATCAAGAAATAATTGTACAAATATCATTTCCGTAAAAATAAATACAACTCTTATCAATTAAGTGGCAGATTTTTTTATTATTGAACACTATAGTATATTTTTTTGGGATCCATATATAACTATTCATTTTAACTCTATTTTGTATAGTCGTGTCTGTGTCTGGCCGGCTTGGCAAGTGAGCAACCAACAAATTTTACCCTCGCCACTTAATCTTACCATTATTCTAATAAAGTTATACAAAACCTTGGCCATCATGTAAACATGTCTTGTCCTGCAAGTTATGGGTCGAATCTAATCCAAACTAAAAAAAATATAGTAAAAGGGTGTCTAAGGACAATTAGTCCGGTGGAAGAAGAGATTGTAGGGTTTAGATTGACATTCAAATTATCCATTCTGACTATCAAGTCGTGCCTCAAGGCTCAAAGAGGTATTTACATATCATTTATTAATTAAAAAAGTCATCATATTGACAACACAAGTTAAACTCACAAACTTACAGGTTAGTTAACCTTTTATGAATTGAGTCAATTCTTGATGTGTGACTTGTTTTATTATGTTTTATACATTATGCTAAAGTTTATCCACCCTGTAATTGCTTATAGGCTAGAATGTGGCAATTGCATTGCATCTTGTGTTAATATATAGGATTGAAGCTGGTTTTTTGCACATTGTGATTGGTCCGCTGTATCAATATATCTGACCTGCTGGCTTCTAAAATTTTGTAAAAAAATTCGCTACTCAAAATCGTAGTCTCGATATCAACAGACACTCGATTTCGATTTCAGACCAGCTGTATAAGTTGATTCTCTATCCTCAAAAGTTGACTTAAAATAAAGTATACTCTATTTTTTTTAAAAGGTTCACTATTTTTTTGGTTCTAAGAAATATTGACTTTTATTATGCAAATATACATACACTACAGTAGCAGGGTCGATGATTTCATTTTGTTTCTGTTGGCGTGCTTCATGTCAAGACTACAAGTTCACATGTTGTTCGGCTACAAATATAAAGTTCACATGATAATGTCTTAATTAATATATGATAATAAAATAACTGTTAAGGTTGGTTAAAAGAAACATGTGCCCTTTGGCCAATATATGTCTTTAGGACATATGTTAATGTACTGGAGGTGGAAATTATACATTAAAAATTATGCAAATTTAGTTCACAAAAGATTGAAATTTAATTTTGCACAATAAATATTTAATTTTTTATGAAAACCTTAACATGTGAGTTAACATAAAAATTGATTCCTTGTTCAAAAACATAAAAATTGATTCTAGTTTACTTTTTATGCAAATTTAATTTACTTTTTAACACTAATAATTAAATAAACTTGAAAATTGACGCAAATTTAAGAGGGGATGCTATTTTTATACGGTTGTAAAAGACTAAGAAGAAAAACTAAGCAAAAAGACCTAAATAAGTAAGATAGATAAGCAGTTAGGTTTTGTTTGGGAGTTTGAAGATGAGAGGAATGGAAGACTTTAGGAGGTGAGAAATATGGGAGAAAATGGAGATTTTTTTTTTTTTTTTGAAATTGTAGCTTGTTAGATAATGATATATGAATACTTATGGTTACTATATTTTCAATTTTAAGAATATTATAGCAACATAGATTAAATTTGAAGAATTCATATAAACCCTTCAAAATCCTCCTCCAATACAATTTTTTATTTCCCCTAAATAAAGAGAGTTTTGTATTATAAAAAAAAAAAAAATCAACCCTCCAAACCCTCCCCTCTAATTCTCCTCTATTTCTTCCACTTTCTCATTCCTTTTTTTCAAGTCCCTTCCCTCCTTTCCCCTCTAAACTCTACAACAAATCCTTAGTAACTACACCTAAAAGTAAGGATACAAAATTATAAACTAACATTAATTAATACTACTCAAAATAGCAAAATAAGAAAGCTATATTTGACACTCCCCCCCCCCCCCCCCCCCCCCTAAGCTGGACTATGAACATCTAATAGTCCTAGCTTGGATCCTAGTTTGCCAAAGAGAGGACCATACATGGGTTTTGTGAACATATCTGTAACCTCAACAGAAGATGGTGCAAGAAATAACTTGATAAGTCCTTGATTTATATTTTCCCTTATGATGTGACAATCTATCTTAGTATGTTTGCTCCTTTCGTGAAAAGCTGGAATATTGTGTGCTAAATAGATGGATGACTTGTTATCATAAATTAACCTTCCTATCAATCTTCTAAATAGTAGTTCATTAGGATAATCTGGAGAATCAAAATTATGAAGATTTAAAGAAGGTTCACAAAGAGAAAAAGTAGGTTTTCTTGCAAGAGTGTCATCAAGAAGATCAAGGGAGTATTTCCTTTGGTTTATAAGAATACCATTAAGAGGCCTAGAAATTTCTAAACTAAAGAAATATCTTAGATTACCCAAGTATTTTTATTTTAATACAATTATCAATATATAGCTTAACATATTGTATTTAAACAGAATTATTTTCTGCAATAACAATATCATCAACATAAATAAGAATAGCATTAAATGTAGTTGAATTAATCTTTATGAAAAGGGAAGAATCAACACTAGATTGTGTATAACCAACGGTTTTTAAAGAACCGGAAAATTTTGAGTACCATTGCCCATTATCCTGTTTTAATCTATACAAAGATTTATTCAACTTGTAAACTTGTGAATGGTATGTTGAGTACTAAAGTTCCATAAAGATTTTGGTATTTTAGATTGAAAGATAAGTGATCTTGCAACATTTACAATATGTTGATTTTCCTTTCCACAATATCAGGAGCATGCACTAACTAATACTATTCAAAAAACAGAAAAATAAGTTATATTTGCCAACAAGCGAGCATGCACTACGGACAAGTTTTTAGTTGGTTTTTGTTGCACACAAGTTTTAGAGTTTAATTTTTTTTTTGAATCAGCAATATATTATTACCAACAAGCCCATGCGAGATGCACTAATAAGCTCGGGTGGAAAAAAAACAAGAATACAAGGGACAATCGGTTGCCGCAATACACTGGCTCAAACAAAAACCCCTTAAAAACCACCCAAAACTAAAGAAAGTCATCACGGGTCCTAAAAAAGGCAACCAGCAGCAGCTGCACATAGCCAGCAGTAGCAGTCACACTGCTAACCCAACATCACCTCCAGAAACACGCACACAACAGCAACAACACCTCCACAAAACTCCCCACCGCTAGCAGCCAAACAACACAGCAACATTGTTGTCATGACAACAGCCACCACCCAAAGTGCCTAGCAGCAAAAGGCCCCAACCAGCAGCAAAAAACCCGGCTGGCTACTGCAAACAGTGCACCAAACAGCAGCATTACAACTGCTAAAACTAGCGACTCCAAAAGTCCAGGACACCTCTAAAACTGCCCACCTATCTTAATAAGCATTCGATGGGGTTCCAACACAACTTGTAATAGAGGCAAGGAGGACTCTTAAGTCTAGTAATCACCCAATTCCACGAAATCACCTTAATCTCCTCAACAATTTCACCAAAATCCTTCGATAAATTTTTGAAAATCCTATCATTCCGCGCCTTCCAAATCGTCCATACCACCGCATGCCAAATCAACCAATGACCTTTCCGAAGTTTACTCCTCCCGATCTCCCCATTCCAACACTCAAAATGTTGAAACATAGATTGAGGTGTAATGAGATTAATCCCCAACCACCCACCGACCTTCGACCACACTTTAAAAGCCCAGTCACAATGGAGGAAGAGATGAGTTGCCGTTTCCGCCGCTTGATCACAAAAATCACACCTCCCTAAGGACACCGGTGGAAGGATACGCCTACTCAAAAGGTTGTTTTTTGTCGGAATACGATTGAGTAGCAATAGCCAAGAGAAAACTACCACTTTAGAGGGCGCCAGGCTTTTCCACAATAAGTCAAACACCACTTTTTCCGTCCTCTCCAATGGTTCTTGAGGCAAAAACAAGCTTTCAAGAGAAACATAAGAAGAAGACACCGAAAATCTCCCTTCCTCCTCCAACTTCCACCACCAATAATCCACTTCCTCCACCTTGTCCCATCCGTCTATCAACTCAAGAAGGTTATGTACTAACCCTTCTTCCCACACAAAAAGATTTCTCCTCCACATTAAATGCCAATCTCCCCCACCCACCCCATCCACCCAAACCTCCCCCACCATAGCATCTTTTTGAGTAGAGATCGAAAAAAGTCTTGGGAAAGTTAAGTATAGCGGCTCATTTTCCACCCATTGGTCTATCCAAAATCTAGTATTCTCCCCGTTCCCCACCTCCCTATTAAACCAATTTTCCCCCACCACCTTTTCCAAAGACATCAAATCTAACCACCATGAAGAGGGAAAAGACGGCCAAACATTTTCTTCCGGATACAAGGGGAAAACAATGCGGTTCCCATATTTACAAATAAGGACATCCTTCCACAATGATTGTTCCGGTTGCACCAACCTCCACCTCCATTTGGCCAAAAGACTAAGGTTAACCAACCTTATATCTCTAACCCCCAAACCCCCACTTGCTCGCGGAAGAGACACCGTTGACCATTTAACCCAACACACCTTATTACCTCCCTTCACTCCACCCCAAAGGAATTGACGTTGAACTCTCACCACTTTCTTCCACACTTTCACCGGTAGCTTGAAGAAAGAGAGATAAAAAATTGAAATAGCATTCAACACCGCATTAAGGAGGACCACCCTACCTCCAAGACTCACATACTTATTACCCCAAGAATTAAGTCTTTTGTGCAAGCAATCCAACAACAGATCCCATGTTGACAACCTTCTCGGATTTGCTCCAACCGGTAAGCCCAAATATTTGAAGGGTAGAGAACCTTCCCTACAATTCATAAAATTGCAAGCCGCCTCCATACACTCTCTACCAACATTCACCCCAATCAAACAACTCTTTGCAAAATTTACTTTTAGACCCGAAACCATCTCAAAGCCTCTAAGAAGAGCCATGAGAGTCCATAAATTATCAACGGACGCCTCCCCTATGCAAAGCGTGTCATCGACATATTGAAGGTGCGACACCACTAGGCCATTATTCCTCAAATCGAATCCCTTAAAAGAATTGGAATTAACGGTGTTTCTCATTAAGCCATTAAAACATTCCGCCACCAATAGGAAAAGAAAAGGTGCCAATGGATCCCCTTAGCTTGCTTTAGCCCTCTCTCTATACATATTTCCTCCGTCGGAGATCCATTAACAAGGATAGACATATTACCTCCAAGACACACGCCTTCATCCAATTTATCCACTTCGAGCAAAAACCCACCCTCCTAAGCATATACTCCAAAAAAACTCCAATCTACCGTATCATATGCCTTTTCAAAGTCTACTTTTAGGATCAAACATTCACGATTCACCCTTCTCGCAAAATCCACCACTTCATTGATTATCGACACCCCATCCACCAAGTTTCTCCCTTTAACAAAGGCCGATTGAGAAGATGAAATAATTGTACTCATAAGTTTTGACATTCTACCGGCCAACACTTTAGCAAGAAGTTTATAAAGGCATCCTAAAAGGGAAATAGGACGAAACTCCTTCAAAGTAAACGGATTATTAACTTTAGGGATTAAAGTAACAAAATAGGATAAAAAGCTCCTCGGAACCACCTCATTACCATGGAATTGGTCAAACATAATTCTCATTTCGTGCTTGATAAGATACCAAAACTCTTTAATGAACGCAAAGTTAAAACCATTCGGACCCGGACTCTTGTTACCATCACTCTCTTTGACAACCTTATCAATTTCCTCCATCGAGAATGGTGCAATCAAGTTCAAATTTTCACCTTCCGAAAGCATACCAAACTCCACCCCATCTAGCCTTGGTCTTTCCCAATGTGAAGTTGCCACTTGCCTTTTGAAATACTCCACCACCGCTCCTCTAACCCCCTCCGGAGTTTGCACCCATCCTCCTTCCATTTTAAGTACTCTTATTGAGTTATGATTAGCTCTCAATTTCACACTTCTATGAAAGAACTTCGAATTCGCGTCACCCTCTTGGAGCCATTTAGATTTGGACCTTTATACAAGAGATGACTCCTTACTCTTAAGAAGCTTCCATAATTCCTCCAATTTTGACTTTCTTATTTCCACTTCTTGAGAATTAAGCGCCCTTACCTCCCCCTTCAAATCTAACTCTTTTATATCCGCCTTCAAGCCTTCAATATTATCCTCTACTCGCCCATATTCCACCTTACTCCACAATCTAAGGCTATCTTTCAACCTTCTTAATTTATTTTTCAACACCACCCCTATCCAACCCGTCTCCCCATCCGCCCTCCAATCATCCTCCACCACCTTTTTGAATTTCCGGTTCGAGATCCAATAATTATTAAATCGAAAAGGTTTAGGTCCTCAATCACTCTCTCCCGACTTAAGAAGCAACAAACAATGATCGGAAACATCTCTAGGGAGCACCCATAGAGACATGCACACCCCACACCAACTCCCAATCCTCCGACATCAAGACTCTATCAATTCTACTCATAGCCACCCCATTAGAATGGAAACAAGTAAACTTCGTACCAAGCGGATTAAGATCTTCCAAGAGTATATTGTCAATGAAATCATTAAAAAGTCTCATCTCCCTACGCCGACTACTACCATCCACCTCATGCACCCCCCTTCTTTCCTCGCGACATATCACCGCATTAAAATCCCCCACCAAACACCATCACCTAACCCCTCCTTCACTTCCACCAAATTGTCCCATAATCTCCTTTTAGCCGCAAGCTCACATTTCGAATAAATATTCACAACAAAATATCTAGTCGCCAACGGACCCTACTCTAAACAAACACCCACAAAGCCAACACCACTAAAAGAAAAAATAAGTTTTGAGGTAGACTTATTCCACAAAGATAAAATACCTCCACTATTTCCTTCCGAAGGAAGAAAAGCCCAATTGCAATTTTGACTCCCCCAAAGTTTATAACACAACTCCGGAGAGACATTTTCCAACTTCGTTTCTTGAATAGCCATAAAATCCACCCCATGATTACGAATCAACTCCTTAATTTTATTTTTCTTCAAAACACCTCCCAACCCCCTAACATTAAAGGATGACACAATCATTGGTCAACCTCTAATGGCTCCAAATGCACATTTTGCTTAACATCCACTTTCTCTAAAACAACAAGTCTATCCAAAATGGGACCATCCAGCACCGAAAAAGTCACTCCATTTTTCTTTTTAACTCTAAGAATCCTTTCCGCATCTAGCGCTTCTTGCAAGGTTACTTGGTTCAAAGAATTTGAGGACTCCGGTATAACCTTTGCACCATCTTCCTTCCTACTAGCCACCCCTTCAACACCAACTTTACGGTCTTTCCTCTTATTCTTTGATTTTCCCACCTTTGCCGCTAGCCTACCACACTTTGTTAAACCCATCCCCACCGGGCACTTGTTGTTAATAGGCTTCCTAGGGAGTGCACCAACTTCAGCAGTTAAAGGACCAATTCGAGCCCCCTCCTTTAGCAGTTTTAGAGTTTAAATTAATTACTCGTTGAGAGTGTTTCAGATTAAAATAAATTGCTGAATTTATTCTAGCAAAAAAGTAGTCAAATTTTACAATTAAATTTAAAAAGAGTAATACCTGACTCATGTTTTACATCAAATCAAAAAAATTAATTGCACTTAACTCAATTCATTAAACATGACGGTCTTTTTCTTATAAATATGAGTCCTCGAATTATATTTTGATCTCATTGTTTTCTTTAAGGTTTAATCTTTTTAGAGCTTTGCTTGTCATAAATTAAAGAGTGTTTTATCTTTGTTGAAAAGTATACTTTTTATGTGAGTGTGGAGCTTAAATTGATGTTTTGTCGTTGGGTTTTCTAAACGCATGTGTAGTATTTGGTTGTTAATTATAATCTTTTGCACTGGATTTGGTCTATTTTCTCTTTTGTCTTACATGTTTTTCCATAGAAGAATATGATGCAGTCCAACACTAGTTAATATGAAACATTGTTTTATGTTTAATTCTTTGTCGACATGCTCATAAATTTAAAACAATATGATTATACGAGGATTTTTCTACTATGAGTGTGAAGTAAATGAAAGCATCTTGGTCATTCCCAAGTTATATGGATCTCACATATATAGTTGCAAACATGAATGAAAGTCCCATCTAACTTCACAAATATGACTTTTCTATTTAGTAGATCCATAGATTTCTCTCTCAAGGTCCCATCTAACTTCACAAATCATAAGCTTCCAACACACGGAGTATTGCTATAGTGCTAAAATTCTCAGCCTTAACATATGAAAGTCATGAGTCCACCTTAGATATATATTAACCAAATTATTAAACTTATAATGATGGGCATATAAACACACACCTCATCAACCATCCAACACCATGAACACTATAAATAGAGTCCAGTGATTTCTTATTTTCATACAAACTCACTTGAGCCTCCACTTTTACACTTATAGGTTTAGTTATTAATTGAAGAAACGTACACAAGCTACCATCATCATTTTTCATATCATGACACCGAAAAATTGTTCCTATGCTATTTTCCTTACCCTCAACATTCTATTCTTTGCTATTGTATCTGCAAATGGTAATTGCCCAACCCCGCCGAAACCGAAACCAACCCCACCGAAACCAAAACCATGCCCAACCCCGTCAAATGGTAAATGCCCAACCCCACCGAAACCAAAACCAACCCCACCAAAACCAAAACCATGCCCAACCCCACCAAATGGTAAATGCCCAACCCCACCGAAGCCAAAACCAACCCCTAAACCAACACCTTCACGCAAATCTTGTCCGCGTGACACAATCAAACTTGGTGGATGCTCCAGTGTGTTAAATGGGATGTTCAACTTTTCTATGGGTGTTCCAAATAGCCAATGTTGCGGTTTCCTTGACGGTTTAGTTGACTATGACTTTGCAATTTGCATTTGTACGGCTCTAAAAGCAAACATTATGGGCATAATAGTAAACATTCCAATTTCATTTACCCAGCTTATCAATTTTTGCTCAAGGCAAGCCCCAAGCGGTTTTGAATGTTTGCCAGATGTTCATTAAGTATCTATCTGCAACGTTAGTAGTAGTATTATCTATATTTTCTATGTCTTAATTTGCTTAGAGTTTCGTTGTCTTTTCGAACTTTTTTTTTTATTATCAATTATTGTTATTAGATGGGTGATTATTAATTACTCATCATTCATTTCCTTTCTTTACAAGCTTATGTAATAACTTTTATTGAAATAGAAGGTTGATTTTTATTCAGTTGTGAAATGAATCAATTTAGTTGTCTTTTTATCTAATAATAATGAAAGGTTGTTCTATAGGTCCCTCAAGATGCTCACTTCCCTCTCGAGTCCTGACTCTTGATCCCTCAAGTTCAGTAGTTTAAATTGGATATGTCCTCAATTTCGTTTAAGATTTCATCGGTAGTTATGGTCGAAAGGATCGAGAGTTAGAATATGATATGTTCATGATCTAACTTAGGGAAATTTTACGGTACCAAGCACATGGTTCAATAACCACTCATATTTTTAACAACAATATCCAAAACACATAATTCAACAACAATACACGAGAGAGTTTATAATTTATTCACAAGCAATATGGATCTCGCATATACAGTTTCAACGATAATCGTACATTCATTCTTGCTAAGAGAGTTTCACATTTATAGTTTAGATTTATTATGACCCATAGTTCAACTTGGTTTTGGTTTGATATGGTGACATAATTTGTTTCACACTCTTTCCGATACAATTTCAGATTATATAAGCGTTGTTGATACACTCCATTAACAAATGAAAGTGTTTGAAGTAAATTAAAGTATGAAATTCGTTTATATATTGAGTTCTAGATTTTTTATTTTAAATGGAAAAATAAGGACATGAAATGTAGGTAATGTTACCTTTGTCTTGATAGGTATACAAAGGAAATTACTGGGTTCTTTAAAAAAAGAGGATATTATTGGGTTGTGTTCCATTGTTTTTTGTTTGTTTCTAAAGCAACTTTAATTAATCTGCAGATAAATAATATTTATGGAAATTTCATTTAATTTACATCTCATCAATTAACTTTTTAAAAAATAAATAAATATTTGAAGACCAATTTTTAATGTTTTGTCTTCAATTGTTTTTTATGCTCTTTTGCTTGTATCTTAATAAAAATAATAATTTTAAGAATACAAAGTTCTGAGACGCTCAACTAGGGTTCATAGCATGAGCTTCACTTGAATTACGTTTTGTATCCAATTTTGGATCTAGTAGCTTACTACATTTACAATTGGATCCAATAGCTTTCATCCATGCATTTGTTCGGTGTTGATTTCTATCTCAAGTCAAATCCAATCGTCGGAAGCATTCAATTGACATTTTGTGGTCCATCGATTTTGTATGCAACTCGTTTGTGAAATTCATTGTATACAAAGGTTTAACACGTGAAAGACGTACACGGCTAGGCATGGCATACGCATGCCCTTAGCCACATGAGGTTGACGATACAGTACCGTCACAACATTAGCAATTTTTGTTTGCTCTCGGGCCTTAACGACTTTTAATTCAATCTCATTTGTGGTTCAATCAAAATAACACAGGCTGCGTACGATAAAGGAGTAGAGTCTTGCAAATACAATTTGCAAGGACAGCTTGTGTTACACAGGCTGCCACACCATGTCATGGTCAGGTCCGTCCCTGGCTCACGTTGCAAAAATATTGGACACAATATTTCTATTTGTCGTTGGTTGTACCCTCAACAAAGTGGAAAGGTTAATAAAGAAAGAATTGACAAGATAAATAAAGGCAAGAAACCAGGCAAGCAAAAGATAACCCTGCATGCATAGGTTTTTCGAAAGCAATTAAGACACCATTTGCTCGAAATGTTCACCTCCAGTCAATGAACATATAGTTGTGCAATCTGAATTAACAGTAACAGGTGATTTTCAACCACGTACTGATGAAGCACGACTAGCAATATAAGATGAGCAACCAAGCATGAAAGGTTGCGTAACAAGTGATAGATGAGACACATATAGTTTCTCATGCTGCACCACTGCCCCTTATGAACACTGATAAGTCTATCACATCTTTTCATTTAGCGCTACAAAATGTCACATATGAGATTGAGAGAACAACAAATACTGAGAAAAAATTCCCGAGTTTGGAATTGGTAACCGTTAATGAACATATGGATGCTTCAGATTCGGCATAAAATGTATCAAATGATAGCGCAGAAGTCAATGTTAAAGCTTCTATTGGTCATTCTTCGTCCATTGCAATCATTTGTCTGCAACTTCAGAAGGAACTTGATCTTGTAAACGAATATCTTATTATCTGACGAAGAAGCAGAATAAACAGCGCTCCAAAATCACCTCCCACAACACTCAGTCCAAGGGTGAACTCAAGTGTTGAGCTGCACGTTTTCTTTTAGGGTCATTTTTCTTTCATTTTTCTTTTATGTATTTTGTCGGTCAAAGAATGTATTAAATAGTATTCATTACTCCCTCCGTTCCTTTTTAAGTGTCACTTTTGGAGATTTTTTTGTTCCTATTTAAGTGTCACTTTACATAGTTCAATGCAACATTAAATGTTATTTTACTAATATTACCCTTATTTATTATTGTGGAGAGAGAAATACTCCCTCCGTCCCTATATATAAGACCCTTTTGCCAAAATCACGGGAATTAAGATAGTGGATATTTGTATTAAAGTTGTTTGTAATCACTATTGTTTTTACAATTTTATCCTTTAAGAAATAAGGTTAGTTTATATTTTCAACATGTTATTTATTGTTGATTGAAGAAAAAGATGTATAATAAATAGGGGCATGTATGTAAAGAAATAATTAATGTAGTTGAAAATAACAAAGGGGTCTTATAAAAATGGACAAAAAAAATTCTCAAAAGAGTCTTATAATTAGGGACGGAAGGAGTATATGTAATGAGATATTAAATAAATAAGGTTATTATAGTAAAAATAGAAATTATTGTATCAAAAGTAGCAACATTTATTGATTGTTTTGGTTTATATAAAACGTCAAAATGTGATAATTAAAAATAAATGGAGGTAGTATTTATCGATGCTTATTACCACCGGTAGTAGTTCTTTCGGCAAAAAAATAAAAATGGTAATAATGTAAGGGATAAGCATGAATACTTTCACATTTTCCAAATAAAATTTAAATAGTGTCTAACGTTTCTAAATTACTCAATATTAAGAATTGTACATACATTACCCTCCCAACTTTGTTTATGAAACCACTCACTCAAAGTTCAAACTTAATAACATAACTCCTTTTCTTTTTCTTTTTCTTTTTCATGTTCTTTTTTTTTTCTTTCTACTTTCCAATCTCTCTTCTCCTTTTTTTTCTTCACATCTAACATCTCTAATTTGGGTGTTGAATAGAAGAAAGTCTATATATATATATATATATATATATATATATATATATATATATATATATATATATATATATATATATATATATATATGTGTGTGTGTGTGTGACAATGCAAGAAAAAACTGGATCAACCTCTAGAACCGATCAAACCGTCGGTTCTCCCGGTTTTTTTTCGGTTGTTGTCCGATTTTCCGATTCATGCCCTGGTTTAATAGGTGAGCGGTTTTCAGGACTAAACAGACCAGATGCAGGTTCGGTTTACGGTTGAACTGGCCGGTCCAGTCCAATTTTAACTACCTTAATATTAAAAAAAAATAAAGGATAAAAAGTTCTTCCAAAGGGTCGAAATAAATACTAATATTTTTTATCAGAGCAATGTTTGATCATATAAATTCTTAAATGAAGTTGTTTGACTCCCAATACCAACAAACAATAGTAAAATAGGATGTGTGATTTCACAAAAATATTGTGTAGTTTTTTTTTTTTTTGGTTACATAGCTAATATATATTATTATATTAATATTGTGCAGTTTGATGGTAAGAGAATAACAAATGATAAATTATAAATAAATAAAAGGCTAAAGTGAACTTTTGGACTCTTAAGTTTTAAAATATTGTGATTTTAAACCCCTATTAATTTGAAAACTTTGGCCCCTCATAATTTAACCCCTTTGCAAAAGTCATCCTTTTATTAATTTTGACCAAATCAGTGCACACAAACTAGTGAGTAAATGCCAAATCTGTATTTTTCAATTAAAAAATTAAAAAAGCCACGCTTGTATATATTGAATTAAAAAAAACAAAGCAAAAAGAAAAATGCACGTGTACTCTCTTTACCTCATTCTTTTCCATCAGAACCACCACCCATCTCTTTCATCTTCTTCCCTTCTTCCTGCAAATTCAACTTTCAAGCACACCACTATCCGTTTTGCTTCATCATCATCTTTTTCTTTCACTTGAGGTCTTAATTTCTTCAATTTCTCACCCAATTTCTTTCAAGCACACTACTACCCAATTTCTTCAATCTCAATTCCTTTCATTGGAGGAGAGTAGGGTTTGGGTTGGAGGATAGTTGGTGTGTGGTGTTATTCCACTGTTTGGATCCGAGCGGAATTCACAAATTTAAATCAGAGGGTTAATGATTTGTTCACAGAGATTAATCCAGTGTTTTGTTGAACTTTTGCTGCTTATTTGATTTGATACGAGTCCATTTGAATTTCACCTTCGTACTGTAAACCTTAAATGGTACACCTTCAATGGTAGCTAACGTCCCGATAAACCTTTCATAAACATTTAAAATCCAACCATTTTCTTTCAAATACAATTTAGAAATCGCATCACATAAACAAAATTGGTAAAAGGTTAATTCTGGAACCTCACGTGTCTCTTCTTTTTATTTTTTCTAAAATATGTAAATTACACATGTCTCATGCCACACACAAGCGTTGAAAAAGTAAAAATTGGTAAAAAGGATAATTATTGCAAACTAGTATAGTGACCCGTGCCAGCATGGGGAAATAAAAAACTTTTTTGATCATATGTATAGATTTTATATTATGTTATAATTTGAAATATCTAAACATTGCATATAACGATAAAAGTATTTGGATTATTATACTTGTACTAATTATTTGTAGTATAAGATGTACTCATTGTTAAACTTAACATACGTAATATTTTTGCAAAAATACGTCGACGTACTGTATAATAATATTTGTTGACAAAAGGTATTTTATTAATCATAAAAACTAAAAAATATGTATTTTATATATATATATATATATATATATATATATATATATATATATATATATAATAGTCAGTGTCACATGCATACACGTAGTCGGTAAATGCAAACGTTTAATTTTTTTACGGGTGTGTATAAATATAGTTTGGGCTACAGAAACGCCGATTGTTATTTGTTTTTAATTTTTACAAAACAAATGGTCTAATGTAAATATTGTATTTTAGGGTAACAACAATGTAAAAAAAAAAAAAAAGTTTCTGCGGATTGTTAAACCTGAAAAGTGCATGAATTAATAGTCAATGGCATATAGAAATTGCATGTCTATAATGACCAATACGTCTTACAAAGAAATTAAAAATAAAACGACTTCCAAACAATAGGCAACTTTGGTTTTCTAAATTATAGCAGCAACAATTCTAAAACATAACCAATGATCATACTTTTTGAAAAACTTCACGATACACAATATTTGTGGTCTCCTTACAAACATTATTATCTTCATCCAGGACGAGCAGCTTCAAACCTTTTCTTGAAGTTACTCGAGAGACAGCGACATAAAGTTGCCCATGCGTGAACACAAGCTTAGGAAGATAAACCCCCACTCGAGATAAAGATTGACCTTGACTTTTATTTATTGTCATTGCAAAACAAAGCGTCAATGGAAATTGCTTGCGCTGAATTTGAAGGGTATTCCTGGGTCACTCGGAATAAGATTCATCTTGGGAATGAATACCCTGGTACCTTCCCTTTTTCATGTATTTACAGTAGCATCTATCGTGCTCTTCCCTAGATGTGTAACTGTCAGCCTCGTACCATTACACAGTCCATTGACCTGATCGATGTTTCTCATCAGCATAACTGGACATCCCACCATTAGTTTCAACCGGTGATTTGGAATTCCAGAGCTCTTAATACCATTAAGAAATTCCGTTGTGAACCACTCGCTCTAGAGATCAGAATTTTCGCCCGATCGACAAACTGAATCAGAGCTTAAATACTCTTTCTCTCCACTTGGAATCACTGACATCATATATTCGTTAACATGCTCAACCGAATCAAGCGTTGGTGCGAGTATTCACTTTTCTTGAAAAAAGAGTGGGTCACCAATGTTATCATTCAAATCGGGATATACAAAGTCCATTAGTGACATCAACGAATTTGTTGTATCGGATATGAGCAAATCTTTGGGAATTTCTACCTTCATTTCACCATTCTCATTCGAAGTGTCGTTGCCGTCTCCAATTGAGAGTATCCACTTGCCAAAATTAGCAGTTTCTTCCTGCTCTGCAGGTCCCGAAGATGCACCCAATCTCATATTAACTGTAAGCCTCAACACATTACAATAAGCCCATATCTTTGATGAATTGATTGAGGCATCAACAATATCCTGCCTCGTTCCTTTTCGGACAACAGACAATATCTGCCTGAAATCACCACCTAAAACTACTATCATTCCACCAAAAGGTCTAAACTCGTTTAGGGGATCATTCTTGGATATGATATCATGCATTGATTGGTCAACTGCCTCAAAACACCATCGGTTCATCATTGGAGCCTCATCCCAAATTATCAACTTTGCAGCAGGCACCAGGTCTGCCCTAGGACTATCCTTTTCCATCGTAAGTGATGATGCCTCATTAATCTCAATAGGGACTGTTAGCATCGAGTGCGCGGTTCTTCCACCTGGTAATAGAAGAGTCGTTATATCTCTGGATGCAACATTCAATACAATTAACCCTTTCGATCTAACAACAACTGACAATGTTTTCCATATAAAGATTTTTCCAGTACCACTGTAACCATATATGAAAAAGAAACCATCGTCATCCGAATCAACAGACTCCATGATCTTGTCATGCACACATCTTTGTTCATCATCCAGCATCAGTAACATATCAGCGTGTGTCTTTTCCCGTTTATCTTTGTTGTAATTTAGCTCATCAACGATAAGCTTGTTTGTGAACGTTGGCATGTCTGCTGCGTTTGCCATGGGCATAGATTTGAAGTCAGTAAGCGACCGTCCATTTTCCTGAAGCAGCATTTCAATTTCAATCAAACACATGTTCTTTAAGTCATTGTCACCGATACGCAGATTTGCATATCAAATGTAAAGTCACAAAATTAATATTAACACCTTTGCATATGTGTGCACGTTGAAGAGAAACAAAAAATATTAGCTTTATATGAGAATCATTTATATTTAAACATATCAGCCTAAAAAATATGGAAAATGTTGAATGGTATCGTAGAGTTAGTAACTCTTAGTTTGTTCTTTACTATATCCTAAAAAAAGTACCTCTTAACTACTTAAATTACTCTAATCAGCATTTACTATATCCTAAAAAACACACCCCTCGAAAACAACCTTGTCATCAAGGTTGGAATGTGCTAGATTTCTTAATGTGTAATAGTCTTCAAATGTATCACCCTTATCCCTATTTTTTTGAACTCTTTGGTTTCACCAAGATTCTTTACTCCTAGCTAGGTCCAAAACCTATCAATTCTTCTAGTGTCTCGTTTGCTACTTTTATAATCTCTTATGTCATTTTGTTCCACGTATCATTTTCGCTTCTATGTAGCTTCACAAAACCTTCCTT
The DNA here is from genome assembly GCF_003473485.1 of Medicago truncatula. Classification (NCBI taxonomy): domain Eukaryota; kingdom Viridiplantae; phylum Streptophyta; class Magnoliopsida; order Fabales; family Fabaceae; genus Medicago; species Medicago truncatula. The sequence continues at coordinate 3,708,810 of NC_053046.1, forward strand.
CAAAATCTTTTGTAGGAAAACACTTTGGTTTTGATCCTTTAAATGTCACCACTTGATCCATGTATCCCAATCGTGGCCTCTCATCTCTGCTCTTATCTTAACCTTTACATCGATAACCAATACTATATGTTGGATAGTCAAACTCTCTCCATGTAAAACTTTAAATTCAAACAAATATTTATGTCATAATGTCCAATAAGAAATAAATCTATTTGAGAACATGAAATCCCACTCTTGTATGTAATAAATTTCCTTTTTATTTTCCTAAAGTAAGATTAAAAGACAACAAAAAATCTAGGATGGATTTACCCTATGTATTTATGTCCCCGAGGCTATACCCTCATTCACACCTTTAAAACTTATCAAACACTCCTTACATGCCCACTTAGATCCCCTCCTAGAAAAACATTTTCTCCTTGTGGTATATCTTGAATTAAACCTTTGAAATCCTTCCAAAATTTAACATTAGAATATTCTTCCAAACCTACCTAAGGTGAGTAAACACTCATAACATTAAAGATGTCTTATTTCCTTTAAAAAAAATAAAAAATAAAGATGTCTTATTAAACTAAAAATTTGTGGGATACAATCAAATCTCACATCCTCTTTACATCCACAATATCCTTTTTCAATTCCTTATCCACAATAATGCCTACACTATTTCTCGATCTAACTTTTCCAGTTTAATTATCAATGCTTAAATCTTGAACTATCTAATTCTTTCGCCTTTTCGCCTACCCACATAGTTTCTTGTTGGCACATAAAATTAATCTTCATTTTAGTCATAGCGTCAACTATTTCCATATATGTTCAAGTAAGGGTGCCTTTGTTCCATGTTCTAAAACGGATCATGCTCTCATTAACTAAATTCTTTACCCACACTCGTTCACAAAGATGTGGAGACCCTTGCTTATTTTTTACTGCATTCAGGCAGCGATGTATCCATTCTCGATCATTTAGCATTGTATTTAAGCTATACAACACGTTTCTTCTACGCATTGACCTAGTGTCACACTATTATATACTCGGTCCATGTCATAGAGATTGAAAGTGTTTCGATTAAATTCAAGTGTTCAAATTTTAATTAGTAGAATCTAGTCCAAGTAATTAGTAGAATCTAGTCCAAGTTTTGAAATTTTTATAATATAGAATGTCGTTTAATTATATATATTTTTGAGATTTTTTTAAAAAAGTTACGTGTAATTATTTATTGATCCAACCTAATGAAACTTGATTGCATCGGGTAATAGATTACAATGAAAACCGACCCATCCCGTGAACACCTGTAGGCGTGGATGCTGAAGCATGTTCGCTTAATAATTTTTTTTTTTAAATAGGTATCATCATCCATAATTAATTTTTTTTATACCCATGACGATCATAAATTTGTTTAAATTTAAATTTTTTTTTATTGAATGATTTTTCTTACAAAAGACGAAGAATTAGATGATTGTATTTCCTATGTTAGTGGTCATGTACTATTAATTGATTTTATTTCCCTCATCAATGGAACTCTCTTGAGTTCATTAAAAAACAATGACATGTTGAAAGTGCTTATCCCACTTTTACTTAAAAAAAGACAATTTTTAAGGACAAAAAATATGAATATTTTTATTTTATTTTTTAGGAGAAGGGGATGGTTTGCATGGTATAATATGGGCTAGACTACCCGTTGAACTCTCTTTTATTATGTATTATTTTTCTTATTACAACTCAAACATTTAAATATCCAATTGTCATTCTTTATCTTTTGATAAAATATATTTTTAAATTCTGATTTAATGCACATTAGGATTATAAAATTTAATATTTTTTTAATAATTTCTATAATAAAAACAATAAAAATTGAAATTCCTGTAAATAAAAAACTATAATATCAAATAAGTAAATTTATTTTGAATGCTTTCTACAACTAATTAGTTACCTTATTTTTAACTTTCATTTAAAATTTAAGGTTGACCATAATTTTTTCCATTAAATTTTAAATTAGAATTAGAAACCACATAATATCAAATAAGTTATTTGTCCCAAATTTTTTATTTCATGCATTGATTGATTCTCTTGATTCCGAGAACTTGCTCGCTTGGTTTGATTTTTTTTTTTAATGATGGTTCAATGATCTAATGTTTACCAAGAATAGTAGAAACATGAATTGAAAAACGGGATGAGGGTCAAAATTAAATACAAATAAGAAAATGAAACATACATATTCATTATTGAGTGATTTAAAATATTCCTTGAATTAATTTTTTGTGATTGCCTTGATTGATGCATTTCAAATTTTCTACAATTTGTTTACCTTTAATGCAATTAATTATTAATTAATGAGTTTTATTTATTTATTTTAAACAAAAGAGGATTTTTATTTTTTATTTTTTTATGATGGTTTAAAAGTTATTCAATGGTGATTGATCATGGAAAACGGAAAACTTGCTATATATTCTTAAATGATTTAAAGAATACCGTGAATTTTTAAGATATTTTTGATTGCAACATGTCAAAGTTTCAACAATTTATTTATACTTCATCCGTTTCAAAATACATTTCACAATTTTACAATATGAATTATTCATATAACTTATACTGACCACATTTTTTAACTAATGTTAGCATGTTAGATGTTGTTTGATTTGTCTCAATGAATATTTTCAAATAGGATTATCAAAGAATATATTTATTTTTTAAAAAAGAAAGTAGGATTTTTTTTATGCTTATTTAAAGATTATTGACCGTTAAAAATGATAAATATTAGAATTAATGCATTTTTGATGCAGTAATTAATGCATATATATCTTGCACATTAATACATATACAATTCTACAAATGTAAAATTTCTTTGTCAGAGTGAAAAAGATATAGTACAAATATCATTCTTTTAACATTCACCTCGAAGCAAACCCTTACCTTCAAAGAATATTAATGTTAATAGAATTGGTCCATGAACCCATCCATGGACCATGCATACTTGATTCACCTCGAAGCAAACCTTGAACCCACTTTTTTTTTTTGAACTTATCGATATAGTACATTTGATGTACGATAATTTAAAACTATAAAGATAAACAACAAAAAACATATGAATTTGATTTATATAATTTTTATATAGAGATTTTAAATTGTCTTATTTTTGGTGATGTTAATATTTTTAAAATTATATTTATACCAATAAGATTCATAAAATATATTTTAATTTATTTAACCTTTTTATATATGCTTAAAATTATGTTAGTATAAAATTTATTTAATATATACAAACTTCTCAAATAAATTGACTATCTCGAAAAATTAAAAAAAAAATAGTTTACATATTATTAATGCATTAAAATCATATGATTCACCTTCCTTTCCCCAATGAATGTATAAACCTTCCTTTCTCCAATAAATGTATAAGATATTCTATTAATGGCTTTAAATTAATTAAATCAAAATAGTGTGATTCATATTATCTTTTAAAATTAATAATGGTTTTGTGTGAATATTGAATAATTAAGTTTGTTAATATATCAAACTACTATTTGTATAGATCAATTTTCATTTTGTATATTCGATTTATGCTAAGAAAAAAAGCAATATCGTTGTGTTAGAAATAATGAAGACAATACGAAGAAAAAAACAATTATAATGGATGTCTAACTCGAATTTTTCATTCGCACCCATAACCAAATTTCTATAATATTCAATAAGATCCTATCAATGTTAGAATCTTAAGAAGAAGAAAAATCATGATAAACATATGACAGTTCTTACAATCTGTTTTTGTATATGCACATCAAAGTTTAAAGTACAACATAATCATTAAAAAACACCACTATTTTGGAATGTGAAATATCATCTATAACACAAATTGTATCTCTAAAACTAATTACATGGATAGTCGTGCAAAAGAATAATCATCACTTAGAAACTAATAAAATTCATTCATACTAATCAAAGTGTTTAATCCAATTTCTTCTGAGTTCACACCGTATGTTGATTCTTCCATTAGATTCGTCGTTTGAGATCCACTTCTGCAACAATTAAAGATTAGGTGAATAAAGATCAAGATAAATTGAACATCGGAAAAATAGAGAGAAGTTCGCTTAATTGTTTTTCCAATTGAAAAAATATCAAAAATCAAACCATTTTTAGGAATTAGATCTATGAAAAAAATGAATAAAATGAAAGAGTGATGAAGTTTTTCAAAATTTTATCATAAATCTCGAAATTGTGTGAAAATGTTGAAACTAAAAAACAAAATTTATAGCAAAAAGATGTGAAATTTGTGAGTTGTAACTCAAAACGTTTTGAAAATTGTGGGTCTCAAACACAATATCTATAGTCAACATGTATTAAGCAATCAAAAAAATTATTCCTTTAATTTATGGATGTTGTAATTGAAAATAAAATGATACAATAATTTTCAAAAAAAAATTATGATTATAATTATAAAGAAATTTATAGTCAACATGTATTATTTGACATTAAAATATTTAATTTTAAATTTTTGATTTTAAATTTGATTTTAAATATTGGAATTAGAATTGAATTTGAATTTGAACATTAAATACAAATTTGTGAGGATGATTATGGTGAGAGCATAAAATAAAGGGACACATATCAACACCAAAATAATAGAAAATCATTTCCATAACGGGACTTGAAAAAAGGTCTCAAACTTATATAATATAGATAAAGATAAAGATAAAGATTAAAACCTCAAATTAGATGTAATTCATCAATACCCATTTGAAGACATGTTTTCTCATTAAAAATAGGAAAATTATTGCTTACCCGTCAATAAAAGGTGGGTAACACTACCCATTCTTTATATATTATTAATAAAAATAATAGAAAGTATAAATAAATACTTTGATTGGTGTCAACTTAGGGTTGTGTTACCCACATTTTATTAATGGGTAAGGAAGTTGTCACCAACAAAACATATTTTCTCAATTATTAAGAACGGGGGATTAAATAGTTTGCTAAAAATTTCCAAAGCATTATCCGTCCATTCACTAAACATGTAATACATAAATAAAAACTATTTAATATCATGTAATCTATCAATACCCATTTAAATTTGTTTATTATAAACATGATTCGAATTTTTTAAGTATGGGAGATTAACCAAACATGTATATTTGAATAATGATCTAAAATTAAAAATCAACAACATGATTCGATCAATATGCTCCAAAATTCATTATGTAAATGAGAGATATCGGAAACGATTTCGTCATATTTGATTGATGTAAAAAAAATTAAAAAAACAAATTATCGATTACATAATAATAAATTTAGAAACATAAAAAAAGTGAATAAGTCATACAACCTATTATCCATTAAAACCATTTTCAATGAATAGGTTAGTTTGTCCTTGTTCATGTCTCTCATAAACCACATCTGAACGACTCGAACCCTAATATTACAATTTTTTTTCGAAGGGGAAATATCAGAGATGAAATCATTTCCGGTGTCATGGGAATTGTTAAGAGCAAAAAAGAAAGACAATAGAAAGAAAAGAAAAAAAAACTACACAGAGAAAAGGGGAGTCGAGATTGTGGTGTGAAAAAATTGTGAAGTCAAAAGTCTAACTTATAGTATTTTCACTGGATAGTTCCGTAAAATAACAAAATTAAATTTGGTATCAAATTAATTAGACTCGGTCTGTGTATATTTTTTTTTTCAGCTGCATTACATTTTCAATTTTTTTTTTTTGGTAGGAACCATCTTTTTCGGGCAAGAAACATAATTTATTGTCAAATTAATTAGACAGGGTCTGTGTATTTGTGTTTTTTTCCAGCTATATCTGTTTCATAATATTAATATTAATAAAATCATATCATTTGACCAACACCCCATCATAGGCTTTCGTTCCCACCTCATCCTATTATGTTTTATTGTTTTAAAGTCACCTATTAATATATATTTGACATGTTTTAACCAAATAAATTTCCCTGAAGAAAAAAAAACCAAATAAATTATCTCTGCTAATCAACCCATGATTTCTAATTATTTTTAGAAAAAAAAATTGATTTGTTTAAAGAAATTTGATTAGCCATTAAGCAAAACGTGTATTTTTTTTTGTTAAAGAGCGTAGTCAACTTTTACAATTTTTCCCCTAAAAAAAAAAAAACTTTTACAATTTTTGGAATCTGTTTAAAGTACAACATAATCATTAAAAAACACCACTATTTTGGAATGTGAAATATCATCTATAACACAAATTGTATCTCTAAAACTAATTACATGGATAGTCGTGCAAAAGAATAATCATCACTTAGAAACTAATAAAATTCATTCATACTAATCAAAGTGTTTAATCCAATTTCTTCTGAGTTCACACCGTATGTTGATTCTTCCATTAGATTCGTCGTTTGAGATCCACTTCTGCAACAATTAAAGATTAGGTGAATAAAGATCAAGATAAATTGAACATCGGAAAAATAGAAAGAAGTTCGCTTAATTGTTTTTCCAATTGAAAAAATATCAAAAATCAAACCATTTTTAGGAATTAGATCTATGAAAAAAATGAATAAAATGAAAGAGTGATGAAGTTTTTCAAAATTTTATCATAAATCTCGAAATTGTGTGAAAATGTTGAAACTAAAAAACAAAATTTATAGTAAAAAGATGTGAAATTTGTGAGTTGTAACTCAAAACGTTTTGAAAATTGTGGGTCTCAAACACAATATCTATAGTCAACATGTATTAAGCAATCAAAAAAATTATTCCTTTAATTTATGGATGTTGTAATTGAAAATAAAATGATACAATAATTTTCAAAAAAAAATTATGATTATAATTATAAAGAAATTTATAGTCAACATGTATTATTTGACATTAAAATATTTAATTTTAAATTTTTGATTTTAAATTTGATTTTAAATATTGGAATTAGAATTGAATTTGAATTTGAACATTAAATACAAATTTGTGAGGATGATTATGGTGAGAGCATAAAATAAAGGGACACATATCAACACCAAAATAATAGAAAATCATTTCCATAACGGGACTTGAAAAAAGGTCTCAAACTTATATAATATAGATAAAGATAAAGATAAAGATTAAAACCTCAAATTAGATGTAATTCATCAATACCCATTTGAAGACATGTTTTCTCATTAAAAATAGGAAAATTATTGCTTACCCGTCAATAAAAGGTGGGTAACACTACCCATTCTTTATATATTATTAATAAAAATAATAGAAAGTATAAATAAATACTTTGATTGGTGTCAACTTAGGGTTGTGTTACCCACATTTTATTAATGGGTAAGGAAGTTGTCACCAACAAAACATATTTTCTCAATTATTAAGAACGGGGGATTAAATAGTTTGCTAAAAATTTCCAAAGCATTATCCGTCCATTCACTAAACATGTAATACATAAATAAAAACTATTTAATATCATGTAATCTATCAATACCCATTTAAATTTGTTTATTATAAACATGATTCGAATTTTTTAAGTATGGGAGATTAACCAAACATGTATATTTGAATAATGATCTAAAATTAAAAATCAACAACATGATTCGATCAATATGCTCCAAAATTCATTATGTAAATGAGAGATATCGGAAACGATTTCGTCATATTTGATTGATGTAAAAAAAATTAAAAAAACAAATTATCGATTACATAATAATAAATTTAGAAACATAAAAAAAGTGAATAAGTCATACAACCTATTATCCATTAAAACCATTTTCAATGAATAGGTTAGTTTGTCCTTGTTCATGTCTCTCATAAACCACATCTGAACGACTCGAACCCTAATATTACAATTTTTTTTCGAAGGGGAAATATCAGAGATGAAATCATTTCCGGTGTCATGGGAATTGTTAAGAGCAAAAAAGAAAGACAATAGAAAGAAAAGAAAAAAAAACTACACAGAGAAAAGGGGAGTCGAGATTGTGGTGTGAAAAAATTGTGAAGTCAAAAGTCTAACTTATAGTATTTTCACTGGATAGTTCCGTAAAATAACAAAATTAAATTTGGTATCAAATTAATTAGACTCGGTCTGTGTATATTTTTTTTTTCAGCTGCATTACATTTTCAATTTTTTTTTTTTGGTAGGAACCATCTTTTTCGGGCAAGAAACATAATTTATTGTCAAATTAATTAGACAGGGTCTGTGTATTTGTGTTTTTTTCCAGCTATATCTGTTTCATAATATTAATATTAATAAAATCATATCATTTGACCAACACCCCATCATAGGCTTTCGTTCCCACCTCATCCTATTATGTTTTATTGTTTTAAAGTCACCTATTAATATATATTTGACATGTTTTAACCAAATAAATTTCCCTGAAGAAAAAAAAACCAAATAAATTATCTCTGCTAATCAACCCATGATTTCTAATTATTTTTAGAAAAAAAAATTGATTTGTTTAAAGAAATTTGATTAGCCATTAAGCAAAACGTGTATTTTTTTTTGTTAAAGAGCGTAGTCAACTTTTACAATTTTTCCCCTAAAAAAAAAAAAACTTTTACAATTTTTTAGCAATAAAAACTGAACATTTCCAAGACCCCCAAAAAAAAAAAACTGAACATTTTTGATACGTTTATGATTCTGATTAGCAAGTGAATTAAAAACAATAAATTGAATTGATGTTTTTGATACAATTATGATTTTTTTAAGGACACAAGTTAAGGAGCTTAAAAAAGAAATTAAAAATAAATTTTATATTTTTTTGAAAGAAAATTAAATTTTATATTAAAAGTGTAACTTTTGCAACTTTTAAGAGATTAAATGCACATTTTTTTTTTAAATTAAATTTTATATTAAAAGTATAATTTTTCCATATTTGTTTTGCAATCATTAAAATTAAAAATATTATAATAGCTCACATTATTACTGTGAATATAAAAATGAAACAATTTTACATTTCATTAAATTCTTTCAATATCAATACTTTTAATCAAATCGTATTTTTATTATGAGACATATATCAATTATTTGATCTCTTTGACATTAAAATATTTAAATTTTATTATTTGTTTTATTATAATATCTGAAATTAACTATTTGAATTTAAATTATTTGATTTAAATCTGTATTATTTGAATTCAAAATGTTTGATTTTTAATTTGATATGAATATTTGAATTAGAATTGAATTTGAAAAACTTCCTTTTATTCATAAGCATTAAATACAAATTTGTGAGGTTGAATGTGGTGAGAGTATTTGTGAGGATGAATGTGGTGAGAGTATTTGTAAAAACTTATGAAAATGAATAAGTTAAGAGTGCCACATGTCATATGAATAAGGTTGAGAAAAACATTTCCTTATAAAGCTATGAAATAGGTCCTAAATTTATATTATATAGATGTGCTCTTTAATAAGAGGTTGAAATCGTAATATTTTAAAATTTAAGGGTCCAAAAGTGCTCTTTGACCTCAATGAATAGAAATATTAATTTGAGAAGAGATTAGCAAACATTAGTTACAAGAATAAGAAAGAAAATTGAAAACATTTATTTATCAGACCGATTTGGTTCTCTGGACCACACCAAGCCAATTTCATGAAAATGATTGTTCACAATTCACATAAGGTTGAAAACACCAGTAAAATACCTAAATTTTTTCTCGATAGTTAACTGCTGCCGGTTTATACTATCGGTAGTTAACTATCGATATCCCCTGCGTATCCTGCACCGATATCTGTCTGATACTTCCTGATATGTTTCAGGAGAGTATCTGAAGATTAAATTTTATTTTTATTTTTTGGATACAGTGCTTCTTTTTTGGATCGATATAGTATAACACTAACAATGTTCCTTTTGGATATAGTATAGCACTGATGGTGCTCTTTTTGGATATATTGTGCATGTAATTGACTAATCATCACTCTCTTAATCGTCAATATTTTTTATATTTATGTTGATGCGCTACGAGCCTATAACTGATTTCTTATGTTTGTTAATATATTTGCATATTAAAAAAAAATAGTTATAATTATATTGTACATTTAATTATATAATTTTTTTATTAACGTATTCCAGCTGTATCGTATCTTGAGTTTTGAAATTTTTCCATATCAGTGCAGTATCGTATCCGTATCGTATCTTGTATCCGACTTCAAAGACGGTATGATAGTACCTACTATTCTACACACAAAAAAATAACGTTAATCTACGGGGAAAAGATATAATATGACTAAGTCTATGACTCAATTTATCATGCTATGAAATAGGAGAAGAGGTGAAGTTGCAAGATTTGTGTAAGTTTTCTGTACAAATCCATAGATTTCTCTCAAGGCCCCGCCTTACTTGACAAATCATAAGCTTCCAACATACATACTTTTTCTATGCTGCTAAAGTTATCAAACTCAACACTTGAAAGTCAAAAGTCCATACTAGATCCATAATAACCATATTTTTTGGCTTAAAATAATGGGCAAAAAAAAACACCTCATTAACCTTTCAACACCATGAACACTATAAATAGAGTACAATTAATCTTTTTATTTTCATACAAACTCACTTGAGCCTCCACTTTTACAATTATAGGTTTAGTTATTAACCGAAGAAACGTACACAAGCTACCATCATCACTTTTCATATCATGACACCGAAAAATTGTTCCTATGCTATTTTCCTTACCCTCAACATTCTATTCTTTGCTATTGTATCTGCAAATGGTAATTGCCCAACCCCGCCGAAACCTAAACCAACCCCACCGAAACCAAAACCATGCCCAACCCCGTCAAATGGTAAATGTCCGACCCCACCAAAACCAAAACCATGCCCAACCCCACCAAATGGTAAATGCCCAACCCCACCGAAGCCAAAACCAACCCCTAAACCAACACCTTCACGCAAATCTTGTCCGCGTGACACAATCAAACTTGGTGGATGCTCCAGTGTGTTAAATGGGATGTTCAACTTTTCTATGGGTGTTCCAAATGGCCAATGTTGCGGTTTCCTTGACGGTTTAGTTGACTATGACTTTGCAATTTGCATTTGTACGGCTCTAAAAGCAAACATTATGGGTATAATAGTAAACATTCCAATTTCATTTACTCAGCTTATCAATTTTTGCTCAAGGCAAGCCCCAAGCGGTTTTGAATGTTTGCCAGATATTCATTAAGTATCTATCAGCAACATTAGTAGTAGTATTATCTATATTTTCTATGTCTTAATTTGCTTAGAGTTCCGTAGTTTTTTCGGTTTTTTTTTTTTTTTTTTTATCAATTATTGTTATCAGATGGGTGATTAATTAATTTCTCATCATTCATTTTCTTTCTCAACATGTTTATGTAATAATTTTTATTTGAAATAAAAAGTTGATTTTTAGTCAATTGTGAAATGAATCAGTTAGTTGTTTTTTTATCTAATAATAATGAAAGGTTGCGCTCTATAGGCTCCTCAAAATTCCTACCCCCTACTACAATTTCCAAAAAAATCCCCACTCGAGTCCTAATTCTTGATCCCGATACTCCGGTTGTTAAGATCCGATATGCCCTCAATTTCATTTAAGATTGGATCGGTAGTTACAGTCCGAACGGATCGAGAGTTAGGATCTGATCCTTTCCTGCATCAGACCAAGGCAGAATTTACGACACCAAACACATAATTCAACAATCACTCATAGCAAACATTAGAAAGGCTTTATTTGAGAAATAGAAACTCTAGGTAAAAGATATGAAATTAAAAGGAAATTAAATTTGATTCCATATTTCATATCATTTTTTTTTCATTGTTTGCGCCTTTTATAGCAATCTTAAACCCATTCCATGTAGTTTTTTTGGTATAACAACATTCCATGTAGATTAACAACACAACACAAAATGGCAATGCGCGCAATTGCATATTCTATTAGATTAATGCTAAGTATAGCGAATTGACTAATGCTTTGTTTGGTAACATAAATAAGCTAGTTTATAGCTTGTTATATTAGCTTATAAGCTTATTGGATGAAAACGTGACGTGTTTGATAACAAGTTTTTCTCATGAGCTTATAACGTTTTTTTGAGAAGCTAATTGCTTTTTAGCATTTTCTTCCATTTTTGTCCTTTATATCATTTTTTTTTTTATAAAACTACCCACTCAAGAAAACAAAATTACCCACGTTGTGTTTATTTTTTTTTTACGGTTGCGTTATTCACTTTTTTTTTTCTTTCTATTTGATGTTTTTTTAATGTTCCTGTTTGTTAAAATATGTTTTGAGGTTTGTATTTTTTTATACGGTCTCATTCAAATATTTTTGTAAGATATAAATTTTATTAAATATAATCTCAGTTAAATTCATATATCACATTTATCATTTTAAAGACAAAAAATACTTTGAAATAAATTAAAATTGTTATAATAAATATATTAGTTTAAAATATTTATAAATATAATTCATAACATATTAAATATATGTCTTTAAAAAAACATATTAAACTTATGTGTACTTTTCTGTCATTTTATATTTAACGGTCATTTTAAACGTCAATTTTACCAAACGTTTTAATTTCAATCAACTAACTTTTCAGCCATAAGTTTTCAACTATCAACTATCAGCTAGCTTTTCAGCTATCAACTAACTTATCAACTACCAGCTAGCTTATAGTTTAATTTTACCAAACACACCATAACCGCGAAAACATCACGAGCAAGCAAACTGATCGAAAGCCTTAACAAATTTCACTCTATATATGTCGTTTATTTCGGAAACACCAAGATTTAATTAGCTAATTAGTGATTCGTGAATCCTTCGCTGTCAATTCTCTCGCTACAAATAGCACTGCTCTATTCGATTATCATCAGGGTTAAATTTAGCCTTCATGCGTCTAACTCTTGTTTGGTTGTTTTCCTCTATACTTCTTGTTGTCGAACGCATGATTGTGTATGTCTTATACAACCCTTTATAGAAATTTAATAGAGTTAACAATATTATGCATCTTGCTTATCAGAAAAAGAATAAGGTGTGTCTTGTTTTTTTTTTTTTTTTTTTTTTTTTTTTATAAACAGAGAATAAAGTGGTTATGCTTGTAGTAAACTGTTGGGAAAGAGAACATGCAAAGATATTTAAGAGAAGATTATAATTTTGTTTATCTTGGAATATTTCACTATTTGAGGTTGGTATAGTTAAGAGATAACCACTTTAATGTAGACATGTCATGTTAACTTCAAGGTAGACTTTGTTCAAAGACAATGGAATAGGGTTGTTCATAGCTTAGCTCGAAGATATATTTGAGACAAGTCCCATTACCAATAACTATTCTTTTATTTTTTTTTAGAAAATTCTATTCCTAATTTGTATTTGCAAACATTATTCAAGGAGAAATGAAATAAATTTACAAAGGGAATACACATTAGTACATTTAATGACAGTCAACTAGTTGATAAATGTTGCATCTTCCACCTTCTAACAACATCTACTTTTCTCTAAATTTTTCTTGGAATACAAGTCTACAACAACACTTAACAAAAATGAATCCTTCACGTATTAGTCAAATAGGCCATATTTATTTCTCAACATACTTTTATCTTGCTCAGTTTTAATGCATCAACTTGAGTAAAAAAAACTTAAATACAATAACAACAAAATGGTACATATATTAGGTCTTCTAGAAAAAAATTCAAATACCCAACTGATTCTGCAGCTCAAGAATAGTGATAGCAGAGTCCCTAAGCCTCTTCATCTCCTCTTCAGTCATATGAATATTAGTCACACCCAATACACCTCCTCTACCAAGCTGTGCAGGCAAACTAATAAACACTTCTCCACCATCAATGCCATAAAATCCCTTTGCAAGAACTGAAACAGGGTGAATCTTCCTTTGATTCCTCATAATTGTTCGAGCCAAGTTTGCGACGGAGTACCCTATAGCCCAAGAAGTGTACCCTTTTAAACTGATCACTTCATATGCGCCGTTTATAACCTCCTTATGTATGTTCTCTAGCATTTCTTTCTCATAAGCTATTTGTTGTTTCTCCAAAAAGCTTAGCACTGGAACACCTCCGACACTAATGCTTGACCATAATGCCACTGAACTATCACCATGTTCCCCCACTATGTATGCCTACAATATCAACTTAAACTGATAAAATATTGAGTTTACTATTTGTTGATCGTGACCAGTGTTAGTTCTAAATTGCATTCTGCAATTGCTCTTGCATTGCATGTTTGGTATTATAGTGAGTTTGCTAAAATCACGGCTGCGATTTTGGAAAAACTATTCACTGTGATACCAAACATGTGCGCAAGTGCAATGGGGAATGATCGACGATATATTTTTTTTAAAGCAATAAGGAAAAAAGTTGTACCTGCACATCTTGAGCATTAACATCAAGATGATCAGCAATAAGGAAACGGAAGCGAGAGGAATCCAAATTAGTGCCTGAACCAATGACGCGGTTGGAGGGGAAACCAGAAAGTTTCCAAGCAATGTAAGTGAGCACATCAACAGGATTGGAAACAATTAGAAGAACACAATGAGGAGAGTAACGAACCAAAGGCGGTATAATTTTTTTAAACAAAGCTACATTCCTTTGTAGCAAATTCAATCTGGACTCGCCATTAATCTGACGAGCCCCAGCAGTGACGATGCAGAGGTCGGAACCCATCGTCACTGAATAGTCAGTGGAGGCCTGGATCTTAGTGCGGGGGAGGAAGGCCGCAGCATGTTGTAGATCCAGCATCTCACCTCGTAGTTTGTCAGGAATGGCGTCAACAAGAACAAGCTCGTCGACTAGGTCTTGTGTTAGGATGGTTTGAGCTATAGCCATTCCCACGTTGCCTGCGCCGATAACTGAGATCTTGTTGTGGCGTTTGGTTGGAGAAGGAGGTGAGGCATGTTGGATGGACTTGAAGAAGGATTGAGTTAGGTCCAAACCATCTGGTCCCAATGATGAACCTGATATGCTTTTGTGCATTTTGATTTGCTTGTGCTGATTTGAGTAAAGGTAAATGTGAAGTGTGTGATGGGAAAATTTGATTTGTTTTTTTATGTGATGATATGTGTTACTAAATTGGAAGCGTGTATTTATAAGAATGTTGAGGAATGAGATAAACAACGGTGGAATTTAATGGTTTTAGACCTTGTTGCTTGGAGGGAAAGTTAAGAATAGTTTTTTTTCAATGGTCAGCAAACAAACACAGTATGATTTATTTCATTGTTTCTCGAAAATGAGATGTAGTGGGTGGTTGAGATCAAAATTGCGTTATTCTGCCGGGGACCATTCTACTTTCCTTTTGCCTCTGTTTTGGGCAAAATTTTCTTGCTTTGGGGAGGAAAGTTAGGCTTTTCAACACTTTCTAGATTTTTCAAAAGTAGTAAGTAGTATAACACTTCATAACGTTGAAAAGTTAATATAACTGAAAGAGTTTCTTTTTTAAGAAATGAATAGAATTTAATTAGCATTATGAATTGTTTGCTATATAATGTTTTGGGATGACTTTTTCTACTTATTACATAAATTGTGTATAATTATGAAAGGAGTATCGTTGAGCTTTGAACAACTATAATATATGAATATATTGTACATTACATTTTCACTTGCAATTTTAAGAGTGTGTATGCACGGGCGAATTTCACTTGAAATTTTAAAAGTGTGTATGTCGGGCTTTATAACAATGGGGTAGCAATTTTCCTTAAAAAAAAGGTAGCAATGGCTACCTCAAAAGAGAAAGGAAAAAGTTGAAAAATTAGCTTAGTTTTATATTTAACTACTCCTTTAATATATTTGGCTACTACAAAAAAAATTGTTGGATCAAAGAGTGATAATATTAAAAAAATATTGATAATATAATTAGTATGGTGTCAATTAAATACTAAATTTGACTTCATAAAACTCCTTAGAGCTCAACATCTATAAATAACTATTCTTAACTTTTATTTTCTTCGTTGTTGTTTCATTAAATATAAGTAAACATTATTGCAAATTTATTTTACTTATTGATTAAGTTTTATTTATTATTTTTTGAGTTTTGCTAATTGGTCCCTGCATTTTTTGAATTATGCAAATTGGTCTCTATACATTTTCAAAAATTAAAATTTGATCTCTATTTTCTTTTTAAAATGAATAATTTTATTTCTATATCCAAACAAAATATATATATAAAAATGCTACCATCAAAAATTTAAATTGTTTAGAATTCTAAATTTCCTAGAATTTCTAATTGAGCATTACTATGTCAAACAAAGGCTACCATCACGAAACTCAAGTGAATACTTACATGTTGCTTTTATATAAGAACTAAGAAGATTAGTCAAAGTTTCAACTCCAACTTAGCGGAAAACACATGCATAAAGGTGAAAAAAAAAATATATTACTCAAAGCACATTATGAGTCATCTCACTTAATATATTACTTAACATTCACTTGATGCACAACATTACAATATTGTGTACTTAGCTTCATAATTTATATTTAAAAAAAAAACATCTAATTGACTGTGCATGTTTAGAATCATGATAGTGTAGACAAAATCACAAAGGCAGGGTGGTTTTGTTGAAGTTCCATAATGATTTATCGTAATTTTGTCAAACTTACCGTGAATTAAAACATAACTTGAGTAGTAATGGTCATAATGGTATAATATATCGGGGTATTACACATTTCGCCAATGCAGTATTGCATGTGCCTTTATATTTGATGGTTTACTTCATCCTATAGCTACAATACAAACTTTGACGAAAGGCTAAAACTACTAAAGTACCTTTAAGTGAGCTTGTTTGTGAAGTAATTAAACATATATTGTATTATTATAGTATTTTTAGTAGAGTGAGTCATGGCTTTTCATTGTGAATAGGTGCTTTCCGATGAGGTTGTGCATAATCCTCAACTATGTCCTCAGCATTCTCATTGGTGTTTATAACCATTGTTTCTTCAACATGGTGCGTAGCTGGTCCCAGCATTGACCTTGCATGTCCCCTTTCATCCTGCACAACCATGTCTCATCGTTTTCTATCATTCAAATCATATTTCTAAACCAACAAACACGTATATATGTATAATATTATATCACACCATGTTAATTTTTTTTGGAGTTTCTTTACGTCGGCACAGTAAAACTGAAAGTGGCTCTAGTCTTGGTTTACAATTGGCATATGCAATCTCAATTTTAAATGAAAGCAGATGGCCTTTAATATTAACATGATTCAAAGGGGAATCTTACTATTTCTAGTATAGTAAAGGTTTTGTCTTAAGTTATTTTGATGAATTCCGAGTAATTTACCACTCAACCAATCAAAATTAGTCACATAAGCAAATTTATAAATAAAGTGGAAATTAGTTTGTAGAACCACTTGCATATTTACTCATTTAGCTAATTTTGATTAATTGATAGATCAAATCCACAATTCTTCAAAGGCAACCTAACCTCACCTATAATAAAACATGACATTTGCTTTTCGTTTATTATTGTTATAAAATTATTTTTCTTATTAAAAATGATAGGTTTACCTTTAGACTCATTTTTGAGAGGTTCATATTAGACAAACTCATAAATTGCATAAGCATTAGATATTTCTTTGGCAAAACTCTCCAAAATTATGTTAGTTTAAAGTTGAGTTTTCAAATTTTAATCGAATTTATGTTCAATAGTAAACCAAAGCATATTATGATCATCTAGGTATTATAATACATAAATTGGGATAATAGTCATTTTAGTTTCTGAATGTGTAACGTGATTAGCCACAATTGTCCTTCAATGTGCCGAAATATCAAAATAGTCTCTGATTGTATACTAAGTTAGTCAAAATAATTCCCCATGTTAAAATGTTTCATTAATATTGTAATATTAGTCCCTCAACATACTTACTTATGGTTATATCAGTCCATGTAAATACTTACTTATTGTCAAATTTATCCAGGGTAATATTCATTTTGATCCACTTATTTAATGATGTATGTGGTTCATTATATGGACCACATACATCATTAAATGAATGAACCTAAAAAATCAATTTTGCTTATATTTAGAAACGGATTGAGTATATGAAAAGAGTTAATGTCAACGTTGATAGACTTTTTAATGTGAGAGATTATTTTTTACTGACGAAGTACATAATCAATGACTATTTTAAAATTTTGATATATTGAATTACTATTGTGACTACTTATTAAACATACATGGACCAATTAACCAACCAAAAAACGACTTTGCATCGAAACATAAAAATGTATACTAAAATATATTGCTAACATTTAACTTGGTTAAATTTAATATTTTTTAATAAAAAGCAAAAGGATTGCTTCCCAGACGAGGAAATAGCTGTAACAAAGAGTAAGAGGAGGGCAGGATCATCTTTCACTCTACTTAGACTTAGATGAAGCCTCTGAATCCAGATCGAAGAAAGTCTTTAAGGATCGACTTAGGCCCAGAGGATGTATCTCATCTTACCATACGCGCCCAGTGGGGAAGATATATTGCTGCGTAATGACCGTACCCTAAAGACTATGTACATCTTAACTGAACAAGTACTAACACTAAGAGAGTCACCTGTGCTCAGACAAAGGGACTAGGAAGATAGATAATGGTTTATTCTTGAGTCGTATCCAGAAGGCATTATATCGCCGACTACCTTGTTAGAGGTAGTGCCTATCTATCCCTTGTCATAGCAGGCCTCATCCGTTAAGGCTAAGACGTGGATGCGGCGCGAACCTTTTATATTTTTTAAACTAAAAACATAAGATGATAGGCCGAAGTTGGAAATGAAAGGTCCCGAGGTCCATAAAACAAAGGCATTATAAGCCCAATTATCAGCCTTAGATAAGAATTATGACCTAAACGCGTGTATTGTGCTGCACGACAGGTAAGATAAAGGAGAGCCTTCCAAGTGTGCATCAGACTAGTAAATAGATTAACTACCAGCTAAGCTAATAGGATGGTGGCATAGCAAGGAAGTCCCCCTCAGAGAGGTGGGCCGGGTATGAGCGAGTCGAGACCATGGATACGACCTTCTCAGTAGATCGCCAAGGTGAGACTCTTGAATCAAAGGTAGACAGCCTAAGAGGCTTCATTCCAAGGGGCAAACAGTAGTTTATTCAAGAAGATCTGGGCCCCACAGCCTAATAGAGCGCAGAAGACTTTCCCGAAAGAAAGATTGTTTTCTATTAGTAAGAGAATCTCAGAAGCTAAGCTTTGAAAAGGCACTGCTCTAACCGGCGTATGTGCCTAGATTAGGACTAGCTGCTTAACCGGCCACTTTACTCTTTCCTATCCCTATGGGAAGCATCAAGGAATTCTTCTATGACTCTAGGCTCAAGGCCATGGATCACTCTTATTATAGAGAAATCCTTTTATTGTATGGAACTCCTCGTACTAAAACCTATCCTGGACCAAAATGACTATTATCCCCGACAAATTTGACTTCTCTAAAATAAGTGGTTAGGATTTTGATCAGCAATGGTTTGTTATACATATGCATTTAATATATACCACTCATTTGTTTATTGAAAATTGATATTATTCACTTTACACCTAAAGTGAATTGCTCATTTTAGACAACGTGAATAGATGCATGTAATTTACAAACCTACCTACCTCTACTGTATTATTAAAAGGATTTCCTTTTAAGGGCCAAAATTTTGATTTCTAGGAAAACATTTCGAACAATCTAGAATATTGAAAAGTAATAATTAAGAGCATGTTTGAAATAGTTTTTGTTTTCAGTTTTTGAAATATATATACAAGTTCTATTTTCACAATAGTTATCTTTTTACATGTTTTAGATTTAATCCTCGAAACTAAAAAAGTCAAAACAGTTTCCAAAACTGTAATTTAAAAAATAGTTTAGCAAAAAAGTTTTTAATTTTCAAAATTTTAAAAACTAAAAAAAAAAATTTAGGAAGTGTTTCAACAGGTTCTAAATAAAGTTTAACCAATAAGTATATCATCAACGGCTCAAATTTGAGTACTCTCAATCAATTGAGCCATAACAAAAAATGTTTAATAAGTTGAGTCAGACACCTGGTTATATTCCATTTGATTTGATTTGTATATACTATACCGTTTCTTAAAATGTCTTTCAAAATAACAGTAGAAATATTTTGTTTGTTGTTAAAAAAATAAAAAAATAAAACACTTTGACATCCAATGAAAGACCACTATTTTTCTATCCCACACAACCAATTTCAAAATAACCATTTCAAAATTCAAAATAATGTAGTTTCTCAAAACAAATCAAAATAACCATAAGGAGTGGGGTATTATGCAAAATAGAGGATTTTCCAGCCATCAAAGAGGAGTGCACTTTCAGGTTCTAAACCAACTCAAGTGGATTTTTTCAATGCAAATCTGTTTCACGATAACATGCATATCTTTTAAGTTCATATCTTAATTCTCATACTGTATTTTAGAATTCAATGAAAGTAAATATGTATATAATGTAAATATATTTTTAATAATTAACACTAATATTAAATTACAATGTAATTATTTTTCTTTTGGTGATCAATTATGATGTAGTTTCTTTTTTTTAAGTAGTCTAATGGTTAGAGCTCACACAATTTAATTGTGGACAAGTAAAGTGTCTGGGGTTCGAACCCGATCTCTGCATATAAAATGCAATATCTCTACCAACTGAGCTAAGCTTACGGGGATAATTATAATGTAGTTCTATTAGATGGATATATAAAAAGATTTAAATGTCTAGATTGCAAGTATACTCAATTTTATTTTTTTTGGGCAGAATGCAAGTATACTCAAATAATATTGAACTTCACTTGTCTTTATATTACCTTTGCTGCAAGAAGGGATGGTGTACCAGTTTGGAACGTTGACCCTGCAATTGCATATCGACCACCATCACTTATTATTTTTATTACAATAAGCATAAATTATTGGATGCATCGAGCCAATGCAAAATTTCTAAACAATTAATTTACATAAAGCTACAAAATTCCTTAGCAATAATTTAGTAATAAAATGACATACAACCAAGTGCACCATAGATTATGTATGAGCCTCACCTGTTAACAAAAGTCAGATTTTATTTGCATAGAAAACAAAGGCAAGGGACAAATAATTATGGGGTAAATTGCACTTTAAATAGTACGTATAATACACAATAACTTCTGTCCAAAAAAATAATAAAAATAGTATACACAACAACTAACAACAATCAAAAAGGGTGATAGAAAATTATGTACCTACGATCACTTTCTTCAAAGTTGATGCACTGCTGCAGCTCACACAAATGTTTATTTCATCATTTGTGACTTTCTGTTGCAGTGCTGGATTCTCCTCTAGCTTATTATCCTTTACACTTGATGTAGTTAACGTCTCCAACAATTTAACATTGTTTAATTCCTAAATATAATCACAAATTTTAGTCAAAAATAATAATTTCAAATGAATAATATGATACAAAATAATCAAAAGAATATTACATATTAAAAAAGTTAATATATTTTTATTCTTTACAAAATTTATATTTTATTCATATACTCATTTTTCAGTGGTTAAAATTTACAAAACTACATGCAATTTTGTAATTTGTAGTGACCGAAAAAATAGATAGAAGGATCTAAAAACAAATTTGTAGATAGTTATAAGGACTATAAATATATTTATTCCAACCTTATTGAAATGGTATTTCGTTGTGTCTTTTTCAGTAAAAGGACGAGGGGTGCATGCATGCAAAGAACCACAGAGGATGAGGAGCAGAAGAAGAGGAAGAGAAGCCATGTTGAGATAAAATGCAGAACAATAATAAAGACTCAATGTTTGTATGAATGTCTAGGTTCAGTTATATGTAATGTTAGAATAGAAGGTGCATTAAATGTAGGTTTTGTATGGGATAGAAGGGGATCTTTAAGAGAACATGCAGGTGTTTGGAAAGATGAACCTTGAAACGAAGCTGAAGATATCAAGGGTCCACATTTGTCTCCCCAACCCGTATTTTCAGATCATTTTTAAACACTAGGGACATCTCATTGACCATCCCTACCATAAGGGATATACTATAACTGAACCAACTGATAGGGAATTAAGATTTTCAGCAAATTAGCATCAAGTATGATCTGCAAAATTCATCTGTCTCCAAAATTGTAGTTGTTCGATGTCTTTATTTACCGACCAGGCTACTTAGTGCATGTTTGAAGTTACGGTAAGTTTTGAAATTATGATGATATTATGATTTCATTGAAAGTCTAAAGTGCAACTTTTATAAAAATAATAGTAGCATACCCTAATTTGACCAAATTCAACTTTACATTTATAAAGTCGTTGAAGGAAAAGTTCTTATTAATAATAGTGTCGTTGATAATCATTTTACAATTATTTTATGAGATTTGATGTTGTCTTTTGAGTTACAAAAGTCAAATTTTTACTATTGAAGTAACACCTCATGGACACTGTCAATTCAAACATGTAAAAAATTCCTAAATCAGACAAGTGGTTGTTTCTCATATCTCATTTTCTTGCCCTTAGATTACATAATTTAAGATAGGTAGAGAACATTTAACCCAACAGTATTGCGCCATTGTCTTATGAAAATAGCAACAGATGGGTCCAAATGTGATGTGGGTGGGAGGTGGGGACAAGAGATTTTGGGGACAATAGAGCATGGCTAAACCGTCACCAAAGGAGCATGCCACATGGAACATACACCATATGCCATCTGAGGGAGCGGATTGCCACAAAACCATAGGTTTCACATAAGCGACAAATATCATTTCAACAAGGTTCCATGTAACATGACATGACACACCCTTCATATCCCACTGTCTCTGTCAGAAATTAGACGCTAGAAAGTAAGATGTTGATTTTCATACTTCATATTTTGTTACAGATGTACATGCACATTATCACAATTTCAACAGTTAATAATCAAATCAAATCGATGGCACTTATCACTTTACTCTTAAAAGTGACTTACTTGTGTTAAAGAAACCAAATCCCTTAAATTATATACTGACACTTTAAGAAAACTTATTAGCTTTTACCAAATATATATCAATATAAGTAATGCACCAGAAAAAGTTAGTACTTGGTGGTATATTAAGGACTGATATATTATTTATTTCACCATACACTGACTCGGTTCCCACAATAGACGGTAGGAGAACTTTCATGAATAAAATCAAAATCTTATATTGTTCAATATGCAGTCAAAATGAACATCAAAAAAGATATGCATGCATGAAGAATAACACAGGTAAAAGAGTTCAAAGAGTGAACATAACATTGAGAGTATGGTTCTTGAATGAGTACTACAGTACAGACTACAAAGAATTTATCAGACAAACCAACGAGATCGGATCAAACAGTATACATTCATTATGACTGCTAGTGAATGTGGGAAATAAGTTCTCCAAAAGGTGTTTTCGTCCGCTGTATGTAACATACAGAAACCCATCTTCGTCCTTCTTGTTGTCACTTTATCACTTTATCTTCTTCAAAAAAAAGTCTATAACCACTTTAAGGATCCACAAATTTGCAAATAAATAAGCTTTTATATTAATTTATATGTTCTCACTAACAGAAATTGCATCTTCATATACCTGAGACTGACTTCTGGAGGAGCAAACTCCAAGATCCCAAACCAACCACTAGGCCAACCCCAAATTGGTTGACTCTTTACTTTATTAATTCAATATTGAACCTCAAAAATAAAAGATTAAATCATCAAAGTGTCATTTATTAAAGTTGAGCCCAATTTAAACTCAAAAATAAGTTAAGTAATCAAAAAGATAATTAAATAGTTCATTTTTATTGTACAATTATTAAACTCACAAATAATAATAATTAAATAAATATTTAATTTTGTCATGATATGAGATAGATCTAGATGGACAACTAGAGTGGAAGAAGTGATGTTGAGGATAATGCTTGCTTTTTGGAGGAGGTATATTTGCAAACACATCAGTGATTAACTCAATGTGTGATCAAGGGTGTGACGATTTAGGATTTCAGAGACTGTGTACATTAAATTGGTCATGTGTTAGTAGTATTTATAGGACATACTCTAAGTTTTTCAGGTGAAATTCATGACTCCATTGCGTTGCTCTATGTGTGGTTTCGTAGATCAACGTTTGATTGCCGAAGTGTTGATGAAGTCGCTGAGTTTACTTTGATGTGCCTCTAGGACATCCCAATAGCACACTACATAGCGACTAAATGTATTAGTTGATTGGGGGTTACACTCAGTCCAGTACATAATATGTGGGAAAAAGAATCAATTTTGTACTTCACCCGATCACGTTTATAAGCAAATATTCCTTTTTCACATTCATTAAACAATTGTTGTATATGGATTATATTATAGTTGAGATACATCAACTATTGAATAAATCTAAAAAAGTAAAATTTGCTTATAAATATGACGATAAAGGGGTACGGAACAAGTGTAAATATATTTCATATTATCGTATAATCATAATCATTTTTTAACTAAATTAATTTTGATCCTTAAATCATTAAAAGTGCATTATAGTATAAAATTAAACTCTTTAATAAGCTCACAATCTAACCCTTTTTATTTTGACTCCACAATCTACATCTTTAACGTAAATATTTTTGTTAAATTTGTAGCCAATCCATAAAATTACTAAGAAAGGATGTAATTGGAATTTCAGAAAATTCAAGAAATATTTTTTAATGACTACTTGCGCAACGGGATATATCCTAAAAAATAACAACAATGCTTGGGGAAGGGGCTTTCATTTAATTTTCTTTTTCCGAAAGAAAATTGGCTTGGTCAAGGGGTTAAACGTAAACCAAAGACCTAAACCATACTATATAAATATAGAAACCACGCCAAGAAAAGAATAGACGAATACACAAAAGCGATTTCAGATCCAAAAAGTGCTTCTCGATGGCTTGGTTTATTAAAAGCAGCATGTCGTTCATCGCAGGAACCGGTTTAGGAGTGTACATAGCTCAGAACTACAACGTACCAAACGTGAAGAAGCTTGCTTCCATGGCTGTTTCGGTCGCGAGTCACCTAGAACAGGCTTATAGGAAACCCAAGCCTGAGTCTAACAACAAAGACGATGATGTTCAAGATTCTTAGTTCTCCTCTGCTCGTCAACAACCTTTTTATTTTTAGGAAGAAAAAATATGTTTCTTTATTCGTTGTGTTATGGAGCGGTTACATTACTTGTTCAGCTACTCTTTCATGTCTTTGCGCTTATTTACTTAATATAAAGTTTTTTGATTGTATCTTGTTCTCTGCAACCTTAATTTTGTGTTTACCTTCGGTTAGAAAATTAGTAATATACTTAACTTATTTAGGGTTTATCAGATTTTTCTTAGTTGGCTAGATTACTTGTATAGGTAGCATATTATGTATTCCTTTGATGAAAACATCCTCTATCGTTCCTCGAATTATTGCGTAACAACCATCATTAAGGTCAGTTTATGTCATCAATTATATAAATGTGTTTTATACATCCAAAAAAACCTAGTTATGTCCCTAAAAAAACTAAATAATGAAACTTAGTTTTCTTTAACGAGATGAAGGTGTGTACTAACCTGACTTTTTAGTTGACAATATTTCAAACATAAAGTCATTGTTATTTCTAATTCTATATCACAAGCTAGAAAGAAATACAGGTCAATTAATTAGCTCATATGCTGAAATACCCTACACCGGTAACATATAACAAATGTGTATACAGCTCGATCAAATATTGAGCTTGTAGTTAACTAACAACTATGAAGTAATATTTTTCACATGAATGCGGAAAAACCACGGTATGCTTACCTTGCATTTTACTAGTGATCTTCGTTAGCTCAATTAAATGAACCACACAACAAATTTTCCATAAGTTACAAAAAGAATGTTTCTTATTCTTACTTTGCATTTTACTAGTGGTCTTCGTTAGCTCGACTAATTGAACCACACAACAAATTTCCCATAAGTTACAAAAAGAATGTTTGTTACTGAAAGCATGAGTGAATTCACAATAATATGCTCTTCAACCAACTGACCCACACTTTCAATTAATGTTTCTACATTCGAATTGCTAAAGATCCTTACGGAAAAGAGAGAAGAAAAAAAACGCCAGCTAAATTAACCTATTTTGCCTTTCGTCATCATTTCTTCAATTGAGTAGTCAAGAACAACAGGGAAACTATGAAGTATGATGAAAGATCCAATGCCCGAAAAAAGCTTAGGTCTTCTTCAGGAGATACCCCATAATTAAGCCAAGTAAACCAATTAATATGACAAAGATCATGGAGACATTACCACGACTTTTGTTGCTTTGACGTCTCAGCATGTCCTGCAAGTAATAAGATCATTGAAGTAAGTGTTACCCCCAGTTAGATAGCAGGCATTAAAAGGCATAACAATATTTATTGTATACGTAAAACCATGCCACCATATCCACAGCTAAAAGAGTAAGACCGTTGCCTAGTTTCAAGTTCAACACAAACGGATAACAAAGTAATTGACAGTAAAATGTGTTTGTAAGAGACCACAGCACAAACCAGAATGCACAGATTGAATAAAATTATAAATTTAAAATATAAACAATGGACTTAATATGAAACAAGTTAAGCTTCCCTCAAAAAAAAAAAATTAAACAAGTTAAGCTAAATTAACCATCCCAAAACCATTAAATACTTGCACGGTTCCACATCTAACAGAGAACGTCATGTGTTATGAAAGGGTATATTATGACAAGTAGGATACTTAAAGGTGATGAAACAACATAGTACCCCTGAGAAAATGCTGCAACAATCACTTATTTGTATTTTTGCAAGAAAATTACATGGGAGACAGGTGAAAATATAACCAGAATGATTCTCATTGAGTTAAATTATATGGAAGTTTAAAAAAGGGGAATGAACAAAGTCCTTCTAAAGAAAATCAACGCATTTACCAAAAGATCAGTCACAAAGTATAGACCAATCATTCAACAGTTTGAAAGTTGTTCTCTTCCTATTATTCCTGGATCATTCCTTCAGTTTAGAACTGTAAGACCAACTTAAAAGGTAGTGATACTCCTGGTTGGGAGTCATATTTCATATTTAATTGAAATCATTCTCCAGTCAGGAAAAAAAAGAGGAATGCTGATAATCCAAATTGAGAAATAAAAGTTATCTACAAGGTATATTTTGTAAATCCTCACCAGTTCCTGACGCAGCTTGCTATTTAGTTGAATTGCATTATTCTTTTCTTCAGTCAGCCTTAACATAAGAGCTTTTGCCTGCAACAAAATTGCCACACACATGGGAAAAAATCAAAAATTATGCTTTGAAATTACAAAATTTGTAAGTCCAAGAAAGTCATTTCATGTAGCAATCTGTTCACACAATCTGCATTACATGAGTGCTTCAATTGTTATATGCATTCAATGGCATGTCATTCTTTAGGATTATAAGCTATGACTTGAAAAATTCTACAACAAAAAAAGTAGTGGACACCTTCAATAGTGAACTTTTTTTTAAAAGATATCAACAGTCATTTAATAACGACAGAGCATGAAATATCTCGCCGAAGTCATCATTGGTAGCGGACACTCTTGTTAAAATAACTATTGCTTAAATGGTGGTAGCCTAAACATTGGGGGGGGGGATAGGTGGCCATCCAGATTTTAAAAAAAACTTGGTGCCCGTTTACTTTGTGAAATCATGTTCTGTTTTCATTTCCTAAAATTTGTGTTAGTTTTACTTATTAACAAGGAAAAAGGAGAAGTTTAAAGTGACGAAGAGAAGAAAAAATGCTAGTTACAGATGATGCATTTTAGGAAATAATGAAAATAGATCTTGACATTTTTATTTTCGGAAATGTAAGACAATGTTCACTTCAAGCGTCTATTTTCTCCTTGTTAACAAGTAGCATCGACACAGATATTAGGAAACAAAAATAGAAAAATATTTCACAAAGTAAAAAGGCCCTAATTTCAATTCTAATTATGTTCTTTCCTGAAGTAATTGAAGCTTACATTACAAGGAACACTAACACCAGTAAATTAATTAAAACAGAAGCTATCCACAAAAAATGCATGTTGCGAAACAACAAATTTACTTCAAAAGCAAGAAAGAAAAAGTTGTACAGTTTTACCTCTGCAGATTTTTCTGGAGTCCCATTTCGTTCGGTAAATCCTCTCATCACCTACAATAATCAAAAACAAAATGCGTCCCAGTTGATACCAGTAGATTTTTAATAGAGAAAAAAAATGGCCTAAACGAGGAATAAGTTAAGAACCCACCGTTGTGGAGTCAGAACCATTGGCATTTCCATTTTCAGTAACAGAACCTCTAGGTGATGATCCTTCCTCAGAACTTTCTGGGACTGGAGATTGAGGTTGAGGTGGAGCGACATATACCACTCTCAATTTGCACTCCTCAACCACATGCCCTGCTTCCTTGTTAAACTAGAAAACCCAATGGCACAAGTCTGTCTTATCATATTCTCACCCCATATACAAAAAATGGAAACAATAATAAAAAATAACAACAGGAAACTATAATCACGACTATCATGATGTATCATACCATTTCGGGAGTAATCTCCTTCGCGTCAGCACCATCATTTACTCGTACACTTTGAAGAAGAAACTTATCCTTGCATTGCATATCAGGGGGAACTTCCTTTTGCGCTTGCATAGTAACTATAAACAACCAAAGATCACAATGCCATTAACCGGCGAAAAACTAAAATAAAAAAGAAAAAATAATGTAACATGCAATACCTATAACTTCACATGTAGATTGAGGCAAAACAACTCCAGTGTTTGGACGAACGCAATACTTCCTGGGATTGGTCGTTTTTACCTGGCAAATAAATAATAAAGATACTTAACGAATCACAAACTCAAACACACAAATCTTGCACGAGCAAATCAATACTGCACTTGAAATTAGGCTCAATTTCGCTGATTTGCAAGCCGGCTTTTAAAGGTTGAGTTAGGCCTAATATCAGGTTACCACTATCGGGTCACACTCTAGATGTCTAATCTTGGGCAGGAGGGGTGTGTTAAAGTCACACATTGGATGAGATATGGCTTGAAAGTGAGGTGATCATCACCTTGCAATCCGGATTTGTAAGGTTGAGTTAGACCCAAAAATTGTAAGACAGATCATGAATGTAGGTTTGGAAAAATCAATATCACAATCAAATCATACACACCAAAACATAAAGCTTTCTGAAAAAACAAAGAGTGACAGGAAAATAACCTTGAAAGCAACATAGCTATCTGTCTTATTTGATAATTGAAGAGAACACGAGATCTGTTTCTTGAGCTCAACTGAAACAGAGAATGATCATGCAAAAACAAAATCAAACATCAAACGACAAACCCTAGAAAACACACAAAGCGATCCACGAAATGAGAAAAACAACGTACATAAGAACTTGAGTTCGACGGGTTCGATGTTGAGAAGGTCACCAGTGGACATCATCATCGTGGAAGCGCGATCTACAGAATCTGGTTATGGCGACAGCAATGCGATCGAGAAAGTGGAATTTGAAAATGTGAAAAAGAAAAAGAAGAAAGTGATTGTGACAGGGAACTATGGATTCTCATTCCATTTCATTTCCTTTTTTCTAGTATTTACTTTGTGGTGGATAGTGTGACGCCATTCATTTCAACCTCTCTTTAAACTTACACAAATTAAAACTTGATTTAATTAAATAAGTTCAAATAAGTTATTTAAGAGAAACAATGCACTGTTATCTATGATGGAGATGCACCAAATTTTGTACTGGCGTCGATTGACACAAGTCCAAGTAACTGGCAATCATATCCTAAAAAAAAAGTTAAAAAAATTAAACCTTAATATCATGAAAATATATGTTGAGTCTCTATAACTCATTATTGTTTAATCCTAATTTGTGTTTCATTTTAGTACTTATATTTAGCAACAAAAAGTGTCCCTCTACGAAGACTAAAATATATACAATTTTCGCATTTTGCATGGACAACAAAATGAATAACAATTTTTCAGAGACTGGGCTTAAAAGGAATTAAATTAATAAGAACAATTGAAATATTTAACTTAATGCTAAAAATAATAATCTTTGCTCCAAAATTAGAATAACTGAATAGAGAAAAAACTTTGAAAATCAATAATATATTAACGATATTATTAGGCTTAAATGTTCTTTTGATCTCTTAAGTATTTAATTGCTATCGTTTTGGTCCCTTAACTAAAAAAGCGATTCTTTGAGTACTTTAAGTTTTTTTTTAGTATCGTTTTGGTCCCTTCTGTTAGGTTTAATAAAAAACGTTAAGTGTGGACACGTGTCACCTTGTCATTGGTTCTGAGATTATTTTTTTACAAAAAAAAAAAATTAATATATAAAAAAACGTTAATAATATTTTTTTACAAAAAAAAAAATTAATATATATATTTATAAGGTGACACGTGTCACTTTGGGATTTTTTCTGAAAAAAAATTATATTTATTTTTTAAAAAAATATATTATTTTTTTTGTGTTAAAAAATAATATTTTTTTGTAAAAAAAAATCTCAGAGTCATTGACAATGTGACACGTGTCTAAGAGTTATTTTTTTTTTTAAACCCTAAGAGAATGGATCAAAGCAATACTAAAAAAGAATATAAAGTACTCAAACAATCTTTTTTTAGTTAAAGGACCAAAGCGATACCAATTAAATATTTAAGGGACCAAAAAAGCATTTAAACCATATTATTATAAAATTGTAAGTCTTTATCAATTTCTTGTCCTCTCCATGCTAGTTCCTTTCAATGAAAGGATGTTGCCACTATTTACAATTACATAAATTGTGTAAGGTATCAAGTGCAAGTTCCATGTACACCAACAAAATTTTAGAGAACCATGCTAATCTAAAAAAAAATTATAATTCTTTAACAAGTGATTCAGGGAAACTTGGTAACATTTTCCTTATTTTATTAATCAATTTCTAGTAATCCAAGTGCAACAATATGTCAATTGTGCGCTCTTCAATAATAATACAATTGTTAGGTTTGGTTTATGATTTTGTGATTCCACCGGAAGCCTTATTTTGGGTATTTCAAACTATTCTCATTGTGCACTTTCGCCAACTGAAGTTGAAGCTTGGGGCTTGTATGAGGCCATAAAATTTGCCATTGATAAAGGAATGTAATCAGTGACATTTGAGTCTGATTGTAAAGTTGTAGTGGACTCCGTCAACTCTTGTTGTGCATTGCAAAATGAAATAGGTGACATAATTTCTGGTTGTAATATTTTTTTATCTTCTCGTATTAGTTAAATTGTGAAGCATATTAGAAGGCAAGCAAATATGGTTGCTCACTCTATAGCTAGAGCATCTCTATCTCACGTTAGCCCATATATATTTGATGATGTACCATAATATTTATATTCTTTAATTACGAATGAAATGGCTTAAGCTTATCTTTGCTAAAAACAGTGCAATAATATTTAAGACCAACAATGAGTTAAGTGAAACTTTGGCGATTATGGTTGCCTCTTTCTCATCAAGGGGTCCAAACAATGCTACAACTGAGTAATGATATATGTACAACCATTTGGGACAACTTTGATGACAACTTTCATTTTCTCTCTTTTTATTGGTCCAAAACAATGGAGAGAGAAAAATGAAGAGAGAGAATAAAAATATAATGTAGATATGAGAGAGAAAGTTGTCAAAAGATTGTAATAAAGTAGTTGTACAAATATCATTTCTCTATCATTTCTATCATTTCTATCATTAAATACATCTCTATCATTTCTCATTTATGAACAATTAAATACATCTCTATCATTTCAATGATATTTCTAGGGATTTTTTTTTTTAAATATTGTAATCGGATTTAACTACTCCTCGAGTAGACATTATAGCTAGTGACATATAATTGCTCCTATTTCTGATACTCTCGGTGATAATAAAAATTGGAGTTTAATATTATTTCAGAAACATCAATGTCATGTTTGCATCAACCAACTTGGTCATTTCCTTCATTTTTCTGCAAAAAAAACTGAAGTATTGTACAAATGGCGTGTGATGTGCCAATCATGGAACCAAAATAAAACCAAAAAATTAGCTAAGAGACTCAATATGTAATTTAGACTTTATTTTACCTTAGTTAATTTTTTACCCTCGACAATTGGTGTGGCTGGTAGCACGTTAAATAGAAAGTTTGTTACTGGTTCATACTAGGAGACAATAAAACATATGAAGTAAAATATTTTTTTCTTTCCAATGCAATAGCATACCTTATTCCATCTTTTGATTAATCACTTAAAAATATAAAGTCATACAATGGTCTCAATTCTTGAATTCTATCTAAGCTAATTTAGTTTAGAAGTTAATTATATATATATATATATATATTAGAATGTTCTTTAGCGCTTGCGCGCGCAAGCACGCACACACATATATAAATTACATGTATATGAAGATGTGTTTGTGAAATACAAGTGCGCTCAAGAAGCACAAGTAACGTTTGATCTTGACTCACTTTACACTAAAGACATAAGTATGAAGTGTTCTTACAACAATGTGTTACATTTTATACCTTATATTTCGTGCGCACGCACAAAAAATGTGTCCCTGCACAATGACCAAAAATACATATTCTTCAGAATGTGCATGGACAAAAAAAAAATGAATAACATCTTTTATAGGGACTGAAGTTAAAATACTTCGACTTTTTAAAATAATAAAAATATTCAACTTAATGCTACAAATAATAATATTTGCTCCAAAATGAGCATTATTGAGTATAGAAAAACTTTGAAAAGCAATGATTTGTCGATGAAATTATTCTAAAATTGTATTTGTTTTTCAACCAACATGTTGAATAAGTTGGTGAAAGGTAAAATTGTTTTCTACGAATGAAGTCAAGAAGCCTCATTGGCCTTGTAAGTTGGTGTTATCAGTGTCTTGATACAAGGTCTCGAACTCATACATATTCAAAAAATTCATACCCTCTGCCTACTAGTTCCCTTCAATCAAATGATGTTGCCACTATTTACAACTACATAGACTCTACAAGGTATCAATTGCAAGTTTCATATCCTGATTAAAATTTAGAGAACCATACTAATCTAAATTTACTTGATTAATCAATTTCTAGTAGTGCAAGTGCAACAACATTTAGGACCGATGAGTTAAATGAAACTTTGGCAATTATGTTGCATTTTTCTCATCCAGGGGTCCAAACAATGCTACAACAAAGATTTTCTGGGTTCCTTTTCTAGGAATAAACGAATTAAATACATCTCTATCATTTCAACAATATTGTTAGCTAATTTTTTTTTTTAAGTTGTAACAGATTTAAACTACTCTTGGAGTAGACATTATAGCTAGTTGACCTATAATTGCTCCTATTTCCGATACTTTCACTGAGAACAGAAAATTGGAGTTTGATATTATTTCAGGAACATCAATGTCGTGTTTGAATGCGTATGGTGCAACAACGTACATAAATAATTTCATCCCACTTGGTCCATTGTTGCTATCCGTTCAGCTATAATGGGGGTATAATGACAACAGATAATAGAAATGAGTAGTGCCACGCCTCAAAGATCCTGTAGAAGTATAAATAAAAGAAATAGAAGTATAATCAAAGATCATGTAGAACATATAAAAGCTAACATACTCTTTTCACTCGTATGATACTCCCTCCGTCCCATAATAACTGAATCATTTGCAATAAAAAAGTGTCCTAAAATAACTGAGTCATTTCACTTTTCAATACAATATTAATTTTTTTTTCCCTTTATAACTCTAATTAATATTACTTTCATCACTCACAATTCGATATATTCCACTATGCATTTATGATAGTGGAGAATGCACCAATACTTAACAATAGCACTTAAAACCATTTTTCTCTCTCCTTCCTTTATACATTTTTCTTAATATGTGTGAAATGAGAATATGGCTCAATTAATCCGAAACGGAGGGAGTATAACATATGTTATTCACTTAAAAATATAAAGCCATACAATGGTCTTAATTTTTTTAATTCTATCTAAGCTAATGTAGTTTACAAGTTGATGATATGAACCTTATATCAGAATATTTTTTAACACACACGCTCGCACGCACAAACACAATTGACTCAAATGTATATGAAGGTGTGTTGTGTGATATACAAGAATGCTCAAAAAGCACAAGTAATGTTTGGTATTGACTCATTTACACCGAAGACAAATGTATGAAGCATATCTTAGAACAATGTGTTACGTTTTATTTCTTATAGTAAGCAAAAAAAAAAATGTGTCCCTCCATAAAGACTAAAAATACATATTATTAGCGGCCCTTATACATGGACCACCTTAGGTGGCATATACTCTTTAACAACCACACATAAGTGTGACATGTGCCAAAAATAGTGAAACTCGTCCAAAAAGGGGCGATAGTGTGATGTGAAATTATTAAAATAACTCTGTCATATGGAGGTGTACATGAGAGGTACATAAAAAGGATGTCAACTTATATTTTTCTTTTTTTATTGTGCATAGACGAAAAAATTAATAACACCTTTTATAGAGACTGAAGTTAAAATACCTTGATTTTTTAGAACATTAAAAATATTCAGCTTAGTGCTTCAAATGATAATATTTGCTCTATAATGAGCATTTCGAGTAGAGAAAAACTTTGAAAATCAATTATTTGTTAGCAAAATTATTCTAAAATTGTATGTGTCGCTCTACCAACGCGTTGAATGATAAGTTGATGAAGGGTAAAATTGTTCTCTATGAAGGAAGTGAAGAAGCTTTAGTGGTCTTGAAAGTTGGGGTTAACGGTATCTTTAAGACAATGTCTACAAACTATCCAAAGGAATAAAATGAATCAAATGTGTTATTTTATTTTCTTTAGTTAATTTATCTTTCTTTGTTCTTTACTATTTATTGCTTTGTTTCTTTAATTTTCAGTAAACTTGTTTCAGCTTTCTAACATTGGTGCTTTCATTGAGAATGTGTCAAAGACACTATATATAGGAAGGATAGTAACCCTAATAGATCTAAAGACTAAAGACCTAATTTAAAGATCCAACTAGAAACAATTAAAATGACAAACTAATATAATTATACTTCTCAAATAAATAACTAAATTATTTATTTGAGTCTAGTTACACTCTTTAACATTGCCAACCGATTCACTTGAACCTTATCCTCATGGTTCAACACTCTCTAACAATTTCTGTTGGAGCATTCCATGATATGCAAAATATAGTGATAACAATATTGGCAACTTGGAATTAAGGTTCCCTCCCTTCACCGTTAGTTAATTTTTTTACTCTTGAAAATTGTTGTGGCAGGTAACACATTAAATAGAAAGTATGTTACCTAGTTCAAATTTAGAGACAATAGAACATATGAGGTAAATTACTCTTTTCTTTCTTATGTTGTAACGTACCTTACTCTATCTTCTGATTATTCGCCTTAAAATATACAATGGTCTCAATTTTTGAATTCACCGCTAGTGAAGGAAAAATTGTTATTTGTAAAGGAAGTAAAGGTGCCTAAGAGGCTTTGAAAGTGGGCGGTGTTGGTGTCTTGATAGAAGGTGATACTTTTACATATACCGCAATCTTTTAGACCATCTACAATGATAGGATCTTAACTATTTAAGACCTGGTACCTATCAATTAAGCTATGTTTACGATTAGACAACTTATTAAAATTGATGAAATAAGCAAATCAAAATTAAATTTGATATGCTTTCAAAAAAACAAAATTAAATTTTATATTCTTTCCAAAAAAAATTAAATTTTATATTCTAAAATCATAAAATTTTCTCTTGGTGTGGTGGAGGGGGTGAGACGTGGCAGTGGAGGCGGAGACTGTGAGCGTGGGAGGAAGAGATGTTAGAGGAGTGTAGGACTTTTCTGCTTGATGTTTCTTTGCATGTTAATGTTTCAGATCATTGGTTGTGGATTCCTGACCCCTCTGAGGGATACTCTGTTCGGGCTGCTTAACACGTGTTGACATCTAAAGATTTACCTCCGGTGGATTCAGCAGCGGAGATGATTTGACATTGGCAGGTTCCTTTGAAAGTCTCAATTTTTGCTTGGAGGCTACTTCGTGGTCTATAGAGGTGTCATCTCTTCAAAAGCTGGTTTGTGTGTGTCAGGTTGCAGGACTTCAGAATCGGCGCAACACTTGTTACTATCTTGCTCTAATTGTGCTTCTTTATGGCCCATGGTTCGTGATTGGATTGGTTTCTTTGGAGCCGACACTAATATTTTTTCTGATCAGTTTTGTTCAGTTTGTTCATTCTACAGGTGGTAGTAAGGCTAGAAAGTCTTTTCTTCAGCTTATTTGGTTTCTTTGTGCCTGGGTATTATGGACTGAACGTAACAATAGGTTATTCAATAATGCTATTACTCCTATGCTTAGGTTGATGGACAAAGTAAAATACTTGTTGTTAGGATGGTTGAAAGCTAGTAAAGCCACCTTTCCTTTTGGTACTGATAGGTGGTGGTCAAACCCTTTTCTTTGTATGAGCATTGGCTAATTGGTTTTTGTTGTTGTACATACCATCGAATACCGTTGTTTCTTGAGGAGTCTCTCTGGCACGTCTTTTGCTAGAGAGTCTCTTGTGGTGTGTTAATATAATTCAATTTTTGTTTGTTAAAAAAAAATTAATAATTCCTAAAAAAATCATAAAATTAATAATAAAATATTTAATTTTAATTATAAATTTAAAGAATCCAATTATTTACCGTAACAATATTATTCTTTCAAATTCGTTGGTTTATAATATGTCATATGAGCCTCTCTTTTTTTACCGCTATTGATATCGTGAATAGAACATTTTTTGACAAAACAAAAATGTGACAGAATGAATGACCCTGCATTTTTTTGTAGGCTTAATTGTACTTTTGGACCTCTATCTTTCCAAAAGTTGCGGTTATGGTCCCCTAACTAATTTAAATACAAAACAGCCCCCTATATTTTGATTATTTGGCAGTTTTGGACCCCCAGTCAATTAGTGAGGTGCCACGTGGCCCCCTAAATAATACACGTGGCACTCACTAATGGACTGGGGGTCCAAAATTGCCAAAGAATCAAAACATAGAGGATTGTTTTGTATTTAAATTAGTTAGGGGGCCATAACCGTAACTTTTGGAAAGATAGAGATCCAAAAGTGCAATTAAGCTTTTTTTACTATATCCTTCAACCTATTTTTAAGGATATTTTTTTAAAGTGGAGATAACATTATCTTGAGAGCAT
Source organism: Medicago truncatula (assembly GCF_003473485.1). Classification (NCBI taxonomy): domain Eukaryota; kingdom Viridiplantae; phylum Streptophyta; class Magnoliopsida; order Fabales; family Fabaceae; genus Medicago; species Medicago truncatula. The sequence goes on from NC_053046.1 coordinate 3,745,849, forward strand.
CACACAGTCTATGTCTTCAAATTTAACAGCAAATTGTGAAGATATGAATAATTCAAAACAATTTACTTCATAATTATAAGATGTCGAAACAAAAAGAAAAACTTCTCACGCACTGCATAATGGTGTTAACCAGACTCTTAGGGAAAGTCCCATTCCACCCTGTTATATGTTGTTGCCATATCTAACTTCCACCGGGCGGCTCGCCTGAATGCCGAGTCTTTCTCCGCCGCCAACTCAACGTCGAGCAATGTTATTTGAACAATCATTTGAGACAATTTTTATAACAACTTCTTTTTCTCTCTTTTCATTAATAAAAAATAATAGAGAGAGAAAATAATAAGAGCATACTCTGAGTATGAGAGGAAGTTGTCAAAAAATTATATAAATATCATTTCTCATCTAAATTTATGCCAACAAAAAATTGAAGTTGTCACAAACTTTCCTTAATTCCAAAAAACTAATGAAAACTATTTCTCCTTCAAAATTAAATCTATTTACACTAATAGAGAGACAAAGCATATAAAATTAAAACTTGATTTTTCCACACATTAAGAGCCTCTTTGAAACACTTCCCAAAAACTCTTTTTTAGTTTTTAAAAACTTGAAAATTAAAAACTTTTTTGCTAAACTATTTTTTAAAATTACAGTTTTGGAAACTGTTTTGAATTTTTTTTAGTTTTGAGGACTAAAACTAAAACATGTAAAAGGATAATTATTGTGAGAAGAGGACTTGTATATTTCAAAAACTGAAAACAAAAACTATTTCAAACAGGCTCTAAATATCCTATTTCATCTCTCCACCATACACCTGGAGCACATCGGACTAGCCGAGTTTAAACACCGACACATTGTTGAAACAACTCTCACACTATTAAGTCATGCTTCCATTCCCTCACCTTTTGAATGACTTCACAACTAACTTTCATCCTATAATTTTTTAATATTGGTGTTATGCTAAAAAAAAAATTATCCTCCATGTAGTACACCATGTGTCTTCCCTGGCACATGTTTTCGAGGGTTTAATTTGGTAGAACAAATACATTTTTCTTGTTTATGCTAAATACTTTTTAGTAGCCTATTGCAGACTTACATCGTCTAAACCGGAAAAAACATGAACGATGAAGCTTCATTATTATTCATTTGCCAAAATAAGAGAGGTTATATTATTTATACAAACTATAAAAAGAAAACGATATCATACATGTATGAATTCAATTAACTTAATTCATTTATGGCGACTCATGTGAAAGAGTATAAATATGAATAAAAGGGTGCAAGTGAAAAAACAATTACTAATTGCTAATTGCAATTTTGTTAACAGTAGTCAATTTCACTTTTTTACTGTTCTATATGTTGTGCAAGTTCTTTCAATGCCTGAAAGAGAGAAAAAAGAAACAGTCATTTGATATTACTATACTAGAGAAAAGATTCAATAGTGTCATTGGGCTCACCATCTTGGTGTCTTGAAGTGCATCTTCTAATGTCTTTATTTTCTGCTACAAGTATTATATAAATCATCAAATTACCCTAAGCATATTGGATTGCCTAGGTTTAATAGAGAAATTATTGCATAAAAACTCACATTCTTGATATCTCCAAGACTAGCTTCAAGCCAATCAATTTTTTGTAATGCTAACCTACATGACAAGCTTGTTCTAGCCCTTGTTGTTTCCTCAAGTGCCAAACTCATACTTAGATCATCTTTGTTTTGCATTTCAACCTGCATTTAACTATGTTTAAGCAACGATCCCTACATAATAAGGACATAGGTACAAATACAACAATGATAATGGTTTGTTACCGTTTTGGACATCAATGATCCTTCTGAAACCACATTGTTGTGTTCGCACGCACCATCCATCTCTTCCGTTGTCTGCATGAATAATTTTACATACTTGTCGGTTATTTCTACCGGAAAAGCTACTAATCATGAAAGGTTTGTTCACAAATAGCTAACGAATTTGTGTTTAATCAACCAAATTTGTTCTTGGCCGAAAACATGGTAGTTGAATGGCTCTAATTTATGAAACTCTCAATTATGTGCACATTTTCATGTTTCTACAAGACAATTAAAAATACAAAAAGCTAGTTTTGTTGAAAGAGTTTAAAATGTCGTTCTTGATATTGACAAACCTGAATCATTTCTAACAATTCTGAATTTTTCCAGGGGCCTTGATCACTCATCAAGCAACCTCCATATTCAGAACATGTGCAATTACCACCCAAAAATGTTGGCAAGTTACTGAAAAATTGAACAATTAGATCTAAGAGTTTCATTAAACGCAGAACATCACAAATAGACCTAATTGTAAGTAGTAACATATTCATCAAAAAAAGGCTTCAACTTCCTAAGTTGCCTGTTGCTACAGAAAAAATCATGGCTTAACTATACAAAAGTCGTTTTACCTCGGATCAATAGCCTCTAGCAACACACTGAGATAATTAGAACCCAAAACCTGAAAAAGGAATGTTGGAGATTTAACATAAACACAAAACTGTAAGATAGAGGTTGATACAACAAAATATAGTAATAGTTGTATAAAATCCGTACTTGAATTTTTGCTACTGTGCGTTCACTTAGGAATGCCTTCACTGCTTTCCACAACATCTTAAAGCCAGAACCAGCATTAATAATAAAGAGTTTATTTAGAGTCTGCAAAAAAAAAAATAGATGAACTTTAATCAACTTCAATAGGGAAACTACTACAATAAAAATTTAAGAATTCGTCTTTAACTTTTTATGTTATTATTGTTGTAAACTTTGAAAACTATATAACCATTGTCATATTATCAAATAATCTAACTTAATCACACATTAATAGCATTCATGTCACATATATCCAAATCATCTGCTCATGAGCTATGATCAACAAAAAGTACCTCAGGATAATAACTGCTATCAATCTTCTGAATTTCCATGAAGATGTACCTTGCAGGCTTTGAGAAATTAGACATTCCCTAGAAGAATAATACAACCACATAACCAAATCAGCATTATTAGACTATATGATAAATTATGAAACACTGAAAAATTTGCTTACTACTCCATTGACATCCAAGATACTTGTGGTGGAAGCTATGTGTCTTTTAGCTGCTAACGAACATGCAGGGTATCTAACTCTTAGTGTTTTCTCTTGTTCTGACACATGATGCTTGATAAGCCTTTCTTGTGTGGTTATTTGCCACAGTTTGTTAATATCTATCATCCCAATTCTCTCAATATACACAGGTCTGCCACATTTATCAACTCCATGGTATCCATGGGGATAACATTTTTTCACTTCTGTGTATTCTGTGAATTTGAATTCCTGATTATGTACCAAAAAATGAATGACATCAAATACAAATTAAAACTCAACTATAGTCAATACTCAATAGCATCATTATTGAACTAAACCTTAGCATGCAGACAATAGGTAAAGAATAACTTTATAATTTTATCAATAAGTTTTTAAAAAGTTTTATCAACCAAACCAAACAAAAATTTCATATTTAAAATTTTTACGTGCATCGAAATCCTTCTGAGCCAATTCACCTTATGAATCATGTCGACTCGAAATTCCTTTCGCCATTTCAGATAATTGAGAAACATATCTTTGGATATCGTCATATCAAAATCATTCATCCGCAGAAACCTTGACGTCAAAGGCAATACAGTTAGAAAACCAAGTCCATAAACATGATTTAGAACAGAAAGAGAAATAGACATCTATAATCTTAATCTATTTACCTTAGAAGAGTATGATAATCATTGTGTTTAGGTGGTAATAGACCCTCACGTGAAAGCATTTCGCGAAAAGCCTCAACAATTTGCTCATCATTTGGATCATGAGTTCCTTCTAGAACCATTTCCAAACTTTTACTCCTTCCAAATTTCATGAGTGGGTAAGACAACAATGACTTGATGGAGAGTGAAGCCTTTTTCTTTCCTTTTTGTGTAGTAGGGAGATCCCAATGCATTTCAATAGGAGGATGAATTGATTTGGTCCTCAATCCCTTAACACCAGAAGACGATGCATTTTTTCTATCACTTCTTGTTATAACAATATCTCTGTCTTCGCCTTTCGCTGTTGGAGTACTCATTCATACAAATTTATTGAGTATTTGGATACGGTTTGCCTTCAAAACTATAAGCAGAAACAATTTTTTTATTTTTCTCACTATATTGACCAATTCACAATCAAAATAATAAGCCCCTCATATGAAAAATTTGAAATGTAGGAAGAAACATAAAGAAAAAAAAGCATTACTTACAAGAAGGAAGTAAGGTACGAAGTAGAATGAAGAATAATAATTGTTGTGTGAAGCAGACATGATGTTAAGGATCGAATTGGAATTGCCTGCGTTCCAAGAAAGCGCGAAAACTGAGAATGGAAGTTCGGTATCTTTTCTTTTTAATCAACTTGTGGAACATACATATTCTTTAATTAAAAAATAATCATATGAATTAATAAAAAAAAACTATATAATAATAAACTTCTCTTTGTTTGATAAATGCGTAATAAAATTCTCTTTTAAATAGAACTATGAATTTAATTTATATGCACATGTATTTAAGGGCAATAATTTTTGCACGTATAAAGTTGACACGGTCGGTGTATATAAAAAACAAATTCATATAATTATGTTGTCTGATGCTAACTTTTTTGCGTCAAAATAACATATTTTATATATTTATAGTGTGATGTTCGTGGTCCATTGTGGATTGATTTTGAGTCAAAAAGTCATTCATTTCAAAAATAATATGCATTATGATCGTATTTAAATTACTTCCCAAAAGAACAAACTTGGTCTGGTTAAGTACGTCTCGGATAAATAGCTTGTTCGACTTGTTTTTTTATTTCTCATAAGTTCCTTCTACTTAAGGTGATTCCATATGAAGTGTGTCGGAAATTGAATATAAATATCTCTCTTAGCGGAATTTTGAACATTAATTTGTCACACTATGACTATCTAGTCTTTCTCGTTAGATCCAACTTTGTTGATGGCTTGTTCGATTTTTATCAATTGATAATTATATATGTATATCATGCCGAAAATAACATATTATAAGTTGAATAAAGTTAAGATAAATAGTACTCCATCGATCATATTTTCATTGAACGATTAATATATCTGATCTATATAAAGATCAAATACATTGGATATTCAATGAATCTAAAAAGTTATTTTTTCTCATTAATGTGACCGGATAAAAACCAAATACATCATTTCCTCCTTTTCACTTTCTATTGAATCAAACAAAGAGAAAATATCTATAGTAATTATTAATTAGGATATAAGGGGTGTAACTAGCAATAATTTAAATACGACCCTTTCGTTCTCAACACGACAAGGGATTCTGTTTTTCCAGCATAAACAAACAACTTCAGTATCGATAATCAGAAGGAAAAAAAAAACACAGAAGCCGATCGAGTGAAAGCGAAGAAAGAAACCATGGAATGTGTATTCGGATTAGTAGGAACTGATTTCGCCATCGTAGTAGCTGATACATCAGCAGTACACAGCATCCTCGTACACAAATCCAATGAAGACAAGATCATGTTCCTCGATTCCCACAAACTCGTTGCTGCTAGCGGAGAACCCGGTGACAGGTTTCATTCTCTCTTCTTCTTCTTCTCCTTCAAGTTTTGATTTTGATTTTGAATTTTGATTCATTGGTTTCAACTTTTAGGGTTCAGTTTACTGAATACATTCAAAAGAACGTTGCTTTGTATCAATTTCGTAATGGGATCCCTCTCACCACTGCTGCAGCTGCTAATTTCACTCGTGGCGAACTCGCCACTGCTCTCCGCAAGGTATCCATATACCCCTTTTTCCAAACCCTACTAATTAGTACTATACTTTCTCGTATTCATCATTTAGTTTGATTCCATAAGCTATCCATAATTACAACTTTTTACTTCTAGTGCTTTCATAGGTTGATCTAATAATAAAGTTTAATATTTGGATTTAGTTGTTTGGATTGACTTATTTAAGATTATCTATTGGCATTAATACTTGTAAGACTATTTGGGAGAGCTTATATAATACTAAAATTCTGCTATGCTATAGTGCTATAGCGCCAGTATAGATGCAATTTGGAATTGGTATTCCTTGCAATCAGCAAGTTCCCACATTCAGGGTGACTGTTAGATGGAGATTAGACAGTATAGACTTTAAGATTTTATATTTATTTTTTAAAACTAAAAAACAAGATTTGAAATTTGCATCGTCGGATCTCAATCCAACGGTCACTGATATGGCTAAATGCGTGAATGTGGGAACTTGTTGAGTGCACGAAATCCCAATTCTGCTATTTGACAATAGTGTATCGCAGAACAATAGTGGTCTGTCCAATATCCGCTACGCTATAGCAGTATAGCACCGCTGTAGCTGCTATTTAACAACGTTGAGTTTATACATAAGCGCTTATGCTTTTGTTTGGACTTTGAATTGGCTTAGTCGGGCTTATTTGTTATTTGAACTTTGTGATACTGTTTGGTAGAACTGATGAAAACAGCTTATGACAATTTTCAAAAGCTTTTTTCAGCTTATCTTCATAAGTTCTCTTATATAATTTATAAAAACAACTTATAAGGTGCGTTTGGTTTGCAAAACAGCAGGTACTGTACAGAACAGTACAAGAAAGAATAGCACAATACAAGGGAGAACAGCATAGGACAAATTTTTATGACATTGAATAATTTTTTGTTTTATACGATTTTTGGAGGACAAAATGTTATTTTGGTATTTTAGACAACTTGTACGTGGGACAAAAAGTTGTGCTGTGGTTTGGTGATGGACAAAAATATCAGTTTTTGTCCTGTCCATTGCCTCCATTTTGTCATGTACCTGAAACGGTTTTACAAATCAAACACTGGACAACTGGAGTTGTTCTGTCATGTTCTTCATTTTTTAGCAAATCAAACGCACATACAAAAAAAAATTAACTTTATTTCATCTTTTGCTATAGAAATAGCTTATGTAAGCTTATCCATAAGCGCTTATCATGATAATCTCTTGTGCTATAAGCTGCAAATAGGTTGTTTATCCAAACAGGCCCCAAGTGTTCAATTAACCTGTTTACCCAAACAGAGCTTATGTCAACAGTCAATTGGGAACATAATTAAATGCTTTTTATAAATTGAGCTACTGATATGCTTAGGTTCATGTTGTTTCCTAGAATTCATTAGCCATGTTGCATTGTGATTATTGATAACGAGTGAGCGTATTTATACTTGAATTTTGTTTTTGTTTAGAACCCCTACTCTGTGAACATCCTTCTTGCTGGTTATGACAAAGAGACAGGCCCATCACTATACTATATTGACTACATTGCAACACTTCACAAGCTTGAAAAGGGTGCTTTTGGTTATGGTTCCTATTTTTCACTATCAATGATGGACAGACACTACCATAGTGGAATGTCTGTGGAAGAAGCAATTGATCTTGTTGATAAGTGCATTGCGGAAATCAGATCAAGGTTGGTTGTGGCACCTCCAAACTTTGTTATCAAAATTGTTGACAAGGATGGTGCAAGAGAGTATGCATGGCGTCAATCAGTGAATGACACTCCTGTTCCTTCAGCTTGAATTAACTGTATTCCATATCTTGATTGGACTTCTTTTCTTTTGCATGTGATTTAATATTTTTAACATTTTTTTTCCCCTCTTTCTCTTTGTGGCTTTGAGATATATCTGAAAATCTTGGTCTCTAAATGGTAGAAAGTAAGATACTCTGTTGTTTGAATTAATGTGTATGATGACTAGTTATACTCATATTTGTGACAATGCATGAGATAGCTTTAGTGTTTAATATACCTCAAGGCAGTGCTTATTAGTGCTTGAGGAAAGGTCTACTGAAAAAATGAAAAGAGCTATTTATGTTGTCATTGTTACTAATTATGTGGTAATCTTGTGTATATCAATAAAATGTTTTCACAAGACAGTTGTATGCCATAGAAATTTGAGTGGTCTATATATGATCAGGTAGGCGAGTCCAGGTGTTCGTTTCAGTCAGGCTTTTTCCTATAGTTTATGGACAAATAAAATGTCCTAAGTATCCATGAAGATAGCATTTCTTCACTTTTGTGTACTTGACTTGAAATTCCTTGTGCCATTTCAGATAATAAATTTATCATTCATTGTGAAAAGGAGTGTTTAGATAACTAGTGGTGTATTGTGAGAAGAATTGTCTTAATTGTTCTGTAAACTGGATTGGTATGATTGTTTAGGCCATAGCCAAACATGGGTGACCGTTCGGGTAAAGAGTTTGATTACTCAGTCACCGTTTCAGTTAGAGTTGAACACTGAATCTATTGTCCAGGTTAGAGCCTGGACCGTTAGTCTCTGAAGACTCAATCAATTCTTTAGGTGAAAGTTGAACACTCAATCAACCGTACAGATTCATGTGGATGCGGTGGTTTCCAGAACTTCTCTCAAACTTCTCTTTATCCCACATGTGGATTCGGATTCTCTCAAGTTATTTCAAGTGGAATCTCAACCATCAAACATGAGAGACAAATTGATAATTAAATTATAAGGGTGGAGATTAAAAATGGAGAAAATTTGAGAGGGTTTTCAATGGAGATGATCCAAATCCCCCAGATGTTATGGATAGACAAATGTTTTGAGTGACGTGTCTTACCTAACACATCACCTAATCATTAGCTAAAAGGATATTTTGTTGATCTCAAGTCTCAACTATAACCTAATTCAATCTCGACTGCGGAAATGAACCCATAATCCTAAAAACAATTATTTCCATTAGAGGATTTCTTGAAACTTTACTCTAAAATTAAATGGAGACGCTCATCTCTCGTATCTATGTTTACATATGTAAACAACCCTTAATTAATAAGATTAGATCTGTTGTACAATTAAATAATCTGATCATATATGTTTGCAGTAGTGTTTATGTTAAGATGATGGTTTGTTCAAACAGAAGTTATCACGCCACTCAAAGGTCGGGATGGTTTTGAAGACTTCAAAATATTTTGTAGTTTTGTTTATCTACAAACCATGCCATCATTGACATGAGGTTTTGAGAGCAGATAATTGTGCCTTGATATTCAAAACTACTCATATTTTGATATCATTTTCATTCTTTCAGACAAAATAAACTTTTTATTTGGTGACAAAATGTGGTCCTCCTCGCTTTGTTAGTCCAACCTAAGTAGAGATATGAAATCCATCAAATCTATTAGTAGTGCTAGTACCGACGTGGTGTATGTTTTTTGGGGTTTTCTTTCATATGTAAATTTGCACATGTTAATAAGTTTAAAATAGAAATTTTTTTGTATTGAAAGTTGTATATTTAAATATTAAATATAAAACTTTTGAATAAATAATTGTTGTTTTCCGAAAAAAGTTACTACTATTAGTTGTTTTAACATGTGCAATGTTGCACATATTAGACAAATTCATGTTTGTTATGCGGTGATAAAAAACGATTGAATAAATTAATTTTGACGGAAAGTAAATTGAATGCAAAATTGATTTGTGTTTATAAAAATCAATTATAGAATCAAAAACTACAACTTCTAACTTCAACTAGAATCAATTTTAAAGTTAAAATCAATTTTATTTAATCAATTCTACACACCTGCAGTCAATTTTGACCTAAACATACACATACATGCATCATGGTCCATGAATGCACATCTACAATGAAGAACCGAAAGCGAGGCCTCCCGAGAATCCCTTCAATAATTATTATTTGTATAGGCCTTCAATAAACATTTGTAATTTAAATTAGGTTTAATTGCACTTTTGGACTCCTATTTTTTCAAAAGTTGCGGTTATGGACCTCTAACTAATTTAAATACAAAACATAGGGGACTGTTTTGTATTTAAATTAGTTAGGGGTCCATAACCGCAACTTTTAAAAAGATAGAGGTCCAAAAATACAATTAATCCTTTAAATTAAAGATATCTAAGGAATTTGGCCCATGTCTAAGAACCACGTTGATTTAACTCTCATTATTAGCGTTTTTGAAGATTAAAGTTTACTCTAATCTTAGTTGGCCTCATAACTCAACTCATATAAATTTTCATTTCTCAAAACAATTAAAGATATTTATATGATGACATGTTGGATGAAATAATCTTTTTTTTTTTGTCGGGGTTCGAACTCAGACTTTGCATATATATACATTGTCTATACCAACTGAGTTAAGCTCACGAAGACCGGATGAAATCATCTATTCGTAGTAAACAAATATTAACTTCTTTTTATCATATTTAATGTTATTATTTTCTAATTACCACTCTTCATTTAATTTAGATTTTTTTTCATTTAATTTAGATTTTGTTTTCTAATAAACTTTTCTTTTTGTGGTACAATTTTTTCTAATAACCTTTTATTCTCATGATATGGGTAATCTAAAAACGATGGTGGCATTTCACATGGGAAAGTTGGATTCAATGATTAGATTAAGTGAAAAATATATTCTTAACATACTCTCTCAACACTAGATTTTTCTTCACAATATCTTCCAACAATTTAAAAATTCTGAAAATTAATTTTCAGAAATAAAAAAATATAAAAAAATTCAGATAATTTTTTTTTTTAAAATTCTGTAATTCATTTATTGAATGTTAGAATTTTTTTTTTTAAAAATGAAAAAAAAAATTGTTCAGAATTTTCTAGAATTTTATTTCAAAATATTTTCAAAAACCTTATTTTCCATAATTTTATTTTCTTAGAAAAATAAAAAAATTTAATTTCAAAATATTTTTTTAGGATTTTTATTTTATTTTTCATAATATCTTATTTTATTATGAAATTAAAAAAATATATTCTTTTTAGAAAAATAAAAACTTATCTTAGTTTCCAAAATTTTAATTTTATTGAAATTAATATTTTTTTCAAAAAAAAAATTCTAACATTCAATAAATGAATTACAGAATTTTAAAAAAAAATATCTGAATTTTTTTATATTTTTTTAATTTTTAAAAATTAATTTTCAGAATTTTTAAATTGTTGGAAAATAGTGTGAAGAAAAATCTAGTGTTGAGAGAGCATGTTAAGAATATGTTCTTCACTTAATCTAATCATTGAATCCAACTTTCTCATAGTAGGAAAGGATTAAGTTTTCCTATGTGAACACACACCAAAAACGATAAGTTATGTTATTTTAAGGAAAACTGCAAGTTATGTTTAACGGGGTTACTTTTTTAAAAGAACCGTTAGCCCAAATAATTTTAAATCAATTATCGTAACATTTGTATTCTTTGGACCCTATCAATACTCTTCTCTCTCTCTTTATACTTTATTATTATTATTATGTTGTTGATTGTTACTATACTATTATCAGGGATGAATGGATGTCTACGGTCTACGGGTACACGTAGTAGTTAATTCTCTATTTGATAAAAGTGATATTTATGTCATTTTCTCATTCATATGAATACCGTTGGTCGAGTATTAATGAATATTAAGGTATTTACAAATATTTATAAATAAATGTCAATGTGTAAAATGTTTTTTTATAGAAAAAATGCATTGTTATAAAATAATTGAAATTGTGTAGAATTTATTACTTAAAATTTATTAAAAATAATTGTGGTACTAATTATCATTTTATAACTTCTTAATGTGATGTTATGTTTCGTACCATATAATAATTTAGACCTGATTTTCATTCAACCTATGATGAAACCTTAACCGTCGCCATTTTCTTCTTCTTCTTCTTCTTTTCAGAGGTGTGATTTAGGGTTAATTTTGACTCAAAAATCATCCATCTGAATTGTTTTCCTTCTATCCTAATTGAATAAGTGATTTCACATATTTTCTGTTTTCTTTCGTTTGTTTGTGTGATTTCGTCGTCTCTAAACGACTCTGTTTGTTTTGATTTCCCGTCTTTGTGCGGTGTGTTTTTGTTTTCCCGTCTGAGTGCGGTGTTTATTTAATTCAGGTTGAAAGATTAGCTTTGAGCAACTGCAGATCCGATCAATGACAATGACTTTGGCGTCGTTAATGTTGCAGATCCGGATACATGAATATAGTCATATTTATAGGCATAGGTACTTTGCCGCTTTATGCTAGTAACATGGATGTTGTGAGTTTGTTCATAGATTCATTCCTTTTTGTTTTTAGCGAATTTGAATTTGGATTGTATCAATGTACTCTATCAATTTGAATGAATGAATATCGTTTATTTTGTCAAAAAAAAAAACTTCTTAATGTGAGATTTTAGAATTACAACTGAGCGGACACCTCTTAGACCTATTCCTTATTTTTTTTTATAAGACAAAAATATATATCATACCAGACACTTTCATAGTAACCAACATGGCCTGGGTTCAAATCTTTGTCCCCGTGAGCTTTACTCAGTTGGTAGGGACAAATGTATTTTATATGCAGGGGTCGGGGTTCGAACCCCGGACACCCCACTTCTCCACATTTAAAATGTGTGAGCTCCAGCCACTAGGCTACCTGACCAAAAAAAAATAAAATTACTAATCAACAACCCAAGAGCGTTTAGATGAGATGTCGTGTGTCTCTTCTAGCTTAACCATGGTCGTGAGTTTGAATTCAGTCTTAGAAATGAAGCAACGTTAAAACTCTTGGAGAAAATTTACCGCCTATTTCAATTATACAAAGTTCAAGAGATTAGTTTCTGCAGTTACGTACAGAGGATGTCTAGTTTAGACAAAAAATAAAAAATACTAATAAAAAAATAGTTAATTAGTAAAAATTTCACCAAGAGGTGTTGGTAGGCACAACTTTATTTAATTGACAAATTATTCCTAATCAACACTCTTGATGAAGACAATTTTTCTAGGTACCTTGGTGAATATAAACTGTATCATACTACTTGTTTCCGTCGACGTGGGATTATTCTAGTTCATATCTTATTTTAAAGTTGTTAAAGGGAGTTTTCTTATTCTCATGTAATAAACCGACCTTCAGATGTATACATCAAAATCGTAATCTTTTTGGAACCGAAAGATTTATGAAAATTGAATATCTATAAAAATGTTTTCCTTAAAGTCGTATTCTTTTTAGAACCAAAAGATTTATGAAAACCTAAAAACACACACCGATGTAAAGTCACTCAAATTACCATTTACCAATTAACTAACTCTAGTCCAAGATTAAACATTCATGGAATACTTCATGATTAACTAAAAATCAACGTAAATAAGAACATAAAACATATATGTTTGTTCATATAGACCTCATGGAATACCTGGTTGAGTACATTGCACCTTCCATTAGAAACAAAGTACCAACCATCGCCGCTGTTGAGGGGACGCTAGGAAGAGTCCAAGTATGAAGACATCAACGATTTCATCTTCTATATGGCATAATTGTCCAAACTCCAAAACCGTGTGTGTGTTGGATTGTCTACGTGGCTCTTCACCAAACTTATTTTGGGTAGTAGTTTCCTTGTCCTATTATTTATATATCGTTTTCAATTTAGGCAAGTCTTATTATCTTTTTTTGAGCAATAATAAAGTTGATTGCATGTCTAGTTTTTATAAAAAAAATTAATGTAAGTTGACTGAAAACGGGACACGCATTTGTTATGTTCGTTCTTGCCACAATTTGTAATTTAGGTCCAGCATTTGTTATGATCAATTCATCAACTTCAGCCACTACTTTGCATACAATAGAATCCACAACCTTCACGTCATTTATAGTTAGGTCCAATTAGTCCTTTTTTGTGGAGGCAAAGATCTAATTAATCTTCACGTCGTTGAATTATTTCATGAGTTTTGACTAGTGTTTTGAAAGAAAAAATGTTATGATTGAATTTATGAGTTTTAGAACTAATTTTTTCATGCAAAGTTTTCAACTGAAGTTTATAACCCAGTTTCTAAACTTTTAAATAGTTTGTATTATTTTATTTTTTTTAAAAGAAAGTCTCTAGATTTTTAAATAATTTGTAATTGGGTTCATGTCATTTACCCACTGATGAACCTAATTACGATTTTTTATCAAAAATTTAATTTAAAGATCTGGTTACAACTTATTTCTGGTCAAAAATATAATTATAAATTATGTAAAAGTTTAGATAAATAATTGTAATTTATTAATAATTAAGTGTATGTAAAAAAAAGCAAGTTAAGTGATTTTTTTTTGTAAGATTACATTTTTTCCTAGTAACAAGCAAGTTAAGTGATTAAAAAAACTTATTTGAAAGAACCTCTATATACCAGTA